>NC_090321.1:159922064-161172064 GCF_040869045.1 Eurosta solidaginis | reverse complement strand
GAAGAAATAAAGTCGAAGAAATAAAATGGCGCGCAACTACGGCTGACAATTTTCAAATTTCACCATCTATATGCATATAATGTGAGAAAAAGAGTGAGATAATAAATATAAAATAAATATTTCATCATGCTATTTCATTTTCTGAATTCTATGTTCCGAATTCTCACACGTACACTGGGTGTGTTTGTGGCTGTCAAAAAAATCAAGTGAATGTGTGCGTTTTTGGTCACACGATTTTTGCAGGGATGGATATAATTTTACACCTTATAAGTTTATATGCTTTCATGAGTCCCCCTATTGTTCTGCTACATTTTATTGATAGAGCAATTTTCGTGGTAAGAATTCCATTGAAGTAAATTGAAAATTACATGCATTGTAAATTTTACCAAGTAGCGCAACTAACAGCTGATCGGTGAAAATTCATACATTCACACGCACAGTTCTCAACTCAGTTTCAAAAAAACTTTAGATTATTTAATTCAAATTTTAAAGTGAGATAATCCCTACAAATTTATGTATACAGAATATATATGGCGTTTTTGTTGTTATTAAAACAATATTTTTATTTATATTAAAGCTTTTATCATTATACTCAGTTGAGCAGAGCTCACAGAGTATATTAAGTTTGATTGGATAACGGTTGGTTGTACATATATAAAGGAATCGAGATAGATATAGACTTCCATATATCAAAATAATCAGGATCGAAAAAAAATTTGATTGAGCCATGTCCGTCCGTCCATCCGTCCGTCCGTCCGTTAACACGATAACTTGAGTAAATTTTGAGGTATCTTGGTGAAATTTGGTATGTAGGTTCCTGAGCACTCATCTCAGATGGCTATTTAAAATGAACGATATCGGACTATAACCACGCCCACTTTTTCGATATCGAAAATTTCGAAAAACCGAAAAATTGCGATAATTCATTACAAAAGAAAGATAAAGCGACGAAACTTGGTAGATGAGTTGAACTTATGACGCAGAATAGAAAATTAGTAAAATTTTGGACAATGGGCGTGGCACCGCCCACTTTTAAAAGAAGGTAATTTAAAAGGTTTGCAAGCTGTAATTTGGCATTCGTTGAAGATATCACGATGAAATTTGGCAGGAACGTTACCCCTGTTACTATATGTACGCTTAATAAAAATTAGCAAAATCGGAGAAGGACCACGCCCACTTTTTAAAAAAAAAATTTTTTTAAGTAAAATTTTAACAAAAAATTTAATATCTTTACAGTATATAAGTAAATTATGTCAACATTCAACTCCAGCAATGATATAGTACAAAAAAATACAAAAATAAAAGAAAATTTCAAAATGGGCGTGGCTCAGCCCTTTTTCATTTAATTTGTCTAGGATACTTTTAACGCCATAAGTCGAACAAAAATTAACCAATCCTTTTGAAGTTTGGTAGGGGCATAGATTTTATGACGATAACTCTTTTCTGTGAAAATGGGCGAAATCGGTTGATGCCACGCCCAGTTTTTATACACAGTCGTCCGTCTGTCCTTCCGCATGGCCGTTAACACGATAACTTGAGCAAAAATCGACATATCTTTAATGAACTTAGTTCACGTGCTTACTTGAACTCACTTTATTTTGGTATGAAAAATGAACGAAATCAGACTATGACCACGCCCACTTTTTCGATATCGAAAATTACGAAAATTGAAAAAATGCCATAATTCTATACCAAATACGAAAAAAGGGATGAAACAGGGTAAGGTAATTGGACTGTTTTATTGAAGCGAAATATAACTTCAGAAAAAACTTTATAAAATGGTTGTGACACCTTCCATATTAAGTAGAAGAAAATGAAAAAGTTCTGCAGGGCGAAATAAAAAACCCTTAAAATCTTGGCAGGTATTACATATATAAATAAATTAGCGGTATCCAACAGATGATGTTCTGGGTCACCCTGGTCCACATTTTGTTCGATATCTGGAAAACGCCTTCACATATACAACTACCACCCCTCCCTTTTAAATCTCTCATTAATACCTTTAATTTGATACCCATATCGTACAAACTCATTCTAGTGTCACCCCTGGTCCACTTTTATGGCGATATTTCGAAAATGCGACCACCTATACAACAACCACCACTCCCTTTTAAAACCCTCATTAATACCTTTAATTTGATACCCATATCGTACAAACACATTCTAGAGTCACCCCAGGTCCACCTTTATGGCGATATCTCGAAAAGGCGTCCACCTATAGAACTAAGGCCCACTCCCTTTTAAAATACTCATTAACTCCTTTCGTTTGATACCCATATTGCACAAACGAATTCTGGAGTCACCCCTGGCCCACCTTTATGGCGATATCTCGAAATGGCGTCCACCTATGGAACTAAGAATTACTCCCTTTTAAAATATTCATTAACACCTTTCTTTTGATACCCATATTGCACAAACGAATTCTAGAGTCACCCCTGGCCCACCTTTATGGCGATATTTCGAAAATGCGACCACCTATACAACAACCACCACTCCCTTTTAAAACCCTCATTAATACCTTTAATTTGATACCCATATCGTACAAACACATTCTAGAGTCATCCCTGGTCCACCTTTATGGCGATATTTCGAAAATGCGACCACCTATACAACAACCACCACTCCCTTTTAAAACCCTCATTAATACCTTTAATTTGATACCCATATCGTACAAACACATTCTAGAGTCACCCCTGGTCCACCTTTATGGCGATATTTCGAAACGGCGTCCACCTATAGAACTAGGGCCCACTCCCTTTTAAAATAGTCATTAACACTTTTCGTTTGATGCCCATATTGTACAAACAAATTCCTATGGGACTAAGGATTACTCACTTTTAAAATACTTATTAACACCTTTCTTTTGATACCCATATTGAACAAACAAATTCTAGGGTCACTCTGGTCCACTTTTATGGCGATATTTCGAAACGGCATCCACCTATAGAACTAAGGCCCACTCCCTTTTAAAATACTCATTAACACCATTCGTTTGATGCCCATATTGTACAAACAAATTCTAGGGTCACCCCTGTTCCACCTTTGTGGCGATATCTCGAAACGGC
This sequence comes from Eurosta solidaginis, assembly GCF_040869045.1. Classification (NCBI taxonomy): domain Eukaryota; kingdom Metazoa; phylum Arthropoda; class Insecta; order Diptera; family Tephritidae; genus Eurosta; species Eurosta solidaginis. Next base: position 161,168,999 of record NC_090321.1, on the reverse strand, counting down.
GTCCACCTATGGAACTAAGGATTACTCCCTTTTAAAATACTCATTAACACCTTTAATTTGATACCCATATCGTACAAACGCATTCTAGAGTAAACCCTGATCCACCTTTATGGCTATATCCCTAAATGGCGTCCACCTATAGACCTATGGCCCACTCCCTCATAAAATACTCTTTAATGCCTTTCATTTGATACACATGTCATACAAACACATTCAAAGGTTTCCCTCGGTTCATTTTCCTACATGGTTATTTTCCCTTATGTTGTCACCATAGCTCTCAACTGAGTATGCAATGTTCGGTTACACCCGAACTTAACCTTCCTTACTTGTTTTTTTTTTTTAACTTTGAAAAATCTCCGAACACCATTCCTTCATTATATGACATTCGACTGCCTAGTCCACTGCCTTCCACTCTATTCGCAACATAACCTCTACTTAAGCTGCCAAACTATATAGTAAACAATAGGGGGACTCATGTAACCGTATAAATGCCTTATAAAGTGTGTAAACGTATAAATTTATCTAGTTTACGCACGAGCTGTCAAATTTTGTATGAAAAATCATTTACACAATTTTTATAAATTTACGCGCACATTTCATTAGGGGGACTCATGTAACCGTATAAATGCCTTATAAAGTGTGTAAACGTATAAATTTATCTAGTGCGTCAACGAACTGTCAAATTTTGTATGAAAAATCATTTACACAATTTGTATAAATTTACGCGCACATTTCATTGTGTAAACGCGGTAAACTCAAAGGAATGCAACCTTGCAGACATTACAGCAGGCATTTTCATCAGAAATCTCCAACATTAGCAAGTCATTTACAAGAATATCTTAGTACAGACGTTTTAGTTTTGATTTTTCACTTATCTCGGCATTTTTTAATTTGTATAACAATCTAAAAATTTTTGTTTGGCAATAATACATCTGATAAACAATCAAGTTTATCAAGAGTATTACTAGGTGCGTTCATATAACAGCGTGTTTAAATTAATATAATTTTACACCTTATAAGTAAACGCGGTAAACTCAAAGGAATGCAACCTTGCAGACATTACAGACGGCATTTTCATCAAAAAGCTCCAACATCAGCAAGTAAAGGCGTTTTAGTTTTGATTTTTCACTTAATCTTGGTATTTTTTAATTTGTATAACAATCAAAAAAAAATTTTTGGAAATAATACAGCCGAAAAACAATCAAGTTTATCAAGAGTATTACTAGGTGCGTTCATATAACCGCGTGTGTAAATGGATATAATTTTACACCTTATAAGTTTATATGCTATCATGACTCCCCCTAATGATTACATGTGAGTAATAGCAAAGAGGATAAATACAATAAGAGATGTCACTCGTTATTTTTTAGGAATTTACTCGATGTATACTGAGAGGTAGTCGCCACTTTTTTTTGTGCGAGATGTTTATAAATATCTTCTATACATTTTCGTGGGGTATTTGTGTTTATTTTTCCGACTGTATTTAACTAACTTATTTAATTCTCTTTCCAAAAATGTACCAGTTGCACAAGGGACCTACACGGCATGGATAAATGCGAGACAATTAAAAATGTTCCTCTCAGAAAACATTCGGCATCAATTTTTTCAATTTCCAGCAAAATACTCGCCACAAAATAACGAGTGACGGCTCTTATTGTATTTATCCTCTTTGGTAATAGACACTACAAGAAACGCTGATAGTTTTACTAATACACTCACACTTGTAACTGACAGTGCTGATCCTGCGATGACGTAAACATTAGCTATCATCCGGTGGCAATATCCTGAGCCAGATAAATAATTTTGCATGTAAATGCAACAACAACGATTTGAGCCAGATAAATCCAGATAGAATTCTGGTTCAATTTTTGAGCCAGATAATTTGTTAGTTACTTATTTTTAGGTTGGCAACGCGGCCTTTAATATACCTACTTTTTCAAAAATAGATGTCGCTGCTTAGCCTTTCGCTGTATGAGTTAAATGAAAAACAGCGGCGACATCTGTCTATCACATTTCACGTGTGCGAAAATTTCACGACATCTGCTTCTCAAGTCTCTCAATGATCCAGAGCATTCCCGTGAGAATTGAACGTGAGCCGGAGCTGTAAAACTCACTGAAAGACGGCAATTGATACTCAAATTTATGTATGTTCCTTTGTTCGCACTCGCATGTCCCCATGTACCCAACGACAGCCTATAATCATGAAAACGGACTCAAACTGGGAAAGCTTGGGACACCTGGTACAGAACAAAAGAAATACAGCAGATACCAACAGATATAAGAAGGAACAAATGCCATCATCCGGTGGGAAAATCCTGAGCCAGATAAATAATTTTGCATGTAAATGCAACAACAACGATTTGAGCCAGATAAATCCAGATAGAAGTCTGGTTCAATTTGTGAGCCAGATAATTTGTTAATTACTTCTTTTTAGTTTGGCAACGCTGCCTTTAATAAACCTACTTTTTCAAAAATAGATGTCGCTGCTTAGCCTTTCGCCGTATGAGTTAAATGAAAAACAGTGGCGGCATCTGCCTATCAAATTTCACGCGTGCGAAAATTTCACGACATCTGCTTCTCAAGTCTCTCAATGATCCAGAGCATTCCCGTGAGAATTGAGCGTGAGCCGTAGCTGTAAATCTCACTGGAAGACGATAGCTATTAGCTATGATCCGGTGGCAAAATCCTGAGCCAGATAAATAATTTTGCATGTAAATGCAACAACTACGATTTGAGCCAAATAAATCCAGATAGAAGTCTGGTTCAATTTGTGAGCCAGATAACTTGTTGATTACTTCTTTTTAGGTTGCCAACGCGGCCTTTAATATACCTACTTTTTCAAAAATAGATGTCGCCGCTTAGCCTTTCGCCGTATGAGTTAAATATAAAACAGCGGCGACATCTGCCTATCACATTTCACGTGTGCGAAAATTTTACGACATCTGCTTCTCAAGTCTCTCAATGATCCAAAGCATTCCCGTGAGAATTGAGCGTGAGCCGGAGCTGTAAAACTCTCTGAAAGACGGCAAATAGCAAGGCGAATTCATTACAGGTGGTGTTATCCCATCAGCTGATTGCTTCTTCTTATAATTTTCCATACAGCGCCTTGTACTACAACATGTCAGTTAATCGAAATCAATGGAAATTTTCTTTTAACTTAACATTCTTCCGCACGGCGAATTGGTTGAATTCGCTTTGCCACTACCTAGTATAAATTCGCCTTGATTCAATAGATTAAAACTAAGGCGAATCTATACCAGGTGGTGGCAAAGCGAATTCAACCAATTCGTCGTGCAGAAGAATGTCAAGTCAAAAGGAAATTTTCATAGATTTCGATTAACTGACTTTTTGTTGTACAAGGCTTTGTATGGAAAATTATCAAGAAGAAGCAATCAGCTGATGGGATAACACCACCTATACTGAATTCGCCTTGGATAATGTTTGATAAAAACGTTCACAATAGTAAACAGCCTCGATCACCTGTTTAATCGCTGTTCGATTACTTACTTAGTCATTTGCTCAATAGTCTTTTACAAACATTTTTGTAAGCGACTGGTACATTGCATTATTTACGTATTTTAAAATGTTCGCTTAAGTGGCTGCTCACTAGGATGGCCTTCGTTGTATGGAGGGAAAAAAAAAGTGTTTGGATTCTTGATCTCACCCCCTAAAAATATGCGAATAGCTCAAAAGCGAATATATACAAAGTTTTAGGCCAATCAAAAAAGATTTAGAGGTGGCGCAAAGGGCTTAAAATTTTTACAATTTCCTGTTTCAGGCTTCCATATTTCTAAACCCTACGAAAATTTACTGCTTTTACATACCGTAGTAAGATCTGTGTTTTCTTACTTTTCTCAAAATGGCTCCAATCTTCAAAATCAGTCTATCAGTAACAGAGTTAAAGGGCAAAATATATATTGCTTTCGACAAACAAATATGAAAAGTAAATTAAGTCTGTGCAAATGTGAATTGTGGTATTTGGGCAAAAACGCTCAAATAAACTTTTTTATACACAAATACATATATCCCTTGAAGCCAAACTTGAAGTTTATTTATTTAAAAAAGTATACACATATATTTTTTTATAAATTTTCTTTCGAAATGCGTGATTCCACAACAAATTTAAGCCTGCACTGCAACTTGTTCTTGAACAAGCATATCGAAAGAAATTTAAAAAAAAGTATAAAGAAATGAAAATATATATTTTAAAATTGCAAACAACTACAAAAAATTCCTTTGACGTTTTCTTGTTAAAACTACACTGCTCCTGAATGAACAAATTTTGAATAGTGGGTTTTTTTAAACAGATAAATTACAGCACTTTGCATTGGGATGGGAAACCACTTCCAGAAATAACAGGTCGTGAAAAGGTGGAACGACTTCCAGTTGTTCTTACTTGCAGGAATGGCGAACAGTTAATAGGAGCTCCAAAATTATATGCTGCAACAGGCTCGAAAATAGCTGATACGTTGTAAGAACTGTTATTTGAATGGGATCTAAAGGATGATATTGTGGCCTGTTGTTTTGATACGACATCGGTTAACGCAGGCGTTATAAAAGGAGCTGCAACGTTATTAGAAAAGGAACTTGAGCGAAAACTTTTGTATCTACCTTGTCGTCATCATATTTATGAAGTTCTGCTAAGAGTTATTTTCCAGTAAATACTAGTAAGGACGTTCAGTTATTTCGGCGATTACAAGAAAATTGCAGATTTGCTACAAAATAACGAATTGAAATTACTTTTAAGCGATAGCAAAGATACTATTTAAAAAAACCCTCTAAGGAATAGTTGAAATAGAAAATAGTAAGAGATGACTATAAGGAATTAATGGAATTAACGTCTATATGTCTAGGAGCAAGTGATGGCATAAAGTTTCGTGTATCAAAGCCCACTCATCATTCTCGGTAGATGTCTAAGGCATTGTATTGCTTAAAAATCTATTTATTTCGTGAACAGTTTTAACTAACGGAGTATGAAGAGAATTCGATAGCAAGTATATGCGCGTTTATTATATAATTCTATGTTAAGCTTTGGTTTTACTGTACCAATACTCATAGAGCACTTCTTCAAGTCTTATCTTTTATTAAAGAAATTTATAAATACAGAAATATTAATAAAAAAATATCTGTCATTGCAATAAAAAAGTTTTGTAACCATCTATAATACCTGTCTGAAGAATGTATTGCATTGGCATTGTTCGATGATGACGTCTCTTGTACCATAAAGAAAAAGATTGTAGAAAAAATCAAAAGCATAGACAACTGCGACAAGGAAACAGAAAATTTAAAGAGGTTACTCTTAAGGCCCAGTGAAATCAATAAATGCATAGAAAAAGAACTACACGATTTTGTAAAAGGAAATACAATTGATATTTTTGGTCGGTTTGGGAAATCATCTCAATTTCTGGAGGTAGATCCACTATACTGGAGGGATACAGGAACCTATAAAAAGCTAAGGATACTGTTACAAATATAAAAGTAGTTAACAACACAGCAGAACGGGGAGTAAAGCTTGTGGAAGAATATAATAGAATACTTACATATGACGAACAAGAAAAACAATATTGTTTACAAGTTGTAACTGATTACAAAAAACAATTTGAATCACATACTAAATCATCTTAATTAGATCCTAGAAAATAATATCATATTATATACGTGTCAGCTAAAGTTTCACAAGATATAGGTATATGTTTTAAAAATGTATTTTCAAAAAAATTTATAATAAAAAAATTTTAAACAAACCCATTTACGTATACTCATTACATACACATTCTGAAGGAATGACACCGTGTTTGAGGCATAAATTATTTTATGACTTTATTATTATTTGCCCAATTTTTGTTGTTTTAGATTTATTTGAAAGTCAAATATCTCTAGAACTTACTAATAATACGATAAATTACGTTTCGCCCATAACAAATGAAGTAGGGATGACCAAATTTATATATTCTAGTTTTTAGGCTATTCGCATATTTCTAGGGGCTGAGATCGAGAATCGGAACACTTTGGAAAATAAGGGCCACCCTACTGCTCACATTTAATCTATTAACTAGATTTTAGAAATAGACTACATATTATATTCTGATTTTCTGTAGACAAATTTAAAATAAAATAAAAAATAACCGCGTACAAAAAACAAACCTTTCTTCCATTCTCTGGCCATTCGCGACAGCCGTTCTCCCTGTCAGCAATTATTTGACAGGTAGGTATCATGAACCATTAACAGATCTCGCATTAAAAAATGAGAGCGCAAAAAAATCATAGTTGACTGCGAAATAAAAGTTCTTGGCGTAACGTCACGCCTTTGACAACATGTTTTATTGCTGACTCAGTGTTCAGACTTTATTCCAATCGGAGTATTTTGCTCCGTTCATACCTCCTACTACATTTTTTATCTTAAAGGTTTATTTGGGTCGAGTTGAAAACTAAATAGTATTACTACCTAATATCTTTTGGGTTAAGTTTTCATTATATGTGACCCGGCCTATTAAAATTTGGCTTATGACTCAAAAAAGAAATTGCGAGAAACAGCTGTTAAGATAAACAATGCATTTCTTCAGTTTCTTAGTAGTTTTCTTTTTTGAGACATAAGCCACCTTTTCAAAGGCCGGGTCACATATACATCCGTTCGAAAAGCTGATTGTTTACAAGTGACTATTGGATGAATTGAAGTGAATTCATTGTTCGTGTCTTAAGACATGTTTGTTCACATTTTGTTTACAGTTTTTTTGTTTTCGTACGGAATGAGAATTGAAGAAATAAAATGTAAGCACAAAATGTGACCGAACGTAATCTCAAAATCCTGCCAAAATTCAACATACAGCACTTCTTGAAGTTTTATATAAAAATAAAGTACGTTGAGTCAGTAAGGACAGCGATAACAGTCGCCAATTGTGAACACCAAGCGAGGTCAAATCTTCCTCGAACTGTCTCTCCCTACTCAGTGAAGGTCTCTTCTTTCCTCTGTTTAAAAAGTGCGGTAACTTTCTTTCTTGGCCGGGGCGTATTCGTCCATTCGTATAACATGACCTAGCTAGCGAAGCTTTCTGTTTTTAATCGCTGCACTATCGTTATATCTGCGAAAAGCTCATCATTATACCTCCTTCGGTACTCGCCGTCGACATCACGAATAGGACTATAAATCTTCCTGAGAACTTTTCTCTCGAATACTCCAAGAGCCATCTCATCTCTGTAGACACCTTCCATGATTCCGAGCCATACATCAGGACAGTTATGGTGAGTGACTTGTAGAGCGAGAATTTTGTTCATCGAGACAGGACTTTACTTTTCAATTGCTTAAAGAAGCACTTGTTGGCAAGAGTTATTCTCCCTCTGATTTCTAGGCTAACATTGTTTTTGCTTTTAATGCTGCTTCCCAAATAGACGAAATCCTTCACAGTCCCGAATTTTATATCAGTCAATAGTGACGTGGCTACAAAGGCCACGATAACAGCAAGTACTTCGTCTTGTCCACATTTTCTACAAGCCCCACTTTTTTTGCTTCTGTATCTTATACCAACTCTTCGCCTCCATGTTTGAGCAGCCCGGCGGGTATCCCGTCATTACTTCGCACCTTGTAATTTCTTAGCCGTGATATTGCCATTCTCACTTCGCCAAAGTTGGATGCTGTGTTTTTCATCATCGGCAATCGGGGTATCGGCTTCGTCTTCCCTCACACTCTGTACGTCAGGTCACCATTATCATTCCTACAGAATCTGCCCTGGTCTTGTAGCCTTCTATCGTTAAAAGAGCATGAAATATGTATGATAAACCCAAAATAATAATAATATTTTTTTGCGATAAATATCCGGGGAGATAGATCCCACTTTTCTTCCAGAATGTGGTGTGCTAATGGGAGCATTATGTGGTCATCCTACACGTTTTAGGCCGACTCCATGTGCATCTGATAAGGCAGACAACTTTTTTGCCGAGAAAGATTACATGGAAAAACAATCGAAGGGATTGCCAAGACACCAAATCAATTTGTTGTTGGTTGTTCACCCGCTTTCAAAAAGGAAAAAAAAATATACTCCGAAAATTTTATTTTTACTCCGCCGTAGTCGTTTACTCAGGTACTCAGGTAACAGTTTTAAATACTCCGAACACTGGTAGCGAAATATGAGAGAAATGTAATAAATCGAAAAGCGCTACGTGATCAAACTTTTTTTTAAAATTCGATTACAAATACAACAATTCCGGAATGCGGGATCTTGGCTCATTTGTTTATGGGTAGGTATGGCAATAGAGGAATACATGGCGCAACGGAGGAATAGAAAGATTTTTCACTTGAATGAATTCACAATGGATTAAAAGCATACATATTATTTTTTAACTATTAAGAGAAGATATAACCGTTTTTTCATGGCAAAGAGCGAGTCCGAAACATCAATTATTCTCGAGTGAAAGTTATAATCTTCAAACATAGAAAAGGTTCGTTTAGTTGGAAATTGCTTGTACATTGTTTACGAATTATAAGTTTGCAATTCATTGTAACTCCCAAGTCGACAAAAACATCAACGCTTTCCAGAGTTTGGCCATTAATTGTGAAAGAAGCTGGGTGTACGTTCCCAAGTGAAAAGCACATGAATTTACATATTTCTATGTTGAGCGGCATAAAATTCGCATTACACCACGTAACTAAACAACTTACGACTTGAGTACAGAACGTTTTTCCACCGACGCGTATGACTTAAAAAGTTTTACGTCGTCGGCATACATTAAAATTTTAGAATATTTTATAATTGTGGAAATACCGTTTATAAAGGGTAAAAAGAAGCTACCAGATTGAAAAATGTTACGAATTTTTCTAATTGTGATGGATTTCATATTAACAAATACGACTAAATTATTTCATAGTTATTTTAAATAAAAAAGAAAATACGTTTTCATCCTAAAGGAAATTTCCATCTCGAAAAACCACAATTTCGCTTTAAACAGTAACGGCATGGTAACGCTTCTGGCAAAACAACAAACATTATGAAACATTGTGAAGGATAACTAAGTGTGATATCTTATCTGTCAACTGCCCGACAGAATGTTCAATATGGCTACTTTTTAGCGTTTTTACAGGGTGTTCAATATGGCGGCGCATATCTTCAGCGGGTGATAGAAAGAGATGCAGAATGAGATAGCGATAGTCAATTACAAACCAGGTGATCCAATCATTTTGGAATTTTGACGTCTGTGCAGAAGATATCACACTAAGTTATAATTCACAATGTTATGAAACTTCAAAAATCCCCAAATACGTCAAAATATTTTGAGTGGCACTACCTTCTTTTTTGTATCATGGTAATTGTATATGCAAAAATGGCTCTATTACAAAGAAAAAGCAGTTGAAATAGCACTGAGAATGAGAAAGTATATGGGGTATTCCATCCCATTTCGACCAATTTTGAACCCGACCCCTTTAGAATTGGCTGGAAGTTTTTCTTCTTTTTCTAGCTTACGAAAGACGTTTTTCAGAATTTTTTCATCCAACTCAAAAAAAGTTATGAATTTTAAAAAAAACACCGTTTTTGTTTTCAAAATGCTAAAACTTTTTCAAAAATTTACCGTTTTGGATCTTTTTTTTTTTAAATTTGTTTTTAAATGTACTTTTCGGAAAAAATACAAAAAAAATTTTAAGTTTTTTTTTTAATTTTTCAGTTTTCCCAGATTTTTCGAATTTCGCCATTTTTTTTGTTTTTCTCATAAAAAATTTCAATCAACTCTGCAATCATCCCCACTAATCCGGGAGTGGACCGATTTTTTTTTTATATTTTTTTTTATTTAATTGAAAAAAAAATTTTCAAAAATAAAAATTTTTTTATCAATTTTATTTATGTAACAAAAAATGTAAGAAAATGATTTTTAATTATTCTTTTCTTTATATATTATGGTTATTTTAATCGTAGATTAATGATTTTTAAGTATTCTTTTCTTTATATATTATGGTTATTTTAATCGTAGATTACCATAATATATAAAGAAAAGAATACTTAAAAATCATTTTCTTACATTTTTTTGTTATATAAATAAAATTGATAAAAACAATTTTATTTTTGAAAATTTTATTTTCAATTAAATAAAAAAAAATATAAAAAAAAATCGGCCCACTCTGGGATTAGTGGGGATGATTGCAGAATTGATTGAAGTTTTTTATGAGAAAAAAAATGGCGAAATTCGAAAAATCTTCAAAAACTGAAAAATTAAAAAAAAACTTTAAACATTTTTTTGTATTTTTTCCGAAAAGTACGTTTAAAAACAAATTTAAAAAAAAAAGATCCCAAACGGTAAATTTTTGAAAAAGTTATAGCATTTTGAAAACAAAAACGGTGTTTTTTTTTAAATTCATAACTTTTTTTGAGTTGGATGAAAAAATTTGAAAAAAAACTCTGAAAAACGTCTTTCGTAGGCTAGAAAAAGAAGAAAATCTTTCAGCCAATTCTAAAGGGGTCGGATTCAAAATTGGTCGGAATGGGATGCAATATCCCATATACGAAAGCAACTCTTAAAGTTTGGGAGCTTAGCGGTAGTTAGCAGTTTTAGAGTCACTGTCACTTGACACTTAAAAAGCGAACGCAACAGCTGCGAAGACAGTAATGGTAAATAGCGAGAAAACAAAAAGAGTGAGCATAACAGCTCCGACACATAAGCAGTTTTTCATATAGATGAGTTTAACACATGCTTATGCATTATGAGTAGATTGCATATATTTTTATGGAGAATGGTAGAATGAGCGACACTAGCGCCATCTGATATTGAAAAGTAGCCAACTCCCCAATTTTGTTCCAAGCAAATCATAAGAAGAAGAATTTGACATTAGCTTTGGCTAAGGGTGTTGGCATGCTTTGTAAGTGAAATTATCTTTCCAACTGGTTGGTAAATTTTCTAACATTTTTCACAATTAAAAACTGCAATATAACAATCGAATACGACACAAAATATGTTGGCAAGTATTTTTGTTGTATAGGTAGAATGTTTACAACAGTGCTTCGCGAAATTTTGTATGGCAAGGCGTAATAAACTTCAATTGCCAAGTTTGAAGTTCCTTCATATTTACAAACGCAACATCTTGGTTGTTGTAGCGATGTTATTGGAATGCATAAGCTTGTGTTAAATGCATCTATATGAAAAATGTGATTGTGTCACCGCCTTAAAAACAATTGCAAGGTTTGTTAAGAGGCGTCACTCCATACTTTTGTTGTTGTCAAAGCAACAAATTCATGCCGAATGATTTCTCAAGGAAGTTTTGTTTAGTTTTCTTTAACTGCATCCTATATATTTATGCGGTGAAGTGACTTTGCATAATTGCGATTTTTGGAAAGAGACTTAATTAATGAATTTAATGCATTTATTTAAATAAACACATATACCCCGCGAAAATGTATAGAAGGCATTTTTATAAATACATCTGACCATAGTGTACAAGTACAAGTGCATTGTAAATTTTACCAAGTAGCGCACCTAACAGCTGATCGGTGAAAATTCGCACATTCACACGCACAGTTCTCGACTCAGTTCCAAAAAAAAACTTTAGATTATTTAATTCAAATTTTAAAGTGAGATACTCCTTATAAATTTATGTATACAGAATATATATGGCGTTTTTGTTGTTATTAAAACAATAGTTTTATTTATATTACAGCTGTTATCATTTTTTTTTTAACTTTGAAAAAACTCCGAACACCATTCCTTCATTATATGACATTCGACTGCCTAGTCCACTGCCTTCCACTCTATTCGCAACATACACCCCTATTATGAGTTTTTATACGATAGACGATAAACGCTTGCTAGCGTATCGTAAAAAATTAGCTTTCATATTGCGATTTCCACACGCCCGATAGATGTACTATTGTGAATGACAGCAGAGTTTTGTTTACAAATTTTTGTGAATCTATACGAAACAGATAGCAAAACAAAACGTAAATACTAACAATTCATTTATCTTGTACGTGAAAGTGGCGAAAGTTTTTAAAAGCTGTAATAATAAAATGTTTTGTGCAACCTCTGTTACCTTTTATATAAACTCAAATGAACAAATTGACGAAACTTGCACAGATGCCATAGAAAGAAGAAAATTGAGAGATGCTTCCAATTTTCTTGAAATGAACTCTACACTGTAAGTCCCTGACATACTAAAAGTAAAGAAAAAGTTTAATAAACAAAATTGATGTTAGAGTATGTCTTAACAGAAATAGAAGGCAGTTTGCGCGTCCGTAAAAATAGGTCATCCATCCCAAATATTTTGAAGGTTTGTGCCACTTTAAGGCTTCTTGCCCAGGGTGTTGCAACAGAGTGTTGGGAATGAGGCTTTAGTTGGGTCCTTTAGATTTTGTAATAATTTTATATTTACTTTTATTTAAATAGCTCCCAACGTATCGTGCAAAAATTTATCAACGATGGCTAGCGTAGAAAATTGAACAGTTGATGCGATAGTTAGCGTATGGCAATACCACGATAAACGATAAACGCTAACGATCGGGTTTCACACGCTAGCATTTATTTCATAATATGGTATAACAGATTGCAAGCGTTTATCGTGTATCGTATGAGTTCATAATAGGGGTGATAACCTCTACTTAAGCTGCCAAACTATATAGTAAACAATGTACAAGTGTGTTGACTTCTTTCTGACAGGCACTCGCTTAAGTGAGCATAACGGGAAAATCTGGGTTGCCATTGTTGTTTCGGTTGAAAACGGTCAATTAGGGTTCTGTACAGAGACGTAATAGGTTGAAACAGGGTTTATGTAGTCACAAAAGTGTTGCTCCTGTTCCTCAGCATTTTACTTTTTTATCATGGCGAAAAGTGTTCAGTTCAGAGTTATTTTCATTAAAAGTTTAATTTATTACGGAGGGTTATACTGTTTTCACACAGAAACTTAATGATCTCATTTCACCTTAATGAAATCGTAAATTTTTTGCTTTCACACAGAAGTGACTGCTCGATTAGTATGAAGGATGAAATGTCAAGCGAATAAAATGACAATGCTATATGACAGACAATCATGGCGGAACGATACAAGGTGGCAGCATGTTGACATACCTACATACATAAATAAGAATTCCATGTACTTTGTATTTGTAAATTCGATGGACAAATGTCAAAATCGTATTGCGCCGGAAGTTGATGTATCAAATCAAATAAAAAAGGTTATAATCAGCTGTTCGATGCGGCCACCTTGTGTCGTTCCGCCATGCAGACAATGACATTAACTTTGACAAATGACATTTTTAAGCACTGAACACACCAAAAACTAAGAAACTGAACGTTCACAACAGAGTTGCATTGTACTTTTGACTTCATTAGGCATTCGATTAGCTACTAATGAAATAATTATAGAATTTTGTAGGGAAGATTGAGCTCAATAAGCGTCTTAATGTAGAAAACTGCCTTTATTAATCAATAAGCCGTCTGTGTGAAAACAGTATTACTCCTTCAAGTGTAAAAGCAGAGAAAACGTAGAGTTTTTCAAATTATTGTGAAAAACTTTTTAATTTGAATTTCTGTACCCAAGTTCACTATATTAGTGTAACACTAGAATCTGGAGGTCAATTCCTTAACTATGAAAAACCGAAAAATGTACACTTATTGTGTTTTAAGCACAAGTTGTGTTTTTAAGCACAAAATTTTGAAACTAAAAACAAAATTTTCATTTGTCAGAAAAAATAAACGGCCTAATGTCAAAAACCATATCGAAATACAAACTGACTTGTTTGTTTTTAATGAACTACGTTGTATTTTTCTTGTATTTCGTTAGTTTTTTTAAATATAGTTCACACACTTACACCAATACTGAAACCTTACTGGCTCCCTCGACAAAAAATATAAGAGAAAATACAAGAAGAATACATAGAAAATAGAATAGTGTCATATAGGAGTTTGATTTGTTTGCACTTACAGCACCATTTTATTTGCAGGAGACTTTTACAGCTACAAAAATTAAAGCGGAAGTCATTGGTGCCGTATGTCGTATCGCTGTAGTCGTATCCCTAACGTAATCTGCTGTTTATTGTTACGACGGTTAACCAAAAACCAATTGGTTGGCTACGATACGGTTACGACCTTAGCGGCACCAATAATCGATTGCATTGATTCCCATAATGTTGGTCGAATCAGCTGTTATAAGGTTACCAATACGGTTACCGATAAAGCACCAATGTCTGCAGCTTAAGGCGGATTTACACAGACGCTTTGGTTGTGTTACATTCATTAATTCATCTGTCGGGCGAAGTATCGAAAAATTTACAGAAATGCTTTGGTTGCGTACCTACGCTTTGACAACGCCACACGAAAACAATGAAACGCCGTACGTTATCTTTGCTTTCAAGCGACCAAAGCGTTTATATAATTTTGCCCTTATGCGTTTGTGTAAACAGGCTTAGAAGTGAAATTTTTCCATGTTACACGTGTTTAAATAAATTTTGCTTTCCGTATGTTGCCGCATTGTTGCAGGCTACAAATCTTCTAGTATTCTTATTTCCGCGGAAATATATGCAACTATTTCATCTGTAAATACTACAAAGTTTTATTAAACTATCAAATGCAACTCAGCTTGAAGTACTCTTGCGTACCAAAAATGCAACTCTAGACCGAGATTTGCATCAGGTGAGCGAGGCTGTTTGTAGTTTTGACGTTTATCGCTTAGCTGACACACTTGTATAGGTACACTATGCATCTGACAAAAAAAAACCAACGACTACCTTGAGAACATTGTTTACTATATAGTTTGGCAGCTTAAGTAGAGGTTTTACAATGGTTAGAGTACCCCAACATGAAGAAAATGGAACACGTAATCCAACAATTTTTGCAGGGCAATGACTCGGCAAACACAAAATCATTGTAAATTTTACCAAGTAGCGCAACTAACAGCTGATCGGTGAAATTCGCACATTCACACGCACAGTTCTCGACTCAATTTCAAAAAAAACTTTAGATTATTTAGCTTAAATTTTAAAGTGAGATAAACCTTACCAATTGATGTATAAATATAATATATAATACGTATTTGTTGTTATTAAAGAAGCTTTTTATTTATATTAAAGTTTTTAACATTCTTTTGTCAACTTTAATTTAACAATTTCATGCGTTTTTAAAGCATTTTCGTGCATATAAATACAACCATGTGCATATACGTTATGACATTACATTTCATACACGTTCGTATTTGCCATTCTCATTGTTTCTAAATTCGTAAACAAGGACTGCAGTTATTCGGTGTGATTTTTCAAAAAAATGTATTATTTTTATGAAATTTTACACTTAATCTGTGGTATTGTGGTGGTCAAAAAGGTTTTATGCAAAAATACTTTGGCTTACAACGCGACAATGTATTTCTTAATGTCGAAGTACTTAATGTGTACGTATTTGATGTGGAAGCTTGCATTTGCCACCTCAGTCCATTTGGATAAAAAATGGCCCTTTTCAACCCCATATGGTCCGCTGGTCCCTTTTTCACAATTTTGGTTCTTGTTCGGCACGGATTTTGTACTTTTGTTTCTTTTTCACTGAAACAAAAATTCAAAATACTGCTAATAAAATTTTCGGCAAATCTATTACCCACACATAATTTTCAATTTACTTCTGTTAACGCATTATGTACAGTAGCTTAAGTTATTAGAAACTTTTAAGACGCTTGATTTTTAGTATGAGTTCCAACTCACACTTACTGAATCTAGGCTCTGGTATGAAGTTTAGGGAAAAAGTAAACATCTATAAAAATAGCATTAACACCACTGCTTGTTATGGAATCGCATCTACATTGGAAGCAGTAAGGAAGGCGGTCGGCATGATGTGTTGGTGCACATTGGCTAGTCATTGTCGGCTGGGGCGGGTCCTTGCCAACCTTACTGTTCCTGCGCCATAAACAGAAAAAAGTTCCTATCATGCCTATCAAAACGAGCAGCTGTCAAATTCAAAACAAACTGACAGAAGCGCAGAGACCGACTCAAAACGCTTATAAATTCAAAAGAAAACAACATCCGGCCGAACCGGATGTCACGGACAGACCGTTAACATTCAAAGATTTAAATTCAAATTCAAAAGAAAAGAAACTCAAAAGAAACTAAACGCAACAAAAATTACCGAACCGGACATGACCGGTTACTAACTCTAAAATCAAAATTCAAAAAAAACTGCTGAAAAATAAAATTGCAAAAAAAAAGCTGAAAATTAAAATAAATAAAAAAGAAAAGGGCCGAATATACATAGGGGGCGCCGCGGGTGTTGTTGCGACGCCCGGTGCTTTACCCACCCTCAAAATCCATGGCCACCGACGCACCTGTATTTCGGTGGCCCCTTACCTGGTTCCCTAAGTGCCTTCTAAATGAGAAGAATCATCAGCATTCCCATTTTTTTTTTTAATTTATTGACAATTCATTATAAATTCCTTATAACCGTTCGATATAATTTCTTAGGTGGTTATTGCCAACCAAGCTGTCCTCATCTAAGAACTTATTTGAAATGTCTACAAACTCTTTGTTTTATTTTAACTTAAATTGCTAATACTGGAGTTACTCCACAGGACGCCAGTCATTTTGTTTTATTCAATGTTAAATAGGAAAATCAATAAAGTCGATACTTAGATTAAACTATTAATATTCGGAACGTATAATGAATGAAATTAATCAAAGCTGTCATGTCTATATTTTAATCTACTAGAACGACGAAGACCACTTTGAGTCACACTATTACCAACAGCTTTATAACTATCAAGAAGACTTGGAAATCCAGAACATGAAGCTTTAGTTTGAGAGTCTTCTTTAGAATCTTCATCATTAATTTCTGTTAAATTTTCATTAATATTTCCCGAAAGTTCAATTTCTTCACATTGAAGGTCTTTACTAGGAAGAATTTGAACAGTAATCTCAACCAGGTTTTTATTAATCAAAGCATTATCATCAATATTTATCTCTTAATAATTGTAAATTAAGCAAAGCTCTAGAATAAATACAATTAGCTTAAATTTTTCTTTCTTTTGAATTATTTAAACTTTCGCATATTTTCATTTCTTTCTCATATGCTCGTATGTATGTACATCTACAACTGTGTTATATAAGGTATAATACAAAAATATGTTACGTATATGCTTAAATGTTTCTATACGTCTTTATTTTATTTGTTTGTGAGTTTTTGTTGAGAACTTTGGATATATTTTCCTTAAATTGTATATAGAAAAAAAATTTTATTGATTGCAACCTTTTTACATTTAGTTCTTGATAACCCTCCAAACGGGGAAAGGTATTTATACTTAGTTCCTTTCTTTTTTTTTTTTGAGTGTATGAAATACAAAAAAAGAACCTTATAGGTATGCTACGACTTGTTACTTAGACCAGGACCGCATGTTAGCAGTAATTTTCGAACCAAACGAAACAAAAAAAAATTTTCGCTTGGTTACACCCAACAAAAAATTGCGCTCTCATGAACGGCCTGCGTATGGTTTGAATCTTGCGTTCGCGCTTTCAAAGTAATTTTGCTAAGGTTTTATAATAAGCGTTTGTAAAAGAAATGTACTGCATATTAAGACTTAAGTGGAGTGTAGTGGTCAGTGACATGGAACGAACTCACCCATTGTTCTAAATGTTGTGGTTACTGTGAGTGGCGTTGCAACAGGCCTAGGTTCGGGGCCCTGTTGTTGTTGCGGTCCGCGTCGTGATGCTGCAGCGGCCTATAGTTGGCGGCCCGGCTGCCGTTGTTAGTAAAGCTGGTGGCTATTGCGCGCGACGATGCGCCGTCGAGTATGGTAGCGTGCGCGCGGATGGTGGCAGCGCGCGATTTCGCTGGCGCTATTGTTGCCGCACTGTAATTACGGCTCTGCTGTTGTTGTTGTAACTGGTGGTTTCTGTAAGTCTGGTGGTGGTGTTGCCAATTGAGTCGTTGTTGGACCATATAGATGAGTTGTGGCTAACATTGCCGTTTCAACGGGCACATGAGCATATAAAGTGTGTGCCACAGGTGGTTGTAACTTTACTGCAACCACATTCATGTACACCTAACCGCTTGCAAATGTTTGAACCAACTTTTCAATTGTAGTGAGACTCCTCGCTGTTTTAATGCGTTCAGCAAAATTCGTATATTTTATACTTAGTAAAAGATGACGGATTGAACATAAATGGAATAAGTTCTGCTTTTTATAGTTAATAGCAGAGAAGTATGTTATAAACGATTTTCAAATGTTGTCTTTTTAGATCACATTTATTTTTCTGCAGATTGATTGATAACGTTGCAGATATCTTTCTCGTAACTTCTGTAATATTGTTACTTCATTTGCACTTTCCTGGTGTACAACTAGTTTTCTTTGTTTTTTTTATAGTTGAACGGAGTGCCTTTTCCTAAAGACTTAGCTGGAAAAATATGTTGGAACCACTTGTTCTGTATGAGTTTGCCGTTTTTCATAGACGACACGCAATTCCAACGATGAGACCCACGTACGCACACGTTTTGGAGTTTAGTCAAAGCCTTCACAACTCATTAGACTTTTAGGTTATGGTTGCTGATATCAATTTCGTAGTACAATTAATCGTCACTTCAACTTGTTTCAAATTTTGTTGGCTTGTACTGAAATGCCAAGTCCACACGAGTATCTATTACACACTTATTGCTGTATTCTCATTTTTCTTTTTTGGCCTTTCCGGACGCGTGCCATCCACTTAATTGAAATTTTCTTCTTTTTCGTGTCGTCTCAGAAAACGTGGTAGTTAAAAAAGGGGATCTTTTCCCTTAGTGATCGCCGGTCTGTCATTTCCTTCTTGTTTTCGATAATTTTCATCGCAACCTTCGCCACATCGCTAGGTGTGTTCCCGTGAACACGCTCCCAAGTGGATCGCAGCCATATGCCGTAGCAGCAGACCGTAACAAACCTGCTTCGCTTTGGAGACCTGACGATGAAGCGAACAGGAAACCGGGTCAGCTGTGGGAAGCTACTGCCAGGGAACTTCGACGACAAGCAACGTGGGGCACGACTCACCCCTGAGATAAGAGTCTCAAAGTCCTACTACGAGCTAGCCGGGCAACATAGGTCCATCAAAAAAAAATTTAGTCAAATTTGGGAATTAATTTCGTTTCCTAGTTTTAAAAGGGCTTTGCGGCAAGTAGACATTTGTTATGGAGAACTCGTCAAAACTCCGAAAGGTTTTAGTGGTTATCGCCCCCACAAAAGGCGAGACAAAAAAAAAGTATAGACATTTTGATGGGGAGAACTCGTCCAAACTCCGAAAGGCTAGTCCGGCTTAAGCGTGGACTGCCAGGGTGTTCACGGTCCTCGGTGAGTACGCGTGTGAACATCCTATGAGGTCAGTGCTCGGGGAGGATACTGGGCGAGATGTCCCCGACCGCCAAAACGCCCAGACAAAAGTCCAATTGGTGGGTATACAAAAAAAAATCAAATTGTAGTTCGGTAGGGAAACGTTTTCCGGTTCATTGCGGACGAATGTCCGAAGCGTGGAAGCGACCTATTAATTTCCCGTTTAGGTCCTCGAGATCATACAACGCATTGCCTACTTTTCGAAGCACGCGACACTTCAGGTATTTCGGTAAGAATTTGGCGTTAATGCCCTGTTTGAAGTTACTTAAGGCAAAGTTTCTTCTGAAAACTTCCTGACCTTCCTTGTAGTTGACTTGCCTAGAGCGCTTGTTATAGGTGATTGCTCCCCTATCCTTGGCCTGATCTAAATTTCTACGGATCTGCTCACGAATATTGGTCAACTTGTCAGCTCGGCTTTCTACCGTAACCTGGTCTTCTCGAAGGCTGTCGAGTTTCCCTAAAATGTTGTACGTTGAGGCATGCTGGACCATGTTTTGGCCATATAATACAAAGTATGGAGAACACTGAATCGCCGTATGAAAATCACTTCTCAAAACTGATAAAATTTCGGGTATATGCTTATCCCAATTAGTGTGGTCAGGTTTATCCTTCAGGAAAATCCTAATCTTAGAAACAATTTCTCTATTGACGCGTTCGGATGCGTTCGCTTGGGGAGAATATAGCCCCGTCCTCACGTGCGTCACCCCGTAGTTTGCAAAAAATTGGTTCATTTCCTTCGAGATAAACTGTTTACCATTGTCACTGTGAATAAACTCAGGGACCCCTACAGCCGGAAAAATTTCTGAAGCGAAGTAATTTATAACGTTAACAGTGGTAGCTCTCTGCATGGGTTTTAGCCAAACGTATTTGGAAAAATGGTCTAGTACTATGAAAAGAAATTGATTTCGCCGCTTGGATCTCGGATACGGCCCTAGAAAGTCGCAATACAACCGCTGAAATGGCCTTTCGGATTCAAAGGTACTCCCTATAGGTGGTCTCGACTGCTGATTGGTGGGTTTTACCGTTTTGCAGGTGTCACAACGCTGGACGTAGTCCCTGACGTCCTTAGCCTGCTGCGGCCAGAAGTACTTCTGCCTAACACGCTCTAAGGTTTTCTGCCATCCGCCATGGTAACTCCGGTTAGCGTCATGTGCTAATCTCACTGCTTCCTCAGTCAACCCTTTTGGCAACCACAAACGCCACAGCGAGTCTTCTTCCCCTTCCAACCCCTTACGAAACTTAACTCTCTTGAAGATTACACCGTCCACAACTCGTAAATCCGGAAGTGACTCCTCGTTTTCGGTGACGGTCCGAATTAAGTCTAAATACTCATTGCTGGTAAATTCGGGAGAGACTAAGTCTATTTCTCCGGGTGTGGTAGTGAAAGTTAACTCGTCAACGTCAAAACGCGACAACGCGTCTGGTACTACATTCAGGGTGCCCTTACGATGTTCCATTCTAAAATCGTATCTTTGCAGTAGGAGTGACCATCTCGCCAATCTCCCGCTCAAGTCTTTTTGTGTCATCAACCACTTGAGACTGGAGTGGTCCGTAACAATCCGAAAAGGTAATCCTTCGACATAGGGTCGGAAACGCTTCACGCTAATTATGGCTGCGAGACATTCCAGCTCGGTTACTGTATAATTGCGTTGAGCATTATTCAGCTTTTTCGATACGAACGCGATTGGATGCTCAGCGCCCTCATCGTCGACCTGGAACAACACTCCGCCAACACCTATTTTGGAAGCGTCGCATTGTATTACGAATTCCCTTGAAAAGTCTGGTTGGGCCAAGACAGGCGCCGAACTCAAGGCTACTTTTAGTTTTTCGAATGCCTCTATAGCTTCAGGAGTGAGTTTAAACGGGCCTGCTGATTTGCGGAGACAGTCGGTCAAGGGACCTGCCAAGTCAGCAAAATTGGTAATAAATGCTCGGTACCAATTCGCCATGCCCACAAACCTACGCACTTGCCGAGGGGATTTAGGGATCGGGAAGTTTTGTATTGCTTCTACTTTTCCCGGATCCACTTTCAGACACCCGCTGCCTATCAAATACCCTAAGTAGCGTATTTCCTTCTGACAAAATTTACTTTTTTCCACATTTATTGTCAGACCTGCATCTCTCAAACAGTTCGCCACTTCCGCTAGCAAGTTTAGATGATCCTCAAAATTAGTGCTACATACCATCAGATCGTCCAGGTAGACAAAGACGTTCTCTCGCAGACGCGAAGGGATCGCCTTGTCCATCAGCCTACTCATAGTCTGCGGTCCATTGCACAGACCAAACGGCATCACCTTGAAGTGGTACAGAGGCCTCCCCGGAACTGCGAATGCTGTTTTTTCCTTCGAGGACTCTGTCAATTTGATCTGGAAGAACGCGTCTTTCAGATCAATGCCACTAATAAAATGCGTATCTTTCAGTCTGCTCAATAAGCCGTTGATATGAGGCAGGGGGTACGAATCCTTCTTAGTCACCGCGTTGACCTTTCTCGAATCTATGCACAGCCTGACTTTGCCTGGTTTCCGGACCAGTACTACAGGACTACACCACGGGGAGTTGGATTCCTCTATAACTCCTAACTGTAGTAACCTGTCTAGTTCTCTAAAAGCTTCGGCTTGCCTCGGCGGCGAAAGAGGGAAATGTTTGCTTTTTATGGGTACAGCATCACCGGTGTCGATGTGATGCTCCACTAATTTAGTTTGCCCTAGGCCTAACTTCTCGTACGAAGGAAACGTCTCGATGACTTTTCGCAATTCTGATTTCTGTTCTGGTGACAATTCCTGGAGGTTAAGTTCCTCTTCCTTTTCAAGCCTAGTCTCTAAACACTCTACGCTCGGGAATATTTCGGGAGCTAACGCGAATGCTCTCCAAAAATCTACCCCGAAGTATGCTTCTTGGAGCAATGAGGGAACAAGGTAAAAACGAATAATCTTTGTGAGATTTTTAAAAGTGACCGGCAGAGATACTGAGCCTAAAATTTTTTGTTTGTTGCCGCCTGCGGTATATACGAACGCATGTAAGGGCTGATATTCGAAGCCGTTATCCTTTAGGAATTCTACTCCATTTTTCCCTAAGATGGAGACGTTGGCTCCCGAGTCTAACAACCCTACAAGAAAACTATTTTTAATTCTAGCCTTTACTAAAGGCCTTTCGTCCTCTGTAAGCGTTAACGTGGTGGCTTGCAACAGTCTACGCTCCTGTACTCTCCGGTGGTATCTCTTCCTACACTTCAAAATATTGTCCGATACCGGATATTGGTCAAAAATGGTATGTCTCAATTGTTCATACCTATCCTCCCTTTCTTTTAGGGTTGGGAAAAGTTGCGTTTGGCACGCGACATCCCTATGCTGGCGTCGCAGAATTTTGATTTGCTCGCCCATCGTGAAAGAGGACGTTCGACTCTCGGCTTCAGAACTGTCTGTACTGTCAGGGTAAGTTATTATTACTTTGGAGGGCTCTTCTGCCAGGGTACTACAGCACCTCGGAAGCTCACCACCTCCATGCAGAGATTCGCCCTCTGGGTCAGCGCACGGGACGACGCCTCGAGCACTGGCTGATGTGGGGGCTATGAAGCCGAACGAGGTTCCCCCGCCTTCTCGCTCGGGTACTGGTTTCCCTGCCTGCGATGGTCCCTAGGGCATTTGGGGGTGAATACACCCTTATACCCACATTTAAAACAAAAAGGACTTTTTATGGGTTCCTCACAATATATATAGGAGTGCCCCATTCCTTGGCAATTCCAGCATTGGATTCCCGAGTAGTCCGGTCTTCTGCTGCGTCTATATTCCAGCGCCTCTATCTGCGGGTCTATCTCGCCGTCCTCGCCTTCCATCTTCATGTCCGGGGTTGTCACGCGTGCCTCGCTTACATGCCGTCCTGGGTAAATGGCTCCCAGCAGCTTGCTCTCTTTCAGCACTTGTTCACCTCGGCGTGCTACATCGCGTAGATCATGGAGGTTCCTCACGTCCGCATTAAAAAGCATTAGCTTAAGGCTACTGTTGACGTTCCTTTTTATTATGTCAATCAGTAGAAGCTCTGACATCGGCTCCTTTAAGCGCGCGTTCAAGGAGATTATGTCCGCGTGAAACACGTCATAACACTCACTTGCCTTTTGCTTGCGCATGGAGATCTCCATCATGATCTCGTGGTCCGTTTTCAAGGTGCCAAACTCTCTTTTTAAGGAGTAGCACAAAAAGGCATATGTCGCATTTGGGTTTTGTTTGGTAAACAGCCAGTACCATTCTTCGGCTCGTCCAGAAAGGAACAAGTGGAAACTGGCCATTATTTGTTCGTCCGGGCATTGTGTGCGCTCACACAAAGTGTTCAGTTTAAACAGAAAATCGGCTACGCTGCCATTGCCGTCGAACGCGATTTTCCACTCCTGCGGTTTTACGGTGATGCTGCTTGGAGTCGGGTACATTGGTGGTACTCCCGATGGCAATGGGTTACGGTCCATCCTACTCGCGTTCCTGTGTTGCTGGTGCGCTTGCTGCGTGGATTCGAGAGCGGCGTTGAGCTGGGCCATGTTGGATCTAATTGAGCCCATCTCTCTCCGCATTTCCTCCTGCGAAGCCTGAAACAGTTGGTGTAGCACGTCCACCCACGAGCCTGCACGGTTGGCTTCGTCCTGCGTTCCTAAGGTCCGATCGCTTGTAGCGTCTCCGAAATTTCCTATGTCCTGGTTTGGGGGTAAGGCACCAGCTCCTTCGGGTGCGTAGATCGCCGCATTGGGCATTAGCCCCGAGATATCGTGCACGTTCACATGACTGGTGCTTACGGGTATGTCTATTTTGTCGCGCGGGTCGTTCAGGTCCGAGCCTATGTTAAACAGCGCGGGATCTCCGCGATGTCCCCCTACTGGGGTGTGCACCACCAAGGGACGCCTGGCCTTGGGGAAAGCCCCCCTATTATTGCTACCCCGATTCGGGTTTCCCCTGTAATTCCCCGCGCTCCCGAACGGTGTGTTCCGGCCCTGATGCCCGAATGGCTGGTCGCGCGACATGTTCAGGGGGGAAAAAAAATTTTTGGTCAAGCAAAAACTTATGCCCGTACGGCGCTTAGAAAAAAAAATTATATGGAGGAAAAAAAAATAAAAATTTGAGCGCGAATAATTACTGCAAAAAAAAATCGCAAAAAAAAATTTTCAGTTAAATATGTGTCCTAATACTCATGGGAATGCTGACATCCCCCTCCGAAGGCACTCGGGATACAGGCAAAACTAAAAAATGAAAAAAAAAAAAATTACATAAACTCATTCATACATGTCCCTAGTGCTCCCAACCGCAGTGCGAGGGGGTCTTAAGGCCCCCTCCGGGACTGGTTGGGGTCACTAGGGTCACTCCAGGCACACACGGGTCGGTCTCAACACGCCCAGCCGCAACGCAGGGGCAGTCTCCAGGGGGCTTGCCCCTGGGACTGGTTGGGGGTGTTGAGGCCTCCCGTCCATCCTCGCTGGACACCCCTCCTGCCTCCGCCGCAATGGGTGGAGCGGTTTCGGAACCGCTCCCCCAGTCTGGCGGGACAGGAAGGAGTGCCACTCTGAATCCCAGCTCAACCCGTCACAGTCCAGGTGGTATTCGAATCTACCACCTGGGACGTGGGATGAGCTGGGGTTCTTCCAACTCACACACACTCTCACACAAGACAACACAAAATTCGGCATATAACTAAAAAAAACTACTTTACAAAAAAAAACTTTTTAAAATTTACTAATAAGAGAAAAAAAAACCCAATTAGCGGACATATATTTTCCAATGCCGACTGCAGACAACTTTCCGGGAAAACAAAAAAAAACCCCAATTACAAAAAAAAATAAAGTGCGTGCAGCACTGCCTCACTGGGTGAAATCAAAAAAATCCGGAGGACTGACGTGAAGTCCCGTGACCCCTTCGGCCACTGCCCCCGATGACCAGCCCGGACAACCTGATCCGTCCAACCATCCCACCGCAACGTAGGTGGCAGCTTCTGTGGCTGCTCACTCGGACTGGTGGGATGGTCAACCTCACAGGTTGACCCGACTGACCCCCGCGGCCAGCGCCTTAGGCCCCACGTTGGGCGCCATCTGTTATGGAATCGCATCTACATTGGAAGCAGTAAGGAAGGCGGTCGGCATGATGTGTTGGTGCACATTGGCTAGTCATTGTCGGCTGGGGCGGGTCCTTGCCAACCTTACTGTTCCTGCGCCATAAACAGAAAAAAGTTCCTATCATGCCTATCAAAACGAGCAGCTGTCAAATTCAAAACAAACTGACAGAAGCGCAGAGACCGACTCAAAACGCTTATAAATTCAAAAGAAAACAACATCCGGCCGAACCGGATGTCACGGACAGACCGTTAACATTCAAAGATTTAAATTCAAATTCAAAAGAAAAGAAACTCAAAAGAAACTAAACGCAACAAAAATTACCGAACCGGACATGACCGGTTACTAACTCTAAAATCAAAATTCAAAAAAAACTGCTGAAAAATAAAATTGCAAAAAAAAAGCTGAAAATTAAAATAAATAAAAAAGAAAAGGGCCGAATATACATAGGGGGCGCCGCGGGTGTTGTTGCGACGCCCGGTGCTTTACCCACCCTCAAAATCCATGGCCACCGACGCACCTGTATTTCGGTGGCCCCTTACCTGGTTCCCTAAGTGCCTTCTAAATGAGAAGAATCATCAGCATTCCCATTTTTTTTTTTAATTTATTGACAATTCATTATAAATTCCTTATAACCGTTCGATATAATTTCTTAGGTGGTTATTGCCAACCAAGCTGTCCTCATCTAAGAACTTATTTGAAATGTCTACAAACTCTTTGTTTTATTTTAACTTAAATTGCTAATACTGGAGTTACTCCACAGGACGCCAGTCATTTTGTTTTATTCAATGTTAAATAAGAAAATCAATAAAGTCGATACTTAGATTAAACTATTAATATTCGGAACGTATAATGAATGAAATTAATCAAAGCTGTCATGTCTATATTTTAATCTACTAGAACGACGAAGACCACTTTGAGTCACACTATTACCAACAGCTTTATAACTATCAAGAAGACTTGGAAATCCAGAACATGAAGCTTTAGTTTGAGAGTCTTCTTTAGAATCTTCATCATTAATTTCTGTTAAATTTTCATTAATATTTCCCGAAAGTTCAATTTCTTCACATTGAAGGTCTTTACTAGGAAGAATTTGAACAGTAATCTCAACCAGGTTTTTATTAATCAAAGCATTATCATCAATATTTATCTCTTAATAATTGTAAATTAAGCAAAGCTCTAGAATAAATACAATTAGCTTAAATTTTTCTTTCTTTTGAATTATTTAAACTTTCGCATATTTTCATTTCTTTCTCATATGCTCGTATGTATGTACATCTACAACTGTGTTATATAAGGTATAATACAAAAATATGTTACGTATATGCTTAAATGTTTCTATACGTCTTTATTTTATTTGTTTGTGAGTTTTTGTTGAGAACTTTGGATATATTTTCCTTAAATTGTATATAGAAAAAAAATTTTATTGATTGCAACCTTTTTACATTTAGTTCTTGATAACCCTCCAAACGGGGAAAGGTATTTATACTTAGTTCCTTTCTTTTTTTTTTTTGAGTGTATGAAATACAAAAAAAGAACCTTATAGGTATGCTACGACTTGTTACTTAGACCAGGACCGCATGTTAGCAGTAATTTTCGAACCAAACGAAACAAAAAAAAATTTTCGCTTGGTTACACCCAACAAAAAATTGCGCTCTCATGAACGGCCTGCGTATGGTTTGAATCTTGCGTTCGCGCTTTCAAAGTAATTTTGCTAAGGTTTTATAATAAGCGTTTGTAAAAGAAATGTACTGCATATTAAGACTTAAGTGGAGTGTAGTGGTCAGTGACATGGAACGAACTCACCCATTGTTCTAAATGTTGTGGTTACTGTGAGTGGCGTTGCAACAGGCCTAGGTTCGGGGCCCTGTTGTTGTTGCGGTCCGCGTCGTGATGCTGCAGCGGCCTATAGTTGGCGGCCCGGCTGCCGTTGTTAGTAAAGCTGGTGGCTATTGCGCGCGACGATGCGCCGTCGAGTATGGTAGCGTGCGCGCGGATGGTGGCAGCGCGCGATTTCGCTGGCGCTATTGTTGCCGCACTGTAATTACGGCTCTGCTGTTGTTGTTGTAACTGGTGGTTTCTGTAAGTCTGGTGGTGGTGTTGCCAATTGAGTCGTTGTTGGACCATATAGATGGGTTGTGGCTAACATTGCCGTTTCAACGGGCACATGAGCATATAAAGTGTGTGCCACAGGTGGTTGTAACTTTACTGCAACCACATTCATGTACACCTAACCGCTTGCAAATGTTTGAACCAACTTTTCAATTGTAGTGAGACTCCTCGCTGTTTTAATGCGTTCAGCAAAATTCGTATATTTTATACTTAGTAAAAGATGACGGATTGAACATAAATGGAATAAGTTCTGCTTTTTATAGTTAATAGCAGAGAAGTATGTTATAAACGATTTTCAAATGTTGTCTTTTTAGATCACATTTATTTTTCTGCAGATTGATTGATAACGTTGCAGATATCTTTCTCGTAACTTCTGTAATATTGTTACTTCATTTGCACTTTCCTGGTGTACAACTAGTTTTCTTTGTTTTTTTTATAGTTGAACGGAGTGCCTTTTCCTAAAGACTTAGCTGGAAAAATATGTTGGAACCACTTGTTCTGTATGAGTTTGCCGTTTTTCATAGACGACACGCAATTCCAACGATGAGACCCACGTACGCACACGTTTTGGAGTTTAGTCAAAGCCTTCACAACTCATTAGACTTTTAGGTTATGGTTGCTGATATCAATTTCGTAGTACAATTAATCGTCACTTCAACTTGTTTCAAATTTTGTTGGCTTGTACTGAAATGCCAAGTCCACACGAGTATCTATTACACACTTATTGCTGTATTCTCATTTTTCTTTTTTGGCCTTTCCGGACGCGTGCCATCCACTTAATTGAAATTTTCTTCTTTTTCGTGTCGTCTCAGAAAACGTGGTAGTTAAAAAAGGGGATCTTTTCCCTTAGTGATCGCCGGTCTGTCATTTCCTTCTTGTTTTCGATAATTTTCATCGCAACCTTCGCCACATCGCTAGGTGTGTTCCCGTGAACACGCTCCCAAGTGGATCGCAGCCATATGCCGTAGCAGCAGACCGTAACATGCTTAGTTTTATTTACGATTTAGTGAGTTTGCCACAACGCAAATTTTTTAACCGTTCTTTAATAAAACCTAACTGCGCTGTGCACTTTATTCCACTGCAATCAAGCTAAACTATGTTCACAACGTTTGGTTGGTGAAAGACATAGACTAATCCTAGAAATGTGAACATATAATACCTAAAGGTGCACTTTATTTTTGTTTGTGCAGTTTGAATTAAAACCAAGTTTCTACTTTATTAAAATTTTATATATTAAACCATTGAAACAATCTAATTGTTTGTATACCAATAAAAAACCTAAAATTTGGTCCTTTTTTTTTTTGAGATCTGGTTTTTTTCGATGTATTTTGTTCCTAAATGAAAACATGGTGTGGCAACCGTGTTTGAGAACGCATGTGACAAGGTTGCATTTTTCAGAACTAATTTTTTTTTTTAAATAATGAAATAGTAGTATGGAAGCGACAGACATAGTAGTAGACATGTATGTGAATATTAAAAAATAAATAAAAAAATAAATGTAAGGCGCGATAACCTCCGAAGAGATCTAAGGCGAGCTTCTCTTCCAATTTGCGTCGTGCTCCTCTTGATTTTCCCTACAAATTGGCCGGACGGGACCTACATGTTTTATGCCGACTCCGAACGGCATCTGCAAGGCAGATGAGTTTTCACTGAGAGCTTTTTCATGGCAGAAATACACTCGGAGCGCTTGCCAGTCACTGCCGAGGGGCGACCCCGCTTAGAAAAATTTTCTTCTAAATGAAAAACCTTATTTCTAAAATTTTGATGTTGCTTTGCCCGGGAGTTGAACCCAGGGCATACGGTGTGATGGCGGAGCACGCTACCATCACACCACGGTGGCCGCCAAGTGATATTAGCAAAGTTTAAAAAACAAAGCATTTTTTCTTTGAAAATAATCTAAGGGAAGATGTATGCGAGGCGTATCTTCATAGACGCATATTATGTACAGCATAAGAAATCTTGAGGCGTAGAAAATCGTAGCTGCATTCCATATGTTGTGCGCGTTTACGAAGCTATTTCTCGTGTGTATCTTGCCTAAGTTTAGCTTCTTACGAAATCCAACACTTTTAGTTAATAATGATAAATAACACGTGAAGCAACTAAGGTTAAGGTGACTTTTGAGTCGTTTTGGCACTTGCGTTGCGTCTACATCTGACTTTGAACACACGCCCTTTAAGTGCTTCAATCTATAAGCAACGCACCGCCAACGTCAAAGCAAAACACAAATAATTAAAAACTTAGGGATCTTCTTGAAGTTTCCTGGATTTCTTGAAAAATATAAAAATTTCTATCGCCGTTCAACTGAATAAAAAACATAATTTTGTATTCATGTCGATTTCGTGATCGATCAGGAGAGACGGTGGAACATATCCTCCTGGAACGCGACGTAATCTGATGAGGGCACAATAGATCAACGGTCGCAGTGCAATCCCCAATAAATTTTCTATCTATCTTCATGTTATAAAAATAGTTGTATTTTATTTTTCCTCTTGTGACAGGGGAACTTTTAACGTCCGTTATTTTAAAGTAACCCTTATTTGACGAATCACTGAACGATTTCTTTCAAATAAAGTGTTTGTTAGCGTTCACCGAAGATGGTGAGAACGGCCCCTGGAATTGTTATCTTATATAGCCAAAGAAAGTCATGCATAAGCAAAATGTAGTCAGCACAAAACGAATAGTTAGAGAAAATTTAAAATATAATGCATATGTATAAAATGCATGTTATTTATGAAATCATTTTTATTATATAAAATTAGTTTGACATATCATAACATTTGTCAATATTATTTTAGTCTTGCTACTTTTAACACATTTATGATATTTAAGAAGAACACTTAAGAAATAAGAAACATGATTAATGCTTACATTAATACGTGTTCCATTTATTTTCATTGGGGAATAAGTTCGTAAAAATAAAAAGCACGTTTTATAAAGTCCATGTGAAGCTCCATATATAAAATGAGTAATAGAAGGAACATTGGTTTATGTATTACACTTTTAAAATGAAAATCTCCTGCTAAAAAATTAATAGAATGAACATTGGTTTGAATATTACATTTTTAAAATGAAAATTGCCTGCTAAAAAAGGAGCAAAACCTAACTACATTTTTTCATTTTCGTACTTAACTACACTCCCTTTTGTGATTCAGGATTTCGGGCAAATTTTGAAAAAACTCCGAACATCAATTCCTTCATTATATGACATTCGACTGCCTAGTCCACTGCCTTCCACTCTATTGACCGTATAATATTTATTTATTTATTTATTTAGTCTAGTAAAAAATGTTTAGTACAGACACTTATGACTAAATTACAGAGACCAGCTTATATTAAGCAATGGAGAACATTAACAAGAAGAATTTATATTATTACAGATTAAGTAATTTTTTAGTTTAAGTTGAAAAGCGTATTTTGAGTCGGAGAAATCAATATCCAAAACACTAGAGAAGCACTTAATTTCTGATAGGGCTCTGTTAATAGGCGCTTTTGAGTTATAAACAGTTCTACTCAGCCCTATGAAAAAGATTTCAAAGTGGCGGAGGTTTCTACAGGGAGTATTTAAGCATAGTCTTTCAAGAAGCAGCGCGCAGTCAATTTTGCCCGTGAAAAGATCGAAAATGAACAACGAGGCCAAAAGAATTCTGCGATTGTTAAGGGATAATAAGGATATTAGTTGGCATCGAGACTCATAAGACGGGATCGGTTCAGAGAAACGTAATGAAATAAGCGCGAAGCGCATAAAGATTTTTTGAACCCGCTCCAGGCGGTTGATGTGAACTGTGTGGTAGGGCCGCCAAATGAAAGCCGCATACTCAAGTTTGGACCGCACAAAGGACGTATATAAAACTTTGAGTGTGTAGGGGTCAGAGAAGTTTGCGGAATGGCGTTTGACAAAAGCAAGCATTGAAAGCACCTTAGAAATTGTGAAGCTGACGTGAGTGTTAAAATTAAACTTTGAGTCGAAGTATACCCCCAAGTCTTTAACTTCAAGATTCGTTCGAAGAAAGGTTTCTGCAATATGATAGGAGGTATGAAGTGGCCTCAGCATTTTACCATACGTCACAGTGTGGCACTTACTTATATTAAGGAAAAGACGGTTCTTAACACACCAGATATAAAGCTTATTAATCTCAGATTGAAGAACAACGACATCATTATAACAACTGATCTCAGAATAGATCTTGAGATCATCAGCATAAAGCAGAAATTTGGTAGATGAGAAGCAAGAGCTAATGTCATTAATGAACAAGATAAATAGTAAAGGGCCCAGAATACTGCCCTGGGGCACTCCAGAGGTGGCCCAAAATGGTTTCGAATAAACACCGTCAATATTTACAACATTACTTCTGTTGTGCAGGTAAGATTTAATCCACTGTAGGAACGTAGAGTGGAACCCATAACAAGCTAATTTCGCAATTAAAATTTTATGAGAAATTTTATCGAATGCTTTGGAGAAGTCAAGGTATATTGTATCAACCTGAAAACCCCGCCTAAATGCCGCGTAGCAATCCTCAGAAACATAAGCTCTATTTAAGCTGCCAAACTATATAGTAAACAATGCACAAAATGAATAATAAAAAATTTATTAAAAACTTTAAAATTCCCAAAATCTGAACTTTTCAAAACAAACGAATTGCACTCAAATGAATTCTACGTTTTCGCACTTATTTTTGTCACAAACTAGTATTACTATTTAGGTAGTATAATTTAAAACTCGCAAAACAAAATGCAACTTTTCGGCTGTGTGGACGTGCAGTGTCATCCTCGGTTCAACTGAAATAATTTAGGACTTTTTCGGTTGAGCTGGAAATTAAAATAGTCCTAAAGGTTGGCGTTTTGGCGGAGTTGGGAGATACAATGCTTCCCTGACCTGGAGTTAGGGTGGCTTTTTACTCTCCTAACAGGAATCTGTGAAAATTGAAAACTGGCGTGGTGCCAAATAAAGACCAAACGTTTTTTATATACGTAAAATAGTGAAAAAAGATATGGCTACAAGCCGCATATTGGATTCTAAAATACATATCTGATTTTGTGACTGGCGTGGTGCCAAAAAAAAATAACCAAAAAATTTACATTTCGGGAAATAGCGGAGGTTGACAATTGGGTGTGGAGAAGCTATATATTGCGCTGGCAACCTGAAGGGTTGCGCTTCACAGCCCCTTGAATCTGGTATTTTAGTCGCCTCTTACGACAGGCATACCTACCGCGGGTATAATCTGATCCCCTAACCCGCCGGTGTGGTCCAATCTGGCTGTTTCGTCTATCGAATTGCGGCTATGCGGTTATCTCTGCGATGTTTCCAGTTAACTTGGTGCAATTTAAAAGCAGAAATCTGAAGTGCAACATGGGCCAGTCGCCAATTCCGTTCGAGATGGGTGTAACGTCTTGGTGGATGTAGACTATGTTGTTCATGCTATCCAACTGCTGACGGTGTACCTGGCGTTGATGAACTGGTGCTTTGTGTTTTGGAACAACGGCGCAAAGAATGCATCCGTCGGAGGGTTGCCATTGCTAATGGCAGAACATCTATGAAGATGGCATACATATTCTTAGCTGGAGGCACCACCTCTGGCCCAGGGGGACAGGACAATTTGCGTGCTATTAGGTGATAGAATGAAACAAAAATTTTCTCAAATATATGAACACTAATCTTCCTTTTATCACTTCACAGAACATGAATTGCCCCCTCCTGCTTCCACACATTCCGATCGATGCAATCATCCTTTGCACGTGGCACACTAACAGGAATTTGCCGGTATGGCAGATTCCATACCGGCTTATGCAGCAGATCCACTTCCTATTACCTGGGTTGAGCAAGGGTATGACCGTCTTAGGTAAATACTTTTCCGACATATGCAACAGAGCCACAGCCTCGAACCGGGGTTAGGTTCAATACCTTCCCGGAGCAGGAGGGTATGGAGCAGTCCAGCTGCAAAGGGCTGCTCCGAGGATGACAATTTGTGGGAGGGACGCAACAACTTAAATGGAGTTACACTGAAATGACAGCCCTTGGTCGGGAAAATAGAATCCCGAGTCGCTTCGGTACATTGAACCGGCAGCCGTGGGAATCGCTATCCGAATCTTTCGGTACTTCTGCCACTCCATAAAAAAATAAATTCTTAAAAAATTTAAGTTTGTATCTAATCTTGCTCATAAGAAAATATCTTACTAT
Source organism: Eurosta solidaginis (assembly GCF_040869045.1). NCBI lineage: Eukaryota > Metazoa > Arthropoda > Insecta > Diptera > Tephritidae > Eurosta > Eurosta solidaginis. The sequence goes on along the minus strand of NC_090321.1, from coordinate 161,135,339 downwards.
CACATATTTTGGTTTGTTTTACTAGGTATTAATCTTAATATATAAAATCGAGTATATAATAGCGCAAATAACATTTTAAGAATATCTTGTCCAACTCATCTCTCCTCCTTTGCCATTCGCTCCATCATCCGTCTTAGTTGTTCCTTATTACCATATTTTTCGGCATCTGCACGAATAGATGCAAGATAGTTTCCCGCCTCTGCAGATTTAGCATCCAGTTGGTCACGTTTAAATGTAAATGAGTGGCTGAAATAATAAGTTCTTTTTTATTATATTTGTATATTTTATAACCAAAAATTCAAACTTTTTCTCTCACTTTACAGATATGTATCCAAACATTGCGCCGGCAATACCCAGAAGAGCTAACGCCACAGCCACTTTTAAATTGGAAACTCGTTCTAATCCCTTAACACCATAATAAGGACCAGGGTTTGGATCTATATTAGGTTTTATTTCCCATGGCCTAAAATTTCACGAAGTTATAAAAGTAATTTCTCTTTTTAAATAAACAGAACTTATGCAATTCTGTAGTTTACATGTTTCTGACAGCACTAGATCTAGACCTTTGTCCAGGACGTAATACACCTGTAGCACATAAACGTTGGTCATATGCTGAACGAGTTTGAGGTTTGCTGAGGATTTGGTAAGCTTCTGATATCTTTACAAACTGCGCAGTTTCTTTTGGATCCGACTTGATACCTTTTACATCGGGATGAAACTAAAACGTGGATGTCTCGATAAAATATCGGATAATAGTCTAGTTGAGGGGTCGACTGCTAATACGCTACCAAAAATATCGAGTGAGGTGTCAAAAGACGCGTATTAGTCTCGAGAACAATGATCCGAAAAATTCTATCTATGTCCGGAGATATTTGCAGTTGAAGTGGGTGATTTCCATGTGGTTGCTGATGTGTTGTACCCACAAAAAAAAATTGTGCATCACCGTGGCGGTAGCCACGGTTATACCACACACCCGGACTTGGCATGGCGTAGCCCAGGGTTATTTTTTATAAGCGCGGCCGAAGGCCACCAACGCAGAAAGGTGTTCTGCGCAAATATACTATGGATCCGACCCCCGGTTTCGGAGGTACCCGCGGGTCTTTTTTCGGTTTTTCGTTAACATCTTTTTATTTTCCGGTTGATTATTAATACTGATGTCAAGAATCGTCGTTTGACACCTCTCTCGATATTTTTGGTAGCGTATTAGAAGTCGACCGCTCAACTAGACTATTACCAAATGTCGGAAATTTTATTAATTGGGGTAATAGTCCAGTTGAGGGGTCGACTGCTAATACGCTACCAAAAATATCGAGAGAGGTGTCAAAGACGCGTATTAATCTCGAGAGCAATAATCCGATGGCGGAAAAGAAAATTTTTTTCTCTGTCCGGAGATATTTGCAGTTGAAGTTGGCGATTTCCATGTGGTTATGTGTTTGTACTCCCAAAAAAAAATTGTGCATCACCGTGGCGGTAGCCACGGTTATACCACACACCCGGACTTGGCATGGCGTAGCCCAGCGTTATTTTTTATAAGCGCGGCCGAAGGCCGCCAACGCAGAAAGGTGTTCTGCGCAAAAATACTATGGATCCGACCCCCGGTTTCGGAGGTACCCGCGGGTCTTTTTTCGGTTTTTCGTTAATATATTTTGAACACATTAAAATTTTTATTTTCCGCCTTCGGATTATTAATACTGATGTCAAGACACGTCGTTTGACACCCCTCTCGATATTTTTGGTAGCGTATTAGCAGTCGACTCCTCAACTAGACTATTACCTTAATTGGAAACTTTCTACTTATGTACCTTTTTTGATAGTTGGACGAAAGCATTCCGTATTTCTTGGTTGCTACAATCATTTCGAACCCTTAGTATGTCGTAAAAGGTTTCCCCATTTTGAGAACTGTGTTGTCGCACTCTATACGAAGGAAAAAAGAACATATTTTTTCTTGAATTGTAGGAAATGTGAACAGATTTTAGATATATTACGCGGTATGAAGTAGCTTCCAATACTGGTTAATACTCAAATGTGTATTTTGCATTGCGAATTTGAAAAAATTCTAAACTGTTTATGTACTTCGTAAAATTTTGATGGAATTAAATAAAACTTAGATTCTTCACAACAAAATATATATATTGAAAATTCATATCAGCTGTTACATTACCAAAGCAGCCTGCTGAACGAAAATAAACAAACTCGTAGCGTAACGAAACAATGGTACCAGACTGATTACAACGTGACGATATCTAACTTTATCGGCGTTAAAGAGCCAATTAATGGTGACTTATAACCATAAAACCATAACCAGATAAAACAGCTGATCGAACATACCTTACGGATGTAATTGATTAATGGTGCATACCATAACGCTAAAGCCATAACCATACCTAGCCAACCAATTGGTTTTTGGTTTCTCGCCATATCCATAAGCTAAAAATATATGAGTTGGTGAATTTAATAACTTTTTGTATATTATATTCATTGTTTTGGATACGTTATGACTAAGAGACTTATTCCTTGTGGAATATGTTTGTAATTTTTGGGTTTTCTTCATTTTTACGCAATTTTCACGATTTTTAGGTTAATGCACCATTAATCGATTATATTGTTACGACTATGGCGTTAGGGTTAAAGCCGGAGTCATTGGTGCCGTATGTCATATCGCTGTATCCGTATCCCTAACGTAATCAGCTGTTTATCGTTACGACGGTAAACCAAAACCCAATTGGTTGGCTACGATACGGTTACGACCTTAGCGGCACCAATAATCGATTGCATTGATTCTCATAAGGTTGGTCGAATCAGCTGTTAAAAGGTTACCGATACGGTTACCGGTAAAGCACCAATGTCTCCGGCTTAAGGAAATTTAATTCGCCCTTAAGCCAGAGTTAAAGTTAACATATGCCGTCATCCAGTGAGTTTTACAGCTTCGGCTCACACTCAATTCTCACGGGAGTGCTCTGGATCATTGAGAGACTTGAGAAGCAGATGTCGTGAAATTTTCGCACACGTGAAATGTGATAAGCTGGAGTCAATGGTGCCGTATGTCGTATCGCTGTATCCGTATCCCTAACGTAATCAGCTGTTTATCGTTACGACGGTAAACCAAAACCCAATTGGTTGGCTACGATACGGTTACGACCTTAGCGGCACCAATAATCGATTGCATTGATTCTCATAAGGTTAGTCGAATCAGCTGTTATAAGGTTACCGATACGGTTACCGAAGAGCACCAATGTCTCCAGCTATAGGAAGATGTCGCCGCTGTTTTTCATTTAACTCATACGGCGAAAGGCTAATCAGCGACATCTATTTTTGAAAAAGTAGGTTTATTAAAGGCAGCGTTGCCAAACTAAAAAGAAGAAATTAACAAATTATCTGGCTCACAAATTGAACCTGACTTCTAGCTGGATTTATCTGGCTCAAATCGTTGTTGTTGCATTTACATGCAAAATTTTTTATCTGGCTCAGGATTTTGCCACCGGATGATGGCTATAGTCATAACCATATTTTTACTTATCCATATCAAATTGGCATCAGTTATTGGTGCCTTAACTTAAAAACCGTGAAAAATGCATAAAATGGTGTATTGTGATAAAAACGCTCAATAACACGATTAAATGGCAAATTGGTTTAGTTTAATCTCTCCAAATACAAGTGATGCTGATTTTATAAAATATATCGGTGAGATACTGGAAGAACATTTTAGTGAAATAGAAATTAATGTAATTGGCGCCTTTAACATAAATGTACACTCGCAAGTATATCGCTGAAGAAGCAACATCGTGTTTGTGTAAAATGTAAAATATGTAAAGTGTCGTGTAATTATTACAGTTTCGGTTAATGTAGTATTTTTGTACAAAGAAAAAAAAATGTTTTGTGGAACTTAAAAGAGTTATGTGTTAAATAAATAAACGTTCGTTTATGATTAAGAAAATTTACTACTCTCGTTTATTACAAATGCAATTTTGTGCAATATAATAAGATTATATTCTCATGATTAATAAAGGGAAAAGGAAAAAAAGTAAAATTAATACATATCTGACATTAAAGATAAATTGAAAAGATATAAACTAAAGTGAACAAAATTAATATAAATTCAATAAAATATGACAATGGAAATGATGAAGACATAACTGTGATAAAATTTAAGTGCAATGTTATGGAAACGCATTTACGATGGAAGCAGTAAGGAAGGCGGTCGGCATGATTTTGTGGTGCACAGTGGCTAGTCATTGTCGGTTGGGGCGGGTCCTTGCCAACCTTACTGTTCCTGCGCCATAAACAGAAAAAAAGTTCCTATCATGCCTATCAAAACTGAAAGCTGTCAAAATCAAAAACCCTGACAGAAGCGCAGAGACCGACTCAAAACGCTTGAAATTCAAAATAAAACAACGGCCGAACCGGATGTCACGGACAGACCGTTGGCATTCAAAATCTAAATTCAAAAAATTCAAAAAAAAACTGACGCAAAAAAATTACCGAACCGGACATGACCGGTTACTACTCTGAAATCAAAATTCAAAAAAAAACTGCTGAAAATGGAATAAAAGAACCAAAAGGAAAATAAACAAAAAGGGCCGAATATATAGAGGGGCGCCGCGGGTGGTGTTGCGACGCCCGGTGCTTAGTCCCACCCTCAAATAACCATGGCCACCGACGCACCTAATTTTCGGTGGCCCCTTACCTGATCACCCTACGTGCCTTCTAAATCAATAATGATTATTACTAACATAGCTTTCTTTTTCTGTTCTTACTGCAAGGTTTTTGAATATGTTTAAGCTTATAAATAATTTTATAAAAAAAATATAGCAATCGAAAATGCGAGCCTAATTAAAGAGGAACTCTATTCCTGTTTGTCAGTTTTTAGAAAAATTTATTGTGAGCCGCGTTTTGCGACGGTCCATTGAAAGTAATAATAATTGGTTTGTTTTATAATCTACTATACTATATGTGTAATAAAAAAAATCTTTTTTTTTTTTTGTAGAAATTTGGTTAAATGCCCTTTTCTCCTTTCTTTTCACAAATCTATCTTAGGGCTGTACAGTTTGGATACAACTTCTGATAATTGGGGCCCCCTTACAAAATTAATAGGTTGTTGTATTAGATTTACTTTGAGTTTAACAGAACATCAATTTGGTATTACACAGTATAATGACACTAATATGTACTATGCACTAGGAAATTTATTATAAACGCAACTAGGACTAAACTTGGGGTAAATCCTACCCCTCAAAAAAATATTGTTTCACAAGTTCAAGTAAAACGTATGCTTTTAAATTCATGGAAAAATTACGGGAGTCATACACCTGTTCAGGTAGAACGTGAACTTTTAAATTTATTGTGAACTCAACGAAATTGTTTTACAGGTTCAGGTAAAGCATGAACCTTTTAAACTTATAGTACAATTAATGAGATCGTTTTACTTGTTCAAGTGAAACGTAAACTGTTTTACATGTAACAGTCAGGGTTGGTATTGTTTCGGGCTTAGTTTAACTCAGTCAACAAAAAATGTATACAAAAGAAGTTTTTGTTTTGATAATGCAAGCTAATCCGCATTACTTGTTATTTGCGTCTCTTAATATAGATTTAATGCATTTTAGCTGATAATGCAACTGAACTTGAATTACCAATAAAACTTTATTCCTTACCGAAACAATATCAACACTTTTGCTCATTCCAAAATCATATTCGCAACGATTGCATCAATTAAAAAAAATGTAATGGTAAAATTCTATCGTATCGCAAAGCAAATTTTAATACCTGAAACACTTTTTTTTTGTTTCACAGGCAGTATAAATTGCACACCTATGACCATTAAAATATGCTTTGTTTTTTTGTTGGGTAATTTTTTTTTGTATGCAACAATTTTGAACGTACAACAAGAATTGCTTTTTTTTCTAAACTTTTCATTTCCTTTGGTCATTGTGCATATTGCATTCGTATTCACATTCGCTTTAATTCTACACTAGGGTGATAGCTTTAAACTTGAGTATGTTGGTATATTGACATTATATAATGTTGCGGAGTCAAAAATATAATTTTAAAAGACAAGGTTAAGGCTACAAATACATAATTTTAGTTCAGTATTGGAACGAACTCAACGCTTAACCGCTGATGTTCGTTATCGCAATTGGACTGGCCGCAGGCCTATATTCGCTGCCCTGTGATTGTCATTGTAGCTGGTTTATTGTAGCCCATCTGGTCGTAGCTGATAAGGGTTGTGCTAGTATTGTTATAGCCGGTATGAACGCAGCTAATAAGGATGCGCTAGTAGAATTGGGGTCGGTGGTACCGCCTGGTAGTTGTTGCGCTCGTGGTTCGAGGTGATCGAGTGAACCTGGTGACAATAAAAACTTCGTGTTGACTTTTACGACCTGGATGACTTGATGCTAATTGAGTGTTCGTTGTATTACGCTGCAGCGTACTGCTGGCCCTGGAGGCGGAGGTGTTGGTTTAAAAGTCTTCTAGTAATTCGCTTGACCCTGTACTACTAAAAGGTTGTTATTTGGATTCGGACTTGTCGATGCTGTCGTATCAGCAAGATTCGTTAAATGTTCCTTAAATGTCCTTTTTGGTCCGCAGGAAATTGCAAAAAAACGGAAGATTCTAAACTGTTCGATACTGGTTAAAAGCTTCGCCACAATTAAAGGGCGTAAAATTATTCACAACACTTATTTTACCAATGTGCTGACCGGGTAGTTGGTCGATAAGAATGTGGGACTCAGTTAAACGGCAAGCAGTGTGCAATTAATAGGTTTTTCACTGCTGTCGGCTTTAAATGTCGTTTCTTTTCTTTATTTGTTTCGGTGAATGTAGCTTTTCTAATATTTCTTCGTTTGCGTTGTCGTGAAGCAAAAAGGAAATATGGATGTCTTCTATATTTCTAGCTTCACAGAAACTTTTCCACCTTTCTCGTTTTTTAAGCCCGGAAACGCATGCAATTTTTTCGCTAGTGATCGCCGGTCTGTCTTTTTCTTGTTTTTCGATATCTTTTTATCGCAACTTTCGCCACGTCGCTAGGTGTGTTCGCGTGAACACGCTCCCAAGTTGATCGTAGCCGTAGACCGTAACAGCAGACCGTAACAAAGTTAAGGCATTTCTTCACCAATCAATTGCCCTTGACATGTGGAACATTTGATTTTCTTTTGTACCTTCCAAGCAACATAGCCAGCAATATAACGAACAACATTGTCCATTGTAGTATTAACATAAAAATTTGCTAACTCCAAATCTATTACCTCGCTATTTTTTTAAGGATACTAGTAGACGCTGATGATGCCTCTAGAATGGATTCGCCGTCGAAGGTACAATTCCCACTTTCAATCGCACTTAACTCGTGCCTTACTAAAGGCTCCATTACTGATACTTAACATAGACTTGACTTGGCTTGCGAAGTGTCACTTACAGTTCTGTTAAATTAACATTGCATGTTACTGATTACTCAAAACTTAACTTGACTTAGAAGTCTGTTGAATTTTGATTTTCTATGTAAGTTCTAAGTGACGTTTACATTTTGAGATGCCATTTGTTTTTGCCCATTTCATTTTGACATTTGGTCATACAAATTGACATTTATTTAAAAATAAATTTCAACGCTGATTATGATGCCAGGTTGTATGCGCCAAGTGGAGTATAATCGTGGCTAAGTTGCCAAGTTTACGCCAAGTCAAGTCAATTCTATGCTAAGTATCAGTAATGGGAGCCTAAGAGTCGTCTATATGTACTTTTAAACTGAACTGCGTTGGGATTGTTGTTGAAACCCTCTCTTGCCCTAACTGCACAAAAAAAAGGTTTCCAGGAAGTCTTGTGAAAGCTTATAAGTTAAAAGGTATGTCAAGCCAACATTTTTAAGCTTCTCAAATAGTGGAAAAATATTTCTTAAAGCAACGATCATAGCAACAAATCCTGTTTTCCGGTCAGATTGAACCAGAAGGGTGCTATTAGCATCTCGCAATGAAGAGATATATTCCTCGAATCCCTGCGCGTGCGTCTTTAAATTGCAAGATGATATGAACATTTTATAATACTAATGGAAAACAAAATTTACTTTTTCATTTGGAGAACGAAATAGCCTAATGTACAATAGAAGCAAGACGGCTTATTGAAATATGCATATATATAAGCCCCTTTTTTACAAAAATTCAACGACAGCCTTGAGATTTTGTCTGCTACTCTCGTTGTATATCTGTACTAGATGTATTTTTTTTTCAAGCGAGCTTGAAGAAAACGCTTCAACTACCCTACAAGAATACTGACTATCATATGACTATCATCTGATTATCTGCAATGTCAACCTAACGATCAGCGCGTCATACAAACTTTCTATCACAAACTTAAGGGGACTTGCGCAAATGTGATGTAAACAACTGTGTACGTGTGAGTTTTTGTCTCCTTCTTATACACCAACATGGCCTACTGATTAAGTATATAGCCGTACTGCTCACTCTCATTCCTTTTCCTGGATCAGTGCTGACACTCTAACTATCAAAAAGTGTCATAAATGATAGTTTACTGTAGATATCAGGTTTGACTGTTATACTATCATAAATTACCATTGTTAAATTCCGCCAAAAATGAAACAATGCTTTTTGCTTTTTATTTACTTTATTTCATTACGTTTTTAATTTTGTACGTGATAAAAGCATACGTGCTTGTTATTTGTTTAAAATAAATAGTTTCATAAGAATTCGAGTTCAGAATGTTTAAATTCAGAAAATAACAAAACAACAGAAGAGCGCTTTCCTCATGCGGAAACACATTTAAAAATGAATCACCACTAACCACTATTATTTTTCGCGTATCAATTTTTTGAGTGCGCCCCATACATTTCGACAGCTTTTGGTATTTTTTAATATTATTTTTGATTTTTTTTCTTTTAGCATGGAGCTTTGAAATGCTCTCTTTTTCATTTTTTAAACTTATTTTTTATATGGTTTTCGTCGGTTGAAAATGGCGGAATTTAAAAAATAACAAAACAACCGTGATAATCATTTGGTTGTCATATGACAGTCAGTAGTGACAACATGATTAAATCGGATAAACTGTTCTCGCATACATAAAATTTCGTTGAGAATTATGTATCTGTCTCACATGCATAATGGTATCTGCTGTATGTTCTTTTGTTCTGTACCAGGTGTCCTAAGCTTCCCCAGTTTGAGTCCTTTTTCATGATTATAGGCTGTCGTCGGGAACATGCGGACATGCGTGAGCGAACAAAGGAACATACATAAATTTGAGTATCAATGTGTGAGTGTATTGGTAAAACTGTCAGCGTTTCTTGTAGGGTAGCTAAACAGTTTCATTATGCCAAAACCATACAGATGGTGGAGGTGGTGTTACTTTTTTTCGCTGCTATGACATTTCTACTTCTAGCGCAGTATGTTTTTGACACTCAACCAGAGAATTACAAAAACAAAATACATGAAATGCGTGTGTTTGTTTGTATGTATGTCACCCTGCCGCCACGCTGTTATTTTGTTATTAAGCTATTTCATAGATTTTATCGCGGGCTTGGCGACTAAATCAAAAAAAACCGTAACGGATATTTGTCAAAAAAGTTTCGAAAAGGTTCGAAAAAGGTTTGGTGTTAGCAACAGGCCAATTACACAAAATTGGATCTCTATCATAAAGTTAAAGTTGAAGTTAAAGTTAAAGTTAAAGTTTAAGTTTAAGTTTAAGTTTAAGTTTAAGTTTAAGTTTAAGTTAAAGTGAAAGTTAAAGCTAAAGTTAAAGTTAAAGTTAAAATTAAAGTTAAGGTTAAGTAAAAATTAAAGTGGAAGTTAAAGTTAAAGTTAAATTTAAATATTTAAAAAATGTTTAAGCTATTGCATGAATTTTATCGCGGGCTTTGAGCGTGGAGACTGAATCAAAAAAACCATAACTGATATATGTACATAAAATCATGGAATAACATCTGTTAATAACAGCAAAAGTTTCGGTGTTAGCAACAGGCTGATTACATAAAATTGGACCTGTTTATGCGAATATTGGTTGTTGTCTTTGGTGTACATTTATCTTCACTACTGCGCTATAGATGGCACTGGTAACCACAGATGCCAGATGACCTGCACTCTAGATGATGCACACCAACACACACACACACGCTGTACATAATTGCCTTTGTTGCTGTTGCACTTAGTACAGTAATTACGTACATAGTGTTAAAGAAGCGCAGAGACCGACTCAAAACGCTCATAAATTCAAACTAAAACGACATCCGGTCGAACTGGATGCCACGGACAAACCGTTAGACATTCAAAAATTTAAAATTCAAAAAGAAATAACCGCAAAAAAAAAATACCGAACCGGACATGACCGGTTACTAATCGCTGAAAATCAAAATAAAAAAAAACGCTGAAAAATTAAAGGAAAACAAAAAGGCCGAATATACATAGGGGCGCCGCGGGTGGTGTTGCGACGCCCGGTGCATTATCCCACCCTCAAATAGCCATGGCCACCGACGCACCTAATTTTCGGTGGCCCCTTACCTGTATAAACCATCAGCATTCCCATCATAAATACAATTTATTTATAATTCATCTTACAAAAATAAAGGGGGTAATTCCAGAGTAGTTATATTTTGTTGTGATTACATTAACGATTGTTTAAATTTTACAATGGTTTACAATTACCATATATATCTTCGCAAGAATTAAATAACAAATTATTAATTAAATTTTTTTTTTTTTTTGATTATTTAAACTAGAAGTCATTAAGAATAGATAGGAAAAGACGTGGGCATGGAAAAGGCGGAATGGTAAGTAGTGTGTACTTGGGATTTCGTAATCCCTTACCCGTTTGCGGTTTGTTCGGATTTCCGATATCAGTTCTTTTACCCAAATCTGTTTTGATATCTTAATTTATTTGGTTTTATTTTAGGTTAATTTATCCGCGTTTAAGTTCAATTTATTTTAGTTTTATTTCTGGTAAATTCAGTTTAATCAATAACCTCTCAACCCGTACGCGTATCATAACGAATATGTTAATTTGTGTATGTTAGAATTGGTGTTATGTAAATGGGTAGGGGGTATATATATATCGAAGGTAGTAGAAGAGGGCGAAATAATTATATAATTAGATTTACTTATACCAAGGGATTTATAGGAATAAAGGAAAAGAAAACCACTTAATATATAACCAAATTCTACTTCTTGCATTTAGGTGTGTACGTATATAAGTAATTTGTAATAGTGGTCATTACGTAATGTTTAACCCGAACCCTAAAAGGGACTATGTGCTTATGCACTTGTAATACTAACTATACTAATGACATATATATAAATTAATCTTGCTAAATTCAAAGGTGTAAACATTTGCTCTCTTTTTTTTTTTTGAATTACATTCACCAAAATGGAGTTGACAAAATGTATTAATATAAAGTACTATGCATGATATATTATACTATGACCTAATGGGATCTACTACTTCAAAGATTTTATCATTAATTCATAAGATTAAATGGAACGATAAATGAATCATAGGCAGCCATGGTTACAAAGTGGCAATGAAAACGAATACTAATTCTTCCGGTTGTCATCTCCCGGTAGGTATTTGCTTGTATGTAACCATGTTTGCTATAAATATATATGTATGTATTTCTATACTGACGTATGCCTATGCGTAATTTTATGTATGCCTCTGCTTACATGTAATTTACTATAGGCGATATCAGCACATAAGCAGGTATTTAAAAGGGGGTTGCATACATATGTGCAACTCTAAGTAGGCATATGCTTATATATACATATACCCGTATTCGATATTAGCACCCAAGTATATATTTACAGGTGGTTGCATTCAATACGCAACTCTAAGTGGGTATATGCCTATATATGCATATGACTATAATTAATACAAGTACTTGACCATATGTCTTCCTGTTATGGTATATATATGTGTATATTTTTATTGTTTCATTTTCTTTGTGTGCCTACGCTTATGTATATACGTATACAAGTGTATTTAAGCTCTCCGCATGGGGGCTTTGGAACGGACTCACCCCTTTATGTGGTTCTGGTTGCGATGGCCGGCTCTGCATCAGACCTAGGTGCACGATCGTACCGTTGTTGTAGTTGGTATTGTTGTTGCTGTCGTTGGCTTGGGCGCGCTGTTCTAGTACCGTTGGTGGTTGTCGGATGACTCCGTCGATGATGATAGCACGCTGGTGGTTGTCACGCTCGGAGATGCGCCGTCGAGTGCGTGCGCGCGGTGGCGCGTTGGTGGTTTTGGTGTACCTTGCCACAAAACCCGGATGCATGTCCTACTAAACGACCTTCACAAAGGAAGTAGTCATATGTATTGCCAAATTTGCGTACCGGTTCAGATGTCTTGCACTCATTTAGCAACTTATTAAATGGTGTAATAGTTAGGCCCTCAATGCCAGCTTCTTGAACATAGCAAAATTGGTAGCCCCGAATGAACTTGCTTTTTCTGGTAGCGAACGCAGTTTTAAAAAGGTTTCAAAAACTTTATTTCTATTATCGTCGTGTACAAAGGCATTTACGATTTTCAATGATACAATTCCTTGTGAATTCGCGATTTCAGATTAAGTATTGCTAGCTTTTGGTGTAGATATATCAAAATTGTTGGCCGGAAAACTCGTGGCTGTCTTTTGGGTTCTTCACCAATACGCCCTTATTTATGTGCACAGCACGCGATGACGTTTTACGATGCGTTGAATATAGCTGGGGATGGGCAGTAATGATTAATTCTTACTATGAACCAGTAACTACACTTCAAGGCTGGAGCCTATTTTTTTGCGTCCATTCGCCAGCTAACCAAAAAAGGAAGAGAGACCAAGCTTTTTTTCGTTTCCGCGAAAAACGTGTCTTTTTCCTCCGCACCTTTTTCCTTTTTTTTTCTTGATGCCGATTTTTCCATCTTTTTTTCTTGTTTTCGATACCTTGTATCGCAACTTTCGCCACATCGCTAGGTGTGTGTTCGCGTGAACATGCTCCCAAGTGGATCGTAGCCGTAGACCGTAGCAGCAGACCGTAACAAACCTGCTTCGCTTTGAAGACCTGACGATGAAGCGAACAGGAAACCGGATCATCTGTGGGAAGCCACTGCCAGGAATCTTCGACGACAAGCAACGTGGGGCACGACTCACCCCTGAGATAAGAGTCTCAAAGTCCTACTACGAAGCTAGCCGGGCAACATAGGTCTATCAAAAAAAAATTAAGTCAAGTTGGGAATAATTTCTGTTACCTAGTTAAAAGGGCTTTGCGGCAATTATACATTTGTTATGGAGAACTCGTCAAAACTCCGAAAGATGATTTCTAGTGGGTATCGCTCCCACAGGAATGCAAAATCAAAAAAAGGTGTAGACATTTTGATCTGGAGAACTCGTCAAAACTCCGAAAGGCTAGTCCGACCTAAGTGTGGACTGCCAGGGTGTTCACGGTCCTCGGTGAGTACGCGCGTGAACATCCTATGAGGTCAGTGCTCGGGGAGAATACTGGGCGAGATGTCCCCGACCGCCAAAACGCCCAGACAATAGGTATATAAAAAAAGTCAAATTGTAATTTGGCAAGGAAACGTTTTCTAGTTCATTGCGGGCGAATGTCCAACGCGTGAAAGCGACCTATCAATTTCCCGTTTAGGTCCTCGAGATCATAAAATGCATTGCCTATTTTTCGAAGCACACGACACTTAAGGTATTTCGGCAGGAATTTGGCGTTAATACCCTGTTTAAAGTTACTTAAGGCAAAGTTTCTTCGGAAAACTTCCTGACCTTCCTTGTAGTTGACTTGTCTAGAGCGCTTGTTATAGGTGGTTACTCCTTTATCCTTAGCCTGATCTAAATTTTTACGGATTTGCTCACGAATATTAGTCAACTTGTCAGTTCTGCTTACTATCGTAACTTGGTCTTCCCGAAGTCTGCCGAGCTTCGCTAAAATTTTATACGTTGCGGCATGTTGGACCATATTTTGGCCATATAATTTAAAGTATGGAGAACACTGAATCGCCGTATGAAAATCACTTCTCAAAACTGATAAAATCTCGGGTATATGCTTATCCCAATCGGTATGGTCAGGTTTATCTTTCAGGAAAATCCCAATCTTCGAAACAATCTCTCTATTGACGCGTTCGGATGCGTTCGCTTGTGGAGAATATAGCCCCGTCCTCACGTGCGTCACCCCGTAATTTACTAAAATTGGTTCGTTTCCTTCGAGATAAACTGTTTACCATTGTCACTATGGATAAATTCAGGAACCCCTACAGCCGGAAAAATTTCGGAGGCGAAGTAATTTATAACGTTAACAGTGGCGGCTCTTTGCATGGGCTTTAGCCAAACGTATTTTGAAAAATGGTCTAGTACTATGAAAAGAAATTGATTTCGCCGCTTAGATCTCGGATACGGCCCCAGAAAGTCGCAATATAACCGCTGAAATGGCCTTTTGGATTCAAAGGTACTCCCTATAGGTGGTCTCGACTGCTGATTGGTGGGTTTTACCGTTTTTCAGGTGTCACAACGCTGGACGTAGTCCCTGACGTCCTTAGCCTGCTGCGGCCAGAAGTACTTCTGCCCAACACGTTCTAAGGTTTTCTGTCATCCGCCATGGTAACTCCGGTTAGCGTCATGTGCTAATCTCACTGCTTCCTCAGTCAACCCTTTTGGCAACCGTAAACGCCACAGCGAGTCTTCTTCCCCTTCCATCCTCTTACGAAACTTAACTCTTTTGAAAATTACACCGTCCACCACTAGTAAATCCGGAAGTGATTCCTCCTTTTCGGTGACGGTCCGAATTAAGTCTAAGTATTCGTTGCTGCTAAATTCGGGAGAGACTAAATCTATTTCTCCGGGTGTGGTAGTGAAAGACAACTCATCGGCATCAAAACGCGAGAGCGCGTCTGGTACTACATTCAGGGTGCCCTTACGATGTTCCATTCTAAAGTCGTATCTTTGCAGTAAGAGCGACCATCTCGCCAACCTCCCGCTCAAGTCTTTTTGTGTCATCAACCACTTGAGACTGGAGTGGTCCGTAATAATCCGAAAAGGTAATCCTTCGACATAGGGTCGGAAACGCTTCACGCTGATTATGGCTGCAAGACATTCCAGCTCGGTTACTGTATAATTGCGTTGAGCATTATTCAGCTTTTTCGACACGAATGCGATTGGATGCTCAGCGCCCTCATCATCGACCTGGAACAACACTCCGCCAACACCTATTTTGGAAGCGTCGCATTGTATTACGAATTCTTTGGAAAAGTCTGGTTGGGCCAAGACAGGCGCCGAACTCAGGGCTACTTTTAGTTTTTCGAATGCCTCTATAGCTTCAGGGGTAAGCTTGAACGGGCCTGTTGACTTGCGGAGACAGTCGGTCAAGGGACCTGCCAAGTCAGCAAAATTGGTAATAAACGCTCGGTACCAATTCGCCATGCCCACAAACCTACGCACTTGCCGATGGGATTTAGGGATCGGGAAGTTTTGCATTGCTTCTATTTTTCCCGGATCCACTTTCAAACACCCGCTGCCTATCAAGTATCCTAAGTAGCGTATCTCCTTCGGACAAAATTTACTTTTTTCCACGTTTATTGTCAGCCCTGCGTCTCTCAAACATTGGGCCACTTCCGCTAGCAATTTCAGGTGATCCTCAAAATTAGTGCTATATACCATCAGATCGTCCAGGTAGACAAAGACGTTCTCTCGCAGACGCGAAGGGATCGCCTTGTCCATCAGCCTACTTATAGTCTGCGGTCCATTGCACAGACCAAATGGCATCACCTTGAAGTGGTACAGAGGCCTGCCCGGAACTGCGAATGCTGTTTTTTCCTTGGAGGACTCTGTCAGTTTGATCTGGAAGAACGCGTCTTTCAGATCAATGCCACTAATAAAATGCGTGTCCTTGAGTCTGCTCAATAATCCGTTGATATGAGGCAGGAGGTACGAGTCTTTCTTAGTCACCGCGTTGACCTTCCTGGAATCTATGCACAGCCTAACTTTACCTGGTTTCCGGACCAGTACTACAGGACTACACCACGGGGAGTTTGATTCTTCTATAGCTCCTAATTCGAGTAACCTGTCTAGTTCTCTAAAAGCTTCGGCTTGCCTTGGTGGCGAAAGAGGGAAATGTTTGCTTTTTATGAGAACGGCATCACCGGTGTCGATGTGATGCTCCACTAATTTAGTTTGCCCTAGGCCTAACTTCTCGTACGAAGGAAACGTCTCGATGACCTTTTGCAATTCTAATTTTCGTTCTGGTGAAAATTCATGGATGTTAAGTTCCTCTTCCTTTTCAAGTCTAATATCTATGCACTCTACGCTTGGGAATATTTCGGGAGCTAACGCAAATGCTCTCCAAAAATCTACCCCCAAGTACGCTTCTTGGAGCAATGAGGGCACAAGGTAAAAACGAATAACCTTTGTGATATTTTTGAAAGTGACTGGTAGGGATACTGAGCCTAAAATTTTTTGCTTGTTGCCGCCCGCGGTATATACGAACGCGTGTAAGGGCTGATATTCGAAGCAGTTATCCTCTAGGAATTCTAATCCATTTTTCCCTAAGATGGAGACGTTGGCTCCCGAGTCCAACAACCCTACAAGAAAACTATCTTTAATTTTAGCCTTTACTAAAGGCCTTTCGTCCTCTGTAAGCGTTAACGTGGTGGCTTGCAGCAGTCTACGCTCCTGTACTCTCCTGTGGTATCTCTTCCTACACTTCAAAATATTTTCCGATACCGGGTAGTGTTCAAAAATGGTATGTCTTATTTGTTCATACCTATGTTCCCTTTCTTCTAGGTTTGGTGAAAGTTGCGTCTGGCAAGCGACATCCCTATGCCGGCGTCGCAGAACTTCAGTCGGTTCGCCCATCGCGGATGAAGACGTTTGACTGTCGGCTTCAGAACTATTCGAACTGTCCGTACTGTCAGGGTAAGTTATTATCACTTTTGAGGGCTCTTCTGCCAGGGTACTACTGCACCTCGGAAGCGTATCACCTCCATGCAGAGATTCACCCTCTGGTTCAGCGCAAGGGACGACGCCACGAGCACTGGCGGTTGTGGGAGCTATGAAGCCGAACGAGGTTCCCCCGCCTTCTCGCTCGGGTACTGGTTTCCCTGCCTGCGATGGTCCCTAGGGCATTTAGGAGTAGATACACCCTTATACCCACATTTAAAACAAAAAGGATTTTTTATGGGTTCCTCACAATATATATAGGAGTGCCCCATTCCCTGGCAATTGCAGCATTGGATTCCGGAATAGTCCGGTCGCCTGCTGCGTCGATATTCCAGCGCCTCTATCTGCGGATCCATCTCGCCGTCTTCGCTTTCCATCCTCATGTCCGGGGTTGTCACGCGTGCTTCGCTTACATGCCGTCCTGGGTAAATGGCTCCCAGCAGCTTGCTTTCGTTCAGCACTTGTTCACCTCTCCGTGCTACATCGCGTAGATCATGAAGGGTCCTTACGTCCGCATTAAAAAGCATTAGCTTAAGGCTGCTGTTGACGTTCCTTTTTATTATGTCAATCAGTAAAAGCTCCGACATTGGCTCTCTTAAGCGCGCGTTCAAGGAGATTATGTCCGTGTGAAACACGTCATAACACTCACTTGCTTTTTGCTTCCGCATGGAGATCTCCATCATGATCTCGTGGTCAGTTTTCAAAGTGCCAAGCTCTCTTTTCAATGAGTAGCACAAAAAGGCATAGGTCGCGTTTGGGTTTTGTTTAGTGAAAAGCCAGTACCATTCTTCGGCCCGCCCGGAAAGAAACAGGTGGAAACTAGCCATTATTTGTTCGTCAGGGCATTGTGTGCGCTCACACAAGGTGTTCAGTTTGAAAAGGAAATCGGCTACGCTCCTAGTGCCGTCAAATGAGATTTTCCATTCCTGCGGTTTACTGCTATGCTACTTGGAGGCGGGTACATTGGTGGTACTCCCGTTGGAAATGGGTTACGGTCCATCCTACTTGCGTTCCTGTGTTGCTGGTTTGATGGCTGCGCGGATTCGAGAGCGGCGTAGAGCTGGTCCATATTGCTTCGAATTGACCCCATCTCTCTCCGCATTTCCTCCTGTGAAGCCTGGAACAGCTGGTGTAGCACGTCCACCCACGAGCCTCCACGAGTGGCTTCTCCTTGCATTCCTAGGGTATTCGCCCGATCACTTGTAGCGTCCCCAAAATTTCCAATTCCTTGGTTTAATGGTAAGGCACCAGCTCCATCCGGTGCATAAGTCGACACATTGGTCATTAGCCCCGAAATATCATGCGCGTTTAATAGGGGCGCATTTGGATTATTGGTGTTTTCAGGTCTGTCCAATTTATCGCGAGGGTCATTCAGGTCCGAGCCCATATTCGGTCCCACGGGATCTCCGTATTGTCCACCTACTGGGGTGTGCACCACCAAGGGACGCCTTGCCTTGGGGAAAGCCCCCTATTACTACCTCCCCGGTTCTGGTTCCCCCGGAAGCTTCCCGCACTCCCAAACGGAGTAGTTCGGCCCGGTTGGCCGTACGACTGCTCGCGTGACATAGTTCGTAAAAAAAAATGTAACTTATGTGATAGTTTTGATAAAAAAAACTTTTGCCGCTTAAGGCAGTTAGGGATTCAAAAAAAAAAGGTTTATGTATATAAATTTATATGCAAAAAAAGAACTTCCACAAGCTGGAAAAGAAAAGCCATTAAGCAATTTAGATATATCGTGAAATCAATGGGAATGCTGACATCCCCTTCCCGAAGGCACTCGGATACCGGCGAGAAAAAAGAAAGATTACATAAACTCATTCATACTTGTCCCTAGTGCTCCCAACCGCAGTGCGAGGGGGTCTTAAGGCCCCCCTCCGAGACTGGTTGGGGCCACTAGGGTCACTCCAGGCACACACGGGTTGGTCTCAGCACGCCCAGCCGCAACGCAGGGGCAGTCTCCAGGGGCTTGCCCCTGGGACTGGTTGGGGGTGTTGAGGCCTCCCGTCCATTCTCGCTGGACACCCCTCCTGCCTCCGCCGCAATGGGTGGAGCGGTTTCGGAACCGCTCCCCAGTCTGGTGGGACAGGAAGGGGTGTCGCTCTGAATCCCAGCTCACCCCGTCACAATCCAGGTGGCACTATGGGTTGCCACCTGAGACGTGGGATGAGCTGGGGTCCTTGCAATTCACACACACACTCACTCTAACAACACAAATTCGGCATAGAAAAAAAATTAAAAAAAACTATTAACTTTAAAAGAAAAAAAATTCAAAACCCAGTTAGCGGACATATATATACCTAGGCCGACTAACGGACAACATTCCGGCAACATAAAAACCCCACTTACAAAAAAAATAAAGTGCGTGCAGCACTGCCTCACTGGGTGGAAAAAAAAATCCGGATAACTTGACGTGAAGTCCGTGGCTCCGTCAGCCACTGCCCCCGATGACCAGCCCGGACAACCCGATCTGTCCAACCATCCCACGGCAACGTAGGTGGCAGCTCCTGTGGCTGCTCACTCGGACTGGTGGGATGGTCAATGTCACAGGTTGACCCGACTGACCCCCGCGACCAGCGCCTCAGGCGTCACGTTGGGCGCCATCTGTTATGGAAACGCATTTACTATGGGAGCAGTAAGGAAGGCGGTCGGCATGATGTGTTGGTGCACAGTGGCTAGTCATTGTCGGCTGGGGCGGGTCCTTGCCAACCTTACTGTTCCTGCGCCATAAACAGAAAAAAGTTCCTATCATGCCTATCAAAAAACTCAGCTGTCAAAGTCAAAATCAATATCAAAAAAACCGACAGAAGCGCAGAGACCGTCTCAAAACGCTCATAAATTCAAACTAAAACGACATCCGGTCGAACCGGATGCCACGGACAGACCGTTAGACATTCAAAAATTTAAAATTCAAAAAGAAATAACCGCAAAAAAAATACCGAACCGGACATGACCAGTTACTAATCGCTGAAAATCAAAATAAAAAAAAAAAAACGCTGAAAAATTAAAGGAAAACAAAAAGGCCGAATATACATAGGGGCGCCGCGGGTGGTGTTGCGACGCCCGGTGCATTATCCCACCCTCAAATAACCATGGCCACCGACGCACCTAATTTTCGGTGGCCCCTTACCTGTATACCCTATGCCTTCTAAATGAATGGAACCATCAGCATTCCCATCATAAATACAATTTATTTATAATTCATCTTACAAAAATAAAGGGGGTAATTCCAGAGTAGTTAAGTTTTGTTGTGATTACATTAACGATTTTTTAAATTTTACAATGGTTTACAATTACCATATATATCTTCGCAAGAATTAAATAACAAATTATTAATTAAATTTTTTTTTTTTTGTTTGATTATTTAAACTAGAAGTCTTTAAGAATAGATAGGAAAAGACGTGGGCATGGAAAAGGCGGAATGGTAAGTAGTGTGTACTTGGGATTTCGTAATCCCTTACCCGTTTGCGGTTTGTTCGGATTTCCGATATCAGTTCTTTTACCCAAATCTGTTTGGATATCTTAATTTATTTGGTTTTATTTTAGGTTAATTTATTCGCGTTTAAGTTCAATTTATTTTAGTTTTATTTCTGGTAAATTCAGTTTAATCAATAACCTCTCAACCCGTACGCGTATCATAACGAATATGTTAATTTGTGTATGTTAGAATTGGTGTTATGTAAATGGGTAGGGGGTATATATATATCGAAGGTAGTAGAAGGGCGAAATAATTATATAATTAGATTTACTTATACCAAGGGATTTATAGGAATAAAGGAAAAGAAAACCACTTAATATATAACCAAATTCTACTTCTTGCATTTAGGTGTGTACGTATATAAGTAATAGTGGTCATTACGTAATGTTTAACCCGAACCCTAAAAGGGACTATTTGCTTATGCACTTGTAATACTAACGATACTAATGACATATATATAAATTATTCTTGCTAAATTCAAAGGTGTAAACATTTGCTCTCTTTTTTTTTTTTTTGAATTACATTCACCAAAATGGAGTTGACAAAATGTATTAATATAAAGTACTATGCATGATATATTATACTATGACCTAATGGGATCTACTACTTCAAAGAAATTATCATTAATTCATAAGATTAAATGGAACGATAAATGAATCATAGGCAGCCATGGTTACAAAGTGGCAATGAAAACGAATACTAATTCTTCCGGTTGTCATCTCCCGGTAGGTATTTGCTTGTATGTAACCATGTTTGCTATAAATATATATGTATGTATTTCTATACTGACGTATGCCTATGCGTAATTTTATGTATGCCTCTGCTTACATGTAATTTACCATAGGCGATATCAGCACCTAAGCAGGTATTTAAAAGGGGGTTGCATAAATATGTGCAACTCTAAGTAGGCATATGCTTATATATACATATACCCGTATTCGCTATTAGCACCCAAGTATATATTTACAGGTGGTTGCATTCAATACGCAACTCTAAGTGGGTATATGCCTATATATGCATATGACTATAATTAATACAAGTAATTGACCATATGTCTTCATGTTATGGTATATATATGTGTATATTTTTATTGTTTCATTTTCTTTGTGTGCCTACGCTTATGTATATACGTATACAAGTGTATTTAAGCTCTCCGCATGGGGGCTTTGGAACGGACTCACCCCTTTATGTGGTTCTGGTTGCGATGGCCGGCTCTGCACCTAGGTGCACGATCGTACCGTTGTTGTAGTTGGTATTGTTGTTGCTGTCGTTGGCTTGGGCCCGCTGTTCTAGTACCGTTGGTGGTTGTCGGATGACTCCGTCGATGATGATAGCACGCTGGTGGTTGTCGCGCTCGGAGATGCGCCGTCGAGTGCGTGCGCGCGGTGGCGCGCTGGTGGTTTTGGTGTACCTTGCCACAAAACCCGGATGCATGTCCTACCAAACGACCTTCACAAAGGAAGTAGTCATATGTATTGCCAAATTTGCGTACCGGTTCAGATGTCTTGCACTCATTTAGCAACTTATTAAATGGTGTAATAGTTAGGCCCTCAATGCCGGCTTTTTGAACATAGCAAAATTGGTAGCCCCGAATGAACTTGCTTTTTCTGGTAGCGAACGCAGTTTTAAAAAGGTTTCAAAAACTTTATTTCTATTATCGTCGTGTACAAAGGCATTTACGATTTTCAATGATACAATTCCTTGTGAATTCGCGATTTCAGATTAAGCATTGCTAGCTTTTGGTGTAGATATATCAAAATTCTTGGCCGGAAAACTCGTGGCTGTCTTTTGGGTTCTTCACCAATACGCCCTTATTTATGTGCACAGCACGCGATGACGTTTTACGATGCGTTGAATATAGCTGGGGATGGTCAGTAATGATTAATTCTTACTATGAACCAGCAACTGCACTTCAAGGCTGGAGCCAATTTTTTTTGCGTCCATTCGCCAGCTAACCAAAAAGAAGAGAGACCAAGCTTTTTTCGTTTCCGCGCAAAACATGTCTTTTTCCTCCGCTTCTTTTTCCTTTTTTTTCTTGATGCCGATTTTTCCATCTTTTTTTCTTGTTTTCGATACCTTGTATCGCAACTTTCGCCACATCGCTAGGTGTGTTCGCGTGAACACGCTCCCAAGTGGATCGTAGCCGTAGACCGTAGCAGCAGACCGTAACAAACCTGCTTCGCTTTGAAGACCTGACGATGAAGCGAACAGGAAACCGGATCATCTGTGGGAAGCCACTGCCAGGAATCTTGGACGACAAGCAACGTGGGGCACGACTCACCCCTGAGAAAAGAGTCTCAAAGTCCTACTACGAAGCTAGCCGGGCAACATAGGTCTATCAAAAAAAAATTAAGTCAAGTTGGGAATAATTTCTGTTTCCTAGTTAAAAGGGCCTTGCGGCAATTAGACATTTGTTATGGAGAACTCGTCAAAACTCCGAAAGTTGATTTCTAGTGGGTATCGCTCCCACAGGAATGTAAAATCAAAAAAAGGTGTAGACATTTTGATCTGGAGAACTCGTCAAAATTCCGAAAGGCTAGTCCGACCTAAGTGTGGACTGCCAGGGTGTTCTCGGTCCTCGGTGAGTACGCGCGTGAACATCCTATGAGGTCAGTGCTCGGGGAGAATACTGGGCGAGATGTCCCCGACCGCCAAAACGCCCAGACAAAAAAAAAGTCCAATTGGTAGGTATACATATAAAAAAAAGTCAAATTGTAATTTGGCAAGGAAACGTTTTCTAGTTCATTGCGGGCGAATGTCCGACGCGTGAAAGCGAGCTATCAATTTCCCGTTTAGGTCCTCGAGATCATACAATGCATTGTCTATTTTTCGAAGCACACGACACTTAAAGTATTTCGGCAGGAATTTGGCGTTAATACCCTGTTTAAAGTTACTTAAGGCAAAGTTTCTTCGGAAAACTTCCTGACCTTCCTTGTAGTTGACTTGTCTAGAGCGCTTGTTATAGGTGGTTACTCCTTTATCCTTAGCCTGATCTAAATTTTTACGGATTTGCTCACGAATATTAGTCAACTTGTCAGTTCTGCTTACTATCGTAACTTGGTCTTCCCGAAGGCTGCCGAGCTTCGCTAAAATTGTATACGTTGTGGCATGTTGGACCATATTTTGGCCATATAATGCAAAGTATGGAGAACACTGAATCGCCGTATGAAAATCACTTCCCAAAACTGATAAAATCTCGGGTATATGCTTATCCCAATCGGTATGGTCAGGTTTATCTTTCAGGAAAATCCTAATCTTCGAAACAATTTCTCTATTGACGCGTTCGCTTGGGGAGAATATAGCCCCGTCTATTTACTAAAGATTGGTTCGTTTCCTTCGAGATAAACTGTTTACCATTGTCACTATGGATAAATTCAGGAACCCCTACAGCCGGAAAAATTTCGGAGGCGAAGTAATTTATAACGTTAACAGTGGTGGCTCTTTGCATGGGCTTTAGCCAAACGTATTTTGAAAAATGGTCTAGTACTATGAAAAGAAATTGATTTCGCCGCTTAGATTTCGGATACGGCCCTAGAAAGTCGCAATATAACCGCTGAAATGGCCTTTCGGTTTCAAAGGTACTCCCTATAGGTGGTCTCGACTACTGATTGGTGGGTTTTACCGTTTTGCAGGTGTCACAACGCTGGACGTAGTCCCTGACATCCTTAGAAGCTGCGGCCAGAAGTACTTCTGCCTAACACGTTCTAAGGTTTTCTGCCATCCGCCATGGTAACTCCGGTTAGCGTCATGTGCTAATCTCACTGCTTCCTCAGTAAACCCTTTTGGCAACCATAAACGCCACAGCGAGTCTTCTGCCCCTTCCATCCCCTTACGAAACTTAACTCTTTTGAAAATTACACCGTCCACCACTCGTAAATCCGGAAGTGATTACTCGTTTTCGGTGACGGTCCGAATTAAGTCTAAGTATTCGTTGCTGCTAAATTCGGGAGAGACTAAATCTATTTCTCCGGGTGTGGTAGTGAAAGACAACTCATCGGTATCAAAACGCGACAGCGCGTCTGGTACTACATTCAGGGTGCCCTTACGATGTTCCATTCTAAAGTCGTATCTTTGCAGTAAGAGTGACCATCTCGCCAACCTCCCGCTCAAGTCATTTTGTGTCATCAACCACTTGAGACTGGAGTGGTCCGTAATAATCCGAAAAGGTAATCCTTCGACATAGGGTCGGAAACGCTTCACGCTGATTATGGCTGCAAGACATTCCAGCTTGGTTACTGTATAATTGCGTTGAGCATTATTCAACTTTTTCGACACGAATGCGATTCGATGCTCAGCGCCCTCATCATCGACCTGGAACAACACTCCGCCAACACCTATTTTGGAAGCGTCGCATTGTATTACGAATTCTTTGGAAAAGTCTGGTTGGGCCAAGACAGGCGCCGAACTCAGGGCTACTTTTAGTTTTTCGAATGCCTCTATAGCATCAGGGGTAAGCTTGAACGGGCCTGCTGACTTGCGGAGACAGTCGGTCAAGGGACCTGCCAAGTCAGCAAAATTGGTAATAAACGCTCGGTACCAATTCGCCATGCCCACAAACCTACGCACTTGCCGAGGGGATTTAGGGATCGGGAAGTTTTGCATTGCTTCTATTTTTCCCGGATCCACTTTCAAACACCCGCTGCGTATCAAGTATCCTAAGTAGCGTATCTCCTTCTGACAAAATTTACTTTTTTCCACGTTTATTGTCAGCCCTGCGTCTCTCAAACATTGGGCCACTTCCGCTAGCAATTTCAGGTGATCCTCAAAATTAGTGCTACATACCATCAGATCGTCCAGATAGACAAAGACGTTCTCTCGCAGACGCGAAGGGATCACCTTGTCCATCAGCCTACTCATAGTCTGCGGTCCATGGCACAGACCAAATGGCATCACCTTGAAGTGGTACAGAGACCTCCCCGGAACTGCGAATGCTGTTCTTTCCTTGGAGGACTCTGTCAGTTTGATCTGGAAGAACGCGTCTTTCAGATCAATGCCACTAATAAAATGCGTGTCCTTGAGTCTGCTCAATAAGCCGTTGATATGAGGCAGGGGGTACGAGTCTTTCTTAGTCACCGCGTTGACCTTCCTGGAATCTATGCACAGCCTAACTTTACCTGGTTTCCGGACCAGTACTACAGGACTACACCACGGGGAGTTTGATTCTTCTATAACTCCTAATTCGAGTAACCTGTCTAGTTCTCTAAAAGCTTCGGCTTGCCTTGGTGGCGAAAGAGGGAAATGTTTGCTTTTTATGGGAACGGCATCACCGGTGTCGATGTGATGCTCCACTAATTTAGTTTGCCCTAGGCCTAACTTCTCGTACGAAGGAAACGTCTCGATGACCTTTTGCAATTCTAATTTTCGTTCTGGTGACAATTCATGGAGGTTAAGTTCCTCTTCCTTTTCAAGTCTAATATCTATGCACTCTACGCTTGGGAATATTTCGGGAGCTAACGCAAATGCTCTCCAAAAATCTACCCCGAAGTACGCTTCTTGGAGCAATGAGGGAACAAGGTAAAAACGAATAACCTTTGTGATATTTTTGAAGGTGACTGGTAGGGATACTGAGCCTAAAATTTTTTGCTTGTTGCCGCCCGCGGTATATACGAACGCGTGTAAGGGCTGATATTCGAAGCCGTTATCCTCTAGGAATTCTAATCCATTTTTCCCTAAGATGGAGACGTTGGCTCCCGAGTCCAACAACCCTACAAGAAAACTATCTTGTAACGTAGCAAGATAACGTAGCATAACATATTTGAAGTATTTTATAAGACAACTGTATGGCAACTCTTTTCACTTTAAAACTTTCGTTACCATGGCAGTAGTAGTATAACTGAAGAACTATGTTTGTCTCTTTCTTTCTTTTGCATTTGCATTGTATAACATTTTTCTTAACAGGATTGCCTTAAAATAATTTTGCTCTGGCGCAGAATGTAAAAAGGCTGCGCATTCTTAATTTTCAATCATTTCGTTTTGCGATCGGCGGTAAGAACACTTATCAGTAGAAGCGCGGAGTACGTGGTAAGCGCTAAGCTCGCCATACAAAGTGCAAATTCTGATGAGTGGAATTTTATATTCTGGATGAAGTACGGAGTACGTGGTAAGCGCTAAGCTCGCCGTACAAAGTACCAATTCCAAGAATTGGAATTAAAAACAATGTTGACTGCGTTGTAGTGTGGACAGCGATGGTTGGCCGCTGCAAAGCAGAAGACATTTTCCGAAGTTCGCTAAACGATTTTGTACGAATAGTTTTACTTTAGCTGTGAAAATATACATTTTGTGAACCTATAGACATTTTTTCTGAACAATAATAAATAATTATAACGAAACAAACCAGTTTTCGATTTTCTTCATTTCAACGAGAGTAGAAATTATTCAATTTAAACTCTACAATTGGCGCCCAACTGGCTGAATTTTTTCTTCAAAATTTTACCACGAAGAAGTCCACGTTTTAACAAAATGGCGACTCTCTCTAATGAACAATTTAAGGAGCTACTGATGTCAATGAACAACCCTAATACACGTGTGGGTACATTTAGCACCTGCAAAGCTCGATACAATGGCGAGAGGAGCCCTATCAAAGTCGAAGAGTTCATCGCAGCGATTTCTACTTTTAAAATGGTAGAAAAAATTAACGACGCCGACGCAATAACGGGAATGCCTATGTTGCTCGAGGGTGATGCTGCGGAATGGTGGCGCGGTGTGAAGGATCAAGTATCCACATTCACGGATGTAGTTCGCATGCTACGCGAAAGTTTCTGTCCCGCAAAACCGGCATGGAGAATATATTGTGACATATTCGAATGTAAGGATGGGGCGCGGAAGAAGAGCGCTTTTGATGGAAATCCGTCAAATCAATCTTCAGCACTCTAAGGCGGCTTCCGCAAATTTGTTGCTCTGCCTTGAAAAAGGCGGAGTGGATATAGTCCTTGTCCAGGAGCCGTGGCTGAGTAGTAACGGCAGTAAGATTTCTGGATTAAGGGCTGGAAAATTCAACACCTTGGTGCATGGGGAGGCAAGTAGGCCTAGATCCTGTGTGCTTGTTAAAAAAGAGATTAAAGCTTTTATTCTCTCTAATTTCAGCAATGCTGACGTAACCACGGTCTGCCTCGAGCGAGGAAGTAATGAAATGTGGGTGGTCTCAGCGTACATGCCCCACGGGGACGTAGTGGGACCACCACCTGCGATACTGGGTGAAATCACCGCTGAAGCAAGGCGGAGAGGTGTTGGCGTGATCATCGGTG
Source organism: Eurosta solidaginis (assembly GCF_040869045.1). NCBI lineage: Eukaryota > Metazoa > Arthropoda > Insecta > Diptera > Tephritidae > Eurosta > Eurosta solidaginis. Next base: position 161,107,723 of record NC_090321.1, on the reverse strand, counting down.
CCGATGCAAATGCCCATCATAGCATTTGGGGAAGCTCGGATACCAACACTAGAGGTGAGTCTTTATTTACTTTTATTGTAGATGAGGGACTTTGTATATGTAATAGGGGGAATGACCCGACTTTTATTACTGCGTTAAGGGAGGAGGTCCTGGACCTCACCCTGGTTAGTAGAGAACTGGAAGGTCGGATATCTGGATGGAGGGTTCTCAACGAGCACTCCTTCTCTGATCACCGATATATTCAGTTCTCAGTGAACGAAGAACGTCCCGGTAAAATATCTTTTAGGAACCCTAAAAGTACTAACTGGGACTTGTATTGTAGGAAGCTGGGAGAGCTACTGCCTGCGGTGCCTATCATTAGTTCGGGCCTGTCCGAATCTGAGATAGACGTTCTGGTGGAAAACTTCACCTCGGCAAGCAATAGCGCCTTTCAGCTGTCCTGCCCATTGAAAACTTACAGGGGGAAGGGCAAGCCGCCCTGGTGGTCGGATTCTCTTGACGACCTAAGAGCGTCCAGTCGGCGGCTCTTCAACAGAGCCAGGAGGAGTAAATTACCCTCGGACTGGGAGCTCTATAAGGTGAGTCTGGGGATTTATAAATATGAAATAAGGATAGCCAAGCGAGATGCATGGCGAAGCTTCTGCGAAAAGGTAGAAGGCTGCAATGAATCCGCGAGATTTAGAAAAATACTCTCTAGGAACCCCGCTCCTCTGGGGTATCTGAGAGATGATGGTGGGGACTGGTCGATGAGTAGCGAGGAGTCCCTAAGGCTTTTACTGGACAATCATTTTTCCCGATGTCCCAGTTGCGCAGGGATCTTCGCCTGCATGGTCGGCGGTCGTTGGCCATGCAGAAGTGCCTGCCATTCCAATACGGGAAAGTCAGATAACCTGGGCTATAGGGTCGTTCAAGCCCTATAAGTCTCCGGGCCCGGATGGAATCATTCCTGAGCAGCTTCAAAGGTCTTTGGGGATTTCCTGCCGCTGGTTGGCCATCATATATACTAACTGCCTCAGGCTTAACTATATCCCGAAGTCTTGGCACACGGTTAGGGTTATTTTCATTCCGAAGGCCGGCAGAAGCTCTCATGTATCACCTAAGGATTTCAGGCCAATCAGTCTCTCGTCGTTTCTTCTTAAGACGTTTGAGCGGTTGATTGACCTGTACCTACGGGAAAGGATACCTCGGGGGTTACTGTCGGCTTCACAACATGCGTACTGCAAGGGCAGATCGACGGAAACGGCTCTCCATTCGATTGTAAAGCAAATAGAGGGGTCCCTAGAACACAAAGAGTATGCTCTGGGTGCCTTTCTAGACATCGAGGGAGCTTTTAACAATGTCTTACCGGGGTCAATCGAAAGAGCTCTGGTGGGTTTAGGAGTCGAGGCGGCTCTGGTTGAATTTATTAGCAAACTTCTATGCGGCAGAATTGTCGCAGCGGAGTGGGGAGGGGCCATAATTAAGAGGAAGGTGTGCAGGGGCACGCCACAGGGGGGTGTCCTATCTCCTCTCCTCTGGGTTGTGGTAGTCAACGAGCTTCTTGTGGAGCTGGAAGCCAATGGTTGTCGGGTGGTTGCCTATGCAGATGACCTCGCTATCCTAGTCAGAGGCAAATTTCTCGGCGCCCTGCGCGATGTTCTTCAGGGCTACCTGGATACTGTGGCTAGGTGGGCTGAATCATGTGGATTGGCGGTCAACCCGGGAAAAACGGAATTGGTCCTTTTCACAAGAAGATATAAGGTGCCCGATTTCAGAACTCCCTCGATTGGAGGGGTACCGTTGGTACTTTCTGATAGGGTTAAATATTTGGGGATTGTTTTGGACAAGAAACTGTCCTGGAGACCCAATGTGGAAGATCGGGCCAGGAAGGTCGCCATTGCCTTGTACTGCTGCAGAGGAGCTATCGGAAAGAGATGGGGACTCTCGCCAAGAATAGTACACTGGCTTTATGAGATGGTGGTCAAACCGATTCTGCTATATGGGGTGCTGGTCTGGTGGAAAGCACTGGACACGGCGAGCACCTCCAAAATGTTAGTGTCAGTGCAACGGACGGCGCTGATCGGTATCAGTGGCGCTCTCAGAACAACGCCTACCTTGGCACTGAACGTCATGCTGAACATATACCCAGTAGATATTGCGGGAAAGGCGGCCGCGGCAAGGTCGTTGGTCAGGCTTCGTGATATGGGATATAGACTTTCTGACCGCGGACACTCTAGCCTTCTTACCAGTTTCGACTTCATCCCGGACAGAACGGACTACTGTATGCCGATAACAGCTCCCTATACAACCTTCACCCCAGTTATTCCAGAGAGAGAGGATTGGGGAAGAGGAATTATCTGGGGCATGGGACCGGTTAACTTGTTCACGGATGGGTCAAAGCTGGATGGAAAGGTTGGTGGGGGGGTCTTTTGTCAAGAGCTAAATTTAAGCCGCATGTTTAAGTTGGCTGATCACTGCAGTGTATTCCAAGCGGAAATTGCTGCGATTAAGGATGCGGTGGATGGAATGCTATCCAGTGCTACCACGGTTAGGGAATTTAACATCTACTCTGATAGCCAATCGGCTATCAAGGCCTTGAGCTCAACTACAGTGCGATCGAGGGTGGTCTGGGAGTGCCTGACCTCGCTTGCGATCGCACCGAATTATTTTACAATTAAGATTATCTGGGTCCCGGGCCATAGTGATATCCCGGGTAACTGTCAAGCGGATCTCTTAGCCCGCATCGGTACAACTGAACCGGATGAAGATGGCTGTAGGGACTTCGGGATCCCGCTGGCCACCTGTGGATTGCTCCTCCATAGCTGGGCCTCGAATCAGCTCAGCAAACGTTGGGCGGATACCACGTCTTGCAGAGTAGCAAGATCTTTCTGGCCGAAAGTGGATGGCAGGAGGTCTGCTGAAATAATTGGGTTCACTAAGGCTCACCTATCAATGGTCATTGGGGTTTTGACAGGGCACTGTCCCATGGGTATCCATGCGGTACGTCTCAATATACTGGAAACTCCATCCTGCTGCAGCTGTATGGAGGATGATGAGGTGGAATCACCAAATCACTTTATGCTTGATTGTCCAGCTTTTGCCAGAATTAGGCGAAAGTACTTCGGTCGCGACTCACTTGGATCTCCCGAGGATATATCCAAAGTTGAGATCGGTATCATTCGGAGCTTTATCGTTGCTACCCAACGATTCTCTAAGTAGCTGGATCTAGGTCACCGTTATTTTTGGTGTATGTGGTATCACAACGGACCTTCGTGTTGTCCAAGTGAGCTATCCTTATCAGGGCAGCTACCACCTAACCTATCCTATCCTAATGTAAGCAGCAGAAGAGCGAGCCGACGGACACCTTTATCCGGAAAAAGCGAGCATTATTCGCTCAATTACCTAACGCTCCAGCAGAAGCTGATCAAATCGATATGGTTTTTGGCATGCTTAGTGCTTTTATCCGGGAGAGAGTAAGCCGTCATAAGGTAAATACATATGAGCAACTTCTCAAAGAAGCGCGAGAAACAGAATTGTTTTTGAGCGAACGTGAAAGCTCGAGAAAAGTACAGGATCAAATTTCCCGATGCACTTTTTGCCATAAAAAGGGACATATGCGTGAAACTTGTTTTAAAAAGCAAAAATCGGACACGTCTGACGCAAATGCCGCTACAATTGCCGCTGCAATAGCTGTTAAACCGAAGTTTGCATGCGATGGATGCAATGCACCTGGCGTAATACGCGCAAACTGTACCGTGTGCAGTAAAATTAAATCGTCATCTGATAAGGTGGTGAATTTTAACGCAATATCCCCCGTAAATGTTGGTAGAAACATACCAGTGGTAAATGTGGAGCTGTTCGGTGTACCGGGACAAGCGTATTTCGATACTGGAGCTCGTACAAGTGTGGCAAGCGCTAAGCTCAAACGCGTCATGGATTTCAAGGGGTGTAAGTATGAAAAAGTTACTTGCGACATCGCTTTAGCGGATGGAATCGTGTCAAGGAAAGAATGTTTGGCGACTATATGCAAAATCGTAATTGGCGGTCGGTGTTTAAACATCCAATTCATAATACTGCCAGAGGCAGACTATAATCGCATGTTGATTGGAGACGACTTTCTCGAAAAAGAAAATTTCGTAATAAATATGGGGCAGAAATATTAGTATTTCGAAGACAACCCTACGCAACAATTCGATTTTGGTGAAAACGTACCAGTAAACCTGATCGAAAACATTAAAGTAGCGCGTATTATTACCCCTAAACGCAAGATTCCAGTTAACACCCCTCCTCCAAAGTCACATGCTTCAGATCCTGAGTATTATGGTCCAGACATACCAGGAAATGACTATTCGCCAGGTCGAATCCAAACCATATTCAAAGATTCACTGCCAGCTGATGCGCTAACCCCACAGAGGCAGAAAGGACCATCTCTATTTCCAAGTATGATATATAATAAAAGAGATGACGACGATGACTTCGTAAGACTGGGTTCATTCGATTTTAAATTGTTGAAATCCACAGATGGGATTAGTCTCAAAAGTGAACAGAAGCAGGAGCTCGATGCAGTTCTTCACGCCAATGCAGAAGCATTTGGCAACATTTCTGAACCAACGCCGTACGCAGAGCACAAAATTGACACAGGCGATCATGTACCAATTTTTAGTCCACCTTATCGTCTTTCTTTTGCGAAAACACGTGAGCTAAAAACAGAAGTTGAAAAAATGATAGATGCTGATATTATCATGGAAGGTGAATCACCATGGGCATCCCCCGTTGTAATGGTACCAAAGAAAACCGGCGGAGTCCGAGTATGTATTGACTACAGGAAGCTAAATGCAGTAACCGTACCTGACAGGTATCCGTTACCACGTATGGATGACATATTACATGCAGCAAAAAGTACTAAATATATGTCAACTTTAGATTTGCAAAGTGGTTATTATCAAATAAAAGTAAATGATAAAGACTCTTACAAAACCTCTTTTATTACCCCTTTTGGAACATTTTTATTTAAAAGAATGCCATTCGGTTTGCGTAATGCACCGGCAACTTTCCAGCGTCTCATGGACCGTTTTAAGGCTTCTATTCCCAAGGTTCAACTATTAGTTTATCTAGACGACTTGATCGTGTGCTCGTCTTCTTTTCAAGAGCACCTCAAGGATCTTAACATTGTCCTCTCTAAATTAAACGAATTTAGCCTACGGGTAAATAATGCTAAAAGTAAACTTTGTTGCGACGAGGTAAAGTATTTAGGTCATATTACAGCTGACGGCATATGCGTTGATGTGGAGAAGACAGCCACCATTAGCCAAAGAAAAGAACCGAGAAATGTTAAAGAATTAATTTCATTTATTCAGACGTGCTCATGGTACAGGAGATTCATAAGTAAATATGCCGAAATCTCGAAACCATTAACTGAGCTTACGAAAAAGAATGCAAAATGGTCTTGGTCCGCAAGGCAAAAAGAAGCATTCGAAGCACTTAAGCAAGCCTTAACATCAGCACCAATATTGAAACAAGCTCAAGACAATATGCCGTTTTATGTCAAAGCCGATGCTAGCGCTTATGCGTTAGGAGCTGCTTTACTCCAGGGGGAGGAGGATAATGAACATCCCATTGAATATGCGAGCCGATTATTATCATCTGCTTCTCTCAGCATTATTCTACTACAGAACGGGAAGCACTAGCGATAGTGTGGGCATGTGCAAAGTTTCGCGGCTACATCGAAGGCTCTGAGATTATTTTGGTAACAGATCATCAACCTTTAAAATGGTTACTTACAATAAAGTCACCTTCTGGTCGACTAGCACGTTGGGCATTGCAAATTCAACAGTATGACTTCAAAGTGAAATACACCCCTGGGAAAACCAACTCCCTCGCTGATATGCTATCCCGTACGACAAGTGATGAGGATCAAATCCAAATTGAACAAAATGATTTATGTGCTTTTCAAATAGACTTTCCCCGTAAGAGTTCCAAAGAAATACGGGATGATCAATTGAAAGACGAGTACTTAAAAAAGGTTATATCGTCAATTGAATCTGAAGACGATAATTTAACATTTTGGTCAAGCAGAGGTTATTTGCTGTTTGATGGGGTATTGTTCTGCTATTCTAACGACGATAGAGAAGACGCTCAACTGGTAATACCACAGCAAGAACGTGAGGAACTTTTAAAGAAATACAATAATGAGTGTACTGCCGGCCACTATGGGATAGAGAGAAGCATTCATCGTATTGCTAACCGATATTTTTGGCCAGGTATGCGAACTGATATTTCAAAGCATGTCAAAGCTTGCACAGAGTGTCAGAGGTATAAGGCAACTAATCTAAAACCTATGGGTCTTTTTCAAACTACCAGCAGCAATCAACGATTTGAAGTTGTCGCGGTTGACCTGTTTGCTCCTCTACCAAAAACCCATGATGGCTTCCAGTGGATACTGGTAGCCGAAGACGTAGCATCACGATGGACAGAACTTTTTCCTCTAAAAGAAGCAACCGCGGAATGTTGTGCAAAAACGTTAATTGACGAAATATTTCTCCGTTATGGGATTCCCCGTCGACTAAAATCTGATAATGGTGTCCAGTTTATATCAGCCATAACGCAAAAAGTTTCATATTGCATGGGAATTGAGCAACAGTTCACACCCGTCTATCACCCGCAAGCTAATCCCGTCGAGCGTAAGAATAGGGACATAAAAACCCAATTAGCAATACTTGTTGGCAATGAACATAATACGTAGAATCTAAATCTACCATCAATCAGATTCGCACTAAATACTGCCAGATTCCAAAGTACTGGCTTTACTTCAGCATACTTAACTTTCGGAAGAGAGCTACGCACTCTCGATGACGTACAATATGACATCAAAGCTATTGTGGAGTCCGAAAATTTTATTCCACAAATTACGCCATATCTCAATAGAATCAGCACTGAATTGAAACGTGCAAAAGAAACACAACATCACATGCAAGACAAAAACAAAGACTACTTTGATCAGCGGAGACGCCCTAAAGACGACTTTGAACTTGGTACAGAAGTACTAGTCACTACACATACTCTTAGTCAATCATCGAAAAACCTCACATCAAAATTTGTCCCGAAAAGGGACGGACCATATATCATCATCCGAAAAGTTGGCTCAACGTCGTATGAAATCGCTTCTAAACAAAACCCAAATTTATCGCTGGGAACTTACCATGCTTCCTCACTTAGAAAATTCAATCAAGGCAATCAAGATGGGTCTCCAACACCTGTATCGCCTTTGAAAAGACGAGGACGACCCAAGAAGAATTAAACAAGTGTTGTCGTGCCCTCGAGACGAGTTAGTCACGCCAAAGGGGGAGACTGTAACGTAGCAAGATAAAGTAGCATAACATATTTGAAGTATTTTATAAGACAACTGTATGGCAACTCCTTTCACTTTAAAACTTTCGTTACCATGGCAGTAGTAGTATAACTGAAGAACTATGTTTGTCTCTTTCTTTCTTTTGCATTTGCATTGTATACTATTTTTCTTAACAGGATTGCCTTAAAATAATTTTGCTCTGGCGCAGACTATAAAAAGGCTGCGCACACTCAATTTTCAATCATTTCGTTTTGCGATCGGCGGTAAGAACACTTATCAGTAGAAGTGCGGAGTACGTGGTAAGCGCTAAGCTCGCCGTACAAAGTGCAAATTCTGATGAGTGGAATTTTATATTCTGGATGAAGTACGGAGTACGTGGTAAGCGCTAAGCTCGCCGTACAAAGTACCAATTCCAAGAATTGGAATTAAAAACAATGTTGACTGCGTTGTAGTGTGGACAGCGATGGTTGGCCGCTGCAAAGGAGAAGACATTTTCCGAAGTTCGCTAAACGATTTTGTACGAATAGTTTTACTTTAGCTGTGAAAATATACATTTTGTGAACGTATAGACATTTTTTCTGAACAATGATAAATAATTATAACGAAACAAACCAGTTTTCGATTTTCTTCATTTCAACGAGAGTAGAAATTATTCAATTTAAACTCTACAATCTTTAATTTTAGCCTTTACTAAAGGCCTTTCGTCATCTGTAAGCGTTAACGTGGTGGCTTGCAGCAGTCTACGCTCCTGTACTCTCCTGTGGTATCTCTTCCTACACTTCAAAATATTTTCCGATACCGGGTAGTGTTCAAAAATGGTATGTCTTATTTGTTCATACCTAGCTTCTAGGTTTGGTGAAAGTTGCGTCTGGCAAGCGACATCCCTATGCCGGCGTCGCAGAACTTTAGTCGGCTCGCCCATCGCGGATGAAGACGTTTGACTCTCGGCTTCAAAACTATTCGAACTGTCCGTACTGTCAGGGTAAGTTATTATCACTTTTGAGGGCTCTTCTGCCAGGGTACTACTGCACCTCGGAAGCGTATCACCTCCATGCAGAGATTCACCCTCTGGTTCAGCGCAAGGGACGACGCCACGAGCACTGGCGGTTGTGGGAGCTATGAAGCCGAACGAGGTTCCCCCGCCTTCTCGCTCGGGTACTGGTTTCCCTGCCTGCGATGGTCCCTAGGGCATTTAGGAGTAGATACACCCTTATACCCACATTTAAAACAAAAAGGATTTTTTATGGGTTCCTCACAATATATATAGGAGTGCCCCATTCCCTGGCAATTCCAGCATTGGATTCCGGAATAGTCCGGTCGCCTGCTGCGTCGATATTCCAGCGCCTCTATCTGCGGATCCATCTCGCCGTCTTCGCTTTCCATCCTCATGTCCGGGGTTGTCACGCGTGCTTCGCTTACATGCCGTCCTGGGTAAATGGCTCCCAGCAGCTTGCTTTCTTTCAGCACTTGTTCACCTCTGCGTGCTACATCGCGTAGATCATGAAGGGTCCTTACGTCCGCATTAAAAAGCATTAGCTTAAGGCTGCTGTTGACGTTCCTTTTTATTATGTCAATCAGTAAAAAGCTCCGACATTGGCTCTCTTAAGCGCGCGTTCAAAGAGATTATGTCCGTGTGAAACACGTCATAACACTCACTTGCTTTTTGCTTCCGCATGGAGATCTCCATCATGATCTCGTGGTCAGTTTTCAAAGTGCTAAACTCTCTTTTCAATGAGTAGCACAAAAAGGCATAGGTCGCGTTTGGGTTTTGTTTAGTGAAAAGCCAGTACCATTCTTCGGCCCGCCCGGAAAGAAACAGGTGGAAACTAGCCATTATTTGTTCGTCAGGGCATTGTGTGCGCTCACACAAGGTGTCCAGTTTGAAAAGGAAATCGGCTACGCTCCCAGTGCCGTCAAATGAGATTTTCCATTCCTGCGGTTTTACTGCTATGCTACTTGGAGTCGGGTACATTGGTGGTACTCCCGTTGGAAATGGGTTACGGTCCATCCTACTTGCGCTCCTGTGTTGCAGGTTTGATGGCTGCGCGGATTCGAGAGCGGCGTAGAGCTGGTCCATATTGCTTCGAATTGACCCCATCTCTCTCCGCATTTCCTCCTGCGAAGCCTGGAACAGCTGGTGTAGCACGTCCACCCACGAGCCTCCACGAGTGGCTACTCCTTGCATTCCTAGGGTATTCGCCCGATCACTTGTAGCGTCCCCAAAATTTCCAATTCCTTGGTGTAATGGTAAGGCACCAGCTCCATCCGGTGCATAAGTCGACACGTTGGTCATTAGCCCCGAAATATCATGCGCGTTTAATAGGGGCGCATTTGGATTATTGGTGTTTTCAGGTCTGTCCAGTTTATCGCGAGGGTCATTCAGGTCCGAGCCCATATTCGGTCCCACGGGATCTCCGTATTGTCCACCTACTGGGGTGTGCACCACCAAGGGACGCCTTGCCTTGGGGAAAGCCCCCCTATTACTACCGCCCCGGTTCTGGTTCCCCCGGAAGCTTCCCGCACTCCCAAACGGAGTAGTTCAGCCCGGTTGGCCGTACGACTGCTCGCGTGACATAGTTCGTAAAAAAAATGTAACTTATGTGATAGTTTTGGTAAAAAAAACTTTTGCCGCTTAAGGCAGTTAGGGATTCAAAAAAAAAAAATGTTTATGTATATAAATTTATATGCAAAAAAAGAACTTCCACAAGCTGGAAAAGAAAAGCGATTAAGCAATTTAGATATATCGTGAAATCAATGGGAATGCTGACATCCCCTTCCCGAAGGCACTCGGCTACCGGCGAGAAAAAAAAAAGATTACATAAACTCATTCATACTTGTCCCTAGTGCTCCCAACCGCAGTGCGAGGGGGTCTTAAGGCCCCCTCCGAGACTGGTTGGGGCCACTAGGGTCACTCCAGGCACACACGGGTTGGTCTCAGCACGCCCAGCCGCAACGCAGGGGCAGTCTCCAGGGGCTTGCCCCTGCGACTGGTTGGGGGTGTTGAGGCCTCCCGTCCATTCTCGCTGGACATCCCTCCTGCTTCCGCCGCAATGGGTGGGGCGGTTTCGGAACCGCTCCCCAGTCTGGTGGGGCAGGAAGGGGTGTCACTCTGAATCCCAGCTCACCCCGTCACAATCCAGGTGGCACTATGGGTTGCCACCTGAGACGTGGGATGAGCTGGGGTCATTGCAATTCACACACACACTCACTCTAACAACACAAATTCGGCATAGAAAAAAAATTAAAAAAAACTATTAACTTTAAAAGAAAAAAAATCAAAACCCAGTTAGCGGACATATATATACCTAGGCCGACTAACGGACAACATTCCGGCAACATAAAAACCCCACTTACAAAAAAAAATAAAGTGCGTGCAGCACTGCCTCACTGGGTGGAAAAAAAAATCCGGATAACTTGACGTGAAGTCCGTGGCTCCGTCAGCCACTGCCCCCGATGACCAGCCCGGACAACCTGATCTGTCCAACCATCCCACCGCAACGTAGGTGGCAGCTCCTGTGGCTGCTCACTCGGACTGGTGGGATGGTCAACGTCACAGGTTGACCCGACTGACCCCCGCGATCAGCGCCTCAGGCGTCACGTTGGGCGCCATCTGTTATGGAAACGCATTTACTATGGGAGCAGTAAGGAAGGCGGTCGGCATGATGTGTTGGTGCACAGTGGCTAGTCATTGTCGGCTGGGGCGGGTCCTTGCCAACCTTACTGTTCCTGCGCCATAAACAGAAAAAAGTTCATATCATGCCTATCAAAAAACTCAGCTGTCAAATTAAAAAAAAAAACCGACAGAAGCGCAGAGACCGACTCAAAACGCTCATAAATTCAAACTAAAACGACATCCGGTCGAACCGGATGCCACGGACAGACCGTTAGACATTCAAAAATTTAAAATTCAAAAAGAAATAACCGCAAAAAAAAATACCGAACCGGACATGACCGGTTACTAATCGCTGAAAATCAAAATAAAAAAAAACCCTGAAAAATTAAAGGAAAACAAAAAGGCCGAATATACATAGGGGCGCCGCGGGTGGTGTTGCGACGCCCGGTGCATTATCCCACCCTCAAATAACCATGGCCACCGACGCACCTAATTTTCGGTGGCCCCTTACCTGTATACCCTATGCCTTCTAAATGAATGGAACCATCAGCATTCCCATCATAAATACAATTTATTTATAATTCATCTTACAAAAATAAAGGGGGTAATTCCAGAGTAGTTAAGTTTTGTTGTGATTACATTAACGATTGTTTAAATTTTACAATGGTTTACAATTACCATATATATCTTCGCAAGAATTAAATAACAAATTATTGATTAAATTTTTTTTTTTTGATTATTTAAACTAGAAGTCTTTAAGAATAGATAGGAAAAGACGTGGGCATGGAAAAGGCGGAATGGTAAGTAGTGTGTACTTGGGATTTCGTAATCCCTTACCCGTTTGCGGTTTGTTCGGATTTCCGATATCAGTTCTTTTACCCAAATCTGTTTTGATATCTTAATTTATTTGGTTTTATTTTAGGTTAATTTATTCGCGTTTAAGTTCAATTTATTTTAGTTTTATTTCTGGTAAATTCAGTTTAATCAATAACCTCTCAACCCGTACGCGTATCATAACGAATATGTTAATTTGTGTATGTTAGAATTGGTGTTATGTAAATGGGCAGGGGGTATATATATATCGAAGGTAGTAGAAGAGGGCGAAATAATTATATAATTAGATTTACTTATACCAAGGGATTTATAGGAATAAAGGAAAAGAAAACCACTTAATATATAACCAAATTCTACTTCCTGCATTTAGGTGTGTACGTATATAAGTAATTTGTAATAGTGGTCATTACGTAATATTTAACCCGAACCCTAAAAGGGACTATGTGCTTATGCACTTGTAATACTAACGATACTAATGACATATATATAAATTAATCTTGCTAAATTCAAAGGTGTAAACATTTGCTCTCTTTTTTTTTTTTTGAATTACATTCACCAAAATGGAGTTGACAAAATGTATTAATATAAAGTACTATGCATGATATATTATACTATGACCTAATGGGATCTACTACTTCAAAGAAATTATCATTAATTCATAAGATTAAATGGAACGATAAATGAATCATAGGCAGCCATGGTTACAAAGTGGCAATGAAAACGAATACTAATTCTTCCGGTTGTCATCTCCCGGTAGGTATTTGCTTGTATGTAACCATGTTTGCTATAAATATATATGTATGTATTTCTATACTGACGTATGCCTATGCGTAATTTTATGTATGCCTCTGCTTACATGTAATTTACCATAGGCGATATCAGCACCTAAGCAGGTATTTAATAGGGGGTTGCATAAATATGTGCAACTCTAAGTAGGCATATGCTTATATATACATATACCCGTATTCGCTATTAGCACCCAAGTATATATTTACAGGTGGTTGCATTCAATACGCAACTCTAAGTGGGTATATGCCTATATATGCATATGACTATAATTAATACAAGTAATTAACCATATGTCTTCATGTTATGGTATATATATGTGTATATTTTTATTGTTTCATTTTCTTTGTGTGCCTACGCTTATGTATATACGTATACAAGTGTATTTAAGCTCTCCGCATGGGGGCTTTGGAACGGACTCACCCCTTTATGTGGTTCTGGTTGCGATGGCCGGCTCTGCATCAGACCTAGGTGCACGATCGTACCGTTGTTGTAGTTGGTATTGTTGTTGCTGTCGTTGGCTTGGGCGCGCTGTTCTATTACCGTTGGTGGTTGTCGGATGACTCCGTCGATTATGATAGCACGCTGGTGGTTGTCGCGCTCGGAGATGCGCCGTCGAGTGCGTGCGCGCGGTGGCGCGCTGGTGGTTTTGGTGTACCTTGCCACAAAAAACAAAATTTGCGTACCAGTTCAGATGTTTTGCACTCATTTAGCAACTTATTAAATGGTGTAATAGTTAGGCCCTCAATGCCGGCTTCTTGAACATAGCAAAATTGGTAGCCCCGAATGAACTTGCTTTTTATGGTAGCGAACGCAGTTTTAAAAAGGTTTCAAAAACTTTATTTCTATTATCGTCGTGTACAAAGGCATTTACGATTTTCAATGATACAATTCCTTGTGAATTCGCGATTTCAGATTAAGCATTGCTAGCTTTTGGTGTAGATATATCAAAATTCTTGGCCGGAAAACTCGTGGCTGTCTTTTGGGTTCTTCACCAATACACCCTTATTTATGTGGACAGCACGCGATGACGTTTTACGATGCGTTGAATATAGCTGGGGATGGGCAGTAATGATTAATTCTTACTATGAACCAGCAACTACACTTCAAGGCTGGAGCCTATTTTTTTGCGTCCATTCGCCAGCTAACCAAAAAAGGAAGAGAGACCAAGCTTTTTCCGTTTCCGCGCAAAACGTGTCTTTTTCCTCCCCTTCTTTTTCCTTTTTTTTTTCTTGATGCCGATTTTTCCATCTTTTTTTCTTGTTTTCGATACCTTGTATCGCAACTTTTGCCACGTCGCTAGGTGTGTTCGCGTGAACACGCTCCCAAGTGGATCGTAGCCGTAGACCGTAGCAGCAGACCGTAACAATAGTTGTTCCCTTTGATTTTTGTTGTTGCAATTATCAAATCAAATTGTGCGTAAAATAAAATAATAAAAATATATATGAAGCCAAAACTTGAATTGATTGCATAAATATTATAATTGCCTAAGTTGATAATATGCAATAGCTTTACCGCGGCAGTCCCCGAGTGCCACAAGTCCTTTTTTTTTTTTTTGTTTATCTGCACATTCGTGTGTTCATTTCATTCGCTCGTTCACATTAGTGCCCTATTTTTGAATATGCAACACTATCAATCAGGTCGACAATTACCTAAGCGGTTTCAACTGAAAGCGCTTAGCCAACTCAACTCGATTACTTTTTATTGTTGCTTTCCATGCAATTTGGTAAGCTAGCTAGTGTTTTAATTATACTAGTTAACAGCGAAATACAGCTACTGTAATGTTTGACAGGCTGCACAGTTCAGTAGTAGTGGTATAGAAGTATTACATATATTGTGTCGAAGCGTAACAAAACAATGCTAGCAGACTGATTACAACGTGACGATATCTAACTTTATCGGCGTTAAGCCCGAGTTAAAGTTGACATAGTCATAACCATACTTCTACTTATCCATATCAAATTGGCTTCACTTATTGGTGCCTTAACTTAAAAATCCAGAAAATTGCATAAAAATGAAGAAAACGCAGAAATTACAAACATATACCACAAAAAATGAGACTCTTAGTTAAAACGTATCAAAAACAAATAAGGAAGGCTAAGTTCGGGTGTAACCGAACATTATATACTCAGTTGAGAGCTATGGAGACAAAGTAAGGGAAAATCACCATGTAGAAAAATGAAACTACGGTAACCCTGGAATGTGTTTGTATGACATGTGTATCAAATGGAAAGTATTAAAGAGTATTTTAAGAGGGGCATAGTTCCATAGGTGGACGCCTTTTCGAGATATCGCCATAAAGGTGGAGCAGGGGTGACTCTAGAATTTGTTTGTACGATATGGGCATCAAATGAAAGGTGTTAATGAGTATTTTAAAAGGGAGTGGGCCTTAGTTCTATAGGTGGACGCCTTTTCGAGATATCGCCATAAAGGTGAACCAGGGGTGACTCTAGAATTTGTTTGTACGATATGTGTATCAAATGAAAGGTGTTAGTGTGTATTTTAAAAGGGAGTGGGCCTTAGTTCTATAGGTGGACGCCTTTTCGAGATAACGCCATAACCGTGGACCAGGGGTGAATCTAGAATGTGTTTGCACGATATGGGTATCAAATGAAAGGTGCTAATGTGTATTTTAAAAGGGAGTGGGCCTTAGTTCTATGGGTGGACGCCTTTTCTAGATATCACCATAAATGTGGACCAGTGTGGACTCTATAATGTGTTTGTATGATATGGGTATCAAATTAAAGGTATTAATGAGGGTTTTAAAAGTGAGTGGTGGTACTTGTGCATGTGAAGGCGTTTTCGAGATATCGACCAACATGTGGACCAGGATGACCCAGAACATCATCTGTCGGGTACCGCTAATTTATTTATATATGTAATACCACGAACAGTATTCCTGCCAAGATCCCAAGGGCTTTTGATTTCGCCCTGCAGAACTTTTTCATTTCTTCTACTTAACATGGTAGGTGTCACACCCATTTTACAAAGTTTTTTTCTGAAGTTATATTTTGCGTCAATAAAATAATCCAATTACCATGTTTTATCCTTTTTTTCGTATCTGGTATATGATTGTGGCATTTTTTTCATTTTTCGTAATTTTCGATATCGAAAAGGTGGGCGTGGTTATAGTCTGATTTCGGTCATTTTTTACACCAATACGAAGTGAGTTCAGATAAGTACGTGAACTGAGTTTAGTAAAGATATATCGATTTTTGCTCAAGTTATCGTGTTAACGGCCGAGCGGAAAGACAGACGGTCAACTGTGTTTAAAAACTGGGCGTGGGTTCAACGGATTTCGCCCTTTTTCACAGAAAACATTCATCGTCCTAGAAGCTAAGCCTCTACCAAATTTCACAAGGATTTGTTCGACTTATGGCATTAAAAGTATCCTAGACAAATTAAATGAAAAAGGGCGGAGCCACGCCCATTTTGAAATTTTCTTTTATTTTTTGTATTTTGTTGCACCATATCATTACTGGAGTTGAATGTTGACATAATTTACTTATATACTGTAAAGATATTAACTTTTATTTTAAGATTTGATTTA
Source organism: Eurosta solidaginis (assembly GCF_040869045.1). Classification (NCBI taxonomy): domain Eukaryota; kingdom Metazoa; phylum Arthropoda; class Insecta; order Diptera; family Tephritidae; genus Eurosta; species Eurosta solidaginis. The sequence goes on along the minus strand of NC_090321.1, from coordinate 161,091,613 downwards.
AACAATTTTTTTTTAAATTTCGCTAATTTTTATTAGGCATACATATAGTAACAGGAGTAACGTTCCTGCAAAATTTCATCATGATATCTTCAACAACTGCCAAATTACAGCTTGCAAAACTTCTAAATTACCTTCTTTTAAAAGTGAGCGGTGCCACGGCCGTTGTTCAAAATTTTACTAATTTTCTATTCTGCATCATAAGCTCACCTACCAAGTTTCATCGCTTTATCCGTCTTTGGTAATGAATTATCGCACTTTTTCGATTTTTCGAAATTTTCGATATCGAAAAAGTGGGCGTGGTTATAGTCCGATTTCGTTCATTTTAAATAGCGATCTGAGATGAGTGCCCAGGAACCTACGTACCAAATTTCATCAAGGTACCTCAAAATTTACTCCAGTTATCGTGTTAACGGATGGGCGGACGGACGGACGGACATGGCTCAATCAATTTTTTTTTTCGATACTGATTATTTTGATATATGGAAGTCTATATCTATCTCGATTCCTTTATACCTGTACAACCAACCGTTATCCAATCAAAGTTATTATACTCTGTGAGCTCTGCTCAACTGAGTATAACAATAAATTAAATCTACAAAAAGTTAATAAATTCTCCAAATCAAATATTTTTATACTCAGTTGAGCATAGCTCAGAGAGTATATTAACTATGATTGGATAACGGTTGGTTGTACAGGTATAAAGGAATCGAGATAGATATAGACTTCCATATATCAAAATCATCAGTATCGAAAAAAAATTTGATTGATAAAGCGATGAAAATTGGTAGATGAGTTGAATTTATGACGCAGAATAGAAAATTAGTAAAATTTTTGACAATGGGCGTGGCACCGCCCACTTTTAAAAGAAGGTAATTTAGAAGTTTTGCAAGCTGTAATTTGGCAGTCGTTGAAGATATCATGATGAAATTTGGCAGGAACGTTACTCTTATTACTATATGTCTGCTTAATAAAAATTAGAAAAATCGGAGAACGACCACGCCCACTTTTTAAAAATTTTTTTTTTTAAATTCAAATTTTAAAAGAAAAGTTAATATCTTTACAGTATTATATAAGTAAATTATGTCAACATTCAACTCCAGTAATGATATCGTGCAACAAAATTCAAAAATAAAAGAAAATTTCAAAATGGGCGTGGCTCCGCCCTTTCTCATTTAATTTTTCTAGGATACTTTTAATGCCATAAGTCGAACAAAAATTTACCAATCCTTTTGAAATTTGGTAGGGGCTTAGATTCTAGGACGATAACTGTTTTCTGTGAAAAAGGGCTAAATCGGTTGAAGCCACGCCCAGTATCGAAAATTACGAAAAATTAAAAAAATGCCATAATTCTATTCCAAATACGAAAAAAGGGATGAAACATGGTAACTGGATTGTTTTATTGACGCAAAATATAACTTTAGAAAAAATTTGTAAAATGGGTGTGACACCTACCATATTAAGTAGAAGAAAATGAAAAAGTTCTGCAGGGCGAAATCAAAAGCCCTTGGAATCTTGGCAGGAATACTGTTCGTGGTATTACATATATAAATAAATTAGCGGTACCCGACAGATGATGTTCTGGGTCACCCTGGTCCACATTTTGTTCGATATCTCGAAAACGCCTTCACATATACAAGTACCACCACTCCCTTTTAAAACCGTCATTAATACCTTTAATCTGATACCCATATCATACAAACACATTATAGAGTCACCCCTGGTCCACATTTATGGTGATATCTAGAAAAGGCGTCCACCCATAGAACTAAGGCCCCCTCCCTTTTAAGATACACATTACCACCTTTCATTTCATACCCATATCGTACAAACGCATTCTAGAGTCACCCCTGGTCCACGGTTATGGCGATATCTCGAAAAGGCGTCCACCTATAGAACTAAGGCCCACTCCCTTTTAAAATACTCATTTTCACCTTTCATTTGATACCCATATCGTACAAACAAATTCTAGAGTCACCCCTGGTCCGCCCTTATGGCGATATCTGAAGCACACTCCCTTTTAAAATACTCATTAACACCTTTCATTTGATACCCATATCGTACAAACAAATTCTAGAGTCACCCCTGGTCCATCTTCATGGCGATATCTCGAAAGGCGACCACCCATAGAACTAAGGCCCATTCCCTTTTAAAATACTCATTAACACCTTTCGTTTGATACCCATATTGTACAAACGCGTTGTAGAGTCACCCCTGGTCCACCTTTATGGCGATATCCCGAGAAGGCGTCCACCTATAGAACTAAGACCCACTCCCTTTTAAAATACTCATTAACACCTTTCATTTGATACCCATATCGTACAAACAAATTCTAGAGTCAGCCCTGGTCCACCTTTATGGCGACATCCCTAAACGGCGTCCACCTATAGAACTATGGTCCTCTTAAAATACTCTTTAATACTTTCCATTTGATACACATGTCATACAAACACATTCCAGAGTTACCCTAGGTTAATTTTCCTACATGGTGATTTTCCCTTACTTTGTCTCCGTAGCTCTCAACTGAGTATGTAATGTTCGGTTACACCCGAACTTAGCCTCCTTATTTGTTATGTTATGGATATGGCAAAAAACCAAAAACCAATTGGTTGGCTATGATATAGTTATGGCTTTAGCGTTATGGTATGGCAGCATAAATCGATTACATTGATTTCCATAAGTCACCATTAATTGGCCCTTTATTATGTTCAAAGCAACGCGACGCGTGGAATTACTTCACCCAAGTGAAACCAAATTCGTGTAACGTTTTACAAGACGGTGCACCACCTAATTGTTATCAAAAATTATCAAAGTTGATATCAAACGGGTTCGACCTCCGTTTTAGGAATCCGAAAGCGGAAATCAAAAATTTGATTTCTGTCGAAAGTTATTTACAAAAATGAATGACCCCGATCCATAGTTTTTTTTTTTTTTGCATAGAACACCCTTCAGCGTTGGCGGCCATCGGGCGCGCTTATAAAAAATTACCCTGGGTGGTTCCGACACCGTTTTGGGGATCAAAATTAGATGCGCGCAGAACACCTTTCTGCATTAGTGTGTGTGTGTGTGTAAATTTAAGAAAATGCAGGCATGTAAAAACACTGCCCTCATAACCGCTACGGGTTTCTTATGTCCCTTGAAGGCCATCTACACAGTGAAGGGAGGGTAATCCCATTGGGGGAAAAAATAAAATGCTGAACAAACAGTTTCTGTTGAAACCTGGGCATCACAACAGACATCTGATTAAATAGGCCTCTCCTCCCAGGGGTTTAAGAAGTCATTTCCGCAAAGCACTACTAGGAAATACGGCACCTGAGAACACAGCCGTATGAAAATGAACTCAGTGATATCCACGAAAAGGCTTCGGACCTCTATGCCACGAGTTGCCCGACGAACCCAGTTCTAAAAGATACTCGCAGAAGAGGAAAGCACTCTCCCTAGAGTTACATAAATGTATCCACACCCCTAATCCTATATATATTTATAGTACTAATACATAATTTACCTATTTACCTTCTTTGCATTCATTACCCTACAATTTCTAATTTCTTAATATACTACTCATTATTACTTACTGTATAACCGTTATTCTCTCATCAGACTTTGCTTATAAATTCCTTTTCTTCTTAGCTTTAATATTTATTACACTCTCAATTAGCTCACCAAATATGAATATATATTTTTAACTCTTACCTTAGTTTTAAGAACAAGCACTAATCAATCAATATTTAACTCTTAACCTGTGCGGATCGTTTTGTAACAATCAAAAATTTAAGCAATTAAATATCTATTAAAAAAGAAAAACACGTTAGAAAGTGAATTTTAAATAAACAAACAATATTTAACAGAAACAAAACGTTTATTTGTCATGTAATTTATTTATGAATGTATGTATGTGTACAAACATCGTACACTTTCATCAAATTGGCGCAGTCGGCTCTTGAACCTTGAAAATTGAAAACCATCAAAAAGAATAAATAGTGCTACTTATACAAACATTAATGTATAGTTAAATATAAAAATAAGACTTTTTTTTAATATAAAATGTGAAAAAACATTGCCATATATGAAACATTGAAAAGTAACGGATACAATTTTTTCCATATACTGTTATACAATAACTAAGAGACCAAGCAAAATAACTTGTGACTTGTGGTAAATTTTAATTGAGCAGTCATCTTCTCTTAAGTACATATTTGCATCAAGTAGTTGCAATGCACTCATAGCTGCATTGAGTAGCTCAACACAACTCACTCATGAGATTAACACAAACAAAGAGCGGAAGTTGGCCTAGCGATTAGCTTATCATAAGAGCGGAAGTTGGTCTCGCGTTTTATGCTCACATACATCCACACACTAACGCATGCATATGAAGAAAGTGGAAACTACTGCTGACACCATCTTTAATAAGAGTGACTTTTAATTCGCATTGTACTATTGAACATAAAAAAAAGAGAAATATTACAAATACACGGCTGTGTAATGCGGCAGTTACTCACGAACGTACGTACCAAAAACGTGTCAGCTGACACGACCTATCTTATGAGTGTGCAATGTAAACGAAAACTCACCGACGTGTAACGCCCGTACGTACGTAGCCCGGAACGTAGAAATCAAAAAAATTTTGATTTTTTCCGTAAGAACGTATCAGCTGATCGCTCTCTCACTAGACTGAGTTGCTTAGTAAACTTTTGTGCGCTAATTTTTGACCGTTTGTAATTTTATGCAAAAACACCTAATTAAAATTTGAAAGATTGTGAAAATAATTCGAAATAATTATGTAAAAGTGCTGATTATAAATATGTAATCTATTTATACTTATTTAATATGTATTCCGGCCTTTTACAATATCAAAAATTAAATTGGAAAAAGTTGATGTTTCCATAAGCATACATGCAAAATGGTCAATGGCAACAGTGCTTATCTGCAAACAATACACACACAAATATGTTATGTACATGTACACAGACGCACACATTGATTCCTACGGGCTTTAGAGTTCGGTCAAACGTGCTTCGTACGACAACCGTCCTTACGTACGGCACACGTCGGTGGGTAACTGCCGCATAAGCAAAAAGGTAACACAAACAAAAATATTTAGAACAAGAGAGCGTGATTAAAGAAATCACAAACAATAAAAACAATAGTTAACAGTATATATGCAATAACAAAACTACAAACAAACTTGTAAAGCATTATTCATCAACGACCTGTGGTATTGAACCTAGAAATAATCAACATGTCTCGACTCACAGTATTTGACTTATTAGCAGATGGTGAAGAATTCGGAGGAAAACCAGAAGAGCTGTTCTATTTATCAAAAACATTGACGAGTTGCGCGCTATAACATTTTCAGCTGATCCGAATTTCTTAAGTTTATTTGATTTAAGGGTAAGATTTAAAATTAAGGATAGGGCAATCGTGCTTATTAATAATAATAACCCTGTAGATTGGCAGAGTATAAAAACAATTTTAAAAACTAATTTCAATATAAATGAAAGCTTCGAAACCCTTGTTAATAAAATTAAAATGGCTGAAATGAGGTCTAGTATTAGTGATTTGTTTGAGTACGTTACAGACCTTTTAACAAAGCTAAATTTAAAGTCGCAAGTCAAAGAAAATAGTTGGTACAGATGCGAAACCAATGGAAAAATGGTTTTGAAAATATTTGTTAGTAAATTACCCAGCGATGCAAAATTAGTGCTTCAAGCTAGAAATCCCAATAATTTATTGGAAGCTAAAGAAATGTTAATTGAAACCGAATATTTCTATAAAAACTTAAATTTAAGAAATACAAGAAATTCTGGTGCTTTCCAACAGAATTTAGTCAACAATAGGGAAAATTTAGCAATTAGTAAACATAATAGTACAGCAAGTACTAATAACTATGCGAGAAATAGTAATAATAATCCAAATTTTACTTTTAACCCTAGAGGCTCTGTGTAAACCAACATGAGAGGCTATAACTCACAAGGGACAGGCACCAATAGTAGTGCGCGCATGCCATCTAATATGACTAGGCAGTCTAGTATTTCCAACAGAACCGCCCCAATGGAAATAGATACCATTGAAGCCGAAAAACAGCAAAATTTTCAATCAACAGCCACAGAAATCTTCCCCAATAGTGGTCAGAACTCAGTCAATACCACTTAAACTTTTAATTGACTCCGGGCAGGTACATCATTAATAAAAAACATCTTTTTCATTCCTCTTTTAGTACAAAAATAGATCAACCTATTACAGTTACAACAATTAATTCAAAATCAACTCTAAACAGTAAAGTAATTATTCCCTATTAAAAGAGTTTAACAAACCTATTATTAAAATAGAAATGCTAGAAGCAGACTTAAATACTGATTTCGACGGCATAATTGGTTGCAATATTTTAAGCCCCTTAAAAGCTAAAATTGATTTTGATAAACAACAATTAATTACGAAGAATGCTACGATTAATTTAGTTTCCTCAAACCCTAATAGTGAAATAAAATATCTTTCTAATGAGTATATTCTCAGTCTTTTTCAAATGTAGCAGATATAAAATTTATTAAGCCAGATATACAAATCATACAGGAAAAATTAATCACATATGCCCTGAATAAAGAAGAGATCGAACAACTTACCGCATTATTAAAAAAATTGAATTAAGTATTTTATCACGAAGGTGAAAAATTATCTGTTATTAGTAAATACCAGCATAAAATCCCAACTTTTAATAGGGTGCACCTCATAATCCCGACTTTCAAAATCCCGACAACTCATAATCCCGACAATTTTCAGAAATCCCGACAAGACACAATCCAGACAACAAAATTCCGACATAACGAAATCCCGACAACACAATATCCCGACAACTCAAAATCCCGACAGCACATAATACAGACAAATTTACTAAAATTTCGTTATTAAACAAATTTTAGTTAAAATTGTTAGAAGAATAATAGAAAATTATAAAATTATTAATATTTCTAAATTTTATTCAGATTATGAAATTACAAGTCAACGTACATGAGAAAGTCAATTAAAACAAAACTTAATAATGCAAATACATATTCGTCCATTATTGCTCTGTAAAAGTATTTATCCTGAATAAGTTATGAGTATGGATTTTAGTTTGCAGGTCGTGCCATATATATTTACCTCAATTACAGCAATTACCAAAATAGCAGCTCAGATTTTATATATTATTTCTTTTTTGTAGCAAATATCAAACTAAATTTATTTCGAGAACTTTTGAAGTAATGCCACTTTTCTGATAAGTATTTATGTTAAAACCATATTTAAAGTTATAAAGTTATATACAGTGATTTAGGGTAAAGTGTAACACTAGTAACAATTTATGTGACGTGCAATAACACCAAAGGAATGAAAGAGGACCGCCTCCGCAGAAATACTGTAGATCGCGTAGCCGGTGTTTGATCGGCTAAGGGTTATTTTTATGAAGCGCGGCCGAAGGCCCCCTACGCAGTAAAGTGTTCTACGCAGATATGCTGTGGATCGCGTAGCCGGTGTTGGATCGGCTAAGGGTTATTTTTATGAAGCGCGGCCGAAGGCCCCCTACGCAGTAAAGTGTTCTACGCAGATATACTGTGGATCGCGTAGCCGGTGTTGGATCGGCTAAGGGTTATTTTTTTAAAGTGCGGCCGAAGGCCTCCTACGCAGAAGGGTGTACTACGCAGAAGGACATCACCGTGGCGGTAGCCACGGTTATACCACACACCCTGAATTGGCATGGCGTAGCCCAGAGTTATTTTTTATAAGCGCGGCCGAAGGCCGCCTATGCAGAAAGTTGTTTTACGTAGAATTACAGTACATGACGCAGCCGGTGTTGGATCGACTAAGAATTATTTTTATGAAGCGTGGCCGAAGGCCGCCTATGCAGATAAGTGTTCTGCGCAGACATACTGTGGATCGCGTAGCCGGATTGGATCGGCTAAGGATTATTTTTTATGAGTCGCGGCCGAAGGTAGCCTACGCAAGAGGGGTGCCTAAAATAATAGAATAATACAGAAGATGTGTATTTTCTATGGCATCGTTTTATCACTGAGTGAAAACTGAATCCAGCTTATTCAAAAATACTGACAAAATATATAAAAAATGTTTAAGTCCCCAATTTACATGTTGTCGGGATTTTTTTGTCGGGATTTGGTCGTGTAGGGATTATGACTTGTCGGGAGTTGGTCGTGTCGGGATTATTTGTTTCGGGATTTTTTCGGGATTTTCTAAGTCGGGATTAAGTTATACACCCCTTTTAATAACACCACGATTTATTCGAAAATATATAGAGTAGCAGAGGTCCATAAAAAAGAAGTAGAAACGCAGATAAATGAGATGCTATACTCTGGAATTATTGTAAAATCTTCCAGTCCTTATAATGCCCCCATTTGGGTTGTACCCAAGAAATTAGATAATTCAAAAATCGAGAAATGGCGCTTGGTTATTGATTATCGGATTCTCAATGCCGTAACAATTGAGGACAAATTTCCAATGCCAAATATGAAGGATATGTTTTCAAAATTAGGCAATTCTCAGTATTTCACTACCCTGGATTTGGCTAAAGGGTTCCACCAAATCCCCGTAGCTCTTGAAGATAGGCATAAAACTGCTTTCTCAACCTCAACGGGTCACTTCGAATTCACAAGAATGCCTTTCGGCTTAAAAAACGCCCCGGCATCATTTCAGCGGATGATGAACGAAGTCTTTCATGATTACATTAATACGATTTGCGTAGTTTATCTAGATGATATACTTATATTTTCGACGACACTAGAGGAACATGTCCACTCACTAACAAAAATATTCACTAGATTATCTGAATTCAATATGAAAGTTCAGATAGACAAGTGTAATTTTTTCAAAAGACAATCCGAATATTTAGGCCATATTATTTCGATTGATGGTGTTAAACCCAATCCGAATAAAATAGATACCGTTCAAAAAATACCTGTGCCGAAAACAATAAAGCAAATTTGTTCATTTTAGGGCTTACCGGCTTTTATAGGAAATTTATAAAAGACTACAGTAGAGTTGCACTTCCCCTTACTTCTTGTTTAAAGAAAAAATCTAAAATTAATGTAAATGACCCTAGCTTTGTTGAATCTTTCTGTAAGCTGAAAAACCTAATAAGCACAAGTCCGGTTTTGGCTTATCCCGACTTTAATAAAATGTTTACCCTTACCACGGATGCAAGCAACGCCGCTTTAGGTACTGTTTTATCGCAAAATGGTCGTCCAATAGCATACGCTTCCCGTACCTTAAATAACCACGAATGTAATTACAGCACGATAGAGAAAGAGCTGTTAAGTATAGTTTTGTCACAGGGCCGTAGAGAGAAAATCCGGGCCCGGGACTAAACAATTTACGGGTCCCCTGTGATAAAATCCACTAATACATTTGATTAACTTCATTTAATGACGTCTCATTCATGAATCAGTTTTGATGGATTACATACAAAAAAAATTTTGCCACATCAACTAAATGATTTTTCGACTAAGAGCTGACAATAAAATTAACACAGAATATTTACCATTTATAATATTTTATTGTAACGTAGAAATAAAATATTCTTTTAACAGCCACATATTGTTTTAAATAATCTTTTCTAGTTATTTGGTAACATTTTAATACATTTCTGATAAATTGAATGATGATTATAAATTTAAATTATTCAATATAAAATGTTCGGATATCAAAGAGTGGCTTTTCTTGCTTTTCTCGCTGCAAATTTTTTTATAATAATATCAAAATTTAACTGTCTTGCCAAAACGAACTCAACACATAGCGTGGCAAGTCCTGAAACTCGCTCTTGAGATGAACACGATTTTTGATTCTTGAAAGGACGCTGAAGGAACGTTCTGCACAAGCTACAGGTATAGTGCAAAAGATAATTGTATACAGACTTTGAAGATAGATGGCATTTAGCAATTCAAATGGTGACAGACCTTTATGAAAATTTGCTTCGTAAATGTGTTTCAAGTGAATTATTTCGCATTCTAAGCTTTGAGAAATGTCCGACTTGTATTTTTCGACAAATTTTGCTGCGCTCGCCCGAATCGTAGTTTCATCAATGTCTTCAAATTGCCACAAAAAGAAAACGTCTCGCTCAAATTTCTCATAGCTGCAAATCGTCAGTAATGCCAGTGATTACCGAATCAACGATCACCAGGAATGTATTGTTTTTAAAATCAGAATTTGGATCATCCATAATCATCTCATTTAAATTATCTTCAGAACGTCTTTTCGGGTTTCTCTTTCGAATGTCGGGAAACTTTGGCGAGATGTTAAATTGAATAGCAACTGTTTTTCATTCGTTTAAAAGTGTTTCCCATTGGTTCCTGATCAACTTCAAATCACCTAATAAGGCATCTAGATGTCGGACCTCAACATCTATGGTGGCGTCTCTAGCTTGGAGGACCACGATTTTTTCATTAATGGTAGTCAGTATTTTGAACCAAATTTAGGAAAGCAAGATACATTCGAACTTGTTGATGTACTTGAGAATGCCGGTAACATCTCCGTATGCTTGCGCAGTCAAATTTGGCTTTTGTCTGAAAGACTATGAAGAGAGTTCGGTACATTTTTTTGAGGATGTCCCATCGTTGTGGAGTGCTGCTGAGAATAGTAAAACATTTGTGTACAACTCCGAAGAAAGTAAAATGTAGCCGTACAACATCAGCATGCACCATCAACACCACATAAATTGAGACTGAGGGTTGCACAAGTCGAGTAATCAGCGTTCGAGTTTTTGTCGAGAATGTGGCGAAGTGCTCTGTTGTAAGCTCGTTTCATATTGGCGCCGTTATCGTACCCTTGTGCACGACAATCTTTTAATGGGATTTCATGTTTACGTCAAGTATGGCAAATTACATCAGCGATTTTCTGACCAGTTTTTTTGGTTACAGTTACAATTCACGAAAGCCAAAAACCGTTCTTGAATTGTAAAATTTGTTGCTTTCGAATTGGAATGGAATTAGCGCAAAATGAACGTAGTCAACGTGACCAGCATCAGGCATAGCATCAACGATAATAGCAAAATACTTGGCTTTCTTGCCTTGATCTAGAATAGTTTCCCTCACGTGTTTTGTACAATTTTCTATAAACTTGTTCTGAATGTCTGGGAAAAGATAGCGAACTTGCAAACGTTTGTGCTGCTGTTGTGAAATCCTAGCTTTCTCCAAATGATCTCTGAGTATCGGATCATAATTGCTTATGAGTCTTGGATGCCCAAAAAAAAGTCCATTGTTTCGTTCACCAAGATATATACTTTCGCCTTTGAAATCTAGGCCTCTTTCACCCAAAAATAAAATAGTGTCCAAAATTCTATATAAAATTTCTTTCCACTTTTGAGTTTCAGTGATTAGCTGTTCATTGATAAGTGTATCAATTGTAGCCTGCTTTTGAATTAGATTTTGTAAAGAACGCCATTGAATATAACATTTAATGTGATCTTGAAAATTATCGTATATTCCATACCTGGAATTTCGAATATCCGCCAGGTCGATTTTAAGTGTTGGTGCTTCACAAACGACATGGTGGGCAATAAAAAGCATTGATACTGGCACTCTACACTAACCAGTCACGCTCCACTTTCTCTCCATTTGGCAAGATTCTGTGGAAAATATAACAGGACACTTTTGATGACCTCGACGAATTATTTCGTTGACTTCTTCAGATCGCAAAAACTCATTATTCACGGTACCCATATCGAAGTCGCTTAAATAATTTGAACTTTCATACAGAGTTTGTGGTATTGTTAGAAGACTTTTTGAAAATGAACCTTCATCAGTGTCACCACGAAAACTTTAGGATTTCGGATTCATGTAATCATGCATTCTTGTTTGATGTTTTTATTGTCTCCTCACTGCTCGAAGGCCCAGGCAAAAAATCATTTGTTGCTTTTGAAACTCGGCTTAAAATTTGCACATGGAACAACTAAAGACTCTCTTGAATTAAAAAAAAAATGTCTTAGTACCTCTAAATCGCGGGCCCCCTGAGAAACCCCGGGCCGGGGGGGAATCCCCCCATTCCCCCTCCCCACTCGTCGGGTCTGTTAGGTCAACAAAATATTTTAGGCCATATCTCCTTGGCAGAAAGTTTCAAATGCAAACTGATCACCGTCCGTTAGTTTGGCTAAGTTCACTGAAAGAACCTTATATGAAAATGCAGCGATGGAAGATAAGTTTGAATGAATATGATTTCGATATACAATATATCAAAGGGAAATCCAATTGCGTTGCAGATTGTTTGAGCAGGATTGAAGTAAACGCTTTTGATAATGAATGTGATGTACGAAGTGACGTAGCAACTATCCACAGTGGGCATGAAAATCTTGACCATGTTTATATAACCGAATCACCAGTAAATATTTATAAACACCAAATTATAATAGAGAAGGGGAAATCCAATAGCTATTTAAAAAAGATTATTTTTCAAAGAAAAATTAGGCATATAATAAAACTTTTAAATTACAAAGAGTGTACGTATTAAACGTTTTAAAAGATATATTCCCAATAAAAGGAACTGTTGGGGTATTTTGCGATGATTTAGACATTTCTAAATTACTTCAAAAGACTTTAGTTAAATATTTCTCAAATATTGCAGGCATGCGTATTTTAAAATGTTGTAAATCTTGAATTGCCATTGAAAAATATCATTAGGAAAAAATCATAGAGGAATTGAGGAAACATATGAGGAAATGAAAAACACAATATACTATCCAAATTTAAAACTAGAAATACATAAATTCATTAATAATTGTATAATTTGTAATATGTGCAAATTTGATAGAAGTCCCAATAAGTTAAAGTTATGTCTTACGGAAATTCCATCTGAATCTAATGAAGTATGTCATACCGATATATGGTATTTAAATAAAGTTAAAATGTTTTTAACGTGCATTGACAAGCTAACAAAACACGCTTCTATTCACACCCTTTCTGATCGAAATTCAATAACTATTGTAGACTCTCTTAATGAAAGATTTGCTATATTGCGTAAGCCTAAAAAAAATTTTTCCGGACAATGAATTTAACACAGCTTAAATAAAAAACTTTCTTAGCTCTGAAAATGTGGGATATCACTTTACATCACCCAATACTCATACTGGAAATTCAGACATTGAGAGGTTTCACCTAATCCTCAATGAACACATACGTATTTTTAGATTGAACAAAATGCACACCGATCTAGATGATAAAACGCTTGTGTTAAAAGCTGTTCAAATATATAATAACACGATCCATTCGAGGACTAAACAGAAGCCATTCGATCTGTTGCATAATCACGTTGACAAATCTGCTTAGAAAGAGTTAAAAGAAATTATTTATATTAAAAAAAATATATAGATAAAATTAACAAGAATAGAGCCGGCTCTACAGAATTTGGAGATCGCGAGCTTGTAAAAAATTTGGGATTTCAAAATTTGGAACAAAAACCGAAGTATATAATAAAGACTGTAAAGGAAAAACGAGTCACTATTTTCTTGACGAAAAAGGTCTCAAAAGAGACAGACAAATTGTTAAAAGAAAATATAAGCATCAAAATGAAGTTGAAAATGTAAATTTTGATAGAAAAATTACTGGAAGAAATATATCAAAGCGAAAATAAAATTTATTATTAAGAATATTTAAGATACCTAAGTAACTTGCTTAAACAAAGTTTTTAAATTCCATCAAATGTAGTATTTTTAGTTTTAGACATATTTATCGTTTACTAAATAGACAAAAAAAAAAAAAACAATGTATATATTCAACATTCCAGGAGTAATGTTAATCAAAGATGGGGGAGTTACATAAATGTATCCACACCCCTAATCCTACATATATTTATAGTACTAATACATAATTTACCTATTTACCTTCTTTGCATTCATTACCCTACAATTTCTAATTTCTTAATATACTACTCATTTATTACTTACTGTATAACCGTTATCCTCTCATCAGACTTTGCTTATAAATTCCTTTTCTTCTTTGCTTTAATATATATTACACTCTCAATTAGCTTACCAAATATGAATATATATTTTTAACTCTTACCTTAGTTTTAAGAACAAGCACCAATCAATCAATATTTAACTCTTAACCTGTGCGGATCGTTTTGTAACAATCAAAAAAAAATTTAAGCAATTAAAATATCTATTAAAAAAGAAAAAAACGTTAAAAAGTGAATTTTAAATAAACAAACAATATTTAACAGAAACAAAACGTTTCTTTGTCATTTAATTTATTTATGAATGTATGTATGTATACAAACATCGCACACTTGCATCAAACTCTAGGGAGATGCGCGTCACTCTAGCTCAACTTCGATCTGGATACTGTAACAGGTATGTCCTTCTTGCAATGTGTAATCACATGACACCAACACTCTCTCTAATTGCAATGTGGAACCAATACCTCTAACACTTCTCTCACTCTGGTCTACACTTGCTGAAACTACAAGTTTCCTAGGACTACCGTTAGAAGATATTGATGACAATTTGTGAGTCATTTGAGCGTGACGTCCGTTGTTACTGCACAGTAGTTGATGCTTTGTAGTTTTGTTCTCATACTTGAGGACATACATTTGTTAAAAGTGTATTTATCAATGTTACTCGTGAATACAAAATATACCGAGGATCCCAGCATCGTATACAAGATCTGAATCCGTTATATTCGACAATCCTAAAGGGTTGCATATCTGTGGCAATCATTCGAATCAAAGCATAACCCAGTTGTTTTTTTTCGCTGATCTACAGACTCAGACTTCCACATGTTGTTGTTATTAGGTTAAAACAAGTAAGGAAGGTTAAGTTCGGGTGTAACCGAACATCATATACTCAGTTGAGAGCTATGGTGACAACATAAGGGAAAATAACCATGTAGGAAAATGAACCGCGGGTAACCCTGGAATGTGTTTGTATGACATATGTATCAAATGAAAGGTATTAAAGAGAATTTTATGAGGGAGTGGGCCATAGTTCTATAGGTGGACGCCATTTAGGGATATCGCCATAAAGGTGGACCAGGTTTGACTCTAGAATGCGTTTGTACAATATGGTTATCAAACGAAAGGTGTTAATGAGTATTTCAAAAGGGCGTAGGGCTTAGTTCTATAGGTGGACGCCTTTTCGAGATATCGCCATAAAGGTGGACCAGGGGTTACTCTGGACTTTGTTTGTACGATATGGGTATCAAATGAAAGGTGTTAATGAGTATTTTAAAAGGACGTGGGGCTTAGTTCTATAGGTGAACGCGTTTTCGAGATATCGCCATAAAGGTGGACCAGGGGTGACTCTAGAATGCGTTTGTACAATATGGGTATCAAACGAAAGGTGTTAATGAGTATTTCAAAAGGGCGTGGGGCTTAGTTCTATAGGTGGACGCATTTTCGAGATATCGCCATAAAGGTGGACCAGGGGTGACTCTAGAATGCGTTTGTACAATATGGGTATCAAACGAAAGGTGTTAATGAGTATTTCAAAATGGCGTGGGGCTTAGTTGTATAGGTGGACGCCTTTTCGAGATATCGCCATAAAGGTGGACCAGGGGTGACTCTGGACTTTGTTTGTACGATATGGGTATCAAATGAAAGGTATTAATGAGTATTTTAAAAGGGCGTGGGACATAGTTCTATAGGTGGATGCCTTTTCGAGATATCGCCATAAAGGTGGACCAGGGGTGACTCTAGAATGCGTTTGTACAATATGGGTATCAAACGAAAGGTGTTAACGAGTATTTTAAAAGGGCGTGGGGCTTAGTTCTATAGGTGGACGCCTTTTCGAGATATCGCCATAAAGGTGGACCAGGGGTGACTCTAGAATGCGTTTGTACAATATGGGTATCAAACGAAAGGTGTTAATGAGTATTTTAAAAGAGCTGGGGCTTAGTTCTATAGGTGGATGCCTGTTCGAGATATCGCCATAAAGGTGGACCAGGGGTGACTCTAGAATGCGTTTGTATAATATGGGTATCAAACGAAAGGTGTTAATGAGTATTTCAAAAGGGCGTGGGGCTTAGTTCTATAGGTGGACGCCTTTTCGAGATATCGCCATAAAGGTGGACCAGGGGTGACTCCAGAATGCGTTTGTAGAATATGGGTATCAAACGAAAGGTGTTAATGAGTATTTTAAAAGGGCGTGGGGCTTAGTTCTATAGGTGGACGCCTTTTCGAGATATCGCCATAAAGGTGGACCAGGGGTGACTCTAGAATGCGTTTGTACAATATGGGTATCAAACGAAAGGTGCTAATGAGTATTTCAAAAAAGCGTGGGGTTTAGTTCTATAGGTGGACGCCTTTTCGAGATATCGGCATAAAGGTGGACCAGGGGTGACTCTAGAATGTGTTTGTACGATATGGGTATCAAATTAAAGGTATTAATGAGGGTTTTAAAAGGGAGTGGTGGTAGTTGTATAGGTGGTCGCCTTTTCGAGATATCGGCGTAAAGGTGGACCAGGGGTGACTCTAGAATGCGTTTGTACAATATGGGTATCAAACGAAAGGTGTTAATGAGTATGTTAAAAGGGAGTGGGGCTTAGTTCTATAGGTGGACGCCTTTTCGAGATATCGGCGTAAAAGTGGACCAGGGGTGACTCTAGAATATGTTTGTACGATATGGGTATCAAATTAAAGGTATTAATGAGGGTTTTAAAAGGGAGTGGTGGTAGTTGTATAGGTGGTCGCCTTTTCGAGATATCGGAGTAAAGGTGGACCAGGGGTGACTCTAGAATGCGTTTGTACAATATGGGTATCAAACGAAAGGTGTTAATGAGTATGTTAAAAGGGCGTGGGGCTTAGTTCTATAGGTGGACGCCTTTTCGAGATATCGCCATAAAGGTGGACCAGGGGTGACTCTGGACTTTGTTTGTACGATATAGGTATCAAATGAAAGGTATTAATGAGTATTTTAAAAGGGCGTGGGGCATAGTTCTATAGGTGGATGCCTTTTCGAGATATCGCCATAAAGGTGGACCAGGGGTGACTCTAGAATATGTTTGTACGATATGGGTATCAAATTAAAGGTATTAATGAGGGTTTTAAAAGGGAGTAGTATAGATGGTCGCCTTTTCGAGATATCGGCGTAAAGGTGGGCCAGGGGTGACTCTAGAATGCGTTTGTACAATATGGGTATCAAACGAAAGGTGTTAATGAGTATGTTAAAAGGGCGTGGGGCTTAGTTGTATAGGTGGACGCCTTTTCGAGATATCGCCATAAAGGTGGACCAGGGGTGACTCTAGAATGTGTTTGTACATTATGGGTATCAAATTAAAGGTATTAATGAGGGTTTTAAAAGGGAGTGGTGGTAGTTATATAGGTGGTCGCCTTTTCGAGATATCGGCATAAAGGTGGACCAGGGGTGACTCTAGAATGCGTTTGTACAATATGGGTATCAAACGAAAGGTGTTAATGAGTATTTTAAAAGGGCGTGGGGCTTAGTTCTATAGGTGGACGCCTTTTCGAGGTATCGCCATAAAGGTGGACCAGGGGTGACTCTAGAATGTGTTTGTACGATATGGATATCAAATTAAAGGTATTAATGAGGGCTTTAAAAGGGAGTGGTGGAACCTCCGCAGCATGGGCCTTGTAGCAGGACGCCAGGATAAATGCCTGCTGCACCGCTACGAGATCCTCAATGGTGTAATTAGGCTGCATATATAAATGCAGCTGTTTCCTTACCATTACTACAGCTCGCACCCGTCCTTCCGTTTGCGCATAGTAAACGACAAACCCGCGCGCGCTAAGTCCAGAAACCTTTCCTCCTGATGAGAGCCACGGCTCGACGCCACTTTACTGTGTTGGAGGCTTATCTGTAGGACTCTCAGCACCATTGGGCTGTTTGTTCCCCTCCAGCACCCTCGTCTTGACGTCGTCCACCACCTCCACCTGTCTTTTTTCCCTCAGGCTTTTGAGGTCCTTTTCGACTTCGCCCACCTCTAGCGTGTTAGGGTTTTTATCCTGAGGACGTCTTTTCCTGAGTCGCATGTAAATTTTGCCAGTGCCAAAGGACATTTTGCCAAACTGCGTGTAAAAATATCCTCCACGTGCTTGTTTATTTGGAAGATGTAGAACTGACCATCCTCGGTAGGCCGAGATACAGTAAGTACCTTCCAATCCTGTGTCGGTATGTTCGGATTCTGATTCTGCAGAAGTCGCAGTGTATCCTCCGACTTCATCACGCATGGTATCCATACCTTAACTTTTGGTACCGTGGGGATTTGCGCTTTTTCCACCACCTCAAACCGCGCGTACGTGCCTTGCCTTTGGAGGTTTAGAACCACTTCCTCCAGCTACTGCAAGCTTGCGATGTTGTCGCACGCTATCATCTTCACACCACTATACCATCCCCCCGAATCAAAGGTTGGAAGGGGCTTAATTGGTTGTTCCCGCATCATCTTAAGCATTAAGCTAATAAGTTCCCTTTCTACAGATCTCTGTCCGAAAGGACTACTACGATCAACCAGCGCCACAGTCAGTGACTGCTTTCCCACCTCACTCATCTTCTCGTGAAAAGCCGGAGTCTTAGTGTTAAATCCGTTTGGCACCTCCGAGAAAGCCGGAGTCTTAGCTTTCACTCCCTTTAGCACCTCCGTGAAAGCCGGAGACTTAGCGTTATCTGCCTTTGGCTTATCTCCTACTTCCTTAGTTGGAACTGCCCTCTGACTTGTCTTGTCTTTGCGACTGCCTGGCCTCGCGGCTCTAGGACTGGGTCCTTTCTGCCTCTTGAAAGCAGGCTTGTCACCTTCCGCCGAACGTTGCCTCTTCATTCTGCCATTCGACACTTCTTCCTCCTCTTACCGGTTGCAGAACCGAGGGTTTCTCGCAGCAAACCTTTTGAACCGCCTTCGACCTACTTCTACCGCTTCATGGGCCCATTCGAAGCGCTCGATCTCCACTTCTGTTGGGTCGACCACTGCTCCCAAGCGTTGTACAATTCTTAGTGCTGCACGGTACTGCGAGAGAGCTCTTTTACTTCCTCTGCTCCGTACCCTTCTCCACTCTTCTACTCCGTTTTCATTTGTGTGCTTCTCCAACACGGAGTTCATTGAATCAGCACTACTCTCGCTCCCCGAGTCCAACGCATCGCTTAATTCGTATTTGTCATCCTTGGATTGCGACTCAGTCCTCCTCTTTACATCGTCCTTATTACAATCAGGTAATGAGTCATTCATCTTTGTCATACGACCACCTGCCCGACAAGGCGGGCTCAGCGGTCCAGCATTATATACGGGGAAAGAACCGTCCGCCACAGCAGCGCCCCTTACTGTGGTAAGGCCATAAATACTTCCCGAGGTGGTCCGGTATCGGGAAGGCTCCATTCGAATACAGCCGAATTTATCCCCTGGCGGCAAATCGTCCAATAGGTACGGTCCGCATAACACCCTATCCCAAAGTTGCTTTGTTAAATATAAACTTTCGGTATGTGGCTCTTAATTTTAATCATATCAGAGCCATTATAGACTCCTATAAGATCATATTTCTGAGGCTCAAAATTTTCACATATTTCGGT
Source organism: Eurosta solidaginis (assembly GCF_040869045.1). Lineage (NCBI taxonomy): Eukaryota > Metazoa > Arthropoda > Insecta > Diptera > Tephritidae > Eurosta > Eurosta solidaginis. Next base: position 161,072,133 of record NC_090321.1, on the reverse strand, counting down.
CTCTTATTGGATTCCTAAATTATGGGCGCTCCGTGAATGTATGAGAGGTATGATTTTTCACAAATAGCACGAAATTTCAAGGAATAATTGACAACGCCAGCAAAATGTGAGTTCTTAAAATCCTTTTGTTACTTTGGCGTTGCCGTTCCGTTGCCTGTGGATTAGAAACATAGCAATGAAGGCGTGTATGTTCAAAGTCAGCTGTTGGCCCAACGTAAACGCTAAATATGCGCAAAATTCGAGTGTGTGTCACGTACACGTTGCTCGATGGTGGCCCTAGCTAATTCAGTACATTTGGCAGGCCGTGGTTCTCAACCCGCCATCTTGGAACCGGACGCACACATATATTTATTTTCTTCCGTTCAACCTCTTCGGATTCACTTACCCACCGCACACCAGGAATCCAACCCAACCTTGGACCGCTCGCATCATGCAACCCATTCTGCGGTCACCCTAATGCCATGCTCCATACTCCTACTTACCTCCTCATCATTCCATCCTTACATCCCGCCCCAAAAGAAATTAGCAAGCCATACTACTGCTCTTTTCAGTTCAATGACGTATTTTAATAATTAACATGATCTTAAACTCTGTACACTAAGGAAATAAAATCTTACATACAAAGACTCAAGCTCCGTTTAAATTAAACAATATTTTCCTTCAAACACTTCACTTACATATACATACATGCAAATTTGAAATTAACATATATGGGTTTATTCTTTATCTCGCAAAAAAAAACGTATATATATATATATTTACACAGATCTATAAAAGAAAAAAAAATAAACGTATGAAAACAGTATTTCTGAACGTATACAAAAAATATAATAAACCAAAAAAAAAAATCAAAATGCGCACATAAATTCCGTATATAAAAAATAAAAAAAAACATCTATGACAAATATTCTTTTGGGACCATGTTCCTGGGTCTTTCCGTCGCCAAAATCACCAAACTCTTATCTACTCAACTGGAGTTATGCAAAAAAAGTAGTTTTAAACACACCCTAATGCCTGCCTAAAAGAGCTCTTTTATGTGGGGATTGGGGGGCTTATTGGTGCAGGGTTTATACCCTCTGCAAAAAAAAAAAAAAGGTAAGACAAAAAAAAACAGTCTAAATCGTTTTGGTATATCTTGTGATTGATAGACACCTTACAATTTTATAGAATTTTCGATCTTCTCTGAACATTACGTTTAAGACTAAAACGAATAAGTGACTCGGATATATGTCAATGCACATACATGTGATTTTTAAATTTTAAAACATTTACAATTTGGGATACGAAAAAAGCAATTTTAAGACTACCCTGACTTGTTTGTTAATTTTCTATCTACCATAAAAAGCTTTTGTACAAATTATGGTGAACTTTTTTGCTGAATGCTATAATGAGGTAGGTCGCTCCAACGTTAGGGTAAATGGTTAGGTGAATAAACAAATCCAATTGGACGCAGCTTTCCGAGACGCAAGTAAAAGGATTTATTGGTGATGAAATGGTAATACCAAAGTCGTGATGAGATGCAATTACGATTTTTGCTTGATAAAAATGTTGTAGGGTTTTGATAGATCGGAGATCGAATTGTATCGGATTTGTAGGCAATGACGCTGAGTTTGTATAAAATGACGTCAAATATGTAGAAATAATATGGACTTTGTACAAAAACGGTGTTGATTTTATAAAAATGGTTGATACTTGTAACAATTTTGATGTTGAAGTTGCAAAAAGAACTGTTGCATTTGTAAAATTTGATACCGAATTCGTAGAAATTCGTAGTTTCGTAAAAATTCGTGATTTGTAAAAATTGTGATTCGTAATAAATGTGATTCGCAAAAAATGTGATTCCCTGGCGCTTCACTGGCCACCTCCGGTTCCCACTACGAGAATGAAATCTCAATTAGCGCCAATTAAATTCTTTCATTAAGGCTCCCAAAACCGATTTGGCGTTCACGCGCCTTATGTCACACATACATTAATATTATATTGCCCTCATACCTACACGCAATATGAAACGAATGTATCCGCAAAAAATTTATTATTTTAATCAAAAAGAAAAATCAAAGAGATAGTAAATTTTTAGAATTTGGGGATTACGCAAAAAAAAAAAACACTGCTTGAGTGGAAATCTTCACCCAGGAAAATCCGTGCCTGCGGATTTATTGAAGAGGCTGGTGACCGAAGTCAAAATTGAGGTCGCGTGAACCCCAAACGGCGCGAAAGTCTAGATGATAATAAAAAAAATCCTTTAGCATTTAAGGATTCACCTGATTAATTAATATTCCACATCTCTATGCCGCGAGGAATCCTGTCCTGGTGGTTGGGTTTTGTGTCGCCCTTCTCCTTACCGATTATCGACCGAAACCGCGCTTAGAATTGAAGGCAAGTTGCCTTATATCAAAACTATAGAATTATTATTTTCGGCACTACACTGACCCTTTCTGGGTCTCCGCGCACAGGGAATTTAAAAAAACTTAAACACACACAAAATTTCAAGGATATCTTCCTTTATCAGAAAAGCGGCGCGCGCACTTTAGCTCGATATGCTGCTATATTTTACTTTACATTTGTTCTCCTTCAGTTACCCTCTTTTATACTATCCGAACCGCTGAAAAGAACCCTTTCCTTATGCCGTTACCCACGGTCTTTCTTTTGTCTATTGCAATCATAACCACCCTATATCTATCCCTGTCCTTATTCTCACCATATCATGCACGTCCATCTGGCAATCTTCAACCTAAAGCTTTTTTCATCATTGTGAACTTACGTGAGTTCACCATGGTGTTTTTTTGGAACATTTTCATTTGACGTTTCTCGTGTTTACCTTTTTGGTAAACACAATTTTATAAATTTTTATTATGGTGTCAAGTGCGTTAGGTGCGAGGTCGATTGTTACCTACAAAAAGGTCGAAAGAGGTGTCCCACGACGCGTATTAATCTCGAGAACAATATTCCGAAGGCGGAAAATAAAAATTGTATCTGTCCGGAGATATTTGCAGTGGAAGTTGGTGATTTTCAGGTGATTGTTGTTCTGTTGTGCAATACCCAACAAAAAAACTGTGAACATAAGTGCTTTGCGTGGATATAGTTTTGGTCTCCAAACCGGTGTTGGACCCACCCAGGGTGTTGTTTTATAAGCGCCGTCGAAGGTTGCTAACTAGAAAAGCGTTCTGCGCAAATATCTCGTGGATACCACCCCCGGTTTAGGATGGGGACCCGCGGGTAAATTTGTGGTTTTTTTGTTCATGTATTCTGAACCGAGTCAAAAGCTTATTTGACTGTGTCTGTTTTAACAGCGTACTCCGCCTAATCATATGAGGCTCTATACATCCGAGCAGGCCAAGGTCTGAATGAAGCCCAACGCGGGGACGACCCACGACCTGACATGTGTTTGGGCCTTAAGGTTACTTGGCCCTACAATTCAGAGTTCACGATGTAACATCTCCTAACGGGTGGAAGTTTTGATATATGGAATTATTGATATCTGTAATACCAGGTTTCAGCATTCTTGTCTCCAGATCAAATAACACCAAACCAAATTTATAACGTCGTTGTTGTTGTTGTTGTAGCAATGTTTCGACCCACCCAATAGCTGCACAAATTTTCCTCAATATCCTCTAACGGGAGTCCAAGGAAACTTGCTGTTTCGACAGGGTGGACCATAATTAAAGGGGTGTTAGAGGCGTTGGTTCCACATTACAATTAAAGAGATGGTTGGTGTCATGTGGGGACACATTGCAAGCGGGGCATACATTTTGCATGTCGGGGTTGATTCTGGATATGTAAGAGTTTAACCTGTTACAGTATCCAGAACGAAGTTGAGCCAGAGTGACTCGCGTTTCCCTGGGGAGTATGCGTTCCTCTTCCGCAAGTTTTGGGTACTGTTCCCTGAGTACTGGATTCACCGGGCAATTCCCGGCATAAAGGTCCGACGCCTGTTTGTGGAGTTCACCAAGGACCTGCTTGTGTTTTTTTGCTTCATACGACTGAGTTCTCAGGTGCCGTATTTCCTCAAAATGCTTACGGAGATGACTCCTTAAGTCCCTAGGCGGTGCTGGCTCATCAATAAGATGTCTGTTGGGATGCCCAGGTTTCTGGGTATTCAACAGGAACTGTTTGGTTAGCATCTCATTTCTCTCCCTGATGGCGAGTATACTCGCCTCATTATGTAGATGGTGTTCTGGGGACATAAGAAGACACCCCGTGGCGGTTCTGAGCGCAGTATTTTGGCAGGTTGTAGCTTCTTCCAGTGGGTAGTTTTTAGGCTTGGCGACCATATAGGGGACGCGTAGCACGCAAACGGCTGGCCAATTGCTTTGTATGCGGTAATGAGCGTTTCTTTGTCTTTTCCCCAAATACTGCCAGCAAGGGATTTGAGAATTTTATTACGGCTGCGTGCTCACCAAAATATAGATCCTGATCAAACGTCACACCCAAGATTTTGGGGTGTAGGACAGTCGGTAGCGTGGTGCCATCGACGTGGATGTTCAAAATGGTCGACATTTGGGACGTCCAAGTTGTAAATAAGGTCGCGGATGATTTAGTCGGTAATAATGCCAGGTTTCGCGAGGCGAAAAAACTGGAGGGATGAGGGAGGTAGCCGTTTATTCTGTTGCAAAGCTCATCGATCTGTGGGCCCGGGCCTGCGGCCATTATTGTGCAATCATCGGCGTAAGAAACGATAGTAACTCCTTCCGGTGGCGAAGGTAGTTTTGATATGTAAAAATTAAACAAAAGTGGGGATAGGACACCACCCTGTGACACCTCTTGTTTAATTCTTCTTGGCTTTGATATTTCGTTTCTGAATTGCACCGATGCGTGCCGACCACCCAGATAATTTGCGGTCCACCTTTTAAGACATGGGGAAGGGTAGACCCATCCAAGTCTTGCAGTAGCGTGCCATGGTTGACCGTATCAAAAGCTTTTGATGGGTCTAGCGCTACGAGTACTGTTCTATGGTGGGGCTTCTGATTTAAACTACAATTTATCTGGGTGCTAATGGCATTTAGCGCGGTGGTGGTGTTAGGGAGTTTTCTAAAGCCATGCTGATGACAGGCAAGCTGCAAATTTGCTTTTTTTTGCGTCTTGGCTACTGGCGATAGGAGAGATATCGGGCGATATGACTCTCCTATGTTAGCTGGTTTCCCAGGCTTTAGTAGCGGGACCACCTTGGCCATTTTCCATTTTTCGGGTATGACAAAGGTGGAAAGAGACAGGTTGTAGACATGTGCTAAATATTTGAAACCCTCTTTCCCTAGGTTTCAAGCATCGACATGGCTATGCCTCTGGGCCCACTGCTTTGGATGGTTTACCATGACCGATGGTATCCTCAACTTCCTTGGTGATGGTAATTGGTGACGCGCTGAACTTATGTTTACGTGCGTGTCTGTTGGCCGTCCGTCTATTTTGGTCGACCGTAGAATGCATTACATATTGTCGGCAGAAAGCGCTCGCGCATTTTTTCGCATCCGACAGCGAATTTCGGGAATTCTATCGGCGGGAATGAAACGAACCCAGGCGGATTCAATCACCTTGCGGAAAGCACGCTCCCCTTGGCGGGCATCAGTTGGGACAGGGAGGGCAGCAAAGCGGTTGTCTTTAAAGGATTTGTATTCGTCTCATTTTCCTTTTTTAAAGTTAATGAAAGTGCGTTTTTCTGCGACGTAGATCTGCAATGCAGATCTTGTGAGTTTAGTCTCTTGAATCGCAGCAATGCGGATGTTGTGCCGCTTCATGAAATCGACTATCTCCGTGATCTTCCCAGTTGATCCATTACAGTTTAACTGCAGAATTCTGAAGTGCATAGGGGGAGACGTCGTCACTCTGGGAGTAAGTGACGGGTGACTACGCCTGGGTTGTGGAAGGCCAGGACACGACTGCTGTTGTGGCCCTGGGACTGGACGTCCTTGGGTAAGCATTGGGGTACCCGGTGTATTTGGGTATGCGGCCTGGCAACATGGCGCAATGAAACCCGTCGGGGGGTTGCCGTCGCGGAGACCAGAACATCTAGGAAAGTGGCACCGTCCATGGCAGGAGCTGCATTGGGCGGATGTCGCAAACGTATATATTCTGTGCTGGCAAACGGTGCAAAGGGGGTAGGGACTAAGAGTCTGTTTCCCTGACTTACACAATTGCTACCGGAAAAGAGGGGGAAGAAGACGGGGGCAGGGGCTGATGCTCGGCATTGCTCCCGACTCTACTACGGAGATTGTAGGTATGAGTGGGAGCAGCCGTGTGAGTTGGTGGCGCCGTGGGGCGCGTTCAACAGCGGGTACTTGTTGTGGCTTGCTGAGCAGCGGGGCTGCTGGAAGGTAGCGGGGGCGCTAAGGCGCAGACTACGGGACGTCCTAGGACGTGAACAGCAAGGAGCCACAAAAGATTAATAGAAGTTACGTGGACGTCTGATTTTGGGGTCTAGCCCAGAACAACCTGTCCGATGCAACCATCCCTTACACGAGACACTCTGAGAAGAGTATGACCGTCCTAAAAAGATTCTTTTCCGGCAGATGCAGCAAAACCATTTCTCAGGACCGGCGTCTGGAGACGGACCCGGATTGGATTCGATACCTTCCCGGAGCAAGAGAATACGGAGCAGTCCCGCTGCAAGGAGCTGCTGGGAGGATGAAAATTTGTGGGAGGGACGCAACAAATTAAATAGGGTTACACTGAAATGGCAGTCCTTGGTCGGGAAAAATCCCAAGTCGCTCCGGTACATAGAACCGACGGCCTTGGGAAGTGTTATAACATCGTCTTCTCCGGTAGTCATAGTACCACAGATGAGTACACTATCCAGGGATGCAACATCGCAAAAAAAACATCGATGTTCTCACAAAAAACATCGATGTTAAAAAACAATGGCCCAAACATCGATGTTTTTCCGATGTTTTCATTTTAAATTTAACAACCGATATAAGGTATTGCCAGAATTTTCTTTCTAACTTTGAAAGTACGAGCTTTTTCATACCAGCTCGCGTTACCCGAAAATAGGGTTTAAATGGAAAAGCCCATTAGTGTAACGCAAATGTCGGTGTAAAATAATCAATACTTACAAAATACTTACAAGCCAATGGGTTTGAAAACAACACACACATTCTTAATAAAATAGGAGCGTTTTTAAATACATAGCTTAATGTGAAAATGTCCTAAGTCAACTTTCACGAATTTTACAGGAGACAAAAAAAAACTGAATAATTTTTGAAATACCCTTCTTTTTTCAAAACTGTGAATGGGGATGCCTTAATTGCAATGCTTTTGAGTGTAGAAGCTTTGAAAAGATAAATAAAAATCATGTATGCAAACCCAGCAGCTATTTTATGACTTAGCACAATTTCCGCACTCAAAACAAATTTTTTCTCCTGACTTAGCACTTTTTACTCAATATGTTTCCCCATCACTCCTCACCTTTAATTATTGAAATATAACACTAAATATTTCACAAAAAATACTATTTATTTGTCAAACTATTTCTAAAGGTTCTGATCTCAACTCTTGCCGGATGGTGCGCAGACAATAATTTATTTTTAAATTCAAACAAATGCTGTGTTGTGTCTTATTCCAAAAAGACAATTTCCACATACTTTTTCTACAAACTAAATGCTAAATCTCTTAATCGTTGTCCAGAGAACACTTCGGTGTAATTTTTGACTCCAAACTCTCTTTTTCTAGTCACATTGACTACATTGTTTCAAAATTTGTTGCAATGGTTGGGTTCAGTAGACGTAACACCAGTGACTTTAAGGACCCTATGACGTTGAAGGCACTTTATATATCCTTGGTCAGAAGAGGTCTTGCATATTGCTCAATAATATGGAATCCTTTCTATGAATCTAACTCCTATAAAATTGAGGGAGTTTAAAAATTTTTACAAATATTGCTTTACGTATGCTTCACACGCGAGACGGCCTCACATCACATACGACCAGGCGCAAATTGCTTGGCCTTCAGGCTTTGCATGACAGAGGAACTTTTATCTCACTCATGCTTGCCTCTAATGTAATAAACGAATTGTTCTGATTATCTAATTTGTTTATTCCATATATTGCACTGCGTGATCTTCGGCATAAGAGATTACAAAGGCCGACAGCATCTCAGCTCTGGTTTTCGATATATCCTAACCTAAAAGTGCAAAAAACACCATTTTTGTCCATATTTGAGGTTATGTATCCTTGCAGTTATTTCACCAAAATTAAAGATTAAAATTGGCTTAAAATTGAATACAAGTCTTATTCTTTCAAATGGCGTTGAGTTTGCTCAAATATCATTTTTTTTTTTTGGCTGAGATATCGAATTTTGAAATTTTGTCGCGTGGTAGGAGTGGTTTCTAGGGGTTAGCCCACTTGTGGTGTGAGATATCTAGATAAATAAGACTTATTTTAGGAAAAATATGCGAGTAAACGCTGTCCCCAGGGTTAAGTGGGTTAGCCTGCTTGCGGTATGATAGGGGTGGTTTCTAGGGGTTAGGGCTGTGTGTGACTTGGTACCCGAGGGTTAGATAGTGTAGGGGTGTTGTGAGTTAGCAAAATTATGGTGCGAGACAAAATTTTAAAAAAAATAAGACTCAATTCAAGAAAATTAATAATCGACTATATCAAGTCTATGTTATCTCAATCGATTTTCAGGTGTAGGGAAATTTAGAAACATGAAAATTTCAAAATGCGATATCTCAGCGAAAGAAAATGATATCTGAAACTCAACGCCGTTTGAAAGAAGAAGACTTGTACTTAAAGATGCCATCCTTTAATTTTGATGAAAGAAAACATTTGCAAGGCTATATAACCTCAAATATGGGCAAAAACGGTGTTTTTTGCACTTTTAGGTTAGGATATCTCAAAAACCAGAGCTGATAGAGCAAGGCTAGATTTTGATTCAGCGCATCATAAACCTTCGGAAATATATAGTTTAGTTTCTGGGTCTGAATAATGGTTGAATTTTGTCGGCCTGTGTCGAAATAACTCATAAACCGAATTATGCTATGAATGAACCTATAACTAGGACTATACATCTATATAGCAAATAGATGCAGTAGAGTTATTAATTTTAATAACAGCTTATAAAAGTTTAAGCCTGAATGATTTTCTATTTTTAACTAGTCTGTAAGCAAGCATGTAGTTATCGACATGTAAAAATTGAAGTAGATAAACGTCAGCGCAAAGCATTTATCAAACACCAAATGCATGTCTCAATTGGGTGAATCAAATTTCAAGGTGTTGCCAGCGCAGTATATAGCTTCTCCAACCCAATTGTCCACCTCGCCTACCCGTGGCGAATCATGTTTCATTGACAGTCGAGGTTCTGGCTACCTCAAGTTCCTCATGGAGCTAGAGGTGGGGAGGGCGGTATGGCCTGGAAGGTTTAATGTGGTCAAATAAATCGTTCCCGAAATGGTCGGGCTAGTACCTTAATAGTGCTTTGTTACCGGAACGTACTGGATCTATATCCGGCAAAGGACCATCAACATCGGCCCAAAGCCTTCGGGGAGTGTCTTTATCGTTAATACAACCACAACAACAAAGCATGTTCTTTTACACTGAATGAATTAAATAAGTAAATAAAATGCGCGCACAAAGAAATGACTAGTAATTCAGATTGATATTACTGACTGGTTGACTTAGCACATTTTTTTTTGAACAGCTGACGACTTAGCATATTTACACATCATTGCCCACAGCACGTAAAAATTAAAAATAATTTTTTTTTTGTGATCGCTGTATTTTGAATTCAGTTTTAAAACTGCATTAAAATACAATTTTTCAAAAAAAGTGACCTAGCACATTTTCACATTAAGCTAAGGATATGTATTTTTAGGAATTTCCTTCAAGAAACTTTAAAATTATTTGCACTCATCAATAAGATTGTGATGCACAGTCAGGCGTGGATCTACGGGGGGAAATAGGGGACATGACCAAAAATATCGAGAGAGGTGTGAAAAGACGTGTATTGACCTCGGCAACAATAATCCGAAGGCGGAAAAGAAAAAATGTATCTCTAATAAGGTTTTATCAAATGTATTGAAAAAGGTTTTATTTAATATATAAGAAATGGTTTTATTAAATATATAAAAAAAAAAAAAAAACACTTATTACACTTTTCGTTTGACACCCATATTGTACAAACGCATTCTACGGTCAACCCAGGTCCACTTTTATAACGATATTCTGAAATGCGTCCACCTATAGAACTTAGGCCCACTCCCTTTTAAAATACTCATTAACACCTTTCATTTGATACCCATATAGTACAAACAAATTCTAGAGTCACCCCTGGTCCACGTTTATGGCGATATCTCGAAAAGGCGTCCACATATAGAACTAAGGCCCACGCCCTCTTAAAATACTCATTAACACCTTTCATTTGATACTCATATCGTACAAACAAATTCTAGAGTCACCCCTGGTCCATATTTATGGCGATATCTCGAAAAGGCGTACATCTATAGAACTTAGGCCCACGCTCTTTTAAAATACTTATTAATACCTTTTATTTGATACCCATATCGTACAAAATAAATTCTAGAGTCACCCCTGGTCCACCTTTATGGCGATATCTCGAAAAGACGTCCATCTATAGAACTTAGGCCCACTCCCTTTTAAAATTATCATTAACACATTTCATTTGATACCCATATCGTACAAACAAATTCTAGAGTCACCCCTGGTCCACCTTTATGGCGATATCTCGAAAAGGCGTCCACCTATAGAACTAAGGCCCACGCCCTTTTAAAATACTCATTAACACCTTTCATTTGATATCCATATCGTACAAGCAAATTATAGAGTCACCCCTGGTCCACCTTTATGGCGATATCTCGAAAAGACGTCCACCTATAGAACTTAGGCCCACTCCCTTTTAAAATTATCATTAACACATTTCATTTGATACCCATATCGTACAAACAAATTCTCGAGCCAGGCTTGGTCCACCTTTATGGCGATATCCCTAAATGGCGTCCATCTATAGATCTATGGCCCACTTCCTCTTAAAATACTCTTTAATACCTTCCATTTGATACACATGTCATACAAACACATTCCAGAGTTACCCTAGGTTCCTTTTACAACATGGTGATTTTCCTTACTTTGTCTCCACAGCTTTCAACTGAGTATGTAATGTTCGGTTACACCCGAACTTAGCCTTCCTTACTTGTTATTAATAATTTTTGTCAAGTTACCTTTTGATACCACTACATTATTTTTTGTCATCTTACTATAGCTGATTAAATTTGATTTCATGTCCTTTATATAGAAAACATTTTCCATTTCAATAAGATTGTTTTTTCCGAAAGTTTCAAAATAGCCTAGCACATTTCCGATTTTGGTCGCCTTCACAACCCTATTATCACCAAGATAAACATTTAAAGGTTTTTCAAGTACCTTACAATTTTGGAAAAGTCTTTCATCATTTATTATGTGGCCCGTACACCCACTATCTAAAAACCATTTGATTTCGTTACCTTCTACTTTGGTTGCCTTTGCCAACACATCACGTCAAATCGTTGTCACCCATGCGCTGTTTCTGTCTTCGTTTTTCTCTTCGGTTTGCTTGCTATTTCTATGTGTGCTTGCTGTACTTTTGCCATGATAATTTCCGCGGCATTTGCCGTAACCTCCTCTTCCGTCTGCTTGCTGCCTCGTGTTGATCGCCAAATGTTTTTTCCACCATTTTTGCATTCTCTTTGGAAATGCCCAACTTCGCCACAATTAAAACATGTGCGGTCATTTTTCCGCTTATTTGCAGCAAATGCATTTGACTTTCGCCCACCATTTTCTTCATTTGAAGTTTTTAATTCCACCATTACAATTTTATTTTTCACATAGTCAGCCGTCTGATCCTCCTCCTTCAGCGTATCGATTAAATCGTAACTATACGACTCCGGCAACTTATTCAACATATAACTCAGTTTTTCTTTTTTCGACACACTTGCCCCTGCAGTTTTCAAGTCATTTACGCAACGCTCAAAATCCCCAAAAAATGTTGCTGAGTCGGAATACTCCCTCAGTTTTAGCCGCTCCAGCTTGTTTCTGCCAAAGAGGATAAATATAATAAGAGCCGTCACTCGTTATTTTTAGGCATTTACTCGATGTAAACTGTGAGGTAGTCGCTACTTTTTTTGGCCGAGATGTTTATAAATGTCTTCTATATATTTACATGGGGTATTTGTGTTTAGTTTTCCGACTGTATTTAATTAATTATTTAATTCTCTTTCCAAAAAACACGTTTGCATAAAGTGACAACACCGCATGGATAAATGGAAGCAATTCAAAAATGTTCCTCATAAAACAAAAGTAGCGACTACCTCACAGTTTACATCGAGTAAATGCCTAAAAAATAACGAGTAACGGCTCTTATTATATTTATCCTCCTTGGTGTCTGCAAACAATTTGCAGTGCTGTACTCTTTCATATATAACGAGTCGAATTTTCGCTTTATTTCCAATGCAGGGTTTTTGTCGCATACAAACTCTAGTTGCTTATTAGATCTCGCACTATACATATATATAATTTATAGTGCGTAGATTTTGATCTTCCCATTCTTCCTGCTTGTTGGTCTCTGCCTTCTGCCGTTCGATTACTGCATTACATTTTTTTCATTTTTAAGAACATAATTATTCTTTTCTTCCACATCGTATAATTTTGACCATCACTATTGGTATATTGATGACACACTTTGTCGCCATTTTGTATTTGAAATTTTTACGTGACTTCTTTCGTAGGGAGCAACACACAAGACAAGAGAGTTTTCTTTAATCAAAAGTTAATTTTCGTATCAAGTTAATCGAACCTTGACTACGCTAGCATAATAAGGTTTTATCAAATGTATTGGAAAAGGTTTTATTAAATATATAAGTATTGACAAAAACGTGATTTCTTTTACAATGGTTTTCTTCTTAGTGATGATACTTTATTGTGTGTATCTAGTGCTGTGCGTACCACATATGCTTAACTAAATCTACAACTTAACATGCCTCCTTAGATTTAGTTGTATTAATTTACATTTATCATATTTCTAAATTTTTCAAATTTTTCTCGGCCAAGCGACTTTGTTAGAATGTCAGCAATATTATTATCTGAATTTACTTTTACAACATCTATAATTTTTCTTTCAACACATTCATGTACATACACTGAGAAAAAAGCCCATATCTATATCAAAGAAAACTTGTCTTTATTTTGAATACCACCAAATTGCCAAAAATTTCCCTCAAACGAGTAAAATCTTACTTGAAATATGCAACCATGGCGTTTGTTTTGATGTACGCTATTTCCTTGTTATTTTCGATTTGATGGCATTGTTGCCACCTACCATATTTACAATAAATAAAATACATATGCATATTTGTCTATGCATTGAGAGGTTTCAAAAAGTCTAATAGCATTATTTTCATTGTCGTCAAGAACCTCGAATTGTTGCGCACTCGTTATTTTCATTTTTAATATCTAAAAATGCATATTACATGTTTGTATATTTAATTAATTAAAAACGAAATGTTTTACTTAGGCATGGTGCACACGAGGCTACGCGTATTAGACGCTGCAGGCGAAATCTGTACGCTTTGCTGTCGAACACACGAGGCGTAAACTGCATGAAAGCTAAGCGTACAGCAATGTTGGTCGCTGAGCGTACGTACGCTTGAAAAATTATAAAAGTATTTCTAACATATTAATATCTTTTAACTGAAGTTATTAAATAACCCGAAATCTACCAATGCCTTTACTAACGCGTTTCAGTCGAAGAAGATATATGGCAACCATGTATTTTACCGTTTCTATGAATGTCGGCACAGTAACATCATGATGGAATTATAGAAGGTGGCGCATTGCGCATGTAAACATTAGTTCAGCTGTATTTTATGAGCAACTTTTACGTCATTTTCCTTTAGCTCTTGTTTCTTTCTCTCGTTCTTTCCAGGCATGCTTAACGAACGAAACGATATCATTTCGTTACGATAATCAACGTTAATAAACGAAACGAAGTCACTTCGTTTCGTTTATTAACGTTAAGAACGCCAAATTAACGTTAATTTGACGATCTTAACGTTAATAAACGAAACGAAGTCATTATCGTAACGAAATGATATCGTTTCGTTCGTTAAGCATGCCTGGTTCTTTCATTTGCTGAAGCAGTCAAGTGTGACGTAGATGTGCAAAACGAAGCAATTTTGAACTCGTGAATGTGTTACTCAACTCTATAATTTTTGGCGTAAGAAGTTGTTTGAGCTGGTAAAATAAATTGTGCAAATTATAAAAAATTAATAAAGAAATGGACGAAATGGACAAAATCGTAAAACAATTACGTGGAGACTTGTTCATTGACGTTTTCCGCGGTAATTAATTGGTTTATTAAATGGTTTTACTATTTTATTTACATTTAGGTACATACATATAGACGCCGGCTTTACCAAGGAATCTTTGTTGCTGTTGAAGTCAAGCCATTTGGATACCCTTCTCGGAACAGCAAATTATGGACAAAGGGTAATTTTTAAAATAAAAATTCAATTGTACAAAATCCCTTATATTCGAAGCATATTTTTCATTAAAACAAACAAGTAATTTTTCCTCATTTTGAAGAAATTTTGGCCATGCGAATGAGGATAAAATCTCTTAAGTGCCATTTCATTCCCATTTTTCTTCGTTTTTATAGCTGTTTTTCTTCAATACGGAGAAGTTTTTTTCTGGGTGTAGTGATAGTGAATTTCAATGTGTTTAGAATTTTTAGTAAATTTACCATACTTTGCAATATTTACTGCTCCGGAGTTATCTTCATACACACTAATTGGTTTTTCAAATTTTATGTCAAATGATTTCAATAATTCTATTATAAATTTCAATTCGCTTACGGCTTCTTACAATGCTACATATTCTGCAAATGTTGAAGCTTTTGTTACAGTTGTGGTGGATTTTCTATCCAAAATGTCACCGTCCAATCGGCGTCGACATAACAATCAAGGATATTAACATTTTCTTCTCTTTTGTAGGTTAATTTCAAATTTTTAGTTGAGTATAAATATTTCAGGATTCGCAGCAAGTATTTATAATTCGTTTTGTCGTAACAATTTTGATATCTACTCAAATAATTAACACTAAAGCTTATATCTGGTCTGGTAGCTGAACTTATATATAATAAGGCGCCAATTAAATTTCTATATTTTATATTTTCTTTATATATTTCTGATTTTTCAAGTTTCAAGTTCACTTCCATAGGTGTTTTAAATGCTTTGCTTATTTCTATATTGTACGTTTTAGCCAATGATTCAATGTATTTGGTTTGGTTGAATTTCATTTCACTTTTACTAGGCCCATAGTCCACGGTTATACCAAGATACTCTTTAATTTTTCCAAGATCTTTCGTTTTGAATTTTTTAGATAGCTGGCTTTTTACTTTACTAATTTCATTCTCACCCCTAGCACAGATTAATAAATCGCCAACAAAGATTAAAAGGTAAATTACCTCTTTTCCAATTTTACAAGTATATAAACAAGAATCAATTTTATTTCTTTTGAATCCAATGCCAGTTAAAAATTTGTCAAGGCATTCGTACCATGCTTGCGGACTTTCCTTTAAACCATATAATGCTTTTACCAATTTACAAACCCTGTTTGTACCATATTCATAACCCTTTGGTTGCTTAACATAAACTTCGGACTGTACCTTTCCGTTCAGGAATGCTGTTTTTACACCCATTTCCTCAACTTCGAATCCCATTTGGCAACAATATGATAACAAAATTTTTAAAGTTTGCATTTTTGCAACAGGAGAATAAATTTCGTCAATCTCATCGGTTTGTTGAAAACCGCTAACTACCAATCTCGCTTTGTAAGTGCCTTCTAATTTTCTACTATAAACCCATTTTACATCCAAAACCCTGTTATTATTTGTATTTTCAACTATCTTCCAAGTATTGTTTTTGCTTAGGAATTCAATTTCATTATTCATAGCTATTTTCCAAAAAGTACCCTCACTTGACTCAATCGCCTCCTCAAATGACGTAGGCGTACCTATGCTGCAAAGGTTTACATAAATACTATCACATGTGTAATCTTCAAGTTTCTTTGGCCTCTTTATCTCGCGCTTTTATTTATGTACCTCATCTTGGTTTTCTTCTTCACTCTTTTCAGGCTGCGTTCCAGCCTCTTCATTACCGTCAGCGTCTTTAATATATGCGCTTTTAAAACTTTCATCTAAAGATTTATCATGAGAACTTTCCTCAGCATCACTACTTTCCATCTTCATGTAAGCCAATACATTTTACACCTTCTTGAACAAATTCTACATGCCTAGCAACTATGACTTTTTATTCAACAGTACACGGTAACCAACACCGCTGTATCAAATCAAAATACCCATTTCTGCCTTTTTATCCCATTTTGAGTTTCTTCTCTGTTCTGGTTTCCTAACAAAAACTTTGCTTCCATATAACCGCAAATTTGACACATCCGCTCTCTTTCCAAAAAATATCTCATAAGGCGTTTTCTTTTCTATATTAGTTGTTAGCGTACGATTTTTCAAATAAGTTGCTGCACAAACAATTTCTGGCCAATATTTTTTACCTACGTTTGCTTCAGCTAATAAACAACGAGACACATTCATTATAGTTCTATTAAACCTTTCCGCGGTTCCATTTAGCTCGTGAACATATGCCGGACAATTATTAATAACGATCCCTCTTTCCTTTGCAAATTTATAAACTCGTCCATTCAAATACTCTGAACCATTGTCACATCTCAAAAACTTTACCCTTTTTCCCGTCAAATTTTCACTTTCATTTACATACTCAATGATACAATCAAAAACTTCCGCTTTGGATTTCAATACATACACCTTTGCCATTTTGCTATAATCATCTATGAAAGAAACAAAATATTTTTCACCTTGGAACCCAATTGTTGAAAAAGGTCCACATACATCAGTGTGTACAATCTCCAACAAATCCTTTGCCTTTCGTCTATTATTTTCAAAATGAATATTATGCATTTTGCTTTCAATACAAGTCTTACATTTCATGAATTCAGATTCAAGTTCTCTCGGCATTCCCTCTGCTATTTGGTTTTTTGACATGTGATTTCAGTATTTAAAGTTTACATGGCCCCATGATTCAATCACAAGAGGTTTGCTCGACAGACACATTTTGTGACAATTGCAGCCATTTTGCTCCCAAATCGAATTGACATCCGTTAACTGTGTTGTTTCTTTGCCAATTTTCGGAAAATATTAGTAGTAGAAATAGGAAGCAATTAGTTTACAAATACCCGATAAGTACTTAACTGCATAATTCCTTACAACATTTATTTTAATTTTATGATGAATTTATTAACTAAGGGCATGGATTTATTAGTGTGGCTGAACATAGGTTTTATGAAAAGTACGGACACCAAGGAATCGTGCACTTTCGTAAACCTATGAACATACGAAAACTAAACCAATTCAAAATTCACCGTTCAACGTCAAAACCTCGACTATTAAATCGATTCACGTAAAAATGTCATTAGTAAATAATGGAGATGCCATAACGAAATGTACTCATTGGGCATGTTAACTTATTCAGGTAAAAGTCTAGAACAGGAGTCTACTGCTAATACGTGTCCAAAACTATCGAGAGAGGTGACCAAGACAACAATAATCCTAAGACGGAAAAGAAAAATTGTATCTCTGTCCGGAGATATTTGGAGTTGAAGTTGGCAATTTTCATGTGGTTGTTGTAATGTTTTTGTGCACTGAAAAAGATTTTGTGTACAAAGGGATTTTGCACGAATTTCATTTTGATCCCACCGCATTGGTGGACCGGCCAGAGTATTTTTTATAAGCTCGTCTGAAGGTCGCTAATGCAACCCGGGCCATTTTTCGTTTTTTCTACAATATCTTTTGAACGAGCTAAAATTTTTATTTGCGCCTTCGAATTATTGTTATCGATGTCAATACGCGTTTTTGACACTTCTCTCGATATTTTTGGGGCGTATTAAAAGTTCTATTAATTCCGTATGTTCGGAACATTCGTCTCCATTTAAGAATTTGGAGAGTCGGTTTATATTTGGAATACTATGCATATTCGGACCTCGTGAGGTAGTATCAAATGAACGTATTCCGAATATTCTAAATTAAGGGTTAATGCGGAACGCTTCCATGAATGCTTAACGGAAAAGAGCTTTCCGAAATTTCCCTGTGTAGCAGGACCGCACAAAAGCTTAACTCTTCTGTCAAAGTCAAGGTAGGAATATAAAGTTCTAAGAAAATAAGCCATTTTCTTTATTTTTGTTTTTGTCGGCTGCCTCTTCAAAATCATGCTATCTCAAAATATTTCTCAAAAATTTCCCAATTCAGGATTTGTCACAAAACCGCCCTATATTAGAGTTAGATTGAAGAACCCTTCATCTCAGATTGCTTTTCGTTAACTCCCTCTTATAACAAAATGCATTGAACTTATGATCATGTAAGGAGTTTTGGAACAAATTTTGAGATAGTGCATTTTTGAATAAAATTCTAACGTACGGCATTCTTCAAACAATTTCTGAAAGAATGACCAAACCAATCAGTTCAATCAGTTCACGAAATATTTAGTAGAAAATGAATTATTTCCCCAAAAACTTTTGGCATTTACAAATTTATTTTCACTACTAATGTACTACCAAAGATACTTGTCTACTACAATTTCACTCAAGGGGATTGAATTATTCCCCGTTTTCCTTACTTCGTAAAAGCAACCCGTCCAGATTTTTCAATATGAGAGTGTCAAAGATCTGTCATCATTGAAGAGCAAACCTAGTAATTGAACCATGACATGGCCCAACAATCGGTGCCACTTCTCTTTCTCACTCATATTTTTGGTATTTTTATTTGCCATATTGACAAAATGTTCATCAAGCTTTAATTTACTTTTCATAATATACAGGCCATTAGTTTTTAACGCTACTGCAGTTACTTTAACCTTTTTATTAATAATTTTGTCAAGTTACCTTTTGATACCACTACATTATTTTTTGTCAACTTACTATAGCTGATTAAATTTGATTTCATGTCCTTTATATAGAAAACCTTTTCATATTCATATTAATATTCAGTTTATTCAGTGTATGATTTACATCTTACAGACTAGATATAGAAATTATAAAAAAAGTAAAAAATTACAATATGCATTGATAATAGCTAAAGAAAGTATATGCATAATAATAGAAAAAAGTTAAACTAAATATCTAAAAGTAAATGCAAAAGTATTTGGGACTTGAAAACATCCCTCGACTGAGAGAAATCAATATTTAGTTATCTCGAAAGTTTATTGAATTCTGATAGAGAGCGAAGAATAGGATCGAAAAGGACATAGTTCATTCTGAAAGAGGCCACATAAAAAGGTAGGGAAAACCGAAGTATTCTACTGGGCACATTGAACGTGATTTTCCCGAGCAGGTCAAGGCAGTTTACCAAACCTGCCACGAGATCAAACACGAACATAAGCCCATACAGGGTTGTTCTAGAGTACAGGGGTTGTAGGTTAATCAACGTACACCGAGACACATAAGAAGGCAGCGGATCCTCGAAATGAAGAGAAAAAGCCCAAACCGAACAAATTTCCTTTGAACCCTTTCAATTCTAGCCGCATTACAGCTGTAAATAGGGTTCCAAATAATAGAAGCATATTCGAGCTTTGAGCGAACTAAGGAAATATATACAGTCTTCCTGGTATAGGGATCCTTAAATTCCTTAGCATAACGACGCAGGAAAGCAAGGTTTTTATAAGCTTTCGGAAGAACATAACAGATATGATTAACAAAAGAAAAATTAGTATCAAATACAACACCAAGATCAACACATTCATTGACTGCATTCAAGAGACTACTTTCTAAATAGAAATGTGAAAAAAAATTATTACTGGATATGTGAAAACATTTTTTAACGTTTAGGTAGAACATGTTAGTATTACACCAATCAACTAGATTATTCAGGTCACGCTGCAAAAGGAAAACATCTGAAGGATTATCAATCCTACGAAAGATCTTCAGGTCATCAGCATAAAGTAGTAAATTGGAAAACTGAAAGCAAGCACCAATGTCATTGATAAAGAGAACGAACAAGAGTGGCCCAAGAATACTACCCTGAGGAACCCCAGAGCTTGCCACAAAAGTGTGCGACTGACAATTCTCAATATCAACACAAAGGGATCTATTAGACGGATAAGACTTCAAACAACTCAAGAATACCGAGTGGAAACCAATGAACTCCAATTTCTTCAGTAGAAGCTGATGAGACACCTTGTCAAATGCCTTGGAAAAGTCTGTATATATGGTATCCACCTGCGAACCGACCTTAAATGCTGATATACAAAAGTTCGAAAAAGAAGCCAAATTAGTGACTGTAGAGCGACCAGAAACAAACCCATGTTGGCGCGGAAGTATAATGCTCTTAACAACAAAGAAAACCTTTTCCTTAATAATTATTTCGAAAAGCTTAGAGCAAACTGAAAGCTTGGCAATGGGTCTGTAATTAGAGACATAATTCTTATTTCCACACTTAAAGATCGGCGTGATTAACGCGGACTTCCACCTGTCAATAAATAAGCCAGAAGATAGAGAAAAATTAAATATGTAGCAAAGAGGAATGCATAAAGTAGAGCTACAATGCTTCAGAACAAATACACAAAGTCCATCAGGATCACAATTTAGCGAAGGCTTTAACATGCACAAAGCTTTACTGACATCCTGCACAGATAATGACAGTGAACCGAAATCTATGCGCTCAAATAAGTATGAGCTAGAGTGGAGGGTATCCTGAATAGTAACTTTATCTTCGAAATTAGATTTGAAAAATTCTGCAAAGAATTTAACAATGTCATTTAGAGACTGTGGGCAGTTGTCATTGTACTTCATGCAAATAGGAATATTGGAAGAACCACGCTTGGACCGAATAAAATTCCAAAATGCTTTTGATTTTCTTTCAAATCCGATTCTACCTTACTCATATACCGATTATATAAAAATTTATCAAGAACATTGAACTCTTTCACACTGTTTAAATACTGATCTCTAAGAGCAGAATTCGAAGAATCAGCCTTGTACAATTTTTCATATTTATTACGTTTGTTTTTCAACTTTTTGAAAGTAATATTGTACCAGAGTAATTTATGCATTTTGGGGACTCGCCGAGGCACCTTACCAGAAGAACCTGAGCCAACGTCCTCAAGAAAATCTCGAAACAGACACTTACATCATTAGACTTCAAAATAGTTTCCCAGGGTATATCACCAAAAGTATTATTTAGTTCACTAAAGTCAGTTGACCGAAAATTAAAAGAATGGTTACTTAAATCCGAAGAAATCGGGATGGAATCAATATTAAAAAGGGTAATGACGAGCGGAACATGATGCCTATCAGGTCCCCCAACGGAAAAATGCTTTCAGAGAGGCTAAAAATCGAATTCTCATCAACAAAAACAAGATCTTAAAGCTTAGCAAGTGCATTAAATACATTATTAATTTGAATGAGATTACAACTTAAGAGGCTATCTATAAAATTTATATAAAGAGTGCGCGTAACATTAGCCGGAAACATAATACCATTATTTTGGAGATCTAACCAAGTAAAATCGGGTAAGTTAAAATCCCCGAGAATACAAAAATGAGCATCACAGTTAGATTCGCAAATATTAACAATGTTTTCAATGTGAGAGTTATATAAACTTTCCGCACTATTTGGTGGAATATAAGATACACAAATGAATGTAGATCCAGCGGAATCGATTATGCGAACACAGAGTTGGTCAATTAACGAATCATTGTGTAAAAGTTGATATTCCGAGTAGCGTAGATTTCTGTTTATGGAGATAAGAACTCCACCCCCTTCCGGTGCCCAGTCTTTACAGAGTCCCTGTCTTTCCGAAAGGTATAAAAAAAACAAGGATCAAAAAACTCTTCGTCGAAAAAGCCACTATTCAGCCATGTTTCAACGAAGACAAATACATCGTAGTCCAAACGGGACGTTACTAACAGAATTTCTTTAGATTTTGTGCGCATACCACCCATATTTTGGAAGTAGCATTTGGGGGCGTTATCATCCACATTAACAGGAACATTAAGATAATTATTAGGATGAGATCCAATTGCACTACATGTCGCTGAATTTACCTTGGAAGAAACGAAATGGCCAAACATTTGGATTCAAAATTTTTCCATAGAAGGCCGTAGTAACTCCAAGCTTGAAGTTCACGCTCTCTAAAGTATTCAGCAGAACACCACTTTTTATTAATTTACGGTAGGATAAATGGCTCCGGTCAACACCGGCACACTTCGAAACATAATCAATGACGTTCAATTCAGAGACAGTTGGTTTGAATGAGGAAACATGCAGCCATTTCTTCAAGCTCAGCATTTTCATTACGGCCATAAACGCCCCTTAACTCATTGCCACTATTGACCCGCACAGTGTTATTATGACTGCAGGGAATAGAAGTAAGAGGCGCAGAGGTAAAAGTAGCAACACGAATAGTAGCAGTATTATTATCAGATGGGGTGGCCAAACGACTAGCATAAGTTATGTTGTTAGACGGCGCGACTGCGAGCATAGAGGAAACAGCAGATAGCGAGATAGTCGAGGTAACACTTCAGCTACAGCAGGGTTAGCTATGTTATAGATTGGAGTAAACGTCTTACATGCCAACCTAATAAAACCGCACTGCGTTTTTTTAGCGCACGCAAACAATCGGCGTTTTTTGTCCTAACCCAAATAAGCATGCGTTGTCACGCAGAACAAAAATTGGAAATCGAGTTAGGTTTTCACGCAGCAAATTCAATTTGGGTTGCTCTCATACAAGTTGTATGTGCATGAGACATTTTTGACAGAAAATGACTAGCGTGCGTTTATATTAGGTTGGCATGTTAGAGGCATTAATACTGTCAACAGTGCCAACAACACTCTTTGCGACCGAAACTATATCAGCTGTCACTTTAATAGACTTCTTATTATTGCCCAATTCGACAATTGGAGCACCAATATCGCGGTTAACCTGCTTGCCGGCATTGACTACCTTGACAGAATTAACTTTGCTACCATTTTTTGCTCTACCTTTACTCGCATTTTCGTTTTTGTTATTGATTTTGTTTTTGTTTCTGTGTTTGCTCGCACTATGACGAAGATCAGTGAGCTGTGATGAGAACGAAGCAAGCGCACCAGCAACACCTTCATCGTAAAGCTTACATAAAGCGGGAGTCATTGGTGCCGTATGTCGTATCGCTGTAGTCGTATCGCTAACGTAATCAGCTGTTTATCGTTACGACGGTAAACCAAAAACCAATTGGTTGGCTACGATACGGTTACGACCTTAACAGCACCAATAATCGATTGCATTGATTCCCATAAGATTGACCGAATCAGATGTTATAAGGTTACCGATACGGTTACCGATAAAGCACCAATGTCTGCAGCTTAAATTAGTAAGCTCAGAGCGCACAAGTTCCATTTCACCTAATAACCGGTTTTTATCTGCTTGTAGAGAGTGTATGCACGCAACTGCACCGGCCTGCTCTGCTCGCAGACTTTCCAGTTCGGCAAGAATAGTTGATAAAACTTGATGTAGCTCATTATCATTTGCACAATTTATTTGGGGTTCATGCTGTTGTTGTACGGCGAGAGCACTATGCGGAGATAGATCAACATCACGATGAGCAGCCGCACACTCGCCACAAATATAAATTTCATCAGAGCATAGATGAATGGATTTGCAACTCTTTGTTTCGAGAGAGCGCTGTCAAAAATCACATTTTTTTATAACATTTATCAATGATGCCACTCCAAACAAAAATGAATAGATCTGAAAATGGAGATTTTTGACATACATTTCGGCGATTATAGTTTCAATCATTTAATAAAATGATAGTCGTAAAATATTTATTTCCTTAAAGTTATTTTACAATAATACGACTAGTTAGAGTTAAATATAAACAAATCTAAGTAAAACTAACATTTCGATTAAATTAATTAGTCAAATATTGTAACGCATTTAACTCGCAGTGAAAACAATATATTCTTTTGAAATTTCAGTAAATCGGACCTATGATATAATAGTTAGCATTATTTAATGGATAAGGCTTATCCAACATGTCTGGCGTTCCAGGTTCTGTGATCAAAATGGACTGGTTGCATCGGGAGTTCATATTTACAAAACCTGTGTTTAGTGATAACTTTTGAATGGGAAATAATATTTACCCTCCGCCTTCGAACTAATAATAGTTATACTAAAACAAGTATTTTTATCCTTTTTCCCATAATTTTTGAACGCTATTCTACAGTTTTAGGTCAAACTAAAGTTTACCAAAATTTTTGGCACGTTTTTCGTTTTGGCTGGCACATTTTTTGTTCTGGCACCCGCTTCAGCTGGCGCGAGGGATTTATCTGTGATTGTTGCCAGCAACAACTAGAAGATAAATCCCTCGTGAGATCGAAAATATGAGAGCGTAAACAAAAGATTCGTATCAATCTAATCTATGCATCAGAGCATTTGAAATAATCCAAATCAGCAGCCACAGTGCCAACAACACAATGCAAGTGGTACACTTTTTTGCACTTCTCACACTGCACACTAATTTGAGTGCGTTCAACTTTATTTTCACAAAGGCAAGGCATAATTGGGAGTAAATTAAAGTTAGACAAATGGAACTATGTATGTAACAACGTTGAAAAAATAACAAGAGAGGCTGACTCAAGCACAAATCGTTTATTAATAAATTGATTGTTTAAATATCAAATTGTTTTATAATTTTATGCATTTGTGTTACACGAAATTGATTGATACAAGTTTGAATTTGCAATTAATAATTAGCAATACACAAATTAAACAGATAGAGCAAACGAAAATCAAAGGCACAGAGCTCGAGTAAAAACACGTCTGTACACGGCAAAGACACAATATGATTGTATTTTCCGAAAGTTTCAAAATAGCCTAGCACATTTCCGATTTTGGTCGCCTTCACAACCCTATTATCACCAAGATAAACATTTACAAGTTTTTCAAGTAACTTACAATTTTGGAAAAGTACATCCACTATCTAAAAACCATTTGATTTCGTTACCTTCTACTTTGCTTGCCTTTGCCACCACATGACGTGAAATCGTTGTCACCCATGCGCTGTTTCTGTCTTCGTTTTTCTCTTCGGTTTGGTTGATATTTCTATGCGTGCTTGCTGTAATTTTGCCATGATAATTTCCTCGGCCCTGGCCGCAAACTTCTCTTCCGACTGCTTGCCGCCCTCGTGTTGATCGCCACATGTTTTTTCCACCATTTTTGCACTCTCTTTGGAAATGCCCAACTTCGCCACAACAATAACATGTGCGGTCATTTTGCCGCTTATTTGCAGCAAATGCATTTGACTTTCGCCCACCATTTTCTTCATTTGAAGTTTTTAATTCCGCCATCTCAATTTTGTTTTTCACATAGTCAGCAGTCTGATCCTCCTCCTTCAGCGTATCGATTAAATCGCCAATGTAACTATACGACTCCGGCAACGTATTCAACACATAATTCAGTTTTTCTTTTTCCAGCACACTTGTCCCTGCAGTTTTCAAGTCATTTAAGCAACGCTCAAAATCCCCAAAAAATGTTCCCGAGTCGGAATACTCCCTCAGTTTTAGCCGCTCCAGCTTGTTTCTGCAAATAATTTGCAGTGCTGTAGACTCTTTCATATATAACGAGTCGAATTTTCGCATTATTTCCAATGCAGAGTTTTTGTCGCATACAAACTCTAGTTGCTTATTAGATATCGCACTATATACATATATAATTTATAGTGCGTAGATCTTGATCTTCCCATTCTTGCTGCTTGTCGGTCTCTGCCTTCTGCCGTTCGATTACTGCATTACATTTTTTCATTTTTAAGGACATAATTATTCTTTTCTCAAACATCGTATAATTTTGACCATCAAATATTGGTATATTGATGTCACACTTTGTCGCCATTTTTTATTTCTTTCGTAGGGGACAACGCACAAGGCAAGAGAGTTTTCTTTAATCAAAAGTTAATTTTCGTATCAAGTCAATCGAACCTTGACTACGCTACCATAGTAAGGTTTTATCAAATGTATTGAAAAGGGTTTTATTTAATATATAAGAAATGGTTTTATTAAATATATAAATATTGACAAAAACGTGGCTTCTTTTACAATGGTTTTCTTCTAAGTGATGATTCTTAGTGATGATACTTTATTATGTGTATCTAGTGCTGTGCACCTAACACAAATGATCAATAATTCTAAAATTTAACCTTCAAATAAATAAATAATTAGCCTAAGGCGTACCACATATGCTTAACTAAATCTACAACTTAACAATCTCTGCCGGGAGATATTTGCAGTTGAAGTTGGCTATTTTCATGTGGTTGTTGTAATGTTGTTGTGCCCACAAAAGAAATTGTAAACATAAGTTTTTTGCGCGGATATAGTTTTGGTCTGCAAACCGCAAAAATACTATGGATACCACCTCCGGTTTCGGAAGGACCCGCGGGTCATTTTTCGGTTTTTGTTCAATATCTTTTGAACGAGTTAAAATGTTTCTTTTCCGCCTTCGGATTATTAATGCTGAGGTCAATACGCACCGTTTGACACCTCCTGATATATTTGGTAGCGTATTAGCAATCGACCCCTCAACTAGACTTTTACCGAATTGTCAAAATCGCTATTCAACTTTAAAAGAAAAAGGACAAAGAAAATTCAAATGGCGATAATTAAGGATACAGTATTTTATGGAAAATCGAAGACGAGCATTTGTTTGTATTATCGATAGCTATCAAATAATATCTTTGTTGCTCAAAAATAAGTCATGACGTTTTTCGGTGATCACTTTCAGAAATTTTCACTGTGTCTTTAAACATAACATTTATTTACATTGTTATTATCACATTGTTTTATTAGAATTACTAGCTTTTACCCGCGGCCCCGTCCGCAAGGAGAAATTTAAATATATGGGCTATTCGCGTTAGCCTGCTTATTATCTGTTTAAAATTTTGTTTTCTGTCTAATGCATTTTATTTTTGTAATTGTGTAAAAAAAAGAACTAAATGAGCTGATAACCTGATAGGATCCCAAATGATCCCGAAATTATCCAGAAAAAGCTACGAAATGACCCCCACGCTATCGCGGACGGATCCCGAAAACCATCCATAAATGCCCCGAAAGGGTCTCCAAAAGTTCCCCGAATAGTCCCAAAAAAACCCGAAATGACAGCGACACGATTCTAGACGTATCCAGAGAACCACACAGAAATGATCCCTGAAGGTGTTCCAAAATGTTCCCGAAAAGGTTCCGAAATGACCCTGACGGGCTCCTGGGCGGATCTCAAAAACCATCCAGAAAATATCCAGGAAGGGTCCCTAAATTATCCCGACATACTCCAGAAAAAGTTCCGAAATGGCTCCGAGGGGATCCACGACGGATCGCGAAAACCATACAGAAATGATTCCGGAAGGATCCCAAAATGATCCCGAAATAGTCCGGAAATGACCCAGATGGGATCCCGCACAGATCCAGAAATGATCCCGGAAGGGTGCAAAAACTATCCCGGAAAAGTAACAAAAAATCCCGAAATGGCTCCTACGGCATCCCGGACGGATCAAGAAATGATCTCGGAAGGGTCCCCAAATGATCCCAAAATAGTCCCGAAATGACCCTGATGGATCCGGCAAACCATCAAGAAATTATGCCGAAAGGGTCCCAAAATGATCCCGAAATAATACAGAAGAAGTCACGAACCGACCCCTAGAGGATCCCCAAATGATCCCGTATTAGCCCCGAAAAGGTCCCGAAATAACCCCGACGGGATCCCGGACAAATCCCGAAAACCATCCAGAAATGATGCCGGAAGGAATCCCAAATGATTCCGAAAAAGTCCCGCATTGATTCCGACGGGATCCCGACCGGATACCGAAAATCATCCAGAAGTGATGCCGGAAAGGTCCTCAAATGATCACCTAATAGTCCCGAAATGACCCTTAAGGGGTTATGGACGGAACCCATAAACCATCCAGAAATGATCCCGATATAGTCCCGAAATGACCCTGATGGGACCCGGAAAGGATCCCGAAAATTAACCAGAAATGATGCCGGAAAGGTCCTCAAATGATCTCCCAATAGTTCCGAAAAGACCCTGACGGGATCCCGAACTGATCCCGACAACTATCCATAAATGATACCAAAAGGGCCCGCAAATGATCCCGTATTAGTCGAGAAAAAGTCCCGAAATGACACCGACGGGATGCAGGACGAATCCCAAAAACCATCCAGAAATGATGTCGGAAGGGTCCCCAATGATCCCGAAAAAGTCCCGCAATTATTCCGACGGGATCCTGAACGGATCCCGAAAACCATCCAGAAGTGATGCCGGAAAGGTCCTCAAATGCTCACCTAATAGTCCCAAAATGACCCTGACGGCATCCCGGAAAAATCCCGAAATCCATGCAGAAATGATCTTGGGAAGGTCCCAAAATGATCCCGAAATAGTCTCGGAAAAGTTCAGAAATTACCCTGACGGGTTCCCGGACGAATCCTGAAAGCCATCCTTAAATGATCCTGAAAAAGCCCCGAAATGACCCTGACGGGATCCCGAAAGGATTCAAAAACTATCCAGAAATGATGCCGGAAAGGTCCTCAAATGACCCCCTAATAGTCCCGAAATGACCGTGACGGGATCCCGAACGGATCCCCACAACTATCCAGAAATGATGCCGAAAGGGTCCGCAAATGATCCCGTACTAGTCGAGAAAAAGTCCCGTAATAACCCCGACGGGATCCCGGACGAATCCCAAAAACCATCCAGAAATGATGCCGGTAGGTATCCCAAATGATCCCGAAATAATCCTGAAATGACCTCGTCGGCATCCCGGACGGATACCGAAAATTATCCAGAAATGATTCCGGAAAGGTCCACAAATGATCCCCTAATAGTCCCGAAATTACCCTGATGGGATCCCGGACGGATCCCGAAAACCATCCAGAAATGATGCCGAAAGGGTTCCCAAATGATCCTGTATTAGTCGCGAAAAAGTCCCGAAATTACCGGATGCCGGAAGAGCCACAAATGATCCCGAAAAGGTCCCCAAATGACCCCGAAGAGATCCCGGACGGATACCGAAAACCATCCAGAAATGATGCCGGCAGGTACCCCAAATGATCCCGAAATAGTCCCGAAATGACCCCGTCCGGATCCCGGACGGATCCCAAAAACTATCCAGAAATGATGTCGAAAGGGTCCCCAAATGATCACGTATTAGTCGAGAAAAAGTCCCGAAATGACCCCGACGGGATGCCGGACGGATCCCGAAAACCATACAGAAATGATGCCTGAAGAGCCCCCAAATGATCCCGAAAAAGTCCCCAAATGACCCCGACATACTCCAGAAAAAGTTCCGAAATGGCTCCGAGGGAATTAACGACGGATCGCGAAAACCATACAGAAATGATTTCGGAAGGATCCCAAAATGATCCCGAAATAGTCCGGAAATGACCCAGATGGGATCCCGCACAGATCCAGAAATGATCCCGGAAGGATCCAAAAACTATCCCGGAAAAGTAACAAAAAATCCCGAAATGGCTCCTACGGCATCCCGGACGGATCCAGAAATGATCTCGGAAGGGTCCCCAAATGATCCCAAAATGGTCCCGAAATGACCCTGATGGATCCGGCAAACCATCAAGAAATTATGCCGGAAGGGTTCCCAAATGATCCCGAAATAAAACAGAAAAAGTCACGAAACGACCCCTAGAGGATCCCCAAATGATCCCGTATTAGCCCCGAAAAAGTCCCAAATCATGAGGGGACAAACGATTTATGCTCAAGATTGAATAATGACTTAACATCCATATTTGAATGGGCTAGGAAAAATGACTTATGCATGAACAGTGAGAAATCATACGTGTTGCCTATATCTAAAAAACGAATAAGTTTCTCAAGTATTCCGCCCTTGCGCGTTGCCAGTAAATGTCTAAAACTCGTTTCAAAAGTGACTAATCTTGGTTTTGTTATTAAGACGACGTTGTCCTGTGATGGTCATGTAAATTCGGTGGTTAGGAAAGTATACTATATCTTAAGAAACTTACGAATGTCTGCTATTTATACTCCGGTCAATGTTAGAAGAAAACTTGCAATTCAATTGATTATGCCGATCATTTGCTACTCTGAGCTAGTGTAGAGTAAACTGAGCTCCCAGTCTGCTCATAAAATTGATGTAGCATTTAATCATGTTACACGTTATGTATTCGGCTTAGTCAGATTTGATCATATATCCAGCTGGAGAGCGCGTCTACTGGGCTGCGAAATCTTCGAATATCTGAAAGCTAGGAACAGCATTTTCCTTTGTCAACTTATCATATGACAAGCTATATGATAAGCTAATATTCCCCAGGTCTGCTCGAATCAACGACCTAATAGTACCAACTTATAACTATCTAACATGTGGACGGCTATTCTTTGTCAATGCCATTCGCCTATGGAACTCTATTCCAGTATCCGTACGTAGTAGTCTAAATAAAAGCAACTTTAAAAATGTTCTTTATGCTCATTTTAGTTGAAACCATTATACTTCTTGAGTTTTCGCCATCAATATGTATGAGTGTATACAATGTTTTGTTATTGAATTTAATTATTTGTTTATTTTAGATACTAGATTAAATACAAGTGATTATTTAACCTACATAACCCTCTGTTATGACTTTTGTTCTTTTTTACATTGCGATTTATCTTTTTGTTGTACTATAAAAGATCCTAGATCTTATCGCACTAATACTATTTTTGCAATAAATGATGATGATGATGATGATGACCCTGACGGGATCCCGAAAGGATTCCGAAAACAATCCAGAAATGATGCCGGAAAGGTCCTCATATGATCCCCTAATAGTCCCGAAATGACCGTGACGGGATCCCGACAACTATCCAGAAATGATGCCGAAAGGGTCCGCAAATGATCCCGTATTAGTCGAGAAAAAGTCCCTAAATGACCACGACGGGATCCCGGACGAATCCCAAAAACCATCCAGAAATGATGCCGGTAGGTATCC
Organism: Eurosta solidaginis; assembly: GCF_040869045.1. NCBI lineage: Eukaryota > Metazoa > Arthropoda > Insecta > Diptera > Tephritidae > Eurosta > Eurosta solidaginis. The sequence continues at coordinate 161,041,123 of NC_090321.1, read as the reverse complement.
CAAATGATCCCGAAATAGTCCCGAAATGACCTCGTCGGCATCCCGGACGGATCCCGAAAATTATCCAGAAATGATGCCGGAAAGGTTCCCAAATGATCCCCTAATAGTCCCGAAATTACCCTGATGGGATCCCGGACGGATCCCGAAAACCATCCAGAAATGATGCCGAAAGGGTTCCCAAATGATCTCGTATTAGTCGCGAAAAAGTCACGAAATGACCCCGACGGAATCCCGGACGGATCCCGAAAACCATCCAGAAATGATGCCGAAAGGGTTCCCAAATGATCCCGTATTAGTCGCGAAAAAGTCCCGAAATGACCCCGACGGGATCCCGAACGGATCCCGAAAACCATCTAGAAATGATGCCTGAAGAGCCCCAAAATGATCCCGAAAAAGTCCTCAAATGACCCAAACGAGATCCCGGACGGATCCCGAAAACCATCCAGAAATGATGTCGGAAGAGCCCCCAAATGATCCCGAAAAAGTCCCCAAATGACCCCGACGAGATCCCGGACGGATCCCGAAAACCATCCAGAAATGATGCCGGAAGAGCCCACAAATGATCCCGAAAAAGTCCCCAAATGATCCCGACGAGATCCCGGACGGTTCCCGAAACCCATCCAGAAATGATGCCGGAAGAGCCCCCAAATGATCCCGAAAAAATCCCCAAATGACCCCGACGAGATCCCGGACGGATTCCGAAAACCATCCAGAAATGATGGCGGAAGAGTCCCCAAATGATCCCGACGGGATCCCGGACGGATCCCTAAAACCATCCAGAAATGATGCCGAATTATCCCGTATTAGTCGCGAAAAAGTCCCGAAATGACCCCGACGGGATGCCGGACGAATCCCGACAACAATCCAGAAATTATGCCTAAAGGGACCCAAAATAACCCCGAAAAAGTCCCGTAATGATCCCGGAAACCATCAAGAATTTATCTCTCGAAGGTACGCAAATGATTCCGAAAGTACCCCGACGGGATCCCGAAAACCATCCAGAAATGATGCCGGAAGGGTCCCCAAATGATCGCGAAATAGTCCCGAAATGATTCCGGAATAGTCCCGAAAATGTCCCAAAATAAACCCGACGGGATCCCGGACGGATCCCGAAAACTATACAGAATTGATCCCGGAAGGGTCCCAAAATGATCCCGAAATAGTCCCGAAAAAGTCCCGAAATTACCCCGGCGTAATCCCGGACCTATCCCGAAAACCATCCAGAAATGATCCCGGAAGGGTCTCGATATGACCCTACGGGATTACAAATAAGGTGAAGCTAATTATAAAACCATGTTAATAAGGCAGCAGGCGCATTGGAGCGAATAAAAAGTTACATAGAAACATACAGGTAAAGCTAATAAAAGCGTGCTAATAAAAACAATTGAAGGAAGGCGGATGGCGGGAGTAGAGGAGAGGACCACTCATCGTTCCTCCAAAATTGTCTAGATCTCGTTCTGTATGTACCAGATACCAAAAACTATTGATTTAGGAGAAAATTTATATTGAGTTATAACAATTTATAGATTTTACACCAGAGGGGGAGATAAAGGGGGCGGGCGGAGGGTGTCGCTGCTTACTTTGTAAGCCCTCGACTTATTTGACCCCTTGAGTCTGTGATATTGGTGAAGGCCAGTATACGTAAAGTTATAATGTGTAAAAATTATTGAAAAATAATTTCTCGAAGGGGTCGTGGGATCCCCACCCCTCTTTCCATGTTCGAAAAATATTTCGCTAGTAGACTACTGTCTGTGTCCCAAATTTTATCAAAATCCGTGTAGCCATTCTGGCGTGATTCAGTCGCAAAAACGAAAAAATATAATAATTAAATTATAACTGTTACTAGGGGGCGGATACCACGCCCCTTTTGAAAAATATATAGATAGTAGATCCTTCTAGACAATTGGCTATATGTGTGCAAAATTTCATCCAAATCGGTCCAGCCGTTCTTGCGTGATTGAGTCACAAAGACAAACGTCTGGACAAACATCCAAACATCCAAACTTTGCCATTTATAATATACTAGCCTTTACCCGCGGCCCCGTCCGCAAGGAGAAAAAAAAATATATGTGCTATTCACGTTAGCCTGCTTATCAAGTTATCTGTTTAAAAATTATTTTTGTCTAATGTATTTTATTTTTGTAATTTAGTAAAAAAAAGAACTAAATAAGAAGATAAGCTGAAAGGTACGCTTTCATGAATAGCACAATACAGTTTTCTCGAATTAAAAAAAAAAATACATTTTGTTTTTAAATTAAATTAATTGATATGAGAGGGGTGAAATAATTACTACTCATAGAACAAAGGAGTGAAACTACAATTAGCTAAAACCAAAGAGAATTTTTTAGATGAAAATAGTGTTGCTTTTCGGGTATTTAGTTGGTTAAAATATTAAAAAAAGTGTAATTATAGTTATAACAGTTCGTTACACGATTCATTGAAAAAACCTAAAAAATTGAACGAAAAAGCTCTGTTAGATTGAAGATAAAACATACCGAATTTTAATTACGAATAATTAGCAGCAAATGCACGGCCATAAAAGCTCATAATATAAAAAGGCATGTGTGCTGAACTACCGGTTGCGAAGAGACCTAAAATGATCCCGGACCCAAGATGATACCAAAATTTCCGGGCAGATCCCGAAAATCATCCAGAAATTAACCAGGAGGGGTACCAAAATGATTCCGAAATAGTCCCGAAAAATTCCTGAAATTACCGTGACGGGATCCCGAAAACCATACAGAATTGATCCCGGAAAAAGTCTGGAAAATGTCCCGAAAAAACTCCGACGGAATCCCGGACAGATCCCGAAAATCATACAGAAATTATACCGCAAGGGTCCCAAAATGATCCCGAAATAATCCAGAAAAAAGTCCCGAAATAACTCCGACGGGATCCCGGACAGATCCCGAGAATGACCCATAAATTATCCCGGAGGGGCCCCAAAATAATCCTGACGGGATCCTGCAGGGATTCAGAAAATAATCCAGAAATTATCCCTGAAGTATCTATCCTGAAATGATACCGAAATACTCCCAAAAAAGTCCCGAAATGTTTTTGCCGGAACACGATATAGCCCTGAAAAAGTTTCCAAAGTACGCTGACGGGATTCCGTATGAATCCCGAAAAACATCCCGAAATAATGCCGGAAGGGTCTCCAAATGATCTAGAAATAGTCCCGAAAAGTACCCATTTGACCCTGACGGGATCACGAAAACCATCCATGAATCTAGGGGGATCCCCAAATGATCCCGGAAAAGTCCAGAAATAACTCCGACGGGATTTCGGACGAATCCCGAAAATCATTCAGAAATTATCCCGAAATGGTCCAAAATTGATCCCAAAATAGTCCCGAAAAAGTCCCGAAATAACTCCGACGGATCCCGGACAGATCCCGAAAATCATGCAGAAATTATCCCGCAAGGGTCCCAAAATGATCCCGAAATAATTAAGAAAAAAGTCCCGAAATAACTCCGACGGGATCCCGGACGGATCCCGAAAACCATCTAGAAATGATGCCGGAAGGTACCCCAAATGATCCCGAAATAGTCCCGAAATGACCCCGACGGGATACTGGACGGATCCCGAAAACCATCCAGAAATGATGCCGAAAGCGTCCCCAAATGATCCCGTATTAGTCGAGAAAAATTCCCGAAATGACCCCGACGGGATCCCGGACGGATCCTCAAAACCATATGCCGGAAGGTACCCCAAAGGATCCCGAAATAGTTCCGAAATTAACCTGACGGGATCCCGAACGGATCCCGTAAACCATCTAGAAATGGTGCCGAAAGGTATCTCAAATGATCCCGAAATAGTACCGAAATGACCCTGACGGGATCACGTACGGATCCCGAAAACCATCTAGAAATGATGCCGGAAGGTACCCCAAATAATCCCGGAATAGTCCCGAAATGGCCCTGATTGGATCCCGGACGGATCCCGAAAATCATCTAGCAATGATGCCGGAAGCTACCCCAAATGATCCCGTATTAGTCGAGAAAAAGTCCAGAAATGACCCCGACGGGATCCCGAACGGATTCCGAAAACCATACAGAAATGATGCCGAAAAGGTCCCCAAATGATCCGGTATTAGTCGAGAAAAAGTCCCGAAATGACCCCGACGGGATGCCGGACGAATCCCAAAAACCATCCAGAAATGATGCCGGAAGGGACCCCAAATGATCCCGAAAAAGTCCCGCAATTATTCCGACGGGATCCTGAACGGATACCGAAAACCATGCAGAAGTGATGCCGGAAAGGTCCTCAAATGATCACCTAATAGTCCCAAAATGATTCTGACGGCATCCCGGACAGATCCCGAAATCCATCCAGAAATGATCTTGGGCTGGTCCCAAAATGATCCCGAAATAGTCTCGAAAAAGTCCAGAAATTACCCTGACGGAATCCCGAACGAATCCTGAAAACCAATCTTAAATGTTGCCGAAAAAGTCCCGAAATGACCCTGATAGGACCCCGAAAGGATCCCGAAAACTATCCAGAAATGATGCCGGAAAGGTCCTCAAAAGATCTCCTAATAGTTCCGAAAAGACCCTGACGGGATCCCGAACGGATCCCGACAACTATCCAGAAATGATACCGAAAGGGCCCGCAAATTATCCTGTATTAGTCGAGAAAAAGTCTCAAAATGGCCCCGACGGGATGCCGGACGAATCCCAAAAACCATCCATAAATGATGCCGGAAGGGACCCCAAATGATCCCGAAAAAGTCCCGCAATTATTCCGACGGGATCCTGAACGGACACCGAAAACCATCCAGAAGTGATGCCGGAAAGATCCTCAAATGATCACCTAATAGTCCCAAAATGACCCTGACGGCATCCCGGACCGATCCCGAAATCCATCCAGAAATGATCTTGGGAAGGTCCCAAAATGATCCCGAAATAGTCTCGGAAAAGTCCAGAAATTACCCTGACGGGTTCCCGGACGAATCCTGAAGTTATCTGTTTAAAATTTTGTTTTCTGTCTAATGCATTTTATTTTTGTAATTGAGTAAAAAAAAGAACTAAATGAGCTGATAACCTGATAGGATCCCAAATGATCCCGAAATTATCCAGAAAAAGCTACGAAATGACCCCCACGCTATCGCGGACGGATCCCGAAAATCATCCAGAAATGCCCCGAAAGGGTCTCCAAAAGTTCCCCGAATAGTCCCAAAAAAACACGAAATGACAGCGACACGATTCTAGACGTATCCAGAGAACCACACAGAAATGATCCCTGAAGGTGTTCCAAAATGTTCCCGAAAAGGTTCCGAAATGACCCTGACGGGCTCCCGGGCGGATCTCAAAAACCATCCAGAAAATATCCAGGAAGGGTCCCTAAATTATCCCGACATACTCCAGAAAAAGTTCCGAAATGGCTCCGAGGGGATCCACGACGGATCGCGAAAACCATACAGAAATGATTCCGGAAGGATCCCAAAATGATCCCGAAATAGTCCGGAAATGACCCAGATGGGATCCCGCACAGATCCAGAAATGATCCCGAAAGGGTGCAAAAACTATCCCGGAAAAGTAACAAAAAATTCCGAAATGGCTCCTACAGCATCCCGGACGGATCCAGAAATGATCTCGGAAGGGTCCCCAAATGATCCCAAAATGGTCCCGAAATGACCCTGATGGATCCGGCAAACCATCAAGAAATTATGCCAAAAGGGTCCCAAAATGATCCCGAAATAATACAGAAAAAGTCACGAAACGACCCCTAGAGGATCCCCAAATGATCCCGTATTAGCCCCGAAAAGGTCCCGAAATAACCCCGACGGGATCCCGGACAAATCCCGAAAACCATCCAGAAATGATGCCGGAAGGAATCCCAAATGATTCCGAAAAAGTCCCGCATTGATTCCGACGGGACCCCGAACGGATACCGAAAATCATCCAGAAGTGATGCCGGAAAGGTCCCCAAATGATCACCTAATAGTCCCGAAATGTCATGGACGGATCCCATAAACCATCCAGAAATGATCGCGATATAGTCCCGAAGAAGTCCCGAAATGACCCTGACGGGATCTCGAACGCACCCCTAAATGACCCAGACGGGATCCCGGACAGATCCCGAAAACTATCCAGAAATGATGCCGGAAAGGTCCTCAAATGATCTCTTAATAGCTCCGTAAAGACCCTGACGGGATCCCCAACGGATCCCGACAACTATCTAGAAATGATGACGAAAGGATCCGCAAATGATCCCGTATTAGTCGAGAAAAAGTCCCGAAATGACCCCGACGGGATGCCGGACCAATCCCAAAAACCATCCAGAAATGATGCCGGAAGGGACACCAACTGATCCCGAAAAAGTCCCGCACTTATTCCGACGGGATCCTGAACGGATACCGAAAACCATCCAGAAGTGATGCCGGAAAGGTCCTCAAATGATCACCTAATAGTCCCAAAATGACCCTGACGGCATCCCGGACAGATCCCGAAATCCATCCAGAAACGATCTTGGGAGGGTCCCAAAATTATCCCGAAATAGTCTCGGAAAAGTCCAGAAATTACCCTGACGGGATCCCGGACGAATCCTGACAACCAATCTTAAATGATGCCGAAAAAGTCCCGAAATGACCCTGATGGGACCCGGAAAGGATCCCGAAAACTATCCAGAAATGATGCCGGAAGGGTCCGCAAATGATCCCGTATTAGTCGAGAAAAAGTCCCGAAATAACCCCGACGGGATCCCGGACGAATCCCAAAAACCATCCAGAAATGATGCCGGTAGGTATCCCAAATGATCCCGAAATAATCCCGAAATGATCTCCTCGGCATCCCGGACGGATACCGAAAATTATCCAGAAATGATGCCGGAAAGGTCCACAAATGATCCCCAATAGTCCCGAAATTACCCTGATGGGATCCCGGACGGATCCCGAAAACCATCCAGAAATGATGCCGAAAGGGTTCCCAAATGATCCCGTATTAGTCGCGAAAAAGTCCCGAAATGACCCCGACGGCATCCCGGACGGATCCCGAAAACCATCCAGAAATGATGCCGGAAGAGCCCCAAATGATCCCGAGATAGTCCCGAAATGACCCCGTCCGGATCCCGGACGGATCCCGAAAACTATCTAGAAATGATGTGGAAAGGGTCCCCAAATGATCCCGTATTAGTCGAGAAAAAGTCCCGAAATGACCTCGACGGGATCCCGGACGGATCCCGAAAACCATACAGAAATGACCCGACATACTCCATAAAAAGTTCCGAAATGGCTCCGAGGGAATCAACGACGGATCGCGAAAACCATACAGAAATGAAATCGGAAGGATCCCAAAATGATCCCGAAATAGTCCGGAAATGACCCAGATGGGATCCCGCACAGATCCAGAAATGATCCCGGAAGGATCCAAAAACGATCCCGGAAAAGTAACAAAAAATCCCGAAATGGCTCCTACGGCATCCCGGACGGATCCAGAAATGATATCGGAAGGGTCCCCAAATGATCCCAAAATGGTCCCGAAATGACCCTGATGGATCCGGCAAACCATGAAGAAATTATGCCGGAAGGGTCCCCAAATGATCCCGAAATAAAACAGAAAAATTCACGAAACGACCCCTAGAGGATTCCCAAATGATCCCGTATTAGCCCCGAAAAAGTCCCAAAATGACCCTGACGGGATCCCGAAAGGATTCCGAAAACAATCCAGAAATGATGCCGGAAAGGTCCTCAAATGATCCCCTAATAGTCCCGAAATGACCGTGGCGGGATCCCGACAACTATCCAGAAATGATGCCGAAAGGGTCCGCAAATGATCCCGTATTAGTCGAGAAAAAGTCCCTAAATGACCATTACGGGATCCCGGACGAATCCCAAAAACCATCCAGAAATGATGCCGGTAGGTATCCCAAATGATCCCGAAATAGTCCCGAAATGACCTCGTGGGCATCCCGGACGGATCCCGCAAATTATCCAGAAATGATGCCGGAAATGTTTCCAAATGATCCCCTAATAGTCCCGAAATTACCCTTATGGGATCCCGGACGGATCCCGAAAACCATCCAGAAATGATGCCGAAAGGGTTCCCAAATGATCCCGTATTAGTCGCGAAAAAGTCCCGAAATGACCCCGACGGGATCCCGGACGGATCCCGAAAACCATCCAGAAATGATGCCGGAAGAGCCCCAAAATGATCCCGAAAAAGTCCCCAAATGACCCAGACGAGATCCCGCACGGATCCCGAAAACCATCCAGAAATGATGCCGGAAGAGTCCCAAATGATCCCGAAAAAGTCCCCAAATGACCCCGACATACTCCAGAAAAGGTTCCGAAATGGCTCCGAGGGAACCAACGACGGATCGCGAAAACCATACAGAAATGATTCCGGAAGGATCCCAAAATGATCCCGAAATAGTCCGGAAATGACCCAGATGGGATCCCGCACAGATCCAGAAATGATCTCGGAAGGGTCCAAAAACTATCCCGGAAAAGTAACAAAAAATCCCGAAATGGCTCCTACGGCATCCCGGACGGATCCAGAAATGATCTCGGAAGGGTCCCCAAATGATCCCAAAATGGTCCCGAAATGACCCTGAAGGATCCGGCAAACCATCAAGAAATTATGCCGGAAGGGTCCCCAAATGATCCCGAAATAAAACAGAAAAAGTCACGAACGACCCCTAGAGGATCCCCAAATGATCCCGTATTAGCCCCGAAAAAGTCCCAAAACGACCCTGACGGGATCCCTAAAGGATTCCGAAAACAATACAGAAATGATGCCGGAAAGGTCCTCAAATGATCCCCTAATAGTCCCGAAATGACTGTGACGGGATCCCGACAACTATCCAGAAATGATGCCGAAAGGGTCCGCAAATGATCCCGTATTAGTCGAAAAAAAGTCCCGAAAGGACCACGACGGGATCCCGGACGAATCCCAAAAACCATCCAGAAATGATGCCGGTAGGTATCCCAAATGAACCCGAAATAGTGTCGAAATGACCTCGTCGGCATCCCGGACGGATCCCGAAAATTATCCAGAAATGATGCCGGAAAGGTTCCCAAATGATCACCTAATAGTCCCGAAATTACCCTAATGGGATCCCGGACGGATCCCGAAAACCACCCAGAAATGATGCCGAAAGGGTTCCCAAATGATCCCCTATTAGTTGCGAAAAAGTCCCGAAATGACCCCGACGGTATCCCGGACGGATCCCGAAAACCATCCAGAAATGATGCCGAAAGGGTTCCCAAATGATCCCGTATTAGTCGCGAAAAAGTCCCGAAATGACCCCGACGGGATCCCGGACGGATCCCGAAAACCATCCAGAAATGATGCCGGATGAGCCCGAAAATGATCCCGAAAAAGTCCCCAAATGACCCCGACGAGATCCCGGACGGATCCCGAAAACCATCCAGAAATGATGCCGGAAGAGCCCCCGAATGATCCCGAAAAAGTCCCCATATGACCCCGACGAGATCCCGCACGGATCCCGAAAACCATCCAGAACTGATGCCGGAAGGGTCCCCAAATGATCGCGAAATAGTCCCGAAATGATTCCGGAGTAGTCCCGAAAATGTTCCAAAATAACCCCGACGGATCCCGTAAACTATACAGAAATGATCCCGGAAGGGTCCCAAAATGATCCCGAAATAGTCCCGAAATTACCCCGGCGTAATATCGGACCGATCCCGAAAACCATCCAGAAATGATCCCGGAAGGGTCTCGATATGACCCTTACGGGATTACAAATAAGGTGAAGCTAATTATAAAACCATGTTAATAAGGCAGCAGGCGCATTGGAGCGAATAAAAAGTTAGATAGAAACATACAGGTAAAGCTAATAAAAGCGTGCTAATAAAAACAATTGACGGAGGGCGGATGGCGGGAGTAGAGGAGAGGACCACTGATCGTTCCTCCAAAATTGTCTAGATCTCGTTCTGTATGTACCAGATACCAAAAACTATTGATTTAGGAGAAAATTTAGATTGAGCTATAACAATTTATGGATTTTACACCAGAGGGGGAGATAAAGGGGGGTGGGCGGAGGGTGTCACTGCTTACTTTGTAAGCCCTCGGCTTATTTGACCCCTTGAGTCTGTGATATTGGTGAAGGCCAGTATACGTAAAGTTATAATGTGTAAAAATTATGAAAAATAATTTCTCGAAGGGGTCATGGGACCCTCACCCCTCTTTCCATGTTCGAAAAAAATTTCGCTAGTAGACTACTGTCTGTGTCCCAAATTTCATCAAAATCCGTGTAGCCATTCTGGCGTGATTCAGTCGCAAAGACGAAAAAATATAATAATTAAATTATAACTGTTCCTAAGGGGAGGGGACCACGCCCCTTTTGAAAAATATATAGCTAGTAGATCCTTCTAGACTATTGGCTATATGTGTGCAAAATTTCATCCAAATCGATCCAGCCGTTCTTGCGTTATTGAGTCACAAAGACAAACGTCTGGACAAACATCCAAACATCCAAACATCTTAACATTCAAACTTTCCCATTTATAATATACTAGCCTTTACCCGCGGCCCCGTCCGCAAGGAGAAAATAAAATATATGTGCTATTCACGTTAGCCTGCTTATCAAGTTGTCTGTTTAAAAATTTTTTCTGTCAATGTATTTTATTTTTTAATACAGTAAAAAAAAAGAACTAACTGAGCTGATGGGCACGCTTCCATGAATAGTACAATACACTTTTTTCGAATTAAAAAAAATATATTTTGTTTCTAAGTTAAATTAATTGATATGACAGGGGTGAAAGAATTACTACTCATAGAACAAAGGAGTGAAACTACAATAAGCTAAAACCAAAAAGAAGTTTTTAAATAAAAGCAGTGTTGCTTTTTCGGGTATTTAGTTGGTTAAAATATTACAAAAATTTTAATTATAGTTGTAATAGTTCGTTACAGGATTCATTTAAAAATAGAACGAAAAAGCTGTGATATATTAAAGATAAAACATACCGAATTTTAATTACGAATAATTTGCCGTAAATCCACGGCCATGTGTGCTGAATTACCGGTTTCGAAGAGACCTAAAATGATCCCGGAAGTGTCCCTAAATGACACCAAATAGTCACGAAATGATGCCGACGGGATCCTGGATAAATCTCGAAAACTATCCAGAAATGATGCCGGAAGGGTCCCAAATAATCCCGAAGTAGTCACGAAACGTCCCGAAATGACCCTGACGGGATCCCGGACGGATCCCGAAAACCATCCAGATTTGATTCCTGAACGGTCCGCAAATGATCCCGATATAGTCCGAAAAAGTCCCGAAAAAACTCTGACGGGATCCCGGACAAATCCCGAAAATCGCCCAGAAATTATCCCGGAGGAGTCCCAAAATGATTCCGAAATAGTAGTCACGAAAAAGGCCCGAAATGACCCTGACGGGATCCCGAAAACCATCCAGAAATTACTATGGAGGGATCCCCAAATGATCCCGGAAAAGTCCACAAACCATCCAGAATTGATCTCTGAAGGTTCCGCAAATGATCCCGAAATAGTCCCGAAAGTCACGAAAAACTCAGACCCATCCCGAAAATCATGAAGAAATTATCCTGGAAGGGTCCCAAAATTACCCCGAAATAACTCCGACGGGATCCCGGACAGATCCCGAAAATCATCCAGAACTGAGCTCTGAAACGTCCGCAAATAATCCAGAAATAGTCCGGAAAAAGTCCCGAAAAAACTCCGTCGGGATCCCGGACAGATCCCGAAAATCACCCAGAAATTATGCCGGAGGGGTCCCAAAATGATTCCGAAATAGTCCCGAAAAAGTCCCGAAATGACCTTGAGGGGATCCCAGACCGATACCGAAAATCATCCAGAATTGATCTCTAAAGGGTCCGTAATTTATCCCAGATAAAGTCGCGAAAAAACTACGAAGGGATCCCGAACAGATCCCGAAAATCATAGAGAAATTATCCCGGAAGGGTCCCAAAATGATCCCGAAATAGTCCCGAAAAGGCGCGAAATAACCCTGACGGGATCCCTGACGGATCCCGAAAACCACCCAGAAATGATCTTTAAGGGCAACTGACCCCGAAATAGTCGTGAAAAAGTCCCGAAATTACCCCGACGGGATCCCGAAAACCATCCAGAAATTATCCCTGAAGGATCCCCAAATGATCCAAGAACAGTCTCGAAATTCCCTGACATTTTCCCGAAAAAGTAAAAAAATAAACCCGACGGGATCTCGGATGGATCCCGAAAACGATCCAGAGATGATGCCGGAAGGGACCCCAAATGATCCCGAAAAATTCCCGAAATTCCCCCAATGGGATCCCGGACGGATCCCGGATTATCCAGAAATGATGCCGGTTGGTACCCCAAAATGATCCCGAAATAGGCCAGAAATGACCCCGTCGGGATCCCGGACGGATCCCCAAAAGTATACAGAAATGATGCTGGAAGGTGAAATGATGAAAGATGAAAAATGAAATGATCCCCTTATAGTTCCGAAATGATCCTGACGGGATTCCCGACGGATCCCGGAAACTATCCAGAAATGATGCCGGAAAGGTTCCCAACTTATCCCCAAATAGTCCCGAAATTACTCTGCCGGTATCCCGGGCGGATCACGAAAACCATCGGGAAATGATGGCGAAAGGGTCCCCAAATGATCCCGCATTAGTCGCGGGTTCCGAAATGACCCTGACGGGATCCCCGAAAGATCCCGGAAACTATCCAGAAATGATGCCGGAAAGGTTCCCACGTTATCCCCAAATAGTCCCGAAATTACCCTGACGGTATCCCGGACGGATACCGAAAACCATCTAGAAAAGTGGCCGGAGGATACCCCAAATGATCCCGAAAAAGTCCTGAAATGATCCAGACGGGATCCCGGACGAATCCCGAAAACTATCCATCTAGGTACCCCAAATGATCCCGAAATAGTCCCGAAATGACCCCGCCGGGATCACAGGCGGATCCCGAAAAAGTCCTGAAATGACCCATGATGCCGAAATAGTCCCGAAATGACATCGACGGGATCCCGGACGGATCCCGAAAACCATCTAGAAATGATGCCGGAAGAGACCCCAAATGATCCCGCAAAGGTCCCAAAATGACCCCGACAGGATCCCGGACGGATCCCGAAAACCATCCAGAAATGATGCCGGAGGACACCCCAATGATCCCGCTAAAGTCCCAAAATGACCCCGACAGGGTCCCGGACGGATCCCGTAAACCATCCAGAAATTATGCCGGAAGAGACCCCAAATGATCTCGCAAAAGTCCCAAAATGACCCCGACAGGATCCCGGACGGATCTCGTGAACCATCCAGAAATGATGCCGGAAGAGACCCCAAATGATCCCGCAAAAGTCCCAAAATGACCCCGACAGGATCCCGAAAACCATCCAGAAATGATGCCGGGAGAAACCCCAAATGATCCCGCAAAAGTCCCAAAATGACCCCGACAGGATCCCGGACGGATCCCGTAAACCATCCAGAAATGATGCCGGAAGAGAACCCAAATGATCCCGCAAAAGTCCCAAAATGACCCCAACAGGATCCCGGACGGATCCCGAAAACCATCCAGAAATGATGCCGGAAGAGACCCCAAATGATCCCGCAAAAGTCCCAAAATGACCACGACAGGATCCCGGACGGATCCCGAAAACCATACAGAAATGACGCCAGAAGAGACCCCAAATGATCACGCAAAAGTCCCAAAATGACGCCGACGGGATCCCGGACGTATCCCGTAAACCATCCAGAAACGATGCCGAAAGGTTCCCCAAATGATCCTGTATTAGTCGAGAAAAAGTTCCGAAATGACCCCGACGGGATCCCGTATGGATCCCGAAAACCATCTAGAAATGATGCCGGAAGGTACCCCAAATGATGCCGTAATAGTCCCGAAATGACATCGACGGGATCCCGGACGGATCCCGAAAACCATCCAGAAATGATGCCGGAAGAGACCCCAAATGATTCCGCAAAAGTCCCAAAATGACCCGACAGGATCCCGGACGGATCCCGAAAACCATCCAGAAATGATGCCGGAAGAGACCCCAAATGATCCCGCAAAAGTCCCAAAATGACCCGACAGGATCCCGGACGGATCCCGAAAACCATCCAGAAATGATGCCGGAAGAGACCCCAAATGATCCCGCAAAAGTCCCAAAATGACCCCGACGGGATCCCGGACGGATCCCGTAAACCATCCAGAAATGATGCCGGAAGATACCCCTAATGATCCCGAAATAGCCCCGAAATGGTCCCGACGGGATCCCGGACGGATCCCTAAAACCATCCAGGAATGATGCCGGAAGGGTCCCCAAATGATCGCGAAATAGTCCCGAAATGATTCCGGAATAGTCCCGAAAATGTCCCAAAATAACCCCGACGGGATCCCGGACGGATCCCGAAAACTATACAGAAATGATCCCGGAAGGGTCCCAAAATGATCCCGAAATAGTCCCGAAAAAGTCCCGAAATTACCCCGGCGTAATCCCGGACCGATCCCGAAAACCATCCAGAAATGATCCCGGAGGGTCTCGATATGACCCTTACGGGATTACAAATAAGGTGAAGCTAATTATAAAACCATGTTAATAAGGCAGCAGGCGCATTGGAGCGAATAAAAAGTTACATAGAAACATACAGGTAAAGCTAATAAAAGCGTGCTAATAAAAACAATTGATGGAGGGCGGATGGCGGGAGTAGAGGAGAGGACCACTGATCGTTCCTCCAAAATTGTCTAGATCTCGTTCTGTATGTACCAGATACCAAAAACTATTGATTTAGGAGAAAATTTATATTGAGTTATAACAATTTATAGATTTTACACCAGAGGGGGAGATAAAGGGGGGCGGGCGGAGGGTGTCACTGCTTACTTTGTAAGCCCTCGACTTATTTGACCCCTTGAGTCTGTGATATTGGTGAAGGCCAGTATACGTAAAGTTATAATGTGTAAAAATTATTGAAAAATAATTTCTCGAAGGGGTCGTTGGACCCCCACCCCTCTTTCCATGTTCGAAAAAAATTTCGCTAGTAGACTACTGTCTGTGTCCCAAATTTCATCAAAATCCGTGTAGTCATTCTGGCGTGATTCAGTCGCAAAGACGAAAAAATATAATAATTAAATTATAACTGTTCCTAGGGGGCGGGTACCACGCCCCTTTTCAAAAATATATAGTTAGTAGATCCTTCCAGACTATTGGCTATATGTGTGCAAAATTTCATCCAAATCGGTCCAGCCGTTCTTGCGTGATTGAGTCACAAAGACAAACGTCTGGACAAACATCCAAACATCCAAACATCTTCACATCCAAACTTTGCCATTTATAATATATATTAGACTAGCCTTTACCCGCGGCCCCGTCCGCAAGGAGAAAATGAAATATGTGGGCTATTCACGTTAGCCTGCTTATAAAGTTATCTGTTTAAATTTTTTTTCTGTCTAATGCATTTTATTTTTGTAATTGAGTAAAAAAAAGAACTTTATGAGCTGATAACCTGATAGGATTCCAAAATGATAACGAAATTATCCAGAAAAAGCCACGAAATGTTCCCGACGCTATCGCGGACGGATCCCGAAAACCATCCAGAAACGCCCCGGAAGTGTTTCCAAAACTTCCCGAAGTAGTCCCAAAAAAACCCGAAATGACAACGACACGATTCTAGACTTATCCAGATAACCACACAGAAATGATGCCTGAAGGGTACCAAATTGATCCCGAAATGGTCCCGAAATGACCCTGATGGATCCGGCAAACCATCAAGAAATTATGCCGAAAGGGTCCCAAAATGATCCCGAAATAATACAGAAAAAGTCACGAAACGACCCCTAGAGGATCCCCAAATGATCCCGTATTAGCCCCGAAAAGGTCCCGAAATAACCCCGAGGGGATCCGGACAAATCCCGAAAACCATCCAGAAATGATGCCGGAAGGAATCCCAAATGATTCCGTAAAAGTCCCGCATTGATTCCGACGGGATCCCGAACGGATACCGAAAATCATCCAGAAGTGACGCCGGAAAGGTCCTCAAATGATCACCTAATAGTCCCGAAATGACCCTTAAGGGGTCATGGACGGATCCCATAAACCATCCAGAAATGATCCCGATATATTCCCGAAGAAGTCCCGAAATGACCCTGACGGGATCTCGAACGTACCCCTAAATGACCCTGACGGGATCCCGGACAGATCCCGAAATCCATCCAGAAATGATCTTGGGAGGGACCCCAAATGATCCCGAAAAAGTCCCGCAATGATTCCGAGGGGATCCTGATCGGATACCGATAACCATCCAGAAGTGATGCCGGAAAGTTCCTCAAATGATCACCTAATACCAAAATGACCCTGACGGCATCACGGACTGATCCCAAAATCCATCCAGAAATGATCTTGGGAAGGTCCCAAAATTATCCCGAAATAGTCTCGGAAAAGTTCAGAAATTACCCTGACGGGTTCCCGGACGAATCCTGAAAGCCATCTCTAAATGATCCCGAAAAAGTCCCGAAATGACCCTGACTGGACCCCGAAAGGATTCCGAAAACTATCCAGAAATGATGCCGGAAATTTCCTCAAATGATCACCTAATAGTTCCGAAAAGACCCTGACGGGATCCCGAACGGATCCCGACAACTATCTAGAAATGATGCCGAAAGGGCCCTCAAATGATCCCGTATTAGTCGAGAAAAAGTCCCGAAATGAACCCGACGGGATGCCGGACGAATCCCAAAAACCAGCCAGAAATGTTGCCGGAAGAGACATCAAATGATCCCGAAAAAGTCCCGCAATAATTCCGACGGGATCCTGAGCGGATACCGAAAACCATCCAGAAGTGATGCCGAAAAGGTCCTCAAATGATCACCTAATAGTCCCAAAATGACCCTGACGGCATCCCGGACAGATCACGAAATCCATCCAGAAATGATCTTGGGAGGGTCCCAAAATTATCCCGAAAAAGTCTGGGAAAAGTCCAGAAATTACCCTGACGGATACCGGACGAATCCTGAAAACCAATCTTAAATGATGCCGAAAAAGTCCCGAAATGACCCAGATGGGACCCGGAAAGGATCCCGAAAACTAACCAGAAATGATGCCGGAAAGGTCCTCAAATGATCTCTCAATAGTTCCGAAAAGACCCTGACGGGATCCCGAACGGATCCCGACAACTATCCAGAAATGATACCGAAAGGGCCCGCAAATGATCCCGTATTAGTCGAGAAAAAGTCCCGAAATGACCCCGACGGGATGCCGGACGAATCCCAAAAACCATCCAGAAATGATTTTGGAAGGGACCCCAATGATCCCGAAAAAGTCCCGCAATTATTCCGACGGGAATCTGAACGGATACCGAAAACCATCCAGAAGTGATGCCGGAACGGTCCTCAAATGCTCACCTAATAGTCCCAAAATGACCCTGAGGGCATCCCGGACAAATCCCGAAATCCGTCCAGAAATGATCTTGGGAAGGTCCCAAAATGATCCCGAAATAGTCTCGGAAAAGTCCAGAAATTACTCTGACGGGTTCCCGGACGAATCCTGAAAGCCATCCTTAAATGATCCCGAAAAAGCCCCGAAATGACCCTGACGGGATCCCGAAAGGATTCCAAAAACTATCCAGAAATGATGCCGGAAAGGTCCTCAAATGATCCCCTAATAGTTCCGAAATGACCGTGACGGGATCCCGAACGGATCCCGACAACTATCCAGAAATTATGCCGAAAGGGTCCGCAAATGATCCCGTATTAGTCGAGAAAAAGTCCCGAAATGACCCCGACGGGATCCCGGACGAATCCCAAAAACCATCCAGAAATGATGCCGGTAGGTATCCCAAATGATCCCGAAATAATGCCGAAATGACCTCGTCGGCATCCCGGACGGATACCGAAAATTATCCAGAAATGGTGCCGGAAAGGTCCACAAATGATCCCCTAATAGTCCCGAAATTACCCTGATGGGATCCCGGACGGATCCCGAAAACCATCCAGAAATGATGCCGGAAGAGCCCCCAAATGATCCCGGAAAATCCCCAAATGACCCCGACGATATCCCGGACGGATCCCGAAAACCATCCAGAAATGATGCCGGAAGAGCCCCCAAATGATCCCGAAAAAGTCCCCAAATGACCCCGAAGAGATCCCGCACGGATCCCGAAAACCATCCAGAAATGATGCTGGAAGAGCCCCAAATGATCCCGAAAAAGTCCCCAAATGACCCCGACATACTCCAGAAAAGGTTCCGAAATGGCTCCGAGGGAATCAACGACGGATCGCGAAAACCATACAGAAATGATTCCGGAAGGATCCCAAAATGATCCCGAAATAGTCCGGAAATGACCCAGATGGGATCCCGGACAGATCCAGAAATGATCCCGGAAGGGTCCAAAAACTATCCCGGAAAAGTAACAAAAAATCCCGAAATGGCTCCTACGGCATCCCGGACGGATCCAGAAATGATCTCGGAAGGGTCCCCAAATGATCCCAAAATGGTCCCGAAATGACCCTGATGGATCCGGCAAACCATCAAGAAATTATGCCGGAAGGGTCCCCAAATGATCCCGAAATAAAACAGAAAAAGTCACGAAACGACCCCTAGAGGATCCCCAAATGATCCCGTATTAGCCCCAAAAAAGTCCCAAAATGACCCTGACGGGATCCCGAAAGGATTCCGAAAACAATACAGAAATGATGCCGGAAAGGTCCTCAAACGATCCCCTAATAGTCCCGAAATGACCGTGACGGGATCCCGACAACCATCCAGAAATGATGCCGAAAGGGTTCCCAAATGATCCCGTATTAGTCGCGAAAAAGTACCGAAATGACCCCGACGGGATCCCGGACGGATCCCGAAAACCATCCAGAAATGATGCCGGATGAGCCCCAAAATGATCCCGAAAAAGTCCCCAAATGACCCCGACGAGATCGCGGACGGATCCCGAAAACCATCCAGAAATGATGCCGGAAGAGCCCCCAAATGATCCCGAAAAAGTCCCCAAATGACCCCGACGATATCCCGAACGGATCCCGAAAACCATCCAGAAATGATGCCGGAAGAGCCCCCAAATGATCCCGAAAAAGTCCCCATATGACCCCGACGAGATCCCGCACGGATCCCGAAAACCATCCAGAAAAGATGCCGGAAGGGTCCCCAAATGATCGCGAAATAGTCCCGAAATGATTCCGGAATAGTCCCGAAAATGTTCCAAAATAACCCCGACGGGATCCCGGACGGATCCCGTAAACTATACACAAATGATCCCGGAAGGGTCCCAAAATGATCCCGAAATAGTCCCGAAAAAGTCCCGAAATTACCCCGGCGTAATCCCGGACCGATCCCGAAAACCATCCAGAAATGATCCCGGAAGGGTCTCGATATGACCCTTACGGGATTACAAATAATGTGAAGCTAATTATAAAACCATGTTAATAAGGCAGCAGGCGCATTGGAGCGAATAAAAAGTTAGATAGAAACATACAGGTAAAGCTAATAAAAGCGTGCTAATAAAAACAATTGATGGAGGGCGGATGGCGGGAGTAGAGGAGAGGACCACTGATCGTTCCTCCAAAATTGTCTAGATCTCGTTCTGTATGTACCAGATACCAAAAACTATTGATTTAGGAGAAAATTTAGATTGAGTTATAACAATTTATGGATTTTACACCAGAGGGGGAGATAAAGGGGGCGGGCGGAGGGTGTCACTGCTTACTTTGTAAGCCCTCGACTTATTTGACCCCTTGAGTCTGTGATATTGGTGAAGGCCAGTATACGTAAAGTTATAATGTGTAAAAATTATGAAAAATAATTTCTCGAAGGGTCGTGGGACCCCCACCCCTTTTTCCATGTTCGAAAAAAATTTCGCTAGTAGACTACTGTCTGTGTCCCAAATTTCATCAAAATCCGTGTAGCCATTCTGGCGTGATTCAGTCGCAAAGACGAAAAAATATAATAATTACATTACAACTGTTCCTAGGGGGCGGGGACCACGCCCCTTTTGAAAAATATATAGCTAGTAGATCCTTCTAGACTATTGGCTATATGTGTGCAAATTTTCATCCAAATCGGGCTAGCCGTTCTTGCGTTATTGAGTCACAAAGACAAACGTCTGGACAAACATCCAAACATCCAAACATCCAAACATCCAAACATCCAAACATCTAAACATCCAAACATCCAAACATCTTAACATCCAAACTTTCCCATTTATAATATATATTAGACTAGCCTTTACCCGCGGCCCCGTCCGCAAGGAAAATTTTAAATATATGGGCTATTCGCGTTAGCCTGCTTATTATCTGTTTAAAATTTAGTTTTCTGTCTAATGCATTTAATTTTGTAATTGAGTAAAAAAAAGAACTAAATGAGCTGATAACCTGATAGGATCCCAAATGATCCCGAAATTATCCAGAAAAAGCTACGAAATGACGCCAACGCTATCGCGGACGGATCCCGAAAACCATCCAGAAATGCCCCGAAAGGGTCTCCAAAAGTTCCCCGAATAGTCCCAAAAAAACCCGAAATGAGAGCGACACGATTCTAGACGTATCCAGAAAACCACACAGAAATGATCCCTGAAGGTGTTCCAAAATGATCCCGAAAAGGTTCCGAAATGACAGTGACGGGCTCCCGGGCGGATCTCAAAAACCATCCAGAAAATATCCAGGAAGGGTCCCTAAATTATCCCGACTAACTCTAGAAAAAGTTCCGAAATGGCTCCGAGGGGATCCACGATGGATCGCGAAAACCATACAGAAATGATTCCGGAAAGATTCCAAAATGATCCCGAAATAGTCCGGAATTGACCCAGATGGGATCCCGCACAGATCCAGAAATGATCCCGGAAGGGTGCAAAAACTATCCCGGAAAAGTAACAAAAAATCCCGAAATGGCTCCTACGGCATCCCGGACGGATCCAGAAATGATCTCGGAAGGGTCCCCAAATGATCCCAAAATGGTCCCGAAATAACCCTGATGGATCCGGCAAACCATCAAGAAATTATGCCGAAAGTGTCCCAAAATGATCCCGAAATAATACAGAAAAAGTCACGAAACGACCCCTAGAGGATCCCCAAATGATCCCGTATTAGCCCCGAAAAGGTCCCGAAATAACCCCGACGGGATCCCGGACAAATCCCGAAAACCACCCAGAAATGATGCCGGAAGGAATCCCAAATGATTCCGTAAAAGTCCCGCATTGATTCCGACGGGATCCCGAACGGATACCGAAAATCATCCAGAAGTGATGCCGAAAAGGTCCTCAAATGATCACCTAATAGTCCCGAAATGACCCTTAAGGGGTCATGGACGGATCCCATAAACCATCCAGAAATGATCCCGATATAGTCCCGAAGAAGTCCCGAAATGACCTCGACGGGATCCCGGACGGATCCCGAAAACCATACAGAAATGACCCCGACATACTCCAGAAAAAGTTCCGAAATGGCTCCGAGGGAATCAACGACGGATCGCGAAAACCATACAGAAATGAAATCGGAAGGATCCCAAAATGATCCCGAAATAGTCCGGAAATGACCCAGATGGGATCCCGCACAGATCCAGAAATGATCCCGGAAGGATCCAAAAACGATCCCGGAAAAGTAACAAAAAATCCCGAAATGGCTCCTACGGCATCCCGGACGGATCCAGAAATGATCTCGGAAGGGTCCCCAAATGATCCCGAAATAAAACAGAAAAATTCACGAAACGACCCCTAGGATCAAGATTCCCAATGATCCGTATTAGCCCCGAAAAAGTCCCAAAATGACCCTGACGGGATCCCGAAAGGATTCCGAAAACAATCCAGAAATGATGCCGGAAAGGTCCTCAAATGATCCCCTAATAGTCCCGAAATGACCGTGGCGGGATCCCGACAACTATCCAGAAATGATGCCGAAAGGGTTCGCAAATGATCCCGTATTAGTCGAGAAAAAGTCCCTAAATGACCATGACGGGATCCCGGACGAATCCCAAAAACCATCCAGAAATGATGCCGGTAGGTATCCCAAATGATCCCGAAATAGTCCCGAAATGACCTCGTCGGCATCCCGGACGGATCCCGAAAATTATCCAGAAATTATGCCGGAAAGGTTCCCAAATGATCCCCTAATAGTCCCGAAATTACCCTTATGGGATCCCGGACGGATCCCGAAAACCATCCAGAAATGATGCCGAAAGGGTTCCCAAATGATCCCGTATTAGTCGCGAAAAGTCCCGAAATGACCCCGACGGGATCCCGGACGGATCCCGAAAACCATCCAGAAATGATGCCGGAAGAGCCCCAAAATGATCCCGAAAAAGTCCCCAAATGACCCAGACGAGATCCCGCACGGATCCCGAAAACCATCCAGAAATGATGCCGGAAGAGTCCCAAATGATCCCGAAAAAGTCCCCAAATGACCCCGACATACTCCAGAAAAGGTTCCGAAATGGCTCCGAGGGAATCAACGACGGATCGCGAAAACCATACAGAAATGATTCCGGAAGGATCCCAAAATGATCCCGAAATAGTCCGGAAATGACCCAGATGGGATCCCGCACAGATCCAGAAATGATCTCGGAAGGGTCCAAAAACTATCCCGGAAAAGTAACAAAAAATCCCGAAATGGCTCCTACGGCATCCCGGACGGATCCAGAAATGATCTCGGAAGGGTCCCCAAATGATCCCAAAATGGTCCCGAAATGACCCTGAAGGATCCGGCAAACCATCAAGAAATTATGCCGGAAGGGTCCCCAAATGATCCCGAAATAAAACAGAAAAAGTCACGAACGACCCCTAGAGGATCCCCAAATGATCCCGTATTAGCCCCGAAAAAGTCCCAAACGACCCTGACGGGATCCCTAAAGGATTCCGAAAACAATACAGAAATGATGCCGGAAAGGTCCTCAAATGATCCCCTAATAGTCCCGAAATGACTGTGACGGGATCCCGACAACTATCCAGAAATGATGCCGAAAGGGTCCGCAAATGATCCCGTATTAGTCGAAAAAAAGTCCCGAAAGGACCACGACGGGATCCCGGACGAATCCCAAAAACCATCCAGAAATGATGCCGGTAGGTATCCCAAATGAACCCGAAATAGTGTCGAAATGACCTCGTCGGCATCCCTGACGGATCCCGAAAATTATCCAGAAATGATGCCGGAAAGGTTCCCAAATGATCACCTAATAGTCCCGAAATTACCCTAATGGGATCCCGGACGGATCCCGAAAACCACCCAGAAATGATGCCGAAAGGGTTCCCAAATGATCCACTATTAGTTGCGAAAAAGTCCCGAAATGACCCCGACGGTATCCCGGACGGATCCCGAAAACCATCCAGAAATGATGCCGAAAGGGTTCCCAAATGATCCCGTATTAGTCGCGAAAAAGTCCCGAAATGACCCCGACGGGATCCCGGACGGATCCCGAAAACCATTCAGAAATGATGCCGGATGAGCCCGAAAATGATCCCGAAAAAGTCCCCAAATGACCCCGACGAGATCCCGGACGGATCCCGAAAACCATCCAGAAATGATGCCGGAAGAGCCCCCGAATGATCCCGAAAAAGTCCCCATATGACCCCGACGAGATCCCGCACGGATCCCGAAAACCATCCAGAACTGATGCCGGAAGGGTCCCCAAATGATCGCGAAATAGTCCCGAAATGATTCCGGAGTAGTCCCGAAAATGTTCCAAAATAACCCCGACGGATCCCGTAAACTATACAGAAATGATCCCGGAAGGGTCCCAAAATGATCCCGAAATAGTCCCGAAAAAGTCCCGAAATTACCCCGGCGTAATATCGGACCGATCCCGAAAACCATCCAGAAATGATCCCGGAAGGGTCTCGATATGACCCTTACGGGATTACAAATAAGGTGAAGCTAATTATAAAACCATGTTAATGAGGCAGCAGGCGCATTGGAGCGAATAAAAAGTTAGATAGAAACATACAGGTAAAGCTAATAAAAGCGTGCTAATAAAAACAATTGACGGAGGGCGGATGGCGGGAGTAGAGGAGAGGACCACTGATCGTTCCTCCAAAATTGTCTAGATCTCGTTCTGTATGTACCAGATACCAAAAACTATTGATTTAGGAGAAAATTTAGATTGAGCTATAACAATTTATGGATTTTACACCAGAGGGGGAGATAAAGGGGGGTGGGCGGAGGGTGTCACTGCTTACTTTGTAAGCCCTCGGCTTATTTGACCCCTTGAGTCTGTGATATTGGTGAAGGCCAGTATACGTAAAGTTATAATGTGTAAAAATTATGAAAAATAATTTCTCGAAGGGGTCATGGGACCCTCACCCCTCTTTCCATGTTCGAAAAAAATTTCGCTAGTAGACTACTGTCTGTGTACCAAATTTCATCAAAATCCGTGTAGCCATTCTGGCGTGATTCAGTCGCAAAGACGAAAAAATATAATAATTAAATTATAACTGTTCCTAGGGGGAGGGGATCACGCCCCTTTTGAAAAATATATAGCTAGTAGATCCTTCTAGACTATTGGCTATATGTGTGCAAAATTTCATCCAAATCGATTCAGCCGTTCTTGCGTTATTGAGTCACAAAGACAAACGTCTGGACAAACATCCAAACATCCAAACATCTTAACATTCAAACTTTCCCATTTATAATATATACTAGCCTTTACCCGCGGCCCCGTCCGCAAGGAAAATTTTAAATATATGGGCTATTCGCGTTAGCCTGCTTATTATCTGTTTAAAATTTTGTTTTCTGTCTAATGCATTTAATTTTGTAATTGAGTAAAAAAAAGAACTAAATGAGCTGATAACCTGATAGGATCCCAAATGATCCCGAAATTATCCAGAAAAAGCTACGAAATGACGCCAACGCTATCGCGGACGGATCCCGAAAACCATCCAGAAATGCCCCGAAAGGGTCTCCAAAAGTTCCCCGAATAGTCCCAAAAAAACCCGAAATGAGAGCGACACGATTCTAGACGTATCCAGAAAACCACACAGAAATGATCCCTGAAGGTGTTCCAAAATGATCCCGAAAAGGTTCCGAAATGACAGTGACGGGCTCCCGGGCGGATCTCAAAAACCATCCAGAAAATATCCAGGAAGGGTCCTAAATTATCCCGACTAACTCCAGAAAAAGTTCCGAAATGGCTCCGAGGGGATCCACGATGGATCGCGAAAACCATACAGAAATGATTCCGGAAGGATTCCAAAATGATCCCGAAATAGTCCGGAATTGACCCAGATGGGATCCCGCACAGATCCAGAAATGATCCCGGAAGGGTGCAAAAACTATCCCGGAAAAGTAACAAAAAATCCCGAAATGGCTCCTACGGCATCCCGGACGGATCCAGAAATGATCTCGGAAGGGTCCCCAAATGATCCCAAAATGGTCCCGAAATAACCCTGATGGATCCGGCAAACCATCAAGAAATTATGCCGAAAGTGTCCCAAAATGATCCCGAAATAATACAGAAAAAGTCAAGAAACGACCCCTAGAGGATCCCCAAATGATCCCGTATTAGCCCCGAAAAGGTCCCGAAATAACCCCGACGGGATCCCGGACAAATCCCGAAAACCACCCAGAAATGATGCCGGAAGGAATCCCAAATGATTCCGTAAAAGTCCCGCATTGATTCCGACGGGATCCCGAACGGATACCGAAAATCATCCAGAAGTGATGCCGAAAAGGTCCTCAAATGATCACCTAATAGTCCCGAAATGACCCTTAAGGGGTCATGGACGGATCCCATAAACCATCCAGAAATGATCCCGATATAGTCCCGAAGAAGTCCCGAAATGACCCTGACGGGATCTCGAACGCACCCCTAAATGACCCTGACGGGATCCCGGACAGATCCCGAAATCCATCCAGAAATGATCTTGGGAGGGACCCCAAATGATCCCGTAAAAGTCCCGCAATGATTCCGAGGGGATCCTGATCGGATACCGAAAACCATCCAGAAGTGATGCCGGAAAGGTCCTCAAATGATCACCTAATAGCAAAATGACCCTGACGGCATCCCGGACTGATCCCAAAATCCATCCAGAAATGATCTTGGGAAGGTCCCAAAATTATCCCGAAATAGTCTCGGAAAAGTTCAGAAATTACCCTGACGGGTTCCCGGACGAATCCTGAAAGCCATCTCTAAATTATCCCGAAAAAGTCCCGAAATGACCCTGACTGGACCCCGAAAGGATCCCGAAAACTATCCAGAAATGATGCCGGAAATGTCCTCAAATGATCACCTAATAGTTCCGAAAAGACCCTGACGGAATCCCGAACGGATCCCGACAACTATCTAGAAATGATGCCGAAAGGGCCCGCAAATGATCCCGTATTAGTCGAGAAAAAGTACCGAAATGAACCCGACGGGATGCCGGACGAATCCCAAAAACCATCCAGAAATGATGCCGGAAGGGACACCAAATGATCCCGAAAAAGTCCCGCAATAATTCCGACGGGATCCTGAGCGGATACCGAAAACCATCCAGAAGTGATGCCGAAAAGGTCCTCAAATGATCACCTAATAGTCCCAAAATGACCCTGACGGCATCCCGGACAGATCCCGAAATCCATCCAGAAATGATCTTGGGAGGGTCCCAAAATTATCCCGAAATAGTCTGGGAAAAGTCCAGAAATTACCCTGACGGATCCCGGACGAATCCTGAAAACCAATCTTAAATGATGCCGAAAATGTCCCGAAATGACCCTGATGGGACCCGGAAAGGATCCCGAAAACTAACCAGAAATGATGCCGGAAAGGTCCTCAAATGATCTCCCAATAGTTCCGAAAAGACCCTGACGGGATCCTGAACGAATCCCGACAACTATCCAGAAATGATACCGAAAGGGCCCGCAAATGATCCCGTATTAGTCGAGAAAAAGTCCCGAAATGACCCCGACGGGATGCCGGACGAATCCCAAAAACCATCCAGAAATGATGTCGGAAGGGACCCCAATGATCCCGAAAAAGTCCCGCAATTATTCCGACGGCAATCTGAACGGATACCGAAAACCATCCAGAAATGATGCCGGTAGGTATCCCAAATGATCCCGAAATAATCCCGAAATTACCTCGTCGGCATCCCGGACGGATACCGAAAATTATCCAGAAATGATGCCGGAAAGGTCCACAAATGATCCCCTAATAGTCCCGAAATTACCCTGATGGGATCCCGGACGGATCCCGAAAACCATCCAGAAATGATGCCGGAAGAGCCCCCAAATGATCCCGAAAAAGTCCCCAAATGACCTCGACGATATCCCGGACGGATCCAGAAAACCATCCAGAAATGATGCCGGAAGAGCCCCCAAATGATCCCGAAAAAGTCCCCAAATGACCCCGACGATATCCCGAACGGATCCCGAAAACCATCCAGAAATGATGCCGGAAGAGCCCCCAAATGATCCCGAAAAAGTCCCCATATGACCCCGACGAGATCCCGCACGGATCCCGAAAACCATCCAGAAAAGATGCCGGAAGGGTCCCCAAATGATCGCGAAATAGTCCCGAAATGATTCCGGAGTAGTCCCGAAAATGTTCCAAAATAACCCCGACGGGATCCCGTAAACTATACAGAAATGATCCCGGAAGGGTCCCAAAATGATCCCGAAATAGTCCCGAAAAAGTCCCGAAAAAGTCCCGAAATTACCCCGGCGTAATCCCGGACCGATCCCGAAAACCATCCAGAAATGATCCCGGAAGGGTCTCGATATGACCCTTACGGGATTACAAATAAGGTGAAGCTAATTATAAATCCATGTTAATAAGGCAGCAGGCGCATTGGAGCGAATAAAAAGTTAGATAGAAACATACAGGTAAAGCTAATAAAAGCGTGCTAATAAAAACAATTGACGGAGGGCGGATGGCGGGAGTAGAGGAGAGGACCACTGATCGTTCCTCCAAAATTGTATAGATCTCGTTCTGTATGTACCAGATACCAAAAACTATTGATTTAGGAGAAAATTTAGATTGAGCTATAACAATTTATGGATTTTACACCAGAGGGCGAGATAAAGGGGGGTGGGCGGAGGGTGTCACTGCTTACTTTGTAAGCCCTCGACTTATTTGACCCCTTGAGTCTGTGATATTGGTGAAGGCCAGTATACGTAAAGTTATAATGTGTAAAAATTATGAAAAATAATTTCTCGAAGGGGTCATGGGACCCCCACCCCTCTTTCCATGTTCGAAAAAAATTTCGCTAGTAGACTACTGTCTGTGTCCCAAATTTCATCAAAATCCGTGTAGCCATTCTGGCGTGATTCAGTCGCAAAGACGAAAAAATATAATAATTAAATTATAACTATTCCTAGGGGGCGGGGACCACGCCCCTTTTGAAAAATATATAGCTGGTAGATCCTTCTAGACTATTGGCTATATGTGTGCAAAATTTCATCCAAATCGGTCCAGCCGTTCTTGCGTTATTGAGTCACAAAGACAAACGTCTGGACAAACATCCAAACATCCAAACATCTTAACATCCAAACTTTCCCATTTATAATATACTAGCCTTTACCCGCGGCCCCGTCCGCAAGGAGAAAATTAAATATATGGGATATTCACGTTAGCCTGCTTATCAAGTTATCTCTTTAAAAAGATGTTTCTGTCCAATACATTTTATTTTTGTAATTGAGTAAAAAAAGAACTAAATGAGCTGATAACCTGACAGGATCCCCAAATGATCCCGAAATTATCCAGAAAAATCCACGAAATGACCCCGACGCTATCGCGGACAGATCCCGAAAACCATTTAGAAATGCCACGGAAGGGTCTCCAAAAGTTCCCGGAATAGTCCCAAAAAACCCGAAATGACAACGACACGATTCTAGACTTATCCAGAGAACCACAAAGAAATGATGCCTGAAGGGTACCAAAATGATCCCGAAATAGTCCCGAAAAAGTTCCGAAATAACCCTGACGGGCTCCCGGACGGTTCTCAAAAACCATCCAGAAAATATCCAGGAAGGGTCCTTAGGGGATCCACGACGGATCGCGAAAACCATACAGAAATGATTCCGGAAGGGTCCCAAAATGATCCCGTATTAGTCCCGAAAAAGTCCTGAAATGACCCCGACGGGATCCCAGACGGATTCCGAAAACTATCCAGAAATGATGCCGAAAAGGTCCTCAAATGATCCCCTAATAGTCCCGAAATGACCTTGACGGGATCTCGAACGGACTCCTAAATGACCCTGACGGGATCCCGGACAGATCTCGAAATCCATCCAGAAATGGTCTTGGAAACCCAAAATAATCCCGAAACAATATCTGAAAAGTCCAGAAATTACCCCGACGGGATCCCTCACGGATCCCAAAAACTATCCAGAAATGATGCCGGAATGTCCTCAAAAGATCCCCTAATAGTCCCGGAATGACCGAAAACCATCCAGAAATTATGCCGGAAGGGACCCCAAATGATCCCGAATACCATACAGAAATGATGCCGGAAAATACCCCAAATGATCCCCAAATAGTCCCAAAAAAGTTCCGAAATGACCCGGAAGGGATCCCGGACGGATCCCGAAAACCATCCAGAAATTATGCCGAAAGGGTCCCCTAATGATCCGATACAAGTCGATAAAAAGTCCCGAAATAACCCCGACGGGATGCCGGACGGATCCTCAAAATCATATAGAAATGATGCCGGAAGGTACCCCAAATGATCCCGAAATAGTCCCCAAATGACCCCGACGATATCCCGGACGGATCCCGAAAACCATCCAGAAATGATGCCGGAAGAGCCCCCAAATGATCCCGAAAAAGTCCCCGTATGACCCCGACGAGATCCCGCACGGATCCCGAAAACCATCCAGAAATGATGCCGGAAGGGTCCCCAAATGATCGCGAAATAGTCCCGAAATGATTCCGGAGTAGTCCCCAAAATGGTCCAAAATAACCCCGACGGGATCCCGGACGGATCCCGTAAACTATACAGAAATGATCCCGGAAGGGTCCCAAAATGATCCCGAAATAGTCCCGAAAAAGTCCCGAAATTACCCCGGCGTAATCCCGGACCGATCCCGAAAACCATCCAGAAATGATCCCGGAAGGGTCTCGATATGACCCTTACGGGATTACAAATAAGGTGAAGCTAATTATAAATCCATGTTAATAAGGCAGCAGGCGCATTGGAGCGAATAAAAAGTTAGATAGAAACATACAGGTAAAGCTAATAAAAGCGTGCTAATAAAAACAATTGAAGGAGGGCGGATGGCGGGAGTAGAGGAGAGGACCACTGATCGTTCCTCCAAAATTGTTTAGATCTCGTTCTGTATGTACCAGATACCAAAAACTATTGATTTAGGAGAAAATTTAGTTTGAGCTATAACAATTTATGGATTTTACACCAGAGGGCGAGATAAAGGGGGGTGGGCGGAGGGTGTCACTGCTTACTTTGTAAGCCCTCGACTTATTTGACCCCTTGAGTCTGTGATATTGGTGAAGGCCAGTATACGTAAAGTTATAATGTGTAAAAATTATGAAAAATAATTTCTCGAAAGGGTCATGGGACCCCCACCCCTCTTTCCATGTTCGAAAAAAATTTCGCTAGTAGACTACTGTCTGTGTCCCAAATTTCATCAAAATCCGTGTAGCCATTCTGGCGTGATTCAGTCGCAAAGACGAAAAAATATAATAATTAAATTATAACTGTTCCTATGGGGCGGGGACCACGCCCCTTTTGAAAAATATATAGCTGGTAGATCCTTCTAGACTATTGGCTATATGTGTGCAAAATTTCAACCAAATCGGTCCAGCCGTTCTTGCGTTATTGAGTCACAAAGACAAACGTCTGGACAAACATCCAAACATCCAAACATCCAAACATCTTAACATCCAAACTTTCCCATTTATAATATACTAGCCTTTACCCGCGGCCCCGTCCGCAAGGAGAAAATTAAATATATGGGATATTCACGTTAGCCTGCTTATCAAGTTATCTGTTTAAAAAGATGTTTCTGTCCAATACATTTTATTTTTATAATAGAGTAAAAAAAGAACCAAATGAGCTGATAACCTGACAGGATCCCCAAATGATCCCGAAATTATCCAGAAAAATCCACGAAATGACCCCGACGCTATCGCGGACAGATCCCGAAAACCATTTAGAAATGCCACGGAAGGGTCTCCAAAAGTTCCCGGAATAGTCCCAAAAAACCCGAAATGACAACGACACGATTCTAGACTTATCCAGAGAACCACAAAGAAATGATGCCTGAAGGGTACCAAAATGATCCCGAAATAGTCCCGAAAAAGTTCCGAAATGACCCTGACGGGCTCCCGGACGGTTCTCAAAAACCATCCAGAAAATATCCAGGAAGGGTCCTTAGGGGATCCACGACGGATCGCGAAAACCATACAGAAATGATTCCGGAAGGGTCCCAAAATGATCCCGTATTAGTCCCGAAAAAGTCCTGAAATGACCCCGACGGGATCCCAGACGGATTCCGAAAACTATCCAGAAATGATGCCGGAAAGGTCCTCAAATGATCCCCTAATAGTCCCGAAATGACCCTGAAGGGATCTCGAACGGACTCCTAAATGACCCTGACGGGATCCCGGACAGATCTCGAAATCCATCCAGAAATGATCTTGGAAACCCAAAATAATCCCGAAACAATATCTGAAAAGTCCAGAAATTACCCCGACGGGATCCCTCACGGATCCCAAAAACTATCCAGAAATGATGCCGGAATGTCCTCAAAAGATCCCCTAATAGTCCCGAAATGACCGAAAACCATCCAGAAATTATGCCGGAAGGGACCCCAAATGATCCCGAATACCATACAGAAATGATGCCGGAAAATACCCCAAATGATCCCCAAATAGTCCCAAAAAAGTTCCGAAATGACCCGGAAGGGATCCCGGACGGATCCCGAAAACCATCCAGAAATTATGCCGAAAGGGTCCCCTAATGATCCGATACCAGTCGATAAAAAGTCCCGAAATAACCCCGACGGGATGCCGGACGGATCCTCAAAATCATATAGAAATGATGCCGGAAGGTACCCCAAATGATCCCGAAATAGTCTCGGAATGACCCTGGCAGGATCCCGTACGGATCCCGAAAACCATCCAGAAATGATGCCGAAAGGCTCCCCTAATTATCCCGTATTAGTCCCGAAAAAGTCCCGAAATTACCCCGACGGGATTCCTGACGGATCCTGAAAAGCATCCAGAAATAATGCCGAAAAGGTCCCCAAATCATCCCGTATTAGTCAAGAAAAAGTCCTGAATTGACCCCGTCGGGATCCCGAATGGATGCCGAAAACTATCCAGAAATGATGCCGGAAGGTATCCCGAAATAGTCCCGAAATGACCCTGACGGGATCCCGGACGGATCCCTAAAACCATCTAGAAATGGTGCCGGAAGGTACCTCAAATGATCCCGAAATAGTACCGAAATGACCCCGACGGGATCCCGGACGGATCCCGAAAACCATCAAGAAATGATGCCGGAAGGTACCCCAAATGATCCCGAAATAGTCCCGAAATGACCCCGACGGGATACCGGACGGATCCCGAAAACCATCCAGAAATGATGCCGAAAGCGTCCCAAATGATCCCGTATTCGTCGAGAAAAATTCCCGAAATGACCCCGACGGAATCCCGGACGGATCCTCAAAACCATATAGAAATGATGCCGGAAGGTACCCCAAAGGATCCCGAAATAGTTCCGTAATGAACCTGACGGGATCCCGGACGGATCCCGAAAACCATCTAGAAATGATGCCGGAAGGTACCCCAAATGATCCCGAAATAGTCCCGAAATGACCCCGACGGATCCCGAAAACCATACAGAAATCATGCCGAAAGCGTCCCCAAATGATCCCGTATTAGTCGAGAAAAAGTCCCGAAATGAACCCGACTGGTTCCCGGACGGATCCCGAAAAGCATCCAGATATGATGCCGAAAGGGTCCCCAAATGATCCCGTATAAGTCGAGAAAAAGTCCCGAAATGACCAAGACGGGATCCCGGACGGATCCCGAAAACCATCCAGAAATGATGCCGAAAGCGTCCCCAAATGATCCCGTATTAGTCGAGAAAAATTCCCGAAATGACCCCAACGGGTTCCCGGACGGATCCCGAAAAGCATCCAGATATGATGCCGAAAGGGTCGCCAAATGATCCCGTATTAGTCGAGAAAAAGTCCCGAAATAACCCCGACGGGATCCCGGACGGATCCTCAAAATCATATAGAAATGGTGCCGGAAGGTAACCCAAATGATCCCAAAATAGTCCCGAAATGACCCTGATTGGATCCTGGACGGATCCCGAAAACCATCTAGCAATGATGCCGGAAGGTACCTCAAATGAACCCGTATTAGTCGAGAAAAAGTCCCAAAATTACCCTGAAGGTATCCCGAACGGATCCCGAAAACCATACAGAAATGATGCCGAAAAGGTCCCCAAATGATCCCGTATAAGTCGAGAAAAAGTCCCGAAATGACCAAGACGGGATCCCGCACGGATCCCGAAAACCATCCAGAAATGATGCCGAAAGCGTCCCCAAATGATCCCGTATTAGTCGAGAAAAAGTCCCGAAATGACCCCGACAGGATCCCGGACGGATCCCGAAAACCATCTAGAAATGATGCCGGAAGGTACCCCAAATGATCCCGAAATAGTCCCGAAATGACCCCGACGGGATCCCGGACGGATCCCGAAAACCATCCAGAAATGATGCCGAAAGCGTCGAGAAAAAGTCCCGAAATGACCCCGACGGGTTCCGGACGGATCCCGAAAACCATCGAGAAATGATGCCGAAAGGGTCCCCAAATGATCCCGTATAAGTCGAGAAAAAGTCCCGAAATGACCAAGACGGGATCCCGGACGGATCCCTAAAACCATCTAGCAATGATGCCGGAAGCTACCCCAAATGATCCCGTATTAGTCGAGAAAAAGTCCAGAAATGACCCCGACGGGATCCCTGATGGATCCCGAAAACCATCTAGAAATGATGCCGCAAGGTACCTCAAAGGAACCCGTATTAGTCGAGAAAAAGTCCCAAAATGACCCTGAAGGGATCCCGAACGGATCCCGAAAACCACACAGAAATGATGCCGAAAAGGTCCCCAAATGATCCCGTATTAGTCGAGAAAAAGTCCCGAAATGACCCAGACGGGATCCCGGACGGATCCCGAAAACCATTTAGAAATGATGCCGAAAGGGTCCCCAAATGATCCCGTATTAGTCGAGAAAGGGCCCCGAAATGACCCTGACGGGATCCGGACGGAACCCGAAAACCATCCAGAAATGATGCCGAAAGGGTCCTCAAATGATCCCGTATCAGTCGAGAAAAAGTCCAGAAACGACCCCGACGGGACCCGGACGGATCTCGAAAACCATCCAGAAATGATGCCGAAAGGCTCCCCAAATGATCCCGTCTTAGTCGAGAAAAAGTTCCGAAATGACCCCGACAGGATCCCGAAAACCGCCCAGAAATGATGCCGGAAGGGTCCCCAAATGATCGCGAAATAGTCCCGAAATGATCCCGGAATAGTCCCGAAAATGTCCCAAAATAATTCCGACGGAATCCCGGACGGATCCCGAAAACTATACACAAATGATCCCGGAAGGCTCCCAAAATAATCCCGGAATAGTCCCGAAAAAGTCCAGAAATGACCCCGGCGGGATCGCGGACGGATCCCGAAAACCATCCAGAAATGATCCCTGAAGGGTCTCGAGATAACCCAAACGGGATTACAAATAGGGTGAAGATAATTATAAAACCATGTTAATAAGGCAACAGGCGCGTTGGAGCGAATGAAGAGTTACAAAGAAACATACAGGTAAAGCTAATAAAAGCGTGCTAATAAAAGCAATTGAAGGAGGGCGGATGGCGGGAGGAGGAGAGTACCACTGATCGTTTTTCCAAAATTGTTTAGATCTCGATCTGTATGAGCCAGATACCAAAAATTATTGATTTTAGGACAAAATTTACATTGAGTTATAACAATTTATAGATTTTGCACGAGAGGGAAAGGGGGGGGGGGGGGGGGGTGTATCACTGCTCACTTTGTAAGCCCTCGACTTATTTCACCCATTGAGTTTGTAATATTGGTGAAGGTCAGTATACGTAAAGTTATAATGTGTAAAAATTGTTAAAAAGTAATTATTCGAAGGGGTCGTGGGACCCCCTTCCCCCTTTCCATGTTCGAAAAAAATTTCGCCAGTAGCCTATTATCTCTGTCCCAAATTTCATCAAAATCCGTGAAGCCGTTCTGGCGTGATTCAGTCGCAAAGACAAAAAAATATAATAATTAAATTATAACTGTTCCTAGGGGGTGGAGACCACGCCCCTTTTGAAAAATATATAGCTAGTAGATCCTTCTAGACTATTGGCTATATGCATGCCAAATTTCATACAAATCCGTCCAGCCGTTCTTGCGTGATTGAGTCACAAAGACAAACGTCTGGACAAACATCCAAACATCCAAACATCTAAACATCCAAACATCCAAACTTTGTCATTTATAATATATACTAGCCTTTACCCGCGGCCCCGTCCGCAAGGAGAAAATGAAATATGTGGGCTATTCACGTTAGCCTGCTTATAAAGTTGTCTGTTTAAAATTTTTTTCTGCCTAATGCATTTTATTTTTGTAATTGAGTAACAAAAAGAACTTTATGAGCTGATAACCTGATAGGATCCCAAAATGATAACAAAATTATCCAGAAAAAGCCACGAAATGACCCCGACGCTATCGCGGACGGATCCCGAAACCCATCCAGAAACGC
The DNA here is from genome assembly GCF_040869045.1 of Eurosta solidaginis. Lineage (NCBI taxonomy): Eukaryota > Metazoa > Arthropoda > Insecta > Diptera > Tephritidae > Eurosta > Eurosta solidaginis. Next base: position 161,005,488 of record NC_090321.1, on the reverse strand, counting down.
CCTGGAAATGTTTCCAAAAGTTCCCGAAGTAGTCCCAAAAAAACCCGAAATGACAACGACACGATTCTAGACTTATCCAGAGAACCACACAGAAATGATGCCTTGAAGGGTACCAAATTGATCCCGAAATAGTCCCGAAAAAGTTCCGAAATTACCCTGACGGGCTCCCGGACGGATCTCAAAAACCATCCAGGAAGGGTTCCTAAATTATCCCGACATAGTCCAGAAAAAGCTCCGAAAAAGTTCCGAAATGACCCCGAGGGATCCACAACGGATAGCGAAAACCATAAAGAAATGATTCCGAAAGGGTCCCAAAATGATTCCGAAATAGGCCGAAAATGACCCCGATGGAATCCCGCACGGATCCAAATGTGATCCCGGAAGGGTTTCAAAACTATCCCGAAAAAGTAACAAAAAAAATCTCAAAATGAATCTTACGGCATCCTGGACGGATCCAGAAATGATCCCTACATGGTCCCGAAATGACCCTGATGGATCCGTCAAACGATCAAGAATTGATGCCGGAAGGGTCTTCAAATGATCACGAAACAATACAGATAAAGTCATGGAATGACCCCTAAGTGGTCCCCAAATGATCCCGAAATAGTCCAGAAAAAGTCCCGAAATTACCCTGATGGGTTCCCGTACAGATCCCGAAATCCATCCAGAAGTGATGCCGGAAGGGTCCAAAAATGATCCCGTATTGTCCCCGAAAAAGTCCCTAAAGGACCCCGACGGGATCCCGGACGGATCCCCAAAACTATCTAGAAATAATGAAGGAAGGTACCCAAAATGATTCCGAAAAAGTCGTGAAATAACCCCGACGGATTCCGGACGGATCCCGAAAACCATCCAGAAATGATCCCGAAATAGTCCCGAAGAAGTCCCGAAATGTCCCTGACGGGATCTCAAACGGCTCCCTAACTGACCCCACCGGGATCCCGGACAGATCCCGAAATCCATCCAGGAATCATTTTTGGCCAAAATGATTTCGAAATAGTTTCGGAAAAGTCCACAAATTGCCCTGACGGGATCCCGGACGAATCCTGAAAACCATGCTTAAATGATCCCGAAAAAGTCCCGAAATGACCCCGACGGGATCTCGGACGGATCCCCAAAACTATCTAGAAATGATGAAGGAAGGTACCCAAAATGATTCCGAAAAAGTCCTGGAATAACCCCGACCGGATTCCGGACGGATCCCGAAAACCATCCAGAAATGATGCCGAAAGGTACACCAAATGATCCCGAAATGATCCCGACGGGATCCCTTACGGATCCCGAAAACCATGCAGAAATGATGCCGGAAGGGATCCAAATGATCCCGAAAGAGTCCTGAAATGACCCTGACGAGATACCGTACGGATCCCGAAAACCATCCAGAAATGATGTCGGTAGGTACCCCAAATGATCCCGAAATAGTTCCGAAATGACCCAGTCGGGATCCCGGAAACTATTCAGAACTGATGCCGGAAAGGTCCTCAAATGATCCCGTATTAGTCGAGAAAAAGTCTCGAAATGACCCCGACGGGATCCCTTACGGATCCCGAAAACCATCCAGAAATGATGCCGAAAGGAACACCAAATGATCCCGAAATAGTCCCGAAATGACCCGACGGGATCCCGGACTGATCCCGAAAATTATCCAGAAATGATGTCGGAAAGGTCCTCAAATGATCCCGAAAAAGTCTTGAAATGTATCCGACGGGATCCCGGACGAATCCCGAAAACCATCCAGAAATGCTGCCGGAAGGGAACCCAAATGATACCGAAAAAGTCTCGAAATGACCCCGACGGGATTCCTAACGGATACCGAAAACCATCCAGAAATGATGCCGGAAAAGTCCTAAATGATCACCTAATAGTCCCGAAATGACTCTGACGGGATCCCGGACGGATCCCGAAAACCATCCAGAAATGATGCCGAAAAGTCCCCAAATCATCCCGTATTAGTCGAGAAAAAGTCCCGAAATGACCCCGACGGGATCCCGGACGGGTCCCAAAAACCATCCAGAAATGATGCGGGAAAGGTCCTCAAATAATCCCGCATTGGTCGAGAAAAAATCCCGGAATGACCCCGACGGGATCCCGGACTGATCCCGAAAGCTATCCAGAAATGATGCCGGAAAGTTCCTCAAATGATCTCATAATACTCCCGAAATGACCCTGAAGGGATCCCCGACGGATCCCGGAAACTATCCAGAAATTATGCCGGAAAGGTTCCCAAATGATCCCCAAATAGTGCCGAAATGACCATGACGAGATCCCGGACGGATCCCGAAAACCATCCAGAAATGATGGCGAAAGGGCCCCCAAATGATCCCGTATTAGTGGCGAAAAAGTCCTGAAATGACCCCGACGGGATCCCGGACGAATTTCGAAAACCATCCAGAAATGATGCCGAAAGGGAACCCAAATGATCCCGAAAAACTCCCGAAATTACCCCGACGGGATCCCGAACGTATACCGAAAACAATCCAGAAATGATGCCGGAAAGGTCCTCAAATGATCCCTTAATAGTCCCGAAATGACCCTGAAGGGATCCCCGACGGATCCCGGAAACTATCCAGAAATGATGCCGGAAAGGTTCCCAAATGATCCCCAAATAGTGCCGAAATGACCATGACGGGATCCCGGACCGATCCCGAAAACCATCCAGAAATGATGGCGAAACGGCCCCCAAACGATCCCGTATTAGTGGCGAAAAAGTCCTGAAATGACCCCGACGGGATCCCGGACGAATCTCGAAAACCATCCAGAAATGATGCCGGAAGGGAACCCAAATTATCCCGAAAAAGTCCCGAAATGACGCGACGGATCCCGAAAATTATCCAGAAATGATGCCTGAATGGTCCCCAAATGATACCCTAATAGTCCCGCAATTACCCTGATGGGATCCCGGACGGATCCCGAAAACCATCCAAAATGATCCCGAAATAGTCTCGGAAAAGTCCGGAAATTACCCTGACGGGTTCCCGGACGAATCCTTAAATGATCACGAAAAAGTCCCGAAATGAACCTAACGGGATCCCGGACGAATCCCAAAAACCATCCAGAAATGATGCCGGTAGGTATCCCAAATGATCCCGAAATAGGACCGAAATGACCTCGTCGGCATCCCGGACGGATCCCGAAAATTATCCAGAAATGATGCCGGAAAGGTCCCCAAATGGTCCCCTAATAGTCCCGAAATTACTCTGATGGGATCCCGGACGGATCCCGAAAACCATCCAGAAATGATGCCGAAATGGTTCCAAAATGATCCCGTATTAGTTGCGAAAAAGTCCCGAAATGACCCCGACGAGATCCGGGACGGATCCCGAAAACCATCCAGAAATGATGCCGGAAGAGCCCCCAAATGATCCCGAAAAAGTCCCCAAATGACCCCGACGAGATCCCGGACGGATCCCGAAAACCATCGAGAATTGATGCCGAAAGGGTTCCCAAATGATCCCGTATTAGTCGCGAAAAAGTCCCGATATGACCCCGACGGGATCCCGGACGGATCCCGAAAACTATCCAGAAATGATGCCGGAAGAGCCCCCAAATGATCCCGAAAAAGTCTCCAAATGACCCCGACGGGATCCCGGACGGATCCCGAAAACCATCCAGAAATGATGCCGGAAGAACCCCCAAATGATCCCGAAAAAGTCCCCAAATTACCCTGACGAGATCCCGGACGGATCCCGAAAACCATCCAGAAATGATGCCGAAAGGGTCCCCAAATGATCCCGTATTAGTCGCGAAAAAGTCCCGAAATGACCCCGACGGGATGCCGGACGAATCCCGAAGACCATCCAGAAATGATGCCTAAAGGGACTCCAAATAACCCCGAAAAAGTCCCGTAATGATCCCGGAAACCATCAAGAATTTATCTCTCGAAGGTACGCAAATAATCCCGAAAGTACCCCGACGGGATCCCGGACGGATCCCGAAAACCATCCAGAAATGATGCCGGAAGGGTCCGCAAATGATCGCGAAATAGTCCCGAAATGATTCCGGAATAGTCCCGAAAATGTCTCAAAATAACCCCGACGGGATCCCGGACGGATCCCGAAAACTATGCAGAAATGATGCCGGAAGAGCCCCCAAATGATCCCGAAAAAGTCCCCAAATGACCCCGACGAGATCCCGGACGGATCCCGAAAACCATCGAGAATTGATGCCGAAAGGGTTCCCAAATGATCCCGTATTAGTCGCGAAAAAGTCCCGAAATTACCCCGGCGGGATCCCGGACCGATCCCGAAAACCATCCAGAAATGATCCCGGAGGGGCCTCGATATGACCCTTACGGGATTATAAATAAGGTGAAGCTAATTATAAAACCATGTTAATAAGGCAGCAGGCGCATTGGAGCGAATGAAAAGTTACATAGAAACATACAGGTAAAGCTAATAAAAGCGTGCTAATAAAAACAATTGAACTGATCGTTCCTCCAAAATTGTCTAGATCTCGATCTGTATGTGCCAGATACCAAAAACTATTGAAGTAGGAGAAAATTTATATTGAGTTATAACAATTTATAGATTTTACACCAGAGGGGTGATAAAGGGGGGAGGGGGCGGCGGAGTGTTTCACTGCTTACTTTGTAAGCCCTCGACTTATTTGACCCCTTGAGTCTGTGATATTGGTGAAGGCCAGTATACGTAAAGTTATAATGTGTAAAAATTATTAAAAAGTAATTGCTCGAAAGGGTCGTGGGACCCCCACCCCTCTTTCCATGTTCGAAAAAAATTTCGCTAGTAGACTACTGTCTGTGTCCCAAATTTCATCAAAATCCGTGTAGCCATTCTGGCGTGATTCACTCGAAAAGACGAAAAAATATAATAATTAAATTATAACTGTTCCTAGGGGGCGGGGACCACGCCCCTTTTGAAAAATATATAGCTAGTAGATCCTTCTAGACTATTAGCTATATGTGTGCAAAATTTCATCCAAATCGGTCCAGCCGTTCTTGCGTTATTGAGTCACAAAGACAAACATCTGGACAAACATCCAAACATCCAAACATCTTCACATCCAAACTTTCCCATTTATAATATACTAGCCTTTACCCGCGGCCCCGTCCGCAAGGAGAAATTTAAATATATGGGCTATTCGCGTTAGCCTGCTTATTATCTGTTTTAAATTTTGTTTTCTGTCTAATGCATTTTATTTTTGTAATTGAGTAAAAAAAAGAACTAAATGAGCTGATAACCTGATAGGATCCCGAAATTATCCAGAAAAAGCTACGAAATGACCCCCACGCTATCGCGGACGGATCCCGAAAACCATCCAGAAATGCCCCGAAAGGGTCTCCAAAAGTTCACCGAGTTGTCCCAAAAAAACCCGAAATGACAGCGACACGATTCTAGACGTATCCAGAGAACCACACAGAAATGATCCCTGAAGGTGTTCCAAAATGATCCCGAAAAGGTTCCGAAATGACCCTGACGGGCTCCCGGGCGGATCTCAAAAACCATCCAGAAAATATCCAGGAAGGGTCCCTAAATTATCCCGACTAACTCCAGAAAAAGTTCCGAAATGGCTCCGAGGGGATCCACGATGGATCGCGAAAACAATACAGAAATGATTCCGGAAGGATTCCAAAATGATCCCGAAATAGTCCGGAATTGACTCAGATGGGATCCCGCACAGATCCAGAAATGATCCCGGAAGGGTGCAAAAACTATCCCGGAAAAGTAACAAAAAATCCCGAAATGGCTCCTACGGCATCCCGGACGGATCCAGATATGATCTCGGAAGGGTCCCGAAATGACCCTGATGGATCCGGCAAACCATCAAGAAATTATGCCGAAAGGGTCCCAAAATGATCCCGAAATAATACAGAAAAAGTCAAGAAACGACCCCTAGACGATCCCCAAATGATCCCGTATTAGCCCCGAAAAGGTCCCGAAATAACCCCGACAGGATCCCGGACAAATCCCGAAAACCATCCAGAAATGATGCCGGAAGGAATCCCAAATGATTCCGCAAAAGTCCCGCATTGATTCCGACGGGATCCCGAACGGATACCGAAAATCATCCAGAAGTGATGCCGGAAAGGTCCTCAAATGATCACCTAATACCAAAATGACCCTGACGGCATCCCGGACTGATCCCAAAATCCATCCAGAAATGATCTTGGGAAGGTCCCAAAATTATCCCGAAATAGTCTCGGAAAAGTTCAGAAATTACCCTGACGGGTTCCCGGACGAATCCTGAAAGCCATCTCTAAATGATCCCGAAAAAGTCCCTAAATGACCCTGACTGGAGCCCGAAAGGATCCCGAAAACTATCCAGAAATGATGCCGGAAATGTCCTCAAATGATCACCTAATAGTCCCAAAATGACCCTGACGGCATCCCGGACAGATCCCGAAATCCATCCAGAAATGATCTTGGGAGGGTCCCAAAATTATCCCGAAATAGTCTGGGAAAAGTCCAGAAATTACCCTGACGGATCCCGGACGAATCCTGAAAACCAATCTTAAATGATGCCGAAAAAGTCCCGAAATGACCCTGATGGGACCCGGAAAGGATGCCGAAAACTAACCAGAAATGATGCCGGAAAGGTCCTCAAATGATCTCCCAATAGTTCCGAAAAGACCCTGACGAGATCCCGAACGGATCCCGACAACTATCCAGAAATGATACCGAAAGGGCCCGCAAATGATCCCGTATTAGTCGAGAAAAAGTCCAGAAATGAACCCGACGGGATGCCGGACGAATCCCAAAAACCATCCAGAAATGATGCCGGAAGAGACACCAAATGATCCCGAAAAAGTCCCGCAATAATTCCGACGGGATCCTGAGCGGATACCGAAAACCATCCAGAAGTGATGCCGAAAAGGTCCTCAAATGATCACCTAATAGTCCCAAAATGACCCTGACGGCATCCCGGACAGATCCCGAAATCCATCCAGAAATGATCTTGGGAGGGTCCCAAAATTATCCCGAAATAGTCTGGGAAAAGTCCAGAAATTACCCTGACGGATCCCGGACGAATCCTGAAAACCAATCTTAAATGATGCCGAAAAAGTCCCGAAATGACCCTTAAGGGGTCATGGACGGATCCCATAAACCATCCAGAAATGATCCCGATATAGTCCCGAAGAAGTCCCGAAATGACCCTGACGGTATCTCGAACGCACCCCTAAATGACCCTGACGGGATCCCGGACAGATCCCGAAATCCATCCAGAAATGATGTTGGGAGGGACCCCAAATGATCCCGAAAAAGTCCCGCAATGATTCTGAGGGGATCCTGATCGGATACCGAAAACCCTCCAGAAGCGATGCCGGAAAGGTCCTCAAATGATCACCTAATACCAAAATGACCCTGACGGCATCCCGGACTGATCCCAAAATCCATCCAGAAATGATCTTGGGAAGGTCCCAAAATTATCCCGAAATAGTCTCGGAAAAGTTCAGAAATTACCCTGACGGGTTCCCGGACGAATCCTGAAAGCCATCTCTAAATGATCCCGAAAAAGTCCCTAAATGACCCTGACTGGACCCCGAAAGGATCCCGAAAACTATCCAGAAATGATGCCGGAAATGTCCTCAAATGATCACCTAATAGTTCCGAAAAGACCCTGACGGGAACCCGAACGGATCCCGACAACTATCTAGAAATGATGCCGAAAGGGCCCGCAAATGATCCCGTATTAGTCGAGAAAAAGTCCAGAAATGAACCCGACGGGATGCCGGACGAATCCCAAAAACCATCCAGAAATGATGCCGGAAGAGACACCAAATGATCCCGAAAAAGTCCCGCAATAATTCCGACGGGATCCTGAGCGGATACCGAAAACCATCCAGAAGTGATGCCGAAAAGGTCCTCAAATGATCACCTAATAGTCCCAAAATGACCCTGACGGCATCCCGGACAGATCCCGAAATCCATCCAGAAATGATCTTGGGAGGGTCCCAAAATTATCCCGAAATAGTCTGGGAAAAGTCCAGAAATTACCCTGACGGATCCCGGACGAATCCTGAAAACCAATCTTAAATGATGCCGAAAAAGTCCCGAAATGACCCTGATGGGACCCGGAAAGGATCCCGAAAACTAACCAGAAATGATGCCGGAAAGGTCCTCAAATGATCTCCCAATAGTTCCGAAAAGACCCTGACGAGATCCCGAACGGATCCCGACAACTATCCAGAAATGATACCGAAAGGGCCCGCAAATGATCCCGTATTAGTCGAGAAAAAGTCCCGAAATGACCCCGACGGGATGCTGGACGAAACCCAAAAACCATCCAGAAATGATGTCGGAAGGGACCCCAATGATCCCGAAAAAGTCCCGCAATTATTCCGACGGGAATCTGAACGGATACCGAAAACCATCCAGAAGTGATGCCGGAACGGTCCTCAAATGCTCACCTAATAGTCCTAAAATGACCCTGAGGGCATCCCGGACAAATCCCGAAATCCATCCAGAAATGATCTTGGGAAGGTCCCAAAATGATCCCGAAATAGTCTCGGAAAAGTCCAGAAATTACCATGACGGGTTCCCGAACGAATCCTGAAAGCCATCCTTAAATGATCCCGAAAAAGGCCCGAAATGACCCTGACGGGATCCCGAAAGGATTCCAAAAACTATCCAGAAATGATGCGAAAGGTCCTCAAATGATCCCCTAATAGTTCCGAAATGACCGTGACGGGATCCCGAACGGATCCCGACAACTATCCAGAAATTATGCCGAAAGGGTCCGCAAATGATCCCGTATTAGTCGAGAAAAAGTCCCGAAATGACGATATCTCGGACGGAGCCCGAAAACCATCCAGAAAAGATGCCGGAAGAGCCCCAAATGATCCCGAAAAAGTCCCCAAATGACCCCGACATACTCCAGAAAAGGTTCCGAAATGGCTCCGAGGGAATCAACGACGGATCGCGAAAACCATACAGAAATGATTCCGGAAGGATCCCAAAATGATCCCGAAATAGTCCGGAAATGACCCAGATGGGATCCCGCACAGATCCAGAAATGATCCCAGAAGGGTCCAAAAACTATCCCGGAAAAGTAACAAAAAATCCCGAAATGGCTCCTAGGGCATCCCGGACGGATCCAGAAATGATCTCGGAAGGGTCCCCAAATGATCCCAAAATGGTCCCGAAATGACCCTGATGGATCCGGCAAACCATCAAGAAATTATGCCGGAAGGGTCCCCAAATGATCCCGAAGTAAAACAGAAAAAGGCACGAAACGACCCCTAGAGGATCCCCAAATGATCCCGTATTAGCCCCGAAAAAGTCCCAAAATGACCCTGACGGGATCCCGAAAGGATTCCGAAAACAATACAGAAATGATGCCGGAAAGGTCCTCAAATGATCCCCTAATAGTCCCGAAATGACCGTGACGGGATCCCGACAACTATCCAGAAATGATGCCGAAAGGGTCCGCAAATGATCCCGTATTAGTCGAAAAAAAGTCCCGAAAGGACCACGACGGGATCCCGGACGAATCCCAAAAACCATCCAGAAATGATGCTGGTAGGTATCCCAAATTATCCCGAAATAGTCCCGAAATGACCTAGTCGGCATCCCGGACGGATCCCGAAAATTATCCAGAAATGATGCCGGAAAGGTTCCCAAATGATCCCCTAATAGTCCCGAAATTACCCTAATGGGATCCCGGACGGATCCCGAAAACCATCCAGAAATGATGCCGAAAGGGTTCCCAAATTATCCCGCATTAGTCGCGAAAAAGTCCCGAAATGACCCCGACGAGATCCCGGACGTATCCCGAAAACCATCCAGAAATGATGCCGAAAGGGTTCCCAAATGATCCCGTATTAGTTGCGAAAAAGTCCCGAAATGACCCCGACGGGATCCCGGACGGATCCCGAAAACCATCCAGAAATGATGCCGGATGAGCCCCAAAATGATCCCGAAAAAGTCCCCAAATGACCCCGACGAGATCCCGGACGGATCCCGAAAACCATCCAGAAATGATGACGGAAGAGCCCCAAAATGATCCCGAAAATGTCCCCAAATGACCCCGACGATATCCCGGACGGATCCCGAAAACCATCCAGAAATGATGCCGGAAGAGCCCCCAAATGATCCCGAAAAAGTCCCCATATGACCCCGACGACATCCCGCACGGATCCCGAAAACCATCCAGAAATGATGCCGGAAGGGTCCCCAAATGATCGCGAAATAGTCCCGAAATGATTCCCGAAATTACTCCGGCGTAATCCCGGACCGATCCCTATACAGAAATGATCCCGGAAGGGTCCCAAAATGATCCCGAAATAGTCCCGAAAAAGTCCCGAAATTACTCCGGCGTAATCCCGGACCGATCCCGAAAACCATCCAGAAATGATCCCGGAAGGGTCTCGATATGACCCTTACGGGATTACAAATAAGGTGAAGCTAATTATAAAACCATGTTAATAAGGCAGCAGGCGCATTGGAGCGAATAAAAAGTTAGATAGAAACATACAGGTAAAGCTAATAAAAGCGTGCTAATAAAAACAATTGATGGAGGGTGGATGGCGGGAGTAGAGGAGAGGACCACTGATCGCTCCTCCAAAATTGTCTAGATCTCGTTCTGTATGTACCAGATACCAAAAACTATTGATTTAGGAGAAAATTTAGATTGAGTTATAACAATTTATGGATTTTACACCAGAGGGGGAGATAAAGGGGGCGGGCGGAGGGTGTCACTGCTTACTTTGTAAGCCCTCGACTTATTTGACCCCTTGAGTCTGTGATATTGGTGAAGGCCAGTATACGTAAAGTTATAATGTGTAAAAATTATGAAAAATAATTTCTCAAAGGGGTCGTGGGACCCCCACCCCTCTTTCCATGTTCGAAAAAAATTTCGCTAGTAGACTACTGTCTGTGTCCCAAATTTCATCAAAATCCGTGTAGCCATTCTGGCGTGATTCAGTCGCAAAGACGAAAAAATATAATAATTAAATTATAACTGTTCCTAGGGGGCGGGGACCACGCCCCGTTTGAAAAATATATAGCTAGTAGATCCTTCTAGACTATTGGCTATATGTGCGCATAATTTCATCCAAATCGGTCCAGCCGTTCTTGCGTTATTGAGTCACAAAGACAAACGTCTGGACAAACATCCAAACATCCAAACATCCAAACATCTTAACATCCAAACATCCAAACATCTTAACATCCAAACTTTCCCATTTATAATATATATTAGATATTAGATATTAGATATATTAGATTAGAATATTAGAATTAGATATTAGATTAGATTAGATTAGATTAGATTAGATTAGATATAAGTATGAAATGTACACACCCAGTGATGATAAAACTACCAAATAAAAAATACAAAAGTATTTAAAAACAAAATACATACATACTTTCGAAAATACTTTGAAATCGAAAGCTTACATTTTGGTATTATTAAGCACTGTACGCAGTTTAAAAGCAAACATTCAAGAAAAATTTTGCATTTTTCTTTAGCATGAAAATAGCAGTAGGCACAAAATTTTGGCATTCCACGATGCATGGCAATTTATACATGAATACCGCTTTTATAAAAATAAAACAAAACTTATGAAAATTTTCGATACCATTCCTCCACAAAAGTCAAATTCGGAGTCATCATTATTGTATTCGCGCACATATTTATTTAAATAGTTAATTACTTTTGCTTTGGCCAAGGCAATTTTGAAATGCATAAACTTGAATCTAGGATCTAGAGCAGTTGAAATGGCAAGAATTGCAGAATGTTCCAAATCAGCAAATCTTCTTAGTAAATTCTTTTTGATTTTCTGTTTGAAATTCAAAATTATTGTATTGTTCGGTTTAATATTTTCAAAGACTTCATTGACGCAATTTACTAATGGAATGACTTTGCTCGACGTAACGTTGCTGTCTCCAGATACTTCTTTTGTTAATTTTTCAAATAGACGAAGTAATTCTACAATTTCATCAAGACAGTCTGCTTCGTGACTTTATATCATTGCGGGAGCTAGATTCTATTCAAAATTAGTGCTCATACAATGGGCGCCAATTCAATGAACCGCTGTAACATGTAAGAGCACGAGTTCTAACGTGTGCGAACATAGAGTATCAATTTTTTGATTTGACCTTTTAACACCATCTCCTTTTGTCATTTTCTTATTTCGTCGCTTGCACTAACACTCTTATTTATGAACTTTACAATTTCTCGATCTTTATTTATCAAAATCGGCCCAGTCCCTTGACTCTTCAATAGATTTGGTTACGACTAAATTAATCGTGCGCGCAATGCAAGGAATAATTCTTTTTTCTCCAAACATTTCACGCACGTTTTTTCTATAAATAGTAAGGAATGGACGATATCGATGCTTCTCGATTTTTTATCCGATGTATCGACGATGTATCGTCTATTAAAACATCGATGCTAGCATCGATATTAATGGGGAAAACATCGATATTTCGAAAACATCGATGTATAGATTGCATCTCTAACACTATCCGAGGGAGATATAGACAGACAGCTTACTCTACCCGGCCCTCACACCTGCTTACTGAGATACATTTTCGTGACGACGAGCAGGAGCATATTTCTCAGTCAATTCATACTGCTACTGCTGCCATTATAGGACTTCAGCGAACTAGGAAATGATGGGCGCTATTCTGGGAGTGACGGAGCGTCCGGGCACGGCAACGGGTGTTATAGTGAGGCCATGAAGGGCGGCCTACGTAAAAGAAAGAAACGTTAAGCCCCCATGGCGTTAAGGTCTTAGATTATTCCTAATGTAAGCATGCCGTTAGAGAAAACTAAAATCGGCAGGTTCGATGGTTTCAGGAGTAAAACAAATCCGAGGGAGCCTTTCACCGGTACCGTACTGAATCCAATCTGGTGTAGAACAAAGAAACGGGAGACCGCACGGCGTGAGTGCCAGGAGCTTTATGGTAGGAAAAAATACCGAAAATTCTCTACAAAATCTGACGAACGACGGAAGATTTTCAGACCGGGGAAATGCTGGAATGGAAACACTTCACATCATTGCTTGGTAGCAAGGGAGCTGAAGTACTCGAGAGATGCCCAATCCCTGGAAATGGAAAATGCGTTCCAACACCTAACTTTAGAGAATAAAAATACGCTGGAAAAGAGCGGGTTACCGGCCGAGCTCTTCAAACACGGTCGGACGAGAGTATGCAAATATGAGCGGAGAAGCGCATGTCTGAAATTGTAATTTAAGTTTGCTCTACCCAACCCGCGAATCAGCCCCGCTCACTTTGCGTATAGGATTCCACCGATCATATTCATTTGACGGAATGACTGAAACCACAAGTCAACGAACTGATTCGACCTTACCAGCCTGGCTAAATACCTGATAAATCTAATATCGACCAAATTCGTCATAAGAAATCGACATGCACTATCTTTTTGCTGTCTTCAAAGCAGCTTTTGAGAGAGCGAAAATGAGTTTCTTGTTTGCCGGTTTGTCTGAATTTGAATTCCCTGCAAGGCTTATCCAAATTACGTTTAGTAATACCCGCGTCGTAAGTTTTGGGAAGGACCTCGACCGGCCTTTTGGAGCGAAACGGTTTTCCAGGTAATGCGACTCCCTATCATACGAATTGTTTAACCTGATGCTGGCGCTGCGACAGAAATTTAGTAAAGCAAACAGTCAATAGGGCTGATCACATTAAATACGGCGTCTATAGACCACAACCTCAATAAAGCAAAGCTTGCGACAACCGTGGCCACGATTAGCTACTACGAATTATAGCAAACAACAGCAAAAAATTAAAAAAAAAAAAATTTATTAAGGTTAAGAAACGCCCAAAATAATAATTTTAGCTTTTATTATCTGATATTTACTTTTATTTTAGTTTTTCTTGGCAAAATAAAAAGGACGCCATTCGCTGTCGCTACCCGAAAATAAAATAAGGTGTGATATGGATTCAACGGTATTCGTGATTGCCTTGTTATTGTAAGCTAAAGGGTGAGCGCAGTGACCGACACCCCCTGTCGCTAAAAGTGATCAAAGTCGTCAAATTTTGACTGAGAATCAGAAAATAATAAAAAATAAGAGTACAATTGCGAACTCTCTTCTGGATACTTTGTCTAATGATCTTTCAGACGCAGGCATGCAAAAAGGTGCTGCGGTCAGCGTTGCCATATATTTTTTTTCCAAGTCGTCATACGCCGCACAAAATATCGTCCAAAATCGTCTTATCTATGGCAACAACCAATAACAACCAAAGTTGAGTTAGGACGAAGTTGGGTTATTACCAGGGGACGTACGATTGTATTCGCCGGAAATCTAAATGAGAACGCCGGATTTCATTCAACAATATTAACTTTAAAAGCGCTTTTCTGAAAATTGTCTTTGATTGTTATTATACCTTTCAAGAACATGAAATGGTATATTAACTTTGGTCCGATGTTTGTAACGTTGAGAAATATAGAAGATAGACTCACCATTAAGTATACCGAATTGATCAGGGCGACGAACTGAGTTGATATAGCCATGTCCGTCTGTCTGTTTGAACGCAAACTAGTCCCTAATTTTGAGATATGTCAATGAAATTTGGTACAAGGATGTATTTTTGTATTATATTAGACATTTGTCGGATCCGGTGGGATCGGACCACTATAACATATATCTCCCATACAACCGATCGTTCCGATAAGACGATTTTGGTCATTCCTGTCGTAATTTAGAAGGTATAAACGTGAAACTCGGTGATATATATTCTAATATATGATAGAAGCTATCCTGAAAAAATCACTTTGATCGGAGCTATATATAGTTATATCCCATACAACCGATCGTTCAGATAGAGTTTTTTGGCCATTTCTCCCTTAATTTAGAAAGTATAAACGTGAAACTTGGTGATATATTTTAATATATCATAAAAGATTTTCTGGAAAAATCACTTTGATCGGAGCTATATATAGTATATATCCCATACAACCGATCGTTCAGATAGAAAGATTTTTGGCGATTTCTCCCTTAATTTCCAATATAAAAACGTTAAACTTGGTGATATTTATTCTAATATATCATAGAAAATTTCATGAAAAAATCACCTTGATCGGAGCTATATATAATATATCCCATACAACCTATCGTTCAGATAGAAAGATTTTTAGCCATTTCTCCCTTAATTTCCAATATAAAAACGTTAAACTTGGTGATATTTATTCCAATATATCATAGAAGATTTTCTTAAAAAATTGCTTTGATCGGAGCTATATATAATATATATCCCATACAACCGATCGTTCATATAAGGGGGTTTTTTGCCATTTTTTATTTTATATTAATCTTAAAAATCGTTTACTATATATTACCTTATACATCCGATTATTTGGAGATTACGAACGGGATAAGATTATTGTTCAGCCCCATTCATGAAAGGTATGAAGCCTTCGGCACAGCCGAAGACAGTTCCGTCCTTACTTGTTGTTTGTTGCCACATACAACATATAAACTAATTTTTAATTCATTTCGTTTTATTTTATAAATAACAAAAACGTCTTAAAAGATAAATTTTGTATTACATACAAAATGTATTTGTTTTCAGTCATTTTAACAATTATTCTGCTTTTGTTTTCTTTGAGCTCAAATTGAGCCTCGCATCAACTCCTATATCATTTTAGTTTCTTAGTTATACATTTTCGCGTTCATTTTTTTAGCATATTTATTTGCGGTTCAATATTATGACAGGAAAAGTTATTCAATTTTAATTAATCTTGGGTTAGCAATTTAATCCTTTTAATGTATCAGTTTCCAGACGGTTTCGAGTTTTTGTTTTGTTTAAATTTATTTTAGAAAAAATTCGTTCTACATTCGCTGAAGAGTGTGGCAAGCACATTAGATCTGCAACGAATGCACATAAATTAGAAAAAGCCTATGTAGAGTCAGCTCTTTTGATAGTAGAAATAGTTTTCCAAAAAACTTCTGGAGGAACCTTAGAAATGTCTTGAAAATGTGTCTTAAATTCTGAAAACTATAATTCCCTATACTCGCTATCAATAACCCGCACAATTTTCTGATCGATTATGTGGGAAAAATGTTGCAAGACCATATGCAAAGAATACATTTTTTCCAGCAACTTCTTTGGGAACCATGAAAATTAAGTTTTGTAGAACAACATTGTTAAAATCAAAACGCTTTCTAATTTGATCACACAGTTCAATATAAAAGAAAATACAATCTTGTTTATATTTGGCTTCTTCTTGCTCGGATATATTAGAGGCAATATATTTGAAATGTTTTTATAATCTATAATTTCTATGTTGTTTAATGTAAAACATTCCGGTTGTACACAATTATGCAATATACTTAAATGAAGTCTTTTTATTTCTGAATACATTATGTACTTGAAGCTCCTCTGGAAAATTTTATCAACTTTATTAATATTTTAAAGGATATACTTCAAGAAGGAGAGATAAATTTCATTCATATCATCCAAGTTATCAAGAATGGTTTTTTGTTGAAATAAAAACGCGTGCGAGATCTTCAAGTGCAAAAACGGAAGAAAGTTTTTATTATATCCCAGAAGAAGTAAAAACAAAAAGGAATATGGCGCACATTTTGACAGCTGGTGGAAGTAAGAAGTATTGTACATATGATAGCTAAGGCTCTGTTCACAACGTTTTTGCACTGTCTATTTTGTCAACATTAACAGCGAAGTTAAAAAATATTTTTAATGGCTCATAAAGTTCTAGTCATTGTTTACTATATAGTTTGGCAGCTTAAATAGAGGTTATGTTGCGAAAAGAGTGGAAGGCAGTGGACTAGGCAGTCGAATGTCATATAATGGAGGAATGGTGTTCGGAGTTTTTTCAAAGTTAAAAAAAAATGATAAACGCTTTAATATAAATAAAACTATTGTTTTAATAACAAAAAAACGCCTTATATATTCTATATACACAAATTTGTAAGGATTATCTCACTTTAAAATTTGAGTTTAATAATCTAAAGTTTTTTTGAAACTGAGTCGAAAACTGTGCGAGTGAATGTGCGAATTTTCACCGATCAGCTGTTAGTTACCCTACTTGGTAAAATTTACAATGGTCTAGTACTCTGTATACTACTGCCTCTAAGGATAGCCAGCGAGTTTGAAATTGATGTAGCATCTTTTTCGGCTGCAATTCCAATAGCACAATTATATTTTTCAATTGAGTACGTAATTCTCTGAGAACTATTGGAAACGTGATTATATACATTTCGCACCAATGTTTCTACACTGCTGGATAGCTTTAAAGGTACGCGCACATTACGCTGCGCGACACGTAGCGGCAGCGGCGCCTCACAGAGCGACATATTTTGGCATTTCACATTAAGCGGCAATCGAGCGACACATTGCGGCAAAAGTTTGTGTTTATTTTTGTTTGCAAAATGGACGACACAGTTTTTGAAGCTGTAATTATTTAATTTTTGTGCGAAGAAGAGGAAAGGAAAAGAAAAAGGTCGTGGCTATGGGTCCAAGACATCTCATCCTCAAGATATGAGGAAGGAGAGTTCCACAATTTTTTGCCCAGATTGAAAAAAGATGGTGCAAAATTCTTTGCATGTATTCGTATGAGGCAATTCACACCTAGCGGCAGCAGCACTGCGCGAAACTTCCCAACGCGGCTTTTTTGCCTAGTTGATCAAATTTGCCGCGCTGTGCCGGGTGCTGCTGACGCTAGGTGTGAATTGCCTCATAAGAATACATGCAAAGAATATTTTGTAGTGCAGTGCAGTGCTGCGTAGTGCAGCCTAATGTGGCCTTACCTTAAGCAGGCATACGAAGATCAAAGCGCCAAAGAATGACATACATATACATTTAAAAGTAATTAAGTTAGGAATTATTCGGGCGACCGAATGCTTCGAGCCGGTCATGTTATTAGCTCCGTCTGCAGCAAAAGTTAGCATATTTTTAGTATAAGGTATACAATGTTCAGTAAAGCTTGTTTCTCAATTTTAAATATATGCAATTTCTTGGTGTTGAATATTTAAAATAAATTTTACATAGAAGGCAGGCTTAAATCTTAATTTTTCATTACAAAATCGTCCAAGCGTCATTCTAGTTTAAAATCGTCAAAATGACGACGGCGTCGTCAATCTGTCAACCAGCGTAATACGGAATAAATTAAAAAAGGCTTTTACATGTTATATGTGGCAACAAGAAATAATAACCAAAGACAATTTTCAGGAAACCGCTTTTAAAGATAATATTGTTGAATGAAACCGGCGATCTCATCGTACGGCACCTGGTAATAACCCAATTTCGTCCTAACTCGACTTTGGCTGTTGGCATAGATATGACGATTTTTTGGGCAGCGTTTGACGACTTGGAAAAAAAATATATGGCAACGCTGCTGTCATATGACTATCATATGACTATCATCTGTTTGTCAGCAATGTCAACCTAACGATCAGCGCCTCATACAAACTTTCTATCACAAACTTAAGGCAACTTGAGCAAATGTGATGTAAACAACTGTGTACGTGTGAGCTTTTGTCTCCTTCTTATACACC
Organism: Eurosta solidaginis; assembly: GCF_040869045.1. Lineage (NCBI taxonomy): Eukaryota > Metazoa > Arthropoda > Insecta > Diptera > Tephritidae > Eurosta > Eurosta solidaginis. Next base: position 160,987,049 of record NC_090321.1, on the reverse strand, counting down.
AACATGGCCTACTGATTAAGTATATAGCCGTACTGCTCACTCTCATTCATTTTCCTGGATCAGTGCTGACACTCTAACTATCAAAAAGTGTCATAAATGATAGTTTACAGATATCAGGTTTGACTGTTATACTATCATAAATGACCATTGATATATTCCGCCAAAAATGAAACAATGCTTTTTGCTTTTTATTTACTTTATTTCATTACGTTTTTAATTTTGTACGTGATAAAAGCATACGTGTTTCTTATTTGTTTAAAATAAATAGTTTTATAAGAATTCGAGTTCAGAACGTTCAATTTAAATTCAGAAAATAACAAAACAACAGAAGAGCGCTTTCCTCATGCGGAAACACATTTAAAAATGAATCACCATTAACCACTATTATTTTTCGCGTATCAAATTTTTGAGTGCGCCCCATACATTCCGACAGCTTTTGGTATTTTTTAATATTATTTTCGATTTTTTTTCTTTTAGCATGGAGCTTTGAAATGCTATCTTTTTCATTTTTTAAACTTATTTTTTATATGGTTTTCGTTTGTTGAAAATGGCGGAATTTAAAAAATAACAAAACAACCGTGATAATCCTCTGATTGTCATATGACAGTCACTAGTGACAACATGATTAAATCGGATAAACTGTTCTCGCATACATAAAATTCCGTTGAGAATTATGTATCTGTCTCACATGCATAATGGTATCTGCTGTATGTTCTTTTGTTCTGTACCAGGTGTCCGAAGCTTTCCCAGTTTGAGTCCTTTTTCATGATTATAGGCTGTCGTTGGAAATATGCTGACATGCGTGAGCGAACAAAGGAACATACATAAATTTGAGTATCAATGTTTACGTCATCGCAGGATCAGCATTGTCAATTACAAGTGTGAGTGTATTAGTAAAACTATCAGCGTTTCTTGTAGGGTAGTTGATCAAATCTGCCGCGCTGTGCCGGGTCGCGCAGTGCTGCTGACGTTAGGTGTGAATTGCCTCATAAGAATACATGCAAAGAATATTTTGTAGTGCAGTGCAGTGCTGCGTAGTGCAGCCTAATGTGGCTTTACCTTATATGTGTCTCCTACATTCCACCAGGAAGTGAAGATCATGTGTACATGGCGCATGTACATAGATAATATTGCAGATTTAGTATCTAAGAGACATGAGAATAATGTTTGTATTTTAGGTGGTTTCAATTTAGGGAATGTAGGCTGGGCAGCTGTGGATGATAGTTTAGTCTTGTATCCGAACAACGTTAACAGTTTTTCTGAAACATATGTTGTGTAATGGTCGCTATCAAATTAATGCCAAACATTTTCATCGCATACAGTTCACGACAAAAACTTGTCGCCTGCGATAAAATGAATTTCTAGTTCGACTAATGGATGGCGCTGCTGTTGGTATTTGATCTAACTTATATCGCACTGAACGTACTATAAACCACAGCTAACTTCAATAGAGACTTTCCAAAAGAAAAAAATATATATATAAAGAGCGGCAATTTCAGAAGCTATAAAAAGGCTGAACACCTAACAGTTACCCTTTTCTTTGGACAACCGCCAAGTCATCGCCGAGTACCTTATTCGATTGCCGCCTCATTCGGACTTTAAAGTCCCACTTACGAATTCCCAGTGCCATAGAAATTGCAGTGGAGGGAAGAACCACACCCGACACTCAAAATCTTACATCCACGACAGGGGTGGGTGTGGATACATTTTTATTACAAGTTGAAAAGGCAGAACACTAAGCAACCTATAACGGGGCAGCAACAGCCATGTGCTTCTGTTCTGTACAGGCACCAACCACACATATGTACCAATGTACAGGCCCCCCTGCGCCTAGGTGTTGTACGTTACCCATTCAGGCCTTTGCCATCCAATCAGGTGCAAGACAAATCCCATCTCAATAGCCAGAGGCAAGAGGACAGGATCGGTGGTACCAGCAACCATTCGCACTAAACAAGAGTAGGGAAGAATAAGTGGAAACCGTTAGGAAAGGATTTGAAACGAAAACGCGATAGAGTGCGGAAAGTCTAAATATATGTAGCCAAAGAGATTTGTGGCAACCAAAAAGAGTGACAGCAACAACTACCGAACATTAGAAAACAAAGAGTTGTTACAACCAGACAAAAAAAGAAAGAAATAAGTCGAAGATTAGTTAAGTTAAAAGTGTGAATTAAATGCGAAGGGTATTATTCAATGTATACTCGTAATCAGTTAAAAACATCCGAAAAGGTTGAGTAGCTAAAAGAAAACCAATCACTTATACCAGCTAGTGCCTATAAATAATCAATGTAAAAGTCATTGCCGGTCCTATTGTGTTCGGTGTTGTTGCCAATCCCAACCCCCCGCTTAGAAAAGCAAGCGCAAAAATCTCAATTAAATCAGAATCAGATTCAATCAAGTAAATGTTGGTATATCTCGCTGCGGACAATCAAAGAATCGTGTATTTTCGCTCTAAGCTCACTCGCACTCGCTCAGAATAGGTAGTTGGTGTCCATACCTACATACCTACATAATTACAAACGTACATAGTCGATTTGGTGACAGCTAAACACTTACATAAAATCCGGGAAAACCTTAATTGAAAACCCAACCGAAGGGATAAAATTCCACATCGAGTTGATAATTGTTAAAGAGACATGGGCAGTTGTATTCGATTTTTTTAGTGTGCCTTGGATCCAATTGATCTAGTTGGGATTGCCTTTGCTTTTTTATGCAGAACTCGCTTTGAATGGGAAACCCAAATCCATAGAGAGATAAGAGTTTAAACTTCAAATTTTTATTAGCCCCTTGTAAAGCCCATAAGTATGTAGGTGAAAAGTTGTTATTATTAGGAATCAAATCATGTAGTTGAAGTTTCTTGATATTTGAAATTACGAGGGTTACTCGTCATACAAGTTTGTTTAGCTAAGTTTAGTAGTAATCAGTGTTTAATAAAACACAAATATGAATTTATAAAGTTGTCAAGAAAACAACCTATCATGTGTTAAGTCTTTCTGCTAATTCCTGGTAGGCATGGCAACATAAAAAGGTAAGAGAAATTAACGTGGGTATCTTCCAGTGCACGTTTAGATTGAAGATCATGGTAGGGTAGGGTGCAGAATGCAAGAGTCGAATGTCACCTTAGACCTTGCACCCTAATACACACTCATAAGGGGGAAGTTTCAAATATTCTTAAATCTAATTTTTATTTGTGACTTCATCATGACTTGATATTTGCTTGTTTAAACCGAGGAGGTTTCTCCCTTCTTCGGTTCTGCCCGGAGTTCTATAAAATAAAGTTTGTGTAACTGGGTTTGAGTATCGGCAAGAACCCACCCCACGCCGAAAGAGCTAAGGCACGAGAGAGCTCCATCCGCCGAGACCCCTTCAACCTTTTGTAGTCGAGAATGCTAGGAGTCTAGCTCAGTCTTTTGACACTAGCTTGCATTCACCTACATTAAACTAAATGCTCCTGTGAGATCACCTTGCCACATCCCGTTGTGCTATGACACATCGGTACATAACCTTACATCTTTGGCTTCCCATTAAGGAGCCAGCGAGCACAAAGATCACATGGCATTCAACCTAACATTACAGTTGTTGATAACTTATTGAACGCGAATCATGCCCAGGTAAACACCTTTATTAATAACCTGTCTAGGACGTTGGATCTAATTTTTATTAGTGATACCATGAATTTTTCACTCTCCGAATGTTTTCATCCTCTCCCTTGCCCTGGCTTACATCATGTTTCACTAGTTTTGCAATTAGAATTTTATGAGTTTAAAAAAATTCTATTAGATATGAACTCAGGAAACTACAATTTTAGAAACTGTGACTTTGATGTTATCAATGCCAAAAAAAACATAATTGATTGGGACAGTATATTCTCTGGTGTTGGTGTCAGTGAGTGCTTTGATATTTTCAAAGGTAAAGTCAACCAAATTTATAGTATTTTGATCCCTCGAATGCGGAAAAATTGCCATAAAATTTCTTGGTAAACGATGGAGTTAAAAAAACTTCAGAACTTAAGAAACAAATTCTTTAAAAAGCACAAACTGTCTAACTCCCTGCTTTTAAGGAAAAATATGTATATTATTCAAAGAAATTGAAATCCCTAAGAAATCGGATTCATAAAAAATATGTTGAGAAATTTGAATGCGACATTAAGTCGAATCCGAAAATTTTCCGGCGCTACGTGAGAGCTAAAAAGTTATGCTCTAGCATTCCACCTCATGTTTTTTATAATGAAACCTCTGCATACTCTCTTACTGATGCCGTCAATCTTTTTGCAGATTTCTTCAGCTCAAATTTCGAGTCTGATACTGTTTTGCCTGATGTGGTTGAGCATACTGATGCTGATACTCAAATAAATTTTGGTGAACTTTCCACATCACTTGATGATGTTATTCGGGGAATTTCGGTGTTAAAGTCCTCAAAATAATCTTATGTGGATGGACTGAGTTCATTTTTGCTAAAAAAACTGTTGCAATTGCTTATCCGATTTTATTAATTTTCAATAAATCTCTAAAGCGGGGGCAATATTACCTGGAAAGTAACTTCCATTACTACAACTTTCAAAAGTGGTAATAAGAGTAATATTGCCAACCACCGTCCAATATCAAAACTTTCCACAATATTGAAACTTTTCGAGATTATAGTTAAGGAAAAGATATCGTTTGCGGCAAAAAGTATTATTTCTCCCAACCAGCATGGTTTTATGTCCGGTAGGTCGACTTTGACTAATCTTTTTGTTTTTAATGAATATGGTCTCTCTGTCTTTAATAATAGAGCACAAGTAGATACCATCTACACTGATTTTTCTAAGGCCTTCGATAAAGTTAGCCATAAATCACTGCTTTTAAGACTTGCTGATCTGGGATTTCACTCCAATATTCTTTCATGGGTGAAGTCTTACCTGGCGGATCGGAGTTGTGCTCTTGTGGTCGATGGTGTCACTTCTCATTCTTTTGCCGCGACCTTTGGTGTTCCTCAAGGGAGTGTCCTAGGACCTCTTCTATTCGTAATTTTTATACTCAGTTGAGCAGAGCTCACAGAGTATATTAACTTTGATTGGATAACGGTTGGTTGTACAGGTATAAAGGAATCGAGATAGATATAGACTTCCATATATCAAAATCATCAATATCAAAAAAAAAAAATTGATTGAGACATGTCCGTCCCTCCGTCCGTCCGTCCGTTAACATGGGCACTCATCTCAGATCGCTACTTAACGATATCGGACTATAACCACGCAAATCGAAAAAGTGCGATAATTCATTACCAAAGACGGATAAAGCGATGAAACTTGGTAGGTGAGTTGAACTTATGACGCAGAATAGAAAATTAGTAAAATTTTGGACAATGGGCGTGGCACCGCCCACTTTTAAAAGAAGGTAATTTAGAAGTTTTGCAAGCTGTAATTTGGCAGTCGTTGAAGATATCATGATGAAATTTGGCAGGAACGTTACTCCTATTTCTATATGTGCTTAATAGAAATTAGCAAATTCGGAGAACGACCACGCCCACTTAAAAAAAAAATTAAAAAAAAAAGTTATCTTTACAGTATATAAGTAAATTATGTCAACATTCCACTCCAGTAATGATATGGTGCAACAAAATACAAAAATAAAAGAAAATTTCAAAATGGGCGTGGCTCCGCCCCTTTTCATTTAATTTGTCTAGGATACTTTTAATGCCATAAGTCGAACAAAAATTTACCAATCCTTGTGAAATGTCGTAGGGTCTTATATTATAGGACGATAACTGTTTTCTGTGAAAAAGGGCGAAATCGGTTGAAGCCACGCCCAGTTTTTATACACAGTCGACCGTCCTTCCGCTCGGCCGTTAACAGGAAACCTTCAACAAAAATCGATGTATATTTACTAAACTCAGTTCACGTAATTATCTGAACTCACTTTGTATTGGTATAAAAAACGGGCGAAATCCGACTATGACCACGCCCACTTTTTCGATATAGCAAATTACGAAAAATTAAAAAAATGCCATAATTCTATACAAAATACGAAAAAAGGGAAAAGGGAACATGGTAATTGGATTGGTTTATTGACGCAAAATATAACTTTAGAAAAAAAGACGTGTGGCACTCGGGGACTGCCGCGGTAAAGCTATTGCATATTATCAACTTATGCAATGTGGCGTGATTTTGGACTTAGACTTTTGACTTGTGGCCACATATATTACAAATTGTTTTTAAATATTTTATAATTAAACCATTAAATCAAATTACATATTCACGTAAGTTTCTTCTGCATTACGTTGACGAAGTATCCTTTGGCGTTGAGCATTTGATTTTGGTACTATATTTTTATTTTTTTTTTTTATTTTTTTTCATTTTTCTTCACATCTTTCAGACTTTTTTTCTTTTAAGCTCTTTAAGTTCACTTTTAAGGCTTTCATTTTTTTCTCTAAGAAATTTAACTTCGGCATTATACGTGTTTACACAAAGACAGTAGAAATTCACTGATCAAGGTGTAGTAATCCTTGCAAAAACTTTACACGAAAATGGGGGAATCCGTTCTTTTCACGATGCACACATACTTCATACATATTTTTATTTTTTTATTTTACGCACAATTTGAAGTGATAATTGCAACCGCAAAAACTGTACTAAGTTCAACAGCAACAAAGGCAATTATGTACAGCGTGTGTGTGTGTGTTGGTGTGCATCATCTAGCGTGCAGTTCATCTGGCATTGGCGGTTACCAGTGCCATCTACAGCGCAGTAGCGAAGATAAATGTACACCAAAGACAACAACCAATATAAATAGATCCAATTTTATGTAATCAGCCTGTTGCTAACACTGAAACTTTTGCTGTTATTAACAGATGTTATTCCATGATTTTATGTACATATATCAGTTACGGTTTTTTTTATTCAGTCGCTACGCTCAAAGCCTTAAAATCTATGCAATAGCTCAAAATTTTTTTTAAATATTTAAATATAACTTTAACTTTATTTTTAACTTTAACTTTCACTTTAACTTTAACTTTAATTTAACTTTAACTTTATTTTTAACTTTAACTTTAACTTTATTTCTACAACAGTTGGTCTTAGACCATAAAGCTAACAGCGTTATCATCAGCGAACCCTATAGAGCCCGAAATGATTGGCATATAGACAACACCGGCACCGCCGCAATCTGGATGACAGATGCAAACGCCAATATTGTGAACCGTGTTGCCGGACAAGGCTACGTCCGCCTAACTACGAATAATACCACAATAGTAAGCTGCTACTTGTCCGCGAATGATCCCATTCAAACGTTCAGGGAGAAGCTTGAACTTATTGAAGACGACCTGAGGGACTCAACTAGTAACCTGGTTGTGGCGGGAGACTTTAACGCAAGAGCCGTCGAATGGGGAATGCCGCAGACTAACACCCGTGGAAGGTTAGTCCTTGAGATGGCAGCCAGGCTCGGTTTGAACGTGCTTAACACTGGTACGACCCCTACATACCGATGGCCAGGCTTTGGACTCTCGATCCCCGATGTAACACTAGTGTCAGAAAGCCTGCTGCTGACCGCTGCTGGATGGAGAGTCATAGAGGATCTGACTGGCAGCGATCACAACTACATCACTTTCCACCCAAACGATCCCGGTCAGAGGCAGATTCCGAACGGGCCACGCAGAACAAAAGCATGGGACGCATCCAAGGTCGACTCTGCAACGTTCTCCGCATCAGTACTGGGGGATGCCCGACTGATAATCAACAACTCCAGTCCGACGGAAGAGACGGTTGAAAAGACAATGAGCTGTCTTCGCCACGCTTGCAACCTCTCTATGCCACGGAGGGGAGTGTGGAGGGGTAAAAAGCAGGTATACTGGTGGAATGGCGAAATCGCGGAGCTGCGGAAAATATGCCACAGGATGCGAAGGCTAGCAACTCGCGCGCGCGGCAGGCCTGAGGCTCTAGAAAAGTCGGAAGCGTACAAAGGAGCGAAGAAAGCTCTTAGTGCTGCCATTAAGCAAAGCAAGCTTAAGTGCTGGAAAGCGCTTTGCGAGGAAGTGGATCGAGACCCATGGGGGCAGGGATATAAGATAGTAATGAAGAAGTTCCGTCCGCCAAACCAGCTGATGGACGAGAACCAAATAAGGAACATTGTGGATGGCCTGTTTCCCACCCAACTGCCTAGGGAGGGCGAGTACGTTACCCATGAAGATCGCAACGTGGAACCATTCCAAGAAGAAGAGCTTAAAACTGCCGTGCGAACTATGAAACCTAGGAAAGCATCTGGGCCCGACGGAATACCCGCGGAGGCAATTCGACTAGCTGCAAACGACTGCCCAGAACTTATGTTGCACATGTACAACAAATGTCTCGAAGAAAGAATTTTCCCCACCATATGGAAGACAGCACGACTGGTTCTCATTCCAAAAGGGAAAGGAGATCCCAACTCTCCATCATCCTACCGTCCCCTATGTATGTTGGACACAGCAGGGAAATTGATGGAGAGTCTCCTGAAGCAACGCCTCACCAGAGCGTTACAGGACGCCGGAGGACTGTCGCCCAGACAGCATGGTTTTCGGAGGGGGCACTCTACAATAGATGCCATAGCAGAAGTTATAGACGCAGTCAAGAAAGCCGAGACAGCGTGCCACAGTGCAAGACCTATAGTGTTGCTGGTCACGCTGGACGTCAAAAACGCTTTTAACTCAGCTAGGTGGGAGGACAAGCTTGAGGCACTAGAAAGCACTTTCAAAGTACCGCAATATTTGTTAGAAATTTTAAGGGACTACCTAAGAGAGAGGTATCTAATATATGAAAGTACTCACGGGCAAAAAAAGGTAAAAATAACAGGTGGAGCAGCCCAGGGTTCGGTACTAGGTCCCGATCTCTGGAATATAACTTACGACAGTCTTCTTCGATTAGACATGCCAGAAAGCACCTTCCTCGTTGCATTTGCAGACGACGTGGCAGCTGTGATAACAGCACCAAGCTGCGAGCTGGCACAGCTAAAATTAAACCAGGTCATGCGTAATGTAAATAGGTGGATGGCTGAGCACGGTCTCCAGTTAGCAACAGCCAAAACGGAGATCGTCATCCTCACAAAGAGACGTATTCCCACTACCAGGAACATGATGGTTGGGGACCAGCCAATAGAAACATTCGCTTCAACGAAATATCTGGGAGTGAGGTTAGACAGCAAACTCAACTTCTCGGATCACATACGAGGGACCTGCGAAAGAGCTGCGCGCATAATAGCGCAGTTGAGTAGATTAATGGCAAACACAGGTGGCCCAAAGCCATGCACAAGGAAGTTGCTTGCATCAGCCTCGGATTCTATACTCTTATATGGTGCAGAAATCTGGGCGGACGCAATGAAATACCGGAAGAACCGAGTCGCCCTCACCTCGGTCCAACGCAGAGGGGCGCTGCGAATATCTTCGGCTTACCGCACGGTATCAGCTGAAGCTGTCCTGGTCGTTGCGGGAACCATACCGATATATCTTCTCGTTGAGGAAAGAAAAACAATATATGACAACGGATCGCAAGCAAGTAGAGCTGCTGTTGCCATGCAGGCGCGAGAAGAATCGATCCGACGTTGGCAAGATCAGTGGAGCAACAGCATCGTAGGAAAGTGGACTAGGGAACTAATCCCTGAACTTGATCCATGGTTGAAGCGACCGCACGGAGAGGTAGACTTTTACCTAACCCAGTTTCTAACGGGACATGGTTACTTCCGCAAATACCTACACAGAATGGGTAAGGTTGATAGCCCGAGCTGTCTGTACTGTGGGGAAATAGACGATGTACGCCACACATTCTTCGAATGCAGGCACTTCTCCCATCAGCGAAGGAGGGTAGAAGAGGTACTTGGCGACCTATCCCCGGGCAGTGTCATTAATAACATGACCTGTCGAAGAGACAGATGGGATACGGTCAGCACATATGTGAGGCATATACTTACCAGTAAACGAGAAGACGGATGCCTAGCCCATTAGCGTGAGAGTAGCCATAGAGCTCACGTAGCGCGCACCCGTACCCGAAGTAATGCTAAACGCGGTCCCAGGTACGGGGATTTGCGCGGGCCGTGGGAGGTTAGGTTTTAGTGGGTAGGCCTTCATGGAAGAAGGGAGTCCTACACTCAAAAAAAACTTTATTTTTAACTTTAAGTTTCACTTTAACTTTAACTTTATTTTTAACTTTAACATTCACTTTTAACTTTAACTTGAACTTTAACTTTACCTTTAACTTTATTTTTAACTTTAACTTTAACTTTATTTTTAACTTTAACTTTAACTTTATTTTTAACTTTAACTTTATTTTTAGCTTTAACTTTAACTTTCACTTTAACTTTAACTTTAAATTTCACTTTAACTTTAACTTTATTTTTAACTTTAGCTTTCACTTTAGCTTTAACATTCACTTTAACTTTAACTTTAAATTTAACTTTAACTGTAAATTTAACTTTCACTTTAACTTTAACTTTAACTTTATTTTTAACTTTAACTTTCACTTTAACTTTAACATTCACTTTAACTTTAACTTTAACTTCCACTTTAATTTTAACTTTAACTTTAGCTTTAACTTTAACTTTAAATTTAACTTTCACTTTAACTTTAACATTCAATTAAACTTTAACTTTATCTTTAACTTTAACTTTATTTTTAACTTTAAATTTAACTTTCACTTTAACTTTAACATTCACTTTAACTTTAGTTTAACTTTAACTTAAACTTTTACTTTACCTTTAACTTTGACTTTCACTTTAACTTTAACTTTATTTTTAACTTTAAATTTAACTTTCACTTTAACTTTAACATTCACTTTAACTTTAACTTTAACTTTACTTTAACTTTAACTTTATTTTTAACTTTAACTTTAGCTTTAACTTTAACTTTAAATTTAACTTTCACTTTAACTTTAACATTCAATTTAACTTTAACTTTATCTTTAACTTTCACTTTAACTTTAACTTTATTTTTAACTTGAAATTTAACTTTCACTTTAACTTTAACATTCACTTTAACTTTAGTTTAACTTTAACTTAAACTTTAACTTTACCTTTAACTTTGACTTTCACTTTAACTTTAACTTTATTTTTAACTTTAAATTTGACTTTCACTTTAACTTTAACTTTACCTTTAACTTTAACTTTAACTTTAACTTTAACTTGAACTTTAACTTTACCTTTAACTTTAATTTTCACTTTAACTTTAACTTTAACTTTATTTTTAACTTTAACTTTATTTTTAGCTTTAACTTTAACTTTCACTTTAACTTTAACTTTAAATTTCACTTTAACTTTAACTTTATTTTTAACTTTAGCTTTCACTTTAGCTTTAACATTCACTTTAACTTTAACTTTAAATTTAACTTTAACTGTAAATTTAACTTTCAATTTAACTTTAACTTTAACTTTATTTTTAACTTTAACTTTCACTTTAACTTTAACATTCACTTTAACTTTAACTTTAACTTCCACTTTAATTTTAACTTTAACTTTAGCTTTAACTTTAACTTTAAATTTAACTTTCACTTTAACTTTAACATTCAATTTAACTTTAACTTTATCTTTAACTTTCACTTTAACTTTAACTTTATTTTTAACTTTAAATTTAACTTTCACTTTAACTTTAACATTCACTTTAACTTTAGTTTAACTTTAACTTAAACTTTAACTTTACCTTTAACTTTGACTTTCACTTTAACTTTAAATTTATTTTTAACTTTAAATTTAACTTTCACTTTAACTTTAACATTCACTTTAACTTTAACTTTAACTTTACTTTAACTTTCACTTTAACTTTAACATTCACTTTAACTTTATTTTTAACTTTAACTTTAACTTTAACTGTAACTTTAACTTTCTCAATCCAAGGCAACCTAAACCGGAGCAGACTTGCTGATGAGCTACTACAACAGTTGGTCTTAGATCATAAAGCTAACAGCGTTATCATCAGCGAAACCTATAGAGCCCGAAATGATTGGCATATAGACAACACCGGCACCGCCGCAATCTGGATGACAGATGCAAACGCCAATATTGTGAACCGTGTTGCCGGACAAGGCTACGTCCGCCTAACTACGAATAATACCACAATAGTAAGCTGCTACTTGTCCCCGAATGATCCCATTCAAACGTTCAGGGACAAGCTTGAACTTATTGAAGACGACCTAAGGGACTTAACTAGTAACCTGGTTGTGGCGGGAGACTTTAACGCAAGAGCCGTCGAATGGGGAATGCCGCAGACTAACACCCGTGGAAGGTTAGTCCTTGAGATGGCAGCCAGGCTCCGTTTGAACGTGCTTAACACTGGTACGACCCCTACATACCGACGGCCAGGCTTTGGATACTCGATCCCCGATGTAACACTAGTGTCAGAAAGCCTGCTGCTGACCGCTGCTGGATGGAGAGTCATAGAGGATCTGACTGGCAGCGATCACAACTACATCACTTTCCACCTAAACGATCCCGGTCAGAGGCAGATTCCGAACGGGCCACGCAGAACAAAAGCATGGGACGCATCCAAGGTCGACTCTGCCACGTTCTCCGCATCAGTACTGGGGGATGCACGACGGATAATCAACAACTCCAGTCCGACGGAAGAGACGGTTGAAAAGACAATGAGCTGTCTTCGCCACGCTTGCAACCTCTCTATGCCACGGAGGGGAGTGTGGAGGGGTAAAAAGCAGGTATACTGGTGGAATAGCGAAATCGCGGAGCTGCGGAAAATATGCCACAGGATGCGAAGGCCAGCAACTCGCGCGCGCGGCAGGCCTGAGGCTCTAGAAAAGTCGGAAGCGTACAAAGGAGCGAAGAAAGCTCTTAGTGCTGCCATTAAGCAAACCAAGCTTAAGTGCTGGAAAGCGCTTTGCGAGGAAGTGGATCGAGACCCATGGGGGCAGGGATATAAGATAGTAATGAAGAAGTTCCGTCCGCCAAACCAGCTGATGGACGAGAACCAAATAAGGAACATTGTGGATGGCCTGTTTCCCACCCAACTGCCTAGGGAGGGCGAGTACGTTACCCATGAAGATCGCAACGTGGAACCATTCCAAGAAGAAGAGCTTAAAACTGCCGTGCGAACTATGAAACCTAGGAAAGCATCTGGGCCCGACGGAATACCCGCGGAGGCAATTCGACTAGCTGCAAACGACTGCTCAGAACTTATGTTGCACATGTACAACAAATGTCTCGAAGAAAGAATTTTCCCCACCATATGGAAGACAGCACGACTGGTTCTCATTCCAAAAGGGAAAGGAGATCCCAACTCTCCATCATCCTACCGTCCCCTATGTATGTTGGACACAGCAGGGAAATTGATGGAGAGTTTTCTGAAGCAACGCCTCACCAGAGCGTTACAGGACGCCGGAGGACTGTCGCCCAGACAGCATGGTTTTCGGAGGGGGCACTCTACAATAGATGCCATAGCAGAAGTTATAGACGCAGTCAAGAAAGCCGAGACAGCGTGCCACAGAGCAATACCTATAGTGTTGCTGGTCACGCTGGACGTCAAAAACGCTTTTAACTCAGCTAGGTGGGAGGACAAGCTTGAGGCACTAGAAAGCACTTTCAAAGTACCGCAATATTTGTTAGAAATTTTAAGGGACTACCTAAGAGAGAGGTATCTAATATATGAAAGTACTCACGGTCAAAAAAAGGTAAAAATAACAGGTGGAGCAGCCCAGGGTTCGGTACTAGGTCCCGATCTCTGGAATATAACTTACGACAGTCTTCTTCGATTAGACATGCCAGAAAGCACCTTCCTCGTTGCATTTGCAGACGACGTGGCAGCTGTGATAACAGCACCAAGCTGCGAGCTGGCACAGCTAAAATTAAACCAGGTCATGCGTAATGTAAATAGGTGGATGGCTGAGCACGGTCTCCAGTTAGCAACAGCCAAAACGGAGATCGTCATCCTCACAAAGAGACGTATTCCCACTACCAGGAACATGATGGTTGGGGACCAGCCAATAGAAACACTCGCTTCAACGAAATATCTGGGAGTGAGGTTAGACAGCAAACTCAACTTCTCGGATCACATACGAGGGACCTGCGAAAGAGCTGCGCGCATAATAGCGCAGTTGAGTAGATTAATGGCAAACACAGGGGGCCCAAAGCCATGCACAAGGAAGTTGCTTGCATCAGCCTCGGATTCTATACTCTTATATGGTGCAGAAATCTGGGCGGACGCAATGAAATACCGGAAGAACCGAGTCGCCCTCACCTCGGTCCAACGCAGAGGGGCGCTGCGAATATCTTCGGCTTACCGCACGGTATCAGCTGAAGCTGTCCTGGTCGTTGCGGGAACCATACCGATATATCTTCTCGTTGAGGAAAGAAAAACAATATATGACAACGGATCGCAAGCAAGTAGAGCTGCTGTTGCCATGCAGGCGCGAGAAGAATCGATCCGACGTTGGCAAGATCAGTGGAGCAACAGCATCGTAGGAAAGTGGACTAGGGAACTAATCCCTGAACTTGATCCATGGTTGAAGCGACCGCACGGAGAGGTAGACTTTTACCTGACCCAGTTTCTAACGGGACATGGTTACTTCCGCAAATACCTACACAGAATGGGTAAGGTTGATAGCCCGAGCTGTCTGTACTGTGGGGAAATAGACGATGTACGCCACACCTTCTTCGAATGCAGGCACTTCTCCCATCAGCGAAGGAGGGTAGAAGAGGTACTTGGCGACCTATCCCCGGGCAGTGTCATTAATAACATGACCTGTCGAAGAGACAGATGGGATACGGTCAGCACATATGTGAGGCATATACTTACCAGTAAACGAGAAGACGGATGCCTAGCCCATTAGCGTGAGAGTAGCCATAGAGCTCACGTAGCGCGCACCCGTACCCGAAGTAATGCTAAACGCGGTCGCAGGTACGGGGATTTGCGCGGGCCGTGGGAGGTTAGGTTTTAGTGGGTAGGCCTTCATGGAAGAAGGGAGTCCTACACTCAAAAAAAACTTTATTTTTAACTTTAAGTTTCACTTTAACTTTAACTTTATTTTTAACTTTAACATTCACTTTTAACTTTAACTTGAACTTTAACTTTACCTTTAACTTTATTTTTAACTTTAACTTTAACTTTATTTTTAACTTTAACTTTAACTTTATTTTTAACTTTAACTTTATTTTTAGCTTTAACTTTAACTTTCACTTTAACTTTAACTTTAAATTTCACTTTAACTTTAACTTTATTTTTAACTTTAGCTTTCACTTTAGCTTTAACATTCACTTTAACTTTAACTTTAAATTTAACTTTAACTGTAAATTTAACTTTCACTTTAACTTTAACTTTATTTTTAACTTTAACTTTCACTTTAACTTTAACATTCACTTTAACTTTAACTTTAACTTCCACTTTAATTTTAACTTTAACTTTAGCTTTAACTTTAACTTTAAATTTAACTTTCACTTTAACTTTAACATTCAATTTAACTTTAACTTTATCTTTAACTTTAACTTTATTTTTAACTTTAAATTTAACTTTCACTTTAACTTTAACATTCAATTTAACTTTAACTTTATCTTTAACTTTCACTTTAACTTTAACTTTATTTTTAACTTTAAATTTAACTTTCACTTTAACTTTAACATTCACTTTAACTTTAGTTTAACTTTAACTTAAACTTTTACTTTACCTTTAACTTTGACTTTCACTTTAACTTTAACTTTATTTTTAACTTTAAATTTAACTTTCACTTTAACTTTAACATTCACTTTAACTTTAACTTTAACTTTACTTTAACTTTCACTTTATTAACTTTATTTTTAACTTTAACTTTAGCTTTAACTTTAACTTTAAATTTAACTTTCACTTTAACTTTAACATTCAATTTAACTTTAACTTTATCTTTAACTTTCACTTTAAATTTAACTTTATTTTTAACTTTAAATTTAACTTTCACTTTAACTTTAACATTCACTTTAACTTTAGTTTAACTTTAACTTAAACTTTAACTTTACCTTTAACTTTGACTTTCACTTTAACTTTAACTTTATTTTTAACTTTAAATTTAACTTTCACTTTAACTTTAACTTTACCTTTAACTTTAACTTTACCTTTAACTTTAATTTTCACTTTAACTTTAACTTTATTTTTAACTTTAACTTTAACTTTATTTTTAACTTTAACTTTATTTTTAGCTTTAACTTTAACTTTCACTTTAACTTTAACTTTAAATTTCACTTTAACTTTAACTTTATTTTTAACTTTAGCTTTCACTTTAGCTTTAACATTCACTTTAACTTTAACTTTAAATTTAACTTTAACTGTAAATTTAACTTTCTCTTTAACTTTAACTTTAACTTTATTTTTAACTTTAACTTTCACTTTAACTTTAACATTCACTTTAACTTTAACTTTAACTTCCACTTTAATTTTAACTTTAACTTTAGCTTTAACTTTAACTTTAAATTTAACTTTCACTTTAACTTTAACATTCAATTTAACTTTAACTTTATCTTTAACTTTCACTTTAACTTTAACTTTATTTTTAACTTTAAATTTAACTTTCACTTTAACTTTA
Source organism: Eurosta solidaginis (assembly GCF_040869045.1). Lineage (NCBI taxonomy): Eukaryota > Metazoa > Arthropoda > Insecta > Diptera > Tephritidae > Eurosta > Eurosta solidaginis. Next base: position 160,970,566 of record NC_090321.1, on the reverse strand, counting down.
ACATTCACTTTAACTTTAGTTTAACTTTAACTTAAACTTTAACTTTACCTTTAACTTTGACTTTCACTTTAACTTTAAATTTATTTTTAACTTTAAATTTAACTTTCACTTTAACTTTAACATTCACTTTAACTTTAACTTTAACTTTACTTTAACTTTCACTTTAACTTTAACATTCACTTTAACTTTATTTTTTAACTTTAACTTTAACTTTAACTGTAACTTTAACTTTCTCAATCCAAGGCAACCTAAACCGGAGCAGACTTGCTGATGAGCTACTACAACAGTTGGTCTTAGATCATAAAGCTAACAGCGTTATCATCAGCGAAACCTATAGAGCCCGAAATGATTGGCATATAGACAACACCGGCACCCCCTCACTAGGGTAGGCACCTTGTCGTTGGTGTGAGGGCTTAGCCGAACTCCATAGCGCCCGACTATGAGGCGGAGCTGTTTAGGACTGACATCCACGCCGTTTCGCCTCATAGGAGGGCGGCGGGATGTCGGTGACCAAGAACTGCCAACCCCTAATCCAGGGTGTTATGCGGACCGTGCCTATTGGACGATTTGCAGCCAGGGGATAAATTCGGCTGTATTCGAACGGAGCCTTCCCGATACCGGGCCATCTCGGGAAGTATTTATGGCCTTACCGCAGTAAGGGGCGCTGCTGTGGCGGACGGTTCTTTCCCCGTATATAATACTGGACCGCTGAGCCCGCCTTGTCGGGCAGGTGGTCGTACGACCAAGATGAACAACTCATTACCTGAACGTAATAAGGAGGATGTAAAGAGGAGGACTGAGTCGCAATCCAGGGACGACAAATACGAATTAAGCGATGCGTCGGACTCGGGGAGCGAGAGTAGTGCTGATTCAATGAACTCCGTGTTGGAGAAGCACACAAATGAAAACGGAGTAGAAGAGTGGAGAAGGGTACGGAGCAGAGGAAGTAAAAGAGCTCTCTCGCAGTACCGTGCAGCACTAAGAATTGTGCAACGCTTGGGAGCAGTGGTCGACCCAACAGAAGTGGAGATCGAGCGCTTGGAATGGGCCCATGAAGCGGTAGAAGTAGGTCGAAGGCAGTTCAAAAGGTTTGCTGCGAGAAACCCTCGGTTCTGCAACCGGTACGAGGAGGAAGAAGCGTCGAATGGCAGAATGAAGAGGCAACGTTCGGCAGAAGGCGACAAGCCTGCTTTCAAGAGGCAGAAAGGACCCAGTCCTAGAGCCGCGAGGCAGGGCAGTCGCATAGACAAGACAAGTAGGCCCAAAGCTGTAAGACAGATGGGTTCCAATAGCGAGGTAGCAACTACCTCGAAAGCTGCCAGTCAGAGGGAAGTTCCAACTACGGAAGTAGGAGATAAGCCAAAGGGAGATAACGCTAAGACTTCGGCTTTCTCGGAGGCGCTAAAGGGAGTTAACGCGAAGACTCCGGTGTTCTCGGAGGTTCCAAAGGGAGATAACACTAAGACTCCTGCTTTTCCCGAGAAGATGAGTGATGTGGCAAAGCAGTCACTGACTGTGGCGCTGGTTGATCGTAGCAGTCCGTTCGGACAAATAATGTGAAAAGGGAGCTTATTAGCTTAATGCTTAAGATGATGCGGGAACAACCAAGTAAGCCCCTTCCAACCTTTGATTCGGGGGGATGGTATAATGGTGTGAAGATGATAGCGTGCGACAACATCGCGAGCTTGCGGTGGCTGGAGGAAGTCGTTCCAAACCTCCAAAGGCAAGGCACGAACGCGCGGTTTGAGGTGGTGGATAAAGCGCAAATCCCCACGGTACCAAAAGTTAAGGTATGGATACCATGCGTGATGAAGTCGGAGGATACACTGCGACTTCTGCAGAATCAGAATCCGAACATACCGACACAGGATTGGAAGGTACTTACTGTATCTCGGCCTACCGAGGATGGTCAGTTCTACATCTTCCAAATAAACAAGCAGGCGGAGGATATTTTGTACACGCAGCTTGGCAAAATGTCCTTTGGCACTGGCAAAATTTACATGCGACTCAGGAAAAGAAGTCCCGAGGATAAAAATCCTAACACGCTGGAAGTGGGCGAAGTCGAAAAGGACCTCAGAAGCCTAAGGGAAAAAAGACTGGTGGAGGTCCCCGACGTCACCACGAACGTGCTAGAAGAGGACCAACCGCTAAATGGTGCTGTGACTCGCACAGAGGAACACACGGCACAACATTCACGAGGGGCTGAAGGGCGCCTCGAATACTCTAAACCAAAAGGGCAAGAGGAGGACGACGACGTCAAGACGAAGGTGCTGGAGGGGGACAAACAGCCCAATGGTGCTGCGAGTCCTACAGATAAACCTCCAACACAGTAAAGTGGCGTCGAGCGAACTCCTCCTAACCCTTGAGGAGGGTTCGTTTGACGTGGCGCTGATCCAGGAGCCGTGGCTCTCATCGGGAGTAAAGGTTTCTGGACTTAGCGCGCGCGGGTTTGGCGTTTACTACGCACAAACGGAAGGACGGGTGCGAGCTGTAGTAATGGTAAGCAAACAGCTGCATTCATATATGCTGCCTAATTACACCACCGAGGATCTCGTAGCGGTGGCCGTTGAGCAAAAGAATAAGCAGGCATTTATCCTGGCGTCCTGCTACATGGCCCATGCTGCGGAGGTTCCACCGATGGAGTGCAAAAGGCTAGTACAGGAGGAAGGGCGCAAAGGGCGGTTGGTCATAGGCGCAGATGCAAATGCGCACCACAATGCGTGGGGAGGAGCAGATACGAACGAGAGAGGCGAATCTCTATTTTGTTACATCCTGCAAACCAATTTGCAGATAGCCAACAGGGGAAATGTTCCTACATACATTGGTCCAACATCCAGCAATGTTCTGGATATTACATTGAGCTCCGAGCGTGATATATCAAGGTATGATTGGATGGTTCTCGATAGACCATCCTTCTCCGACCATGCGTATATAAGCTTCAGCATCCCACTAAAGAGGGTAGAGAAGGGAGGAACCTTTAGAAACCCTAGGGCAACGAATTGGACTAAATTCCAGAAACATGTAGAAACGAAACTGGGACAACCCAAAGAGGTTGCTAATGTAGAGGAACTGGAGGAGTCGAATGAATTCCTAACAAGGACGCTTATGACTGCGTATAACAAAGCTTGCCCTCTAAGAAGATTCAGAGGAAAAGCAAAGCCGCCATGGTGGAGCAATGAGCTGAGTCTTCTAAGAAGACAGGTAAAAGAAATGTTTAAACTCGCAAAGACCGCGGAAAGCGAAGCGTGTCGGGACGAGTACAGGGATCTACTGAGGATCTACAAGCGTGAAATTACCAGGGCGAAGAGAAACTCATGGAAAAGTTTCTGTACGGACATAGAGTGCTCCAGTGAAACAGCACGGTTGAAAAAAGTCCTAGCAAAGGGAAACATAGTCCAGGGACTAATAAAGAAAGAGAACGGGGAATGGTCACGTGATAGTGAGGAATCCCTTGAGGTGCTTCTCGATACACATTTCCCATCGGGAGACGGTTTAGAAGAACCAGCAGACATCACTCACACTTCGATCACGGAGCTAGTGGTGCCGGGCTTGGTGACCGATACCAAGATCGAGTGGGCAGTGAAGACGTTTTCTAAGTTTAAATCGCCGGGTCCAGATGGTATATTCCCGGCCATTCTACAAGTCTCAAGTAGGGCGGTCGTGGAATGGCTTCAAATAATATTCGATGGGTGCATAAGACTGAATCATGTACCGCACTCTTGGAGAACTGCTCGTGTAGCTTTTCTACCAAAGGCGGGGAAGATCGGTCACGTGTATCCCAAAGACTATAGACCCATTAGCTTAACATCATTTCTGCTCAAAACCTTTGAGAGGCTGATAGATGTGTACATAAAGTCCAACGTGGATGAAAAGCTGCTCTCCACAACACAGCATGCGTACACCAAAGGCAAGTCGGTAGACACCGCATTGCATAGGGTGGTAATAAGCATAGAGAAATCCCTGGAATATAAGGAGTATGCTCTAGGAGTCTTCTTGGACATTGCCGGGGCTTTCAATAATGTTGCAAAATGGGCGATTATGGATGGTCTTAATTACATTAAAGTACATCCTGCCTTAATCAGATGGATCGGCTGCATGTTAAATTGCAGGAAGATTACATCACAATGGGGATTGTACGAGGCCACGAAATCAGTGGACAGGGGCACGCCGCAGGGAGGGGTGCTATCACCTCTGCTGTGGACACTGGTCATCAACCAACTGCTCAGGCAATTCGATGAGGGACCCGTAAAACTTACGGCTTACGCAGATGACGTTGCAATTGTCATAAGTGGAAAATGCCTTCCAACGATTAGTTCTTTGATGGATCGGGCGCTTCGGGATATTCATACCTGGGCATCTAATGTCGGGCTGAAAGTCAATGAGGAGAAGACGGATATGGTCTTGTTTACAAAGAGGTACAAGGTCCCAAATTGGACCAGGCCTAAGTTAGGAGCGGTGACCTTACAGGAGAAACCTTGCACAAAATATCTAGGAATCATCCTAGACAGTAAGCTGTCATGGAAGCTCAACGTGGAGGAGAGGGTCAAGAAGGCCTCAACGGCACTCTATGCATGTAAAAGAATGCTGGGGTGTACGTGGGGCCTATCGCCCTCTCTTTCTCATTGGGTTTTTACAGCGATTGTAAGCCCTATTCTATACTATGGAGTTCTTGTTTGGTGGAAAGCCACACAAAAAACAACATACCTCAAAAAATTAGAGGGGGTATGCAGACTATCGATGCTTTGCATTACGGGAGCCCTGAAAACAACCCCGACGGCTGCACTGTATGCCATTCTGCACATTCCACCTGTAGACCTGGTAGCAAAGAACAAAGCGTTAACGACCGCAACCAGGCTCGATGCTTCGGGGCAGCTTGAGCGCCGACCATATGGCCATAGTAGTATAGCGTCCTCAGTCACAAGACGAACAGACTACATGATTCCCTACCTGCACTTTGAGGGAGATCTTAAGGCCACAATAGAGGTGGACGGTTGGCGCAAGGGTGCGCAAATGGCGGACGAGGCGATACATGTGTACACCGATGGTTCCAAAATAGTGGAAGGAGTAGGGTCTGCGGTATACTGCGCTGATCCGGAATTAAGCAGATCCTACAGGCTGCCGGATTACTGTAGCGTTTTCCAAGCGGAAATATTAGCCGTAACCAAAGCAGTAGAAACCCTGGAAGAGAATAGCTTAAGCTGCAACCGTGTTAACTTTTATATTGACAGTCAAGCAGCAATAAGGCAATAATCTCGCATAGCACAGCATCTAAATGCGTGTTAGAGTGTAAGCAGTCTCTGGAGAGAATCGGGCAGGGAGAAGCATACATCTATATTGGGTCCCAGGGCATATGGGAATAGATGGGAATGAAAAAGCGGACGAATTAGCTAAAAAGGGCGCATCCCTTGAAGCTTGCTCCGTAGACGTCCCAATTAGATTGGGCGAGATTAAGCGAAGGCGAGAGGTGCACATGATCGACCAAGCAGAAAAGGCGTGGGTTCAAGCGCGGGGCTGTAAAGTGTCGAAGATTATGTGTAGGTCTTACAACCTTAGACTAACACAGTTGCTTCTATCATTAAAAAGAGAGGACTGTAGACTCATGACGGGTATTCTGACTGGACACTGCCTTCTGGCGTCACATGCCTTTAAATTAGGCTTGGTCAGTGATAGCAGGTGTAGGAAGTGCGGGTTGGAGGAGGAAACGATCGAGCACGTTCTGTGCTCGTGCCCTGCACTTGCCAGGCTAAGACTCCAGCTATTAGGAGTGATACAGCTGTCAGATCTAGAAGCAGCAAGTGGCTTAAGTCCTAGGAAGCTTCTAGTATTTGCCAAGAGGACGGAGTTATTTTATAACATAGGTCCTGGTTTTTGATAGGGTTTTTCAGTTTGGTCGTTAAAACAAACTTCTGGTAACACTACGGACTCAATCAGTCTATGTGAGGTCCTCATGGACCGGCCAGTTCAACCTACCTACCTACCTAACACCGGCACCGCCGCAATCTGGATGATGCAAACGCCAATATTGTGAACCGTGTTGCCGGACAAGGCTACGTCCGCCTAACTACGAATAATACCACAATAGTAAGCTGCTACTTGTCCCCGAATGATCCCATTCAAACGTTCAGGGACAAGCTTGAACTTATTGAAGACGACCTGAGGGACTTAACTAGTAACCTGGTTGTGGCGGGAGACTTTAACGCAAGAGCCGTCGAATGGGGAATGCCGCAGACTAACACCCGTGGAAGGTTAGTCCTTGAGATGGCAGCCAGGCTCCGTTTGAACGTGCTTAACACTGGTACGACCCCTACATACCGACGGCCAGGCTTTGGATACTCGATCCCCGATGTAACACTAGTGTCAGAAAGCCTGCTGCTGACCGCTGCTGGATGGAGAGTCATAGAGGATCTGACTGGCAGCGATCACAACTACATCACTTTCCACCTAAACGATCCCGGTCAGAGGCAGATTCCGAACGGGCCACGCAGAACAAAAGCATGGGACGCATCCAAGGTCGACTCTGCCACGTTCTCCGCATCAGTACTGGGGGATGCACGACGGATAATCAACAACTCCAGTCCGACGGAAGAGACGGTTGAAAAGACAATGAGCTGTCTTCGCCACGCTTGCAACCTCTCTATGCCACGGAGGGGAGTGTGGAGGGGTAAAAAGCAGGTATACTGGTGGAATAGCGAAATCGCGGAGCTGCGGAAAATATGCCACAGGATGCGAAGGCCAGCAACTCGCGCGCGCGGCATGCCTGAGGCTCTAGAAAAGTCGGAAGCGTACAAAGGAGCGAAGAAAGCTCTTAGTGCTGCCATTAAGCAAAGCAAGCTTAAGTGCTGGAAAGCGCTTTGCGAGGAAGTGGATCGAGACCCATGGGGGCAGGGATGTAAGATAGTAATGAAGAAGTTCCGTCCGCCAAACCAGCTGATGGACGAGAACCAAATAAGGAACATTGTGGATGGCCTGTTTCCCACCCAACTGCCTAGGGAGGGCGGGTACGTTACCCATGAAGATCGCAACGTGGAACCATTCCAAGAAGAAGAGCTTAAAACTGCCGTGCGAACTATGAAACCTAAGAAAGCATCTGGGCCCGACGGAATACCCGCGGAGGCAATTAGACTAGCTGCAAACGACTGCCCAGAACTTATGTTGCACATGTACAACAAATGTCTCGAAGAAAGAACTTTCCCCACCATATGGAAGACAGCACGACTGGTTCTCATTCCAAAAGGGAAAGGAGATCCCAACACTCCATCATCCTACCGTCCCCTATGTATGTTGGACACAGCAGGGAAATTGATGGAGAGTCTCCTGAAGCAACGCCTCACCAGAGCGTTACAGGACGCCGGAGGACTGTCGCCCAGACAGCATGGTTTTCGGAGGGGGCACTCCACAATCGATGCCATAGCAGAAGTTATAGACGCAGTCAAGAAAGCCGAGACAGCGTGCCACAGAGCAAGACCTATAGTGTTGCTGGCCACGCTGGACGTCAAAAACGCTTTTAACTCAGCTAGGTGGGAGGACATGCTTGAGGCACTAGAAAGCACTTTCAAAGTACCGCAATATTTTTTAGAAATTTTAAGGGACTACCTAAGAGAGAGTTATCTAATATATGAAAGTATTCACGGTCAAAAAAAGGTAAAAATAACAGGTGGAGCAGCCCAGGATTCGGTACTAGGTCCCGATCTCTGGAATATAACTTACGACAGTCTTCTTCGATTAGACATGCCAGAAAGCACCTTCCTCGTTGCCTTTGCAGACGACGTGGCAGCTGTGATAACAGCACCAAGCTGCGAGCTGGCACAGCTAAAATTAAACCAGGTCATGCGTAATGTAAATAGTTGGATGGCTGACCACGGTCTCCAGTTAGCAACAGCCAAAACGGAGATGTCATCCTCACAAAGAGACGTATTCCCACTACCAGGAACATGATGGTTGGGGACCAGCCAATAGAAACACTCGCTTCAACGAAATATCTGGGAGTGAGGTTAGACAGCAAACTCAACTTCTCGGATCACATACGAGGGGCCTGCGAAAGAGCTGCGCGCATAATAGCGCAGTTGAGTAGATTAATGGCAAACACAGGTGGCCCAAAGCCATGCACAAGGAAGTTGCTTGCATCAGCCTCGGATTCTATACTCTTATATGGTGCAGAAATCTGGGCGAACGCAATGAAATACCGGAAGAACCGAGTCGCCCTCACCTCGGTCCAACGCAGAGGGGCGCTGCGAATATCTTCGGCTTACCGCACGGTATCAGCTGAAGCTGTCCTGGTCGTTGCGGGAACCATACCGATATAACTTCTCGTTGAGGAAAGAAAAACAATATATGACAACGGATCGCAAGCAAGTAGAGCTGCTGTTGCCATGCAGGCGCGAGAAGAATCGATCCGACGTTGGCAAGATCAGTGGACCAACAGCATCGTAGGAAAGTGGACTAGGGAACTAATCCCTGAACTGAATCCATGGTTGAAGCGACCGCACGGAGAGGTAGACTTTTACCTGACCCAGTTTCTAACGGGACATGGTTACTTCCGCAAATACCTACACAGAATGGGTAAGGTTGATAGCCCGAGCTGCCTGTACTGTGGGGAAATAGACGATGTACGCCACACCTTCTTCGAATGCAGGCACTTCTCCCATCAGCGAAGGAGGGTAGAAGATGTACTTGGCGACCTATCCCCGGGCAGTGTCATTAATAACATGACCTGTCGAAGAGACAGATGGGATACGGTCAGCACATATGTGAGGCATATACTTAACAGTAAACGAGAAGACGGATGCCTAGCCCATTAGCGTGAGAGTAGCCATAGAGCTCACGTAGCGCGCACCCGTACCCGAAGTAATGCTAAATGCGGTCCCAGGTACGGGGATTAGCGCGGGCCGTGGGAGGTTAGGTTTTAGTGGGTAGGCCTTCATGGAAGAAGGGAGTCCTACACTCGGAGAGTCTCGCAGTGAGGCTTAAATATCCCGGTCAGTGCATAAAGCATTTCCTCCTTCCACGAAACACAAAAAAAAAAAAAAAAAAAAAAAAAAACTTTAACTTTACCTTTAACTTTAACTTTCACTTTAACTTTAACTTTATTTTTAACTTTAAATTTAACTTTCACTTTAACTTTAACATTCACTTTAACTTTAACTTTAGTTTAACTTTAACTTAAACTTTAACTTTACCTTTAACTTTGACTTTCACTTTAACTTTAACATTCACTTTAACTTTAACTTTAGTTTAACTTTAACTTAAACTTTAACTTTAACTTTGACTTTCACTTTAACTTTAACTTTAACTTTAGCTTTAACTTTAACTTTAACATTCACTTTAACTTTAACTTTATCTTTAACTTTCACTTTAACTTTATTTTTAACTTTAAATTTAACTTTCACTTTAACTTTAACATTCACTTTAACTTTAGTTTAACTTTAACTTAAACTTTAACTTTACCTTTAACTTTGACTTTCACTTTAACTTTAACTTTAACTTTATTTTTAACTTTAAATTTAACTTTCACTTTAACTTTAACATTCACTTTAACTTTAACTTTACTTTAACTTTAACCTTAACTTTAACTTTAACTTTAACTGTAACTTTAGCTTTACCTTTAACTTTAACTTTCACTTTAACTTTAACTTTAGCTTTATTTTTAACTTTAAATTTAACTTTCACTTTAACTTTAACTTTACCTTTAACTTTAACTTTCACTTTAACTTTAACATTCACTTTAACTTTAACTTTATTTTTAACTTTAAGTTTAACTTTCACTTTAACTTTAACCTTAACTTTAACTTGAACTTTAACTTTAACTTTACCTTTAACTTTAGCTTTCACTTTAACTTTAACTTTAGCTTTATTTTTAACTTTAAATTTAAATTTAACTTTCACTTTAACTTTAACATTCACTTTAATTTTAAATTTAACTTTAGCTTTAACTTTAAATTTAACTTTCACTTTAACTTTAACATTCACTTTAACTTTAACTTTATCTTTAGTTATCACTTTAACTTTATTTTTAACTTTAAATTTAACTTTCACTTTAACTTTAACATTCACTTTAACTTTAACATTCACTTTAACTTTACTTTAACTTTATGATAGAGATCCAATTTTATGTATTTGACCTGTTGCTAACACCGAACTTTTTCGTATCTTTTCGAACCTTTTTTGACAAATATCCGTTACTGTTTCTTTGATTTAGTCGCCAAGCCCGCGATAAAATCTATGCAATAGCTTAAAAACTTTGTAAAATGGGTGTGACACCTACTATATTAAGTAGAAGAAAATGAAAAATTTCTGCAGGGCGAAATCAAAACCACTTGGAATCTTGGCAGGAATACTGTTCGTGGTATTACATATATAAAAAAATTAGCGGTACGTGACAGATGATGGTCTGGGTCACCCTGGTCCACATTTTGGTCGATATTTCAAAAACGCCTTCACATATACAACTACCACCTCTCCCTTTTAAAACCCTCATTACTTACTTACATAATTGGCGCTTAACCGTCTAAACGGTTATGGCCGTCAAAAAAGGCGCGCCAGTCGCTCCTTCGCTCCGCCAACCGGCGCCAATTGGTCACACCAAGGGAGTTTAAATCGTTTTCCACCTGGTCCTTCCAACGTAGTGGGGGCCGCTTTCTACCTCTGCTTCCATAGGGGGGTTCCGATAGAAACACTCTCTTGGTTGGAGCATCATCTTTCATTCGCATAACACGGCCTAGCCAGCGCAGCCGCTGCGTTTTAATTCGCTGGACTATGTTGATGTCTGCGTATAGCTCGTACAGCTCATCATTAAATCTTCTTCGGTACTCGCCAACGTGTAGAGGTCCATAAATCTTTCGAAGAACTTTTCTCTCGAACACTCCCAACGCCGCTTCATCTGCTGTTGTCATGGTCCAAGCTTCTGCCCATATAGCAGGATACGATAAGTGACTTGTAGAGTATGATTTTCGTTCGTCGAGAGAGGACTTTAGTTTTCAATTGCCTACCTAGTCCTAAGTAGCATTTATTGGCAAGATTGATTCTTCGCTGGATTTCAGTGCTGATGTTGTTGCTAGTGTTGATGCTGGTTCCCAAATAAACGAAGTCTTTTACTATTTCGAAATTATGGCTGCCAACAGTAGCGTAGTTGCCAAGGCGCGTATGCGCTGACTCTTTGCTCGATGACAGCAGGTACTTTGTTTTGTCCTCATTCACCATTAAACCCATCTTTACCATTTTTTTCCCAGTTTGGAGTAAGCAGAACTAACAGCGCTGGTGTTTAAGCCCGATGATATCAATGTCATCAGCATATGCCAATAATTGCACGCTTTTATAGAATATTGTTCCAGTGCGGTTAAGCTCTGCAGCTAGTATAATTTTCTCCAGCATCATATTAAAGAAATCGCACGATAGGGGGTCACCCTGTCTGAAGCCTCGTTTAGTTTCGAACGGCTAGGAGAGGTCCATCCCAATTCTGACTGAGCTGATGGTCTTGCCCAACGTCATTTTGCACAGCCGTATAAGTTTTGCGGGGAAACCAAATCAGACATAGTGGCATATATTAATCATTTAACCCATTAATACCCATATCGTACAAAGGCATTCTAGAGTCAACCTTGGTCCACCTTTATAACGATATCCCGAAAAGCCGTCCACCTATAGAACCAAGGCCACTCCCTTTATAAATACTCATTAATACCTTTCATTTGATACCCATATCGTACAAACAAATTCTAGAGTCACCCCTGGTCAACCTTTATGACGATATCTCGAAAAGGCGGTCACCTATAGAACTAAGGCCCAGGCCCTTTTAAAATACTCATTAACACCTTTCATTTGATACCCATATTGTACAAACGCATTCTAGAGTCAACCCTGTAGCGGAATTCACTAACTTATAACGATGCGATTTGTCGAGATTTTAATTAACGATTTTGTCGCTTGTCTTATCGAGTGTGCTATTCACTAACTTAGTTTTAACGAATCGAAATAAATTACATTTAAATTTCGTTTTAATAATATAAAGGTGGCAGCACAGCTTAACGAAACCTAAGAAATGCGAAAAGCACAAAAGGAGTGCCAAAAATAAATAAATTCCGCATACTAACTGCTTTTAAAAGTTTTTACATATTTTAACTAAAGGTAAGTAAATGCGGTATTAATTTCTTTTTCTCTGTTGATATGGCAGTTATTCTTGTACCCCTTAATTGACCATCAAGTTGAGAAATAATATCATGAGCCAAGTCTAGGGTTAGTCGGTACAGCTTTAGAAACTTCGTTGCATTCAAGTGGAATGGGTCATCTACTTCTCTATGAACCACTGGCGATGGACTTAGTATTTCTTCATTTTGTGATAAAACGTACGCCAAGTACTCAAATGCCATTGGATGTATAAATAAAGCAGCTTTTCGTGTTTGAAAGTATTTAATTAAAGTTCCGATTTTCTTTTTTAACTAAAATTGCCAGAAATATTAATATCGTGATTTTTAACGCAGCCAATTTACTTTCCGTTTATTTAACGACACAGCTGATCGTCGATAAACGAATATCGATACGAAATAGTTACTGAATAATGAAATCGTTATAGTTATCGATTCGCAAATAAAGCGATGGCAAATGTCGTTAAAAAAGTTAGTGAATTCCACTACTCACTAACATCTTTCATTTGATACCCAAATCGTACAAACAAATTCTAGAGTCACCCCTGGTCCACATTTATGGCGATATCTCGAAAGGCGCCCCCTATAGAACTAAGACCCACGCTCTTTTAAAATACTCATTAACACCTTTCATTTGATACCCATATCGTACAAACAAATTCTAGAGTCACCCCTGGTCCACCTTTATGGCGATATATCGAAAAGGCGTCCACCTATAGAACTAAGGCCCACTCCTTTTTAAAATGCTCATTAACACCTTTCGTTTGATACCCATATTGTACAAACGCATTCTAGAGTCAACCCTGGTCCACCTTTATAACGATATCCCGAAAAGGCGTCCACCTATAGAACTAATACCCATTAACACCTTTCATTTGATACCCATATCGTACAAACAAATTCTAGAGTCACCCCTGGTCCACCTTTATGGCGATATCTCGAAAAGGCGTCCACCTATAGAACCAAGGCCCACTCCCTTTTAAAATACTCATTAACACCTTTCATTTGATACCCATATCGTACAAACAAATTCTAGAGTCACCCCTGGTCAACCTTTATGGCGATATCTCGAAAAAGCGTCCACCTATAGAACTAAGGCCCACTCCCTTTTAAAATACTCATTAACACCTTTCGTTTGATACCCATATTGTACAAATGCATTCTAGAGTCAACCCTGGTCCACCTTTATAACGATATCCCGAAAAGGCGTCCACCTATAGAACTAAGGCCACTCCCTTTATAAATACTCATTAACACCTTTCATTTGATACCCATATCGTACAAACAAATTCTAGAGTCACCCCTGGTCCACCTTTATGGCGATATCTCGAAAAGGTGTCCACCTATAGAACTAAGGCCCACGCCCTTTTAAAAAACTCATTAACACCTTTCATTTGATACCCATATCGTACAAACAAATTCTAGAGTCACCCCTGGTCAACCTTTATGGCGATATTTCGAAAAGGCGTCCACCTATAGAACTAAGGCCCACGCCCTTTTAAAATACTCATTACCACCTTTCATTTGATACCCATATCGTACAAACAAATTCTAGAGTCAACCCTGGTCCACCTTTATGGCGATATCTCGAAAAAGCGTCCACCCATAGAAATAGGGCCCACTCCCTTTTAAAATCTCATTAACACCTTTCGTTTGATACCCATATTGTACAAACGCATTGTAGTCATCCCTGGTCCATCCTTATGGCGATATCTCGAAAAGGCGTCCACCTATAGAACTAAGGCCCACTCCCTTTTATAATACTTATTAACACCTTTCATTTGATACCCATATCGTACAAACAAATTCTAGAGTCACCCCTGGTCCACCTTTATGGCGATATCTCGAAAAGGCCTCCACCTATAGAACTAAGGCCCACTCCCTTTTAAAATACTCATTAACACCTTTCATTTGATACCAATATTGTACAAACAAATTCTAGAGTCAGCCCTGGTCCACCTTTATGGCGATATCTCGAAAAGGTGTCCACCTATAGAACTAAGGCCGACGCCCTTTTAAAATACTCATTAACACCTTTCATTTGATACCAATATTGTACAAATGCATTCTAGAGTCAACCCTGGTCCACCTTTATAACGATATCCCGAAAAGGCGTCCACCTATAGAACTAAGGCCACTCCCTTTATAAATACTCATTAACACCTTTCATTTGATACCCATATCGTACAAACAAATTCTAGAGTCACCCCTGGTCCACCTTTATGGCGATATCTCGAAAAGGTGTCCACCTATAGAACTAAGGCCCACGCCCTTTTAAAAAACTCATTAACACCTTTCATTTGATACCCATATCGTACAAACAAATTCTAGAGTCACCCCTGGTCCACCTTTATGGCGATATCTCGAAAAGGTGTCCACCTATAGAACTAAGGCCGACGCCCTTTTAAAATACTCATTAACACCTTTCATTTGATACCAATATTGTACAAACAAATTCTAGAGTCAGCCCTGGTCCACCTTTATGGCGATATCCCTAAATGGCGTCCACCTATAGAACTATGGCGCTCTTAAAATACTTTTTAATACCTTCCATTTGATACATATGTCATACAAACACATTCCAGGGTTACCCTGGGTTCATTTTCCTACATGGTGCTTTTCCCTTACTTTGTCTCCATAGCTCTCAACTGAGTATGTAATGTTCGGTTAACCCGGACTTAGCCTTCCTTACTTGTTATTAATGATATACGTCATTGCTTCATTTACTCAAATCAGAGAACGGACAAAATCACAGATTGCTTGATTTCATCATACAACAAAATTTCTATTATTCACATTTAATCATGCGAATATACTCAGAAATGATTAAACTCAGCATATCTGCTTGCTTGACTCCATTGGTATGATTGCGCACCAATGATCGAACATGTTATACATAAGCATGAATGATCAAACGAAGGCTGGTGTAGAATAAATTCAAATCACGACAATCAGTAACGATTAGTTCGGCATACAGTGTCAGACGACCAAGTGTTTGTGTTAGAACAAATTAATAAAAGTATTTACACCTTGTCGCCGCGACGCCAGGGCAGAAGTGTGATATGGAGTATATTATTTGAAATTATTAAAGACGACGGAACTATTTTGGAGGGTTATGTACACTGCCGAACGTGCTCAAAACTAATTAAATATTCACCAAAGCAATCGTCAAATTTGAGCCATCGTAAATGCTGCCAGTTACTGAAAGAAACTAAATGCTTAAAAATAGTTTCCACAGAGGATAAAAATACAACCATTTTTACGGGTATCGAATGGACAAGTGAAGACATGCAACCATTTTCGGCTGTTAGCGGTTCCAGATTTATAAAGCTAACAAAATGGCTTATTAAAATCGGAGCAAAATACGGCGAAGGTGTCGATGTTGAGGACTTACTTCCAGATCCCAGAACTCTTTCGCGGAAGGCACAGAAGCTAGCAGATGAAAAAAGAAAAGAAATCAGTGGTGAAATATACGAAATTGTTCAAAGCGGTGGTGCATCTGCCACAATCGACTTATGGACGGATAATTATGTGCAAAGGAATTTTTTGGGAGTTGCCTTGTACTACCAAAGAAATTTAAAATTATATGACGTCGTCTTGGGTATGAAGTATATGGACTTCGAACGTTCCACTGGTGTTAACATTTTGAGCAAGTTGACTTCTTTGTTTGGTGAGTTCGGAATAGACAATATAAATGAGGTTAAATTCGTAACGGACAGAGGTTCAAACATAGTCAAAGCTTTGGAAAATAATACTCGTTTAAATTGTAGCTGTCATTTGCTTGCAAATACTTTGGAACGCTCTTTTAAGGAAACCGAAGAGCTGTCCGGGCTTGTACAATCTTGCAAAAAAATTGTTAAATATTTTAAAAAGGCAAATTTACAACATCAGCTGAAAACCTCTTTGAAAAGTGAATGTCCTACCCGCTGGAACTCAAATTTTAATATGTTTAAATCTATTGTAGACAATTGGTTCTAAATTAATGAAATACTTCAAGAAAAAGAAGGAACCCATCGAATGCTGCTAATCAGCATCTCAACGCTTAAGAAGTTAGTTGTCTTATGCAGTGATTTCGAAATTATATTCAAAAAGCTGTTTCGTTATACCGTCAATTCAAAAAATTAAGAATCTCTGCGAGCCTAAAGATATTGATACAGCTATATTATCACTGAAATATAACATAATTAGAAACGTTGACAACACTTGGCTTACGCACATCAATTTATGGCATAAAACAGCTTTCTTAAAGAGGACTGGTATGCCAATTAAGTTTTTTCCATTTCGTCGTTAAATAAATTCTGGCAACACCATGGACACATTCAAACTAATCTAATTGCGTTTTCTTTTCGAAAAATCATGCTACCCTGATGTTACACTCTTAATTTGTAACTTTTGAATTAGATTACTTAGAGTTCTGAAAAATGGTTGCGTTCGTAGGTAATGATATTTCTTTACTCGTTCCGGGGGAAATATTTTGTGAAAGGAATACACAAACCTACGAGGGACCAGGGAGAACTTCCTGGATAATTAGTTTTTTTATTATAACTGATTTCTGGAAAAAATGTTCTATACTAAAAGATGCATGCATATATATATCCGGAACACTTGCGACAGGTTGTGGAATAATTGAAAGCATACATCTTTTTTATTCACGTTCAATGTTACGATGGGAAAAAATTCTTTAACAAAAACTGTCAATTTAAGAATAATTGAATTTCAATTATTTTGTTTTTTTCTAAGAGAAACTGAAAAGAGCTTGAATCTGAAACGCGATGAAGAATGTAGAGAACACTTAGAACAATTAGGATAGGACACTAGATAACACCACAAGTGACACCAGAAGTGAAGCTAGAATCCTGTTGTAAAATATACTAAATTTCAGTTTCATAGCATTAGTTCATTTCTGGAATGAAATCTTAAGGAGAATTGATCGTGCGCAGCTCAGATTACAAGAGCAGGGATAAATTTTAGAGAAGCGTGTCATGATCTTAAATCATTAGCGACTGAACTATCCGAAATTCGAGACACTTTCTGTGAAGAAGCAATAGAAAAAGCGAAGTCTCTTTGTGAAAAATGGGATATTGATATAGTAAAACGTGTAAAAAGGTGCCGCAAATGCCCGGAGAATCGGCTAAAGATGTTGGTCTTTCCGCAGAACGTGAAATATCTCCCGTTATGAAAAGTGTTCTTATGGCCGTCCAACAAGGCGCACCAGTTGCTCCTTCTCTTAACCTTGACCTTAATTTTAAATTTAGATTTCTCTTATACCTTGTTAAATAAGGACAATAACGACTTAGAAAGAAATTGTAAGAACTTGGGTGAATTTTATAATAAAGATTTCGATGGAACAGAACTTTTTATCGAAATATGTGACTGCAAAATGTGAAAAAAGAATATTACATAATTGCGATCAACAATGCGGCAAGGTAACCTAATTGACCTAGCATTGTTAAGTGCGGAAAAAGAAAAATTTGAAATCATAAATTTTGATGATATCATTAATATATTTATTTATTAGTTTTACTAATGGGTTATAACCATATTATTATTAAATATGTATTTGAGTGTAGGGGGTGGGCACCAAAAAAAAATGTTGCCCCGGGCACAAGAAAACCTCACTACGCCACTGCACCGAAATGACTGCCCTTGGTCCGTAAAAATCCCTAACCGCTCTTGTTTTCAGAACTGGCTGACTTGTGAAGCGTGTGAGTATACTGATCAAACAGGGCAAAATATTGTAACCATAAAAATAAGATCTTGCCGGTAACCTTGTATAGAGTAAAAAGTAATAAGTCGTAAATTAATATTCATAGCACAACATGCGCCGATGACTAAATTTATTGTGACAATTTATTTCCATTATACATTATGGTTTCCATTATAAGTATGTCTTCAAATAGAATATAGATTAAAATGTCTTACACATGTAAGTTTGTATTTGTTTAACAATTTTTAATATCGATGTTTTAATCTGCTTTGCAAAAAAAATATATATTTTGTCCAGAGTAGAAAGTAAATTAAAGTGGCAAAGTTACACAAAATTGTTATTATTTCTAAAGCTATTTGTTTTCAAACATTTGTTCCAAATAGTAAAATATAAAAAGCACTTTTTAAAGAGTTTTACTACATACATATACCTATATATATGTATGCAATGCATGTACAAGTTGATGTCAGAAGGAGACAATCACCCATGATGAGGTTCAAATGATTAGACGATGCACATGACTTGGATTAATCGACTGTTGACGTTTAAGAATATTGCTGCCATCGACACTGACTACGTTAACGATGTGACTACTTGGCTGATTATTCGTCGACTGCAGGTGTATATGGTGATGATGGCTTGGGTCCCGAATATTATTGCTGTTATTTTGGTCAATTAGAGAAGATGTGACTTTCAATTTTCGATGCAAGTTGCGTTTACCCTGTAAGATGAGTTGTAGGTCAAGTAAGTAAACCTTAATATAATTCCAATACCAATACAAAATGAAAAATATCCATTTTACCTGTCGTGTTTTGCTTGATTTGGATTCTGCAATTAAGCTATTTGGCACTTGAAACAATAATTCACCTCGGGTGATGAGCATATTTGTAAGGCGACAGCATTGTGCGGCCATTTTGACTTGCTCCTCGATGCTATTCTTATCCGTTGGATGTATGTAACGTGGCGGGAAGAAGGATGGTGCAATTATTGTTGCAACATTATGCATATTCATTTTATTGTATTCCTTTTGTTCAATTACATTATTTAGAAAACGTAGCAAAGATCGCAATGTATTTCGATTTTCATGTGGCAACATTTGACAAACAATTGATAAAGCTTTTGATTGGTCCGATAGTGGTAAAGCATGGCATTGATAGAATAATTGAATAAATTCATTGGTTAACAGCGGCTGAGGTAGTTCCCGCAACCATCGCTTAAGTAACGCACTTAAATCATGCACACTGGCTGAGCTCAATAATTGTGTAAACTTTTTTGGCTTTTGATAAAAGCTCGATTCCAGTTCATGGTAAAGTATTTCAGTCTGAAATGAAATTAATAAGACAATAAAGTGAAGTAAGTAAAAAAATTGGGTGGCAACTCGACTTGAAATTCTTTTTTATTGATGTGCATATCGGGGGTTTTCCGGATACTTAAGTAATAATTTAACACATTACAGTATGCAGCTCAAAGTTGTGCCAGAGTGACGCACGTCTTCGAGTTTCGGCTATTGGACTCTGCAGAAAGGGGTTCGCCGGGCAATTATCGGTATGGGGCTTTGCCGACTCTTTGCGGGTTTTTAAGCCCGGCTGAGTCCTATTATCTCTGCTATCAGTTTGCAAACGCCCTATGTCTGTATGTTTTCCCAAGGTTTCCTATTCGCCGTATGTGCTCAGCTTTAATCAAGTTTTAAATTGGAAACCATGAAATAACTCACACTTTAAAATTTTACATGAATGCGACACTCTTCTGGATTGTCCAACTATCTCTAAACTCGATTGAAGAACGCCCTATCTCGGAATTTAATTTAATAAACGCACTTTCTTAGCTACATATGAGTTTAATTGATACTGAGATAGGGCAAACAAAGCAAACTTTTGTCATAGGACGTTTTTCAACCGAATTTTGAGATCGGGCGTTATTCAGTAAATATTTGCGGTACGACGTGGTAAAGCATGGAAACCTTTCCGAATAAGATAGTTCTTAAACGCCTCCCACGGCAGTCGGTTCTATGTACCGGAGTAGGTAGGTAGGTTGAACTGGCCGGTCCATGAGGACCTCACATAGACTGATTGAGTCCGTAGTGTTACCAGAAATTTGTTTTAACGACCAAACTGAAAAACCCTATCAAAAACCAGGACCTATGTTATAAAATAACTCCGTCCTCTTGGCAAATACTAGAAGCTTCCTAGGACTTAAGCCACTTGCTGCTTCTAGATCTGACAGCTGTATCAGTCCTAATAGCTGGAGTCTTAGCCTGGCAAGTGCAGGGCACGAGCACAGAACGTGCTCGATCGTTTCCTCCTCCAACCCGCACTTCCTACACCTGCTATCACTGACCAAGCCTAATTTAAAGGCATGTGACGCCAGAAGGCAGTGTCCAGTCAGAATACCCGTCATGAGTCTACAGTCCTCTCTTTTTAATGATAGAAGCAACTGTGTTAGTCTAAGGTTGTAAGACCTACACATAATCTTCGACACTTTACAGCCCCGCGCTTGAACCCACGCCTTTCCTGCTTGGTCGATCATGTGCACCTCTCGCCTTCGCTTAATCTCGCCCAATCTAATTGGGACGTCTACGGAGCAAGCTTCAAGGGATGCGCCCTTTTTAGCTAATTCGTCCGCTTTTTCCTCCTGCTTCTCCCTGCCCCGATTCTCTCCAGAGACTGCTTACACTATAACACGCATTTAGATGCTGTGCTATGCGAGATTATTGCCTTAATTGCTGCTTGACTGTCAATATAAAAGTTGCAGCTTAAGCTATTCTCTTCCAGGGTTTCTACTGCTTTGGTTACGGCTAATATTTCCGCTTGGAAAACGCTACAGTAATCCGGCAGCCTGTAGGATCTGCTTATTTCCGGATCAGCGCAGTATACCGCAGACCCCACTCCTTCCACTATTTTGGAACCATCGGTGTACACATGTATCGCCTCGTCCGCCATTTGCGCACCCTTGCGCCAACCGTCCACCTCTATTGTGGCCTTAAGATCTCCCTCAAAGTGCAGGTAGGGAATCATGTAGTCTGTTCGTCTTGTGACTGATGACGCTATACTACTATGGCCATATGGTCGGCGCTCAAGCTGCCCCGAAGCATCGAGCCTGGTTGCGGTCGTTAACGCTTTGTTCTTTGCTACCAGGTCTACAGGTGGAATGTGCAGAATGGCATACAGTGCAGCAGTCGGGGTTGTTTTCAGGGCTCCCGTAATGCAAAGCATCGATAGTCTGCATACCCCCTCTAATTTTTTGAGGTATGTTGTTTTTTGTGTCTTTCCACCAAACAAGAACTCCATAGTATAGAATAGGACTTACAATCGCTGTAAAAACCCAATGAGAAAGAGAGGGCGATAGGCCCCACGTACACCCCAGCATTCTTTTACATGCATAGAGTGCCGTTGAGGCCTTCTTGACCCTCTCCTCCACGTTGAGCTTCCATGACAGCTTACTATCTAGGATGATTCCTAGATATTTTGTGCAAGGTTTCTCCTGTACGGTCACCGCTCCTAACTTAGGCCTGGTCCAATTTTGGACCTTGTACCTCTTTGTAAACAAGACCATATCCGTCTTCTCCGCATTGACTTTCAGCCCGACATTAGATGCCCAGGTATGAATATCCCGAAGCGCCCGATCCATCAAAGAACTAATCGTTGGAAGGCATTTTCCACTTATGTCAATTGCAACGTCATCTGCGTAAGCCGTAAGTTTTACGGGTCCCTCATCGAATTGCCTGAGCAGTTTGTTGATGACCAGTGTCCACAGCAGAGGTGATAGCACCCCTCCCTGCGGCGTGCCCCCGTCCACTGATTTCGTGGCCTCGTACAATCCCCATTGTGATGTAATCTTTCTGCAATTTAACATGCAGCCGATCCATCTGATTAAGGCAGGATGTACTTTAATGTAATTAAGACCATCCATAATCGCCCATTTTGCAACATTATTGAAAGCCCCGGCAATGTCCAAGAAGACTCCTAGAGCATACTCCTTATATTCCAGGGATTTCTCTATGCTTATTACCACCCTATGCAATGCGGTGTCTATCGACTTGCCTTTGGTATACGCATGCTGTGTTGTGGAGAGCAGCTTTTCATCCACGTTGGACTTTATGTACACATCTATCAGTCTCTCAAAGGTTTTGAGAAGAAATGATGTTAAGCTAATGGGTCTATAGTCTTTGGGATACACGTGACCGATCTTCCCCGCCTTTGGTAGAAAAGCTACACGAGCAGTTCTTCAAGAGTGCGGTACATGATTCAGTCTTATGCACCCATCGAATATTATTTTAAGCCATTCCACGACCGCCCTACTCGAGACTTGTAGCATGGCCGGGAATATACCATCTGGGCCCGCCGATTTAAACTTAGAAAACGTCTTCACTGCCCACTCGATCTTGGTATCGGTCACCAAGCCCGGCACCTCTAGCTCCGTGATCGAAGTGTGAGTGATGTCTGCTGGTTCTTCTAAACCGTCTCCCGATGGGAAATGTGTATCGAGAAGCACCTCAAGCGATTCCTCACTATCACGTGACCATTCCCCGTTCTCTTTCTTTATTAGTCCCTGGACTATGTTTCCCTTTGCTAGGACTTTTTTCAACCGTGCTGTTTCATTGGAGTACTCTATGTCCGTACAGAAACTTTTCCATGAGTTTCTCTTCGCCCTGGTAATTTCACGCTTGTACCGTAGTGACTCGGGATTTTTTTCCCGGCCAAGGGCTGTCATTTCAGTGTAACCCCATTTAAGTTGTTGCGTCCCTCCCAGAAACTGTCATCCTCAGAGCAGATTTTTGCACCTAGACTGCTCCATACCCAACCACGGCACGCTTCTCTAGGACATAGAAGGCTCATACCTGTCTAAAAAGGTGGAGCGCAAATTATGTGAATGTTTGGTAAGCGTCGGTTCAATTTCGGAACGAAATCTCATAGCCCAGTCGCCGTCCTATCCCCGCTTCTGTTTAATTTCTTCATATCAAAGCTCTCTTCCCCGCCAGAAGGAGTTACATCATTTCCTATGCCGAATACTGCACGATTATGGCAACGGGATCTAACCCTTCAATAAATGAATTGGTTTCTAAAGTAAACAGCTATCTCCCCGGTATTTCTTGTTTCTTCACCACGCAAAATCTGGTTTATCACTAACAAAATTATCAGCCACTCTGTTACGACTGGTCTTTAAAACACCTAGAGAACTGCCACGGGATATCTCCTTATGACCACTGAACACCTACATAGTGACGCCAAAGGGCTCAACATGAAAGAGCACAACGAAATGCTGAACTGGCAGTTTTTGCTAAACTCTTACAAGCCAGGACATCCTAGAAAAAAACTGTGAATGGTCGTGCCTATTGAATGTGGCGAGGCATTGTTAACACAAGAACAACATAGTTCTTTAAAACAATTCTGATAAAGGGGGTTTTTCAAACACAAAGAGATATTGTTCACTCAGCAGTCGATATGTACTTTTTTAGGTGAAAGTAAATTTATCCTTGGATTCGAATAGCCTAATACATAAGTTTTCATATTCCTTATCAGTTTTGTGGACGAATATGGCTTGTTCGATTCTCTACTCAGAGTTTTTTAAAAAGTCCCAAGTCACTAAAAGCCAGCGTTAACCGATCAAAGATTTAATATTTTATACACCAGGCTCTAGACATAAAACTCAATTTAGATTCTTTACCTTTTGCTTGTGTCCGGCTACGCGAAGTATACCCTCCTCTCTAGCACCACGTTTTGTAAGCTCTTCCAGGAGCCCTTCTAGGAACAACGGCACCAGTGTAGAGTCCTTACCAGTTATCTGTTGATCACGACGTATAAGCGCATTTAAAGAAACACCAAAAAGATTCCCTTCCTCTTTGCGGCGTCGCTTGAACGGTTTCCGCTTGTCGAGCGATACATGATTGCGATCAAATATAGCTGCTAGTTCTAACCAAAATACAGCTTGCAGACGCTTCAATTCGGTCTCAGTAATTGTATCTATATCTGTACAAAACTCTAAGGAAGTGTCACTGCAATCCACAACATCCTAAGAATAATAAAACCGAAAACAATTTACAACATGCATTTGTAACAAAAAAAAACATTCAAAAAATTTTAGCAAATGAACTACAACTATTCACATACCACTCCATCTTGACTAGAGGTCTCACGGCACATACTTTCAAAACTGATACCGTCCCGCGAAGAAGGCGAATTCTGTACGCTTTGTGGGGGTGTGTCCAAATTGATTTTGCTCAGAATTTTTTGTGGAGTACTCTCCGTCGAAGAAGCACTTGATAGTCGTGTCGTATTCGATAGACATTCGTCACTAGAATCTCCCGATCCATTGTTGTCACTATTCGCATATTCTATTAGCTGACCGTGCACACGCCTGTAATAGCGCATTATATTACGTGTATTAGTTTTTGAGTTCTACCAGAACTTTGAAATGATTACACTTACCCCACTGAGCAAGACGGGTCTGAACCGGAACGATTGCGGGGTATGTGAATTGTACCAATGCGTGAGAATCCCAATAACTCAATGCCCTCAGCAGCAAACATTGGAATATCGCATCGAACATGTGACCCCCGAAATATGTCTTGGGAAGGTTTAAGAGGTGCACTTGGTGTCCGCCGAAGTCGTTGCTTTTGATTTTTGCCCAACTGTAATGTCTGATGACTATTTCCAGGATCAGTAACAGAGCCATGATCGAAAATGCTGACGAAACTTGGTCTGCACAAAGAAATTAAGGATGAAAACATTTTTTTTTTTTGGTTAGTATAAAACGAACAAAAAATATGATTTAAAAATATGTACATATATTTTTTGATAAATTTAAAACAAAAAATTTTGATATGTGATGTCGCCTAAAATATCAAATTATATGAAGACGTCTGAAAAAAAACCTTGCAAAAAATTATGGGTTCGGTAACTAACATATTGTAACGAATATTAGCAGCACTAAGGGATACTATCATCTCTAAGTCAATGCTAATTCAATCATTATGTCTACACATATGTACGTACACGCAGCGCAGAAGCAACGCACAACCACATGCATAAATCTGAGATACTCCCGAAAGTATGCAATGGTTGTGCAAGTGTCGCTCACACATACAAGTGCATGGGGTGTGAGAGAGGCTATAAAATCATGCATCTGTAGTTACAGCTGAGTAATTTTATAGCTGATAACTAACTAGTAAATTCTGGACATAGCGGAATGGTACAGGTGGCAGCATGGTGACATACCTACAAACATAAATACAAATTCCATGTATTTTGTTTTTGTAAATTCGATGGACAAATGTCAAAATCGTACTGCGCCGGAAGTTGATGTACCAAATCAAATAAAAAAAAGTTTATAATCAGCTGTTCCATGCTGCCACCTTGTATGGTTGCGCCATTATTCTGGAAATAAAAAAGCCTATAAATATGCAACGAGGAAATCAGACAGTATAAAATGCAGCAACAGTAGAGGCACGACAATCTGTTTGATTTAAGACGCTATCTGGCGAGCAATAGTAGTGTTATTTTGGAAGTAGTCTAACAAAGGCCATTTTGCATTATTGAATAGTGGAGTTATTTATTCAACAGTTTAGTGATTCGAACGTTAGTAGAAGGTGTAAAATAAGCGAAGTTTCCCTAAATTCGTTACAATATTTATTCGTTCAAAAGTCATAAGCAGAAAATGGTTTCCGCCATTAGTGTCGCACTTTACAGGAACCCACACAAAAGTGAAACAAATTGTTTAAATTCTGCATCCAAAGACACGTCTCCATACCAGACTAAGAATCCAAGTCGAAATCTAAATTTGTTTACCCGTTCCAAAGGAATGAACAAAAAAAGTTCTCTCCGGTCTACTTAAGTGAATGTGTGAATTTTGTGTAATTTGTCTACTAAAAACGAAATACGAAATTGGTATCTATGACGCCGTTGTGCTACGGTGTAGCAAAATACCCTGGCTGCTCCTTTTCTACTCTTGAAGATGGCGCTGACGTGATGCAATTTTTTACTTTATGGATCACAATGAGCTTCTTAACATTTGGGCGAACTATTAAGCAAGTTTGCCCCTGCCACTACTACTTAGATCATAAGGATTGATGTCTCGTTTGTTTTTTTCTTCAGTATTGTTAAATCATGTAATGTACAATTATACTCGTATATATGTACATATTAGACTGGGTCGATTTATTAACCGATATCTCGCCATTGATTTTTCGATAGGATTTGGGCTCAGGAAAAAAATTATTTTCGAGCCTGCAAAAAACAATGACGAACGGTTACATTTTTCGACCAAAACACTCCCCAAAACCCAAAAAATATTTTTTTTCAAAAAACTGTTATCGCCAACGTTTCTACAACAGTTTTTTGAAATGAAAATATTTTTTGGGTTTTGGGGAGTGTTTTGGTCGAAAAATTTACCCTTTCGTAATTTTTTTTTGCAGGCTCGAAAATTATTTTTTTGGGTATGCGTAGTGGAACTTTTTTTCCTGAGCCCAAATCCTATCGAAAAATCGATGGCGCGATATCGGTTAACTTTCGTCCATACAAATCGACCCAGGTTAGTACATATGCAGCCACCGTGGTGTGATGGTAGCGTGCTCCGCCTACCACACCGAATTCCCTGGGTTCCCACCCCGGGCAAAGCAACATCAAAATTTTAGAAATAAGGTTTTTCAATTAGAAGAAAATTTTTCTAAGCGGGGTCGCCCCTCGGCAATGTTTGGAAAGCACTCCGAGTGTATTTCTGCCATGAAAACTTATCTGCCTCGCAGATGCCGTTCGGAGTCGGCATAAAACATGTAGGAAAAATTAAAAGGAGCACAACGTAAATTGGAAGAGAAGTTCGGCCTTAAATCTCTTCGGAGGTTATCGCGCCTTGCATTTATTTATTTTATTTATATGTACATTAGGCCGGGTCGATTTGTGGGGAGGCAAAAAATCGCCCATTGCTCTGTGAAAATCATATTCTAAGGATCAAAATAAGAAACTTTGCCGAAGGAACCATACCTCTAAAACGAATTCTGATGTCCCCCCCTTTGGGTCGTAGGGGCCAATTTTGAAAAATCCCGCTTTGAAATGCCTATGTTTTTTTCTTTTTGGAGTTTATTTTTCTCTTTAGAAATTTATTTAGTCAGAACTTATGTAAATGAAAAAATGAATTTAACTTAGTAATAGAAAAGAAATAAAAAAAAATTATTAGAAATTAGCGTTTTTACAACCCCCTTTTAAAACCAAGGCATCACTGTGATGCATTTGCATGTCGTAAAATTACTTGTGTTGTTTTTTTTAAGCCACCACAAGACACAGCAGGTAGAATTGAAATTGCCCCTACCCAAAAGTTCGACCCAAAGGGGGGGGGGGGGGGGGGGGGAGATCAGAATTCGTTTTAGAGGTATGGTTCCTTCGGCAAAGTTTCTTATTTTGATCCCTAGAATATGATTTTCACAGAGCAATGCGCGATTTTTAAATCGACCCGCCCTAATGTACGTATGTATAGGAAAAACTGTAATCGTTCCCCAAGATACAAGCGAGTCTTTTGAAAAAGGAAGAATTCAGTCAAATACATACTTACTTTTTGAAATTTACGGATTCGGCAGATATATTTGAACTAAGAAATTAATGCAAAATCCCTTACTCTTTATGCTCAGCTGGGCGAAGCTCACAGATTACATTAGTTTTGCCCCGCATAACCGTAGCTTGTAACGGCATAAACTATTCAAGATAAATATAGACGTCCATATCCCAAAATGATCGGGATCATTCTTCTGATTTTCGGGAGGCATAACTGACCTATCTTGAAAAAACTAGCTACACCCATTTTCTATATAAAAAGGAACTTTTCTAATAAAAGTGGGGAAGCACATCTCTACTTGGCGTAAAAAAATTTAAATTAGAGACATTTTGGGGTGGAAACCAGTTTTGAAACAGTTTGATATTCTGTAAACTGTCTCGCGTTTCTAGTCTTATAAAACTACAGCAAAGTATGAAAATTATTATGTCATACCTAAAACCTTACAACTTACAATTAGCACAAAAATACAAACCAAAAAAATATTGTACATCGATTCCAATGTGCGCCACTGAGATCCGAATCTGTGTTTTTCAAACAGAAATACGACTTATCAAGTGAGTTATTTTGTGACTTTCGCTTAATGAGTAAACTTATCTCAAATGAATGAACTCAAGTTTAGAGACTGGAGGTGAGATTGAAATACAGAATTCAGCCGTAAATCAACTGTGCTACAAAAGCTCTAGGGTAAGTATACACGAACTTAGGTACGTATACTTGTTTAACAAAAAATCACTTCATTTAGTGCGACTCGACATTTTAAGCATATATGTGCACTTACATACGTACAAGAGCATCCGTATTATATTGAAATACTTACATGGATGCGTTGCCCCAAACTTCATCGCCATGATTTGAGTCAAGCGAGTCAGGGGTTGCGCTGCGTGATCGTGTTCCCGTACTCGATTCCTGCAAATAATAAAGGCGGTTCATTACTCATTACGATTTAAGACTAAGATATATAATACGATCTACTTACATCAAAATCTCGGAACACATCTCTAATGTCCGGTTTACGTTTTTGTCGATTTTTCGTGCGACCACGAACGGTGTGATTTAATGTCCGAACTCGCTGTTTAATTGCTTCTGCGTAAGGTGTGGAGAGTGTTGCAAGTATTGGTTCAAGGTCCGAAGCACGTAATTCATAACCCTAAAATCACCGTGCGATAATAAAAAATGGAAAAATTAAAGCAGTGGTGTAGACAAATGTTGCTGACTGATAAATTTCACAATTATATTACCCAGTTTCATTAAGACTTAAGCTTTTTAATTAAGCATTTATAATATGGCTTTCACACAGAGCCACTTTATTCAACAACCAACATATGGAGCTGCATTTAAGAAATACTTGGATTTTATATAAAAAAAAAAACAGTTCAAATGGAAAACAGCCATCTATCTACTCTTTGGGTTTGTCGATTATTCGTAGATATTACATATAACCATACATGCGCTTATTAGTCATTATATCTTTTCCTACAAATTCTAAGTCAAATTTTTGCTCCTTTTTTAAAAATGTTGAAAATTATATAATATTTTTGTGTCATTCGTTACTTTATCCCATTGTGTACAAAATAAGTGTGATATCTTTTGGCGCATACGGTCGGCTATCTTCAGCGGGTGATAGAAAGTGACGCAGGATGAGAGCACGATAGTTACTTTAAAAATCAGTTGCTATTTTGAATAAAGTGTAATACCAATTTCACCCAGAAACTTCATGTCATCACCATTCTGTTACTTGAAAAAAATATTACGCTGTTTTAAAAATATAGTTAAAATGGATAACAGCTATTTCCTCTTTTACTTTAAAGGCAATCAAAAAATAAAAAGAAAGTAAAAAATGTTAAGCATTTCCTTTATATAAATGGACAAAATCAGCGAAAAATGTATCCTTATATAAAGACATATTCTTGCTCAACTTTGATTTTAAAATTTTGACACAGAAATTGTAAAAATATTTATGAGAAATAAAAATATAAAATAGGAGCACACATTACTTGGAATGGAAATTCGGCAGAAAAGGAGTCAATTTATCAATATATAATGAATTAATTCCGCTCCACCTTTATATTTTTATTTCTCATATATATTTTTACAATTTCTATGTCAAAATTTTAAAATCAAAGTTCAGCAAGAATATGTCTATATATCAGGATACATTTTTCGCTGATTTTGTCCATTTATATAAGGGAAATGCTTAAAATTTTTTATTTTCTCCTTTTTAGTTCTAGGTGGAAAAGAGTAGCGGCTTATTTATTACAAGGTGAAAAACTTACTTTTATTAATTTAGAATGCATGCAATACTTTTATGTATATAATATAGTACATATCAGAAAAATACGTTAAGCTACATTAAGTAGTTTTTAAGCTACTTGAAAATTGTTCATATATGCCAAGCTTGCATTGCTACAAGTGAGTATGTGGATAAAGTTCAAAGATTGTAGCTCAATGGGAAGAGTCTTGAAAATTGATCGCAGGATTCCCCCGTTCCGTCCGATTTTTCTTAATATCGCAATTCGTGCGCCACCTATCGAAACTTTTTGCATTATGTTTTATGCTGTTATCGGCCTCTGAATTAATAATCGAATTCAAAGCGGCTTCGAATATTGAAGACGCCTGCCAAGACATCGAGCAACACTCGGCTGTAATTTTGCTTTTTCATTAACGAACGTCATACAATTTGAAGAATAGAATCTTCGTAGTATTACCGAAAAATAAAATAAATTTTTTTTTTTTTAAACAAAAAGTAAATATAATTAATTATTATCATCAACTTGAGATGAGAGATAAATAAGGTAGATTGCTTGCAGTTCACTCAAATAAAAGCATAATAAACCCATAATGAAAAAAAAAAAACTAAGACAACTAGCAACTAGTCTACAATACATCTACAATAGTTAATCTAGCCGTTCACATGTGTCCCATCTCCAGGAACTAGGCTGTCAAAGCTTCATGTTTTTCTTTTATTTCATGCTTTCATATAGAGATCACACCCTAGAAACCGTTCTAGGGTTAGGAAAAAAATCGATATCTCTAATATTTGTTCATAATGTCCTATTATCGAAACAAAAAACGTTTAAGGGAAATTTATTTATTTAATTACCGATTGGGAGTTTATGTAGGAAAAGGAAGTTAATCTCGTTATATGTAAACTAGGTCGAATAGCATATCTCCGCTTAGATTTCAATCTACAATTTATGTCATGTAATACTTTGATACGAAAATGTTTAAGGTAGGAGCAGATTTGAAATTCATATATGACAGAATATTTTTCAAGATATTCAAACTAAGATTTTTATGGCCAAATGTGAGTAAATTAAAAAATGTATAGAATATTTACATATTTTTTTGGTATGTAGAACATATGAACATGGAAAATTTTCACAGTTAAAGCTCTAGGTGGAGTTATGCTTTAAGGCTCAGTTGCAAAATGGAAAGTTACCTTTTTACTCAGAGTTAATTTTAAAATTTTGCTAATAATTTAGAAATTTAACTCCTGATGAAGCAGTTAACTCGGAGTTAAAAATAAAACTTGTCATTCTGCAAGTGGGCCCAGAAGTATGTTCTAATCAACTTACCTGTTGAAATTGTTTTGTAAGTTGTGGAAAACCAGCAGAAATCAGCCATTCAGCTTCCAACTCACCCTCTTTGGAATATATAATTTTTAATTATGAGTACAAAATAAATAGTAGGGGGGTATTTTCATATATACCTTCGTACTGTGTCTCTGGTTCATTATTTGGGGAGTTGGTCTGATATTCATTTAAAAATTCGCTATAATCTTGATCAGATGTGTTGTCCAAAGACGTATTGCTGCTTGTCATTTTGACATGTTGACTTTTATTGTTATTTGGAAAATATGGCATATTGTTGCGTAATCACTTGAAGGAAACGAAAGGGTAGAGTTCAAAGGTAATAGAAACGTGCTACGTATGCACAGTTATTCCAAGTTTTATTTCCTAATGGACATCTGAGTTCAACTCATACTACTTCATATTTACAAATTTGTTTTCGATTTGGCTGCTCTTTGACGTTTGAGTAAATTGATGCTGCAAGATAAAAGAAATATTTAATAATTACATGGAAATATTAATTTTAAATATACTCTGTAGAAGTACATTGTATATTTGCGTGGATTTATAGTGAAATATAACATAAGAGTTTTATGATATTTAATTGTGCTGTATGTTTTCAGTAATGCATTTTTTGTATTTAATAGCAGAGTAAACAACGCACAGCGGATCTTAATCTAATGGAGTTTGCTCTGTTTATTCCTGGCTTGAAAAGTTTTCCACCGAAAATTGAATTGCCTTGCAAATGCCGGTCAGATCCGGTATAAAATATCCCTGACCCACATCACCAACTAGTTTTTCACTCATCGATTATTGGAAATGTCGCTGTTTTCCAATTTTATCAGAAAAAAGGTTAAGAAAATTGGTTTTTTTGGCAGCAAATTGGATTCCGGTTTGACTTAAAATCTTAGTAGAGTGATGCTCCCAATACGCAACCACACTTGGTCGAAAAAAAAAATTGCAAGAGACTATCTAGGAACATTTTTCTATTTTAATGGTTCGTTTTGTTTTGCTTATTTTCCGATAGGGTGGATAATTGATGTATATTGGAACGATCTTCCGTCATCCCTTGTCAAATTTGGATTGGAGACAAACCGGTTTCGGCGTTGCGCTATCACCAGTGTCATTTTCGGATTTGTTGTTGTCGTTTGTCTTATATTTATAGTTTGTAGGTGCATGAGCAGTTATTGTCAAAATGAATGTTTGTATGGATATACATACATATATGTATATGTATTTGTTTAATGCTTATTAAACTAATTTCACATAGAAGCTTAGTGGAGCCACATTTTCTTTTAATGAAATAATAAATTTTTCCTTTTCCCACACGGCCGCTTGCTTTATTGGCGGACATCCGTCGAAATATTTTCTTATTTTACGAAAATAGTTGAAATGAGAAATCTGTTTTTGACAATTTTCGACAAAAACGACGAAATAAATTGGAGATATATGTTACCTTTTTACATAGAATAAGAAGCAAAAGTGGTCGTCAATGAAATTTTTATGTGCCCCACTTCCTAGGTAAGGGGGTTAATATAAAATTTCAGTGAAATCAGGAGACGTTGACATGTTTTATCATAGCTTATGTGCCACACTGTACGAGTATGAGTAACTTAAATGTTTGCGCGTATTGCGCTCCGACTGCATTTTTTCGATATGAGGTACGAGGTTGTTATCCCGGATAGGGATTATTGGTCGAAGAAGCCGCCGGACCTGCGCGATAGGCTGCAGATTTATACTGACGGCTCCGAAAAGGAGGACAGCAAGGTATTTGCACCTCAACTAAGGTGGAATCTATCCTTCAGCCTACCAGATCATTGCAGCGTCTTCCAGGCGGAGGTGGCTGCTATAAATGAGGCCGTTGATCACCTGAGGAATGCTGTTCACGGCTATAATAAAATTTGTATTTACTCTGACAGACAGGCTGCACTAAAAGCGCTTGGATCGGTCACATGTAAGTCCAGGACAGTGGAGAAGGGCCGCAAATTTCTTAACGAGATCGCTGAGCAAACTTCCCTCAGTCTGGTATAGATGCCTGGACACTCGGAAATACCGGGCATTGAGATGGCTGACGAACTTGCAAGTGGGGCACATCCGTTTCGCTTTCGTCGTCCTGGAAGGGATTGAGCATGCCACTCGCTACCTGTAAGCTCATTTTGAAAGGAATTTTCCTTAGGGAAGCGGGTATGAGATGGAGCAATCTCGTATACTGTTACCACACTAAGCTCGTGTGGCCTCAATGGGACGCGAGACGTACAAGAAGTCTCTTTCTTCTTAGAAGGGGGACATATCTCTGGTGGTACCACACCGAATGCCCTGAGTTCACACCCCGGGCAAAGCAACATCAACATTTTAGAAATAAGGTTTTTCAATTAGAAGACAATTTTTTTAACCGGGGTCGCCCCTCGGTAGTGTTTGGCAAGCACTCCGAGTGTATTTCTGACATGAAAAGCTCTCAGTGAAAACTCATCTGCCTCGCAGACGCCGTTCGGAGTCGGCATAAAACAAGTAGGTTCCGTCCCGCCAATTTGTAGGAAAAAATAAGAAAAAGGAACACGACGTAGATTGGAAGAGAAGCTCGGCCTAAAATCTCTTCGGAGGTTATCGCGCCTTACATTTATTTATTTATTTTATTTCTAACGCTTCTGATCTGGACTCGTTTGCCGGATGGTACGCAGACAATAACTTATTTTTAAATTCAAACAAATGCTGTGTTTTGTGTCTTATTCCATAAGGACAACTGCCACATATTTTATCTACAAACTAAATGCTAAATCTCTTAATCGTTGTCAGTAGAGTAAAGACTTGGTTGTAATTTTAGACTCCAAACTCTCTTTTTCTAGTCACATTGATTTCGTTGTTTCAAAATTTGTTGCAATGGTTGGGTTCAGTAGACGTAACACCAGTGACTTTAAGGGCCGTATGACGTTGAAGGTACTTTATATATCCTGGGACAGAAGTCGTCTTGAATATTGCTCAATAATATGGAATCCTTTCTATGAATCTAATTCCTACAAAATTGAGAGAGTTCAAAAAATTTTTACAAAAATTGCTTTACGTATGCTTCACTGGCCAGGCGGGCTCCCATCATATACCAGCAGTCACAAATTGCTTGGTCTTCAGGCTTTGCATGACAGAAGAACTTTTATCTCACTCATGCTTGCCTATAATGTAATAAACTTGAGCATAAATTGCTCTGATTTATCTACTTTGTTCATTCCATATATTCCACTGCGTGATATTCGGCAAAATAGATATTTATCGAAATAACTCATAAAACGAATTATGCTATGAATAAACCTATAACTAGGACTATACATCTAACAAATCGATTCAGTAGTGTTATTAATTTTAATAACAGCTTATATAAGTTTAAGATTGAATTGTTTTCTATTTTTAACTAGTCTGTAAGCAAGCATGTAGTTATCGACATGTAAGAATTGAAGTAGATTATAGTCAGCGCAAGGCATTTATCATACACCAAAGGCATGTCTCAATTGGGTCCAATTTCAAGGGGCTGCCAGCACAATATATAGCTTCTCCAACCCAATTGTCAACTCACCTAACCGTGGCGAATCCTGTTTCATTGACAGCCGAGGCTCTGGCGACCCCAAGTTCCTCATGGAACTAGGCGGTGGGGAGGGCGGGATGGCCTAGAAGGTTTAATGTGGTCATATAAATCGTTCCCGAGATGGTCGAACTAGTAGTACCTTAATAGTGCTTTGTTACCGGAACGTACCGAATCTATATCCGGCAAGGACCATCAACATCGGTAACACTCCCCAAAGGCTTCGGGGAGTGTCTTTATCGTTAATACAACAATAACAACAAAGCATGTACTTTTAGACTGAATGAATTAAATAAATAAATAAAATGCGCGCACAAAGAAATGACTAGTAATTCAGTTTGATATTATTGACAGGTTGACTTAGCACATTTTTTTTAACAGCTGACGACTTAGCACATTTTTACATCATTGTCCACAGCACGTAAAAATGAAAAATTGAAATATTTTTTTTTTGTGATCGATGTATTTTGAATTTAGTTTTAAAACTGCATTAAAATACAATTTTTCAAAAAAAGTGACTTAGCACATTTTCACATTAAGCTAACGATTTTTTCTTTTTTTTCTATACCTTTTTTTTAACTGGTTTTTTCTCAAGCTGATACTAACTAAAATTCTTCCTCCCTAGTAAGTTGGGGTGTGATATATTTAAAATATATTGGCATTGAAAATGAATAAGGAAAGTAATTAGAAAATGGGCGAAAATTAACGATTATCCATGGAATGCTCGTACTATTAACTTTGTCATTGTACTTTGAAGTCAGATTTTTATTCGCCACACGCAAACAAAATTCTTGGGGATGAGTATTTGTATTTATATAATGAGTGTAGCAAATTATGCACATGTGTATATACTTACCTGAGAATATGTTTAAATCAACGCTCATATACTATTCGCCCTATATGTTGCAAGTAATCTATACGCCTAGATAAGCGCTTACGATTTACTATTGCATCCTAAAATATACTTGTATGTACCGAACGGCAACTGCAAGGCAGATGAGTTTTCACTGAAAAGCTTTTCATGACAGAAATACTCTCTGAGTACTTGCCCCGCTTAGAAAACCTCCCTTTTACAAATCTTCCTTATAGTAAGGGCAACCTTTCTGTCGAAGTTTGTTATGATCCGTTTAACGGTTTTTTTATTTATGATTAGTAATATTTGTTAAATTGATTTTATCACATGTGTGCGGTGCCACGCCCATTTTCAAAAATTTTTTATCAAGTGTCCCAATATCAGTCCACACAATAAATTTTAACATTCTAGATGTATTATTTACTAAATAATCAGGTTTTTTACCCAAGTTATCGTGATCACAGACAGACGTACGGAAGGATGGACGGACATGGCTAAATCAATTTCTTTTTCATCTTAAGCATTTTGATATATGGAAGTATATATTTACTTCGATTCGTTTATGCCGTCATGATCAACCGTTATGTTACCGAAGTTAATATACTCTGTGTGCAAGGCACGTGTGCACTCTACAAGTGAGGTCAATCTGCTTGTCAGATATGCAGCAAATCATGGCAACTTCCCGCTGGAGTCCAGACGCTTGACCAAGCTGGTGGTATGCGCACGCTCAACCTCTTATCGAACTTGCTGAACGATGCCTTGATCAATATGTTCGACTTTTCACGTGCTACTCATGTATATATGAGCCGTTTATTTTGAAAGTGGCATAAGTCATTCCCAATTCATGGTCTTAAATGCATTGTTATTTTTTAACGAATGCATATATATATATGGTTCTACAATTATAAAATAATAATAAGAATAGCATCTTTTGGATATTGGACTCTAAAAAACTGGAGGCAAGGAGAGATACAAACAAATTACCACTGAACCTAAACGACATGAAATGACTTATGCCACTTTCAAAATAAACGGCTCATATATGCTTTTTTCTCATGTGTGTAACTAGTATATGGGTTAGTATGTGTAAAATTCGTTAATGAACAACCAAATGTATGCAGGCACACATTCCGAATTTATGGCATAGTTGTGATCAGATGCATGCTGACATATGTACATAAAAACACAAATACTCAGATGCGTTGATGTCGGACGTTTAATATTCTTTTTACCTTTCTACACTTTGTAATATTTTTAAATTTTTTATCATATTTTTGTGCTTGCATCGTAGTAGTGTATTGATCATTTCGGGGACTACCTTACCTACATATGTAGATACATATTTAAGTATGCTAATGCCTCTTTCATGTTAAGCGATTATGAAATTATGAATTAATTTAATCAAGTGAAATTTGTGTGACCCAAAAGCTTACATCTTTTGTAAGTAGATATTTATGGACGTACACGTGTGTGTATTAATCACATTAAATTATTTGTTTAAGTATATGCTTTAGTGATGTAAGGAATCGAGATACCAGACATCGACGTAAGCTGTCACAAATACAATATTTTTTCCTGTTTTCTTCAGGAACACACATGGATCTGATTGCAATGGCCGGAATTTCATTAATTTAGATTTTTCATCTACTTTTTTGTACCACTGTCTACCAGACTGCTACGAAGCATAAAGTGCTTTCTAAACCAAATACACCTTATTTCCGTGGTCTTTTTTCAATTCGTCCTTGTTTAAAATTTGATCGAATTCTTACGTTATTCTCATATGAATTTCTTCCTCGATGTTAAAATATGCAGTTATAAAGTCTAGCTGATGTAAAATCAGGCCATATTCAGCCGCAAGAGTTATCAATAAATGGATAGATCCAATCTGGCAACAGGTGAAAATGTTTCATCAAAAGCAATTCCAGGTATTTGAGTGAAAACTTTTGCAACAAGCCTAGCCTTGCGTCTTTCTATACTACCGTCATTTTTATACTTAGTACGTAAGACCCATTTACATTCAATTATTTTCTTGTTAACTGGAGGCTCAACTACTTTCGAAGTATGGGTTTTCATCAAGGCTTCGGGATCCGTACGATAAGTCGAAAAAAAAATATCGAAAAAAAAAAATGTCGAATTTTAATATTTTTTATAAGTTGTAATTTTTTTTGCCTAAACGCAAAATGTCGAAATAAAAAAGGCCGAAAAAAATACAACATGCCGAAAAAATTAGAAACTCAAAAAAATTTTTTTAATGACAATTAAGTTTTCAATTATCTATAATATGATATATACGTAGTTATAACAATTTCCTGAAAAAATGTCATTGCTGTTTTGTGGAATACTTGTGGTGCACTTCATGCCAAATCCATTTTTTTCAATAATTTTCAAGAAACGTTTATATTAAAATAGGTGTTTTAATATGTCGACTTCGGTCGCAATCTGCGCTTTATAAGATCTTAGATTCATTTTGTAATAGTAGTCTGAATATTTTGAGTCAGCCAATAATTGTGTATGTTTCTTTTTTCAAAAGATGTACTACTTCCACTTTGTCACTCAGTTCTCAATCTAAGTTACCTTATTTTTTCATTTTTAAGTATGCACGAGGTACATATGTATGAGTAATTTTTAAAAACAATGAGGTTTTTTTTTTAATATTATGGGTTTTTTACTTTGCTTTTTTAATCTACGTTACCTTTGCGTTTGTTATGTTTTTTAAGTCACTCAAGGCGTATGTGTATTTTTATACGCAGTTGAGCAGAGCTCACAGAGTATATTAACTTTGATTGGATAACGGTTGGTTGTACAGGTATAAAGGAATCGAGATAGATATAGACTTCCATATATCAAAATCATCAGTATCGAAAAAAAATTTGATTGAGCCATGGCCGTCCGTCCGTCCGTCCGTCTGTCCGTTAACACGATAACTTGAGTAAATTTTGAGGTATCTTGATGAAATTTGGTATGTAGATTCCTGGGCACTCATCTCAGATCGCTATTTAAAATTAACGATATCGGACTATAACCACGCCCATTTTTTCGATATCGAAAACTTCGAAAAACTGAAAAAATGCGATAATTCATTTCCAAAGGCGGATAAAGCGATGAAACTTGGTAGATGGGTTGACGTTATGATGCAGAATAGAAAATTAGTAAGATTTTGGACAATGGGCGTGGCACCGCCCACTTTTACAAGAAGGTAATTTAAAAGTTTTGCAAGCTGTAATTTGGCAGTCGTGGAAGATATCATGATGAAATTTGGCAGGAACGTTACTACTATTACTATATATGTGCTAAATAAAAATTAGCAAAATTGGATGAAGAACACGCCCACTTTTTAAAAAAAAAATTTTTTTAATTCAAATTTTAACAAAAAATTTAATATCTTTACTGTATATAAGTAAATTAAGTCAAAATTCAACTCCAGTAATGATATTGAATTTTAGGATAATAAGCTTTTTTATTACCCGTGTTACTTTTCAATGAAGAAAACCGCACGATATATGCAAATATTAAATTTATTTTGATATGTTGTTTGTACCTTGAGCATAAGACGACTGGCAAAAAAACTGCTGTTAGCATTTACCCTTATACAGCTTATCATATCATTATTCTATGAATCTATTGTATAAAGAGCACTTTCATTGGTGCAGAAATATTGCCTGATTTAACGGTAACAAAAACAAGAGATTTAACTAGTTATATACAAACATATGCTGACAAAGTCAGCTGCTTTAGCGGTAGTGCACAATAGGTTTTTTATGCTAACATACATATGTACATATGTATGTATGTTTTATGTAGAACAATGATTAC
Source organism: Eurosta solidaginis (assembly GCF_040869045.1). Classification (NCBI taxonomy): domain Eukaryota; kingdom Metazoa; phylum Arthropoda; class Insecta; order Diptera; family Tephritidae; genus Eurosta; species Eurosta solidaginis. The sequence goes on along the minus strand of NC_090321.1, from coordinate 160,931,379 downwards.
AGATCAATGGTAAACAGGTTTGTATGCATTGATAACAATAGCGTTTAGTGGGAGTGCAGATTTAAAGTAAGGAAATGTTAGCATATGTGTTTATGAAGTTTATGTATATCCATATGAACATTATAAATTGCAAGTGATAATAAGAAAATAAAGTGATCGTACATGACAAAACGTAGAATAACGAATTAGCAGCTTATACTTTTAAATATGTATGTACAATATGCTTATAACTAAACATACTCCGCCCGTTGAAAGGCTTAGGCTTTCAATACATTATCGTCAATTGGAAGTAGGCACAATTTTGTCACCGACCGTTTGTAGATCCCACTTGCAGTCTTCAGAGTGGCAACCCGAACCACCTGGTCCTTCCCACTAATAGTTTCGATGACCCTGGCCAGTGGCCATTTAAGCGGCGGTTGGTTTTCGTCCTTCATCAAAACTAAGTCTCCAGGTTTTAGATTTATTGCTGATGAATTCCACTTTTGGCGTTGCTGAAGAAGAGTCAGATATTCGGTATGCCATTTTTTCCAAAACTGTTGTTGTATGTAGCATACACGCTGCCATCTACTAAGTCGATTTATGCTTACTGCGGTAAGGTCAGGTTCTACCACTGATGTGAAAGATGCGCCAATAAGAAAGTGCCCAGGGGTAAGCACCTCAATGTCATCAGGGTTCTCTGAAATGGGACATAGAGGACGTGAATTTATAATTGCACAAATCTGGCACGCAAGTGTGCGAAGCTCATCAAAATTTAATAGGGAAAGACCAACTACGCGATAAAAATGATATTTGGCCATTTTTACTCCGGCTTCCCATAAGCCGCCAAAGTGCGGAGAGCGTGGGGGTATGAACCTCCATTCAATTCCGTCGCTAGCACACTGCTCATGTATTACTTTCACATTCCCTTGATCAAAGAATAAGTTTTTTAGTTCAGATAGCTCATTTTTGGCTCCATCAAAGTTAGTGGCGTTGTCCGACTATGCGTTATGACTTGCGGCTTGCCGCGAGTACCAATGAATCTCTTTAAGGCCGCGATGAATGACGAGGTTGCTAAATCTTTGACCAGCTCCATATGTATAGCCTTAGTTGCGAAGCAAATAAATATGCAGATATAACACTTGATTGGAGCTCGATTTCGTACGTCGGATTTGTAGAAAAACGGACCGCAAAAGTCGAATCCGGTCGTTAGGAATGCACGATTGCACTCAACCCTTGCTGCCTGCAGGTTTCCCATTAAGTGTTGCATAGATTTTGGCTTGACATGAAAGCACCGAACACACTGGTTAATAACTCGACTTACGGTTTTACGACCGCCAATTGGCCAGTACTGAAGACGAATGGATGCTACTAGAGATTGTGGTCCAGCATGTAAAAGTTTGTTATGAAAACTGCTGATGATTGAATCAGTCACAGGGTGCCGTTTCGGCAATATAATTGGGTGCTTTGCTGAAAAGTCCATACTTGAATGCTGAAGTCTTCCGCCAACACGAAGCAGTCCACGCTCGTCAAGGAAGGGGTTCAGTGAACGAATTTCAGACGAAGTTTTGATCGTTTGTCCAATTTCGATGGCTTTGTATTCTTCACGAAGATGCACTCTCTGAATCATTCGAATTAGTAGGAAAGTGCCTTCTTGTAATTCCTTTGTACTGAGTGGTCCAGATGTTCTACTTTTAGCTAATTTAGAAAAACGATAAATGTATGCATATACTCTCTGCAATCTATCAAACGAGTTAACAAATTTGGAATTGAAAGAAATATCAGACGTAGTAGTAAATGCGAACGCTCGTTTGCGACATTCTGGTAAGTCCTTTGAAGGTAAAAGAGATTCCGGCCAGTCTCGTAGATCACTGCTAAGATACGACGGTCCGTGCTTCCATAAGGGCATGTTTAAAAGCTCTTTCGGGCTGGCCCCTCTTGACAGAATGTCGGCTGAGTTGGAAGCGGTTGGAACATAGCTCCAAATCATACCTTTCGTTAGGGTTTGGATCGTGTTAATACGATTTGCGACGAAGACATTGAAGTTAGCTGGTTCACTTCGCAGCCATGATAGCACTATTGTAGAATCCGACCAGCAATATATTCCCTTTGCTTTGAAGTGAATTGAATCGGCTACCTTTGCAATCAATTCGGCTAAAAGGGATGCTCCGCAAAGCTCAAGCTTCGGTATCGTGAGCGTTTTAAGAGGAGCTACACGAGATTTGGAACAGAGAAGATTGGTTTGTACATTTCCATCCCTTTCAGCACGTATATATATGCAAGCGCCATAAGCAGCAGCACTCGCATCACAAAATCCATGTATTTGTATGTAAGATCCGGGTATAAGCAAGTACCGGTCAAAGCTAAAACGAGTAATTAATTTGTATTGCTTGCACATTTCTAACCATTCCGTTTCTATTGCCTGAGATGGACTTTCGTCCCAATGTAGCTTCTCTTTCCACAAACACTGCAGGAATATCTTTGCTTTGGCCACTACGGGCCCAATCAAGCCAAGTGGGTCGTAAAGTCTAGCTACAGCTGAAAGTATTGTACGTTTAGTTACCTTGTTAGGTGGGGCAAAGGGTGAAAATGAGAATATGAAGACGTCCATGCTTGGGTCCCATACCAATCCAAGTGTTTTTGTTATACTCGTACCATCATCGAATGTTCGGAATTCCTGCCTATCATTTGCAGCAATATCATCCAAAACGGTAATGTCATTTGAGCAAAATTTTCATAAGTGGAAGTTCCCAAGAGAAAGTAACCCTTTTGTCTGACTTAACATTATTTTGGCATCATCAATGGAGTCAGCGCCGGATATCATATCGTCTACATAAAACCCATTTTGTACTGTCTGAGCTCCGACTGGATAAATGTGAGCTTCGTCGAGAGAAAGCTGCTGCATTGAACGAATAGCTAGAAAAGAAGGTGGTTTTGTTCCATATGTGACAGTGTCTAATTTAAAAATACGAACATTTTCATTAGGGTTACCCCTCCATATTATACATTGAAGAAAGTTGTCAGGATGCGAGATTCGTACGCAGCGATACATCTTACAAATGTCGGCGGTAAGAGCAATTTTAAAACTTCGGAACCTGAGCAACGTATCAAAAAGCTGGGGTTGAATGGTAGGACCTTTAATAAGAATGGAATTCAGCGAATGCCCATTACTGGTCGGCGCAGAACCATCAAACACCACACGTAGTTTGGTTGTTGTGCTATCAGCTTTTAGCACACAGTGATGCGGTAGAAAGTATATGGGAATTTTGTTTGGTATGCCGTCAACGACAGACATGTGATTCAAATCGAGATACTCCTTAATAAACGAAGAGTATTGTTGTTTAAGGTCAGCATTACGCTGCAACTTTCGCTCTAGGGCTTTAAAGCGATTTACTGCTTGCTCGTACGACTCTCCTAATTCGCATGAAGGCGATTTTGTTGGTAAGCGAACAGAAAACTCGCCAGTTTCCAAACGCCTGTAATTTTTTATAAAATGCTCTTCACATAAATCTTCCTCTGCTGTATTCTTCGGTAAAGAGGCATTGCAATTCTCTATAGTCCAAAAGCCTTCGACTAGTTTATTTAACTCAATATATATATCATTTTCGAGAGCCATATCGATGGCTGCCAAACACGATAGTTTGGAAGCGTTGCATGTGGTTGCGCCTGACGCAATCCAGCCTAATTTGGTTTTTTGTAAAACTGGTAAATTTTCAGCTAGCTTTATCTGACCAACGCAACGTAGGTCGAAAAATAAACTAGCCCCAATAAGCATATCAATCCGTTGAAGTTCAAAAAATAGCGGGTCGGCAAGGCATATATTAGAAGGTATGTTCCAATCAACATCTTTCAATGAACGACTTGGTTGTACATCTGTTATAGTAGATGTGACGACTGCTGTCAATTTGGCTGCGTAATCAGTAATACGAGAATGCAGGTCTGAATCAACTATATGATTAGCGACGAAATCATTTTGGCCAATACCAGAAATGAACTGCGATGATTTAATTTTCTTGATTTGCAATTGATTAACTAGCCGATTGGTTATGAAATTGAGCTGTGACGCAGAATCTAATAGAGCTCGGCAAGGAATTAGAGAGCCAGTTTTACCCTTTAGGTATATTACAGCGGTAGCTAAGAGAACGAAATCTCTGTCAGCAACACCAGATTCTGTTGAACTAACAAGTGTTGAAGATGGAGGAACGAAAGATGGAGATGAAAAATGTGAATTAACAGGAGCGGTCGGTGTAGTTGTCATATGTGCAGGTGATAGTGGCTTAGGTACTTGAGACGAATTCTCAAATGAAGTAGTACCTTGATGAAGCAAACTATGATGCTTCGACGAGCAATGTCTACAATGACCAGACTTGCACTCCTTGATAGAATGACCTCCTCTGCGGCAATTGAGACAAAGTTGTAGTTTTTTCACTTCTTTGTAGCGCATTAAAGGGGAAAGACCTAAAAATTGTTGGCATCTTGAAATCCTATGTTCGCTAGAGCGGCATAAGGTGCAGCCAGCTACAGTTGACGTCAATAGAACCTTTTTATTGTTATTGTCATAGGACAGTTTCTTTCCTACTCGCTTATCCGGCAATGCAAAAGCGTTTTCAACATTTTCGAGGCGTTGGCAACGTTGCTCCAAAAATTTGGCCATTGAATTCCACGTTGGTATTTCGTTTGTAGGTGCTTCTTCCTCCCACTTGGATCGTGGTTTTATGTCTAACTTCTGTGCAACTAGTTGAATCAAGAGACAATCTGCTATCTGTTCCTTTGTTCCCATGGTTTGTAAGGCACGTAAATGAGCATTCATGGTATCACTAATTTCTCGAAGTTTGGCAACCTTATCACCCTCTACCTTTCTGAGCTGCACAATGTCCCTGATATGAGCTTGGAAATTTAAGCGCTTATTGTCAAACCTAGATTTTAACAAAACAATAGCTTTATCATAATTTTGCTCTGATATTTCCAACGATCGAATTGTGTCTAACGCTGCATCACGTAGACTTGAACGAAGATGCTGAAATTTTTCTATTCTTGTTAAATCTGTGTCTTGATGCACAACGGTGTTGAACATCGAAAAGAAATCTGGCCAATCTACATAGTTACCGCTAAATTTGGGAATTTGCAGGATGGGCAGCTTTTGCTTAGGTTGAGTAACGATGAACGACGGCTGATCTCCAGCAGATACCCGCGACGTAGAGCTGTGACCTTCTGTAGTTCGGCATGTGTGCATCTGTCGAGTCAACTTCGTTTTTACCTCAATATAATGGTTTGTAAACGTAGTAAAAATGTCATCAGCTTCGCTGTCTTCCATTTGGGCATGAGTAGCATCGAACCTCTTCTCTAGGCGATCCACTTGTTCGATGCGTACCTCTACTGCAGCTTCGTCGAACTCATGTAGAACATCAAAGGTGAGTGAGTTGCTGATCTGGCTAATTTGATGGACTAGTGACTCCAGCTTCTTCTTGGCTTCAACTGAGTCGATTTTCTTGGTTGGTGCCATTTACGAAAATTTTTATTTTATTTATTTTGACGATTTAACACGGTGTTCGAAAATAATTACTTTTTATATTTGAACCGATTCCGCGATCACGTCGGGGTCACCAATGAATTTTAGGATAATAAGCTTTTTTATTACCCGTGTTACTTTTCAATGAAGAAAACCGCACGATATATGCAAATATTAAATTTATTTTGACATGTTGTTTGCACCTTGAGCATAAGACGACTGGCAAAAAAACTGCTGTTAGCATTTACCCTTATACAGCTTATCATATCATTATTCTATGAATCTATTGTATAAAGAGCACTTTCATTGGTGCAAAAATATTGCCTGATTTAACGGTAACAAAAACAAGAGATTTAACTAGTTATATACAAACATATGCTGACAAAGTCAGCTGCTTTAGCGGTAGTGCACAATAGGTTTTTTATGCTAACATACATATGTACATATGTATGTATGTTTTATGTAGAACAATGATTACAGATCAATGGTAAACAGGTTTGTATGCATTGATAACAATAGCGTTTAGTGGGAGTGCAGATTTATAGTAAGGAAATGTTAGCATATGTGTTTATGAAGTTTATGTATATCCATATGAACATTATAAATTGCAAGTGATAATAAGAAAATAAAGTTATCAGTGATCGTACATGACAAAACGTAGTAATAAGGAATTAGCAGCTTATACTTTTAAATATGTATGTACAATATGCTTATAACTAAACAGATATGATGCAACAAAATACAAAAATAAAAGAAAATTTCAAAATGGGCGTGGCTCCGCCCATTTTCATTTAGTTTGTCTAGAATACTTTTAATGCCATAAGTCGAACAAAAATTTACCAATCCTTCTTAAATTTGGTAGGGGCATAGATTCTATGACGGTAACTGTTTCCTGTGAAAATGGGCGAAATCGGTGGAAGCCACGCCCAGTTTTTATACACAGTCCACCGTCTGGCCTTCCTCTCGGCCGTTAACACAATAACTTGAGCAAAAACAGATATACATATCTTTACTAAACTTAGTCCACGTACTTATCTGAACTCTCTTTATCTTGGTATAAAAAATGGCCGAAATCCGACCATAACCACGCCCACTTTATCGATATCGAAAATTACGAAAAATGAAAAAAATGCCATAATTCTATACCAAATACGAAAAAAGGGATGAAACATGGTAATTGGATTGGTTTATTGACGCAAAATGTAACTGGAAAAAACTTTGTAAAATGGGTGTGACACCTACCATATTAAGTAGAAGAAAATGAAAAAGTTCTACAAGGCGAAATCAACAGCGTTTGGAATCTTGGCAGGAATACTGTTAGTGGTATTGCATATATAAATAAATTAGCAGTACCCGACAGATGATTTTCTGGATCACTTGGTCCACATTTTGGTCGACATCGCGAAAACGCCTTCACATATACATCTAAGGGCCACTCCCATTTAAAACCCTCATTAATACCTTTAATTTGATATCCATATCGTACAAACACATTCTAGAGTCATCCCTGGCCCATCCTAATGGCGATATCTCGAAAAGGCGTCCACCTATAGACTTAATGCCCACTCCCTCTTAAAATGCTCAGTAACACCTTTCGTTATTTACCCATATCGTACAAACATTCTAGAGTCAGCCCTGGCCCACCCTAATGGCGATATATCAAAAAGGCGTCCACCTATAGACCTAATGCCCACTCCCTCTTAAAATGCTCAGTAACACCCTTCGTTTGATACCAATATCGTACAAACATTCTAGAGTATAGACCTAATGCCCACTCCCTCCTAAAATGCTCAGTAACACCTTTCGTTTGATACCCATATCGTACAAACATTCTAGAGTCACCCCTGGCCCACCCTAATGGCGATATCTCGAAAAGGCGTCCACCTATAGACCTAATGCCCACTCCCTCTTAAAATGCTCAGTAACACCTTTCGTTTGATACCCATATCGTACAAACATTCTAGAGTCACCCCTGGCCCACCCTAATGGCGATATCTCGAAAAGGCGTCCACCTATAGACCTAATGTCCACTCCCTCTTAAAATGCTCAGTAACACCTTTCGTTTGATACCCATATCGTACAAACAATTTCTAGAGTCACCCCTGGCCCACCCTAATAGCGATATCTCGAAAAGGCGTCCACCTATAGACCTAATGCCCACTCCCTCTTAAAATGCTCAGTAACACCTTTCGTTATTTACCCATATCGTACAAACATTCTAGAGTCACCCCTGGCCCACCCTAATGGCGATATATCAAAAAGGCGTCCACCTATAGACCTAATGCCCACTCCCTCTTAAAATGCTCAGTAACACCTTTCGTTTGATACCCATATCGTACAAACATTCTAGAGTCACCCCTGGCCCACCCTAATGGCGATATCTCGAAAAGGCGTCCACCTATAGACCTAATGCCCACTCCCTCTTAAAATGCTCAGTAACACCTTTCGTTTGATACCCATATCGTACAAACATTCTAGAGTCACCCCTGGCCCACCCTAATGGCGATATCTCGAAAAGGCGTCCACCTATAGACCTAATGCCCACTCCCTCTTAAAATGCTCAGTAACACCTTTCGTTTGATACCCAAATCGTACAAACAAATTCTAGAGTCACCCCTGGCCCACCCTAATGGCGATATCTCGAAAAGGCGTCCACCTATAGACCTAATGCCCACTCCCTCTTAAAATGCTCAGTAACACCTTTCGTTATTTACCCATATCGTACAAACATTCTAGAGTCACCCCTGGCCCACCCTAATGGCGATATATCAAAAAGGCGTCCACCTATAGACCTAATGCCCACTCCCTCCTAAAATGCTCAGTAACACCTTTCGTTTGATACCCATATCGTACAAACATTCTAGAGTCACCCCTGGCCCACCCTAATGGCGATATCTCGAAAAGGCGTCCACCTATAGACCTAATGTCCACTCCCTCTTAAAATGCTCAGTAACACCTTTCGTTTGATACCCATATCGTACAAACATTCTAGAGTCACCCCTGGCCCACCCTAATGGAGATATCTCGAAAAGGCGTCCACCTATACACCTAATGCCCACTCCCTCTTAAAATGCTCAGTAACACCTTTCGTTTGATACCCATATCGTACAAACAAATTCTAGAGTCACCCCTGGCCCACCCTAATAGCGATATCTCGAAAAGGCGTCCACCCATAGACCTAATGCCCACTCCCTCTTAAAATGATCAGTAACACCTTTCGTTTGATACCCATATCATACAAACATTCTAGAGTCACCCCTGGTCCACCTTTATGGCGATATCTCGAAAAGGCTTCCACCTATAGAACTAAGGATTAAATAAATAAATAAAAATAAATGTAAGGCGCGATAACCTCCGAAGAGATCTAAGGCCGAGCTTCTCTTCCAATTTGCGTCGTGCTCCTCTTGATTTTCCCTACAAATTGGCCGGACGGGACCTACATGTTTTATGCCGACTCCGAACGGCATCTGCAAAGCAGATGAGTTTTCACTGAGAGCTTTTCATGGCAGAAATACACCCGGAGTGCTTGCCAAACACTGCCGAGGGGCGACCCCGCTTAGAAAAATTTTCTTCTAATTGAAAAATCTTATTTCTAAAATTTTGATGTTGCTTTGTCTGGGAGTTGAACCCAGGGCATACGGTATGATAGGCGGAGCACGCTACCCATCACACCACGGTGGCTAAGGATTACTTCCTTTTAAAATACTCATTACCACCTTTCATTTGATACCCATATCGTAAAAACACATTCTAGAGTCACCCCTGGCCCACCCTAATGGCGACATTTCGAAAAGGCGTCCACCTGTAGACCTAATGCTCACTCCCTTTTAAAATGCTCAGTAACACCTTTCGTTTGATACCCATATCGTACAAACATTCTAGAGTCACCCCTGGCCCACCCTAATGGCGACATCTCGAAAAGGCGTCCACCTATAGACATAATGCCCACTCCCTCTTAAAATGCTCAGTAACACCTTTCATTTGATTCCCATATCGTACAAACACATTCTGGAGTCACCCCTGGTCCACCTTTATTGCGATATCTCGAAACGGCGTCCACCTATGGAACTAAGGATCACTCCCTTTGAAAATACTCAAATGCTCAGTAACACCTTTCATTTGATTCCCATATCGTAAAAACACATTCTAGAGTCACCCCTGGCCCACCTTAATGGCGATATTTCGAAAAGGCGTCCACCTATAGACCTAATGCCCACTCCCTCTTAAAATGCTCAGTAACACCTTTCATTTGATTCCCATATCGTACAAACACATTCTAGAGTCACCCCTGACCCACCTTAATGGCGATATCTCGAAAAGGCGTCCACCGATAGACCTAAGGCCCGCTCCCTCTTAAAATGCTCAGTAACACCTTTCATTTGATACCCATATCGTACAAACAAATTCTAGAGTCAGCCCTGGTCCACCTTTATGGCGATATCCCTAAATGGCGTCCATCCATAGAACTATGGCCTACTCTCTCTTAAAATACTCTTTAATACCTTCCATTTGATACACATGTCATACAACCACATTCCAGGGTTACCCTAGGTTCATTTTCCTACATGGTGATTTTCCTTATTTTGTCTCCATAGCTCTCAACTGAGTATGTAATGTTCGGTTACACCCGAACTTAGCCTTCCTTACTTGTTTATACTCAGTTGAGCAGAGCTCACAGAGTATATTAGCTTTGATTGGATAACGGTTGGTTGTACAGGTATAAAGGAATCGAGATAGATATAGACTTCCATATATCAAAATCATCTGTATCGAAAAATAATTCGATTGAGCCATGTCCGTCCGTCCGTCCGTCTGTCCGTTAACACGATAACTTAAGTAAATTTTGAGGTATCTTGATGAAATTTGGTGTGTAGGTTCCTGGGCACTCATCTCAGATCGCTATTTAAAATGAACGATATCGGACAATAACCACGCCCACTTTTTCGATATCGAAAATTTCGAAGAATCGAAAAAGTGCGATAATTCATTACCAAATATGGATTAAGCGATGAAACTTGGTAGGTGAGTTGAACTTATGACGCAGAATAGAAAACTAGTAAAATTTTGGACAATGGGCGTGGCACCGCCCACTTTTAAAAGAAGGTAATTTAAAAGTTTTGCAAGCTGTAATTTGGCAGTCGTTGAAGATATCATGATGAAATTTGGCAGGAATGTTACTCTTATTACTATACTTATGCTTAATAAAAATTAGCAAAATCGGAGAACGACCACGCCCACTTTTTAAAAAATTTTTTTTTTAATTCAAATTTTAAAAGAAAAGTTAATATCTTTACAGTATATAAGTAAATTATGTCAATATTCAACTCCAGTAATGATATGTTGCAACAAAATACAAAAATAAAAGAAAATTTCAAAATGGGCGTGGCTCCGCCCTTTTTCATTTAATTTGTCTAGGATACCTTTAATGCCATAAGTCGGACAAAAATTTACCAATCCTTGTGAAATTTGGTAGAGGCTTAGATTCTAGGACGATAACTTATTTCTGTGAAAAAGGGCGAAATCGGTTGAAGCCACGCCCACCTTCTGTACTTCCGCTCGGCCGTTAACACGATAACTTGAGCAAAAATCGATATATCTTTACTAAACTCAGTTCACGTACTTATCTGAACTCACTTTGTATTGGTGTAAAAAATGGCCGAAATCCGACTATGACCACGCCCACTTTTCGATATCGAAAATTACGAAAAATGAAAAAAATGCCATAATTATATACCAAATACGAAAAAAGGGATGAAACATGGTAATTGTATTGGTCTATTGACGCAAAATATAACTTTAGAAAAAAACTTGGTAAAATGGGTGTGACACCTACCATATTAAGTAGAAGAAAATGAAACAGTTTTGCAGGGCGAAATCAAAAGCCCTTGGAATCTTGGAAGGAATACTGTTCGTGGTATTACATATATAAATAAATTAGCGGTACCCGACAGATGATGTTCTGGATCACCCTAGTCCACATTTTGGTCGATATCTCGAAAACGCCTTCACATATACAACTAAGGGCCACTCCCTTTTAAAACCCTCATTAATACCTTTAATTTGATACCCATATCGTACAAACACATTCTAGAGTCACTCCTGGTCCACGTTTATGGCGATATCCCGAAAAGGCGTCCACCCATAGAACTAAGGCCCACTCCCTTTTAAAACACTTATTAACACCTTTCGTTTGATACCCATATTGTACAAACGCATTCTAGAGTCACCCCTGGTCCACCTTTATGACGATATCTCGAAAAGGCGTCCACCTATAGAACTTGAGCCCACTCCCTTTTAAAATTATCATTAACACATTTCATTTGATGCCTATATCGTATATACAAATTCTAGAGTCAGGCCTGGTCCACCTTTATGGCGTCCATCTATAGAACTATGTCCCCCTCTTCCTCTTAAAATACTCTTTAATACCTTCCATTTGATACACATGTCATACAAACACATTCCAGGGTTACCCTAGGTTCTTCTTACAACATGGTGATTTTCCCTTACTTTGTCCCCACAGCTCTCAACTGAGTATGTAATGTTCGGTTACATCCGAACTTAGTCTTCCTTACTTGTTTTTGATTGTTTTAGTTGAAATCTTTATTTAAACAATTTAGTCGATTTTTGTTCGTTGCAACGTCCAAAAGAATAAGTGCCGAAATTGTTACATCTAATAAGGGCAAGAGTAAGCTTGTTCTGACCGTATATGTATATCATTTAGAAAAGTCGTATAAAGATGTGTTTTACTGGAAGTGCGAGAAGAAAAATGAATTTAAATGTAACGCTCGCGTTACGACGGTGTTAGCTGGAAACGTGCATATAGTAAAAAAGCCTGCCTCAGTACACGTCCACGATCCATTGGCATATGAAGCTGAAATTTACAAAGCAAATGCTAATTTAAAGCAACAAACCAAAACTAGCAAGAGCAAACCATCACAAATAATAAACGCATCTATAGTTGGATATAAAAGAGAATGCGGGATATACCTACCGAATTCCCAGGGCATCTTGCAAAAAATCAAAAGATTAAGAACAAGCATACTGACGGAACCTTCAACTTTGGATGAAATCAACGTTCCAGAAGACCTTCAGCTCGTGGAAGAGAAAAGTTTTTACTCTCGGATGAAGAGTTTGGTAATGAGCGAATTTTAGTTTTTAGCACAATAGAAAACTTAAAGGTTCTGGGGGATTCGAGGGTATGGCTTGTGGATGGGACTTTCAAAGTTGTACCAACAATTTTGAGACAAATATTTACTATACTTGCCCATTTAAACGGAAATGTGGTTCCTGTCGTTTACTGCCTAATGAGTAGCAAAAAAAACAAAACAATGTTACGAGGAAGTTTTTTACGAAATCCTCAAGCTAGCTTGCGAGAAAATATACACCTAAACCCCGATTATATTATTTCTGATTATTTCTATTAATAAATGAGGTTTTTTCCATTTTGGACAGATTTTGTGGCGGAAAGTTCAAAGCGAAAAACTTTCCTCGATTTACGGAAAAGCTGAACACTTTTCTTTGCAGGTGATAATGCTAAAATGCTTAGCTTTCTTGAAAGCAGAGGAAATACCACAATACATCGAGGAAATTAAGAAATCGATGAGCAATCAAACTGCAGGTATATTAAACTGGATGGAAAAGAACTACATAGCCACAGCATATAAGTCCAAAAAAAGGCGTGATACCAGTAAAAATCATCTCTCAGTTTAACCACCATCGTTTTGGTCAATACATGAACAAATGGATATAAACATACCAACAACGCAAAACTCTGTAGAAGCTTGGCACAGAAGAATCCAAGTGATAATCGACAAGGACCATTTTGGAGTATACAAACTTATACATCACCTAAAAGAAGAATATATTGTTGTTAAAAACAAAATAAATTTAATTAGATCGCAAAATAAAAAGCGTATCAAAGAAAAAAGGAAATAACAAATAAAATTTTAAATAAAAAAGAAGAGTATTCCAAACTCCATTTTTTAAAAAATTTTGCATATTACACTACATTATCATAATTGTTTTTCCTTTTCATTTTCTATTTAAATATGTAAGTATTTTACCTCATGAATTTCCAAATGTTAGCTTTTAGTTGTATAAATATTTTGAGTTGAATACAATTGAATATATTGTATACATTTTATATACATAAATATCTTTCTTTCTTAACAAATTTGAACTCTGAACATAAATAGTTGTGGGACGTTACATAGGTTTGGTGGTGCTGAACCACTAAAGTACCCCGAATTTTTATGATTTTTGCAATAATTACATATTTAATGTTTTATATGAAAAATCAATTTGTCGAAATAATTCAATGAATGATGTGTAAAATTCGCGCGAATTTACACATAATTCATTGAATTATTTCGACATTTTTTTCGAGATTTCTTTTGTCGACATTTTATTTTTCAACATTTTATTTTTCGGGCTTTTTGGTATTCGAAATATTTATTTCCACATTTTTTTTCGGTATTTTTAGTTTCGACATTAAAATTTTCTACATATCGTAGCAGATCCAAGGCATCGTCATCTGCTTCTGGGTCAGATAGCGCTTCAGCTGTTGACAGTTGATCACACTCAACAGCTTATCCAGCTGTATTCCGTAATCTTCATCAATCTCTGTTCGGTTGACTTACCATATTGAAGAGTTTTCGGGGTATTCCTCGTCTACCAGTGACAACTCTCTTAGGCCTGCTTGGTCCTCGTACAGAAGTTATGGGAGTAGCGTAATGCTCATCATTTTCCAATTCTGAAGGTGAATTATGTATATCGTTCATTTCGTTCATCAATTAACTTTTCTTTTGGTTTTTTGCTGTCTTCTTCAACACTGATACTTCTTGTACATGTTTTGTTGTTGCAAAGGTCAACATAAATACTACATTCTGGACTGTGGTTGAAGTTTTACTAGTCCGAATTCTTTAAATTAAATAGGGTTTCACCACCCAGAATACGAGATGGGCATCTGCAAATTGCAGGTAGCCCAGATTGAATCATCATCTCTCTTAGTGTTCTATTTCCCTCTGCAACGTCGTTCTATTGCGTGTTTAATAAAGTCACTTATCGTACCCATGAGGGGTGCAGAAGCATGGATCATGATAACATCAGGCATCAACATAGTCCAGCGAATTAAAACGCAGCTGCTATGCCAATGAAAGATGACGCTCCGGCCGCCTATGGAAGCAGAGGAAGAGGGCGGCCCCCACTCCGCTGGAAGGACCAGGTGCAAAACGCCCTTGATGTGACCAATTCGCGCCAGTTGGCAGAGTGAAGAAGCGACTGGCGCTCCTTGTTGGACGGCCATAACTGTTTAAACGGTTCAGCGCCAATTAAGTAAGTCCTTTCTTCGACCATGCGTTTGTATTTTTCAAATTTTGTCATGACTTCACTTTTCTTTCTGATAAAGTATGTATCGCACCATCTTTTATCAACGAATGTGACAAAATATCGAGATCCCCTCAGGGAATTTGTACGCATTGGTCCACAGAGATCAGTGTGAACTAACTTCAATAGATCCGTCGATTTCGGGTATTTATTCGTTGAAATTTTTTTCCAGCGCCAGCTTTGCGTAAAGAATCTTTTAGATCCTTCTCGTTCAGATGACCAGGTGTGCTAGGCTACATTTTTCAAGTTTCTTCTAAACATAGTGCAAATCTTAAAATCTAGTAGCCACCATTACTTTTTTACCTGTTTCCGGACGTACGACTGTGGCCGCTTTGGCAGTAAATGTTACATTAGCGTATCTTTAAATTTTGCTGTGATGCCTTCGGACGTGACGAGTTTCACGGTACCAATTCCATGAATCTTCGTGGACTCGTTATTGGTCAAATGTAAAATATTTGTATCCGACGGCCCAAGTACCCCACATATGTGAAGACGCACCTGTGAAGCTTGTTCCATATATCCTTTGAAGTGATGAAATTTCTGCTCTGCTTCAATTCGGTACCTGAAATCGAAAATATAAAATCCGCTTTTGCCTTTGCATCCTCGGATTTCCATTCGGCAACTTTTTTAGGAGGAGATTCTGGTTTTGCACACGTACAATTCACGTACTTCCAGGCATTATTCATCGTAAGAGCCTGAATCTGCGGTGTAGCTCATCTCGAATCACACGCATGTATGTATGTATTCAATAATTGTTCGGCGCAGTGGAAGCAAACTGCTGGGTCTATAACCTATTGTGAAGTTAATTCAGTAACAATTTTATCTGAAGTGAAAAAATCTTGACATACAATTTTTCATGTTTCTAATACAAATAAAAGCTTGCTGAGTATCTATTTAAAGTAAAATTTAAAGTAGAAAATAACAAAGTTCCTTATTCCATTTGTTGAAATCCCACAGTTTTGCTAATTCGTCTGTTTTATTAACAAAACATAATGTGATTTCTTTATATAGTTGGATAGTTCAACCCAGATCTATATATTTGGTCTTTTTTAAGTTTTTTTTTTAGAAAAAAAAAATATTGGAAAATGGAGTTTTTGTAAATTGTGTAGCGTAAGTTACTAAAAAAACTACAAAATTTTTTCTAATAAGCAAGCGTGCACTTGCAACTCAAAAGCTTTCAAATGTCAAATAATTATGTGTACTTCTTAAAAAAACAAAAAACAAAAATGAAATCATTTTTTTCAGAACTTCGAGTAAGATATTTTGTTGGTGCCTAAAATTTGTCACACCTGTAACCCCTCTTTCATTGGTTGACTCATATATGGGCTTGTAACTTACTTTTGTTCAGTCTACGAACAAAACTTATACATATGTCTCCAGAAAGAAAGCAATTTTGTGCTTCATAAACTATTGTAATGAATTATGGGAATTTCTGATTATTGTACACCTTCTGCTAACGGACACTGCCTTCTGGCGTCACATGCCTTTAAATTAGGCTTGGTTAGTGATAACAGATGTAGGAAGTGCGGGTTGGAGGAGGAAACGATCGAGCACGTTTTGTGCTCATGCCTTGCGCTTGCCAGGCTAAGACTCCAGCTATTAGGAGTGATATAGCTGTCAGATCCAGCAGCAGAAGCAGCAAGTTGCATAACTCCCAGCATTTGCCAAGACCACGGAGTTATTTTATAACATAGGTCCTGGTTTTTGATAGCGTTTTTAAGTTTGGTCGTTAAATAAACTTCTGGTAACTTTTCGGACTCATTCAGTCTATGTGAAGTCCTCATGGACATACCAGTTCAACCCAACCTACCTAACCTATTTCTTAATAAAATTCCACTTGACAAAAGAAATACTATTGATATAAAGCCCTTTTTTGAGAGAAGCCTTTTTTTATTCATCCACGATCCTTTTAAAAGTCTTTTATATAAAAGTGGGCGTGGTTCTTAACCGATTTCCTTAACTTTCTTCGAAGCATTCCTTATAGTAAAGACAACCTGCCGAACTTTGTTATGATAGTTTCAACGATTTTTGATGTATGATTAATTATATTTGTAAAATTGATTTTCCATTCCATTTTTAAAATTTTTTTCAAATTTGAATCAAGAGTATCAATATCGATCCACACATCCAATTTCAACATTCTAGGTGTATTAATTACTAAATAATCAGGTTTTCTGTGATTTCTAAAATGTTATATATATAAAAAGGGGGCGTGGTTATCAGCTGATTTCGCTCATTTTAAAAAGCGATAGGATATGAGTGCCACCCATATACCAAATTTCAATATGATATCTTAATATTTACCCAAGTTATCGTGACCCCAGATAGACGGACGGACATGGTTATATAGCAGTCTATATTGATATCGATACGTTTATGCCGTTACGATTAACCGTTATGTTACCAAAGTTAATATACTCTGTGTGCAAAGTACACTCAGTATAAAAATACTATTTCCAATGTCATTGACATTCCCTCCGGCGTCCCATAGGGCAGCCATCTTGGTCCAATTCTGTTCTTGCTATTTATTAATGATATTTGTACATAAAAAAATATATATATCAGTTAATTATTTTGTTGACTTGGGAGTGACGATGGATGCTAAACTTAGTTTCAATCTTCATACTGTCTAGAGGAGTTATATCATTCGTGAAAAGATGGTTCAGTTACCCCTATGTAACTAAAGCCGTTTTTACCACATATGTTAGACCGATACTACAATACGGATCAATCGTCTGGAATCCACGTTATCGAGTTCATGCAGATAGATTAGAATCAATACAAAAGCAATTTTTACTCTTCTCTTTTTAAGGAATGTTCAGTGGGACTCTACGTATAATCTTTTCCCTTATACTAGTCGGTTGAAGGTCGTAGGAAAATGCTAGGCATAACATTTATGGCTAAGCTACTAAATGGGTTGCTTTCAAACCCTTTTCTTTTGAACGAAGTAAACTTCAACGTCCCATCTCGAACGAAAGACATTACAAACGACTTTTTTAGTGACAGTGTAGAACTAATTTCGAATTAAATGAACCTTTTCGGTGTTTGTGTCATGACTTAAGGTCTGGGTGACTAGGGTCTTGAGATATAGGCCAAAACGTGGACCCGGGCACCCCTAGAATGGGTTTATACAATATGGATATCAAATGAAAGCTATTGATGAGTGCTTTAGTACAGGGTAGTTTTCATACCTATTGGTGACTAGGGTCTTGAGATATAGGCCAAAACGTGGACCCGGGCACCCCTAGAATGGTTTTATACAATATGGATGTCAAATGATGATCGATAATATATTATCCACAGACGGACTGGGACTGGGATTAGGACTAGGACTGGGACTGAGACTCGGAGTGGGACTGGGACTGGGACTGGAATAAAATACATACCACCCTCTGGGACAGGCAATAAGGGATGCAGAAGAATGAGAATAAATTGAGAGAAGAGAAAAGAGAGAAGGAGGAGGAGATTGAGAAAGAGATAGAATGAGACGAAGATGGAGATAGATGAAGCGAAAATGACGGAGGGAGGAGTGAATAAAAGGATTAGGAAAAAGTGAAGAGGGGGGAGGGCAGAGTCAGACGGAAAAAGCTTATTAAAATGTATGCAGATAGGCCAAATTTAGTGCAGGACAACGTCTGCCGGGTCTTCCAGTATGTATGTATAATTTCTAACTGTTATGTATAATACCTAGCTGATGATCTTTGTACTGTAGCTGAGCAGTAACAAACCTCCGCTTATCAACAACTCGGCAAAAACAAAATCCATG
Source organism: Eurosta solidaginis (assembly GCF_040869045.1). Lineage (NCBI taxonomy): Eukaryota > Metazoa > Arthropoda > Insecta > Diptera > Tephritidae > Eurosta > Eurosta solidaginis. Next base: position 160,912,741 of record NC_090321.1, on the reverse strand, counting down.
CGTCATGCGGATGCGTCCCTCGGGTCGGTTGAGAGGGCTTTGGAGGCTAGTAATCCATTGGGTTTGTTATTATTACAACTGGAAGCCAGTATCATCGCTAGAGTTTGTGGTAGCACAACGGACAAAAAAAGTGTTCAAAAATGGTGCCCTTTAACTAGAAGATGAATTAATATGTGTCGTTTCCTTTTACAGGATTTTTGTTTTAAATTTGTTGCACTGTGAAATGGAAAAATTATCAGGTCTGAAGTCGCACAGTAGCTATGCTAGGTCCTAGAAAACTTCTAGTATTTGTCATTCATAAGATAACATAAGTCCTGGTACATTGAAGATTTACGTTTGGTTGTCGAACAAATTCTGGTAACACCATAGACACATTCAGTCTATTTGATGTCTTTACTGAACGGCCAATTCAACCTCAAGATCAGCATCTTGACTGGGTGTTTATTGCTGCCCGCCAAAATGCAAGCACTTTCTAGACATGGGTTATCAGTCGCCGTTGTCTACAGGAATCTATTCTGGGATTGAAACCTTTCATATTTCGAAGAAGTTTTAGGTCAAAACGAGCGCTGTTCTTGCTGACTAGTTGTCTTAAGATTTCCGTATTTCTGAGGCCTTTAGACAAAGTGTGTTTTCGGTTGCAGCGCGGCTTTCTTCATCGTAACAGCTAGATGGTTCTTTTCATGTTTTTACCTGAATATGGATTTGACCTTGTTTCGAACACCGACGAAGTCCATCAGAATCAGTCCACTTGTAAATGTCTGACTTTGCTGTTTTTATTTGTGTCTGTAATTTAGGTGAAAAAATTCAAAAAATGCTTAAACCGATGAATACGTTTAACTTAGTCCCAAACTTGTAACCGTGTAGGTTGCCCATTGAATATTCTTTATTATATTAAAACCCCGAAACCAAGCATAAAAGGAAACAATAAATTTTTACGATCTTGTACATAAATAACGGGAAAGTGGAAAAATCTATAGTTCTGATATAGATTTTTCTAGGGCAACATGTAACCGTTATTGTTTTCAATAAACTAAAATAAGTAGATCCTACGCGCTGCCAGATTACTGCAGCTTCTTTCAGGCGGAAATTATAGGCATGAAGAAACCAGCAGAAATTCTGGAGGAATCGTGCTTAAGCTGCAGTCGAGTCAATATACACATATATTGATAGTCAGGCGGCGATTAAGGCAATAACCTCACACAGTACTTCATCAAGAAGTGTCATGGAATGCAAAGAAGCATTGGAAAATCTTCGCACCGGCCGGACCATACATCCCTACTGGGTTCCCGGTAATAAAGGGTTAGAAGGTACCGAAAAGTTGGAATCGACGGTACACGTCCCAATCCGTTTGGGATAAATCAAAAGGATACAGGAGTTGCATATGGTCATATCTCTGAAGAGAGAAGACTTAAGGCTCACGATGGGCATATTAATTGGACACTGCTTTAGCTCTGTGAAGTTGGCACCTACTTGGTCGAATAATTAAAAAAACCATATCTCATTCGTTTGTCCACCGTTTGTCCATGTTTGTCCAGGAAAAATTTTCGTTTGTCCACCTTTTGTTAAAAAGTTATTTAAAAAAAAAAAAAAATCGTGTGTGGAGTTGGCACCTCCATTTGCGAGTATTTAAAAAAAACTAAATGCCATTCGTTTGTCCATCGTTTGTCCACGTTTGTCCAGGAAAAATTTTCGTTTGTCCACCTTTTGTTAAAAAGTTATTTCAAAAAAAAAAATCCCGTGTGAAGTTGGCACCTCCATTTACGAGTAATTAAAAAAACCAAATGCCATTCGTTTGTCCATCGTTTGTCCACGTTTGTCCAGGAAAAATTTTCGTTTGTCCACCTTTTGTTAGAAGGTTATAACAAAAACATTTTTTTTTCGAAAAAACCCAAACAAATTTTTGTTTCGCTTTATTGTGCTAAATCGTTTGTCCGTCGTTTGCCCATCGTTTGTCCATGTTTGTCCAGGAAACATTTTCGTTTGTCCACCTTTTGTTAAAAAGTTATTTCAAAAAAACAAAAATCGTGTGTGAAGTTGGCACCTCCATTTACAAGTAATTAAAAAAACCAAATGCCATTCGTTTGTCCATCGTTTGTCCACGATTGTCCAGGAAAAATTTTCGCTTGTACACCTTTTGTTAAAAAGTTATAACAAAAACATTTTTTTTCGAAAAAACCCAAAACATTTTTTGTTTCGCTTTATTGTTCTAAATCGTATGTCTGTCGTTTGCCCATCGTTTGTCCATGTTTGTCCAGGAGAAATTTTCGTTTGTCCACCTTTTGTTAAAAAGTTATTTCAAAAAAACAAAAATCGTGTGTGAAGTTGGCACCTCCATTTACGAGCAATTAAAAAACCAAATGCCATTCGTTTGTCCATCGTTTGTCCACGTTTGTCCAGGAAAAATTTTCGTTTGTCCACCTTCTGCTGAAAAGTTATAACAAAAACATTTTTTTTTTTTTGAAAAAACCCAAAAAAAATTTTGTTTCGCTTTATTGTGATAAATCGTATGTCCGTCGTTTGCCCATCGTTTGTGCCTGTTTGTCCAGGAGAAATTTTCATTTGTCCACCTTTTGTTAAAAAGTTATTTCAAAAAAACAAAAATCATGTGTGAAGTTGGCACCTCCATTTACGAGTAATTAAAAAAACCAAATGCTATTCGTTTGTCCACGTTTGTCCAGGAAAAATGTTAAAAAGTTATTTCAAAAAAACAAAAATCGTGTGTGAAGTTGGCACCTCCATTTACAAGTAATTAAAAAAACCAAATGCCATTCGTTTGTCCATCGTTTGTCCACGTTTGTCCAGGAAAATTTTTCGTTTTTCCACCTTTTGTTAAAAAGTTATAACAAAAACATTTTTTTTCGAAAAAACCCAAAAAATTTTTTGTTTCGCTTTATTGTTCTAAATCGTATGTCTGTCGTTTGCCCATCATTTGTCCATGTTTGTCCAGGAAAAATTTTCGTTTGTCCACCTTCTGCTGAAAAGTTATAACAAAAACATTTTTTTTTTTTGAAAAAACCCAAAAAAATTTTTGTTTCGCTTTATTGTGATAAATCGTATGTCCGTCGTTTGCCCATCGTTTGTGCCTGTTTGTCCAGGAGAAATTTTCATTTGTCCACCTTTTGTTAAAAAGTTATTTCAAAAAAACAAAAATCGTGTGTGAAGTTGGCACCTCCATTTACGAGTAATTAAAAATACCAAATGCTATTCGTTTGTCCACGTTTGTCCAGGAAAAATTTTCGTTTGACCACCTTTTGTTAAAAAGTTATAACAAAAACATTTTTTTTCGAAAAAACCCAAAAAATTTTTTGTTTCGCTTTATTGCTCTAAATCGTATGTCCGTCGTTTGCCCATCGTTTGTCCATGTTTGTCAAGGAGAATTTTTCGTTTGTCTACCTTTTGTTAAAAAGTTATTTCAAAAAAACAAAAATCGTGTGTGAAGTTGGCACCTCCATTTACGAGTAATTAAAAAAACTAAATGCCATTCGTTTGTCCATCGTTTGTCCACGTTTGTCCAGGAAAATTTTTCGTTTGTCCACCTTTTGTTAAAAAGCTATAACAAAAACATTTTTTTTCGAAAAAACCCAAAAAAATTTTTGTTTCGCTTTATTGTGCTAAATCGTATGTCCGTCGTTTGCCCATCGTTTGTCCATGTTTGTTCAGGAGAAATTTTCATTGGTCCACTTTTGTTAAAAAGTTATTTCAAAAAAACAAAAATCGTGTGTGAAGTTGGCACCTCCATATACGAGAAATTAAAAAAAACCAAATGCCATTCGTTTGTCCATCGTTTGTCCACGTTTGTCCAGGAAAAATTTTCGTTTGTCCACCTTTTTGTTAAAAAGTTATAACAAAAACATTTTTTTTCGAAAAAACCCAAAAAAATTTTTGTTTCGCTTTATTGTGCCAACTTCACACACGATTTTTGTTTTTTTGAAATAACTTTTTAACAAAAGGTGGACAAACGAATATTTCTCCTGAACAAATATGGACAAACGATGGGCAAACGACGGACATACGATTTAGCACGATAAAGCGAAACAAAATTTTTTTTGGGTTTTTTCGAAAAAAAATGTTTTTGTTACAAACGAATGAAATTTTGGTTTATTATTATTAGTTTACAGATTGTAAACAATAGGTTAATAAGCAAAACTTGTTCTTAGACAAACAAAAATCGTACGCATTTTCAATTTTTTCCATAATACTTCTAACGCCATAGGTGGCAAATTAATAAATCCTGTGTAACATGTAGATCAAAGCTGGCATATAATGTTCGGGTCCGTCCGAACTTAGCCTTCCTTACTTGTTTTAACACATGCAGAGTTAGTACAAAAAACCAGCACGACGCAATTTGAAGTTTCCGGGAAAAATGATCTTCGATAGTTAGAAGAGCGAGCCGAATTTTATAACACGTTATGTTGGCAAATGTTTGTCATATATTTCCACATAAAAAAAGACTAAATGCCGCAAATAAATTTACACATAATTTCATGAGCAGCAATTGTTTAGATTTTTTCGAAAAAAATGATTTTGTTATAATTTTTTAACAAAAGGTGGACAATAGGAAATCTTTCGTAGACAAATATATTGACAAACGATGGGCAAACGACGGACACAAAAAGCGAAAAAAACTTTTGGGGTTTTTCGAAAAAAAAAATATTTTTGTTATAACTTTTTAACACGAGGTGGAAAAACGAAAATTTTTCCTGGACAATAGTGGACAAACGATGGACAAACGAATAGCATTTGGTTTTTTTAATTACTCGTAAATGGAGGTGCCAACTTCACACACGAGTTTTGTTTTTTTTGAAATAACTTTTTAACAAAAGGTGGGCAAACGAAAATTTCGCCTAGACAAACATGGACAAACGATTGGCAAACGATGGGCAAACGACGGGCATACGATTTAGCACAATAAAGCGAAACAAAAATTTTTTTGGGTTTTTTCCAAAAAAAATGTTTTTGTTATAACTTTTTAACAAAAGGTGGACAAACGAAAATTTTTCCTGGACAAACGTGGACAAAACATGGACAAACGAATGGCATTTGGTTTTATTAATTTCTCGTAAATGGAGGTGCCAACTTCTCACACGAGTTTTGTTTTTTTTGAAATAACTTTTTAACAAAAGGTGGACAAACAAAAATTTCTCCTGGACAAACATGGACAAACGATGAGCAAACGACGGACATACGATTTAGCACAATAAAGCGAAACAAAAATTTTTTTGCGTTTTTTCGAAAAAAAATGTTTTTGTTATAACTTTTTAACAAAAGGTGGACAAACGAATGGCATTTGGTTTTTTTAATTTCTCGTAAATGGAGGTGCCAACTTCACACACGATTTTTGTTTTTTTGAAATAACTTTTTAACAAAAGGTGGACAAACGAAAATTTCGCCTGGACAAACATGGACAAACGATTGGCAAACGATTTAGCACAATAAAGCGAAACAAAAATTTTTTTGGGTTTTTTCGAAAAAAAATGTTTTTGTTATAACTTTTTAACAAAAGGTGGACAAACGAAAATTTTTCCTGGACAAACGTGGACAAAACATGGACAAACGAATGGCATTTGGTTTTTTTAATTTCTCGTAAATGGAGGTGCCACCTTCACACACGAGTTTTGTTTTTTTTGAAATAACTTTTTAACAAAAGGTGGACAAACGAAAATTTCTCCTGGACAAACATTGACAAACGATGAGCAAACGAAGGACATACGATTTAGCACAATAAAGCGAAACAAAAATTTTTTTGGGTTTTTTCAAAAAAAAAATTTCTTTGTTATAACTTTTTAACAGAAGGTGGACAAACGAAAATTTTTCCTGGACAAAAGTGGACAAACGAATGGCATTTGGTTTTTTAATTGCTCGTAAATGGAGGTGCCAACTTCACACACGATTTTTGTTTTTTTGAAATAACTTTTTAACAAAAGGTGGACAAACGATAATTTCGCCTGGACAAACATGGACAAACGATTGGCAAACGATGGGCAAACGACGGGCATACGATTTAGCACAATAAAGCGAAACAAAAATTTGTTTGGGTTTTTTCGAAAAAAATGTTTTTGTTATAACTTTTTAACAAAAGGTGGACAAACGAAAATTTTTCCTGGACAAACGTGGACAAACGAACGGCATTTGGTTTTTTAATTTCTCGTAAATGGAGGTGCCAACTTCACACACGAGTTTTGTTTTTTTTGAAATAACTTTTTAACAAAAGGTGGACAAACGAAAATTTCTCCTGGACAAACATGGACAAACGATGGGCAAACGACGGACATACGATTTAGCACAATAAAGCGAAACAAAAATTTTTTTGGGTTTTTTCGAAAAAAAATGTTTTTGTTATAACTTTTTAACAAAAGGTGGACAAACGAAAATTTTTCCTGGACAAACGTGGACAAACGAATGGCATTTGGTTTTTTTAATTTCTCGTAAATGGAGGTGCCAACTTCACACACAATTTTTTTTTTTTGAAATAACTTTTTAACAAAAGGTGGACAAACGAAAATTTCGCCTGGACAAACATGGAGAAACGATTGGCAAACGATGGGCAAACGACGGGCATACGATTTAGCACAATAAAGCGAAACAAAAATTTTTTTGGGTTTTTTCGAAAAAAAATGTTTTTGTTATAACTTTTTAACAAAAGGTGGACAAACGAATGGCATTTGGTTTTTTTAATTTCTCGTAAATGGAGGTGCCAACTTCACAGACGAGTTTTGTTTTTTTGAAATAACTTTTTAACAAAAGGTGGACAAACGAAAATTTCTCCTGGACAAACATGGACAAACGATGGGCAAACGACGGACATACGATTTAGCACAATAAAGCGAAACAAAAAATTGTTTGGGATTTTTCGAAAAAAAATGTTTTTGTTATAACTTTTTAACAAAAGGTGGACAAACGAAAATTTTTCCTGGACAAACGTGGACAAACGATGGACAAACGAATGGCATTTGGTTTTTTTAATTACTCGTAAATGGAGGTGCCAACTTCACACACGATTTTTGTTTTCTTGAAATAACTTTTTAACAAAAGGTGGACAAACGAAAATTTTTCCTGGACAAACGTGGACAAACGATGGACAAACGAATGGCATTTGGTTTTTTTAATTACTCGTAAATGGAGGTGCCAACTTCACACACGATTTTTGTTTTCTTGAAATAACTTTTTAACAAAAGGTGGACAAACGAAAATTTCTCCTGGACAAACGATGGGCAAACGACGGACATACGATTTAGAACAATAAAGCGAAACAAAAAATTGTTTGGGTTTTTTTCGAAAAAAAAATGTTTTTGTTATAATTTTTTAACAAAAGGTGGACAAACGAAAATTTTTCCTGGACAAACGTGGACAAACGATGGACAAACGAATGGCATTTGGTTTTTTTAATTACTCGTAAATGGAGGTGCCAACTTCACACACGATTTTTTTTGTTTGAAATAACATTTTAACAAAAGGTGGACAAACGAAAAATTTTCCTGGACAATCGTGGACAAACGATGGACAAACGAATGGCATTTGGTTTTTTTAATTAACTTCACACACGATTTTTTTTTTTTTGAAATAACTTTTTAACAAAAGGTGGACAAACGAAAATTTTTCCGGACAATCGTGGACAAACGATGGACAAACGAATGGCATTTGGTTTTTTAATTACTTGTAAATGGAGGTGCCAACTTCACACACGATTCTTGTTTTTTTGAAATAACTTTTTAACAAAAGGTGGACAAACGAAAATGTTTCCTGGACAAACATGGACAAACAATGGGCAAACGACGGACAAACGATTTAGCACAATAAAGCGAAACAAACATTTTTTTGGGTTTTTTCGAAAAAAATGTTTTTGTTATAACTTTTTAACAAAAGGTGGACAAACGAAAATTTTTCCTGGACAAACGTGGACAAACGATGGACAAACGAATGGCATTTGGTTTTTTTAATTACTCGTGAATGGAGGTGCCAACTTCACACGGGATTTTTTTTTTTGAAATAACTTTTTAACAAAAGGTGGACAAATGAAAATTTTTCCTGGACAAGCGTGGACAAACGATGGACAAACGAATGGCATTTAGTTTTTTTAAATACTCGCAAATGGACGTGCCAACTTCACACACGATTTTTTTTTTTTTGAAATAACTTTTTAACAAAAGGTGGACAAACGAAAATTTTTCCTGGACAAACGGTGGACGAACGAATGAGATATGTTTTTTTTTAATTATTCGACCAAGTAGGTGCCAACTTCACAGAGCTCACTGCTTCTGGCGTCACATACTCGTAAGTTAAGCCTCGCCAGTAACATCAGATGTAGAAAGTGCGAGCTGCAGGAAGAAACGGTTGAGCACGTTTGGTGTTCGTGTGCTGCGCTCGCCAGGTCGAGGCTTCTTACGTTTGGTTATCAAACTAATTCTGGTAACATTTGGATACATTCAGTCTATGTGAAGTCTTTGTTGACCGGCCAGTTCAACCTTAACTTAAGCAGGTCTGGATTTTTATTTAATAGTGAATACATTTTGTGGACTCACCTAATCGATTATCATGAATACAAGAGATCTACATAAGTTTCGTATCTGAAATATAAAAAAGCAAAAAATTAATTAGATTATAATGTATGTTCATTGGTAATATCGTCTTTGTAAACATTTTCTAAGAAATGACTTGTGCTTGAATTCGCTCATTGTATATTTGATCGCAACTTTTTAGATTTGAGTGATATGTTTAAGTTGTCTTAAAACAATGTGAGATGTGATGTTTCAACATTTCCTCTTTACTTACACAGAAGCTTCAGGTTATTTTATTTATATTAGAACAACGAAATTATTCATTCATAACTTCTTTGTTATTCCAAATAAGCTGTTGTTTTTTGTTTTTTTTTTGCTAAATACTGCATTTGCCAACTTTGAACTCAAGCCTTAATTATTTCGTAATTATTGTCATTATCATTAAACGTAGACCGGAATAATTAACTATCAACGTACCTTCATATGTACGTACCCACGTATCATATGTAATTAAATTCAATGAGAAAGCAAAGTCTTTGGAGTGGTAAATTTTTTTGCTGATTTCAAATTTTATTGTGTTTATTCATTTTTGAGCATTTCGTGCTTATTCTTCTTTTCTGTTATGAATAAATGCATACAAAATTTATTACAATACCCTACAGGGAAATCGATACCAAGTTTGCAAATTGTCTCCTTATTTTTCTCTTGTAAGTCTCATGGTTTAATTATACAAGGTTACCCACGTAGCGCTATGTCACCCTGTACTCTTAACAATCCAAACTCCAACATTGCTCCTATAAATATCAAGTATTACTTCTTTTCAAAATCCTTTGAGAATATTATAGATAATTTTGAAATAGCATTGAAAATTTTAGTTTTCAGAGAAAAATTGTTGATTGCGTACACTTTTTGGTTTTTGTTACTTTCTTTTGTTAACATTCGTTTAAAAAAATAGTAAATGTGCGCAAAACTCTTGTAAGTAACAATTTAAAAGCTTTTTTTATAACTGTGTTAAATTTAGCCGTGTATTTCTTTCGCAGATACCGTCTATATGTGCAGCGGCTATTTCTGCATTGCATATAATGAATTTTGAGATTATACTCTGCGGCTTATGGCCTTATTTTCATAGTACTACCCGGAATTGGATTATGTTTTGACTCTTAAGAAAGATACTTTTGATCTACTCTGAACAAAGGACTTAAGCGAAATGCTACAGAACTTTAAATGTAGAAGCTGCCAAGGTTTGGCATTCCCTGATGTCTTGGCAGTAATTTTTAGAGGTAAGTTTCTGGGTACCTTGCGTGGCATTACGAAGAGGTACTTCTGTTAACCCTAGTAAAACGGAACGCGGAAATATGAAGTTCCTGAATTCTGGTCTTCCTCAATTGATGATGGATTACAGCTGATCCTGTTTGAAAGGGTTACTGTCAGTACGGAATCAGGAGGTCTGCTGGCTACTTGTAGTCTTTTTCATCTAAGACGACCGCCCCGAGTAATCAAGTATTTGCCTTCAAGAAGTGTGTGTCTCAATGAGGATGGTATATTCTTTTCGCAATGGCATCCTATTCGATAAATATGTGTTCTACCACACATATGATCAGTGTTTGTATGTATGAATCACTTTGTCTCCTTAGCTTTGTTAAGCATAGAGGACTTTGCTTTCTGTGCAATCACTATGGGAGAGGGGCTGCCTCGAACAGCATCTTCTCACTGAATTTTTTCTTTTCTCTCTGAATCTTTCTTTATCACTATTGTGGGCAGTGAATTTCTGTCAGAGGGTAATATATGGCGGTATTTGTCCACTTGTTCGTCGTGTAGGCAGCCTGCCTGAATTTTTCGCTACAGTTTGATTGATCCGAACCCGAAGTCTATAACCTTCATAATTGTTTTCAAACACAAAATTTTAAACTAATTTTTACGAAAGACTTATCTAAGTAGTGGTACTTTTTGCCTGTATTACTTATGAAAACGACTTTTGCCCTTCCCCTTACCCTTGAAATTTATAAATATTTCTGCACGAATAATGGAAAAATACCGGCTACTACTGCGTATTTATATCGTGCAAAGACTGTCTATTATTTGTCCCATTTTAAATGAAGTGGCTGGAACTTTAACCAATCTTTTCATTTCTGATTTCTGAGTCTTGCGATGCAAGTAAATTTGTTCTGGCAATTCTTTCTTTCTTTTGTAGAACGGTCTTATTTTACACGAAAACTATACATTTAAGTTGAAATAAAATAAAGGAACGATATTAATTATGATGCCTTTATTTCATTGATATATCAGAATTAATTTGTTATTTTAATATAATTTTACGAAATTTTATGCAAATGTTTTTGTATATTAAATACCTTTTTAATAAAGGGGTTACATTTTTCCCGTTTTTCCCTTCCTTCTGAAAAACGACCACTAGTGCGGAGTGTCAAATTTTCAAAAATGCTGCATCCGAAACCTCTTGTAATTGAATCATGGTAAGTCTATTCTTATTGTGTTTTCCATAATTATTTTATTTTCAGAATTTCTTTCGAAATTCGTGCTTCAACCATAAATTTAAGCCTGCAAGTTGTTTAAGCATTCCTTGGATCTTTGCAAAATGCCTAAGGAATCCTTACACATTTAAATTGATCATCAAGGACGCATCTCGGACGAAATTATGTAAAATAAAATAATAATAATAAAACAGAAAATATATACATACTTTAAAATAACAAAACGTCAAGCTTAGCTTACATGGGAAAAATAAAAAAATTTCTTAACCATGTTCAAGATCTGGTTACCGTTCTTTGAGAAGTGGGGCAACGATGCAATTGGATGTAGAGAAAATATATATGCATATCGTTCCCGAGTTGGTGGGGCTGGTAACTTTATGGTGCCATGTTACCGGAACGTACCTGATCTGTATCGGGCAAGGGACCATCAACTCCGAGGTTTCGGGGAGTGTCTCTATCGATAATACAATAACAACAACAACATATACATGCATATACATATATAGCAGCTCTTAACATTGAAGATACAATATAATACAAGAGCGGCAATTGCTGGCATATGGTGATGTAATATTGAAAATATTGACATTGACAGACGCGATGTAAGTTCTGTCTACAAGTTCCACTTTAGACTGCCTAGACAAATTAAAAGTTAAGTTCTCTCCATGAACAAAAATCATGTTTTTCAAGTTTTTCATTATACCCGCCTCAGAAGAAAACTCTTCTTACAGGGTATGTATACATGTGTAAATATACATACCTATACACGGGCACAAATGTTTCTCATTACTTTAATCGACCCATTCTTGTAAAAACATATCTTCAATATACACAATACACTATAATCTGTTTGTATTTTGTTTACTTCAGTTAGTTATTTGTATGGATTTGTTTAGACATCTGCAGCGACTACGAAATTTCTATACCCATAACATTTTTCCCACATTAATTTTATTCACTTTAGTTAAGACACTTTTCCAAGCCAGCATTGCGACCTTTCTTGTGTGATCATTTATAATTTAAGTATAAAAATTCTGACCGTTTAGTTTAAAATGTGCTTTGTGAAATATTGATAGTAAAGTTCCTCGGCATCGATAAAGTTCTGCCGGATTCGATGATGCAATATTCAAAGCACAGACCCATCCGATGAGCCAAGAAATGGTCAACGAAACACAAAAATAGCGTGTTGCCCATTACAACCAGGAAGGGAGCCATTCAAAAGACCAACCTTATAAAGCTTTATACTCGGATAGAATAGCCATGCGATATTAAAAAATTTTGCGGTGAGAGGTTTAACACCCCAACAAAAATTTCAGTTATGACTCGATAGTCGACGACACATGTATAGGGATCTCTTCTGAAAGGTGGACCGAAAATAATCTGAATGTTCGGCAGGAATGCAATGTGGAAGTGAAACATGTCAGTCTCGAATTTTAATCTTCCCATATCGAAGCTCCCTCTCGCATCAGATGGTGTCATCATTGTTTCCCAACAGAAGACTGCACAATATTGGCAACGGGAACTTCCATAGTTGGGTGGTCTATGCTTCACAGCAAACGGTTATCTCCCTAGTCTTTCCAGTTTTTCGTCTCGGGTTATTTGGCATTGTCAGCGACCAAGTCTACGACCACCCCATTCAGTGCTGATATCCATTTTCAAGCACAATCAAATTGTGAACACCGTTATCTTACGTATTAGGAATCATCCCCGGCAATCGTGATAAAGGTCCTGCATGCATGACACCAACCATATTTTCAATTGTAATGTAGAACCAAAGCTTCTAACAGCAAACCCCCCTTTGGTCACCCAATGGGATAGGGTGAGGAGCAACAACAGTACCGAAGTTGCTTTAATGATGAGCTGGACGAATTAAAACCCAAGGCTCGTATTACGTTTTACGAGTGGTGCTTCTAACTGGCGCAATTTTTTGGACGGTCATACATATGAGGGGACATACGACTGCGCAATACCCAATGCTTTATGTATTCGAGAGCTTTCAACATGAAGCCATTCATAAATTACGCAAAAATCATTTCATAGTGTTTAATAACTTTTTTGGCATGGAGTGCTTATGTCAGTAATAAAACAAATGATTTGAGAAACCTTCACAATACCTAGACGGGGCCCAATCACTACTGTGAACACCTTCATTATACAATAAGGTTAATTGCATTGTGGTATGTTTGCATGTATTTTTGTAAAATTTATGCACTGTTGCGCGCAATGAGCAGTTGCGGCTAAAATATGGCATAACAACGGAATAAAGGAGTTTCAATTGGAGTGGGCGAATAGTAGTAGATACACGTATATTTATTTTAACAAAATAGAATATATTGCATGTCGCACTAGGTCTTAAATGAAAATACTAACAAACTACGAAAGTTTGATCTATGTTGCTCGCTGCTTCAGGTTGTCGCATGAAAGACTTCCTCGAATTCTAGCACAGGAGAATGCCACTTTGGGGGTATTACGGGGCAACATTTTGAAAGAACTTGCTCGCTGCGCAAATAAACCCTTCATTACACAATTTTCAGCAGCTCCTATAGACACTTTCACCTCATCGCTCTCAGAATGCCTTGCTGAGAATAATACAAATATGTTTCTTGAAATAGCTCGGAAGTCCCTTACGAACGACTTGTACCCGCTGCTAGCGCCCGTAGACTTCAAACAGCTCTTTTTGAAACCCCCTTTAGCATGCAGGCGGCGCATCTTTGCTCCAGCCCGTAACAAGAATTGCATTCAAACTTATGCAAAGGCGCACAGTGGCGAAACTTCACAAATCTATTGGCCAACATAAATTAAAGTTTAACAAGTAGCTATGTATATAAGTTTCCACGTATACTTACCGCACACTTCGTTGCAACACACAATAAATTACTAACATTTACTATTTCCGCATCTATGAATGTTTCGAAGCTGAAGTGATATTTCAGTGTAATTATTAACTTATTTAGAAAAATGAAAAACTTGAATAAAACAAAATGTGCAACTTAAATCCGTACTTATTAATACTTTTCGAACCATTGTCTATTACATTGTGCACTATTACATTCACTACTGACTGTTCGTTTTGCTGACTGGTTGACTGCTGACTGGTTGACTTAAAAAATATGTATGTAGGTATATACTCTAAGTGTTCATTGGGATTGCATTTGCATTGCATTGCAGAAATCTTTTCATGAACGTCTAATTCACAATGCAGCAATTTAGGTTAGGTTAGGGTGGCTGCCCGAGGGCACACTTAGACCAGTGATATTAGGCCCGTTGGTTCCATGAAAATCCTAAGTCCTTGACGTCATGCCCCACAATCTGGCTCAGATTATCTAGAAATTGAGCACCCAGAAAGCGCGGCCGTGCTCCGCTTAGTACCGGTCAGTTGCAAATGAGATGAACCACCGTTTCCTCCTCCTCATCCTATTTACAACTCTTGCAGCATCGACGATATGCCGCTCGTAACCTTTCTGCATGCCTACCTATAAGACAATGACCAGTTAGTGCCCCCAAAAGTGTGGAAATTGTATCCCTACCAGTGATCTGCATGATTGCAATCAAAAGCCAAAACAAGCCACTCCCAAAAAAAGATTTGTGAAACAACACTGTGCATAAAAAATGCGAGCGCGGTTCAAGGCATGATTCCCGTGGCGTGGTGTTGGTGACTTTTGATGTCAAAGCATGTACTGCCTGTGATGTATTTGCTTGAATGCAATGAACAAATTATTAGTATTCGCGATGGGTTTTATATGCCCCTATGCCTTTGACGATTACTTGATGCCTTTTTCACGAAGCTACACAATTTATGTAAAAAAATGGTTGAACCAATTTTAAACGTTATATAGACTGCTACTAGGATTGTTAACTATATAGTTATGCTGAATTTAACTTTATTTCCTATTCACAATTTGCAAAAGACATAAATTGGTAAACCAGATTGCGTCTTCTATAGTATAGTTCAGCATTTTAGAATTTTATCATTTAACCAATTTTCAAAAGAAATTGAACTAAATTTATTTCATATCTCTTCTGCTAAAAATTATTTTATTTCAATCAAAATCATTTTAGTCGGCCTCCTGAGATGCGACTTTATTACCGACTTCGTTGAGATACGGACTTATTAAAAGAATGTTTAAGATACGTCGTTTTTAACAAAACTTTAAGTTACGACCTTTCTATTAGGATACGACGATATATATTATTTATAAAATTTTATGAAAAAAGCAGGTTCCGTTGAAAGGAAATTGAGCAAACTTAGAATTTTGCTTAGCAGCTTGATATTATGTCTCTAACTCGAGCTTTTACTGTTGAGATAATTACAACTTATACTTTTTACCTACACTGTCTCCAGTTGAGGTCTATTAAATATCTTAATTTAAACTACTTCTAAAAAACTTGGGCGGAAATCATTGCTGATTAAGTCCACTTACTTAAAAGCTGAATGGATGATTGGTATCGAGTGAGTTTGATGCTAATTATTATTTTTAGTATCTCAACTTAAATAATTTTGATATTTTGTAAGAGACCGAGTAAGG
This sequence comes from Eurosta solidaginis, assembly GCF_040869045.1. Classification (NCBI taxonomy): domain Eukaryota; kingdom Metazoa; phylum Arthropoda; class Insecta; order Diptera; family Tephritidae; genus Eurosta; species Eurosta solidaginis. The sequence goes on along the minus strand of NC_090321.1, from coordinate 160,897,231 downwards.
AGCTTTAATACAATGCCACAATAAAATAAACTTATGTATATGCACACACCCAATGAGTCGAATTTTTTCTAAAAATATTATGAAGGAAATGAGCAAGGTTTTACTAACTGATTCACAAGGGCAAAATTATTATGTAGCTAGCAATTGTGGGAAGAAATCAATTTAAGTAAATGGAAGATGGGAACCGATTGCAATTACGAAGCTGCTTAGTCAGACAAGTTTTGGAGAGCATTCTGCATATTTACCTCTGAAAAAAATTTTTAAAATCATGGCTACTTCCCTAAAAATTACCAAAGTTGACAAAAAGGGCTGAAGAGGCAACGTTCGGCAGAAGGCGACAAGCCTGCTTTCAAGAGGCAGAAAGGACCCAGTCCTAGAGCCGCGAGGCAGGGCAGTCGCATAGACAAGACAAGTAGGCCCAAAGCTGTAAGACAGATGGGTTCCAATAGCGAGGTAGCAACTACCTCGAAAGCTGCCAGTCAGAGGGAAGTTCCAACTACGGAAGTAGGAGATAAGCCAAAGGGAGATAACGCTAAGACTCCGGCTTTCTCGGAGGCGCTAAAGGGAGTTAACGCGAAGACTCCGGTGTTCTCGGAGGTTCCAAAGGGAGATAACACTAAGACTCCTGCTTTTCCCGAGAAGATGAGTGATGTGGCAAAGCAGTCACTGACTGTGGCGCTGGTTGATCGTAGCAGTCCGTTCGGACAAATGACTACTGAAAGGTGGAGATCTGTGGAAAGGGAGCTTATTAGCTTAATGCTTAAGATGATGCGGGAACAACCAAGTAAGCCCCTTCCAACCTTTGATTCGGGGGGATGGTATAATGGTGTGAAGATGATAGCGTGCGACAACATCGCGAGCTTGCGGTGGCTGGAGGAAGTCGTTCCAAACCTCCAAAGGCAAGGCACGAACGCGCGGTTTGAGGTGGTTGATAAAGCGCAAATCCCCACGGTACCAAAAGTTAAGGTATGGATACCATGCGTGATGAAGTCGGAGGATACACTGCGACTTCTGCAGAATCAGAATCCGAACATACCGACACAGGATTGGAAGGTACTTACTGTATCTCGGCCTACCGAGGATGGTCAGTTCTACATCTTCCAAATAAACATGCAGGCGGAGGATATTTTGTACACGCAGCTTGGCAAAATGTCCTTTGGCACTGGCAAAATTTACATGCGACTCAGGAAAAGAAGTCCCGAGGATAAAAATCCTAACACGCTGGAAGTGGGCGAAGTCGAAAAGGACCTCAGAAGCCTAAGGGAAAAAAGACAGGTGGAGGTCCCCGACGTCACCACGAACGTGCTAGAAGAGGACCAACCGCTAAATGGTGCTGTGACTCGCACAGAGGAACACACGGCACAACATTCACGAGGGGCTGAAGGGGGCCTCGAATACTCTAAACCAAAATGGGCAAGAGGAGGACGACGACGTCAAGACGAAGGTGCTGGAGGGGGACAAACAGCCCAATGGTGCTGCGAGTCCTACAGATAAACCTCCAACACAGTAAAGTGGCGTCGAGCGAACTCCTCCTAACCCTTGAGGAGGGTTCGTTTGACGTGGCGCTGATCCAGGAGCCGTGGCTCTCATCGGGAGGAAAGGTTTCTGGACTTAGCGCGCGCGGGTTTGGCGTTTACTACGCACAAACGGAAGGACGGGTGCGAGCTGTAGTAATGGTAAGGAAACAGCTGCATTCATATATGCTGCCTAATTACACCACCGAGGATCTCGTAGCGGTGGCCGTTGAGCAAAAGAATAAGCAGGCATTTATCCTGGCGTCCTGCTACATGGCCCATGCTGCGGAGGTTCCACCGATGGAGTGCAAAAGGCTAGTACAGGAGGAAGGGCGCAAAGGGCGGTTGGTCATAGGCGCGGATGCAAATGCGCACCACAATGCGTGGGGAGGAGCAGATACGAACGAGAGAGGCGAATCTCTATTTTGTTACATCCTGCAAACCAATTTGCAGATAGCCAACAGGGGAAATGTTCCTACATACATTGGTCCAACATCCAGCAATGTTCTGGATATTACATTGAGCTCCGAGCGTGATATATCAAGGTATGATTGGATGGTTCTCGATAGACCATCCTTCTCCGACCATGCGTATATAAGCTTCAGCATCCCACTAAAGAGGGTAGAGAAGGGAGGAACCTTTAGAAACCCTAGGGCAACGAATTGGACTAAATTCCAGAAACATGTAGAAACGAAACTGGGACAACCCAAAGAGGTTGCTAATGTAGAGGAACTGGAGGAGTCGAATGAATTCCTAACAAGGACGCTTATGACTGCGTATAACAAAGCTTGCCCTAAGATGGATATGACTGCGTATAACAAAGCTAAGCTAAGAAGATTCAGAGGAAAAGCAAAGCCGCCATGGTGGAGCAATGAGCTGAGTCTTCTAAGAAGACAGGTAAAAGAAATGTTTAAACTCGCAAAGACCGCGGAAAGCGAAGCGTGTCGGGACGAGTACAGGGATCTACTGAGGATCTACAAGCGTGAAATTACCAGGGCGAAGAGAAACTCATGGAGAAGTTTCTGTACGGACATAGAGTGCTCCAGTGAAACAGCACGGTTGAAAAAAGTCCTAGCAAAGGGAAACATAGTCCAGGGACTAATAAAGAAAGAGAACGGGGAATGGTCACGTGATAGTGAGGAATCCCTTGAGGTGCTTCTCGATGCACATTTCCCATCGGGAGACGGTTTAGAAGAACCAGCAGACATCACTCACACTTCGATCACGGAGCTAGTGGTGCCGGGCTTGGTGACCGATACCAAGATCGAGTGGGCAGTGAAGACGTTTTCTAAGTTTAAATCGCCGGGCCCAGATGGTATATTCCCGGCCATGCTACAAGTCTCAAGTAGGGCGGTCGTGGAATGGCTTAAAATAATATTCGATGGGTGCATAAGACTGAATCATGTACCGCACTCTTGGAGAACTGCTCGTGTAGCTTTTCTACCAAAGGCGGGGAAGATCGGTCACGTGTATCCCAAAGACTATAGACCCATTAGCTTAACATCTTTTCTGCTCAAAACCTTTGAGAGGCTGATAGATGTGTACATAAAGTCCAACGTGGATGAAAAGCTGCTCTCCACAACACAGCATGCGTACACCAAAGGCAAGTCGGTAGACACCGCATTGCATAGGGTGGTAATAAGCATAGAGAAATCCCTGGAATATAAGGAGTATGCTCTAGGAGTCTTCTTGGACATTGCCGGGGCTTTCAATAATGTTGCAAAATGGGCGATTATGGATGGTCTTAATTACATTAAAGTACATCCTGCCTTAATCAGATGGATCGGCTGCATGTTAAATTGCAGAAAGATTACATCACAATGGGGATTGTACGAGGCCACGAAATCAGTGGACAGGGGCACGCCGCAAGGAGGGGTGCTATCACCTCTGCTGTGGACACTGGTCATCAACCAACTGCTCAGGCAATTCGATGAGGGACCCGTAAAACTTACGGCTTACGCATATGACGTTGCAATTGTCATAAGTGGAAAATGCCTTCCAACGATTAGTTCTTTGATGGATGGGGCGCTTCGGGATATTCATACCTGGGCATCTAATGTCGGGCTGAAAGTCAATGCGGAGAAGACGGATATGGTCTTGTTTACAAAGAGGTACAAGGTCCCAAATTGGACCAGGCCTAAGTTAGGAGCGGTGACCTTACAGGAGAAACCTTGCACAAAATATCTAGGAATCATCCTAGACAGTAAGCTGTCATGGAAGCTCAACTTGGAGGAGAGGGTCAAGAAGGCCTCAACGGCACTCTATGCATGTAAAAGAATGCTGGGGTGTACGTGGGGCCTATCGCCCTCTCTTTCTCATTGGGTTTTTACAGCGATTGTAAGCCCTATTCTATACTATGGAGTTCTTGTTTGGTGGAAAGCCACACAAAAAACAACATACCTCAAAAAATTAGAGGGGGTATGCAGACTATCGATGCTTTGCATTACGGGAGCCCTGAAAACAACCCCGACGGCTGCACTGTATGCCATTCTGCACATTCTACCTGTAGACCTGGTAGCAAAGAACAAAGCGTTAACGACCGCAACCAGGCTCGATGCTTCGGGGCAGCTTGAGCGCCGACCATATGGCCATAGTAGTATAGCGTCCTCAGTCACAAGACAAACAGACTACATGATTCCCTACCTGCACTTTGAGGGAGATCTTAAGGCCACAATAGAGGTGGACGGTTGGCGCAAGGGTGCGCAAATGGCGGACGAGGCGATACATGTGTACACCGATGGTTCCAAAATAGTGGAAGGAGTAGGGTCTGCGGTATACTGCGCTGATCCGGAATTAAGCAGATTCTACAGGCTGCCGGATTACTGTAGCGTTTTCCAAGCGGAAATATTAGCCGTAACCAAAGCAGTAGAAACCCTGGAAGAGAATAGCATAAGCTGCAACCGTGTTAACTTTTATATTGACAGTCAAGCAGCAATTAAGGCAATAATCTCGCATAGCACAGCATCTAAATGCGTGTTAGAGTGTAAGCAGTCTCTGGAGAGAATCGGGACAGGGAGAAGCATACATCTATATTGGGTCCCAGGGCATATGGGAATAGATGGGAATGAAAAAGCGGACGAATGAGCTAAAAAGGGCGCATCCCTTGAAGCTTGCTCCGTAGACGTCCCAATTAGATTGGGCGAGATTAAGCGAATGCGAGAGGTGCACATGATCGACCAAGCAGAAAAGGCGTGGGTTCAAGCGCGGGGCTGTAAAGTGGCGAAGATTATGTGTAGGTCTTACAACCTTAGACTAACACAGTTGCTTCTATCATTAAAAAGAGAGGACTGTAGACTCATGACGGGTATTCTGACTGGACACTGCCTTCTGGCGTCACATGCCTTTAAATTAGGCTTGGCCAGTGATAGCAGGTGTAGGAAGTGCGGGTTGGAGGAGGAAACGATCGAGCACGTTCTGTGCTCGTGCCCTGCACTTGCCAGGCTAAGACTCCAGCTATTAGGAGTGATACAGCTGTCAGATCTAGAAGCAGCAAGTGGCTTAAGTCCTAGGAAGCTTCTAGTATTTGCCAAGAGGACGGAGTTATTTTATAACATAGGTCCTGGTTTTTGATAGGGTTTTTCAGTTTGGTCGTTAAAACAAACTTCTGGTAATACTACGGACTCAATCAGTATATGTGAGGTCCTCATGGACCGGCCAGTTCAACCTACCTACCTGACAAAAAGGGACAAGCGGACCAAATACCTCTCTGAAGTTGGCAAGACAACTTTTACGTGGAAACAAATTACCTATTGGGAAAATTGTCGTAAATTTGCCGTGAATTATCCGTGAAACAAAAAAATTTGCAGTGAAGTTGGCTTGCCACCCTCAGAAAACCACCTTAGCGACCAGCTAGGAAAATAATTCTTGCACACGAATTTACCGTAGGTAAGTGGCATATTTTATAATTTAGAAAAACAATATTTTAATTTTTTTATGGTGCACCGCCAACTTCATGTGAAGTTTCGAAAACCACCTTAGAGACCAGTAAGAAAAATTATTCTTGCATTCTTTAAAAAAAAATTCGACTGGCTAAAAAAGTTGGGTAAATGTTGCACGGTTTACCGCGGGGACGTCAAGCCATTGTTCATATAAATATTAAAATTTGTAATAAAACTTTTCGCGCACTTGCTAAGTGAAACCAAAACGTCTAAATCAAAGAATGATACGATAGTGATTTGGGTAACCCAATTTCTATTCCATGTGCCATTTCAATAGATATCAACATTTGTCATCGCACTTACCACACGAGTAACAATTTCAACCCTTTCAAAAAAAATTCTGCCGCGCTTGCGCAATAACCGGATTAAAGGTTTCGTAAAATGCAACGTAAACTAGGGAAAAGCTGCGGCACAAATCTTAGAAAATGTTCTCTATACTCCTCATTCTTGAGTATCACAAATAGGACAACTAAGTGGACAGTTACGGTCATGTACACACGTACATATGTACATTGGGCTGGGTCGATTTTTATGGGCGATAGTTAACCGATATCGCGCCATCGATTTTTCGATAGGGCTCAGGAGAAAAAAGTTCCACTATGCATACCCCAAAAAAATAATTTTCATGACCTACTAAAAAATTTTCATATGTATGCCCTGTCCGACCCAAAAAATGTTCGCTAAAAACGTTGGCGATAACAGTTTAAAAAAAAAAAATAATAATAATAATAATAATTTTACAATCAAATGAAAATTTTTTAGTAGGTCATGAATCAAACCTTAAAACTCAAAGCCGAAAAAAAGTCAAAAAAATTAATTTTCGCATGCTCGAACTTTTTTTCCTGAGCCCAAATCCTATCGAAAAATCGATGGCGCGATATCGGTTAATAAATCGACCGAGTCTAATGTACATACATATGTATATATATGACCTTCCGATGTTCGTTTACTTCATGTGTGTAATTTTTTTTAATCACTGCTGCTAAAGAGGAACAAATAATGTATTTAGCATTTCCTACAGGCCGCGGCACAATGACATTTTTCATAAAGATGCGTTTAACACAAGCTTATGCATTCCAATAACATCGCCACAACCAACCAAAATGTTGCGTTTGTAAATATGAAGGAACTTAAGACTTCGCAATTGAAGTTTATTACGCCTTGCCCCATCAAATACAAAATTTCGCGAAGTACTGTTGTAAACATGCTCCCTAAAAAATACTTGCTAACATATTTTGTGTCGTATTCGATTGTTATATTGCAGTATTTAATTGCGAAAAATGTTAGACAATTTACCAACCAGTGGGAAAAATAATTTCACTTGCAAAGTGTGCCAACACCCTTAGCCAAAGCAAATGTCGAATTCTTCTTCTTATGATTTGCTTGGAACAAAATTGGGGAGTTGGCTACTATTCAATATCAGATGGCGCCAGTGTCGCTCATTCTACCGTTCTCCATAAAAATACGTGCAATCTACTCATAATGGAGAAGCTTCCCTACTAGACAGCTGACAATCAGATGATTGATCATCTGTCAGGAAGTGCTGTAAGAAAGTCACATCAAGGCGCAGTACGAATATCCCATCAGGTTTGCTCTAGCAGTATGACAAACCTGATGGGTTTGGCTGTATACGTGTGACTTCAGACATGACGTAAACATTTGTCAGGGCGGAGGCATCATGCCGGATGTAAACATTTGTCAGAGCGGAGGCATCATGCCGGATGTAAACATTCGTCAAAGCGAAGGCATCATGCCGGATGTAAACAATTGTCAGGGCGGAGGATCATGCCTGATGTAAACATTAGTCAGGGCGGAACCATCAAACATGATGTAAACATTAGTCAGGGCGGCTCCATCAAACCGGATGTGCAAATCAATCACAGAGGATGCATAATAAATAAAAAATATATAGATGTATACACAAATTCGTTTATTATTCAATATATATGCACTTTTATATAGTACTTATGATAAAAGACTATAAAAAGATCCCAAAACGTCCAATTAAATATATGTATCACATTATTTATTCTAACTTAGTTTTACTTGTATATCTGATTACTTTTTTTAATGTTTTCATTGTTCATTAAAGTTTCATTTCTTGAAATAAAGTATATTTACATTATTTATTCTAACTTTACCTATTTACATATATATCACATTGCTTTTCTTTATGTATTCATTAAAATTTCATTTCTTTAAAAAGCTAATAATTGTTTGTCTTTTCATTCTCAGGTACTTATGATAAAAAAAACTATAAAAAAATATATATATATTGCATTACTTATTATAACTTTTTTCATTCATAAAAATTGTATTTCTTTAAAAAAACATAAATTGCATTTTTAATTTTAATTTCAACTATTTACATATATATCAGATTGCTTTTCTTTATGTGTTTTTATTAATATTATTAATTAAAATTTCATTTCTTTAAATTTTGTTCACAACATGTTTTGTCAAAAAGGCTTTTATTTATTAGTTATTTGTCCTTTTTGTCTCAGGTAGTTATGATAAAAACTATATAAAAAATTCAATTAAACATTGGGACTAAATTAAAAAAATTTTGAAAACTTCATTTAAATATCACATTATTCTAACTTAAAAAAATTAACTGACTAACTTAAAAATATAACGAAAACTTAAAAACTTCATTTATATATTACATTAGCCTAACTTAAAAACAGTAACTAATTAACTTAAATATATTCCGCAAACTAAAAAAATGCAAAAACATATAAAAAACCGAAAATTCAAAAGCTACAACTTAAATGAAAAAGAAAAGAGGAAAAAATTTATTGCGCTGGTGGACTTGTCTGTGCAGTAACTAATTTTTGCTTTTTGCCGAATTTCCTTTGTGCCATCCTGTGGTGGCTGAGTTCAACCGCCTTTCTCATTCCTTTTTCATACGATGTATGTCCTTGGTGTATGAATACATCTAAAAACGTACCAAAAACCAAAATAGGAATTCAATTTATAATACATCCCTCTTTATAACATCTTACCGCGAAGAAATGTCTCGAACAAGGAAAGCTTTTGGAGACTTTTCTTTCCAGCTGCTCCCGCCCAGTTGTACTCTTCCATCAACGTGTCACTAAAAATTTCTTTTATTACCCGGGGTATGTCCTCTGAAATGCCCTTAATTTTGAACATATGAGCCTTCTAAACTAAATAATTAATATAGAGCGGTAAACGACTCACACAATAAAGAATTAAAATTGAAACTCCTTATAGTCGTTCTAAAGTATGAAAACGAAATTAAATTATGGTAAAAGAGAACTTTTTGAGTCAAATTACCATTGCTACAGCATACTCCTCTAACTTCAATATTTCTTCCACCCTTAGAACCTCTAATACATTCTGGAGAGGCAATGCGCTGGCAACTTCATCCATGTACTTGTCTCTGACTTCCCCAGTAATTTAGCACACAGAGCTTTCCACCTTCTTCAGCGTCACCCTGCACTCTAGCATTAAGTGCTGTTGCGCCAAAACTTCACTCTTCGGTACCGCCTGTTTAAAATGAAGGTTTATTGTTAAAGTATAAATATTAACAAGAAACGAGTTGAAAATCGGTGTTAAAAAACATTATATACTCAGATGTGAGCTTTAGCAACAAATTATTTTGGTTGAGACATGTCCGGTCCCTTTTTTCGTTATCAGCCCAATTCTCAATCTTTTTCCCGGGGAGATTTTTCCCATTCTCCATACAAAAATGGTTGAAGATGGCAAATAACGGGAGAAATCTCCCCGGGAAAAAGATTGAGAATTGGGCTGTATATTTAAGATAATAATCTATCGTTGTTGGACGGCCATAACCGTTTAGACGGTTAAGCGCCAATTAAGTAAGAAGTAAGTAATCTATCGTTAGGGGAATGAAACTAATATTCTGCATAGCAAAGATTTGTATATACACAAAAAAGCATAAGCAATTAGAGAATAATTGAAGTGAAAAGTAAAATTAATTAAATAAAAACAATACTTACATCTTGCTTTATTTCCTAGTACGCTTTGATTATAGCTGAGTGTACGTTGCTAAGTTTAAAGAATACAAAAAGTACTTTGCATGAATATTGTAAAATACAAATATCTAGTTAAATACAAAATCATTGTGAATTTTAATGCTATTTTTCCTCCGTCTCCTATTACCCTACTTCTTACATTCTGTTCAATTTGATCCATCTTATAAATAATTTCCATCAAAACTCTCAGCACATCTATAACAAGTAAGGAAGGTTAAGTTCGGGTGTAACCGAACATTACATACTCAGTTGAGAGCTATGGTGACAACATAAGGGAAAATAACCATGTAGGAAAATGAACCGAGGGAAACCCTGGAATGTGTTTGTATGACATGTGTATCAAATGAAAGGCATTAAAGAGTATTTTATGAGGGAGTGGGCCATAGTTCTATAGGTGGACGCCATTTAGGGATATAGCCATAAAGGTGGATCAGGGTTGACTCTAGAATGCGTTTGTACGTTATGGGTATCAAATGAAAGGTGTTAATGAGTATTTTAAAAGGGAGTAATCCTTAGTTCCATAGGTGGACGCCGTTTCGAGATATCGCCACAAAGGTGGACCAGGGGTGACCCTAGAATTTGTTTGTACAATATGGGCATCAAACGAATGGTGTTAATGAGTATTTTAAAAGGGAGTGGGCCTTAGTTCTATAGGTGGATGCCGTTTCGAAATATCGCCATAAAGGTGGACCATTGGTGACTCTAGAATGTGTTTCTACGATATGGGTATCAAATTAAAGGTATTAATGAGGGTTTTAAAAGGGAGTGGTGGTTGTTGTATAGGTGGTCGCCTTTTCGAGATATCGCCATAAAGGTGGGCCAGGGGTGACTCTAGAATGCGTTTGTACGATATGGGTATCAAATGAAAGGTGTTAATGAGTGTTTTAAAAGGGAGTAATCCTTAGTTCCATAGGTGGACGCCGTTTCGAGATATCGCCATAAAGGTGGACCAGGGGTGACCCTAGAATTTCTTTGTACAATATGGGTATCAAAAGAAAGGTGTTAATGAGTATTTTAAAAGTGAGTAATCCTCAGTTCCATAGGTGGACGCCGTTTCGAGATATCGCCATAAAGGGGGACCAGTGGTGACTCTAGAATGAGTTTGTACGATATGGGTATCAAATTAAAGGTATTAATGAGAGTTTTAAAAGGGAGTGGTGTGAAGGCGTTTTCCAGAAATCGACCAAAATGTGGACCAGGGTGACCCAGAACATCATCTGCTGGATACCGCTAATTTATTTATATATGTAATACCTGCCAAGATTTTAAGGGTTTTTTATTTCGCCCAGCAGAACTTTTTCATTTTCTTCTACTTAATATGGTAGGTGTTACAACCATTTTATAAAGTTTTTTCTAAAGTTATATTTCGCGTCAATAAAACAATCCAATTACCTTACCATGTTTCATCCCTTTTTTCGTATTTGGTATAGAATTATGGCATTTTTTCATTTTTCGTAATTTTCGATATCGAAAAAGTGGGCGGGGTCATAGTCGGATTTCGTTCGTTTTTCATACCAAGATAAAGTGAGTTCAAGTAAGCACGTGAACTAAGTTCATTAAAGATATGTCGATTTTTGCTCAAGTTATCGTGTTAACGGCCATGCGGAAGGACAGACGGACGACTGTGTATAAAAACTGGGCGTGGCATCAACCGATTTCGCCCATTTTCACAGAAAACAGTTAACGTCATAAAATCTATGCCCCTACCAAATTTCAAAAGGATTGGTTAATTTTTGTTCGACTTATGGCGTTAAAACTATCGTAGACAAATTAAATGAAAAAGGGCGGAGCCACGCCCATTTTGAAAATTTCTTTTATTTTTGTATTTTGTTGCACCATATCATTACTGGAGTTGAATGTTGACATAATTTACTTATATACTGTAAAGATATTAAATTTTTTGTTAAAATTTAACTTTCAAAAAAATTTTTTTTAAAAGTGGGCGATTTTGCTAATTTTTAATTTTTAATTAAGCGTACATACAGTAATAGGTGTAACGTTCCTGCCAAATTTCATCATGATATCTTCAACGACTGCCAAATTACAGCTTGCAGAACTTCTAAATTACCTTCTTTTAAAAGAGGGCGTTGCCACGCCCATTGTCAAAAATTTTACTAATTTTCTATTCTGCGTCATAAGTTCAACTCATTTACCAAGTTTCGTCGCTTTAGCTGTCTTTTGTAATGAATTATCGCACTTTTTCGGTTTTTCGAAATTTTCGATATCGAAAAAGTGGGCGTGGTTATAGTCCGATATCGTTCATTTTAGATAGCGATCTGAGATGAGTGCTCAGGAACCTACATACCAAATTTCATCAAGATACCTCAAAATTTACTCAAGTTATCGTCCGTCGACGGACGGACGGACGGACGGACGGACATGGCTCAATCAAATTTTTTTTCGATCCTGATTATTTTGATATATGGAAGTCTATATCTATCTCTATTCCTTTATATATGTACAACCAACTGTTATCCAATCAAACTTAATATACTCTGTGAGCTCTGCTCAACTGAGTATAAAAAGAATAATATACGTTTAATATCTTATACAAAACAATGGGGCGTATTCATAGTCAAACTTAGTTAAGAACTAAAAGTTAGTTACAGCTTTTTGACATAATTTTCTATTGGCTATCTGTCGAAAAAGCTTCAACTAACTTTATGTACCAACTAAATTTCGTCTATGAATATGCCGCAATATGTAATATACATCACAGCTACCTAACCGATAGCTTTCTTGTTGGGGCATTGAAAACGATAGAAGTCAGCTGATCAAGCTAATTTTGTTGCACATATCTACCTTTGGCTAAAATATTCGTGCAAGTTTAAGAGACATTTGGGAATAAATAAAACTTTACTGGTGACTAACTTGGTGTATAGAGTAATTAAATAACTCTAACCCATATCAAACTGGATGTGAGACAGTTCTCAAGCCCAAAAAACTTTTGTTATAATGCAAAATAAATAAATAGTGCAGTGAATTGATAGCAAGGGCGGTAACTCTTTACTTTAGCTCACAACTGCTAAAACTCGTCCAAAAATATCAGGAGAGATGTCAAAAGACACGCTTTGGACCCAGGACCACGAATCCGAACGCGGAAATTCAAAAGTTTATTTCGTTTCGGAGACATTTGCAAACAAAATTGAAAATTTTCATGTGGTTGTTGTTGTTTTGATGATTTTGTGGTACCCACAAGAAAAACTGTGGGTAAAAGTGTTTTGCGCGGATATAGTTGTGGTCTCCAAATCGGTGTTGGACCCACCCAGGGTAATTTTTTATAAGCGCGGCCGCAGACCGCCAATGCAGAAAGGTGTTCTGCGCAAAAAGTATGGATCCCACCCCCGGTTTCGCAGTGCTCCGGGGCCATTTTTTGGTTTTTTGGAAATATCTTTTTACAGAAATAAAAGGTAATAGTCTAGTTAAGGGGTCGCCTGCTAATACGCTACCAAAAATATCGAGAGAGGTGTCAAAAGACGCGTATTAATCTCCAGAACAATAATCCGATGGCGGAAAAGAAAAATTTTTTCTATATCCGGAGATATTTGCAGTTGAAGTTGGCGATTTTCATATGGTTGTTGTTGTGTTCGTACCCACAAAAAAAATTGTGCATCACCGTGGCGGTAGCCACGGTTATACCACACACCCGGACTTGGCATGGCGTAGCCCAGGGTTATTTTTTATAAGCGCGGCCGAAGGCCGCCAACTCAAAAATGTGTTCTGCGCAAAAATACTATGGATCCCACCCCCGGTTTCGGAGGTACCCGCGGGTCTTTTTTCGGTTTTTCGTTAATATCTTTTGAACGAGTTAATATTTTTATTTTCCGCCTTCGGATTATTAATACTGATGTCAAGACGCGTCGTTTGACACCTCACTCGATATTTTTGGTAGCGTATTAGCAGTCGACCCCTCAACTAGACTATTACCAAATAAAATTTTGAATTTCCGCTTTCGGATTCATGGTCCTGGGATCAAAACGCGGTCGAGTTTTAGCAGTTGTGAGCTAAAGTAAAGAATTACCGCAATGGGGTGCTCTACATAGCAAATTTTTTTGTGATTATTATATCTGGTTCTGCCTTAAAAGTGGTGGAAAGTGCAGCGACGTTATGTCGGGGAATGTTTCCAGTTATGACTTGCTGCAATGTGGGAATTCTTATGCTAAACCAGAGGGCCCTTTATTCAATCCTGCGCTATTAAATTTAATTATGATGTTACACCTGGATATTATACCCGTCTTTGTATTAAAGGGTGCATCTATACTTGTAAATGTAACTTCTGGCATAATATTACATGGAGCTTTCATCTTGGCAATCATTTCCTTGCTTGGACAGTGGAAAAATATAGAAATATTGCATCTGGATTATCTGTTTTCTAAAAAATAAGTCTGAAATAGGTCGGTGTGCAATCCCATTCTGAGGTAGGGCAGCAATCGATGTGCAAATGTATTAGGGCGGGCTGAATAAATATAAAGCTTTCTCTTTTGGTATAGTGAAAATATGGTTAAGGACATTTAAAGAGATGGCTGTGAACATTTAAGCTTTTAATTTTAATGTTAAGTGGTGTATTATCACGATTTTTGTTTTCACCTACAAATAACATGGGAATATTTGATTTTTAACTATATGTGGGCAAATGATTTGTGTATAAACGAAAGGTAAAACTCTTGCGGCTACCGTGGTGTGATGGTAGCGTGCTCCGCCTACCACACCGTATGCCCTGGGTTCACACCACGGGCAAAGCAACATCAAAATTTTAGAAATAAGGTTTTTCAATTAGAAGACATTTTTTCTAAGCGGGGTCGCCCCTCGGCAGCATTTGGGAAGCGCTCCGGGTGTATTTCTGCCACGAAAAGCTCTCAGTGAAAACTCATCTGCCTTGCAGATGCCGTTCGGAGTCCGCATAAAACATGTAGGTCCCGTCCAGCCAATTTGTAGGGAAAATCAAGAGGAGCACGATGCAAATTGCTAGAGAAGCTCGGCCTTAGATCTCTTCGGAGGTTATCGCGCCTTACATTTATTTATTTATTTTTAATACTCTAGAAGGGCGGGTTAAAACAAAATTAAAATTTAAAAAATTTACCTCCATTAGGTCCTGCCACGTTGACTTCAATTTGGTTGGTTCCAACATCTTCAGCCTGATCTCCTTGTAGCAGTCCTTCAACCTGATCAACTACCATTCCTGCTGAGGAAATGGCAGCACCTTCGGCTTCAGATGTAGCTTCATTGAAACATCTGTTCGTTGCAAATAGCTTATTGATAGAATTTGCTGAAAATTATTGAAAGTTAATTTATGTACAAATCATGTACAAGAGATTTTCTTACCATTATTTGTAGATTCCATAACTGTACTTCTTGTAACTGCACTCTTCAAAAATTTTAGAATCAAAAGCTAAAAACGTTTTAATTATATTTTTAAGATTTCTTTATTCGAAAGTGTGGAAAGTGTTACTTTATTGAAAGTTTATGAAACAAGGGTTAGGAAAAAGTGGCTTAATTAGAAAACTCATGGAATAGGTGGTGAAGAAGGGGTATAAGCAAAAAGTTGCTTTCCTGAGGGATACAGAAGTACTTGTAATCAAGATCCTCTCTCTTTAAATCAACCGAATTTAAGCTTGGCTCACTTGCAACAACAATAGCTAAACTATCGGAGGAGTTAACAGGTACATCGAAAAAATTTTCTGTTTTCCGAAAAACAGTACATTGTACTATTTCCAATTCTCCTGACCCTATAAGTTCTACTACCTTTATAGGGCCGACTTTTTTGCTATAACAAAAACAGTCTTTATCTTTCTTTAAATCAATATCGAAAGAGCCTAGCTTGGACGGTTTGTGAATCGATGAGCCCACATCCTGCCTTTCTTTCAACCTTAAAAACAGCTGTTGAAATACTTGATTTGGTTTTCTTACTATCTTTTTTAAAAATTGCATAAAATTTTCAAACCTGTAAGCAGAAAAGGAATCTAAAGGACCAAGATTTTTGACACATTCTGACAAGTGTAATAAGCCATGAATGTTGAAAGTAACGCTTTCCTTCCCAAACATTACACTGAACTGCGTGACGAAATGCTCTAATATATCTTGGGCAACATCAGCCTCAGACCTAAACGACCTCTCACTTGAAAGAAGTCGAATGCCGGTATGTAGTAGTAGGAAAAGGCAGTACAACTCACTACTAATACAGTCTTTTAAAACAAAAATGCCTGTGTATAGCAGGAACTGTCTGAATTTCGTTGCTTTCCACCGACTAACTTTATCTAAACTTCTCGCAGTACGACAGAATTCAGACGGAAAGTAATTCGAAATAAATTTAATATTTTCATTTATCTTTTGGATATTTGCATCGCTATTCAAATTTTTTAAAAACCTTTTTACGACACCTAAATATACCAAATGCATACAGTCTAGTGGAAACTGAGAAACAATTTTAAAGCCGGCATCTTCTAAAATGGTTTTCTGTTGCCTGAATTGAGGACTGTGGTGAGACACATGATCTCTTTTCTCAAAACTTATATCCGTCCTGGGTATACCGAACGTTGAGGGTAAATATACTTTCCCATCCCAGTCACCCCCTATATGATACCTGGGGCATCCATGTTTGGCATTAAATGACATAACACTAACAAACGCTCTAGCTGGGGAGTCGCAAATGAACACACGCACATCAAATCTTAACAACACTTTATTGGGACCGACAGCAATACCGTTTTCTCGCAGGGATTTTGCCTCTGAAGCGAACTTAGCCATAAAATCATTAATATTTTCAGGCTTTTTAAAACCTGAGAAGCTAGCTATAACAAAAGGATCAACACTAGGAAAATGTACTAGTGCTCCAAGAATAGGCCATAAAACTCGACTTGAACTGTTAAATAGTTTCAGGCCATCTACTCCCACATCAATTAAAATCTCTTCTTGTGCCTCCAAAAATGAAAATTGTTTAGAAACTAGTTGGTCTTGTATACCAAAGTACAAAAATTCACCATTTGGCATAGATTCTACACTGATTTTTTCTTGAAAAGTGTCTAAAAGAGTTTTGGCACACAACGGCACATCCTTTATCCCGCCCTTTTGGAGTGCCTGAAGAAGTCCGTCTATAATATTATGAGGAACTTTAAAATCTATGGCCCAACTTCTTAACAAGTCGTTCAGATCCGTACCTGCACCCTCTTCTACATAATAACTTTGGGCACCTAAACACTCTTCTACGTTTTCATCACTATCACTTCGAACACTCTCAACTTGTAAACACTGACTTTGGAAAATCTCACTACTCAAAGGATTAGCCTCACTTTCCAAAGGATTAGCAACACTTTCCAAAGAATTAGAAACACTTTGCACTTTATATTGAGAGGACTTCTCAAGTTCTTTAAACATTTTAACGTTATCGTCAAAGAGCTTTTTCTCTTTCGATAAGCAATTAGCAAAATGCCTTCTTTTCATATTATTTTAATAACCTTTATTTTATTTATTAATTAATTAATTTAAAAATCACGTCGCGCTCTGAAATTTTTAAGTTCTTTGCGTTTCAGAAAATAATAGCTTTGTTCTGATATTTTCCAAATATCGTCTTCGTGTTCCCAAAACAGACCTGAAATAATGGAAAGGAACACAAATTGAGTTATTTATGGGCAGGTACGCACAGTTTCGGACAAACGTGAAAAAAATGAACAACACAACGTTTGTATGTATTAGTAATCGCCATACTTTTATGTGAATGTGTTGGTGAACACATCAACTTTCTGCTTGCGCGTCTTTTAGGGATGTGTTAAACTCATCTACATATATCAAAAACCGCTTATGTGACGAAGCTATTAGACTCAAGCAATAAAGTAGTATGGCATATTTACGAATTACTTTTTGTGTGTTAACAAACATGCGTGCATACTTCCTACCTCATTGATATTTCATCAACAACTAAACCACTACCAATAAGTTGATTTTAGTTTTACTCACACAGCTCAGTTTTCATTTTGGTGACCACTGTACTAATACAACAACAAACATTTCAACAAATGTACAATACTTGATAAATTCGTGGCGGTGTTCGAAATAGTACTATCGCAATATGCTAGTAAATGTTTCTTTCTTTCTTTTCAGTTTCTCTTAGAAAAACATAATAATTGAATTATTATAAGCCGGTGTTAAGCTCACGAATTCTTAATAATAAGTACAATACTAGACATTGGCATCAGCGTGTTTTTATCCTTAACAGTTGCTTCAAAAGATGAACAGGATCGCTACTGTTTTTTCATCTATTTATCTTAGCATGGGTGTTTCCCACGTTACGGACGCTCCATCCTGACACACTCTTTTGAGCATAAAAACCAGGCATAATGCAGAAAATTTGCATAGCTTTCTACCTAACTCAAATACAAAAATAGATAGCTTATAGAAAATTATATCAAAAAGCTGTAACTAAATTTAAAACCTATTTTATTTTGACTATGACTATGCGCCTATATATTTTTATAAAATATGCCACCTACCATACGGTGCACCATAAAAAAATTTTTTTAATTTTTTTTCCGAATTTATAAAATATGGCACTTATCTACGTCAAATTTACGGCAAATTCACGTGCAAGAATTATTCTCCTAACTGGTCTCTAAGGTGGTTTTCGAAAAGTGGCACTCTAACTTCATTCAAGTTGGCGGTGCACCATAAAAAAAATATACATTTTTTTTTCGACAAATTCGTGTGCAAGAATTATTTTCCTAGCTGATAGCTAAGGTGGTTTTCTGAGTGTGGCACGCTAACTTCACGTGAAATTGGCGTGCCACCCTATATTTTCTAAAATATGGCCGCGGCAAATTTTTTTGTTTCACGGATAAATTACGGCAAATTCACGGCAATTTTCCCAATAGGTAATTTTTTTCCACGTAAAAGCTGTCTTGCCAACTTCAGAGAGGTGGACCAAATGAGGTTAGAACGGACCATTTTTGGACCAAAGTGGCAATCGTGCTATGTTGTACGTTTTGCTTCAAAAACACTCGCCAAAGGTTTATGGGAGTGTGACGAATGTGGTCAGTCCTTTGCCAGATATGAATCCGGTACGCTCTCGATCTTTGGATTTAAGCCGCCTCAAGGACTCTCTGGGGATAAAGTTTTTAATAGGAAGTACCTGAATTCATATTCGGAAGAAGATTGATACCATTGGGTACTCTCCAAAACCAACAAGGCTATATTACAGGGCTTTAATAACGACAACAAGAACACCAATTTTCCTTCCTATTTCAAAACTTATTTATGATTGGATGTTATCCACATATTGAAACGTTTTAAAGCTGCTCTTTCAAGGTATATGGGCATCTTAACTTTGATCAAACGAAGTTCATATTCTTAGCAAGTCTTATAAAAATTTGAATAAAGGTGGCAAAATGAAAGCAAACAAAACCAATGGCAAATAGATTGGCAATGCAAACGCAATTCGCAAAACAATGAAATAATCTCATATTCACACACATATTTATATGTATGTATGTATGCTTACGTATGTATAGTTACACTCGGCTACAGGGTTCTCACAGAGATATTCTGTTTTGCTGTAGCCCATAGAAAAATATAATAATAAATACAAGTCGCGATATAAATCTTAGGAGACTTAGGTCGAACTTGTTTTCCGATTTGCGTCGCCGTTGTTATTGTTGTAGCGATAAAGACACTCCAATTTGCGTAGTGAAACCTTTTGGTTTTTGCTAAGAATTAAAAAAAATTGGGGGAAATTTATTTTTACTCCTACATTTTAATTAGAAAAGTTCGTTCATTTTCCATACATTACATTTTTTCTTTTGTAGCAATGTGTTGAGTCTGCAACTGCTACCCACGAACACCAAAAATGGTGCCCTCCTCCGCCACTAAGTTCATTTTATGCAAAAAATTAAACAGAAGAAGTAAGGGTGTCTAAGTTCGGGCGTAACCGATGTTGGTTTTACGCTGCTGTTTATTTTACATATTTACTTACATTCTGCATTTTAAGGAAACATACCTAAAACTTGAAGCTTTGATATGTTTCAATATTATGAACTTTGGTAACATTACGGTTGATCGTAACGGCATAAACGAATCGAGATAAATATGGACTTCCATATATCACAATGCCGAGGACAAAAAAAAGAATTGATTTAGCCATGTCCGTCTGTCTGTAATAACGATAGCTTGAGTAAATACTGAGATACCTTATTGAAATTTGGTACATGGGTTCCTTACCACTCATCTCCCATTCAATAAATAATATACCTAGAATGATGAAATTTGATCTAGGCCATTTTTACTAGAAATATTTCTTATTTTCAGCCTAACACCTGAATCGAATTCTGTTACTAAGGATTTATTTTTTGTTGAGGCATGTTGTGTAATGCTTCATCGAAATAGGGGCGTGGCTAAGAAATAGCTTATTATTCTAGTCTACCACCCTTTAAAAAATCTTTTATATATAAGTGGGCGTGGTCCTTAACCGACCCCGTCCGTTATTACTAGAAATATTTAATGCTATAAAGAAAATATGTATTCCCAATTTTGTTACGATATGTTAATTTTTGTTCGAGTTATAGCTCCCGAAACATAAAAAATTGCTTAGTCAAAAAATAGGCAAAGCCACGCCCATTTTCAAAAACTTTAATATTTTCTAACTTTTTGTTATAATTTCATTTAGAAAGTAAAATACCATTGATATTAAGCTGTTTTTCGCAAAGGTATAGCTGAATTTATTCGTCTACGACCCATTTAAAAGTGTTTTATATAAATGTGGGAGTGGTCCTTAACCGATTTTCTTGGTCATAAAAGATATAGTAATAAGCAATACTATTGATATAAAGCTCTTTTTATAAAGATATAGCTTATTTTATTCGTACACAACCCTTTCAAACATCTTTTATATAAAAGTGGGCGTGGTTCTGGACCGATGTCCTTAATTTTTTTTTGAAGCATTCCTTATAGTAAAGGCAACCTTGTTTGATAGGTTTAACGGTTTTTGATTTATGTTTAATATTATTTGCAAAATTGATTTTATCACATTTTCAATTTTTTATTTTTTTTTTAAATTTTTATCAAGATTCTCAATATCAGTCCACCCATCAAATTTGAACATTCTAGGTGTATTAATATCATCCGATTTCGCTCATTTTAAATAGCGATAGGATATGAGTGCCAAGAAACACATATACCAAATTTCAATAAGATATCTCAATATTTACTCAAGGTGTTGTGATCAAAGGCAGACGGACGGATTGAAGGCCGGCCAGACGGACGGACATGACTAAATCAATTCCTTTTTTAAAGCTGAGCATTTTGATATATGGAAGATTATATTTATCTCAATTCGTTTATGCCGTTACGATCAACCGTTATGTTATCAAAGTTAATATACTCTGAATGCAAAGCACGCTGAGTATAAAAATATGAATAGCAAAATTTGAATAATGTGTGTGTATGTATGCATATCCGTTAAGAAATACATTATATGTATGTAAATAGATCTCCATTCTATTCAACAGCATTTGTTACCAAGGAAATTCGAATTAAACTTGAAATAACAATTGTTAATATCTTAAGGGCTCCGGCGACTAACAGCGAAATTGACTGAATTTGTATATGTGTGCGTGTCGGGTATTTGACGCTTGCCCCGCGACTATCAAATAAAAAGCCATAAATCAACATTTGCATTGAAAAACCGCAGCGTTCGGACGTGAATATGTCGTCATCGGATGATAATTTTTTTTACTTGCAACTACAGCAGTTTTATTAAATTAAGCTCATTATTATTAACATAACGTAAACGCATAAGGCTATAAAAATTACCAAAAAAATAAAAAGAAAAGGAAAAAGAGTGATAAAAAGAAATTGTGGACGAAAAGCTTATACGCAAAACGTAATACATTGACAATTTTCAATAAATTTTAATATGAATTGCTGTTCTTCCGCTTATTTGTTCATTTTGAATGTCGACACAAACTAAATACAAGACTGCGGTTTGTCAATCACACCCTGCGACTATCAAATAAGCCAGCGTCAAATGAAAAAATCAAAAATTTTTGACTGTCACCTTAACGTTAAGCTAATCGTTTATCAAACAATTTCCACCGTTTCCGTTGAAACACTTCGAAATATTATCAATAAAGAAATTATCAAGATAAATTGTATCTCGTTTTTAACCGAAACGAAAAGCTTTCGTTAACGTTAAAAACGTTAACAAAAACGTGATACTTTATGTTTGAATTGTGCTGGCAAAGCCATGGTGAAGCCGTAAGGTGGTAACAGCGAGCGGACATACACACACAAACTTCATGTAATTTGTTTGTGTAATTCGTCGGTGGTAATGTCAAAAATACTCTGAAAAATGTTCGTACTGTCAAAATTCCTGAGAAAAGTTGCAATCAGCTTGGCTAATGCTTTCACCTTTAATGACTCCGCCATCAATCAGCTTTGCCAGCATAGTTTGAAATTAATAATCAACATAAACGATTTGATTTCGTTTTGATATGGCAGAAAACGAAACAAACTCAATTCGTTAATTTGACGTTCTTATCGTTAATAAACGAAACGAAATGACTTTGTTTCGTTTATTAACGTTAATTATCGTAACGAAATGATTTCGGTTCGTTGGATAAGCATGCCTGCATCAACGTGTAGCCGACAACAAATACGTGTGTTACGAAGCCACCCGACTGCACTACCACACAAAAAATTCAGTCGATCTCGTAGTTAATCGCCGGAGTCCTTTAGATACCTATTTATGTATTACCGTTCATATCCACTTATCTGCATACCTATGTACATATGTATTAAGTTGTACAAAATAAAATTTTATGTGTTATTTTGTAGCTAAAACTTACACACTAAAATCATAACATTGCTTTTATAACTTAAAGAACATACGAATTAGCATTTTTTACTCACATAAAGCACCGTCTCTAAAATCGGATTAAACACCAATGCGAAAAAGCGATCTTATCTTGCTTACAAAGGAATATTAGGCCCCGACTCGGAACGGCCTACGCTGGGCTCGCACAGCACAAATTATCTATAAATTACACCAGATAGGAAATTTCATGTAAAAGAGATAGCGAAAATACGACAATGTATGACGCACGTGCTGCCTATCACCTAAACTCTCTTATTGGGTATTTACGGCGATTGTCAAGTCTACTCTTTATTATCGGCCTTGTTTGGTGGATTGCCACAAAGAGTACATACAAACTAGACGGCGTATGCAGACAGTCAATGATTAGTATAAAGAGAGCCTTAAAATCTACAAGCATTGCATGCCATTCTGCACATCACATCTGCAATTCTTATGGCCAAGAATATAGCGTTAAAAACTGCAACAAAGCTTGAAACCACTGAACGGTTTATGTGCAGGCCGTATGGCGTCATTTAGTATAGGGTGAAAGACTACATGTCCCCGTGCGCCTGAGCATCGAAAGAGATCTTGGAGGAACAATATGAAGGTAACAAATTAAATGGGGTTACATACTCTTAGTCCCTATCACGTTGTGCAGCGTTTGCCAGCACATAATATATATATTTTCGACATTTGCCCAATGCAGTTCCTGCCTTGAATGGTTCCATTTTCCTAGATGCTCTGATCTCAGCGACGATAGTCCCCCGACGGTTTTTATCGCACCTTACCCAAGGACGTTTAGTCCCAGACCCCAACAACACTTGCAACCTAGTCTCCATCAACCAAGGCGCAGTCACTTACCCCCCAGATTGACGACGTCTTCTCCATTGCACTTCATAATGCTGCAGTTAACCTGTAACGGCTTAACTGGGAAGGAACAATATAGGTGAAGGGTTGATACAGGGTTACGGAAAAGGCAGAACATACGATACACGTATACACCTGTGGTTTCAAGTTAATTGAAGGTTAAGGGTCTGCTGTATACTGTGTTGAGTAAGAAATAAGTAGATAAAAGCATCAGGAATTCTGAAGGAAGCGAGCTAACCTGCGCACACGTTAATACATGCCTACATATATTGATAGCCGGGTGGCTATTAAGACACTAATCTCTTACAGCATTTTCTCCAGAAGTGCCCTGGAGTGGGTACGCCGATGCAGCACTCTGTGAATATACAGTTGAAGTCCCAATCCGTTTAAAAAATTAAATGTAGACAGGAGTGGTATATGATCATGTGCAAGTCTTACAATATAAGACTCCCAAAGCTGCTCAAACCTCTAAAGAGAGAATACCTATGGCTTATGAAGATGTATTAACAGGGCACTGCCTGCGTCACATGTTTATAACAAGGCTTTGTCAGTAACAGCAGACGTAGGAAGTGCAGTCTGCAGGAAGAGACAGTTGCCAGATTTCGATGGTGCATTTAAGCAGGGCCTTAGAAAATTTCTAGTATTTGCCTAGAGGGCGTGGTTAAGTTTTTTTCAAAGAAGTAGATAGTATTAGGATCTCAGTTGATTTAGTCTTGTCCGTTTGAGCGTATTTTGAGTATATTTTGATGACCGAATAAACATTTGTCGGAACCGACTGAATCCGACCACTATACTGCCGCCAATGGCAAAACGACAGTAAAGTTAACTTATTGCCTTTTAGGAATTTTGATGCCAATATACTCCGCAACACCAATTTACTTATTAACTTAAAAATCAATCTATTTAATAATTTGGGAAAAATTTAATGTGTTTGTAACAGTTAAAATATCGTAGGTTCGAATCGCCCTCCCGGAAGAAAAGACTTTGAAAGGATTTTCAAGGTATGAAGGAAATCCCCGCTTAATTCATACTTAAAAATTAATTACTAAAAATTTAAATTTAAAGACAAAACAACTTTTAAAATTTGTTTGATCTTACGAATACCTTAAATTTCCCAACCAAAAAAGCAGTAAAGCGTCTAATTTCGGGCTCAGAATTATGTACATACCAGAATCACGTGATAATGGCTCTCCATAAAGGCATTTAATTGGTCATATTCATACATTTTTGTTGGTTTCCAAATAAAATTATTTACACATTACTGTCTTTTTGCTATGGACGGCAGTATAGCATAGATTGATCATACAAAAGATTTTTCATTTATAGTTGCCGTCTTTTAGTGAGTTTTACAGCTCCAGCTCACGCTCAATTCTCACGGGAATGCTCTGGATCATTGAGAGACTTGACAAGCAGATGAAATGTGATAGGCAGATGTCGCCGCTGTTTTTCATTTAACTCATACGGCGAAAGGCTAAGCAGCGACATCTATTTTTGAAAAAGTAGGTTTATTAAAGGCAGCGCTGCCAAACTAAAACGAAGTAATTAACAAATTATCTGGCTCACAAATTGAACCAGACTTCTATCTGGATTTATCTGGCTCAAATCGTTGTTGTTGCATTTACATGCAAAATTATTTATCTGGCTCAGGATTTTGCCACCGGATGATGGCTATTAGCTTCACTGGTATGTATGCTTGTTTGTGCGTCAGTGGTTAAATAACTTGCTACTAAACGAGTCGTGCTTAATAGCGGAGACACGAACCTTTGTGTTACGGTGCTATCAACATCAAATTTCTAAGTGGATTGTAGATACTAAAACGGCACTATAATTGCGGTTTTTTTTTTTAGTTTCTTCAAACTATATTTGTTTCATTTTATTTAAATTTTCTTTCTGAGAAAACCGCTAGGATCGATAGTACATGTAGTGCAACCGATTGTTTAGATAAGAGAGTTTCTTTCTCATTTTTACAGCTAGAAGCTCCAAATTTCACCAGCAAACGTATTTAGCATACACTGCTATCTGCAAAAGATTTTGAAAGCGGTCGTATATATGTATATTATATATATCCCATACAACTGATTGTTCAAATACGGGGTTTCGTCATTTCTTCTTTTCTTTGTTGTTGTGCACCTTTCTTTGCCGCCAAAATGTTCGTGTTACTCTTTTCAACTGGAGTAATGCCTTAATATGAGATTTTCATTCATGTTGAAATTTTACTTTTTCATTTCATTTCGACGTCAGTTGATTATGGCAAAGACAACATGAGTCAAAGGATAAGTGGTTTAACTTGACATTAAGTTAATAATAATTTTTGAGGCCGCAAAATTTCAACGATTTTTTCGATTTTTTATACATTTTTCATTTTCAAGGCTCCAAATAATTTTTTATGTATTTTTTTTCGTGTCAATTGGCAAATGCAAAATTGGGAAATGCAGTTTTTAAAAAAAAAAAATTCTTTTATGGAGATTTAGAAGAATTTTGGTCGAAAAATCGATTTTTTTTCAGGCTCAAAAATTATTTTTTTGGGTATGCGTAGTGGAACTTTTTTTCCTGAGCCCAAATCCTATCGAAAAATCGATGGCGCGATATAGGTTAACTTTCGTCCATACAAATCGACCCAGGTTACTGTACATATGTATGTATTGGCATGTATCTATTGGTTATTATTGCAGTTGAAAATCGGTACAGATACTAAAAGCAGAAGAGCAACAACAAAATAAATTAAAGCTCCTATTGCCTTTTGATACACGACAAATGGACTCCTTCCGACTGTTTTTTTTCTATTTCATTAAGACTGGCATTGTGTTCATGTGAAACTTTTTTTAAGTAATTTGAATGAAATATGTGTTTTTGGATTCATCTTGTTAGCGTGTTCAATGTTAAAAAACATTGTCAATAAGTAGATGTACTGTTTTCACTATAGAAAACTATCTTATTTTTGGCAAGTTAAATTCATTTATGGGCAGGTATTTATGAATATGTTGGCAGGATGGTTTCGAACTTTCAACAAAGCCTTAATTCGCGATGAAAAATTTCGTCTCATTATACTCAGTTGAGCAGAGCTCACAGAGTATATTAAGTTTGATTGGATAACGGTTGGTTCTACATATATAAAGGAATCGAGATAGATATAGACTTCCATATATCAAAATAATCAGGATCGAAAAAAAATTTGATTGAGCCATGTCCGTCCGTCCGTTAACACGATAACTTGAGTAAATTGTGAGGTATCTTGATGAAATTTGGTATGTAGGTTCCTGAGTACTCATCTCAGATCGCTATTTAAAATGAACGATATCGGACTATAACCACGCCCACTTTTTTGATATCGAAAATTTCGAAAAACCGAAAAAGTGCGATAATTCATTACAAAAGACAGCTAAAGCGACGAAACTTGGTAGATGAGTTGAATTTATGACGCAGAATAGAAAATTAGTAAAATTTTGGACAATGGGCGTGGAACCGCCCACTTTTAAAAGAAGGTAATTTAGAAGTTTTGCAAGCTGTAATTTGGCAGTCGTTGAAGATATCATGATGAAATTTGGCAGGAACGTTACTCTTATTACTATATGTCTGCTTAATAAAAATTAGAAAAATCGGAGAACGACCACGCCCACTTTTTAAAAATTTTTTTTTTTAAATTCAAATTTTAAAAGAAAAGTTAATATCTTTACAGTATTATATAAGTAAATTATGTCAACATTCAACTCCAGTAATGATATGTTGCAACAAAATACAAAAATAAAAGAAAATTTCAAAATGGGCGTGGCTCCGCCCTTTTTCATTTAATTTGTCTAGGATAATTTTAATGCTATAAGTCGAACAAAAATGTACCAATCCTTGTGAAATTTGGTAGAGGCTTAGATTCTAGGACGATAACTGCTTTCTGTGAAAAAGGGCGAAATCGGTTGAAGCCACGCCCAGTTTTTATACACAGTCGACCGTCTGTCCTCCCGCTCGGCCGTTAACAAGATAACTTGAGCAAAAATCGATATATCTTTACTAAACTCAGTTCACGTACTTATCCGAACTCACTTTGTATTGGTGCAAAAAATGGCCGAAATCCGACTATGACCACGCCCACTTTTTCGATATCGAAAATTACGAAAAATGAAAAAAATGCCATAATTATATACCAAATACGAAAAAGGGGATGAAACGTGGTAATTGTATTGGTATTGACGCAAAATATAACTTTAGAAAAAAACTTGGTAAAATGGGTGTGACACCTACCATATTAAGTAGAAGAAAATGAAAAAGTTTTGCAGGGCGAAATCAAAAGCCCTTGGAATCTTGGAAGGAATACTGTTCGTGGTATGACATATATAAATAAATTAGTGGTACCCGACAGATGATGTTCTGGATCACCCTGGTCCACATTTTGGTCGATATCTCGAAAACGCCTTCACATATACAACTAAGGGCGACTCCCTTTTAAAACCCTCATTAATACCTTTAATTTGATACCCATATCGTACAAACACATTCTAGAGTCACCCCTGGGCCACGTTTATGCCGATATCTCGAAAAGGCGTCCACATATAGAACTAAGGCCCATTCATTTTTAAAATACTCATTAACACCTTTCATTTGATACCCATATCGTACAAAAAATTCTAGAATCACCCCTGGCCCACCTTTATGGCGATATCTCGAAAAGGCATGCAGCTATAGAACTAAGGCCCACTCCCTTTTAAAATACTTATTAACACCTTTCGTTTGATACCCATATTGTACAAACAAATTCTAGAGTCACCCCTGGCCCACCTTTATGGCGATATCTTGAAAATGCGTCCACCTATAGAACTAAGGCCCACTCCTTTTTAAAATACTCATTAACACCTTTCATTTGATACCCATATCGTACAAAAAATTCTAGAATCACCCCTGGCCCACTTTTATGGCGATATCTCGAAAAGGCATCTACCTATAGAACTAAGGCCCACTCCCTTTTAAAATACTCATTAACACCTTTCATTTGATACCCATATCGTACAAACAAATTCTAGAGTCACCCCTGGTCCACCTTTATGGCGATATCTCGAAAAGGCGTCCACCTATAGAACTAAGGCCCACGCCCTTTTAAAATACTCATTAACACCTTTCATTTGATACCCATATTGTACAAACGCATTCTAGAGTCACCCCTGGTCCACGTTTATGGCGATATCCCGAAAAGGCATCCACCCATACAACTAAGGCCCACTCCCTTTTAAAACACTTATTAACACCTTTCGTTTGATACCCATATTGTACAAACGCATTCTAGAGTCAACCCTGGTCCACTTTTATAACGATATTCCGAAAAGGCGTCCACCTATAGAACTAAGGCCCACTCCGTTTCAAAATACTCATTAACACCTTTCATTTAATACCCATATAGTTCAAACAAATTCTAGAGTCACCCCTGGTCCAACTTTATGGCGATATCTCGAAAAGGCGTCCACATATAGAACTAAGGCCCACGCCCTCTTAAAATACTCATTAACACCTTTCATTTGATACTCATATCGTACAAACAAATTCTAGAGTCGCCCCTGGTCCATCTTTATGGCGATATCTCGAAAAGGCGTCCATCTATAGAACTTAGGCCTACGCCCTTTTAAAATACTCATTAATACCTTTCATTTGATACCCATATCGTACAAAATAAATTCTAGAGTCACCCCTGGTCCACCATTATGGCGATATCTCGAAAAGGCGTCCACCTATAGAACTGTGGCCCACTTCCTCTTAAAATACTCTTTAATACCTTCCATTTGATACATATGTCATACAAACATATTCCAGGGTTACCCTAGGTTCTTTTTACAACATGGTGATTTTCCCTTAGTTTGTCTCCACAGCTCTCAACTGAGTATGTAATGTTCGGTTACACCCGAACTTAGCCTTCCTTACTTGTTTGATTAAGCTCTGAGCCTTTGACTGCTTCTACTATCCGACCCTAATTCCTTTATACTTGTCTACATACATACATATGTACATATCAGTATATTTTTGAAAATTTTTGGAAAGTGAGTTAACTCCATATTTCAGCTCTTTCTTGTATGCCGTACTTTGCTTTTTGTGGTTAAAAGGCCGACACGTCCATGATCAGAATTAATAACAATTTTTTTGCACATAGTTGGCATGTAATTGGGAATTACAATTTATCACGTGATTAATTGTTCAAAATTTAAATAATTTCACATTTGAGTATAATGCATACGCACTTTCATTTCTTCATTGTATATATACATACATATGTACATATATACCTTAATACATAACTTTTATTATTATTTCTGCGCACTTTCTTCTGCATTGCATTAAAATTGCTGGTTAGACTAAGTTAGGTCGGGGCTAATTAGCTGCTCTTAAGCGAAAGTGGAAAGGCATATATAGGCTAGTAACCAAGTTGGATATAGGCTAGTAACCAAGTGGATATAGGCTAGTAACCAAGTTTGATTATCCACTTGCAGAGTGCTAGCTACTCGACGAAAATGTGCCTAGGTTCAGAAGGTGACAAACTCGATATCGTAAAATTTACCCTTTCAAAAAACTTCAGCAGTCTGTAAAATAGCGAAATAACTTTTTCTTTTTATTTTTTCTTTGTAACTTACTATTGGATCATTGATTTCAATCACTGGCACCTTGCTATAAATGCATACACTCAGGGCAAATTTCGTCCCTAACCTATCTTGTAACGTTCAGCTTTATGGACGTTTTCTTAAAGCCGACACCCATTATTCGAGCCATATATCAAAAACAAAAAATAATAGAATGAAGAAAGGATGGATGCAGTATTATTCGTTTGTGATTATCTAAGTAAATAGATTACTTCCCTCTGAGTATTTACCACAGTGCCAAAACTAGATACGGAAACAAATTCGCTGTCTTTAAAGCGAACTCCTCATGAGGTAAGTATTCAAACCCTGGGCACAACTTCAACATTTTTTACATGCATCGTGATACGATCTACTAGACAACCTTGTATGGATTAAAATATGTCAAGTCTTCGATTCAGAACTTTTTGGGCGAGGTCCCTACAGCTGTCAACAGGTTTACTTTTGGGGAGCCTGCGATGAACGAAACCAAGACGAAATACTTGCTGTCATCAAAGAAGGAATCGGTAAATTCGGGCCATGACCGGTACATACGACACTATTAAGGAACATAAATAAAAGGGCTGTGAAGTGCTTTGAGCCGTATTTTCAAGTAAACTTTAGGGTTCATTTGTCCCATAAAACATATTTTGTCAACAAAATTTGTTTTTATAGGGTGGATAAATTTTGAATGTTAACATGAGAAAACGGCTCTTAGTCTATCTTGGAACCAACATGAACAACGAAAATAATGTCAGCTTAGAAATCAAACATAAAACTACTCTTGATATCAAGTCGAAATTTGACTGCGTAGGTAATTGAAAACTTAAATCAGAAACAGATATTGAAAAGAACAACAAAAATTAAGCGCAATAATTCTCTCATCATACCTATTATTATGCACGGCACGGAATCATATACTGTATCGATAGAAGATAGGTTGGCTCTTGTAGTACTAGAGGGAAAAATACTCCGGAAGACAGAGAGTATCGAAGACGGTTTAGTGAAAAACTGAATGAACTTCCCGCATACATGAGCATAGTGTAACGAAAAAAAGACCAAGGGCTTCGCTGGCGAGGCGGTGCTATAGGTATGAAAAAAGACGCTACGGCTCAGAAAGTATTCCTGTCCGCACACGTATTCGGAAGCAGAGAGATATGGAGACTCCACTGAGTTGGGAGGAACAGATGGAGGAGGACTTGAACTCCTTTCTCGTGTTTGACGGTGGTTACGCAGCGGTCAAAATCGCCTAGGCGGTTAAGCTAACTTCAATTATTGTGACATTTATGAGCTGCACAATTCAATTAAACTGCCAACCAGATAGCATAACATAAAATGCAAATATTGACTTGAAACTAATTTCATCTCCAGGAAGCAAATGTTTAACTCCCATTGAGTTTCCAGCTGCTCTTAGCAAATTTCTATAATTAAAATGAGCTTAAGATAACCCTCTATGACAACAAAAGATGTATGTATAAACAAAGATTTATGTATGTGTTCATGTAACAATATATACGAGATAAGCTCGAAGATAAAAATATATACATACATGCGTGTGTGTAGATATTTAAAAGTTTTTGCAATATATTCAATATAACAGAAATCTACCCACACAAATACGAATAAATAACAGTAATTAAAATTTTATTGAAGAATAGCATACTGTACATACATACCTACATACACAGATACATATTTAGAAATGAATATCAAGTTTTTACTAAATAAGTTTTACGCTCTTGACCAACTGGCCGCAGACATCGTGCAGAGTTTAACTGGAACTTTTATTATTGGCGCGTGTGGCATGCAACTTGCGGTTTTTTCAGTTCAGTTAAAAATTTTATATACAATTGTACAATAGCATTAATTGCTAATTAAAGTTTCTACCATTCGGATACTTCTAAGCCATAAGTATTACGTGTGGCTGCATATTCAGACGACTCTCCTATTTATCACATATATATACATTTAATAACAAAAGCTCATGGTGTGTTTGAAAAGATAAAACAAATAGAGGACGCTATACATCCCAGGAGATTAAGGCCGGGTTTCTCTTTCGTCTGCAATCAGTTGCATTTTCACAGAGTAGATATTCTGGTAGAAATACACTCGGAGTTTTGCCAACTCGCTGCGGAGGAGCGACCCATTGTTTTCTAATTGAAAAAGCTTGTTTCTAAACTATGTTGATGTTGCTTTCTCCCGAGCTTGAAACCAAGAATTTCGGCATGGGAGGCGAGCACACTACCACTTATGGCTCCACATGGTTCTTCACTTGGCCCACTCGCAGGTGTGGGATTATTAGACCCGGTTTTTCAGTGCGACTAAAACCAAGTTTGGCTAGAGTTTTACCATGCTATCTTCGCGCTTTACATACATACATGCAAAGTTTAACTTTGGTTAACTTAAACTCGCTTTGAAAATTCTGGGCTTGGTGTATTCGATATTAGAATATCATAATTTTTTTTTCTTGCAGCTTTTCATATCAAAAAATAGAGAAAGCGTCTCTCTATACAAAGGAGAATTTACAAAATTTTTATAGAGGTATAGGAGTGAATGAGGCCAGGACGTAGTACTTGCTGTCATAGAAGAAAGAATTGGCATATACGTGCTTTAGCAGACACATCAATGTTGGCGGATATAAATTCGAGACTGAATGACTACGTTTATCTGGAAACAAGAAATAACAGCATGACAATGAAATGTCATGCTTAGAAATAAAACGGAGAATAACATTAAGTAACAAAGGCAATTAAAAGTCCTCTATCACGCTCTATCTATAAGTCTCTCATCAAACCTGACCTGACGTAAGGCTCGGAACCATGGACGGTATCGAGAAACGATGGGATGGTCCTTTAGAGTGTTCGAGAGAAAAGTTCCCCAGAATGGGTGAATACGCTCCTCTTTAGAAGGTATTTCTATCGTCACCCGCACAAGGTAGCCGACGAAGGGGAAGACCGCAAATGAGTTGGGAGAGGCAGGTGGAAGACGACTTGATCTCCGTTGGTGCTCGAAATCTATGTCAGTTATCGTAAAACAGGGAGAGATTATGTGACTTGTTACGCAACAGCAAAAATCGCCTAAGCGGTTGGGAGTAAAATAATGAGGATGATTACATTTATTAATTTTTCTCCTTTTTCTGGAAGCCACAAACTAATAAAGCCTAAGTTATAAAAAATTACAATAAATATTTTTTCTATCTCTTTTATCAACAAATGAACCAACTTCACTGTAAGAGAGGCTTAATAGCGTCCTTTGAGATAGATAGTGCTGTTTCGCTGAAGCAATCGATGTCCGTACTCAAAACTTTTCCATGACACGCTCTTCGTCCTGTGGTTATAACACTTGCATATCCTCAACAGATCCCTATACTTATCTTTGCACGCTGCGCTTTCCGCAACCCTTGTCATCTAAAACATTTCTTTTACCTGTTCCTAAGAAGACTCAGCTCCTTGCATGGCGGTTTTGCTTTTCGTCTGAATCTGTTTAGAGAACAAGCTGTGTTATCATAAGTGTCTTTTATAAGAAGTTATTGGATTCCACTCGTTCGTCTATAGTGGCAACCTCCTTTTTATCGCTACATCAACAACAACAGCCTCTATGGGTTGTCCCAGTTTTATTGCTATATGTTCCTGCAATTTGATCCAGTTCGTTAACCTAGGGTTCCTAAAGGCTTCGAATCATGCCTTGATATATCACGCTCAGACTTTCATTGCTTTTCTCTGTTGAGACTGCCGAGCACTCCCTTCATATGCTCGTTCATGAGTGGCACATATAAGTGAAGAGTAGATTGTGAAAGAAAATTGTATGAACATGCTCCTGAGCACGGTTGCCACTTTGGCCCATTTGGACCAAAAATGGTCCCTTCCAACCTCGTTTGGTCCGCTGGTCCCTTTTTTCCATTTTGGCAGCAGCAACGATTTTGGTACTTTGGAATTCTTACCACAAAAAATTTCTCAGTCATAAAATGTACCAGAACAATGTCATTTCACATAGGCGATAATTTAGGCGAGGCATTAAAAAGAAGTGTTGGCAAACACATTGTCGTTAATTGTTGATGAAACAAGCGACTTATCAAAAAAAAAAAAAATCTTTGAAAATGAATTCTTATGGAAAATTGTAAAAGTTGGCACAGTGCCAGAAACGTTTCGAGCTTGTAAAATATATGGAAATAAAAATTGCTTCTCGTCTAGTGTAGCTTATAGCGAGCAATCTTACTTCTCGTTTTGCACGTCGATATTTAAATCTTTCTCACCCAGCTCAACGAACTCCAGGAAAATTATGGAGTTAAGTCATGCAAGGTACTTTAAAACTAAGTATCTTGAAACAAGGAGTATTTTAACTTAACCGTTTAAACGGTTATGGCCGTCCAACAAGGAAGGCAGAAATACTTCTTTAAGGCGATAACTTTATAATTGTACAACGAGATGCGGTTAACAAAATTTATGTTTATATTCAGTGTTTGAAGCCAATGCAAAATATACTTGATTTCGGAAGAAATGTTTTGTGTAAAATTATTGCCGCAGGTGTTAGCAGAACTCCATTTACCCCAGAAGCCTGGGAACAAAACTCACACTTACTGAATCTAGGCTCTGATATTAAGGAGAAAAGTAAGCATATATAAAAATAGCACTAACGAAATTGCTTAGCTTCATTTATGATTTACTGAGAACACCAGAACACTAATTTTTGAACCGTTCCTTACAAAAACCTAACTGCGCTATACATTTAATTTCATTGCAATGAACAACATAATGCTGGAACTAAGAGGTTTGTTAGCAAAACTACATAGGGTCACATCGTTTGGTTGGTGAAAGACATAGACTTATCCTAGAAACGGGAAAATATAATACCTTGAAGTACACTTTATTTTTGTTTGTTCAGCTTGAATTAAAGTCTTCAATATGTTTAATAAATTTTTATATACGAAACCATTGAAACATCCTAAAATTTTATATTTTATAACGAAAACGACACTTTTGTGAATTGCCGAATTGTTTGTATACCAATAAAGTAAAACAAAAATGTGGTCCTTTTTCGATGAATTTTGGTCTTGGTGTGGCAACCGTGCTTCGAGATTTTTAAAACGATAAGTATGTTTTGAAATAAATACTTATCGGAGCAAAAGCGTAGTTTTATGGTTTTCTGAACCCTGGAACTTATCTCCGCATCTGATGAATTTAGCTATTAACCTAATCAGGTCACCATATCCATTTCTACCCCTAATTATACCCGCATATATACATACAAAAACAATTTATATCTGCGAAATTAATTAAGACTAGCTGAGCAAGTTGTTTCGATGGCTTTCAGATTATCTCAATACTCGATTATCCAAGCCATGCAGAGAGTGAATGAAATATTTCGTTCGTCAATGCATATTACTTCACAACTGAAACACTCTCATTTTTGTTACTTATGTCAAATTGAGAAGAGAAAAAATTAAATCCTTTAGCGAATTTCACCGAACTTGAAAACTAGCTAAACCGGCAATCAAGTAAGTCTGTCAGTAGCCCACCAAATAATAAACCATTGAGCTGTGATGATTCATCTGCTTCTTTACATGGTTCACACTAAGCAGCCTTCAGCTATCAGCATTAACCAGACGCCCGTATTCATGGCATAAGCAAAGCTAAGCATTTGCAAAACCAGTTTTCTATCGCTCACCTTGCTTCCTTAGCTTGGTGGTACCGCATTAGCTCTAAGAAACTTAAGCTACAACAAACTAATTAAATATGCCGATTAATGCCGTTTTTAGGAAATACATACATACATATACAAGTACTTATGTATGTATGTACATGTGCACTAGGCCGGGTCGATTTGTGGGGAGGCAAAAAAATCGCCTATTGCTCTATGAAAATCATATTCTATATAAATAAGAAACTTTGCCGAAAGAACCATACCTCTAAAACGAATTCTGATGTCTCCCAATTTGGGTCGAACTTTTGGGTAGGGGCAAATTTTGAAAAATCCCACTTTGACCCATTTAGAGTCCTCCAATCGAGTCCAAATGTATGACCGACCCCCACTAACTTTGGAGGCCCGACCCACCGATGCCAGTGGCACGCCCCCTGGAACCCCCCTGGGGGTTCACCATACAAACATTTCAAAAAATCGCCGGTTTTGCACTTTACATGAAAAAATCAGCGAAATGCCTATTTATTTTTCTCTTTAGAAATTTATTTAGTCAGAACATATGTAAATGAAAAAATGAATTTAACTTAGTAATAGAAAACAAATTAAAAAAAAGTATTAGAAATTAGCGTTTTTACAACCCTTTTAAAACCAAGGCATCACTGTGATGCATTTGCATGTCGTAAACATAGTTGTGTGGGTTTTTTATTCAACCGTTTTAAAAAATGAAAGTATCACTGTGACACAATTGCAGATCGTAAAATTGCTTGTGTTGTTTTTTTAAGCCACCACAAGACACAGCAGGTAGAATTGAAATTACCATTTCATTCTTATTACCTCGTCTCGTAGACCATATATAACGCAACAGTTTTTGTGAATGCATTAAGTCGTTGTGAAGAATTCAAAGTGTGAAGTGCTAATTTCAGATAATAAAATATTTCAAAAAAAATAATAAGTGAAGTGACCATTCCAAATCAAAAAGTTTACAATGAATCCACCATACTATACACCGCAAGATGAAGCAACTACATCAACAACTATCGAAAACCCAATGAGTCATATACCCAAGCATGATGTTACTGTTTTTGGTGTGTCTACTGATTTAACTGATCTTAATTTACCAACCCACCTGGAGATCTTGATATATTATTTTTTCTTAAGCGAACGTGCTAAAACAGAACAAAAAAAGTTTTCCCATAAATCATTCACTATTCAAGTACAAGATAAGTTGATTGGAATTTGGGAAAAACTTGGTATGGAAATAATGCTGAAAAAAAGTGTATTTAATAAATTGAATAAATTGCTTGACAAGTATCAAGAGCAAATCAAGAGAAGAAACAACACCCAACAATTTACAGAGTATGTAAAATCTCTGGAAACAATTTTTTACTTGTGAAACTCTTCCGGTAAACTATTGCTATCACTCATTTATTATAATTGTCAACCATTTTTAATTATTTTATTATTATATATTTTCAGGTGGTGGACGGCTTCCAGAAAACTGAGTTGCAAAATATGCCCCCTGCTCCAGAAAAAATTGAATTTTCCACCGATTCGAAGTACTTATACGACAAGCCCATGCAATTTCTAGCGGCGTGGTTCCGGTGGATCTGGCTAACATCAAACCAGGGAAAGTTGTACATTCTCGGTGGCTCACCAAGACCGCTAGATTATTGCGATTATATGTGACAACGGAAAATCTAGATGCAAATTTAAGAATTCTGGTTGAATTTATAATTAAATGTTATGTGCCAATGTACTTCAATATCAAGTATTACAGCTCTGTCGTGTACGGCAGTGCATTATTTTTCAAGTTCATTGGTTGGTCACGATTTCTAGAACCTCGTTTACGCAAAATTGTCAATCAAGTAATTAAAGATAATTCATATTATGCGCATTCGGAAAATATCTTGTTATCAATGTTGTTTGATGATAGCAAAGAAAAGCGCGACTACGCCATCAAGAAAATTCTACGCTATCGAACCGATGTTGACGAGCCAATGGAACTTAGAGTTTATAAAAAACCAGATATAAACATTAATTGCACAAGTTATATGGAAATGATCAATTTGAATGATATAAATATCGTATTTGAACCACCATTCACGCGAAGCATTTCGTACGATACATTGAAAGAATATTTAAATCAACATGATCCACCGTTTAATGATCCAAAAATTCCATCACACATACAAGGAACGGAACGACATGTTCAATTGCTAGCTAGCGTTTCCAAACGGGTTATACCGGAAAATGTAGAGGCTGTTATGGCGACGACATTAGAGAGCCGTGCGAAATTGCCCAGACTTGAAAGTAAAAAAGACTTCAAACAATAATTTTTTTTAGTTTCTTTTCTATAACTCACTTAAATTAATTTTTTCATTTACATATGTTCTAACTAAATAAATTTCTTAAGAGAAAAAATAGATATTATTATAAATAAATAATAAATATTATTATAAATAAATAAATAAAAATAAAGAAAAAACATAGCCATTTAGCTGATTTTTTCATGTAAAGTGCAAAACCGGCGATTTTTTGAAATGTTTGTATGGTGAACCCCCAGGGAGTTTCGGGGGGTGTGCCACTGGCATCGGTGGGTCGGGCCTCCAAAGTTAGTGGGGGTCGGTCATACATTTGGACTCGATTGGAGCACTCTAAATGGGTCAAAGTGGGATTTTTCAAAATTTGCCCCTACCCAGAACCAGAATTCGTTTTAGAGGTATGGTTCCTTCGGCAAAGTTTTCACAGAGCAATGAGCGATTTTTAAATCGACCCGCCCTAATATGCACACTAACCATGCATTTACATATTGTAAGCCTCATGGTAAAAAACTAGTTTCAGTTTGATGTTTAAATTTGACTTTTTTCGTTTTTCTGTACCTTATTAGTTTTATCTCGTAATTTGCAATTTTTTAATATTATTTTATTGACATGTAAAGTTT
Source organism: Eurosta solidaginis (assembly GCF_040869045.1). Taxonomy (NCBI): domain Eukaryota; kingdom Metazoa; phylum Arthropoda; class Insecta; order Diptera; family Tephritidae; genus Eurosta; species Eurosta solidaginis. The sequence continues at coordinate 160,858,896 of NC_090321.1, read as the reverse complement.
TTTGAATATGACAGGTCTTTCATATATTCAAGTATGTCTTAATCTATCTCTATTTATTTACTAAACAAAGCATTGCGGAAACATTTGTTACTTATAGATTCATAGATGAAGGTGATTGTCCGTCCTTATAACTATAACATCCTGGACTTTAAGGAAATAAATTTCGCACTAGGCATATAAAGAGTTCGATTTTAAAAGTAATTTCATTAGCCTGCATACTTTTAGAAACAGGGAAGATACAAATAAGCAATGCTGAGGGAAGATTTGATTTAGGTTTAGGGCAGAAGTTTATGAACTAGCAATAAATTTACTCATTCTACAGCAGCAGCTAATAGTAGAACTAAATTCAATTGTATATATCAGAAAGTAATCCTTCTCAAATAAATCTATTCAAAAATCCGTATAAGTTAACAACGGCGGCGGAGGGGCACATATAATGATCAGCAGCCTCATCCTTTTCAAGGCAAGAAGACCAGGCCTGGTTCTCTCGTATCCTGGCTCCAGTCATGTATTAGTACGATTAAAGTGATGACTCGGCTAACGCAATAGTTGTCTACAGTTTTTTTTCCTTTTACGCCCCGATTCTAGTGTGGTAACAACATTCTTTACCACGGTAACGAAATCAAGTGGAAACTTTTACACCCTCTTGGTATTCTACCCGCGAAAGTAGCCGGATAATTGTTTACCCACAAAAGTAGGTGGTTACATCGAAATAACCACACAAAAGCTGTTATTTAGAAAAAGGCAAAACTGAAAAATAAAGAATTGTATCATGCATAATATGCATATACACATCGTCTCGTTTATACGTTAACCTCGTATCTACAAGGGACACATTTTCGGTAAAGCGAACACGGTAGCCACACCATGTTTTCATTTGGGACCAAAATTCATCAAAAAAAGGACCAAATTTTTGTTTTATTTAATTAGTATAAAATACAAAATTTTAGGATGTTTCCATATAAAATTTTACTAAACATAGTGAAGACTTTCCTTTAATTCAAGCTGAACATACAAATATATGTGCATGCAAACAAAAATGGTTCTATATTTTGACATAGGATAAGTCTATGTCTTCCACCAACCAAATGTTGTGAACATAGCTTTGGTCACAAAGCTCTTGATTCTAGCATTATTTTGTTGATGTCAATGAAATAAAATGTATAGTGCAGTTAGGTTTTAGTAAGAAACGGTTCAAAATTTGCGTTCTCGTGTTGCCGAACTATGTATGTGGAAAACTCAGTAAATCAAAAATGAGACTAGGCAATTTTGTTAGTGCTATTTTTAGATGCTTACATTTTCCCTTAATGTTTGAACTTCATATCAGAGCCTAGATTCAGTAAGTGTGAGTTTTGATCCAGGCCTGAGGGGTTCTGTTAGCACCTACGGGAAAAATTTTATACAAAACATTTCTTCCGAAATCCATTCCCTTTTGCATTTCCTTCCTTCTGTCTTCGAGTTAAAATATTTCTTATGCCAAGGTACTTAATTTTCAATTTCCTTGCGTGGCTTAACACAAATAGTCCTGAAATTCCTCGAACTCATTGAGCTGGGTGAGAAAGATTTATATATCAAAGGGCCAAACGAGAAATAATGTATAGAATTTCTTTGTATAAGTTTTGAAAGTGTTAGGCTCACGGCAAAGTGCTCGCTATAAGCTATGCTAGGCGAGAATCAATTTTTTACTTTCATATATTTTACATAGTGTTGTATAACCGATCGAAATATCTAGCCGTTATTAATATTATTATCAGACCTGTTCTGAATTCCGACTCGTTTTGAAAAGTAATACGAGGCTGATTCCGAGTCGATTTCTTTTTGGTGTTCTCCATTCCGATTGAAACAAATCGATTCGAAGTCGATTTCGAATCGTTTTCATTTCGAATCGATAATCAAGTGAAACAGCTATTTTTATTTATTTTGGTTTTAGTTAAATTAAAATTGTGCAAAAATTTTAACAAAATGCCAGAACCAATGGTTTTCGGAAATGCAGAGGCAAGAAGACGTGTAATTGTGCATAAAAATCGCAAAAATCGATCGATCGAAAATGAGAACACATCGGTTTCCTTTCGACCAGAATCGCTTTGTTTAGCTTGGAAAATCAGGAACAGGCCTGTATGAAACAAGAGTTTTTTTTGATTAGTCGGTTATTTCATCAACAATTAATGACAATGTGTTTGCCAACACTTTTCTTTTTAATGCCCGGCATAAATTATATCCTAGGTGAAATGTAATTGTTCTGGTACATTTTATTGACTGAGCAATTTTTTATGGTGAGAGTTCCATTAAAGTAAATTCAAAATTATATGGGGGCTAACGAAAGTGTGGCGAATTTTTGGGCAATATTGTGAATTTTTACCTGAGTAAAAATAAAAAAGAAAGAAAAGTACCAATCGTGGCTACTGCCTAAAAAGATCAAAATTGAAGAAAAGGGACCAGCGGACCAGATGGGGTTGGAAGGGACCATTTTTGGTCCAAATGGACCAAGGTGGCAACCGTGAAAGCGAAGAAAACTATCTTTCAAATTTCTCCACACACACTGGTGAGTTTTTCGGTGATGACAGCGTTACCACTTGGGCCAGAATCGCGGATAAAATAACTGGTAACGATATTCGGTTACATAATGTTCTGGGTACTATTTCACCGGTAACGCTCGGAATCGGGGCGTTAATGAAAACATATAGCTATCCAAACCTGCTCAAAATAATGATATTACGAGATTGGCCCTATTCGATGGCTTTAAAATTCAACTAACGCCCCTATTCTAGTGTGGTAACAACATTCTTCACCACGGTAACGAAATCATGTGGCAACTTTTAAACCCTTTTGGTATTTTACCCGTGAAAGTAGTCGGATAATTTTTTACCCACAAAAGTAGGTGGTTACATCGTAATAACCACACGACAGCTGTTGTTTAGAAAAAGGCAAAACTGAAAAATAAAGAATTGTAAGCGCAAATAAGTAAAGGTAATAGTAAAAAAGTGTTGCCTCTTGCTATACATATTTGTTTACATTATGTACTTTCACAGAATAAATTACAATATACCTATGTAGAAACTTATCATGCATAATATGCATATACACATCGCCCGTTTATTCGTTAACCTCGTATCTACAAGTGAGACATTTTAGGTAAAGCGAACACAGTTGCCACACCATGTTTTCATTTCGGACCAAAATTCATCGAAAAAAGGACCAAATACGATGATAAGTAAATATCTTTTTGAGGATAAACCAATAAAAAGAAGAGTTATTAAAGTTAATATAATCGAATTTGTAAATTCTAAATATGTATCTTCTTCATAGGAAAGGTTAGGTTGTGGTGGTAGCAACCCCAGCAGGAAAAAGCTCATTTGAACAAGATTAAGGTCCGATGTGAGACCACAGAAAATATCGGCGATGCAATCATTAGCTTCATAGAATAGGACGGATCTCAGTTCTGGATAATTCCGTCGAAAATAGTTCTGGCAAAAGCTTTACAGTCCAACATTAACTGCCTCGAGAATTCAGCTCACCATCCTCCATACCGCTGCATCAAGAGGATTTTTTAGTATGCTGACACGTACCGGATAGAGCCCATTGACTAGTTTCCCATCAAAGCTTCAATCATCCAATAATTTCAGCAGAGATCTCAACATGGCCATCACGCGACTGGTAAATGAACACAAACTTGCCAAATTGGAAGAACATCTAAGTAACCTTAACCTCTCTACGGGTGTCAATTAATTACGGTCAACTCCGACAAAATGTAAAGGCAGTTCAATCATATTGGTATAAGAAACCTATTTTATATTTTTAACTGGTCTTTGAAGTCCTTTGTCCAGATCAATGGCAGATGACACGGGTAATTCCACTGCTAATACTTCATTGCTAACTTGCCGTGTTAAGTGCGTTTTCGCAGACCATTTCCCCAAAGACACATTGTTTCTGAACGAACGATGGGTTACTAAAAAAAGTCACCAAAACTGGCAATGCCACTTCTTTTGGGTTCTTTACCTCACTACAAATCTGTTTGAATGGATATCCTAGCTGATCCGTTTTGAAATAATAAGTATATTCCAAATTTTCCAAAATTTTAATCAAATACTAAACATGCAACTTCATTTATGACTTTATCCCGGTTGATAGATAATCAGTTTGAATTATAATTCAACCTTCCCGTGTTTTTGATAAAAGTATTTTGTACATCTCGTGCATAAATTACTTTGGTGTGCAAAAACCCTGGGAGTGTATTTCTACCATTAAAACTTCTCTGCTGATGACATTCGGAGTAGGCACAAAATATTTAGTTATGCCAATTTTCAGAAAAAACTAAAAGAAGCACCCCACAAATAAGAGCGGCCTAAATAAACTTCGAGGTATATCGCACCAACTTGTTTTTAATTGTACATTTTTTAGAAAAGCACAAGGAACCGCACTATCGCGTAAAGAGGCAGACAGTACTAACTCTTATTCTGCCTCCTCGCAGTGCTGTCAACTGACACTTTTAGCTTTTGTTGTCCTACGAAATGGAGTTATTCTCCTTTCTGACCTCATGGAGGCCTTCTTAACTTATTCAGTCGTAGTGGTTCTGAAAAAGACTTTGATTAATTAATTAAAATACATATTGTTCAGACTTCAGTGCAATGGGTACAAGTGTGGCTGCGATTTGTCCCGCTCTGTATCCGCTTCTAACTAGTACGGTGGTAGTCATTATACCTGTAATGCGAAATACGGATAAATTTATTCTTCAAATAGGTGTTGATTTTATTTAAATAATTTATATTCTAAACATAGAGCGAACTACACAGAAAACCCGAAGGAATAACAATTGTTAAAAGTCTGTTGATCAAGAAGAGAGAATAAAATTATAAATTCGGTACCATATTGTGACGAATATTAGTATTACTAAGCGATACTACCATCGCTAAGCCGATACTAAGCAGTATGTACGTAAATAAATCAATCATCATCCACACATATACATACAAGGCAACGGAGAGATACTCATAAATACATGTAATCATCAGCCGAAGTAGTACTCACATTTACATCCGCATATGGCTATAAGACAGACATAAAGTAAAAATATACATGTATATAGCTAGTAACCAAGCAATTGTTCTGGAATACAGTATCGCGAAATGACTAGACCTTCGGAGAAATGGATGAATGAGAAAACAGAGAGTACAAAACCAGCACAAGCTGAGTAGTCAGTAGTCAGTTTTGATTTAAGCACGTTATTGGTTGTGAAGTTAAGTGCTATTGTAAAGTACTCCCAAAGTAGTCTAATAAAGACCATTTTGCATTATTGAATATTGGAATTATTTATGCAACAGTTTGGCGATTCGAACGTTAGCAAAAGGTTTGGAATAAGTGGAATTTCACTAGATTCGTTATAATTGGTGTCAGAAGAGGAATTGTTGAATAAATTCCGAAGATTTCGAATACAACTTGAATATGGCAAAGTTAAGTGAATTAAGGATCCAGCAACTGAAAAAGGAGTTGGAGAACCGTGGATTGAATGCAACTGGCGATAAGATCGAACTTCAAGCACGGCCTCGAGAGGCAATGGAGTCGGAAGGAATTAAGTGGCCGATGATGTCTTTCATCCTGATGGGGACGAGACAACAACAAAAAATTAAAGAGAAAAACGAAACATCGCAGACAGTTACGAGCATAGACTTGAACATGATTTTGGCTGCAATATCTGCACAAACATCGACAATGGCATCTCAACTGGAATCCCAGGAGAACCGTATAACAACAAAGATGGAAACTCAACTGGAAGAACAAAAGACAAATATAACATCTCAACTGGCAGAACAGAAGACATATATGGTATCCCCAATGGAATCACAGGAGACACGTATATCCGAAATGTCGTCACAAATAGCATCCAGGATTGAAGCACAAGAGGCACGTATATCCGAAATGTCGGGAAAAATTTTAGCACAGGTATCATCGCAGATCTCTGCACAACTGGAAGCCCGTATGGACGAAAAAATAATGCAGTTTGAGAGCAAAATCGAGGCTGAGGTAGATGCTTTAAAAGGTCGTATACAGGAGTTGCAACTAAATCGCACAGTTGTTTCAGCAAGCAACACGAAGGTAAAAACTCCATCTTTTGACGGCTCTGTTCCCTTCCTGGTATTTAAGCTCCATTTTGATAAGACCGCAACAGTGAACAATTGGAATGCTGAAGATAAAGTTGCTGCACTATTCGTGGCATTGAAAGGATCTGCTGCTGAAATCATACAGACGATTCCCGAGGAAGAGCGGAACAACTACGAAACGTTGATGGGTGCTCTAGAGAGGCGATACGGAAGCTAGCATAGGAAACAGATATATCAAATAAAATTGCAAAACCTTTACCAAAAAGCTAATGAGACTTTGCAAGAGTTTGCTTCAGATGTTGAAAGATTGGCTCATCTTGCAAATGCGGACGCACCCGTGGAATACACAGAAAGGGTAAAGATTCAGAGTTTTATAAATGGCATACGGGACGTCGAAACGAAGCGAGCTACATACGCAAGCCCAAAGCAAACATTTGCTGAAACAGTATCCCATGCACTAACTCAGGAAACTGCCTCACTTTTGAGTAAGCCCGCATACAAATCTCATCGCGTGGACGTGGAAAGGCCAAATTGGGTAGACACAATTTTGGAAGCGTTAAAAGGAACGCAGCAGAAAAGCGATGGTGCCGTCAAATGCTTTAAGTGTGGAAAGCCAGGGCATACTGCACGTTATTGCAGTACCAACCCTAATAGTTCCAGTAATGTGGGTGGCCGTATACGCAGAGCTGAAGGAGATGACAAAATCTCCAAATCTACTTAATCGTTAAACTAAAGCGAGTCAGCCGCAAGGGGCGACAGCTGGCTCCCGCAATTGAATGCCCCATAATCTCTATCTCGCAGAAGAAGGTCAAGCAATCTTACTGTCGGAGGACATGTGGATGGAAAGAAACGTTTACTGACTGTAGATACGGGTGCATCTCATTCCATCATTCGATAAGATTTAGTCAACAAGATAAGACCATTGCTTAGAGCAAGATTACGTACAGCCACGGAAGAGGACACCCAGGTAATTGGAGAAGTAGCATGTGAAGTAGTAATTGGGAAATTCGCGGTACTACGCAATTTTAGTGGCAGAGATTGTTACTGAAATCATAACTGGAGTGGACTTCTTAATTGACCATGGCATCAAGATCGATATGCAAAGCAAGACGATGCGATATAAGAACATGGATGTGCCACTTAATTTCGGCTACGAGAGAGGCTGCAGCAGTAAACAAGTGCTGGTGGAAGAGAGTCAGCAAATACCACCAAAATTAGAAGCAGTCATCTGGGTAAAGGTTGATGGAGATTGTGGGACTAACAAATTGTGGGTTGTCGAGGCAGCAAACAAATCGACACCGAACATACTTGTAGGAAAAACCCTGGCTATGACAAAAGATAGACGTATTCCGGTAAGAGTACTCAATGAGTTTAACTGAAACTGACCAGAGAACCTATTTTAGGAAGATGCCAAGAGGCTGAAGTGATAATCAATTGTGAACAGCTCCTGGAGGAGGTTTCAACTAGCAATAGTGATCTTTCAGATGACATCATGGCATGGACGGAGGAACTATCAGAGTAAGGCAAAACAACTGCTCCTAAAGTACGCGAACATATTTGACCAAGATGGCTCCAAACTAGGCCGTACGAACGTTGTGAAACATCAAATTGACATTGGAGATGCGAGGCCGATCCGTCAAGCTCCACGTAGTGTTCCACTGGTGAAGCGGGGAGTTGTGATTCAAATCATACAAGAAATGAGCGACAGCGGTATCATCGAACCATCAGCTAGTCCATGTAGCTCACGGTAGTACTTGTAAAGAAGAAGGATGGAAAAATTAGGTTTCGCGTGGACTACCGCAAGTTGAACGACGTCGCGAAAAAGGATAGCTACCCATTGCCAAGAATTGACGACATTCTGGACTCGATATCTAGTACAAACTGGCTTTCCACACTGGACTTGAATAGCGGCTACTGGCAAGTGGAAGTTAAGGGGGAAGACAAAGAGAAAACAGCGTTAACCTTCAGTGTCGGTGATGGTCTTTGGAAATTTACGAGCTAACAAGAAAAAATAAAGCTTTTGAATGGAAGAAGGAGCAAGAAGTGGCTTTCCAAATATTGGAAGAGCGTTTGTGCACTGCCCCAATGTTGGCATATCCGATTCCAGGAGCAACATTTATTCTAGATACAGATGCGAGCGGATATGCTATAGAAGGCGTTTTATCACAACTGGTCGATGGACAGGAGAAGGTAGTTGCATATTACAGCCGATCAATTGGAAAAGCAGAGAGGAACTATTGCTGTTGGCATTGGTAGAGTGCATTAAACATTTTCACAAGTACCTCTACGGGCAGCGATTCCGCGTCAGGACAGATCACGCAGCATTAAAATGGCTCTTGCAGTTCCGTAATCCAGAAGGACAATTGGCACGGTGGATCGAGCGACTACAAAGCTATGACTTTTCCATTGAGCATCGAAAAGGAATACCCATGGAAATGCTGATGCAATGTCACTAAGACCATGTAGTTTGGAATGAAAGCACTGTTCAAAGGCCGAGGCTAAAGAAGACATTGTATATGTCCGGCTAATGACTATAACATGTACGGATGAATGGGACAAGGACAAACTAAGGAAGTGTCAGCTAGAAGATACAGATCGGTCACATGTTATGTAAGGGTTCGAACGAAATGAAAGACCAAATAGAGAGGAGGTGTCAGCAGAGAGTCCCATTGCGAAGTCATATTGGGCGCATCGGAACAGTTTAGAACTGATATCCGGTTGCTTGCATCGAGTATGGGAGAGTAAGAATGGTCAATGCAAGAAGAAACTGATAGTTGTTCCCACATAAAGGATTCCTGACGTGCTCAGCGAGCAAGAAAAAAGAGCAGAGATTCTATACTGCGAGGTTTGCAGCTGAGCCAAAGGGCCCAAAACACGAAGTCATGGTCAGATGAAGCAGTATATTTCAGGTGCACCATTTGAAAGGATGTCGCAGGTCCGTTTCCTACTAGCAACCGCGGAAACAAATACGTACTGGTGGTTATGGATTATTTCAGTAAATGGCTAGAGGTATACCCAATCCCAAATGAAGAAGCGGAAACAGTAGCAGAAGTAGTTACAAACGATTGGGTTGAATGGTATGGTATACCAATGGAGTTACATTCTGACCAAGGCAGGAATTTCGAATCAGCGGTGTTTCAAGAAATGTGTAAGAAATTGGGCATTCGAAAACATGGACAACTGCATTGCATCCTCAGTCGGATGGTATGGTTGGAACGATTCAATAGAACCTTGGAGGAGCACTTAAGGAAAGTAGTTGACAAGTACCATAAAGAGTGGTATACGCACATATCATTATTCTTGATGGCTTACCGATCGGCATTGCATGAGACAACAGGCCAAACTCCCGCAAAGGTAATTTTTGGCAATGGCATTCGACTGCCAGCTGATTTGAAGTTTGGGATAGATGCCGATGCGGAGAGAAATACCAAGAAATCAACTGGTGTTTTGGAAGAAGAGATGAGAGAAATACACGATCTTGTAAGGCAACAAACGAAGATTATGAGTGACAAGGTGAAAGCCAGACACCATAAAGCAATTAATTCGGAAGGTTTTCGGGAAGGAGATTTCGTGCTGTTATACAATCCACAACGAAAAAAATGTTTGTCCCCGAAATTACAGTGTAATTAGGAAGGCCCACACAAAGTTGTAAAACGGATCAATGATGTAGTTTATCGCATACAAATTATTGGCAAACCACGAACTAAAATGAAATTGGTTCATTTGGAAAGGCTGGCAGAGTTTAGATCAGGAAATTTGTCTGATCGGGACGATCCGACTTAGGTGGAGGGCAGTGTGACGAATATTAGTATTACTAAGCGATACTACCATCGCTAAGCCGATAATAAGCAGTATGTACGTAAACAAATCAATCATCATCTACACACATACATACAAGGCAACGGGGAGATACTCATAAATACATGTACTCACATATACACCCACATATGGCTATAAGATAGACATAAAGTACAAATATACATGTATATAGCTAATAACCAAGCCAGAGATACAATTGTTCTGGAATACAGTATCGCGAAATGAGTAGACCTTCGGAGAAATGGATGAACGAGAAAACAGAGAGTATAAAAGTAGCACAAGCTGAGTAGTCAGTAATCAGTTTTGATTTAAGCACGCTATTGGTTGTGAAGTTAAGTGTTATTGTGACTTACTCTCAAAGTAGTCTAATAAAGACCATTTTGCATTATTGAATATTGGAGTTATTTATTCAACAGTTTAGTGATTCGAACGCTAGCAGAAGGTTTGGAGTAAGTGGAATTTCACTAAATTCGTTACAATATGTTAACCAAATAAGCCGGGTTGGGTGCATGCGAACACACAATATAGCTTTTTACTACCAATCACGGTTGCCAGACCATGTTTTCATTTTGGACCAAAATTCAATACTCAGGTGAGTTCCAATTGTATAGTTCATTTAAGATAAATTACTTTTCTTATCCTACTGAGGCACATTTCAAAAACAAACTAAACATCTGTACTTTAAAGAAACATACCTAAAACTTGAAGCTTTCGCTAGTTTCAATATTTTGAGCTTTGGTAACAAAACGGTTGATCGTAACGGCATAAAAGAATCGAGATAAATATAGTCTTCCATATATCAAAATGCTCAGGATGAAAAAGCGAATTGATTTAGCCATGTGCGTCCGTGTTTTTTAATCCAGTACCTTGAGTAAATATTAAGATATCTTATTGAAATTTGGTACATGGCTCGAATTTTCTCAAGTGGGCCACTTTAAATTCGATTATCTCAGTTTTCATTGACTAATACGGCTTTTAGTCGGTTTGAAGGTAGAGACGATCTCCACAAAATATTTTTGCAAAAAATTTTATTTTACATTAGTTATTAACCGTTAGAGTTTTTGATAATGTTATTATCATGTTATTTTAAAAAATTTATAACTCGTGAACGGTTTATCGAAACTCAACGTTTTATACATCAAAATTTTCGTCAATTAATACACTTTGCCATAAAAAAATTTATTTTTATAACAAATTATTATTTTGCAAAAAAAATTCTGTTTGTTCTAAATAATTAAAAATTAATAAAACTTCTCCGCCTGTGAGAAAATTTGAACACATTTCATTATATTCTACAATCCCTTAAAACAATTTTGGTGAAAAAAAAATCATTATTTTGCATTAGGTCAAAAGTTATGCATGTTTTTGTGACCGCGCTCCTACCTCCAGCGTTAGACGAGCACGTTTTGAGCTTGCGCGCTGAGTCATCGTGACTGAAAACTATCAATATCATCATTATTACTGTCATTAGGAGCTGCAAAAAATTGTTTTCTTTTTCAGCAAGAGCCACCGATTTTATTAATTTTGTTTATTACAGTATTTGAAAAAAATTTTACAATTTTCGATAAAAATGTGTTGTGTTTCACCGAACGTCGATGCAGAAAAGCCCTTTTACGTGTAAATTATCGTAGCTGCTTTTTCGTGAGCAGAAAATATTCTGCACAATAACTTGTTTTCTAAAGGCTGGTAACAGTGAAATGAACGTGTTTGTTTTATCGTTTTTGCACTCAAGAATCGTGATTTCAAGAATTCTCTATGCTTTTCATGCTCTTCGTTGGTGCAGAGATGAAAATGAATTTTTTTTGAAAAATTGCTTTGCCCACTGAAACAGTCTTTCAGGAGATGTTAGTAAAAAATCTGTATCTTTTCGCAAACTTGTGAAATACGCGTGTCTCTTGACGGTGCCCCCTATTCCATCACAAGCACCTTTGCCGTGGGATGTAGCGCAAAAGTGCCACTCTGCATTAATACCAAAATCATTCTTATGATAAATCAAATTCAAAAAATTGTACTTGTTTGTACTTATATTGTGACGCTGCCCCATCCGAAAAATAAAAAAATGTCTTTATAGTACCGCCGAATTTTTCTTTTAAATGGGAAATTAGTTTCCCGTTAAACAAATGTACAGCTACTGAATCGGGCTGCAGATTCTCTGAGAAAATTACGAAATTCTCATTACGTAAAATGTTGTTCTCTCTATAATAGACAACAAAAACATGAAGCGTGATTTGATCTTTGCACCAATGTTGTGACTGAATTTCATTTTGTATTTGGTATGTATAATTTTGTGAAAAATCTTCAGTGACAATGAATTCGCCTTCGCCTACGGTATCTTTGAGTTTTGCCAAGTATTCTGTTTGGGATTTCGCTATGAAATCATGTTTCAGAAGTTTTAACAAATCTTCCGCGAGGTGTTCCAAAAAAACTTTTCTTGATTCTGTGACCAGTGAAAAATGGCATCTAAAAAAAGTGTTGCGTGTACGCAATGTCAGCAAGTGTAATTATATTTTCTAACGGGAATTAAAAAAGGGTTTACCTATCAGTTGAAACCCACTGATGAAATGAAATTTTTGGAATCTTCTGATTCATCAAAATTGATTTGATTTCGTGTATAATAAGTTTTGTACCAGGGCATTTTTTGCACTCCAAAAGATAACATTCCGATGTTGGATTTTCGCAAACGATTTTATGGAGCCAATCGCGGTATGTTGCTGGGTAGTCTATCTTAAACTTTATGAATTCTTGTTTCAAGGCTTGTATTTTCAATCTCACATTTTGGTGAGATTTACAAACGCAAACAATGTGTTTACCCTTTGCTCCGATTAATATGCATTGGGGTGGTCTTAATTCCCGAAATTTAGTGAGAGATATTTGCACATCGGGGTAATCTTTCAAGAATCGCGAGTGTAATTCATCAAGGTTGCTCATTAACAATTGTTTCTGCAATGATTTGTAAGGGTATTTCAATATTCAAAAAATTAAAAAAAAAAAACCCTTTTCAATCGAAGAAAACTCACCGTGACATGCTGACGTTTCCCGTCAATGACGACTGACTTCGAATCTTTTTTTCCAGGTAAAACACGACTAATTTCATCCGATAAATAAAAATTTTTCACTTTCTCTACTATCGACACATCTAAGGGATGTCCAGTTTTTGGATTTACCCGGGCTGCGAATCCTTTAGTTGCCCGTAATTTTTTTGCTCGAGTAGCCAAACGACGAGAAACACCAAACACTTTTGCCGTTTTACGAACACTTCACTCCACTGGCATTGTTGGTAGAAGAAACATTTTCTCAGATCTCATTGGTTGTCTTGAGATTGCTTCTTTCAAGTCTTTTCCCCATTTAAGAAGCTGATCGTTGTTTCTAGGAATTTCGTTTCTTAATTTTGACTGTATTTTCTCTGTAATTTCCATTACATTTCTCCTTTCATTGTCCGAAATATCAAGCTTCGCTCTCTTATTAGATGAACAAGTGATCTCTTGCACGATACCAATGATTTTTCCTCGTTCCATTTCATGTTGAACAAAAGAATTGTTTCGAGAAACATCATCTTCTTCTTCGTCGGTTGAATAAGTATCATCTTCTTCTTCGGAATTATTTGTTTTTTCTACTTCACTCGGGACGTACATTCGGGTTTTACACGACACGCACATGTATTTTCCAACAAATTTATCAAATTTCGAATCATATTTCTCAGTAATCAATGAAATATTTTTACGAACTCTTCCGTGATTCTTTTTCATTAAGGGATTTCAGCATGAATTCGTCGTAGGCATTATCGAGCATTAACTATTTAAAATATTGTGGATTCATTTTTTTTATACGGCTATTGACGTTGCTCTAAACAAAGCTTCCACGAAACTGAGAAACACGGCAATATGCAAGCATTATCACGGTTCTTCGTTTGTTTTCCATCGTCTTGGAATTTTCCAGATCAGCATAAATCATGCACAAAATTTCGGTCGTACGATGACTCAGGGCGCGAACTACATCCTTCTACCCACCTACTCTCTCTTCTTCATCTATTATTTACTCTTATTGCTACATACGTTAACTTGCCTACATAACTTCTTTTTTAGGCGACATATCCTTTTCTCTTATTTCTAACTATTAGTACCTAATTAGTGATAAACTTTAGTAAGTAAGATCAAGTATATATATAAGTACATTTCTCCTTTTGACCGCTGTTTGCATGATATTGCCAATAAAACGATATCATCGGAGTTAACATAAAAAATCAATCGTTTTTATTTAATACTTATTAAAGTAAGTATGTTTGTCGCGAGCGTCAAAACGTGCTCGTCTAACGCTGGAGGTAGGAGCGCGGTCACAAAAACATGCATAACTTTTGACCTAATGCAAAATAATGATTTTTTTTTCACCAAAATTTTTTTAAGGGATTGTAGAATATAATGAAATGTGTTCAAATTTTCTCACAGGCGGAGAAGTTTTATTAATTTTTAATTATTTAGAACAAACAGAATTTTTTTTGCAAAATAATAATTTGTTATAAAAATAAATTTTTTTATGGCAAAGTGTATTAATTGACGAAAATTTTGATGTATAAAACGTTGAGTTTCGATAAACCGTTCACGAGTTATAAATTTTTTAAAATAACATGATAATAACATTATCAAAAACTCTAACGGTTAATAACTAATGTAAAATAAAATTTTTTGCAAAAATATTTTGTGGAGATCGTCTCTACCTCCAAACCGACTAAAAGCCGTATTAGTCAATGAAAACTGAGATAATCGAATTTAAAGTGGCCCACTTGAGAAAATTCGAGCCACATGGGTTCCTTGCCACTCATCTCCCTTTCAATATATAATACACCCAGAATGTTTAAATTTGATATAGGCCGTTTTTACTAGAAATATTTCTTGTTATAACCCTGCTAGACAGAGCTAACGGAAGCTCCAACACAACAACAGAATTTTTGACATCACTAATACACTCGCATAAATTTTTCCTTTTATTCCTATGGAAAACCATGGTATGTACGGGTATGCATACACGTATACAGAATGTTTACATCAGGTTTGTCATGTCGCTTCTAACAACCTGATAGAAACTTTGCTTTACGCCCTGATGTAAATTTCTATCTGCCATATCTGTCAATTGATGCCTCAATTGACTGACAGCTGTCTAGCAGGGAAGCCTAACATCTGTATAGGGGGGTTTTTTTTTTGTCGAGGCTCTAGAAATGTTGTGTAATGCTTCATCGAAATAGGGGCTTGGCACCGCCCATTTAAAAAAAAATCCCGATTTCGTGTTACAATAAAACTTGGTAAGTGAAATATCATTAATACAAGACTATTTTTTGCTAAGATATAGCTGATTATTCTAGTTTACCACCCTTTTAAATATTTTGTATATAAAAGTGAGCGTGGTCCTTAACTGATCCCCTCCATTTTTACTAGAAATATTTCCTGCTATAACGAAAATATGTATTCCCCATTTTATTACGATATGTTAATTTTTGTTCGAGTTATGTCTCCGGAAACATTATTGCTTATTCAAAAACAGGCTACGCCACGCCCGTTTTCAAAATTTTTAATATTTTCTAACTTTTTGTTAAGGTGCGTCCACACCAGTAACAAAACTTGTTACAAACAGTTATATAACCAATGTTATGTAACTTGTTAGAAATTCAACTGAAAAATGTTGTATAACACGATGTTGTGTAACTTTTTTCCAGTTTTTATAGCAGGTTGCGTGTTACCCAGAGTTTGTCGGTAATGATCAAAGGAATTAGATAACTTGGTTGTATAACAAGTTGCTATTGTTTTAAAACAATTATTATAAAAATTTGCTATTTCGTTACCGGTGTGGACGTACCTTTATACTCTCATTTAGAAAATAAAATACCATTGATATTAAGCTCTTTTTCGCAAACATAACTAATTTACTTGAGTTCACAACTCACATTTCGAACGGGTTCAGATAAAATCTTCACACCGACGTTATATACACTGATTTTAGTAAAGCATTCGATAAAGTATGCCACTCTTTACTTGTATATAAACTTGACATGCTTGGGTTTCAACCTAGTCTCACTCGTTGGATTTCTTCTTTTCTCTGTGGCAGAACACAAAGAGTAATATTTAAAAATATTTTTTCGAGTATCATTAGTGTCACCTGTGGTGTTCCTCAGGGCAGCCATCTTGGCCCGATTATGTTTTTGCTATTTATAAACGATATCTCTACAACTATAAAATATTCTAAAATCTTGATGTATGCTGATGATGTAAAATTTTTTAAGACTTACGCGTCGATTGAAGAACGTTCTTTACTTCAGACGGATTTAAATTGCTTAGCTGCTTGGTGTAATGCGAATCACATGCCGCTTAAAATTCAGAAATGTAAATTTATGTGTTTTACGCGCAGGAGTTTACAACCAGCTGCTTACACAATTAACAACCAAAACCTTGAACGTTTTAATTTTTTTGTAGACTTGGGAGTTACAATGAACTGCAAACTTAGCTTCAACACTCATATAAGTGTCACTGTCAATAGAGCTAAAGGAGTCTTAGCATTTGTGAAAAGGTGGTCAAAAGAGTTTAGCGACCCCTACGTTACGAAAACCCTCTTCACAACATTGGTTTGACCGATATTAGAATATGACTCAATAGTCTGGAATCTGCGTTTTCAAGTCCATACTGACAGGCTCGAAACAAGGAATTTTCAATGGGACTCTTCATTTAACCTTCCACCTTATACTAATCGATTTAAACTTATCAAGCTTCCAACTCTTGCTAGTCGTAGAGAAATGCCTGGCGTAATATTTATGAAAAAACTACTGAATGGATCGATTTCAAGCCCATTTCTTCTGAACGAAGTGAACTTTAGTGTTCCCTGTTGCACTACGAGACACTACAAACCCCTCCTTTTAAAACAATGTAGAACGAATTTCGAACTTAACGAACCTTTCCGGTGTTTGTGCCAAGATTATAACTCTCACTCAAACACATTTAATGTGTCGGACTCCCTTTTTTCTATAAAAAATACTGTCCTTACCTCTTTTAATCGTTAATGCTTATATTTTTGTTTCTATATCCTACTAATTTAAGTTTTACCCTCAGCTGATGATATTTCTTCTCTAGCTGAGCAGTCTTAGATCTCGACGCTTGACAAACCACTGCCCATCAATGACTCGACACTTGAGGGAAGTGCGTACGCCTGAAATGTCGACCATTTTGAACATCCACGACGATGGCACTACGCTTCCCACTGTCCCACACCCCAAAATCTGGGGTGTGACGTTTGATCAGGATCTACATTTTGGTGAGCATGCAGCCGCAATTGTACCGAAAATCCAGAAACGTAATAAAATATTCAAATCTCTTGCTAGCAGTACTTGGGGAAAAGAAAAAGAAACGCTCATTACCACTTACAAAGCAATTGACCAGCATGCTACGCGTCCCCTATATTGTCGCCAAGCCTAAAAACTACACACTGGAAGAAGCTACAGGCCTGCCAAAATACTGCTCTCAGAACCGCCACGGGCTGTCTTCTTATGTCCCCAGAACACCATCTACATAATGAGGCGAGAATACTCCCCATCAGGGAGAGAAATGAGATGCTAACCAAACAGTTCCTATTGAATACCCAGAAACCTGGGCATACCAACAGACATCTGATTGATGAGGCAGCACCGCCCAGGGGCTTAAGGAGTCATCTCCGTAAGCATTATGAGGAAATACGGCACCTGAGAACTCAGCCGTATGAAGCAAAAAAACACAAGCAGGTCCTCAGTGAACTCCGCAAACAGGCGTCGGACCTTTATGCGAGGAATTGCCCGGTGAATCCAGTACTCAAAGAATAGTACCCAAAACTTCCGGAAGAGGAACGCACACTCCCCAGGGAAACGCGAGTCACTCTAGCTCAACTTCGATCTGGATACTGTAACGGGTTAAACTCTTACCTATCCAGAATCACCCCGACTTACAAAATGTAGCAGGGCATACAATGTGCCCGCACATGACACCAACCATCTCTTTAATTTTAATGTGGAACCAACGCCTCTAACACCCCTCACATTATGGTCAACCCCTGTTGAAACAGCAAGTTTCCTTGTACTCCCGTAAGAGGATATTGATGACAATTAGTGATCGGTCGCACCTATTGGATGGGGCGAAGCACTGCTACAATAACAACAACAACAGGGCAGTGTGCTGCCACAACGTCCAATCATATATATTATTTCTAATTGCTGTTGCTTATGTACGGGTCCCTTTTTTGCTCTTATTTGGAATCCAAATCTATAAATAAAGTTTTGGTTGTAAAGATGGAGATTCGGGCTATTAGCGAGCTTGGGGCAATTTTAGTCGTAGTGCTTTTGTTTAGCTATATTTTATTAAAATAATTTGTTAAAAATAAACGATTGTGAACACACAAAGAAATCTATTTGTACTACGAACATACGCACAAGAATGCGTTGAACACATCTACATGTGCATATGAAAAACTTTATTGTGGCTCGGCCATGAATGCCATATTATTTTTCTTCAGGCCCGGTTATTCGTAGTTGGTTCAGCAAAGCTTGCTTAAACTCTAGTCAAATTTAAACTCCAGTTAAACTACTGAGCAGTTTTTCAGTCCAAGGTGGTACCACCAAAACCAGAAACTGTTTATTGTGAGAAATAAACACCTGGTTGATAGCAGTAATGAAGGGTAATTAATTAAAAATAAAATATACATATTTTGTTTTATTTTCGTGAAAATACTGTAATATGGAAACTTACATTTAAATCCAGTTAGAGAACCACAAATTGGGAATTAAATTTTTTCGATTTAAGTAATAGCATTTTTTGCTTTATAAAAAATTCCCTGTTTTGCTGAATAAGCTATGATTCTCGAGTTGAGCCACTGTTTCGAAGCAACTCTTGAGTTTTTTGAAGTATGCCTAGTTATCAACATGAGCTGTAATGGTATTCAAGCCCAAATGCTTTTTGGGTATATTCGACCCGATTTCGAACGAACGCAAATAACTGATAGGTTAACTAGAGTTTAACCCTGGCAGATCGGTCGCTTAAACTTCAGATAAAGTAGACTGAAAAACTGCTGAATAGGTTTAAGCGTAGTTTGACTGACAAACTAAGTTGAACTTGTACTGAAAAACCGGGCTTAGTGTTCGATATATGTATGCACATTAGGGCGGGCGATTTAAAAATCGCTCATTGCTCTGTGAAAATCGTATTCTAGGAATCAAAATAAGAAACTTTGCCGAAGGAACCATACCTCTAAAACGAATTCTGATGGGCAATTTCAATTCTACCTGCTGTGTCTTGTGGTGGCTTAAAAAAAAACAACACAAGCAATTTTACGATCTTCAATTGTGTCACAGTGATACCTTCATTTTTTAAAACGGTTGAATAAAAAACCCACATAACTATGTTTACGACATGCAAATGCATCACAGTGATGCCTTGGTTTTAAAAGGGGGTTGTAAAAACGCTAATTTCAAATAATTTTTTTTTAATTTCTTTTCTATTACTAAGTTAAATTCATTTTTTCATTTACATATGTTCTGACTAAATAAATTTCTAAAGAGAAAAATAAACTCCAAAAAGAAAAAACATAGGCATTTCAAAGTGGGATTTTTTCAAAATTTGCCCCTACGACCCAAAGGGGGGACATCAGAATTCGTTTTAGAGGTATGGTTCCTTCGGCAAAGTTTCTTATTTTGATCCTTAGGATATGATTTTCACAGAGCAATGGGCGATTTTTTTGCCTCCCCACAAATCGACCCGGCCTAATGCACATACATATATGTAGGTTTTTGCTAAACTTCATTCAACTTTGTAATGTTTTCTATTTTTAATGGATTAAAGTTTATTTGTGGTTAACGATGTCATTTGCGCAATACTCTTTATTAATCAGTATTTGGTTGCGATTTTTTCTGCTTCGAATTAATGACAAAAAAAATGTAATGATCTTGTGAGAAGACGAGCAGCTGGAGAGGAGACACACTTGTATTGGTTGAAAAGTTTAAAAGTGAAACTCTTTAAACATTGAATGTCTTCGCTCGTGTACTTTTATTAAACCCTTTCAAAGCCAAAGCAATGTCAAAACGTTCAAAGAGAGCAACAACAATTCAATTATGGTTATTAAAAATGTAGATTGATGTGAATGCACATATTAACTACAAAAGCATCTAAAGCTTGAAGAGAGCTTTGAACCTGACACACAGACTCAAATTTCTTTGACTTTGCGGTGAGCTGAGAGCCAAGGCCGGGAATTATGTATGTTTGTGCTAGTGTGACATGAGTTTAAGCTGACAAATTGTATTTTTGTGTGAACGTGAAATAAAATTAATATTTACAAACATTTTAGTAGCGTGGTAAACGATATTATAAATATTAAGTTACTTACAAAAATGTGAAAATTTTCCAAAACTAACCTGCAAGAATAAAAAGATAAATCAAACGATTAGTAAAACATAGGAAATTATTGTATAAATATGTATGTAAATATCGTTATTTGATCTCTAACTGATAATTACACCCAGAAAATGAAATGTCTGATTACATAATTTTCTTATATTTTTTAATTTTGTTTAAATACACAATTTATAAAGAATGAAGTTTATGCAACATTCCCTGTAGTGACTGTAATTTTTTGCAGACCTGTTAAATTTGAATTAGCATTAGTAATCAATTAATTAGATGCCTATTTTAATGCCCAATCATTATTTCAATTGTTTTCCGTAAAAAGCAATTACTAATTGATTACCATTAGAAAAAAATCAAACAAAAAAAATCATGACTTTTTCCGATTATTAAAAAAAAAAATCAAAAAATCAAAAATAGGGCCTTTTTTGATTACTTTTGATTATTTTTGATTTTTTCGATTTTTTTTGATTTTTTTTGATTTTTTTTTTTTGATTTTTTTTTGATTATTTTTAATTATTTTTCTGCTTTGTTGAAAGAAAAATTCTCGTTTGTTGCATGCACGGAATAATTTCTACATACAAGTACATTTTAGGATGCAATATTAAATCGTAACCGCTTATCGAGGCAAATATATACATGCACCATATAGGATAAGTATATACACGTGCATAATTTGCTACACTCATTATCAAAAATAATAACGTTATGGTTCATCCTTAAGTAAAGCCAATTTTGTTTTGTATACAAAAGTAATATATCCACTATTTTGGATTACGTTATGGCTATACACTGATTGTTTTGTACATACCAGAACATTGGAGGATGTACCGGTATATCGTGAGCGCTTATGCTCATACAATAGGTTTGAGTAATACTACTTAGGTTGATAGATTCACTTCCAACTGGAGCGATCCTCTAAGTTGTCATTCATCATCATGATTAGCTGTCTAACCGAAGGTTGTTGTGTCCCAGATAAATTTATTAACAGATGTCCATGTACATTAGATTAAAGTTTCTTTTTATTTCCTTTTGATTACGTCTAGGATATTTCCTATAAAATCTTAAGTTTTGCATAGTGAACCATATTTTTAGTATTAACCACGGAAATTACAGAAAAGTGAGATTTCGTACTAATCTAATATACATGTTCAATGGTACAGTTAGGAAATGTAAGCTGTGGTAATTTCATGTTATTTTTTATTAATTTTATATGTATGTGTTTTTGTAAACATAAAAATTGCATAAGTTGATGTTTTAAAAGGAAGTAGTGATGTTATGAAATGTGTATCTAATTAATAATTATTTGAATCAATTACAAATTTTTTCATTAAATTAACATTGCCAAAAATAACGATATTTCGATGGAAATTAAAACTTAAAAGAAAGAAAATAAGAGTTATATTCATTATCTAAAAGTTGTTTTAGTCTTTATAACAAATTTGCATTTGCTTTCAGTAAAGTTAAGGTTTCGAATGAAACGTCCGACAAAGACTGACGCCTTGCAGCATTTATAATTCCTGCAAAGGAAAATAGTCGCTCAACAGGAGCAGAAGAAGTTAAGGGCGTGTTGAAGAGTTTTGCAGCTTCTTTCAACGCACTTCGTGTTTTCCAAATGTCCGTGCTAGTACATGAATCACCCAGATAGCTATACAGCTCATTTTGTACCAAATTTTTCAGCCCACCTTTTGTTGGAGAACATTGCCCCACACTGGAAATATTTTCGTCGTCTGGAAAAAAAAGAATTAACCTTTTAAAATAGGTATTTTCAATTTGATATGCACATGCAAATGTGTGTATATATACCATCGTCATCAAAACTGAAATATGCACTCCGCATTGTAGAACACTCTGTTTTTATGTAATTGTTAGGGAAAGAAATTTTTCCATTGTGGATATGCAAATTTATTGTTTGCAATACTCTTCTTAAAATGTTTTCTTCGCTGGCTTCTTTGTTGTCCTTTTGCAATACTCTTAACCAGTTTAACTTAACATCAGGTGTCAAAACCGATGCAGTGATGGCAATGTTTGCTTCAGATGAAAATTTTAAAAAAATATCGAATCGTTGCCTTAAACGCATCTCCAGTTTTCCAGCAATAAAACAGAGCAGATTCTTATTTAGTTTACTTACTTTCATTAATTTGTTACTTAAGGTCATAAGTATAGGTAAAAGATATCCATAAAATACATTTCTTCGCCTTCTAAAAAGTCCAAAGCTTCGGAAATTGGCTTCATTAAAGATATAAAAGACTCCAAATAATCAATCTCCTCTAACGATATATGCGGAAGACTTAGTCTATCGTTAAGGTCGTTCAGAGTTTCTTTATAAAAAAGAAGCTTTGCAACAGAATCGTAGAGGGAGTTCCAGCGTGTAACTACTGGTACAATCAACGAACAGCCTAAAGTATATATAATTATTTCCGAGGACTTTGGCCACCTTCATTTCTTCCACAAATTATTGCACTTTTCAAAAACCTGTAAAAAAAGTGCGTTTCAATTATGTGATTATCGAAAACATACTTAGAGTGACGAGTGGGACTTATGATAAACAAGTTAAATAAGAAACGAAAAATGTGTAATTTTTGCTTTGGACGCACTATATTAAGTGGGATCTATTCAATCTAAAGGTAATAATGTGGCCACCATTGTATAAAGTTATCACCACAGAGCCGCCGAGACAAAATCCGGGCCCGGGGGCAAAATAAATACGGGCCCACATACTAAAATGAACAAATTCTCAAAATCAAATTTACCACCTTTTACATATTTAAATGCATTTTTATATACATGTTGTGGAACTTTTTTCCCTGAGCCCAAATCCTATAGAAAAATCGATGGCGCGATATCGGTTAATAAATCGACCAGTCTAATGTATATCGCTGTATAGGAATTTGCATCATACCGAATTTTTCTGCCTGCTGCAACGACGCCAAAAACCAGCAACACCTTATGCGATGATATGAAACCAATATTACTTAATAAAGCGGACAATATGATAAACTTTCATTACAAAACAATCAGTGCATTGCCATAACGTAATCCAAAATAGTGGATATATTAATTTTGTATACAAAACAAAATTGGCATTGCTTAAGGACGAACCATAGAGTATCGTTATTATTTTATACAATGGGTGTAGCAAATTATGCACGTATATATACTTATCCTATATGGTGCATGTATGTATATATTTGCCTCGATAAGCGGTTACGATTTAATATTGCATCCTAAAATGTACTTGTATGTAGAAATTATTCCGTGCATGCAACAAACGAGATTTTTTCTTTCAACAAAGCAGAAAAATAATTAAAAATAATAAAAAAAATCAAAAAAAAAATCAAAAAAAATCAAAAAAAATCGAAAAAATCAAAAATAATCAAAAGTAATCAAAAGGGCCTTTTTTGATTACTTTTGATTATTTTTGATTTTTTTGATTTTGTTTCAATAATCGGAAAAAATCATGATTTTTTTTGATTATTTTTTTTAATTAATTGAAAAGTAATCATTAAAAATAGAAAATAATTGCAAGTAATCATTAAATGGCGTTTAAAGAATATAATCAATGGAACGGCTAATGATTACCATTAGTAATCATTATTTAACAGGTCTGATTTTTTGTGTACTGATGCTATCAGGTTAAAGGTTTATCTGATAGTTTATCTAACTAAAGCTTATATAAGCCAATATTATAA
This sequence comes from Eurosta solidaginis, assembly GCF_040869045.1. NCBI lineage: Eukaryota > Metazoa > Arthropoda > Insecta > Diptera > Tephritidae > Eurosta > Eurosta solidaginis. The sequence goes on along the minus strand of NC_090321.1, from coordinate 160,834,893 downwards.
AGCTTTGAGGTGAGTACAGTGAACTTACTAACTTACTAGGCACATACAAACTTTATTTGTCATGCCAGCAAGAAGCGTTGCTGTCATATGACTCATTTCTTACAATCACCGATACGATTTCCAAAATGTGTACATACCAACAAACAGATAGAGAAATTTTGTTCTATATAGATATATACTAAGAATCTGTTATTTATATCATTAAAGGAATATTGCCATTTGTTTCCCATTTAGACGCTGAAACCACTAAACTCGGTCGAGCCGTTTCAAAGGAGATCAACCTCTTAAACTGTGACAGTTTTTCAGTCACTGGCGTTGGGCGCTTTCAGCGAACCCTATTTTTAAACGGTTTTATTTAGCTTGACTTGGCTGGTTGGCACGAATTTTGTAATTGAAATTTAAATAACTTCCCTATAAGCTACAAGCTTGAAACTTGGAATATAGTTCAGAACCCGATGACAATGAAATAATTATAAAAAAACTTCGATAGTGGCGCATGGATCGAAATATTTCAAAAATCGTATTTGTGGTCCGATTTTTTTCATATTTAGAACATACATGAACAGAAAGCGACCTATGAAAAAAAATCACCGCTAGGTGATGCGGGGATCGAGATATTCAAAAAATCGTATTTGTGGTCCGATTTGGCTCATATTTGGAACACATAATATCTATATATAAGAATAGAAAGATACCTATGAAAAAAATCGCCGATAGGTGGCGCATGGATCGAAATATTTCAAAAAATCGTATTTGTGGTCCGATTTGGCTCATATGATATATACATGAATATAAAGCGACCTATGAAAAAAATCACCGCTAGGTGGCGCAAGGATCGAGATATTTCAAAAAATCCTATTTGTCCGATTTGGCTCATATTTGGAACAAATGTTACATATAGTCCGGTAGAAGTGACTTCAAAAGCATACGTGGCGCAGAGTGAGTAAAGCCTTTGGAAGGATTATGTGACCTAGACTGTAACAAATTGTCAGGAAAGAGTCCGTGTAATAATGAGTCACTAAATGAACTAAATAGAATGAGAAATAATATGCAAATAAATAAAGACTAAAAACTTGAAAATAAAATAAAAAAAAAAATGTTTAAGTTAAACGGTTTTATTGGAAACAATACTTTCATGAAGTAATAATAATACTTAAAGCTAGAAAATAATTAGGTAGATCCTAGGTACTAGTCATCACACTTCTCATCAATCTAGGGCGTTGATCAGATAATAATAAAAGCGTTGGACGCGTCAAATTTCTATTGATAGTCATATATAAGACCGACTTAACTTTAATCAGGGATATGATACGCCTCACGTTTTTAGAAATTTCACGCGCCGAACGCGCGCGTTGTCTGATCAACGCCCTAGATTGACGAGAAGTGTGATGACTAGTACCTCGGACCTACCTAATTATTTTCAAGCTTTTAGTATTATTATTACTTCATGTAAGTATTGTTTTCAATAAAACCGTTTAACTTAAAATTTTTTTATTGTTGATGCGTTGCAAACATGTCTGCGTCAGTTGAGTGATAAAATATTTGTTCTCTGAATGCCAACTGCCAAATTAAGTAATTAATTTAATTATCCTTAAACTTAAAGGAAAAGGACTTCTTAAATTATTTTTCTTACTTCACTATAATATCAAGAGGAAAAAGTTTTATTCATAGTCAAGAATTTAAAAGGTCAAATAGCCGAATAGACACGTTGAGCAAATGCAGCGGAAAGGATTTGACGTAAAGTCCCAAACGTTGGTGGTCTATAATACTCAACGATGCGTTCAGAAAATTATCACTCAACGATTTTGCTGAAAGTGCCAATTACGAATTCCTACAAGTGGAGAAAACTTGAAAAAAAAAAAACGATCACAATAGTAAACATCTAAGATCACCTCATAAATCACTGTTTGATGACTTCAATCCGTTGCCTCGATATTTTTATTCAAAAATTTTTCTAAGATCATGTATATTACATTATTTATATATTTTTTTCAAATTCAAAATTTACAATGACGATGCAATTGGTGGTAAATTTTTAAAAATTTGGGTGGATTCTTCATTTTGAGTTTTGAAAAAATTACTTCGGATTCTTAATCAGCAGGGCCAAAAGCAACATGATATCAAGAAACTAGGACCGATTTCGAAAAAAAAAAAATGTCAGTCGAATGTGTTTACATATATATGTACATTAGGGTGACTCTTATTTTCCAAAGTGTTCTGATTCTCAATCTCGTCCCCAACGAAAATAGCCATTTGTGTGAGCAAGATGTTAGGCAAATCAAAAAACATTTTAAGTTTGCGCAAGCAGCTTGAAACCGTGAGTGGGGCGATTTTTTACATTTCTTTGGTCAACCCTAATTCATTAATTGTGGCACTTGTTATCAATAAGATAAAAAAAATAAAATTCGAGTACGTAGGTTTGTAGCTCATCATTTACATATATTATATTTTAGTCTGCTGCTCTGTTATTAACTGACCGATTTCTAAGATTGTAGTCATTTTAAAAAAGCAAGGAATTAAATACATGAAAATTGCTTTGAAAGGAGTAAACATTTCCAGGATAAAGAACTATGAACACTTGAAATGTTTAAAATTCGTCCTCTTTCAGGACTTCAAGCTCCTTTTGCAACCTCTAAATCTTTATAGATTGGCATAAGACTTTGTGTTCGCATTTTCTAGAGGGTTAGATCGAATATTCAAAAGCTTTTCTTTTTTTCTTAAAACAACGAAGGGCCACCCTAATGTACATATGGGCATATAGAAATGCATATATGTAAGCACATTTTGCCTCCGATAAATGTGTTTTCTGTATGTATACAATTCATACACTACAATACAATAAACCGCGATATCTAAGTTCCAAAAGCCACGCTATGCAACAAACACGAGCACGTGCATTATAGGAGATTATAGTTTGATTTAAATTTGGTTGGCATGGATTAGTACGTAGGAATTCGATGATGTTTTAGTGTAAGCTTTATCGGTTGGAGTTTATCAATGTAGGTGTGTCATGTGCGTCTACGCATTTGCATACTACTTAATCGTACAAAAATGTTAATTGGGCGTATCATAAATAAACGTTTAAAATACTCCAACACGGTTTGTAGGTGAGGATTTCAAAAATTGTTAAAACATATCCGCCACCCTGTAAAAATAGCGGAAATTGATTTTCTGAAAATAGGAAATATCGTCGCCATCTTGTTAGAAACATATTTGTGCAAAAACCAAAATATTTGAAAACTAAGTTTTCAAATTTAGTGTTTTCGAAAAATCCTTATATATTCTCACATTCATTTATTTTGACCGTAAAAACGTGTGGCTTCATACATAAGCATATCTTGATATTTCTGCAAAGCCTGGATGGGTGAATTAATTGAAAAAAAGTATCGACGGTTCTTGCTATTCGATAAGTGGCAATGAGAGACATTCAGATTAAAGTAAATTTTCTTTCAGCAACAGATTTCTTAAACTTAACCAAAAACACGATTTCTAGATACTTTGAACATGCTGCCAATTTAAGTTTTATATCCAATAACTCGAAAATGGCATATGAAAGTGTATCAAAAATACTCTAATATACTAGAGGTAAGTGTACGATGTTATTATGACCAGCCAAACATTTATCAGAGAAAATAAGACGAACCCTAATGCACATGACATTCATAAGGGAGTATTTTTCAACATAATTCTAAGGGAGTCAGGCGCGGATCTACGGGGGGAAATAGGGGAAATTCACCCCCCCCCCCCCCCCCCCCCCCCAAATGAAATATCCAAAGAAAACAAATATTCAAACGTTCCATACTTAATTTGGCATTTCACGATCCATGGCAATTTATACATGAATACCGCTTGTATAAAAGTAAAACAAAATTTATGAAACATTTTGATATAATTTTCGAGATTCGGACCAAACTTAATGTACCATTTAATTTTTATTAAAGGTATACAAAGTCCATCACAAAATTAAAAGAGGGTCTCGGAAACTTTTTTGTTGGCTCTTGCAAATAAAGACGAAATAGTTATTTTATATCTCTTTGATATTGGCCGCGACAACCTCCATAATTCCTTCAATGACCTTTTGACCTCTGAACACGCTTTCATGAAAACATCAGCAGAGCTCAAAAGGACATTACATGGAATTTTTGAGCTCCTCAAGATCAAATTATTGACAATCATTTTCAAAAATCGAAAACAATAAAAATAAACCTCTACCTTCTTATGATAAGCTTCAAATTTAACGGCGGACTTTAGGGCGAATATAACTACCAATTTTTGTATCTATGAATCTTAAAGCTAAATAATTAGCAATTGAAGGGGTATCCATTGGAAAAATCAAAAATGTATGTCGTAGTTGCAAAAGCGGTAAGCAAAAATGTAAAACACCTGGGTTTAGCAACGACAAATACAACTCAATTCGCTGATGTTTATTGCTAGAGTTCTAAAACATAAATAAGTATGAGTGATACCCATCAGCATTATCTAGGAAATTCACAAATTCAGGTATGTACCGCGGAACGTTAATTAAAGCAAGCTAAAGTCAGACTATCGGTTTTATTCACTTGGACTTAAGATTTTCCCTGCTGGGTACATAAAATATTCAAACTTGTGATTTTTGCGTGATAAATCAAAAATTATAAAATGCTTCAAAGTGCGATAAAATATCTACAAATGTAGGTATGAATATAAAATGAAGTCATGGAATGTAAGTTTAATCGCATCTTCCTAAAATTAAAGGTGTGTCATTTGTATATACATGTGTATGTGTTAACCCATGCTAAAACCCACTCACTGCAAATACATATACATATGTGTGTATGCGAATCGCTATCTGAGAGGTGACTTTTTCGGCAGAAAACCACACAAGCGCATGCAAATTTTTTACAGTAATTTTTTATGTTTGTTATCTTATCTTGGAATTCGTTCCTCAATGTCTCCTTTGACGACAATTTCCGATTTTTTGGCTTATAGCCGGCCGCTCCGTTAAAAGAGATAAAGAAAAAGTTTAAATTTGTGTGAAACTGTACATTATATACTCAGTTGTGATCTATTGTGGAATGTCACGCAATTTTACTAGTAGTCACAGTTTAATATTTCCCATTAACTTACTGAAGCAAGTGCAAATGGCTTCACACAAATAGTGCATGAAGGCTCAGTCATTGGATTTTGGTATTCATTAACATGAATTACCGCTGCAATATTAACCGCCCTTTAGTCGATTTTTTATAATCCCGGGCATATATCTGTACTGGCGCCAGCCGTGATGTGATGGTGGCGTGTTCCGCTTACCACACCAAAGATCCTTTGTTCAAGCCCCGGGCAAAGCAACATCAAAAGTTTGGAAACAAGGTTTTTCAGTTACAAATACGCTTTTCTAAGCGTGGCCGACCTTCGGCAGTGATTTTGCGAACACTCCGAGTGTATTTCTGCCATGAAAAGCTTCTCAGTGAAAACTCAACTGCGTTGGATTCGGTGTAAAACATGTAGGTCCCGTCTCGCCAATTTGTCGGAAAAATTAAAAAGGAGCACGACGCAAACTGGAAGAGAATGTCAGCCTAAACTCTTTCGGGATGTGTAGAGATGGGAAAGGGGTAATACCCAAATGGTAAATACCCGGTAAATTGGTTATTTATGGTAAAAATGGGTAAATACCCAAATATTTACCCAAAAGAAGGGTAAAAATAATCTTTAGGGAAACATGGGAAACAAACACACTAATTCAATCCAAAGTGTACCCAATTTGTCCCATATTGATGGGTAGTTATCCATTACGCTATCGGTTGAATTAGTTCTAACCTGTAATCCAGCGTTTTTCAAAAATATTTAGCCAATAATGCATGCCGTTGCAAAAATTTAAGTTTACCCAGTAAACATTTTAAATCAAAAAAGAGTCGGAAAATATCTAAAATGCAGCGATTACAGTCGGTATGTGCTCATTTGGGAGGCCGAAACCAATGTATTTCCCATCTTGCAATGGTCGTCCTATATGAGCCTATTAACGTATATTATTTGAGCCTAAATAAGAGTCCGAAATAAGTCTTAAAAGGCGTTTAAATAGCTCATATTATACTCTACTGGAACTCTCTGGCGTCATTTTTAACTCTGATAAATTCTGATTATCTAAAACCTATATGGCCTATTTATTAGGCATCGTCAATGCTTATTGGGGTCATATATTTCAAAACACCTGGTGGCAGATTTGCGGTCACAGTAAAAATATCGAGAAGCGTCCATGAGCGGAAAAACGTCGATGCTTATACAAAAAAAGAATAGCAAGGGTAACGATAATGCACAAATGTAATTCATTTTATATTAAAATGAAAAATTGTCGTAACAAAGTCTCAAAATTTGTTCCAAACTCGCTGTGACGAACATAAATAGTTGATAAATGATAATTTTTGCACGCTAGGTTGGGAGCTTTTAGACAGTTAACTAAAAGGCAAAAATTAAATTTTCTTTTACCATCCTACGCGTTTCGACGCTTTTCTGATTCCTACATTGCCCACTTATTTTGGACTCGTTTTGGATTATTAAATTATGAGCGCCGTGAGCATGTTTGACGGGTAGCTTTTTTTGCGTAAATATGTGTTCCTCATAAACATTCTCTTACAGTTCTGGAGTTCAATATAAAAATGAAAAATATTAGCTTCAAAAATACTATCACTTTGGAGCCTTTTATGACTGCAATATAATGAAATTATGAACAAACGAAAAATATTAAAATCAGTAAACTAGGTAGCTCCGGAATAACAACTCAGAAAATGTTCTGCTACAATTTATTCTAAATAAATAATTAATTCAACTAATACTTATTTCATTTCTATCTTATCCTCATGGGATAACACACAACAATTTTCTCCCCTATGTTTTCCGCTTCGCATACATATATGTCAAAAATCCTTCATAAAATCCCTGAAGTAGTGTCATTCAAAGACTCAAAATTAGCAGTATATGACGCCAATAATGATATTGGAATATATGATATCGGAAGAAGGCCTATATAAGACATGTTAGAGGCAAAATATGAGCATATAGCATTCGCTTCAGGCTCCTAAATGCTTTCAGACTAATTGCTGACCCCGAGTGTTTGCTGGGTTGTTTGTTTAAAATCAAAATGAAATTTTTTTAATTTCAAATGACGTATAAAATTAATTGCTGAATTGTAATTCCAAGCAGCCTCGATTCAAATGATTTTTAAATACCCAAAAAAAGATACAAAAAAGGAATATTCCGGGTATTTTCCTGGTAATTACCCATAAAAATGGTAAATACCCGGTAGAATCCGAACTCTAGGGATGTGTATCGCGCCTCGCGTTTATTTTTTATTTATATCTGTATCTAAAATATTTTCTCATTTTTTTCTAATTTACTAATTTCTTATTTATAATAATTTCTTCTGCACCATATACCAGGACGGATACTATAGTTGACTTGTAGAGCATGATTTTCGCCTTGCCTTTCGATTGCCTATTTATTCCAAAGTAGTATTTCGTCAAGGCTGATGTGGTTGTCGGTGCTAATGCTAATAATGCCGGTCCCAAACTCAACGAAGTCCTTTGCTATTTCGAAATTATGGCTGCCAAGTGTGGGTTGGTTGCCAAGACGCAAATGTGCTGCCTCTATACTTGATGACAGCAAATGATTCGTTTTGTCCTGATTCACCATTAAACCCATCCTTTCAGCTTCTTTTTGCAGTTTGGAGTAAGCAGAATTTAAGACTCGTGTGCTCGCGTAGTTAGGTCTCTATTTTCCAGGGTAGTGGACTAGAAGCCGGTCTATAAAAAACATCTTATTTATGGTGCGATTTTTTGTAATTCGCCTATATAAATATTTCGCAGACTTTATTTGAGGAAAGGGATTGCTAGAAATTTGAATAGAGTGAACAAGAGAAAGGAAAATTTGGAGACTAAAGATAAAAAGAGAGATCAAGACCAACAGAGAGAAGAAGTGAGAGATGGAGACAGAAAAAGTTAGGACTTGCGAGAAAACGCCGGAGAGGAACTAAGCCGCGCAGAGGTAGATGGTGAAAAGGGGAGTGAGAGGGAGTGAGAGGGGGTGAAAAGGAAAATAATAAGGGTGAGTGAAAGGGAAGACCAGTGGGAGAGGGAGAAAGAGAGCGAGGGAGAGAGAGAGAGGAGTAAGATAGAAAAATCTCTTAAAGATCATGCATATAAACCAAAGTTAAGGTGCACCAGATCTGCCAGTTAGTTATTTCTATCGGGTTTTTATAGCGATGAATTGGACGTTTTGACTCGTGCCCGATTTAATTCTAAGTAAATTCTCTTTAATAAATTACGGGCCTAAAGGCGGGCATCTCTTTTATAGCAGAACTTATGGAAAAAATCTTAGAAGCGTAACTAACGTGAAAAACTAACATTACGCATAAGTAGAAGATTGCATTGATTCTCATCACTAATAAATATAGCCCACTGCACCCTTATATAAGTATCTACGAGTATATATGTAAAGAAGTTGCAAACTTAGTAAACGCGGATTCCTCGAAGATATCCTATTCTGATTAATTTTTTCCATAAATTAAAATAAAATGCAAGTATTTCAAATTTTCTTCGCTGGAATGGCCCATACGGAGGTTTGTTTATACATATCTATCGGTTCATGCCCTTACAAACCACCGTTAGGTTACTAAAGTTATAACACCGTTTGTGCTAAAAACAACTAGTTATACAGCTGAACAGTGGAGTTTGGAAGGCGAGTTCAAAAGATCTTTGGCTTAAAATATTAGGCAATCAAGAATTCCCAAAAATAATTATTCATTTCGAATAAATGTGATTCTGCTTTTTAGTAATCATTTGCGTACACATCTACATATATCTTTGGCATGGTTAGCCCCAAAACTTGGATATGGAATTTCGGCAAATTGTTTCCATTTACTATGACATACAAACAAATATACACGCTCTTAAGGCAGTAACCCTTCTTCGAATGATTCAGAATCTGTCTTTTTAAAAATAATAACTCACCTTTATAACAGTGAAATTTATTAACTTTATTTCAGCATAAAAAGAAATGGTGATATACATACACACATTTGCCTTACCATAAAAATTGACCGTAAGTACCTACCTAATTTATCACGTAACATTCTGATGCTGGATTTCTTTTAACAATAAATATAGTTTAAAAAACTAAAAAACACGGAAATATGGTGCCGTCTTAGTATCTAAAATCCACTTAGATATTTGATGTTGATAGCACCATAGGACAGAGGTTCGTGCCTCCGCTATTAAGCACAACGAGTTGCGAATTGTTAACCACTGCCGCGAGTCTTCAATAATTGCCTCTAGATGGGTCTCACTCTCCTTTGCGCGCCTAGCCTAGAGAGTAAGAGACAAGCATACATACAAGTGAAGCTAATATAAGCGTGTTAAAAGGAGGGGATTTTTGGAGGAAAGTCTTATTTGGAGTAAAAACTTTCACTGACACCAAAAACTTACAGTGCATTTACGCTTAGGTGCACAAAAGAAACAAGTAAATGCAATTAATTTTTCTGACAACGATCCAATTAAAATTTTATTCAGAAATGCATTCCTTAAAATAATAATATCTTATAATTGAAATACTCAAAATTTTCAAATAAGTGAGGAAAATCAATATTTCGCCCCCCATCGGGTTAGGGGGCTTGAAAATATACCGGTATGTCTGGCGTACGAGGCGACTAAAATACCTAAATGATTCAAGAGGTTGCCAGCGCAATTTATAGCTACAGGACATCGAAACTAAACGAGCTACATATGCAAATCCAAAACCAACATTCGCAGAAACGGTATCACATGCCAAAAGCTTCAAATGCGGGAAGCCAGATCACACTGCACATCATTGAGATCGTGATCATAGTGGTTCCAACAGCATGGGTGGTCTTAAGTGCAAAGCTGAAGGAGATGAGCAAGAGTGAGCCAGATGTAAAGACCGAGAGCTTGCTCCAGCTGTCGAATGTCCTGTTATCTCTGTATTACAAATCGGAAGAAAATCGAGCAATCTTACCGCTTGACGATTTGTGGATGGCGAGGAGCATTTCCTGACTGAAGATACAGGCCCATCTCATTCCTTAACCCGATCTGATTTGATCAACAGGAGAGTAAAGCCATTACCTGGAGCAAGATTGCGTGCGGTCACTGGCGAGTATAACCAAGTCGAGGGAGAAGTGGTATGTGAAGTCTTAATTGGGAAGGTCACGGTTCTACATAAATTCGTTGTAGCAGAGATCATTGATGAAGTCATGTTGGGAGTGGATTTCTTAGTTGACTAAGACATCAGGATCGATATGCAGAGAAGGATTATGCGATATAAGAACAAGGATGTTCCACTTAACTTCAGCTTTGGGAAGGGGTTAAGCAGAAAACGAGTGCTGATGGAGGAGATTCGAAAAATACCACAAAAGTCAAAAGCAGTAGACCGGGCAAAGATTGGTGGAACGAATGGAACGCACAAATCCAAACCAAATGTACCTGCGGGAAGAATACTGGCATTGACAAACCGAAACAGACGCACTACAACGAAGAAAATAATTTCGCAGAAAGAAAGGGTGGAAAGCTCAAGCTCTTCGAAGTAGTCCATTTTCCAAACAACAGAGTACAAGGCAACTTACCAGGATAATGAGTAGTAAGATGAAACGCAGGTACGACAAGATCAACAAATCGGAGGGTTTCCTGGAGGGAGATTTGGTACTGTTATACAACCCTCACCGTCCGAAAGGTTTTCCATCAAAATTTGAGTGTAGCTGGGAAGGCCCATACAAAGTTGTGAAGGGGATCAGTGATGTCGTCTACCGCATACAAACAATTGAGAGACCACGAAATAGAAGGGTGGTTCATTTGGAGACGCTAGCAGCGGTTGGATAGAGAGATTTGTCTGATCGGGACGATCAGGCTTAGGTGGAGGCCAGTGTGGCGATCCTGCAACGGTAAGACTCGATTTTCTTCCGATTTGTGATACAGAGACACCGCACATTCAATAGCGGGAGCTAGCTCTCGATCCTTGCATCTGGCTCGCTCTTACTTATCTCCTCCAGCTTTGTACTTAAGACCACCCATGCTGTTGGAACTATTAGGGTCGGCGCTGCAATAACGTGCAATGCGTTCGCTTTAATGCTTCCAAAATTGTGTCCACCCACTCTGGTCTTTCTACTTCCACACGATGAGCTTTCTACACTGGCTTAATTAAAATTGAGCCTGTTTCCTGAGTCAGTGCATGTATACCGGTTCAGCAAATGTTGGTTTTGAATTTGCGTATGTAGCTTGTTTCGTTTCGTCGTCCCGTATTTCATTTAGAATTTTTACCCTCTCGGTTTATTCCACAGGTGCGTCCGGATTTGCGAAATGAAGCCGAAATGTCCGACGCAAACTCCTGCAATGTTTCATTCGCTTTTTGGTAGCGGTTTTGCAGCTCAATTTAGTATATCGGTTTCCAATGCTCGCTTTCGAAACGTCTCTCGACAGTGGCCATCAATTGAGTGATTTATTTGCAACTCCTGTATACGACCTCTCAAAGCTTCTACCTCGGCATCAAATTTTCCCTCCAGTTGTAAAATCGTTGTATCCTGTGCCTCCAACTTTGATGATGCCCTGCTTCCCGAGCTTCTAACATCGAAGACATTTGTGCCACCCGCAATGGTAAGCGCTGCTCTTGTGTTTCCATCGTGGATGTTATTCGTCTCTCCTGGGACTCCAGTTGGGATGCCATGTATGTCTTCTCTACTTCCAGTTGTGTTTACATCTTACATGCTACACGTGTCTGGATGTTAGGTGTGTCTCCTGCGATTCCAGTTGAGATGCCACTGTCGATGTTTGGGCAGATATTGCCGCCAATATCATATTCAAGTCTGTGTTCGTCACTGTCTGCAGTGTTTCTTCTCCATTTTTGGTGTTGCCTTTTCCCTGTCAGGATGAAAGACATACTCTTCCACATTAATTCTTTCCGACTACATAGCGTCTCGTAGCCGTGCTTGAAGTTCGGACTTATTGCCGGTTGTATGCGATCCACGGTCCCCCAATTCTTTTTTGAGTTGCTAAATCTTCAATTCACTCAACTTAGCAATGTCCTTGTTGCCCTCTAAAAGTCTGGAATTTATTCAACAATTCCTCTGCTGACACCAATTTTACCAATTTTCGGAAATTCCTGATTATTTTGCAGCTTCTGTTATCGTTAGAATCTCTGAACTGTTGAATAAACAACACAAATATTCAGTATAACAAAAAGTTCTATATTTAGACTACTTTGGAAGTAGTACCTCACAATTACAATTATCGCGTATTTTACTAAAGCGTGTGTTCAGTAGCAGCAATGCTCCTTCAGAATCTATTTTTTATGCTTGTTTATTAATATTGTAATATTAGATTAAAAATTACTTAAACTTCATTTACATACATATTCTGTTAAACAATAACTCTAATCACCAAAGTAATGTGAACTATGCTTTATGTTCTCTTAGATTTACATCGCTATATCAGGCCACGAGCCTAACGGGTTAATTTCCATTGCTTTTACATGTACCTTCTTTTTCCATAACAGCAATAAGCAAAAAAGGTAAAAATGTTTTTTTAGTTCTATCGCGCTCATTACTGTGTACACGCAAATAATAAATTCAATAAAGAATAATTACACGTTTTGTGACTACATAGCATAAATATTCAAAAAATCGTTTCTGAATTTAACATTGGCGACCGTGACAGGACACGTTAGTCCACGGGATTTAAGTTTGTTTAAAGCGAATCTATATTAAAAATATACTAAGTCGGTAAATTCAGATCGCAAAATACACGCCGCGAAACTGTAAACGTACGCCGGTTTTTCATATTTTGTCATACGCTAAGACATTCTTAAAAATTGTGGATAAGTTTCTAAAAAGAAACAAAATTACAAAAAAAACCTAAGAGCTGGAGCCCACTTGGCAAGTTAGGGACACTCTATAGCAGTACATGCCTAACAACAAATTAGCCATCAGGTCACCTTCGGTAACTATAACGGCAGAAAGTTCCTCTCAGTATAACCTTCAATAACCTTCAGTATGACCGACGCGAAAATAGCTAAATTAAAAGTAAAACGTACTACAATTATTGGGCAACAACAACGCGTAAAAGAATTCGTTGACAAAAATTTAGCCAATGCATCGGTGGAGGAACTTGATACCAGATTTCAGGCACTAGAAAAATACTTTGCAGACTTTCAAACTATTCAAGGACACTTGGAGGAGTTGGAAAATAGTGATACAGAGGCGGTACGTCCAACATATGAAGAACTCTATTTTTCATTACGACCAAAATTAATGACTGCAATAAGCACCATCAAGCTCAAAACTAAAGGTCTGACTGGGGGAGATGATCAGAAGGCATCCTTCCGTGGTAAGTCACTCAAGCTGCCTGAAATTCCTGTGCCTACGTTTTCAGGAGATTACACCCACTGGCTGTCATATTACGAAACATTCTCGGCGCTGGTACATCGCAATGCGGCGCTTGATGACGTCACTCGTTTCCATTATTTACGTTCCTCCTTAAGAGATGGCGCTCTTCGCCGAATCCAGTCAATGGAAGTCACCGCTGACAACTACAGCGTTGCGCTCAAGCTACTGGTGGATCGATATGAACGACGTAATATCATCGTACGGGAGCATATAAGACAACTTTTCAACATACCCTCTATTGCGCAAAGGTTGGCCCAATCGCTTTGCGAGACTTAATTGACTCGGTAAGTATCCAATTAAGAGCCTTATCGTCATTGGGGAGACCAGTAGAACATTGGGATGACTTGGTTATTGAGTTAGTATTATTGAAGCTTGACAATGTCACCCTTGAAAAATGGAATGATGAGTGCTCAACAGACCGGCTTCCTACCCTAAACGAGCTTTTAAAAGTTCTCGAAAAACGTTGTACTCATTTGGAAGAACGGTCATCAGTTCAGCGGCCAAAAATGCTTTCTAACCCAACTCCAAATTCGTCTAAAGGCTCAGCACAAGTTAGGTCGACGCAGCAGCGATCAACTTTTGCTGCTACGGGGACTGCAAGGTCGCAGCGGAAGTGTACATATTGCAGTGGCACAAACCATATCATTTATCGCTGCCGAAAATTTCTTGGTCTAAGCCCAAAAGAGCGTTGTGATGCTATCCAACAGCGAAATTTATGCAATAACTGCCTTAAAGCGGGTCATACACATTTGAACTGTGACTCCCAAAGATGCAGAGCCTGTAAAACCAGCCACCACACTTTACTGCATAACAACCAATGCTCGGTAAATGCAATCCCTGCTAACAATCCGGCTCATTGCAGCACTTCTAAAAATGATTGACAATTAACTTCAGCCAACATCCCTCTTGCTGCAAATAAATGTAGTGGTGACAGCGCAATGACAACTAAACTCAATGTGTATACCTCTCAATCAATTTCGCTCAATAGCAGCCCTGTAAATGGATCTAAATCTTCAGCACATACTTGCAAATTTACGGTCCTACTAGCTACCACACTCATTCATCTGGTTAATAAATGGGGAATGCCAGTAATTTGCCGAGCATTTCTAGACTCTGGATCTCAGCTAAATTTTGTATCAGAGCGCCCCGCTGTCCAGCTAGGCATAAAACGCCAGCTAACCGACGTCGAAATATGCGGCGTTGGCGAAAATAACACTACGGCTCGTCACTCTATCACCACAACATTAAAATCCAACACATCTTCGTATTCAGCTGACCTCACCTTTTTGATACTACCACGCATTGGCGGGGATCATCCCGAAATTAATTTTGACATAACCCGATGGAATATTCCAGCTGACTTACAACTAGCTGATCCTACATTTTTTAAATCCCGAAAATTTGACGTGTTACTGGGTGCTGAAATATACCATGATTTATTAATCAACGAACAGATTCGGTTGACTGAGGATTTACCTCTTCTTCATAACACAAAGCTCGGCTGAATAGTTATTGGACGACTATCTACAACAACACAGCAAAGTTTGCAGTGCAGTAAAGTCCCCTCGCCATCGGTGGCATCGTTAGAAAAGTTGCTTCGCCAATTTTGGGAAATCGAGGCTAAGGTTATGACGGCAGAAGAGAGACTCTGTGAATCCCACTTTTTGTCAACAGTGGTACGAACGGAGACAGGTAGATTTATCGTTCGACTACCATTCCGCGAGCCACCAATGTCATTAGGTAACTCGTTCACAGTAGCGAAACGGCGTTTTGCCTCGCTGGAACGTAGATTGGCTAAAGAGCCTTTAGTAAGAGAGCAATATACTCAGTTCATGCGTGAGTATGAATCTTGTCAGCAAAAACAACTTCAAATGTGTCACTCAATGACATTTTAATGACCGGCCCCACCGTCCAAGCTGACCTGTTTTCAGTTATTACACGCTTTCGAACATATCGCTTTGTCTTCACAACAGACATCAGTAAAATGTACAGGCAAATATTGGTTGATCCTGAAGACCGTCCATACCAGCTTATTCTATGGAGGGAAAATCCACTAGATCCACTCGGAGTTTATCAGTTAAACACCGTCACATACGGAACCTCTGCTGCACCATATTTAGCCACGCGTTGTCTCACGAAATTAGCTGAAGAAAATTATTCCAAATTATGAAAAATACCCCTCAGCTTCTGCCGCATTATTGTCAGAAACATACGTCGATGACATTATGACCGGTTCAAATAATTTAGCGCAAGCCGCAACTCTCTTGTCACATCTCCAACGACTGCTTGGATCAGCTGAATTAGATTTACGCAAATACTGCTCTAATACGCCTATGCTGCTAAAAAAAATTCCAGAAAACCACAAAGAACCATTTATGCGAATCGGAGACAACGATGTTGTGAAAACATTAGGTTTAATCTGGCATCCGACCGCTGATACGTTCTCATACCATTTTGCCTTTACTCGGCCAGAAATAACAACCAAACGAACAGTACTCTCCAATCTAGGGAAAATATTTGACCCCCTCGGATTAATCGGGCCCATCGTAGTGCTAGGAAAGATTTTCTTGCAGCAACTTTGGAAACTCCGTATTTCTTGGGATCAACCCTTGCCAGAAGATTACAACCGGCGATGGAGCAATTATGTATTATGTACAGCAACTAGAAAACCTGAATTCGTTACAAATTCCCAGACATATACTGTCCTCAGCGGAAAGCAATTCGGTACAGCTACATTCTTTCTCCGACAGCAGTGAAGCAGCCTATGGTGCTTGCTGTTATTTGCGCAGCATTGATGCTAATAACGAAGTCACTGTCAAGTTAATATGCTCTAAATCGCGGGTCGCACCAGTATCATCAACATCTATTGCGAAATTAGAGCTGCAAGCAGCTGTGTTAATGGTAGAACTGGTTGAGCGCCTGCAAAACATTCTTCCCATGCCCATAAAACAAAAATATTTCTACACCGACTCTAAAATCGTGCTGGCTTGGATAGCAAGGCCTTCGTACACATGGACAACATTCGTCGCAAATCGAGTGGCAAAAATCCAAGAACTTACACGCACAGAAGAATGGTCCTACCTCAACACCAAGGAAAACCCTGCAGATATCATATCTCGCGGCATCCTACCGGAAGAATTCGTACACTCAACACTTTGGAACAATGGTCCAGAATTCCTACACGTAGCGGAGTTCATCCGTCAAGAGCAACCTCAACTACATCAGCTGGACGCATTTCCCGAGCGTCGACCTAACAAGCTTGTGCTGCTATCAGCAAAGACAGAGCACAGCGACTTAACAACTGATATACAGCATAATATGTCGCTACATCGGCTCGAACGAATTATTGCCTACTGCTTTCGATTTGTCAATAATGCCCAAACGTCAGCAGACGAACGCGTTAAAGGTCCATTAACTATACTTGAGTTGGAAGCGGCACTTACAGCTTTAATTCTCAATACCCAGCGCAGTTATCTTGCTTCGGAATACAATTCGTTATCAAAAAATATTGCTGTAGAAAAGTCTAGCCGAACCCGAAGTTTGGAACCATTCTTAAGCTCAGAAGACTCATACGAGTTGGTGGACGCCTTCAGCACAGCAATCTTGAATATGGCTCCAAACCCAAATAATATTACCAAAAAATTGTTTATTAACAAAAATTATAATTTCTTCTTATCATTACATGCATCTGCACGCCGGCCCACAAACGCTGCTCACAATTGTACGCCAACGATATTGGCCTATTGATGGGAAAAATCTTTGCCGCAACGCGGTACATCGGTGCATCAGATGTTTTCGGACTAAACCAACCAAAACTGATCCTTTTATGGGTAGCCTCCCAAAGGAGAGAGTACAATCTGGGCGCGCGTTTCTTACGACCGGTATTGATTTCTGCGGTCCTGTCCCAGTGTATTCGCAGATCCGTGGAAGGGCACCAGTAAAAGCGTACGTAGCAATATTTGTATGCTTCAGCACAAAGGCCCCATATAGAGGCAGTTAGCGATCTTTCAACGGCAGCGTTTATTGCTGCGCTGCGCAGGTTTATTGCTCGACAAGGTATTTGTACAACGATCATCACCGACAATGCTACGAATTTTGTGGGCGCCAAAAACGAGCTTGCTGAACTGCATCGCCTCTTTTTAAGCAAATCCCATCAAGAGGAAGTACAAAAGATGTGTCAAACAAATCGTATAACATGGCGGACTATCCCACCAAAATCACCCCACTTTGGCGGCTTGTGGGAAGCTGCGGTTAAACAGGCAAAATATCATTTGGTCAGAGTTGTTGCAAATGCTACTCTATCTTTCGAAGAGCTTGCAACCATCACCGCTCAAATTGAGGCCATTTTAAATTCTCGCCCATTGACACCACTCTCATCTGACCCCACAGATTTGGAAGCATTAACACCGGGTCACTTCCTCATTGGCGAGCCCCTAACTGCGTTCCCAGAACCTGATCTGACTGATGTGAACTACAATCGCCTTTCGCGTTTTCGACGACTGCAACAGCTACAACAGATTTTTTGGCGCAGATGGTCTCGGGAGTACTTGCAACTGCTCCAACAGCGCTACAAGTGGACTTCAAGGGCTGATTCCTTACTGCCGAACACCCTGGTTCTAGTTCAAGACGAGAACTTGGCACCATACAAGTGGTCCCTGGGTCGAATTTTGTCATTAATCCCTGGACGGGATGGAGTTCATCGCTTTGCTGAAATAAAAACACAGCACGGAGTTTACAAACGGGCTATAGCGAAGCTTTACCCTTTACCCATCGAACATTGAAAATACTGAAGTATATTTCAAGGAGGGCGGCATGTTCAGTAGCAGCAATGCTCCTTCAGAATCTATTTTTTATGCTTGTTTATTAATATTGTAATATTAGATTAAAAATTACTTAAACTTCATTTACATACATATTCTGTTAAACAATAACTCTAATCACCAAAGTAATGTGAACTATGCTTTATGTTCTCTTAGATTTACATCGCTATATCAGGCCACGAGCCTAACGGGTTAATTTCCATTGCTTTTACATGTACCTTCTTTTTCCATAACAGCAATAAGCAAAAAAGGTAAAAATATTTTTTTTAGTTCTTCTACCACGCTCATTACTGTGTACACGCAAATAATAAATTCAATAAAGAATAATTACACGTTTTGTGACTACATAGCATAAATATTCAAAAAATCGTTTCTGAATTTAACAGCGTGTTAAAATCAATCTGATTTATTATTCCTCAGATTGCGCTGCTTTTATACTCTTCACACATTTCTATTAAGGTTATAAACGTAAGTTGTTACTGGGAAAACATAAGGAGTTCCATATAAAAACGCAATAAGTACACATAAACTTTTTTTCGGATTTTGATGAGTTTTGATTCTTATTTCCAATATCTTCAAGATAGCAACTGAAAAGTATAACGATATTGGTCTAACCTACTTAAAATTCATATTAAAAAATTGTATTTATACTAAAACATTGAATTTTTTTTATTAAATTTTCTTAATTTTCTCAAACCTGCGTTTTGATTTGGAGCTCTTCGCATAGAATTATAAAGAAACAAGGGAGATGTGTAATGGGACGAATTTGTTACAAATTTTAAAAGAATCAGTCTTATCACTGACTTATGCATTCTCAATATTAATTTACCCTTTCTCATTATTAGTTTACGTTCTCTCAATACAAAATTAACTTTTACCATTAAGTTTTATGTATTTTCTTAATGAATCTATGCTTTCTCATTACAAGTTTAAATTTTCACATAACTGGGTTGAAAAGACTTATGCCAATTTCACGCAGAGGCTTAATGAAATAATTAGTCAAGTTTCCTATATTAAAGCCCTAATTAAACTCGGTCTTTCATACCAAATACAAATTCTTAATTATCTCATTACACTGTGGAACAAATTCAGGTTAGCAAAAGTTAGGTCGATTCTGAGAGTGAAGGGTGAAAAAAGAGGCTAAATTAGAACGCCCGTATCGCGGCTTTTGTTTATGTTAGTTCGAATTTTTTTTTAATCGACCTTCGAACTTTGCAGTTGCAATAACTATAATGTGGAAAAAATTCAGGTTAGCAAAAGTTAGGTCTGGGAGTGAGGGGTGAAAAGAGAGCCTTAATTAGAAGACCCGGCGTTTGTTTATGTTAGTTCGAATTGTTTTTTAATCGACCTTCGAACTTTGCAGTCAAATGCCGATTTTTCTTCAATTTGACTGCAAAGTTCGAAGGTCGATTAAAAAAAAATTCGAACTAACATAAACAAACGCCGCGATACGGGTCTTTCAATTTAGCCTCTATTTTCACCCTTCTCTCTCAGAATCGACCTAACTTTTGCTAACCTGAATTTGTTCCACATTGTAATTATTGGAACTGCAAAGTTCGAAGGTCGATTAAAAAAAATTTTAACTAACATAAACAAACGCCGCGATACTGGTCTTCTAATTTAGCCTCTATTTTCACCCCTCACTCTCAGAATCGACCTAACTTTTGTTAACCTTTATTTGTTCCGCAGTGTAATGAGATAATTAGGAATATGTATTTATATATTTATATATATATATATATAATATATTTTAAATATGTATATCACACCTCAACGTACCAAGGTAGAATAACTTGAAATTCAGAAAAAACATAATAAAAACTTTGGTATAGAAAAAAAAAAGGAAAAAGAAAAAATCAAATAATCAGAAACCCTAATTTCCTTAGCAACGATTTTTTTATTCCCAGTTACTAAATCATTGTGGTTAAAACAAGTGTGATATCTTCGGCAAAGACGTCAAAATAACAAAAAGTACCGATTACCTGATTTTTAAAGTGATTGTTGTGATCTCATCCTTTATCTATTTCTATCACCCGCTGAAGATAGCCAGCCGTATGCGCCGCCATATTGAACTACGCACTACCCCCAACTATGTTATTTAGTGAACAAAAAAGCAAAACAAAAATGTGCCAGATGTAAAATTGAAATTGCGCTGAGCTTTTTCAACGCTTAACAATTGCCATGTACTGCTTGTCCATAGCAAAAAAGGCAGTGAAGTTTGAAAAAGAAATTCGAGAAAATCTTATACATATTTATAAAATTTTAAATTTTTTAAGTACAGATTAAATTTGTTGTTAATGCTGTTAATTTTGTATATGAATTTTGAAGGAGTATTTGTTTAGTTAACGAGTGAATTAAAATTGCAGAATTTATTGGTATCAAAATTCTTAAGACAGCAAGAAGCTTTAATGTCTTTTTGCTACGCACGGCCGAGTAAACCTCAGCACTTGTTAAATGAATACATAACACTAGTCAACACGAGAAATTACTTTCAAGTCTAACTATTTAATTTCGATGTATTATGGCCCCCTAAGTACAAAAACACCCAAAATTTAAAATTCTATGGATACGATTTTTTCTTTTTTTTTCTTTTTCTAAAATCACGAAATTTCACAGAGGTCTTTATCTAAATTCGTTGAGAGAAACACCAGTGTATTCACCGCAAAATTTTCTTCAAGTCTTGATAAGAAAATTTTTTTGTATGATCGACGGTTCTGGAGTTATTGACATAAACATAAAAAAATTTTTTTTTTTGCAAAATCGAACATTTTTTTATTTTTCAAAAATTCATAAAAAATCGAAAGTTTTAAAAACTTACCATTTTTATTTCACGGTCTTAAAACTGTAAACATTATAAATAATTGAAACCTTATTTCGTGAAAATACATGAATAAATGTTGGTTTTATTGACAATAAAGTGAAAATATCCAATTTAGCGAAAATTTTGCATATCAAGCCTATTATAGTTTTTGACAAACAAATTATTTAGGTATGTCATTTTGCGCAACTTTGTCTTTTTAAAGCTTACTACGGGCATCGCCAGAAATGAGAAAACTCCATAATGACACTCAAGAAATTTTTCCCCATCAATTTTTCTTAAGGCAAAACGCAGATCATAAGAAAAAATTTCTCATACTGTATGGAAAATTTAAGTTGCCAACGCGGGTTTTCGTAAGAAAGAAGTATGGTCATAATATATTTTTTTATCAAATATATACAACTTTTTCCTTGAGGCATATCTTGCGATGTTATTAGAATACTTAAATCATAAAAACAAAAAACTTTCGCACACGCCGTAAATATGAAGGAGACTTATGAAACCATGTCAAAACTTTTAAAATATATTCATTATGAAAAACACGATTGGAAAATAAGTTGCGAATTGAAAGTGGTAGCTTTACTAACTAGACTACAAGGTGGTTACACAAAACATTGTTGTTTTCTTTGCCTTTGGGATAGCCGAGATCGAAGCGCACATTATGTAAGGAAGGACTGGCCAGCAAGAACCAATCACGAAGTAGGCACACACAATATAAAATATGCTGCTCTAGTAAAAAAGGAGAATGTGATTTTTCCGCCATTACACATCAAGCTTGGATTAGTCAAGAATTTTGTTAAGGCGCTAAACAAAAATGAAAAAGCATTCCATTATATTCAAACAATATTTCCAAAATTATCCGCTTAAAAAATTTCTGAAGGTGTTTTTGATTGCCCACAAATACGAAAGAGCTCAACATTCGAGACGTTAGTATCACCCGATGAAAAGGCTGCTTGGGACTCATTTAGGCTGATTGTTTCAAACTTTTTAGGAAATAATCGGGGTCCAAATTATAAGGAAATCATTTCTGATTTACTAACCAACTATTCGAAAATCGGTAAGTAGGAATATGATATGATTTTTGTATATTCATCATAATTTTAACTTCTAAATTACATATACATGTAATTTCAGGTGCAAACATGTCTCTAAAAATGCATTTCTTACACTCCCATTTGAATTTTTTCCCTTCAAATCTTGGTGAAGTCAGTGGCGAGCTTGGAGAACGATTTCACTAACTACTTAAGTCAATGGAGGAGCGTTATCAAGGATTCTGGAACGAAAATATGATGGGGGATTGTAATTGGTTTCTTATACGAGAATCAAATTCAGAAAATTACAGTAGACAAGCAAAAAGTAGAAACTATTTTTAAATATTTCAAGTTCTAAATTTTGTAGAATTTCTTTAATAAACAATTGTTTTTGTTTTTATCGGCCTATTGATAAATGATTCAAGGTTTGATTCGATCTCAAGGCCAGAACAATAATTTTTTTCTAATCATAATTATTGTTATTTTTAAATTTTTCTAAATTTGAAAAATTGTATTTTGTTTTCGGAATAGTAAGTAGAAAATTTTTCAGACAACCTGCCATAGCTGCGCAGATAGATCCATTTCGAACCTTGAATCATTTATCAATAGGCCGTACTGATGATGAAGGCTTAGCACCCTTCGAAATGGATCTATCTGCGCAGTTATGGCAGGTTGTATGAAAAATTTTCTACTTACTATTCTAAAAACAAAATACAATTTTTCTTTAATAAAGGTATCTTAAATAGCTAAATACACAAAAATATTAAAAATACGTATTTTCGCTTCATTCACTAAATTGTTAATAATATTACCGTTTATCCACGGCTTTTCATGAAATAAAACTTGCTTTATTTGGAATGTTCACAGTTTTACGATCATCTAACAAAAGTTGTAAGTTTTCGTCTCCTTCAATTTTTTACGAATTAAAGAAGAAAAAAAAAATGGAAATTTTTAATACAAAAATTCGATTTTTTTATAATGCGATGCTAATAACTCTTAAACCAATAAGTATTTAAAAAAAAAATGGTATTTAAACAATTTTAAGGTAATTTCATTTGTTATTATATGCTGTTTTCTCCAATAAAATCGGATAACCCGTTCCAGAGATATGATAAAATCTATGGATCTCCCTTTTCAAAAAAGGCAAATTTTAGAAAACAAAAACGTATCCATAGCATTTTAAATTTCGACCATTTTTATAATTAGGGGACTATAGCAAATAAAAAAAAAATATTGGTGATCCAGGGTAATACAAAAAGTTTAATTTTGTAGAGCAGTGTTATTTATTGAGTTTGCCAGTGCTCAGGTAAATAAAAATAGCGCCGCGCCCTCAATCCAACGCCTATTTTGCAATCAAGCAATTAGCAGACTTCTCATAACCTGTTCTGCTCAATTGAAAATCTGACTGCGAAAAATCGCACATATACGTAAGTTTTTGCCAGGGATGTACGATTTATCGGTTGAAGCAAGTTTTGAAATTATTAATCTGATTATTCAAGAAGATTGCCAAATCATACCGTGATTTGTCGTTATTATGCCCCATAGAACTGTTTATGTTATTTACCATAAATGTAAATAATTTATAACAACGTTTTGATAACTCGGTTATACTAGGTTCAAACACACACCAAATTGGCAATTTATACTATTTGGGCAATTTATTACGCAATTTGTCATATAATAAATTGTAATAATAAATTGCCAATTTAAAAAAAATTGCGTAATAAATTGTTTCAAACTGCAAATGCAACATTGTAAAGTGTGTTTATTGAGTATACTTAAACGTCAGTTACGCATGGCTGAACTATATGGTTGGCTGATCTAATCAGCTGATTTTATGTCTTTCATTTCACTGGAGTACGGATTGTCAAAAGAAGATGACAAAATCAAAATGAAACCAAAACATTGAACACATTTTCTTACAACACACACAAATTTCAAAGTTTTATGTTTTCATTCCATTTCATTCGCCTAATAATGTGCGTGTTCATTTTGACAGTCTGAACAAAGGTATGTTCTTGCTGTAGAGATGAGCCAACCAGCTATCAAATTACTATTGTGTTAGCTAAATCGAGTTGTATGAACAGCACTCAATTCAAATCGAAATTTCCTCAATTTACTTTTCTGTTTGAACATAGTATTATATCAGTAATCGCAATAATTTCC
The DNA here is from genome assembly GCF_040869045.1 of Eurosta solidaginis. Taxonomy (NCBI): domain Eukaryota; kingdom Metazoa; phylum Arthropoda; class Insecta; order Diptera; family Tephritidae; genus Eurosta; species Eurosta solidaginis. The sequence goes on along the minus strand of NC_090321.1, from coordinate 160,810,644 downwards.
TTATTTATTGAATCGATAATATTTATTCTCTGAATTATTATTTAATGAAACAACTTGATTAATCGGCTTGTTGGATCAATCGTATCCCCAGTCCCAATACACATATGTATGTATATTTGCTAGAGCTCTTGATGATCGAATATTCGAATAATCGATTGGTAGATTAGCAAAAGTTTTTTAGTAAAATAATCAATTATCACCTATCACTTATTGGCTATTAATCGATCAGCAAAAGTTGTTTAGCAAAATAAAATATTATCACTAATCGTTTTTTGTAATTTTTTTCAATGAGTTCTACGATGCGTAAGGAAACATATTTTACATTTGGCTCTTGCGATTAGACGAATAATCGATTGTAAACAAGACCCCTAATATTTACATATATATACAATATTTATACCCAGCTGAGCAGAGCTCACAGCATAAACTAATCGATATAGATATAGACTTCTATATATCAAAATGATCTGGGCGAAAAAAAAGTTCATTTAGCCATGTCCATCCGTCCGTCCGTCTGCCCGTATGCACGATAACTTGAGTAAATTTTGAGGTATCCTAATGAAACTTGGTATGCAGTTTCCTGGGCACCCATCTCAGATCGCTGTTTAAAATGAACGAAATCGGACTATAACCACGCCCACTTTATCAATATTGAAAATTTCGAAAAACCGTAAAACTGCGATAATTCATTACCAAAGACAGATAAAGCGATGAAACTTGGTAGGTGGGTTGACCTTATGACGCAGAATAGATAATTAGTAAAATTTGGACAATGGGCGTGGCACCTCCCACTTTTAAAAGAAGGTAATTTAAAAGTTTTGCAAGCTGTAAATTGGCAGTCGTTGAGGATATCATGATGAAATTTGGCAGGAACGTTACTCCTATTACTATATGTGTGCTAAATAAAAATTTGCAAAATCGGATGACGAACACGCCCACTTTAAAAAAAAATTTTTAAAGTCAAATTCTAAAAAAAAATTTAATATCTTTACAGTATATGTCAACATTCATCTCCAGTAATGATATGGTACAACAAAATACAAAAATAAAAGAAAATTTCAAAATGGGCGCGGCTCCGCCCTTTTTTCATTTAATTTGTCTAGAATACTTTTATTGCCATAAGTCAAACAAAAACTTACCAATCCTTGTAATAAAAATGGGCGAAATCCGACTATGACCACGCCCACTTTTTCGATATCGAAAATTTCGAAAAATGCCATAATTCTTTACCAAATACGAAAAAAGAGATGAAAAACGGTGATTCGATTGGGTTTTTGACGCAAAATATAACTTTAGAACAAACTTTGTAAAATGGGTGTGACACCTACCATGTTAAGTAGAAGAAAATGAAAAAGTTCTGCAGGGCGAAATCAAAAGCCCTTGGAATCTTGGCAGGAATACTGTTCGTGGTATTACATATATAAATAAATTAGCGGTACCCGGCAGATGATGTTCTGGGTCACCCTGGTCCACATTTTGGTCGATATCTCGAAAACGCCTTCACATATACAACTTAAGGCTGCTCCCTTTTAAAATACTCATTAACACATTTCATTTGATTCCCATATTGTACAAACACATTAAAGAGTCACCCCTGGGCCACCTTTATGGCGATTTCTCGAAAAAGCGTCCACCTATAGAACTATGGCCCACTCTCTTTTAAAATAAGCTTTAATACCTTCCATTTGATACCCATGCCATACAAACACATTCCAGGGTTACCCTAGGTTCATTTTCCTACATGGTGATTTTCCCTTTCAGCTGAGTATGTAATGTTCGGTTACACCCGAACTTAGCCTTCCTTACTTGTTTTATTTACTTTTCACGTACAAATCTTTCCAACTAAAAATTGCGCCGTAAAACAACAATAATTAAATATCAAATACTTGTCAAGGTCCTTTATAAGATATTCCGATTGTAGGTGCTGTTATTCTTTGAGTATTTCGATCAGCGGCTTTGTGCTTGTATGTATGTATGAACGTATGAAGGTATGTGTAGATATTAATTCTTTTAATCGGTCTAACGCCTTTGTGTTGATTTCATTCGTTTAAATATATTTTTTTAGGTATGTATGCATGTATGTTTACATTTATTGAGAAATGGCATTATTGCATAAAATTCTGAGATATGGCGTTTCTCACAAAAAACTTATAGCATTTTTGGAATAGCAGTCGAGATAAGGACCTTCCGCTCAATTTTCGATACGCAAGATTTTAAAAAGATCAGCGGCCTGTCATTAAGTGATACATTTTAAACAGTTCGAAACTAGTTCTCGTTCAAATAATACTAAGTTTCTTTAGTCATAAAGAAGTAGGTATACTATATTTTTGTATGTATGTATAATGTGTCTGTCTGATACATATACTAAATAGCGTTAAATAAAACCACGTACTGTGGTTTATTACAAAAAAAGCAGAACATGACTTTGCTTAAGTGCGATCGATTATTTCACTGACCGGTTTACGCAACACAAATCAAACGACCTAAGTAAATGTATGTACCTAGGTTAATATTAACTAAATGTTATGACTCCAATACGATACGCAATACGCAATCATTTTGAGATAAAAGGACGGCATACTTCTAGTGTTTTAGATGTTCGCACGGGTGAAGTTCAATAGTGACATTTAAAGTCAATTGTCATTATTCATCTTTTGAAATATAACTGATGTCAGTGATATTCGCTACTCGAAAGAGAATTAATGACTTAAGTTCACTTTGGGAGTCCAAACCGCCAACCACGCAAAGAGGATCTGGTAGTAATAAAATTGTTAAGTACTTTGCGGTTGTTAGACCGCCCAAAAAGTACTGTGGCTTATGTAAATGGGAATCATCGGCCATATATTTCCTGTTACATATATTACGATAAGATTTTCAGATATTTCTTCACACTAATTTCCGAAATTTCAAAAACAACGCCACAGGCGAAAATGTGGAATAAAAAACCAAGCAAATTTTAATTTCAAATTTTGTGTTTATTTTATGATATTGCATTTAGTACTACCCTAGATGGAAATAATTTCCATTGGACGGCAGCAAATGTCGATTTCGTTAAGTCGATGTATTGTAGAGTGGAAACTGTTCCCCATCAGGTTACTTATTCTTAAAGGTTGGAGTTTATTTTAGATTTAACAGTTTATCTATATGTAGACCGTTTAAAAGCACCAACTTTCGTTGTTTCCGATTTGAAAAAGAAGCATTCCATATGAAATTAAAACTGCTTTGTAATAGCGGCTCAACTTAGCTTAACTCACAAAGGCCCTACCCTACAAATTTAGCAGGAGAAGCAAAAAAGATTCCTTTTTTACTAGGCATATTCAGATATGGTTTTTACATTTTCCAGTTTTCTCTGTGGGTGCACGTTCATATATTTTACCAAAATGTATAGAAAACGCAGTTTAAAAAAATTGTTTGATTTAGGCCTCTGTAAATAAGGGTTAAGGTATACAATATGCCTACTACGTAATCGAATTTTGGATAGTAAATAAGTAAATGTCCCCCATTATGAGACAAATTCGATCTGCGACTGTGGTCGAAAGAGCTGGGCCCGTATCGTGTTATAGGTACGATCACGTATCGAAAAGCAATTTCACTCAAACGATAAATATGAATATGTGAAGGGATTCGTAAAAATTGTAATCAGGTATAGATCTAATGAGTAATGGTAGCCACCATTTCACATATTTTCCTAATCCGATTAACCATTTCATAGCAATTGTGATTTAGTCGAACGAATTTTCATGCGGTATTATGACGCTAATGCGATGTTCGATTACTCGGTAAATTCAACCGTTCGAAATAGCACATTCCCATCAGGTGTCAAATACTATAAAAATAAATAGGTAAATAAGTACAAAATTATTTATTAAGTGAAAAAAAGCAAATCAAAGAATAACTACGACGGAATTGATGATTGGTCACATGAAGAGGAAAGCTTACTGGAACTAGCCAGAAGTAGAAAACGTTTGAAATAAATTTCACCGCTTAATTGTAGCTTTCTAAATATGTTAAAACTGTTAAGAGTTACAAATTTTGTTTACAGATTTATTTAAAACTTCGTTCTATGCAAAGAAGTGGTCATGGACTTGATATCTAATACAGGTGCTGTAGCAATGCACAAGAGCCAAGTCTATTCCACCCATTTTGAAATTGGCAACAATTCTCAGATTTTGCGTTCAGGGATCCTTCCAACTGAGCATTAGGGACGAGAATGCACTTGGACTTCTTTGGTGCGTGATCCTTTGTGAAAGTTCAATTTGCTATAAGCGGATATTGTTCCATTTTTGAAGCCGGCCTTCAAAGCTGTTTTTTTTTGTTTGTATTCACCGCTAAATTAATACTATCACGGATATTAGCATCACTAAGCTATACCATCACTAAGGCGATGCTAAGGCCATGCTAAGCGATATTTACGTCAATAATGAAATCATGTATACACATATATAAGGCAGCCGAGAGATGTCACACACAGATGCATTTACTTATACGCCTATGTGTGCGCGAGAGACTGTAAACTACAAACATTCACATCAATAATTCAATCAGAGCCGGCCAAAAGTTGCACATTGTGCAATTTGAGTTTGTATTTTCACACAGACACTAACGATGTGTGAATACGATCGTTTGCTTTCGCTGGCCACTCGCTAAAATCAACAGTGAATGCAAAAGGAAAAGTCCATGCTACTTTTTGGGCACATAATAAATCAATATGCTGCAATGTTAAAGTGACTTTTAATACGTCTTAGTTAGTATTAATAAGTTCCTTTGAACATACATATTAATATTGACAATTTAAATATTAATAATGAATAATAATTAATTAATTGTTAATAAATATTGACAATTTAATATAAGTAACATTTTATACGTTCTACTTAGTTTTATTAATTTTTCTACATTTTTTTTTTTATTGAATAACTTTATGTTTTGAAAATATATATTTCTATCTTTACATTTACTTTGTTTTATAGTTCCTTCTTAATGAAAAAGTGATTTTTTAAAGTAAATTTTGCATTGAAGAAACACCATACCTTCTTTTATAAAAAAATTTTATCTGGCTAGCTCGACCTCCGCGTTCTTAGTTATATGAATATAAGTAAATATTGTTAGGATTAACTTGAAATCAAATAACCAGTCCTTTTTAATTTCGAACTTCACAGTCCACATTTTCTTTTAGCACACTGTGGGGAGTTGTCACTCAATTTTTACACACACTTATGCAATTGTTTTAGTATTTGTGTGGCCGGCTCTGATTCAATCATTACCCTGCTAACCATGGCTAACCACATTTTGCTATTTTCACCTCAAAAACCAACACTATCTCAATTTCTTTTTGGACACAACACCAACTCACATTTGTGGGACATTTTTCATAATTGTGGTAAATCTCTAAGATGTGCGAATGAAACAGTAGTATGATGTAGGAATGAAACAATAAGATACTACAGATTTCGCCACCATTTATGTAAATTTTTAAGCAAAACTCGTCTCATTGCGAAAGAATTTAATAAAAATGAATTTTACAAGTGTTCAAGTGAGTAAGAACATTAAAAATAAAAAAATAAATATAACAGAAAAGTTTGCGACATTATTTTAGCGCAATAATTCGGGATTCGCTAAAGAAAAACGGGCGAACGTTCAAAAAAAAAATTTCCAGCTTTCATCAGCCACAAAAGGGCTTCCAAGACGCCACTTCCACGTTGGATTATCCGAGGTAAGTAAATGTTTAGGTATTTTAGTGTAACTAACTTTTTTGTTGTTGTAGCAGTGCAAGTTTGGAAATATATTGCAGAACTTACCCTTATTATGAAGATACCAAATCAGTGTTACATATTATGGACCTGACAGGGATCAGGAATATTGTTTGGTGTCGTCATAATATGAAAGATTCTGAGTAAATGCGGGTATTATGGTGATAGCCAAATTAGTTGAAGTTTTGTCCGTCCAACGCAGGACTGACTTTGTTTTTCATCACCATAATATGGGTATGTAGTTATATACATACATGTGTTTGATGGCACAATTTTTGCTGGTAATTCTTTTCTTTAGCACACAACTGCTAAAACTAGTCAAAATATATCGGAAGAGGTGTCAATAGAAGCGCTTTGAACTCAGAACAACGAATCTGAAAGCGGAAATTGAAAATTTTATATCTGTGCAGAGATATTTGCAGTTACCCAAAATGTATTAACGAAAACCTGAAAAATTACCCCTGCTCCCTCCGAAACCGGCGGTGTGATCCATAGAATTTTGACCTTCGGCCGCGCTTATAAAAAATTACCACCAAGGAGGTGGAATCAAAATTAAATCAGTGCAAATTCCTTTCGTACATAAAATGTTTTCCTGTGAACAACAACATTACAATAATCACATGAAAAATGCCAACTTTAACTAAAAATATCTCTGCACAGATATAAACTTTTCAATTTCCGCTTTCAGATTCGTTGTTCTGAGTTCAAAGGCGCCTCTTGACACCTCCCGATATTTTTTGACTAGGTTTAGCAATTGTGAGCTAAAGAAAATTGTTTTTTTTTTTTTTTATAAAAATGTGAAATAAATAGCTATTATGTTCCGCTTATTTAATACGGGATGAAACGCTCGCCTTTTTATACCATCCTCGAAAGTGTTAGTCCGCTTGTGGTAACAAGCAGATACTATGGTGTCATTTGTTTATGATCTTGTTGGCAAAGAAAAAGAATGTGGACATATTTAAAGATATGTATGTTAATTAATTTAGGTAATTCTATACACTCTAAATAAATCAGTTCTACAACAACAACCAAACCCTAAATAAACGCCCAAAAATATCAGGAGATGTATCAAAATATGCTTTTTGGACCCAGAAACGCGAATATAAAAACACAAATTTTGAGTCTGTGAAGAGATACTTGCAAAAGAAATTGCAACTTTTTGTGTGGTTGTTGTAATGTTGGTGTACACAGGAAATAATTTTGTGTACAAAGGGATTTTGCACGGATTAAATTTTGATTGCACCCCTTTGGGGGACCGGCCAGCGTTTATTGGACGTGTATTAAGAGTGTCATGCTTTCGTATAGAATTACCATCTTTTGAACAACTCACAATTTTTGTTTTCCGTTTTTGGATTCCCATTCTGGGTCCAAGACGCATCTTTTGATACATCTTCCGATATTTTTGGACTTGTATTTATAGGTTTATGCTCTTGTATAGAATTACCTAAATTAATTCACAAACAGTATCTTTTAATATGTATGTCCACATTCTTTGTTTGTCAACAGGATCAAATAAATGACATCACAGTATTTTCTTGGGGTAACATACTTAACGCCAACACTTTCGAGGCCTCCGTATTAAATAAACGTAACATAATTTTATTTCTTTAACATTTTTATACATGGAACAACATAAACAACTTGGATTCTCTTGAACATAGATGAATGGATTTGCAGCTCTTTGTTTCGAGAGAGCGCTGTCAAAATGCACATTTTTTATAACATTTATCAATGATGCCACTCCAAACAAAAATGAATAGATCTGAAAATGGGGATTTTTGACATACATTTCGGCGATTATAGTTTCAATCATTTAATAAAATGATAGTCGTAAAATATTTATTTCCTTAAAGTTATTTTACAATAATACGACTAGTTAGAGTTAAATATAAACAAATCTAAGTAAAACTAACATTTCGATTAAATTAATTAGTAAAATATTGTAACGCATTTAACTCGCAGTGAAAATCATATATTCTTTTGAAATTTCTGTAAATCGGACTTATGATATAATAGTTAACATTATTTAATGGATAGGGCTTATCCTACATATCTGGCGTTCCAGGTTCTGTGATCATGTGATCGGGAGTTCATATTTACAAAACCTGTTTTTAGTGATAACTTTTGAATGGGAAATAATATTTACCCTCCGCCTTCGAACTAATAATACTTACACTAAGACAAGTATTTTTATCCTTTTTCCCATAATTTTTGAACGCTATTCTACAGTTGTAGGTCAAACTAAAGTTTACCAAAATTTTTGGCACGTTTTCGTTTTGGCTGGCACATTTTTTGTTCTGGCACCCGCTTCAGCTGGCGCGAGGGATTTATCTGTGATTGCTGCCAGCAACAACTAGAAGATAAATCCCTCGTGAGAGCGAAAATATGAGAGCGTAAACAAAAGATTCGTATCAATCTAATCTATGCTCTTGAAGTTGAATTGTTTGCTGCTTGCAGCTGATCGCTTGTAAATTACCATCCTCAAACATATTGCGTTTACCCCAATAAGCCCAAAGTGTGTTTCGTGAATTATCAGGGGATTAATCGCACTTAGGCAGGGTGCACATAAGGCTACGCGTCATCCACGCGTTCACGATATTTCATGTAGGTACAATTCTTCTACGCTTCAAGATATGCGTCACTACAAAAAAAAAAAATATTTCTAAAAAAATAAACAAATTAATTTATACCGTATAATTGCAATTATACAAAAGTTGATTGTATATAAAATTAAAAAGGAAAGTTTTCACTATATCTTTATAGCAACAGAAGCACAGCACAAAAGTTTGTAAAAATGTGAAGCGTAGCATAATCTGATTAAGGCAAGGTACACACGAGGCTACGCTTCATAGACGCTGAAGGCGAAATCTGTACGCTTTGATGTCGAACACATGTACTTGGATGAAGAGCTGCGTACGAGGCGTCAGCTGCATGAAAGCGACAAAGCATGAAAGTTTCATGTGTAGCTAGCCGTACAGCAATTTTGGTCGCTAGGCGTATATACGCCTAGAAAAGAGCAAGAAGAAGATGTTTACAATTTTTCGTTTGCAAACTTGCTAAAGTTCTATTTTTCACTTATGCGCGGCGGTGAAAACTTTCGATTTTAATTTAATACACAATCAACTTTTGTTTTATACAGCATAAATTAATTTGCTTAATTTTTTTTAGAAATATTTTTCATTTTATAGCGACGCTTGGAAGTAGCTACGTATGCAGATCTTGAAGCGTAGAGGAATTGTAGCTTCATGAAATATCGTGTACGCGTGCCTACGAGAACACTAACCTCGTGTTCCAATGGTACATTGTTGTTGCATTTGCATGTTAAATCTATATCCGTATCTGGTTCATGTACCATTGGAACACGAGGTAAGATTGCTCAAATCAGCTGTTATGGCAAAATAATAAACAAACTGCTGAAACAGCAAATAGTCAATTATTTTGTCATTGTTTTATCCAAAATGTATTTTGTTGTGTTACCAGTGCTTCACCCCATTCCAACTTTTTGGGGTTTCACATGGATTTGAGCTAGAAATGACTTTTGCAAGTGGTTTTTCTAATTGGTTTGATTTTGCTGTATACACACAAATGCTGAAAGGTTTCAGGTTTTTATTTTGATTCCCAATTCGATTTTAGACTAAGGGTGATTTTTTTTAAGCGGCCTTCAGGCGAACGCCAACGCAGAACCACTATGGATACTTCTAGGATCATGTTGTAGTTATGTTAACTATGCTTCGCCCATTTAATGAGCACGGCCATTCACAAATTGTCATCAAAGTCCTATAACGGGAGACAAAGGAAAATGGTAGTCTCAACAGGTATGGACCATGGGAGAATAGTGTTAGATGCGTAGTTTTCACATTACAATTGAAAAGATGGTGGGTGTCATGTGGGGACACATCGCATGCAGGACATTCAGTACACTTAAACGCTAGCTTTATAACCCAAATTTTAACTTCAATGTGATCACAAGTTCCACCTAAAAGATTTCCTCAAATTATTGTAATGCAATGAAAATTTTCTGTATTAATATCGACCTGATTATCAAGTTATTTTGCTACTTGTTCGATGTGAATAAATTTATAATGGAACTTTTGATGCAAAAGTAAAGATTTGGCTGATCAAGTGTTTTTAATGACCTTAATTTTAATGTCCTTAATTTTTTACAGGCAAGTTCAAGAAAGCCCTGGAGAAGAACGGAGCATCGACCCATGTTAAATGCAGTGAGTGACAGAGTGGTTTGGAGACTGTTTCACATAAGGAAAGTTATTTAAATTATTGGATAAGTTGTCAGGGTAAATAATGTAAAGTTGTAGTTTTTTTAGATGGAAAGTAATTTTTTTTAGATTATCCTTAATGAACTCTTCTTTTGATGGAAAATTCCTTATAGCCATATAAATATTTTTTGGAAAATATTGCGAATTTCGCAAACATTAATATGTAGTCAGGGCAAATAGTGTAAATTTGCAAGGAAAGTATTTTTTTGGATGATCCTTAAGGAATTTTAAATGTTAAAATGCATCAAAAGAATGGCAATTCAATTACTTTTCTTTTGATGGAAAATTCCTTATAGCCAATTAAATATTGCGAAATTCGGAAACATTAATATGTAGTCAGAGCAAATAATGTAAAGTTGCAAGGAAAGTAATTTTTTTTGATGATCCTTAAGGAATTTTAAATGTTAACATGCATCAAAAGAAAGGTAATCCAATTGCTTTCATAGAGCCAATTAAATAATATTTCGAAAATTTTGCGAATTTCAGATCAAATAATGTTATGTTGTAAGGAACGTGACTTTTTCACTTAAATTCCTTATTTTTTATAGTATTGCTACTAAAATTAATGAAGTTTAACAAAATTTTTTTATTACTGAAAAGGTAACAATTCAAAAAAGGTGGTCTAAACTGTGACAAATATGCCGAAAGTGGAAGAACAAGGACGTTGGGGAGTTTGTGGATGACACCATTATGTTAACCTGCGGCGTTTAAATTTGTATTTTTATTTTTAATTCAATAAAAAACTTTTCTTAAATTATTATAACTAAATTTTGAAAGTAAGAGTATATGTTAAATTCAATTGAAAGTTTAGTTTTTAAGCCAATGATTTAAATCAAAATCAAAACTCAAACGTAACACTAACCAAAAGAAAAATGAAATGTATTAATATAGAGATGAATGAATTAAAACGAATTTTTGTTAATATTTTTTATTGTAAATATCTAAAATATGCATATATCTAAATTATTCATATTCCCTTAAAATTTATTTGTTGTGTTTTTAAATGGAAAACCATAATTTCTTAATAAAAACATAGAATGAAAAATTTTGGACATTTTGTGGGCGGTTTTTGGTTATTTTGTGGGGTTTTTGGAATTTTTTAAGTATTTTCAATTCGCATTATAGGTTATTTGATCATCGGGCTGGCAACTCTGGAGCGCCTAAAAGTATGCAGCCTCTTTAAAATGACATTTTGAGAGCAGTTCAGCTATTCGTTTTTGATATGGCGGTTCTGAATGAGTGCGACAGAGATGGAAGATCACACGTACACGAAATATCCCATTTCACCATGGATAATATCGGCGCCTCGCCGAACAAAATTATCCAACTTATTATCCAATTTTTTGGATATCGTCAGTATACGATTACCCGATTTTTTATCCACTCATGGTTAGCAGGGTATGTCCACACATATGTAGGTACACGCAGCTGAGAAGCAAGGCACAACCATATGCAGACATCTTATTTGAGATGCTCCTAAATGTAGGCAATTATAATTGTGGAAGTGTCGCTCACACATACAAGCATGGGGTATAAGAGAAGCTATAAAATCGTGCAATTTTAGTTATAGCTGAGAAGTTTGAGAGCTCATGGACCATGCTAGTAGATTCTAGAAGATGCGAACGAGGAAACCAGAGAGTATAAAAGGCCGCAGATGTAGAGGCGCTGGAATTCAGTTTGATTTGAGTTGTCAAGCAGTTACGACTAAGACGATATCTAGCGAGCAATAGCAGTATTATTTTGAAAGTCAGTTTCCTTTAAGCTATCAGTTTGGTTATTAAGCTATTCGTTGCACAGTTTGAGTGTTATTGTGAAGTATTTTAATAAAGGCCATTTTTCCATTATACAATATTGGAGTTATTTATTCAACAGTTTAGCGATACGAACCTAGCAAAAGGGCAAATAAGAGGATTTGCAGAAAATTCGCTACAATACAAATAGCTTAAAATTATTTTAATATAGCAAAAAAGTAGAGGGTAAACATAAAAAACTTACATTTTAAACAACTTTTTTTTCATTCGATAAACCCCCGACAACAAAATTAGATAGACAACGAAAATTTCGACAGCGATGAACTGTTATGATACGAATTTGAAATTCGATGCTCGGTAGCCAGCGAAGATCGAAAGATGCTCCTAATAACGTCTCATACATGTGCCATGTAAATACGGACCGAGCGGCAGATAAACAATTATTACAAAACAATTAGCGCTGCACTGCTTGTTTTTAATTATTTAAGGCAATAAGTATGTCCTTTTTAAACGGTTTTATTTAGGTTGACTTGACAGGCTGGTTGGGCGGCACGAATTTTGTAATTGAAATTTAAGTAACTTCCCGATAAGCTACAAGCTTGAAACTTGGAGTATACTTAGTTCAGAACCCGATGACAATGCAATAATATGACAAAAACTCCGATAGGTGGCGCATGGATCGAAATGTTTCAAAAAATCGTATTTGTGGTCCGATTAGGCTCATATTTGGAACACATAATACATACATGAATAGAAAGTGACATATGAAAGAGAATCGCCGCCAGGTGGCGCAAGGAACGAGATATTCAAAGAAATCGTATTTGTAGTCCGATTAGGCTCATGTTTGGAACACATATTACATATAGAAATAGAAATCACTTCGTGAAAAAAAATTCTGCTAGGTGTGGCAAGGATCGAGGTATTAAAAATACTCGTATTTGTGGTCCGATTTGGCTCACATTCAGAACAAATATTCCATAAAGTCCGGAAGAAGTGACATCAAAATATTTTGGAGTTCGAGTAAAGCTACCCCAGCGGGTTAGGGGATCAGAATATACCCGCGGTAGGTATGCCTGTCGTAAGAGGCGACTAAAATACCAGATTCAAGGGGCTGTTTAGCGCAACCCTTCAGGTTGCCAGCGCAATATATAGCTTCTCCAAACCTAATTGTCAACCTCACCTATCCGCGGCGAATCCTGTTTCACTAACAGACGAGGCTCTGGCGACCCAAAGCTCCTCATGGAACTTGGGGGTGGGGAGGGAGGGAATGGCCTGAAGGTTTAATGTGGCCACATTAATCGTTCCCGAGATGGTCGGGCTAGCACCTTAATGGTGCTGTGGTACCGGATCTGTATCCGGCAAAGGACCATCACATCGATAACACTCCCCAAAGCCTTCGGAAGTCTTTGGGAGGATTATGTGACCTAGATTGTAACAAATTGTCAGGAAAGAGCCCTTGTGGCAATGAGTCACTAAATGAACTAAATATAAAAAGAAATAATACAGATGCCATTTGTTTGTTTCCATTTCATTTTGACATTTTGTCATACAAATTGACATTTACTGATTGTTTTTAACAATTTGTACCCTCATAAATTAATTGTAGTACTCAAGATTAACTTTGTTTAAAAGCCATCACTTTTTGTAGCAAATATTTCACAATAAATGACAAAAAAAAATCTTGGATGATCTTCGGGCCCCCTATGACAGTAACAAGATAACAACGTTGTGTCTGCTCGACTTTTCCAAAGCGTTTGATTCTGTCAACCACACGTTGTTATGCACGAAGCTAAAGTCTTATTGCGGTTTTGGGGACTCTACTTTAGGTCTCATGAGGAGTTACTTGGGTGGTAGAGCGCAACGAGTGAAGGTGGGATCGCAAGTCTCTAGTCATAAGATGTTATCTAATGGTGTCCCCCAAGGTTATATAGTACTTGGACCGTTATTAATGACATATTTACCACCTGTATGTATGCTCAAATGCATGCTTATGCAGATGATATACAACTTTATATGTCTGGAACACATATTTTGGGTGCCTGAAATCAGAGCCCGTATCGTGTGGCCGAATTCACTCTTTAAATCGCTGAAATGGTGATTCGAATAGAGGTAATACGTGGAATGGTGGCGGCTACGAATACCAAGTCGATAAGGTATTTTATTTTTATGAATAGTTTGACAGACTCATACATATCATTTGATTGAAATTGGTTATCGATACGTGATCGTTTAACACGATACGGGCCCAGATCTGTTCATTGGGGAAAAATCATTTATTTATTATTTTTTAGAGACTGTCCAAATCCAAAAAAAAATATTTGAAATAAAGTGTGTTTGTAAATCAGATAAACAAATATCAATCAGCTGACTTCCGGCCAGCACTCTGCCTTCAGATTTAGAACTATTTCAGTGAAATTTTTTTTCCAAAAATGTCTCCCATTTAAATTTGTTTGTTTAACAAATTGTTTTCTGACTTAGGCTGGGTGCGAGTTCGCGAGTTGACCTAAATTTCTACCTAAATAGGAAAAACCCTAAATCACTGGAACGTTTTCAACCTAGTCAGGTTTGACACCTTTGATGTTTGATGAGAATAAATAAAAAATTAATTTAAAAAAATTCTTTAATTATATCAGCTGAACAGAGCTCCCAGAGTATATTAAGTTTGTTCGCATAACGGTAATCCGTAACGGCATAAACTAATCGAGATAGATAGAGACTTATACTTATATATCAAAATGATCTGGGCGAAAAAAGGAGTTCATTTAGCAATGTCCATCCGTCCGTCCGTAAACACGATAACTTGAGTAAATTTTGAGGTATCTTGATGAAATTTGGTACGTACGTTCCTGGGAACTCATCTCAGATCGGCATTTAAAATGAACGAAATCGGACTACAACCATGCCCACTTTTTCGATATCGAAAATTTCGAAAAACCGAAAAAGTGCGATAATTCATTACCAAAGACGGATAAAGCGATGAAACCTGGTAGGTGGGTTGAACTTGTGACGCAAAATAGAAAATTAGTAACATTTTGGACAATAGGCGTGGCACCACCCACTTTTAAAAGAAGGTAATTTAAAAGTTTTGCAAGCTGTAATTTGGCAGTTGTTGAAGATATCGTGATGAAATTTGGCAGGAACGTTCCCTCCTATTACTATATGTGTGTTAAATAAAAATTAGCAAAATCGGATGAAGAACACGCCCACTTTACAAAAAAAGTCAAATTTTACCAAAAAATTTAATATCTTCACAGTATATAAGTAAATTATGTCAACATTCAACTCCAGTAATGATATGGTGCAACAAAATACAAAAATAAAAGAAAATTTTCAAATGGGCATGGTTCCTCCCTTTTTCATTTAATTCGTCTAGAATACTTTTAATGCCATAAGTCGAACAAAAATGTACCAATCCTTGTGAAATTTAGTAAGGGAATAGATTCTATGACGATAACTGTTTTCTGTGAAAATGGGCGAAATCGGTTGAAGTCACGCCCAGTTTTTATACACAGTCGACCGTCTGTCCTTCCGCTCGGCCGTTAACACGATAACTTGAGCAAAAATCTTTACTAAACTTAGTTCACGTACTTAGCTGAACTCGCTTTACTTACTTACTTACTTAATTGGCGCGCGTCTAAACGGTTATGGCCGTCCAACAAGGCGCGCCAGTCGCTCCTTCGCTCCGCCAACCGGCGCCAATTGGTCACACCAAGAGAGTTTAATTCGTTTTCCACCTGGTCCTTCCAACGGAGTGGGGGCCGCCCTCTACCTCTGCTTCCATAGGCGGGTTCCGATAGAAACACTTTCTTGGCCGGAGCATCATCTTTCATTCGCATAACATGGCCTAGCCAGCGCAGCCGCTGCGTTTTAATTCGCTGGACTATGTTGATGTCTGCGTATAGCTCGCACAGCTCATCAATAAATCTTCTTCGGTACTCGCCATCGCCAACGCGTAGAGGTCCATAAATCTTTCGAAGAACTTTTCTCTCGAACACTCCCAAAGACGCTTCATCTGCTGAACTGCTGAAAATGGCCGAAATCCGACTATGACTACGCCCACTTTTTCGATGTCGAAAATTACGAAAAATGAAAAAGATGCCATAATTATATACCAAATATGATAAAAGAGATGAAACATGGTAATTTGATTGGTTTATTGACGCAAAATATAGCTTTAGGAAAAACTTTGTAAAATGGGTGTGACACCTACCATATTAAGTAGAAGAAAATGAAAAAGTTTTGCAGGGCGAAATCAAAAGCCCTTGGAATCATGGCAGGAATGCTGTTCGTGGTATTACATATATAAATAAATTAGTGGTACCCGACAAATGATGTTCTGGGTCACCCTGGTCCACATATTGGTCGATATCTCGAAAATGCCTTCACATATACAACTAAGGGCCACTCCCTCTTAAAACCCTCATTAATACCTTTAATTTGATTCCCATATCGTACAAACACATTCTAGAGTCACCCCTTGTACACTTTTATGGCGATATCTCGAAAAGGCGTCCCCCTATAGAACTAAGGCCCACTCCCTTTTAAAATACTAATTAACACCTTTCATTTGATACCCATATGGTACAAACACATTCTAGAGTCACCCCTGGTCCACCGTTATGGCGCTATAGAACTATGGCCCACTCCCTTTTAAAATACTCATTAATACCTTCCTTTTGACAGCCATGTCATACAAACAAATTCCAGGGTTACCCTTGGTTAATTTTCCTAAATGGTGATTTTCCCTTATTTTGTCTCGAAAGCTCTCAGCTGAGTATGTAATGTTAGATTACACCCGAACTGGACTCGCATAGTTTTGACAATCGTATACGTAGGTAAATTATTGCAGTGCTGGAAAGCATTGTGGATACAACAAGTGTGATATCTTATCCGTCAACTGCCTGACAAGATGTTCAATATGGCTACCTTTAAGCGTTTTGGCATCGTTTTGACAGGTTGTTCAATATGGCGGCGCATAGGGCCGGCTATCTTCAGCGGGCGATAGAAAGAGATACAGAATGAGACAGCGATTGTCAATAAAAAATCAGGTGATCCATTCTATTTGTAATTTTGACGTCTATGCAGAAGTTACCACACTTGTCTTATCCACAATGCCGGAAAGTTTCAATCGAATATGGGTTTAGGTACCTAAAATTTAGGCCAACTCTTTATAGTTAACTAGAAGTGAGTTACTTTTCGTAATCCCGTCAAACAAGCAACCATTGGTTTTTTTTTAGCAATTGAAAACTTTTTTCTGGAAGGATATTATCAGAAACTATTTAAAGGCGTTTATTCTAATAAATCTCTTACAGAAGCGATGGTTAAAGTTATATTTGAATTTATTTTAGAGTTCTCAGAGCAAAACTGAACACCGGCGGCGACTGTAAAAGCAACACCATTCCGCTTATGCAACAATCGATACGTCAACTACGCCAATTGACAACATTTACGTGGTGCTTACAACATCCTGTTTGCCTATTGCAGTCATATTCTTGGCTATGTTAACTAATTGTGATCGAAAAATAAACCAGTTAAATATCACAATCAACTCTTAACTCAGTCAATGCTAAACAAGCTTTTAAGACTTCTACGTGGTTTCACAATATTGTCGTGGCTACCGTCTCCATCAGAAACATCGGCTCCGACACCAAAGCCATTGTCAACTAATCAATAAGAGGACTAACAAGAGTTGCTGATCTTCATTTTTAATACTTCCGATCCTGGGCCCATACTAACAGCCATCCAGTTTATTGGCATATACACATGAATGAACGAACATACATACATACATATGTAAGAACATATGAATATTGGCTGTGGTAGTTGAGAGCTATTGCGACAGTATCCTGTAGATATATTTGCGGCATACAACATCCCATCAACTGTTGATTGAACATATAATTATGTTGTTGCTTTACGATCCTCTGGGCAATGTATATGCCAGCATGCACTTCGTGGCCAATTCTGCCATTGTGCAGTTTATAGGGCGTTAGTAGAGCGATTGCAGTTTAATATGTCCCGGATGTAGCGACAGCAACAAACCTGCTCAATGGCATTGAGATGCGAATGTCCACTTAACGCGTTGCTAATCGAATTTTGCGTTGTCTTTGATTGCAACTGTTAAATGGGGATCACGTTGTTGGTGTCGGCGAAGTTTGCTGCGAGCTTGTGAACTTGCTAAACACCGTCAACTGGCCGCCTTAATGTTGGGCACAAGTCAACAGCAAAATAGATGTACAGAATATTATCGGTAAAAGATGACTGCGATTGGGTTGGTAATTTGAAGGAGGGCGAATTGGGATGTGAATATGTAGGCAATTTTCGTGCTCTTCATTAAAGAATATTGCTGCCGACAAACTAGTTGCGATCTTCATTTATTTGATAAGAACGGAAGTCTACGTCTGGCCGCTCCCATGTGCTTATCTGAGTTTTAAAATGGAAAATATTAACAGCAAAATATTCCAGCTCGTTGATCAGCGTAAGCATTACGCATATTGTGTGGATAGGATACGCAGATACACAAGCGGGCGAAATGGGAGAAGCACTTAAAGAACTGTAATCTCTCTGCCGGTGTAGGTAAGCTGGTTCGGTCGAATTTTTGAAAATTGTAAGTCCTTAAAGAAGAAGAGACAGATCCACCAATAGCATACCGAAACGATCAGGATGACGAGCTGAGTTGATTAAGCCATATCCGTCTGTCTGTATGTCTGAGATTTCTTGATGAAATTTGGCTACCGGGTATATTTTTATGTCCGATTATACATTTGCCAAAGCCGACCGGATCGGGCCAATATAGCATAAATATCTCCCGTACAACCGACTTTTTCGGCAAGAGGGATTTTTGTCATATCTTTCTTATTTTAACAGCTTCAGCTTCAAATTTCAACAGATGCTTTTGCATACGGTATGAACTGTTGTCTGGCGGCCGCCGTGGTGTGATGGTAGCGTGCTCCGCCTGCCACACCGAAGATCTTGGGTGCACGCCCCGGGCAAAGCAATATCAAAATTTTAGAAACTAGGTTTTTCAATTAAAAGAAAATTTTTCTAAACGAGGTCGCCCTTCGGCAGTGTTTGGCAAGCACTACGAGTGTATTTCTGCCATGAAAAGCTCTCAGTGAAAACTCATTGTAGGAAAAATTAAAAGGAGTACCACGCAAATTGGAAGAGAAGCTCGGCCTAAAATCTCTTCGGAGGTTATGGCTCCTTACATTTATTTATTTATTTTTTATGAACTGTTGTCTGAGGGAAACGCCAAGACGGTTCAGATAAGAGTTTCATCGTCATTACTATTTCAATTATTATTTTTTAATACTTTGCGCGGTTTACATACGAGGACATTTAGGTCGAACTTCTTTTCCAATTTGGGTCTACCACGTTATCCCCAAAATCAAAATCCCCAAAATCAAAATCCCAAACTCATAATCCCCAACACAAAATCCCCATTTTATGTGTGAAATAAATTCAAATTAGGTTTAAAATCGCCGCGACCAAAAAAGGCTAATAATCCATACCAACTTTCTGCATAGGCGGCCTTCGGCCGTGCTTATAAAAAATAACCCTGGGCTACGCCATGCCAAGTCTAGCTGTGTGGGATAACCGTGGCTACCGCCACGGTGATGTCCATCTACGTAGTACACGCTTCTGTTAGCTTGTTCGAATTAGAGCGACTAGCAGTCCTATATATGGATAAGTAAAAATATGTATTGCCAAAACGTGAATATATAGAGAAAGAGATATTGCTATTTTTTACACGGTCATGATGTTTATCATAGCACTGGGATTTTGTGTTTGGGGATTTTGATTTTGGGGATTTTGAATTTGGGGATTATGTGTTTGGGTATTTTTTTTTTCTTTGGGGATTTTGCGTTTGGGTATTTTTTTTTTGGGATTTAGTGGCACTCCCTTCCAACTTGCGTCGCGCTCCTCTTCATTTTCCCTACAAATTGGTTTTGATGTTACTTTGACCAGGAGTTGAACCCAGGACCCTTCGTGTGTAGTCAGCGCAGCACGCTACCAACACACCACAGCGGCCATATTAATTTCTTATACATCTGATTAATCAGCTATGACAGTTCTATATTCGATTCAAAATATACGACTTGTTAAAAATAGTTACAGTTTATTTATCGAAATTTTAGAGTACCTTCCAATTGCTATGGGTATTTTTCCAAAAAATTTGAAAATATTGTGACGAATATTAGCAACACTAAGGGATACTATCATCTCTAAGCCGATGCTAAGCAGTGACTTGTATGCACATCATTAAATCAATCATTATGTCTACCCATATGTCGATACGAGCAGCGGAGAAGAGACGCACAGACACATGCATATAGCTTATCTGAGATGCTCACAAAAGAAGGCAATAATATGTGCAAGTATCATTCACATATACAACCGCATATGAGAAGCTATAAGCGTAGTTATAGCTGGTAATTTTATAGCTAATAACTAACTAGTAAATTCTAGAATAGAACAGCTTGAAATATGCAACGAGGAAACCAGACAGTATAAAAGGCAGCAAAAGTAGAGGCACGGCAATCAGTTTCATTTAAGCAAGCTATTGGTTGTGAAGTATAAGTGTTATTGTGAAGTACTTTAATAAAAGCTATTTTGCATTATTAAATATTGTAACGAATTTGCTTGCAAATCCTCTTATTTGCAATCCTCTGCTAAGTTCGAATCACTAAACTGTTGAATAAATAACTCCAATATTGAATAATGGAAAAATGGCCTTTATTAAAGTACTTCACAATAACACTTATACTTTGCTACTCGCTGGCTTAATAACCAAACTGATTGATAACTCAAATGAAACTTTACTATTGGCCGCCAGATCGCGTGCTTAATCAAACTGATTGATAGCTCAACTCAAACTGAATTCCTTCTTACTCGCCTGCCCCGCTTTTATAGTTTACGCTGCATACTTCTAGGCTCTTCCACTTCCAGAACTTACCAACTATATTCGTGTGTGTATAGTTCTCATATAGTTTCTACTTGTTTACAATTGTCTACTTTTTAGCGCTTCTCAGATGTACATATGTGAGTTTGTAGTTTACAGTCTCCCGCACACACATAAGCGTATAAGTAAATTCATCTGTGTGTTACATCTCATCTCTCGCTGCCTTGTATGTAAATGTTGCTCGTCGGAATGTTATTCGTATTGATTCGTTTATGTAGATACATAATGATTGAATTATTGATGTGAATTCACGTCACTGCTTAGCATCGGCCTGGAAATGGCAGCACTCCTTAGTTTTGCTAATATTCGTAACACTGCTCTCCACCTAAGTCTGATCGTCCCGATCAGACAAATCTCCCAATCTAAACGCCGCTAGCATCTCTAAATGTACCACCCTTCTAATCCTTGGTTTCCCAGTGGTTTGTATGCGGTAGATGGTATCAGTGATCTTCTTCACAACTTTGTACGGGCCTTCCCAACTGCACCGGAATTGGGCTGGAACACCTTTCCGCCGGTGAGGGTTGTTTAACAGTACCAAATCTCCATTCCGGAAACCTTCCGAATTATTTTCCCTGTCGTACCTGTGTTCCATCTTACTACTCATTATTCTGGATCGTTCTCTCGCACTCTGTTGCTTGGCCAATGAAGAACTACTTTGTAGAGCTTGTTCTTGACGGATTGGCTTCACATACTCAGTATCGTTCCGACGTTTCCCAACAAAAGTGCGCGCTGGCTTGAAACCATCCTTGCATTCTTTCTGAAAAATTCTTTCAGTCATTTTAGTGCGTCCTTTAGGGTTTGTTGATGCCGGTCTTTTCCTCGGAGGTACTTTTAATTTCGCTATATTTGGCACATTCGATCTATCAACCTTTGCTCGATCTACTTTCCTTGACTTTCGTGGTCTCTGTCGAATCTCCTCCACCAGCACTCGCTTACTGCTGAACCCTTTTTCCAAACTGAAGTTAAGTGGCACATCTTGGTTCTCATAATGCATCACCCTTCTCTGCATATCGATCTTGATGTCATGGTCAACCAAGAAATCCACTCCCAATATAACTTCATCAACGATCTCCGCCACAACGAATTTGTGTAGAACCATGACCTTCCCAATTAGGACTTCACATATTACTTCTCCCTGGACTTGGTTATACTCGCCAGTGACCGTACGCAACTTTGCTCCAGGTAACGGTTTTACTCTCCTGTTGACCAAGTCAGATCGGATCAAGGAATGAGATGCGCCCGTATCTACAGTCAGTACTCGTTCTTTGCCATCCACATTCCCTCTGACGGTAAGACTGCTCGATTTTCTACCAATTTGCGACACAGATATCACAGGGCATTCAATAGCTGGATCTAGCTGTCTACATCTTACTCGCTCTTGCTCATCTCCTCCAGCTTTGTGTTTATGGCCACCCACATTGTTGGAACTATTAGGACCAAGATCGCAATGACGTGCAATGTGACCTGGGTTGCCGCACTTGAAACATTTAATAACTCCGGCATTCTTCTGTTGAGATCCCTTCAGTGCTTCCAAAATTGTTTCTACCCACTCTGGCCTTTCTACTTCCACACGGCGTGCTTTGAAAACTGGCTTACACAGAAGCGACGCTGTTTCCTGTATCAGAGCATGCGATACCGTTTCAGCAAATATTAGTTTTGGATTCGCATATGTAGCCCGCTTCGTTTCCACATCTCGTATGCCATTTATAAAGCTCTGAATCTTTACCCTTTCAGTGTATTCCACGGGTGCGTCCGCATTTGCGAGATGAGCCAACCTTTCAACATCTGAAGCAAACTCCTGCAATGTCTCATTTGCTTTTTGGTAGCGGTTTTGCAACTCAATTTGGAATATTTGTTTCCTATGCTCGCTTCCGTAACGTCTCTCGACAGCGTCCATCAATGCTTCATAGTTGTTCCGCTCTCCTTCGGGAATCGTCTGTAGGATTTCGGCTGCTGGCCCTTTCAATGCCACGAACAGAGCTGCAACTTTATCTTCATCATTCCAGTTGTTCGCTGTCGACGTCTTCTCAATTTGGAGCTTAAATACCTGGAATGGAACACAACCATCAAACGTTGGGGATTTTACCTTCAGAGTAGACGTTGAAGTGATTGGACGGTTCAATTGTAACTCCTGAATCCGATCTTTCAAAGCATCCATCTCGGCCTCCACTTTATTTTGTCGTTCACTAACAGCCTCCAGCTGCGATGAGAATTTTTTTTCCTGTGCATCCAGCTTTGTTGAGATACGTTCTTCTTGTGCTTCGAGCTGTAATGTTATGCGTGCCTCTTGTTCTTTTAATTGTTCTGCAATTTGTGACGCCATGTGTGTTTTCTGTTCTTCCAATTGTGATGCCATATATGTCACTGTTCTTCCAGTTGAGTTTCCATCTTGGATGTTATCTGTGTCGACATTTCTGAAATGCGTGCCTCCTGTGATTTCAATTGTGATGACATGTTGGTAGATATTTGTGATGACATTTCGGACATTTGTGCCGATATTGCAGCCAATATCATGTTCAGGTCTGTGTTCGCCATTGTCTGCGGTGTTTCTTCCATTTTTGTTATTTCCTCGCCATCAAGATGAAAGTCATACTCTTCCACATCAATTCCTTCTGCTTCCGTTGCCTCTCGTAGCCGTGCCTGAAGTTCAAGTTTAACGCCGCGTGTATTCAATCCACGGCTCTCCAACTCCTTCTTTAGTTGCTGGATCTTCAATTCACTGAACTTTGCCATGTCCTTGTTGTCCTCGGAATTTATTCAACAATTCCTCTTCTGACACCAATTGTAACGAATTTACTTGCAAATCCTCTTATTTGCAATCCTCTGCTAAGTTCGAATCACTAAACTGTTGAATAAATAACTCCAATATTGAATAATGGAAAAATGGCATTTATTAAAGTACTTCACAATAACACTTATACTTTGCTACTCGCTGGCTTAATAACCAAACTGATTGATAACTCAAATGAAACTTTACTATTGGCCGCCAGATCGCGTGCTTAATCAAACTGATTGATAGCTCAACTCAAACCGAATTCCTTCTTACTCGCCTGCCCCGCTTTTATAGTTTACGCTGCATACTTCTAGGCTCTTCCACTTCCAGAACTTACCAACTATATTCGTGTGTGTATAGTTCTCATATAGTTTCTACTTGTTTACAATTGTCTACCTTTTAGCGCTTCTCAGATGTACATATGTGAGTTTGTAGTTTACAGTCTCCCGCACACACATAAGCGTATAAGTAAATTCATCTGTGTGTGACATCTCATCTCTCGCTGCCTTGTATGTAAATGTTGCTCGTCGGAATGTTATTCGTATTGATTCGTTTATGTAGATACATAATGATTGAATTATTGATGTGAATTCACGTCACTGCTTAGCATCGGCCTGGAAATGGCAGCACTCCTTAGTTTTGCTAATATTCGTAACAATATTGAAGTTATTTATTCAACAGTTTAGCGATACGAACGTTAGTAGAAGGTTGCAAATAAGAGGAATTGCACTAAATTCGTTACAATATATCTATACATCAATGTAATCAAATCTACTTTGAGCCTCATTCAATGAAAACCCATTGTGCCATATTTTTGGATTGGTCGATGATTTGTAGAACATTACCTATTTCAAAGTAGTAGTTCTTTTAGCAGTAAAGCATATAGCAGGACTCCAACGGAGGTGACCAGTCCAGAGAATTTGTCTGAAAATGTTTTCACTCACATATTTTAAAGCTAACTCGAAAGTTTTGATTCTGAAATTAATGTGTAGTACCAACTCGTTTCGGAAAACGGTGACGTCGATTTTGGAAATTTTCGGGTTTTTTGAATAATGTTTTTTATACATTATGTTTATACCAAAACACTTTAACTTATGTTAAATAAATTTTGTGATATTAATATTTTAACAACTTATAAAACATAAGAAATAATTTTATAAAAAAAATCACAGCGAATATTTATCATTAAATTTAAATGGTTATTCGCCACACCCAATAAATAATGTAACACACAAAAAGAAAAAATAAATAAATAAATAAAATAAAACAGTTGCTCAGATGTTGTTTGTTTCGATTATTACTACCACTAGTACACAAATAAGGTAATATGAGCCGGTCGTCATTAAGCTCGAAAAGCTGTTTATGTTTTGGTTAATTTTTTTTTATTTTATTTTTTTATTCGCGTAGCTAATTGTGCAATGTACTCACGTTCTGCCAATTTATTTTCTAACAAAAGCTTAAATGTTCAAATTATGTCGAATTTTACACTCAATTTCTCTAGAAAGTGGGTCGAGAATTTAAATATTGGCGGGTTCCATCGACTTATTGACTACTCTTTAATGATGTTTCTCCTAGCCGCGTAATTTTTTTAATGTGTAAATGTGTGGATATGTAAACAAATTTTATTTTATAACAAAATTATGTGTGTGTACTAATATATTTTAAAGTAGAACTATAAATTGGGCTGTTAATATTTCGCGTATGTATATGTGTATAAAGTGGAGTTCTACCAAAAATGAGTAGGTGAATGACTTAGTGCTAATTACACCTGGATGTTAAAATGGAAAAAAATAATTATTAAACATTTGTATATACACATATTTTAATACATACATACATATCTATGCATGTACAAAGAATTCTAAAAATAAAATATACGAGTTGTTGGGAGGGCGGAGTTCTTTGCGTTGATGGGAAAATGTAGAATATACAAGTCGATCGAATGGTAAGCGAGCTATTAGGGCTTGAAGATAGACTCCATTAAGGCAAAAAATGTTCTATATATCTATCTATCTTTAAACTGAAACTTATTACCAAAGACAAAATCTTCGTCCGTTATAAGGCCCCTTTATTCCGGAATGTGAAAGCGATTTCACCCTTACTCGTTTTCAGTCGATATCTTATAACGGAAAGCCAACTTAGCTACATTTGTTCCACCGTAGGTCATCTCGGCTCTTGCGTCCTTCTTCTCGGACAAAAACGCAACATATGCCGAAGAGGGTAACCAGCCAGTGTCGAGCACTGTATGTAGTAAGGCAGAGGGAGAGGAAGCGTTAGTGTGGCCACATAGACATATTCGACTTAAGGGCTACCTGAAGATGACAGTGTCTGCCCACCAAAACTTGGTGCTAAGATGAAATGCTTCGCTACATGGATGTGTAACTATCTTCCAATACCATTCAAATGGTACCACAGTTCGGCTGGTTGATATCCTTCAATGGGAGAAGGATGCTGGACGTTTCTTCGCCTTGTAATACCGTCAGCTGTAGTACCAATGCACGGAACACCAAATATGGCCACATCGTGATCTACTTCCCGATGCACCAGATCCATAAGGTGATTTGATTCCATTATTGCGAGATGAATATAATTAATGTCGCATATAAGATCCTAGTACATAAATGTAATGTGCTAAAAACTGCAGCCCAACGTCAATAATCCTTTGGGCCTTATCAGCGCGGCTCCAGAGCCGGCGCTATTATGCCGCTATGTCGGAATACGCTTTAACTGAAAAACTTATTCTTACCAAATGGCATCGACTAAAAAGGTTTTAACAGGGTTCCGCAACTCGAAAGCTGATCCAGAGGGTCACAACAAAATCTCTAAAAGTATTTTCACTTCACTAAAACTGAAAAATCTTTCAGCATAGCCAACGTTAAGCCACACTCTAGACCTGTCATATTTGAGAAGAACTTCTCTAAAGCAATAGAGACGAAATGGGGAAGACGACCCAGGATGCAACTGCTTACATTTGATGCTAGAGAAAATAGGGCACTCATTTTCGACTTGGAAGCCATGTCACATTTAATAGGTACTAATTTGAAACGGCAGCCACCGTGGTGTGATGGTAGCGTGCTCCGCCTACCACACCGAATGCCCTGGGTTCACACCCCGGGCAAAGCAACATCAAAATTTTAGAAATAAGGTTTTTCAATTAGAAGAAAATTTTTCTAAGCGGGGTCGCCCCTCGGCAGTGTTTGGCAAGCACTCCGAGTGTATTTCTGCCATGAAAAGCTCTGCCTCGCAGATGCCGTTCGGAGTCGGCATAAAACAAGTAGGTCCCGTCCCGCCAATTTGTAGGAAAAATTAAAAAGGAGCACGACGGAAATTGGAAGGGAAGCTTGGTCTTAAATCTCTTCGGAGGTTATCGCGCCTTACATTTATTTATTTGTATTTAATTTAAAACTGTGCGGACGTTGTCTATTTACGAATCAGCTTTAAAATAATGACAGCCTAAAAACGAAGAATCACTCATCCCAACAAGTGTTCCTTTGGGCTGTGTAGCCGATTGATTACAAGGAGTACCCTCAATAAGTCGCTGCCATCATACATATATTTACAAATAACATGACGGCATGGACGGAGGGGCTAGAGGAAGAATATCAGAGTAAGGCAAAACAACTGCGCCTAAAATACGCAAACATGTTTGAACATGATGGTTCCAAACCAGGTCGCACCAACGTTGTGAAGCATCAAATTGACACTGAAGATGCGAGGCCGATCTGTCAAGCTCCTCGTAGTGTTCCACTGGCCAAACGGGAAGTTGTGAGTCAAATCATACAAAAAATGAGCGACTACGGCGTAATCGAACCATCAGCTAGTCCATGGAATTCACCGGTAGTACTTGTGAAAAAAGGATGGAAAAATGAGGTTTTGCGTGGACTACCTGAGGTTCAACGACGTTACGAAAAATGATAGCTACCCATTGCCAAGAACTGACGACACTCTGAACTCACTATCTGGAAGTAGTTTTCCACACTGGTTTGAAACTGTGCAGACGTTTTTTTTATTTAGAAATCAGCTTTAAAATAATGACAGCCTAAAATCTTAACGAAGAATCACTCTTCCCAATAAGTGTTGCCTTGGGCTGGGAGTACTCTCAGTAAGTCTCTTATCATTAACCTGGGTCGATTTGTATGGACGAAAGTTAACCTATATCGCGCCATCGATTTTTCGATAGGATTTGGGCTCAGGAAAAAAAGTTCCACTACGCATACCCAAAAAAATAATTTTTGAGCCTGCAGAAAAAATCGATTTTTCGACCAAAATTCTTCTAAATCTCCATAAAAGAAATTTTTTTTTTTTTTTAAAAGACTGCATTTACCAATTTTGCATTTGCCAATTGACACAAAAAAATACATAAGAAATGATTTGGAGCCTTGAAAATGAAAAAATGAATAAAGAATCGAAAAAATCGTTGCAAAATTTTTGCAGGCTCAAAAATTATTTTTTTGGGTATGCGTAGTAGAACATTTTTTTCCTGAGCCCAAATCCTATCGAAAAATCGATGACGCGATATAGGTTAGTAAATCGACCCAGTCTACTTATCATACCTGCCATGATACATATTACATACATACGAATTTTGGGAAATCCCGCTTTTCTGAAACCTGCTAACGTTCGAATCGCTAAACTGTTGAATAAATCACTCCAATATTCTGTATTGCAAAATGGTCTTTATTAGACTACTTTGGGTGTAGTAAAATTATACTTCACTTCGCAACTGATTGCGTGTTTAAATCAAACTGATTACTGATTGTTCATGCTGCGCTGCTTTTATACTCATCGTTGCTCCGTTCGCATATTTCTCCAAAGGTCTAGACATTTCACCTTCTAGAACTCTTGTAGCTCCTGCTTGGTAATTAGTTATATGAGTACATGCATATTTGTAGTTTTAGCCATATGCGTGTGTATGTGTGAGTAACTACTTCGGCTGATGACCACATCTGTGTGTGTGAGATAGCTCTTCATCGCCTTCTACATAAATGTTGCTAGCTTTAATGTGTAAATGTACATTAGAGTGGCTGCTTCATGTTTTTGTTGCTGTGTGATTATATACTAACAGCTTAGTGATGCTAATATTCGTGATGATGGGATGGGACAACCCTCGAGTATAAGAGAGGAATATTATTGGGAACACGAAGTATGTCTGTAAAGTTGGTATATATAATCTCGCAAAAAAATTGATCTCAGTAGCTTTTCAATGGTTCTGAAGTCCCTGAAAAGGAGAAAAAAGTTCTTTAAAATTACGCCGAATATTCACATATTTCACAAGTCAAACATTTTTAAGCACTTGAAAATTAAAAAAAGAGAAAATTATCTCCTTTTCAGGAAAACTAGAACTATTTGAAACCTACTTCCAACTTTACAGACATAGAAGAAGGAGATTTGTAGATGAGTTTGATGCATACATAAATAAGTTGAGCTGCTGAGATGACTGGTATTTAGTAGATGTGCGAATGCCGCTGGCAACAAAGGATGGGGGAATCCCCCTTCATTTCACCAGTCTGTTGAAAACGGAAGATGTATCCACATGCGGGATCTAGAAGAGTAAGATAACAAATGACCTACGATGTGGTTTAAGCCCACATATTTATGTAGCGTCAATGTGACCTGTGCACTATCTAGTACCTACAAGTTCAGTTTTTGCTAAAAAAGCAAAGTATTTAGTTTCTTATTATTCTCTATGCAAAGT
This sequence comes from Eurosta solidaginis, assembly GCF_040869045.1. NCBI lineage: Eukaryota > Metazoa > Arthropoda > Insecta > Diptera > Tephritidae > Eurosta > Eurosta solidaginis. Next base: position 160,781,439 of record NC_090321.1, on the reverse strand, counting down.
TGAATATCTGAAGTCTGTTTTCCTACCTTATTCCGCTATTTAGTCTACAAATGAATTCATTAAAAAGTTGTATGCATAAGATCTAAGGATGTGACATAAATAAAAAATATATAAAACCTATACACAGGCTTATACATTTGTACTTGCAAATATTTGCTTAAATTATTTATACAAATGCTTAATTTAACATTTGTGTTTATATTCTCATCATACTCAAGTCATTTCATACCCATATGTGAACGGATGTTAATAAACAAATGTCAGCTTAAACAATAATTGTTGACTTGCACTGAAATGTGAATACATCATTGAATATTAAATCTAAACAACAATAATAAAAATACATAATATCTATATGTACTAACTACGTCTTAAATAATAGACATACATACATATGTATGTAGAAGTAATTGGAGATTGATAGGTACAATGTATTCGGGATGCCAAGTCAGGCATCTCTTACCCGATCCAACTTATCCGAGATCTTCGGAACTTTTCGGTTTTACGAATTATATAAAATTTTGTCTGAAATACTTATTTCATTTCAGTGAGATTGGAACAACATAATTTTCATAAGTCAACTATATTTTGTAGTTTACAAATCTTGGGAGCTAGACTGATAAAACAGAAAAATTGCTGCAGCGTACTGCGGAACATCTTTTGCAGGATGCTCTTGATCTAGATCTGCTAAGTTGACTCCTTTTACTGATATCACTTCTACTACTAAGTGTGTCATAGCAGCTATCTTTTTACGTGGGACCGCGCACAAACATGTGTGGCATTGTTTTATATTGGATGGAGTTATAACCAAATCCTACAAGCGAAACATGTACATGAATCTCTAGCCAGTATGTTAAAAAGCATTGCATAAATATCCTTAGAAGCAAATGTATTAATGCTGCACGGATGGTACAACTATTCTAAAGACATCCACCTCACGCGAATGGCAGTTCCCCGTAATATTGTCTCTGATCACAATATTCTAAATCCGGACCATAAAGAAAAACTTATAAAAGAATTTTCGATAGATAACTCTTGAAAAGGAGCAGGTCCTGAATTTAATAATTATTTAATAAATTTCAATTAAGTAGCCTATTTTATATTCGAATACCACAAAGTAAGGTTTGTGAGTTAAGGAACAATAATCTAAAACTGAGTTTAAAAAAAAAATAACTTAAAATTTGAGTTTTAACTCAAGGCCTATAACAATAATTTTTATGGTAATTATTGTTTTTTTAATTTTTCTACAATTGAAAAATTATTTTTCAATTTGGAATAGAAGATAGAAAATGTTTCAGACACCTGCATAGATGCGCGTAGATCCATTTCGAAGGTTCCTAAGCCTTCATCATTTGTAGGCTTTAGGCACCCTGCGCTAACCGTTTAACTACACAGCTAAGTCAAAAAGTTTTGTTGTAAGCCTTGAGCTCGAATTCGAAGCCGGAATCCTTTGCCAATCAAGCAAAAACAATTAGAGTTTTATATTTGTGTTTTGTTAGGCGTTTGTTTCTGTTTTTAAACTCAGCTGAGCAAGGCTCACAAAGTATATTAATTCACGGTAACCTATAATGACAAAAACTAGTCGAGATAAATATGAACTTCCATATATATTTATTCTCGGAAGAAAAAGAAATTCAGTAAGAGAATGAGTAAATTTTGAGGTATCTTGAAATTTGGTACGTAGGGTCGTTGGCACTCATCTCCGATCGATATTTAAAATGACCAAAATCGGACGATAGCTACGAAAACTTTTATGTTTTTAACATTTCAGAAAACAGGAAAAAACGTCCTATTTATTCGATAAATAATGTCCCTTGTTGTAAATTTTCGTAAATTTCCCTTTTGTAAAGATCTTTTCTAAAATATTATTGGTCATAAATCAATAACCGTTTAAGCTATCAACATAAAAATCGTCAGCTAGATTATTCTTAAAATAGGTTCTGGGCCTGCAAATATGAACGAAATGGCTTGATGACCATGCCCATATGTTTTCAAATATTAACCTTATAGCAATGCTATTTTACTTGCAAAGTGCTGTTGCAACACAAAAATGGAAAAGATAAAAAATTTTGAAAATGGGCGTAAGTACTAATAACCAATATCTATGCTTAAAATAACTTTATATCAATGATTTTTAATTCTTAATATGTATGTTATAAGAATAAACATGAAAAAATGTAATATTTAAAATATGTAGTAATTTTTGTCAAAAAGGGCCAAATAAATCCATAACTCTTCACTTCCATACACATCTTAAGTAAAAGTTTAAAACTCAAAAAAAAAAAAATATTTTGCTTTTATATTTCAAACGCATAGGGATAACTAATTTTAAGCCCTTAGCCAAAATCTTCTTTCTCCTTATCATCTATGCTATAGTGAAACCGTAGATCCGTCACTGGTGTGTAGGTATATTTGCATTTCAATATTCTCCATCACTTTAAATGTTCAATCTATAATTTAGTATTCGATTTGCATTCACTTACCTCTGATTTAACTCTTCTGTCATTCGTAATTCAGGATCCGAACAAATTCCACAGGCACCATAAAAGTTGGCGTTTTGTTGTTCTATGAAAATACAGCAAAAGGTATCCACGACACGATTTTTGCTGATTTGCTATTTTACACTTGACGGTTCTACAGTTGTTGTTTTTGTTGTTGCTTGCTTGATATACATATATGTATGTATAGTATTGAAGTTGTTTGTATGTTCTTAAAATAATTTGAATTTGGTTTGAATTTTATTTTTATTTAGATTATAATGCACATGCACACTGCAATGAACTACCAAGAATTAGATTAACTTCACGAAAAGGCAAAGAAAGTTTTATTGAAAAATGGCTGTAGAGGCGAAAATCAATATGCGCGCAATGTTTTCCTTTGACGCATTCATTCAAATGCACATTTACACACAAACAAATATATGTATATTTATACATATATACACATTTATATATTTAAATACTGCATTCGAAAGAGAATTTTGTTTTTGTTTTAAGAATGGCCCTAAGACAATCAGAGCTTTGTACGGGCTAATCGATCATTGTGGCCATCAACTTGTTAGTCAATCCGTCCATCAGTCATTCGATTTTGCAATAGACATCATAAAAGTTACTTATGTTATGGCGAGCTGGCAAGCCACATGCAACTATGTACATATGTACTAGGGTGGTTACAAGGTATATGGTGAATTTTAATTTTTGTTCTATCTTTCGGGGCACCCTCCTTAAATATGCTAATAGATCAGAAAAGGATTATTGCAAAGTTTCAGGCCAATCCGATAATGTTAACACGTGCCTCATTGAGGTCAAAGTAGGAAAAACAGCGATTTTTCAGAAACATTTTTTTGTGTTTCGTCAGTAAAAGTGAAACCATTTATGCCAGGAACTTGACTCGTATACCATTGAATATTGCAATATCCAGAGACGTTTGCATGGAAATTAAAAATTAGGGATATCCACTATTACCTGATCTGATAAAAGCTAAATACTGCTAAAAATAACCGTTTTATAAAAATATTATTCAAATCAAAATCAATACAAATAAAATTACCTATCGAATGGTGTACGAGTCAAGTTCTTGGCATAAATGGTTTCACTTTTACTGGCAAATACAAAAAAATTTTTCTGAAAAATCGCTGTTTTTCCTAACTTTGACCTCAATGAGGCATGTGTTAACATTATCGGATTGGCCTGAAACATTGTATGTATCATTTTCTAATCTATTGGCATATTTTATGGGGGTGCCCCAGCGGAAAATCTAAAATTGATTTCTTCTGGCCACCCTAATATGCACGTATACATACATAGTTGCCACATTTAAAACCATTTCAAATTCGAGTTTAGATGACCACATTTCCCTTCCCCTAATCCATTATTTGCCGTCATCCAGTAGTTTTACAGCTCCGGCTCCCCCTCAATTCTCATGGGAATGCTCTGGATCATTGAGAGACTTGAGAAGCAGATGTCATGATATTTTCGCACACGTTAAATGTGATAGGTAGATGTCGCTGCTGTTTTTCATTTGACTCATACGGCAAAAGGCTAAGCAGAGGCATCTATTTTTGAAAAAGTAGGTTTATTAAAGGCAGCGTTGCCAAACTAAAGACAAGTAATTAACAAATTATCTGGCTCACAAATTGAACCAGACTTCTATCTGGATTTATCTGGCTCAAATCGTTGTTGTTGCATTTACATGCAAAATTATTTATCTGGCTCAGGCTTTTGCCACCGGATGACGGCAATTATATGCAACGCTTTTAACCAAAACAAAATTGCACTTTTTCTTTTCTTTGTTAACTTTATTTTTCCCTTTTGTTGGTATTTTATGCATACATAGGTTATAATACATAGAAACACGTTCCTACAACCCGCTCATTATTAAAAACTACTTTGGAGTTGCTGCTAGCGTGGCGTTTGTTGTTTCTCTTATGATCGCTTCGGTCCCTCTTGCAAAATATATTAGAGGTTTGTACTGTTATGCTCTCAGCTGCTTTTATCTTAAATTTTAGTTTGTTAATTTTAAATGAAAACTTGTATAAAAAATCAATTAATTTTAAAGAGAAAATTTTAATTAAATTATTATCGTTTTACTAAGAATTTCTTTAATTATTTCAATGTGACCCAAATAACCTTGACGGCATGGACGGAGGGGCTAGAGGAAGAATATCAGAGTAAGGCAAAACAACTGCGCCTAAAATACGCAAACATGTTTGAACATGATGGTTCCAAACCAGGTCGCACCAACGTTGTGAAGCATCAAATTGACACTGAAGATGCGAGGCCGATCTGTCAAGCTCCTCGTAGTGTTCCACTGGCCAAACGGGAAGTTGTGAGTCAAATCATACAAAAAATGAGCGACTACGGCGTAATCGAACCATCAGCTAGTCCATGGAATTCACCGGTAGTACTTGTGAAAAAAGGATGGAAAAATGAGGTTTTGCGTGGACTACCTGAGGTTCAACGACGTTACGAAAAATGATAGCTACCCATTGCCAAGAACTGACGACACTCTGAACTCACTATCTGGAAGTAGTTTTCCACACTGGTTTGAAACTGTGCAGACGTTTTTTTTATTTAGAAATCAGCTTTAAAATAATGACAGCCTAAAATCTTAACGAAGAATCACTCTTCCCAATAAGTGTTGCCTTGGGCTGGGAGTACTCTCAGTAAGTCTCTTATCATTAACCTGGGTCGATTTGTATGGACGAAAGTTAACCTATATCGCGCCATCGATTTTTCGATAGGATTTGGGCTCAGGAAAAAAAGTTCCACTACGCATACCCAAAAAAATAATTTTTGAGCCTGCAAAAAAAATCGATTTTTCGACCAAAATTCTTCTAAATCTCCATAAAAGAAATTTTTTTTTTTTTTTTAAAAACTGCATTTACCAATTTTGCATTTGCCAATTGACACAAAAAAATACATAAGAAATGATTTGGAGCCTTGAAAATGAAAAAATGAATAAAGAATCGAAAAAATCGTTGCAAAATTTTTGCAGGCTCAAAAATTATTTTTTTGGGTATGCGTAGTAGAACATTTTTTTCCTGAGCCCAAATCCTATCGAAAAATCGATGACGCGATATAGGTTAGTAAATCGACCCAGTCTACTTATCATACCTGCCATGATACATATTACATACATACGAATTTTGGGAAATCCCGCTTTTCTGAAACCTGCTAACGTTCGAATCGCAAAACTGTTGAATAAATCACTCCAATATTCTGTATTGCAAAATGGTCTTTATTAGACTACTTTGGGTGTAGTAAAATTATACTTCACTTCGCAACTGATTGCGTGTTTAAATCAAACTGATTACTGATTGTTCATGCTGCGCTGCTTTTATACTCATCGTTGCTCCGTTCGCATATTTCTCCAAAGGTCTAGACATTTCACCTTCTAGAACTCTTGTAGCTCCTGCTTGGTAATTAGTTATATGAGTACATGCATATTTGTAGTTTTAGCCATATGCGTGTGTATGTGTGAGTAACTACTTCGGCTGATGACCACATCTGTGTGTGTGAGATAGCTCTTCATCGCCTTCTACATAAATGTTGCTAGCTTTAATGTGTAAATGTACATTAGAGTGGCTGCTTCATGTTTTTGTTGCTGTGTGATTATATACTAACAGCTTAGTGATGCTAATATTCGTGATGATGGGATGGGACAACCCTCGAGTATAAGAGAGGAATATTATTGGGAACACGAAGTATGTCTGTAAAGTTGGTATATATAATCTCGCAAAAAAATTGATCTCAGTAGCTTTTCAATGGTTCTGAAGTCCCTGAAAAGGAGAAAAAAGTTCTTTAAAATTACGCCGAATATTCACATATTTCACAAGTCAAACATTTTTAAGCACTTGAAAATTAAAAAAAGAGAAAATTATCTCCTTTTCAGGAAAACTAGAACTATTTGAAACCTACTTCCAACTTTACAGACATAGAAGAAGGAGATTTGTAGATGAGTTTGATGCATACATAAATAAGTTGAGCTGCTGAGATGACTGGTATTTAGTAGATGTGCGAATGCCGCTGGCAACAAAGGATGGGGGAATCCCCCTTCATTTCACCAGTCTGTTGAAAACGGAAGATGTATCCACATGCGGGATCTAGAAGAGTAAGATAACAAATGACCTACGATGTGGTTTAAGCCCACATATTTATGTAGCGTCAATGTGACCTGTGCACTATCTAGTACCTACAAGTTCAGTTTTTGCTAAAAAAGCAAAGTATTTAGTTTCTTATTATTCTCTATGCAAAGTTGAATATCTGAAGTCTGTTTTCCTACCTTATTCCGCTATTTAGTCTACAAATGAATTCATTAAAAAGTTGTATGCATAAGATCTAAGGATGTGACATAAATAAAAAATATATAAAACCTATACACAGGCTTATACATTTGTACTTGCAAATATTTGCTTAAATTATTTATACAAATGCTTAATTTAACATTTGTGTTTATATTCTCATCATACTCAAGTCATTTCATACCCATATGTGAACGGATGTTAATAAACAAATGTCAGCTTAAACAATAATTGTTGACTTGCACTGAAATGTGAATACATCATTGAATATTAAATCTAAACAACAATAATAAAAATACATAATATCTATATGTACTAACTACGTCTTAAATAATAGACATACATACATATGTATGTAGAAGTAATTGGAGATTGATAGGTACAATGTATTCGGGATGCCAAGTCAGGCATCTCTTACCCGATCCAACTTATCCGAGATCTTCGGAACTTTTCGGTTTTACGAATTATATAAAATTTTGTCTGAAATACTTATTTCATTTCAGTGAGATTGGAACAACATAATTTTCATAAGTCAACTATATTTTGTAGTTTACAAATCTTGGGAGCTAGACTGATAAAACAGAAAAATTGCTGCAGCGTACTGCGGAACATCTTTTGCAGGATGCTCTTGATCTAGATCTGCTAAGTTGACTCCTTTTACTGATATCACTTCTACTACTAAGTGTGTCATAGCAGCTATCTTTTTACGTGGGACCGCGCACAAACATGTGTGGCATTGTTTTATATTGGATGGAGTTATAACCAAATCCTACAAGCGAAACATGTACATGAATCTCTAGCCAGTATGTTAAAAAGCATTGCATAAATATCCTTAGAAGCAAATGTATTAATGCTGCACGGATGGTACAACTATTCTAAAGACATCCACCTCACGCGAATGGCAGTTCCCCGTAATATTGTCTCTGATCACAATATTCTAAATCCGGACCATAAAGAAAAACTTATAAAAGAATTTTCGATAGATAACTCTTGAAAAGGAGCAGGTCCTGAATTTAATAATTATTTAATAAATTTCAATTAAGTAGCCTATTTTATATTCGAATACCACAAAGTAAGGTTTGTGAGTTAAGGAACAATAATCTAAAACTGAGTTTAAAAAAAAAATAACTTAAAATTTGAGTTTTAACTCAAGGCCTATAACAATAATTTTTATGGTAATTATTGTTTTTTTAATTTTTCTACAATTGAAAAATTATTTTTCAATTTGGAATAGAAGATAGAAAATGTTTCAGACACCTGCATAGATGCGCGTAGATCCATTTCGAAGGTTCCTAAGCCTTCATCATTTGTAGGCTTTAGGCACCCTGCGCTAACCGTTTAACTACACAGCTAAGTCAAAAAGTTTTGTTGTAAGCCTTGAGCTCGAATTCGAAGCCGGAATCCTTTGCCAATCAAGCAAAAACAATTAGAGTTTTATATTTGTGTTTTGTTAGGCGTTTGTTTCTGTTTTTAAACTCAGCTGAGCAAGGCTCACAAAGTATATTAATTCACGGTAACCTATAATGACAAAAACTAGTCGAGATAAATATGAACTTCCATATATATTTATTCTCGGAAGAAAAAGAAATTCAGTAAGAGAATGAGTAAATTTTGAGGTATCTTGAAATTTGGTACGTAGGGTCGTTGGCACTCATCTCCGATCGATATTTAAAATGACCAAAATCGGACGATAGCTACGAAAACTTTTATGTTTTTAACATTTCAGAAAACAGGAAAAAACGTCCTATTTATTCGATAAATAATGTCCCTTGTTGTAAATTTTCGTAAATTTCCCTTTTGTAAAGATCTTTTCTAAAATATTATTGGTCATAAATCAATAACCGTTTAAGCTATCAACATAAAAATCGTCAGCTAGATTATTCTTAAAATAGGTTCTGGGCCTGCAAATATGAACGAAATGGCTTGATGACCATGCCCATATGTTTTCAAATATTAACCTTATAGCAATGCTATTTTACTTGCAAAGTGCTGTTGCAACACAAAAATGGAAAAGATAAAAAATTTTGAAAATGGGCGTAAGTACTAATAACCAATATCTATGCTTAAAATAACTTTATATCAATGATTTTTAATTCTTAATATGTATGTTATAAGAATAAACATGAAAAAATGTAATATTTAAAATATGTAGTAATTTTTGTCAAAAAGGGCCAAATAAATCCATAACTCTTCACTTCCATACACATCTTAAGTAAAAGTTTAAAACTCAAAAAAAAAAAAATATTTTGCTTTTATATTTCAAACGCATAGGGATAACTAATTTTAAGCCCTTAGCCAAAATCTTCTTTCTCCTTATCATCTATGCTATAGTGAAACCGTAGATCCGTCACTGGTGTGTAGGTATATTTGCATTTCAATATTCTCCATCACTTTAAATGTTCAATCTATAATTTAGTATTCGATTTGCATTCACTTACCTCTGATTTAACTCTTCTGTCATTCGTAATTCAGGATCCGAACAAATTCCACAGGCACCATAAAAGTTGGCGTTTTGTTGTTCTATGAAAATACAGCAAAAGGTATCCACGACACGATTTTTGCTGATTTGCTATTTTACACTTGACGGTTCTACAGTTGTTGTTTTTGTTGTTGCTTGCTTGATATACATATATGTATGTATAGTATTGAAGTTGTTTGTATGTTCTTAAAATAATTTGAATTTGGTTTGAATTTTATTTTTATTTAGATTATAATGCACATGCACACTGCAATGAACTACCAAGAATTAGATTAACTTCACGAAAAGGCAAAGAAAGTTTTATTGAAAAATGGCTGTAGAGGCGAAAATCAATATGCGCGCAATGTTTTCCTTTGACGCATTCATTCAAATGCACATTTACACACAAACAAATATATGTATATTTATACATATATGTAAGGCAACCCTTATGATAAGTGTTGAGTGACCATAACATCAATCATTAAATATTAACCACGTCAATTTTTTGACCACACCAATCACTCACAATGAGGGTTACCTTCATAAACGTCACTTTGAATGACGCCAATTAATTTCGCGCATTCAACTCGTCAAGAAGCAAAAGTTTTCAGCAGCTCACATATATATTAAATTTCTAAGTTTGTGAACATTTTTATATTCAACAAATAAAATTTTAAAAAGACTATGTTTAAAGAGTAAAGTTCATCAGTTTCTTGTTTTGGTATTGAAAGCGGTGTGTGTGCGAGAAGTCTACGCAATTAATATTGTGTGCCTTACTTAAGTTGCGTTAAAGCGTTTGGGCGATAACCTGCGTCAACTACGACGCAAGAATAAAGATGACCACGATGGTCATCTTACATGGCGACCGTGGCCATGCCTGCGGCAAAAACTGGCGTCGGGGAAGGAAAAAATTCCCTGCACTACAAAAGCAGCATAATTAAAAATAAAATCTGGAAGAATATGTGCGTGGTGGTTGCGACGATAAAGTGCGTGGTGGTTGTGCCAATATGAAGAAAATTTGTTTGCAAAATTCATAAAATATATGCAAAAAAGAAAATTACTCGAAGTAAGATAATTTCAAAACTTTACGAAAAATTACAAAAAAAATACAAAAATATATAAAATTCCAAAAAAAATATAAAATTTCAAAAAAATACAAAAAAAAGTTATAACATTATAAAAAGACTACAAAAAAAAAAATTCTACAAAATTACAAAAAGTCTACAAAAAAAAAAAATTACAAAATTTCAAAAAGGCTACTAACAATTTTTTAATAAAACTTCAAAAATACAAAATCATAAAATTGCAAAACCTACAAAACAAATATAAAATTCCAAAAAAAATACGAAAAAAAAATACCTAAAATTTCAAACAAAAAGCCACAAATGGCAAAATGGACTATATAAAATATATACATTTTTTGGACAAATCCAAAAGAAATTTAAAAATACAATTTTTAATAAACATAAATTTGGAAATTCCACAAAACCTACGACATTTTGTAGTGTTACATACATACATACATGCATATGGAAATATTAATTTTTGAACTGGCTGTACCACGCCATAACGGTGGAACTAAAAATACAACCACCAGTGACGCCTTTAATAAGCACCGTTAATAGCGGTAAAACATCACCGACACGCCATTTACTTATCCTACTCATCATCCTAAAATTCATCAAAATTCCGAGAACAATTAGAAGGAGAGAAAGAGAGGCAAGAAGCGGAAAAGATTCACTTAGTAACGCCAGCAAAGGAAGACAACAACAACAAATTTCAGCAGTATACAAGCAAAGGCAGCAAGCAAAGCAGAAAAAAGGGCGGTACAGTACCATAATATATACGTATATAAAATTTTAACTTTGTACATACGTAGGTAGTTTGGCTTTCTCAGTATATATACATGTATACTATAAACTTAGCAACAATTTTTCGTAATACACATGTAGCCTTCGCATGTAGCAACACAATTTGACACTTTTGATTATAAACATACTTTTCTTAAACATTTGTTTACTTCGCATGTAGCAACACAATTTGACACTTTTGATTATAAACATACTTTTCTTAAACATTTGTTTACTACGCATGTAGCAACACAATTTGACACTTTTGATTATAAACGTACTTTTCTTAAACATTTGTTTACTACGCATGTAGCAACATACTTTTTCTACTTTAAAGACAATAACATGTTAAACTAATTAAATTAAGAAATTGAATTTTTCAAATTACTTACATACATAAAATTATTATATTGAAATATAAACATTCAAATTTCGAAAAAATTCAAATGTACATTAAACAAAGTAATTTCAAATATACGCCCACCACATGCAAATTATCACGCATATATTACTATATTCTTTCTTTTTCAAACATTAACATGGAACTCGAATTTTTTTATTTTAAATGCGAACACTGCTTCGTAATAAATACAATCGGAAAAATATTTTTTCAAATTTAAACATTTTTTTTAAAACCTTTTTGAAACGCAAATTATACATCAATTCTATATGTATAATACCAAAAATATCAAATCTTTTCGCCAAAAGTTTGCGATAATTATTCGAAGCTAATCAATTTTGAAATCTCTCATTGACTTCAAATATCAATATAGACAGGTTACAGTCACATAATGGTAATGGTGAAAATTTATTTTATCGGTGGAAGCTTACTTTTCTCTTTTTCCAATTATTTCTTCGGAAATTAAGCATCATAGATGTCTAAACATTTACATATTTTTTTTTGCAACAAATACAGTGCCATTCAAATAGTTAACAATTCCTTCGAAGCATCACACGAATACAGTGTATTCCAAATATTTCAACATATCTTACATTTGCGACTCTTTTCAAACTGTGCATTATATACAGTGTCTTTCAAATATCCCAACAGTTTTTTCTCTTTGCATTATTAAACGAATACAGTGCGGTTAAAATATTTCAACATTCACTTGCATTTACAAAATAAGTTTTAAATACAGTGCCTTTCGAATATGCGAATCTTTACCATTTACCAATTAACTCATCGATTTTGAATATTTCGAATATTCTCTGATTTTTAAACAAAAAAAAAAAAAATTTTTTTAAATTACAAAACACAATTACTGAGCGAATGAATAGTTTCAAATTCACTCTTATATAAACAGTGCCTACAGCGTTAGTTTTAACATTTTTCCGAATTTTTTATGAAACATTTTTTTTTCTGCCACGGAGGTAAACATTTTCAATAAATGTAATAAAGTTTTCAGATGTCAGTTGTCAAATGTCAGATTTTGATTCCAATTTCAAAAATTTACGCTCTAATTTCACTAAAGTTACTAAACGAGTTTTAAATAACCGATCTATCTCAGCGAAAAAATCAATAGAATATGAAGATGCTTTAATTAAAAGCTATAACCAAATCATAATACAAGTAAATTCATATTTTGAAAATCGAGATAAGCCTAGTTCAATAATCGAAAGTTTGTCAAAGTGCAGAGAACAACTCACTAAATGTTTTTCTAGAATTAACTGCAATATAAAAATACCCAAAGATCTTTCTGAATTAATACAAGAAAGCGAATCAAGTTCGGATTTTGACACTGAGGAAGAATTATCCGACGCATCGACAACTTCAGCTTACAAAGCTAGTATTATTAAAAAAAGTCACGTATCTTTTCTTGAGGATTTCCCTGGATTTTCCAATTCACTCCACAATAATAATTTAGACACAATTAGCGAAGAACAACCAACAATGGCGACTTCAGAGCAAAAGAAAACTTTTATTACTATGTGTGCATCCATAATTAGAGAAAACTACAGCGGCGATCCGCTTTCACTTGCATCCTTTATAGATAAAATAGTTTTGATAGAAGATTTGATGGAAGAAAATTTGACAAATACTTTCATTTCGTTTATAAAATCCAAGTTAGAAGGGAAAGCGCGTGAGGCAATTCCAAATGAAGTAACAACAATTCAACAAATAAAAGATGCATTAAAAGGTAGAATAAAACCTGACAACTCAAAAGTTGTTGCAGGAAAAATTGCATCGTTAAAAGTTTTTAATAATAATCATACTGAATTCGCTAAACGTGTTGAGGAACTCTCCGATGCTTTAGAACGATCATTAGTTATAGAAGGAATGACTCAGGAAAAAGCGCACGAAATGGCAGTCAAACAAACCGTCAACGTTTGTCGGCTTAACACTCGCTCAGACCTAGTAAAATCAATTTTAGCGTCAACTACGTTTACTGATTCTAAGGATGTAGTTGCGAAAATGATCGTAGAACAAAATAACCAAACAAGTGAAAGGCAGGTACTAGCGTTTAGATCACGTCATAACAGGCAAAATAATAGTTTTCGAGGTAACGTCAGGTCAAATCAATATAATAGGAACAACTTTTCGAGGTACAACAACAATTTTAACAGAAACAACAATAGCAATTATAGGCATAATAACAACAATAATTATGGCTCGCGAAATAATGGTAATTTTCGAAATAATAGCAGGCCCGTAAACAGAAACAACAGCAATAACAACAGTAACAACAACAATCGACGTTCAAATACTACAAATAACGCTAGTGTACGCACTTTAAACGCCAACGGCCCTCAGGAGCGAACACTGGGGGACCAGAATCTGAATTAAATAACGTTTTTCAAAATAAATCAATTTATTGTTTAAACCTGAACTACTCAGATTTTATCGAACTGAATTGCAATGACTCTTTTAAAACATGTACTTTCTTAGTAGATACACAGGCTGATATATCAATTATAAAACTTTCAAGTTTAAAACAAAATGTTTCTATAAATAACAACAATATTATAAATATAACGGGTGTTACGACAGATACAGTTTCAACATTGGGTACCATTAAAACAGAACTTTTTTATTCAAATTTTTCAATTCCACATACTTTAAATGTAGTAGATGACAAATTCAACATACCGTCAGATGGTATTTTAGGCAAAGACTTTTTGAAAAAATACAATTGCATCATAGACTATGCAAACGAGAGCATAACAATTGGCATTGGCAAAAATATTCATAAAATTTCAATTTTACATAATACAACCGATAATACATTGATAATTCCTCCTAGATGCGAAGTTTATCGCTTATTTAAGCTGAAAAAATCTAAACATCCAGTTTTCATAGACGCACAGGAAATTTGTAGTGGTGTGTTCACCGCAAAGTGTATTGTTGACACTAACAATCCGATAATAAAGGTATTAAACGTCACTGACGAGGTAAAATACGTAAGAAATTGTAACATAGTTACGGATGAAATCACCAACTATAACGTGTATAAAATCAATGATCTTTCAAAAGATTCGAAAAGGTCAGAGGAATTAAAATCAATTTTAGAAAAACAAATGCCAAATTATGCCAAACCAAAACTTCTCGATTTATGTCTAAAATATGATGATATTTTTGCACTAAAGACCGATCGTATGACACTTAACAACTTTTATGAACAGAAATTACGATTGACAGATACAAATCCTGTTTACATAAAAAACTACCGTTTACCATACTGTCAGAGAGAGGAAATTAATAAACAAGTTGATAATTTATTGCAAAACGATCTTATAGAACACAGCTATTCCAACTATAATAGTCCATTGATACTTGTGCCAAAGAAAAATCCAAATGGACAGAAATCCTACAGGATGTGTGTTGACTTTAGAGCCGTAAACAAAAAATTGATAGCAGACAAATTCCCACTTGCACGAATAGACGATATTCTTGATAATCTAGGCAGAGCCAAATATTTTTCTACATTGGATCTGTATTCAGGTTTTCACCAAATCCCATTAAATAAAGATTCTAGAGACATCACTTCATTCAGCACTGATCGTGGTGCTTTTCGATGGAAAGTTTTACCATTCGGCTTAAACGTAGCTCCGAATTCATTCTCAAGAATGATGTCAATTGCCTTTTCAGGAATTTCTCCAAACCAAGCCTTTTTATATGTCGATGATCTTATAGTCATTGGGTGTAGCGAAGCTCACCATCTTAAAAATTTAGAACAAGTCTTTCAAACATGCAAAAAATTTAATTTGCGTCTCAATCCCGAAAAATGCAACTTCATGCGTTCAGAAGTCACTTTCCTAGGACACAAATGTTCGTCAAAAGGTCTACTTCCAGACGATTCCAAAATAATTGCAATAAAGAAATATCCGAAACCTTCCGATAAAGATGCAGTAAGACGATTCGTGGCATTCGCCAATTATTACAGAAGGTTTATACCAAATTTTGCTTCCATAGCAGCACCTTTAAATAAACTTAGCAGGAAAAGAGTAGAATTTAAATGGGATGAGCCATGTGATATAGCATTTGAAAAACTCCGAAAATCTTTAATTTCTCCTCAAATTCTCCAATACCCAGACTTCAAAAAGGAATTTATAATTACTGTCGACGCTTCAAAAATTGGTTGTGGTGCCATTTTAAGTCAAAATAAAGATGGCATTGACTTACCAATTTGTTTCGCGTCCAAATCATTTAATAATTCAGAACAAAAGAAATCAATAATTGAGTTAGAGCTTTTAGCTATATTTTTTGCAATAAAACAGTTCAGACCATACGTATATGGCACACACTTTACAGTCAAGTCCGATCATCGTCCATTAGTTTACTTGTTCAATATGAAAGATCCCTCTTCAAAACTTTCACGTATCAGACTTGAACTGGCAGAGTACAACTTCACTATTGAATACATAAAAGGTAAAACGAACGTAGGAGCAGATGCACTCTCTCGCATCACAATAGAAGAAATAAAAAATTCAGGAACATCAATTTTAGCAGTACAGACAAGATCACAGACAAAACAAGAACAATTAATGCAACAAGAAATACTCAAAGAAGAAAAAGTAAAAGAAAACATAAAATTACAAGTTTATGATAATTTTTCAAACAAATTTTCAAAGAAAATACCCAGAGTAAAATCCCAAATAAGTTATGATAAAAGTGGTAAAATTACGAATTTTGAATTAAATGCGCATCTAAAACACAAAAAGACAATGAAATCAAATAAATTTAAACAATCATTAAAAATTAAGAACTTAATTCATACAGTAGAATTAAAACACAAAAAAATTGTTTTTAATTATAAAAATTAAATTTAAGTCCTACTTTAGAATTAGACTTTAGAATTTCATTTTTAATTTAGATCTAAACATAGATGTAGATTTAAATTTAGTTTAACAGTCTTAAACTTTTATTAAGATAAAATACATCACGTTTGGGACAGAAGAATTTGGCCAATTCTTCTTTTCCAAAGGGGGATGATGTAAGGCAACCCTTATGATAAGTGTTGAGTGACCATAACATCAATCATTAAATATTAACCACGTCAATTTTTTGACCACACCAATCACTCACAATGAGGGTTACCTTCATAAACGTCACTTTGAATGACGCCAATTAATTTCGCGCATTCAACTCGTCAAGAAGCAAAAGTTTTCAGCAGCTCACATATATATTAAATTTCTAAGTTTGTGAACATTTTTATATTCAACAAATAAAATTTTAAAAAGACTATGTTTAAAGAGTAAAGTTCATCAGTTTCTTGTTTTGGTATTGAAAGCGGTGTGTGTGCGAGAAGTCTACGCAATTAATATTGTGTGCCTTACTTAAGTTGCGTTAAAGCGTTTGGGCGATAACCTGCGTCAACTACGACGCAAGAATAAAGATGACCACGATGGTCATCTTACATATATACACATTTATATATTTAAATACTGCATTCGAAAGAGAATTTTGTTTTTGTTTTAAGAATGGCCCTAAGACAATCAGAGCTTTGTACGGGCTAATCGATCATTGTGGCCATCAACTTGTTAGTCAATCCGTCCATCAGTCATTCGATTTTGCAATAGACATCATAAAAGTTACTTATGTTATGGCGAGCTGGCAAGCCACATGCAACTATGTACATATGTACTAGGGTGGTTACAAGGTATATGGTGAATTTTAATTTTTGTTCTATCTTTCGGGGCACCCTCCTTAAATATGCTAATAGATCAGAAAAGGATTATTGCAAAGTTTCAGGCCAATCCGATAATGTTAACACGTGCCTCATTGAGGTCAAAGTAGGAAAAACAGCGATTTTTCAGAAACATTTTTTTGTGTTTCGTCAGTAAAAGTGAAACCATTTATGCCAGGAACTTGACTCGTATACCATTGAATATTGCAATATCCAGAGACGTTTGCATGGAAATTAAAAATTAGGGATATCCACTATTACCTGATCTGATAAAAGCTAAATACTGCTAAAAATAACCGTTTTATAAAAATATTATTCAAATCAAAATCAATACAAATAAAATTACCTATCGAATGGTGTACGAGTCAAGTTCTTGGCATAAATGGTTTCACTTTTACTGGCAAATACAAAAAAATTTTTCTGAAAAATCGCTGTTTTTCCTAACTTTGACCTCAATGAGGCATGTGTTAACATTATCGGATTGGCCTGAAACATTGTATGTATCATTTTCTAATCTATTGGCATATTTTATGGGGGTGCCCCAGCGGAAAATCTAAAATTGATTTCTTCTGGCCACCCTAATATGCACGTATACATACATAGTTGCCACATTTAAAACCATTTCAAATTCGAGTTTAGATGACCACATTTCCCTTCCCCTAATCCATTATTTGCCGTCATCCAGTAGTTTTACAGCTCCGGCTCCCCCTCAATTCTCATGGGAATGCTCTGGATCATTGAGAGACTTGAGAAGCAGATGTCATGATATTTTCGCACACGTTAAATGTGATAGGTAGATGTCGCTGCTGTTTTTCATTTGACTCATACGGCAAAAGGCTAAGCAGAGGCATCTATTTTTGAAAAAGTAGGTTTATTAAAGGCAGCGTTGCCAAACTAAAGACAAGTAATTAACAAATTATCTGGCTCACAAATTGAACCAGACTTCTATCTGGATTTATCTGGCTCAAATCGTTGTTGTTGCATTTACATGCAAAATTATTTATCTGGCTCAGGCTTTTGCCACCGGATGACGGCAATTATATGCAACGCTTTTAACCAAAACAAAATTGCACTTTTTCTTTTCTTTGTTAACTTTATTTTTCCCTTTTGTTGGTATTTTATGCATACATAGGTTATAATACATAGAAACACGTTCCTACAACCCGCTCATTATTAAAAACTACTTTGGAGTTGCTGCTAGCGTGGCGTTTGTTGTTTCTCTTATGATCGCTTCGGTCCCTCTTGCAAAATATATTAGAGGTTTGTACTGTTATGCTCTCAGCTGCTTTTATCTTAAATTTTAGTTTGTTAATTTTAAATGAAAACTTGTATAAAAAATCAATTAATTTTAAAGAGAAAATTTTAATTAAATTATTATCGTTTTACTAAGAATTTCTTTAATTATTTCAATGTGACCCAAATAACCTTGCAGGAAAAATGGGATACAGTCATGCAAAGCGGGAAGTTTCGCACTACAGGTCTAACGCCGCTCCGAGCTTTTGAAAGAACAGCGCTTAAATCTGAACTATGTATAAGTACATATGTATTTTAATTAATGAATCAGCAGAAACTATCATAGATCAACCCACGATTTAATAAGTTAAGAACGCGTGGTAAAGGCATGCAAAAGGGGATAATTAATTAATAAATTTCTGTGGTGGTATTTCCACACAAAAGTACCAACATTGCTTATAATGGAAATCTGAACACAAATTAAAAATTTTCAACAAAATTTGCAATACAACCTTAGCGAAAATATATAAATTGCATTCTTTTGAATTCGCATAACACACTTATAAAACAATGTTTTAAGTTTAAAATTTGACTTTTTAAAACCAAATTTTTGTTAAGGTTGACGGTCTGCTGTCAAATGCTTCAGTGGTGCAAGTACATAATTGCATGCACGAGGCACGTGAGCGTTATAATGAGTACCACTATTGAAAAGTACAACATTTTTTGAATGGAACGAGAGTGGGGTTTTGTTGTATTTCGAAAGTCGATAACTTCGCAAAATCTTAGAACCAGTACACGTTTGCTGATTTTTACCTTCATAATATAATTCTCTGAGTTTTTAAACGTAATATATGAATATCAAATTAAGGTTTGTCAATTACTTTATATAAACTGCGTGCATGCAATGGTTTAAAAAAAAAATTCAAATGCAACGTGGCAGTTCTAAGAATTATCCAATTCGAGTGAAATTTAGCACGAAATATTTTAAGATCACTGTTTATTATATTCCGGTCGACAAAGCTAATATTTACAAAAAAGTATTTATAACGAGCGGCTTAATGAAAACGTTATACGAATGGCAAATAAACCACAAGGATTATAATTATGTACATAACTTTTATCTCTGCAGCGATGTTTTTTTAGTCAAAAACCGAATTGAACCTGTTTGGACGCTCCACTTTTTAAACGATTTTATTTAGCTTAACTCTGCGTAGCGGTCGTGCCATTGTTTACAATTTTTGTAATTAAAAATTAAGTAACTTCGCGATAAGCTACAAGCTTGAAACTTGGAATATAGTTCAGAACCCGATGAAAATGGTAAAGGCATGGTAAAGACAATGCAATAATAAGAAAAAAACTCCGATAGATGGTGCATGGATCGAAATATTTCTAAAATCGTATTTGTGTTCCGATTTGGTTCATATTTGAAACACATAATACATACATGAATAGAAAGCGACCTGTGATGTCCGATTTGGCTCATATTTGGAACAAACATTACATACAGTCCGGTTGAAGTGGCATCAAAATACTTTGGAGTTCGAGGAGAGACAATATGTGGCGCTGAGTCGAGCAAAGTCTTTGGAAGGATTATGTATTGAGGACTTAGATTGTAACAAATTGTCAGGAAAGAGTCCTTGTAATAATGAGTCACTAAATGAACTAAATAGAATGAGAAACAATAGGCAATTAAATAAAGACTAAACACTTGAAAATAAAATAGTTAAAAAAAAAATTTTAGTTAAACGGTTTTATTGAAAACAATACTTACATTAAGTAATAGTAATACTAAAAGCTAGAAAATAATTAGGTAGGTCCTAGGTACAAGTCATCACACTTCTCATCAATCTCGGGCGTTGATGAGACAATTAAATGAAAGCGTTGGACACGTCAAATACTACATACTATAAATGCAAGATGGCGCCCACCGTGGTGTGCTGGTAGCGTGCTCCGCCTACCACACCGTATGCCCTGGGTTCACACCTCGGGCAAAGCAACATCAAAATTTCAGAAATAAAGTTTTTCAATTAGAAGAAAATTTTTCTAAGCGGGGTCGCCCCTCGGAAGTGTTTGGCAAGCGCTCCGGGTGTATTTCTGCCATGAAAAGCTATCAGTGAAAACTCATCTGCCTTGCAGATGCCGTTCGGAGTCGGCATAAAACATGTAGGTCCCGTCCGGCCAATTTGTAGGGAAAATCAAAAGGAGCACGACGCAAATTGGAAAAGAAGCTCGGCCTTAGATCTCTTCGGGGGTTATCGCGCCTTACATTTATTTTATTTATTTATAAATACAAGACAAACGACAACAACAGATCAGAACGAAAATCGACACTGATGATGCCACAACGCCGAAACCGGTTTGTCTCGAAAGCAAATTTGACAAGGGATGACGGAAAATCGTTCCAATATACATCATTTATCCATTCTGTCGGAAAATCAACAAAACAAAATAAGTCATAAATTCAAAGCTTTGTTGTCAGAATCAGAAATTGCGAGGTAGAGTAAGTTTTTTTTGCGATTAAAGGGTCATGACCCCTATCCTATTTCAAACGATTGTATAACAAATTAAACTTCCTAATTCTACTAATTTATGATTCACAGAAACATAAATTCGTATTTTAATTACAAGATTTTGATGTATTTAAAATATTTTTAACCAAAAAAAAAATTGTTTAAATTTTTTTTATTTTGTGTTCAAACAGCTTTATAAGTAGAAACAACATTATTTTTTCGCAGTTTTCTAAGTACTTTAAGAGAAAATAAAGTCGGTAAAAGTCTAGTTGAGGGGTCCTAATACGCTACCAAAAATATCGAGAGAGGGTCAAACGACGCAAAACTATATCCGCGCAAAACACTTATGTTCACTTTTTTTTGTGGGTACCACAACATTACAACAACCACATGATAATCGCCAACTTCAACTCCAAATATCTCCGGACAGAGATAAAATTATTGTTGTCGAGGTCAAGACGCGTCGTTTGACACCTCTCTCGTTATTTTTGGTAGCGTATTACTAGACCTTTACCAAAAAGTCAACCAAAAATGGGGATTTTCTTCTAACCCATGTGTAAAATTGGTTTGTATGAAGAGCTCATATTTGGTGTGTGTAAAATCTAGATGCCTACAATTTTTTGGTCCGCCCTAATACATTCCATACATTCAACCACAAATACCTTCTTTATATTTGTTAGTCGTGTTGGTTTTGTGAAAGAAATAAGAGAAGCAGTTTTAACTCGAAGAAATTAATTGGAAACAAAATATGAAACAAATAGAAAGCGACATTTGTCTAATATTCGTGTAAAATGGTGGAATATGAGAAAACTGAAAAAATAAGAATAATTAATTAATTATAACGAAACAAAAAAAAACTTTTGGAAATTAAGTTTGGAGGATACAAAACTGTCTATTGATTGTTAGCTATAATTTCTAAGTAAAAGTCACAGTGTATCGAGTCGTATATAAAATTTGTCCAAGGCGCTAGAAGAGCAGCTCGGCCTTAATCTAACGCTAACTACTAATTTTTTTATTAATTTTTATCTTTACTTTAATTGCATTATTTCAACATTAACTTCAAGAAAGCACATAAATTTTTATTAGCCATCTTGCTTACTATATTTTACAGACATATGTATTTTTATATATACATACATAGCTAAGCAGCTTTAAATTCCAAGAGTATCGACATGGATTAGAAATGTCAATCCCGGAATGTCGGTCTTTTTTAGTGTCCGGTTTTTTGGGAACTAGTCCTTCTAGCATCTTAACAAATATAAGAAATGGGGGTACGAAAGTCGCCTTTCGTAGCAAAGGATTAAAAAATCATAGCGTTTACAGCACTTTTTTTTTAATGGGTAGCTGGAAAATTTCATGTAATTCTTTAAACTTTGAGCATTTTCGCATTTAAAAACCTGCTTTTATAAAATGAAATACTATATATTAAAAAAGTCGCTAAAAGTATTTTGCAATAGAAAATATTGCGAACATTTTGGAAAAATTAAAGGTCGAACACCTTTGTGTATTTATTTATTGGTTCACTGTGTAACTTAAAGTAACGTTATTTACTCTGCTGGACGAAATTGTTTGTATCATTTTCCTAAGAAGCTGGGCCAAATCTCCTCGGACTTGAATCACGCCAAGTATTTATTTTTTACTTCCTTTATTTTAGGTTGGGAGATTCTTGCAATATATTTTTGAGTAACATCCCTTGGAAAACGCATGGAAACCCAATTGGAAATTTAATATGAGGGGATACAACTTTGCCAGGTGGTCTAAGTATCGTGAAAATTCTAAGAAACATCGGATCTTGGAAATTTCGCTTTCGAGTTTTAAGGAGCTTTCCGGTAACCTGAATCTTTGAACTTAGCTTCGGGCTCTATTAGGTTCTAATATTTGGGATAAAAGAGCTACCAAGAAGTCCATTTACAACGTTTGGAATCTTGCGACTGCTATTTGAGTAACTTCCCGTAGAGCCTTAAGGAACTTCCCGATTGCCCAATAACCTCAAACTTTGAATATAGCTTCGGGCTCTATTAGGTTGTAATTTTAAGGATAAAAGAGATTCCTAGATGGAGCAGAAGTCGAGATGGTGCGTAAAAATCTATTTAGAATTCTGGAATCTTGCGATAGATTTTCAAGTAACTACTCATTCAGCTAAAAACATGAAACCTTACTCCTTGATAATGCAACAAAAGAAAAAAATAAAAAGAAGATAAACATTTTTAAGGCCTTCCTCTATACAAACGAACAAGAGGAAACGAAAAATGTCTCTTTAAAAAAAGACAAAATTTTGCCAACTTTGATATTCATATTTTAACATCACCACATGTAGGTCCCGTCCGGCCAATTTGTAGGGAAAATCAAGAGGAGCACGATGCAAATGGGAAGAGAAGCTCGGCCTTAGATCTCTTCGGAGGTTATCGCGCCTTACATTTATTTTATTTTTTTACCTTTCTATTGGTTCCTAGTAAAAATTTTGACAATGTATATGTTAAAACTTGAATATCAAAGTTCGACAAGATTATGTCTTTGTTTGAAGAGACATTTTACTTTTATTCGGGTCCATTTATGTATATAAAGAAAGTACTTAAAAATTAAAAAAAAAACTTTTTGTGGAATAAAATGTTCATTATCAATTGTTTTATCAATGTTTTTGCTTGTGGTATGTTTTTGTTTATATAATTTTGTAGTTTATATCCCTGAAGACGGTTACCGCTGAGTATATATCGGATGATTTTCAAAGGAAACTTGTTTTTTCTTTTATTTTAATTCACCTCGAACCGGCAAAACAAATATAAATAACAAAAACTTTTTGTTATCTATTTTTCAGTTGGAGTTTCATTAGAAGTATTAATTCATATTTTTGAAGCTAAGCAGTTGCAAAATAATGTATATCCAAATCCTGGGAGATCTCGGCAATCTCGGGACTACAAAAATTTAAAAAAGGTATTCCTAATATAGATACAAATTTACATTTAAATACAAAACACATGTATGACGCCGTCGACGCCAATACTCAACTTAAAGTAGGAGCAAAGCCATGTCCCCACTTCGCTGACCAAACAACTCAAACCAAGCCGAACACAAAAGTGCCAATCATGAATAAAGAGACATGAAAAAAATATTTACTCAACATATGAGCTCATACATAAATAAGTTAGTAAATAAATAAAATTATTAAACTTATGTATTCGACAAATGCATGCAAACCTTTACAACGCGGATCTACGACAAGAAAGAAGCGCAAGTGAGCAGGGCAATGAAATACATAAAATATTAGCATAAATCCGAAATAACATTTAATTTTATTTACAATAACTGTAATGTGCTACGAATCTAGTGGGCTCTCTATAAATATAATGAGGTTAAATTTTTTTTTAAATGATTGTTTTTGAGTGGAGTTTCTTATTTGTTGTTAATATCAATATAAAACAAATGTCTCTTAGCTGGTAGGACTAAGTACCATGGCAGCCAAAAAAGCTGCATTCAGCTCGCAAAGATGAATTTATATACTATTTTCTGTTGTTTTATAGATGCATTATTTTTTTGTTTCTCGGCGAAATATTTGAGTTTGCTTCGATTCTAGGGTTTAGCCTTCGTAATTGCTTTTTGAAACTCTGTATATTTGTATCTGCTGGAGATTAGCTTGAGTTATTCCATTATGTTGAAATTCTGGAATGGATCGATTCCGTATTTTTGTTCTCCATTCATCCCCTTCAAATTAAAAAAATTATTTTTTTTTGTCGAAAAAATTACAATGCCAATATAAGGAAGTTTTGCACATTGGTTTTGGTGGCCATGTTAGCCATTTGCCTCTTACTGGCACTATGAAGTTATATAAAATCGTACTACCACAGCGGATTGCAAAATTTTTCATTGTTTTCTAGGGGATTTTTCTTAATGAGCACTTAAATTCATCATTCATATTCATCACATATGGCGATGATAAAAGACGGTACAGCAAGAGTAAAAGAGGCGACAAGGATTAACTTCCCAAGGCAGTTGGTTCTATGTACCGGAGCGACTCGGCATTTTTCCCGACTAAGGACTGTCATTTCAGTGTAACCCCACTAATTTGTTGCGTCCCTCCCACAAATTGTCATCCTCACAGCAGCTCCTTACAGCAGGACTGCTCCATATTCTCTTGCTTCGGGAAGGTATCGAATCCAATCCGGGTCCGTCTCCTGACCTCGGTCCTGAGGCATGGTTTTGCTGCGTCTGTCGGCAAAGAATCTTTTTAGGACGGTCATACTCTTGCCAGTGTGTCTCGTGCAAGGGATGGTTGCATCGGATAGGTTGTTCTGGGTTAGATCCCAAAACCCGACGTCCACGTAACTTTTATAAATCTTTTGTGGCTCCTTGCTGTTCTCGCCCAAGGGCGTCCCGTAGTCTACGCCTTAGCGCCCCCCCCCCCCCCCCCCCCCCCCACTACGTTCCAGCAGGCCCGCTGCTCAGCAAGGCACAAGAAGTACCCGCTGCTGCTCGCGCCCCACGGCACCACCAACTCATACGGCCGCTCCCACTCATACCTACAACCTCCGTAGTAGAGTCGGGAGCAATGCCGAGCATCAGCCCCTGCCCCCGTCTTCTTCCCCTCTCTTTTCCGGCAGCAATCGTGTAGGTCAGGGAAAGAGACTCTTAGTCCCTACCTCCTTTTGCACCGTTTGCCATCACAGAATATATATGTTTGCGACATCCGCCCAATACAGCTCCTACCTTTGACGGTGCCACTTTCCTAGATGTTCTGGTCTCCGCGACGGCAACCCCCCGACGGGTATCATAGCGCCATGTTACCAGGCCCCAAACCCAAATACACCGGGTACCCCAATGCTTACCCAAGGACTTCCAGTCCCAGGGCCACTATATCAGTTGCGTCCTAGCCTTTCACGACCCAAGCGTAGTCACCCGTCACTTACTCCCAGCGTGACGACGTCTCGCCCGTTGCACTTCAGGATTCTGCAGTTAAACTGTAATGGATTAACTGGGAAGATCACGGAGATAGTCGATTTCATGAAGCGGCACAACATCCGCATTGCTGCGATTCAAGAGACTAAACTCACAGCAAGATCTGCTCTGCAGACTTATTCTTGGTATAATGTCCACAGAAAATATCGCGAGATCGGAAATGGAGGCGGCCTCGCGTTTATCATACACCACTCTGTGCAATATCATATATTTGATCCCGACATCGGCCATCGGTGTCTTAGAACGTCAAGGCTTATCTGTCCGGTCAGCCGATGCAAACCTAGAAATCGTCAACATCTACATCCCTCCTGCCACCTGTTTCCCCAGTGTATACCGCCTTAATATCTGCGCCTTACTCACTGGCAATAATCGCATTATCTTAGGCGATTTCACTGCCCATCACGATCTATGGCATTCAAACTTTCAGGCAGACAGTAGGGGTGAGATGTTGGCGGATCAAATAGAAGAAACGATGTATTGCACAATAAACGGGGACTCCCCCACACGTATGGTAACATTGGCATCCGACCACCTGCCTATACTTATTTCGCTCAAGCTTACCGCCGACTTCATCGTCACAGAAAAACGCACTTTATTTCAAAGTGGGACGAATGCAAATCCTTTACAGACAACCACTTTGCTGCCCTCCCCATCCCGACTGATGCTCGCCAAGGGGAGCGTGCTTTCCGCAATGTCAATGAATCCGCCTCGGCTCGCTTCATTCCCGCCGGTATAATACCCGAAATTCGGCCTCACTTTCCGGCGGAGGCCGCAAATTTACCGAGAGAACGTGACCTTATAAGACAGCTCGCTCCAGGCGACCCCCAAATAAGGGATATAAACCAGAGCATCAGATTGCTTGTGGATGAATACAAGCGGGCGAAATGGGAGGAGCACCTAAGCGGTTGTAACCTCTCTGCCGGTGTAGGTAAGCTTTGATCCACCGTAAAGTCCCTATCGAATCCGTCTAAGCACAATGACAAAATGTCCATCGCCTTTGGCGATAAAGTGCTGTCGGATGCGAAAAAATGCGCGAGCGCTTTCTGCCAACAATATATAATGCATTCTACGGTCGACAAAGATAGACGAAGGGCCAACAGACACGCACATAAACATAAATTCAGCGCGTCTCCAATTACCATCACCGCCAAAGAGGTTGAGGATGTCATCAGTCAGGCTAAACCATCCAAAGCAGTGTGCTCATACGGCATAGCCATGTCGATGCTTAAAAGCCTAGGGAAAGAGTGTTTCAAATATTTAGCGCATGTCTTCAACCTGCCTCTTTCCACCTTTGTCATTCCCGAAAAATGGAAAATGGCCAAGGTGGTCCCGTTACTAAAGCCTGGGAAACAAGCTAACATATTCTTATACTTTTGTTTAACTTCTACATATCAAAGCTACCCTCGCCACCAGAATGAGTTGGGGAAAAGACAAAGAAACGCTCATTACCACTTACAAAGCAATTGGCCAGCCGATTGCATGATACGCGTCCCCTATATGGTCGCCAAGCCTAAAAACTACCCACTGGAAGAAGCTACAGGCCTGCCAAAATACTGCTCTCAGAACTGCCACGGGCTGTCTTCTTATGTCACCAGAACACCATCTAAATAACGAGGCGAGAATACTCCCCATCAGGGAGAGAAATGAAATGCTAACCAAACAGTTCCTGTTGAATACCCAGAAACCTGGGCATCCCAACAGACATCTGATTGATGAGCCAACACCGTCCAGGAGCTTAAGGAGTCATCTCCGTAAGAATTGAGGAAATACGGCACCTGAGAACTCAGCCGTATGAAGAAAAAAACACAAGCCGGTTCCTCAGTGAACTCCTCAAACAGGCGTCGGACCTTTTTGACAGGAATTGCCCGGTGAATCCAGTACTCAAAGAACTGTACCCAAAACTTACGGAAGAGGAACGCACACTCCCAGGGTAACGCGAGTCACTGTCAACTTCGATCTGGATACTGTAACAGGTTAAACTCTTACCTATCCAGAATCAACCTCGACATACTAAATGTATGCCCTGCTTGCAATGTGTCCCCACATGACACCAACCATCTCTTTAATTGTAATATGGTCCACTCTTGTTGAAACAGCAAGTTTCCTTGGACTCCCGTTAGAGGATATTGACGACAATTTGTGATCGGTTGCACCTATTGGGGCTAAGCACTGCTCAACAACAACAACAACAAGGATTAACTGACCAAAGGTTTGAAGGGTGAAAAAATCACTAAAAATTATGCATGAAATAATACTTTCTTACAAAAATTTATCCTTTTTTCGATCGACAAATTGTACCTTTGTGGATTTAAAATTGTCTGTAAGGGTTGTTTACACATTTTCAGTTAACGCTAACTGACACTTATCTAATAGATCATCGAACGATTTTTGTCAAATAAGGTGCCAGTTAGTGTTACCCGAAGTTGGTGAAATGGCCGTAAGTCTCTAAAAGTTTTCAATGTTCTGGACTACATTTCTTAGAGTTCGCAAATAAGAATCCGGAGCCTTGGAACACAAAGTAATAGTTACCGAAATATCAACTTGCTTAGGAAAACAAAATTCAAAATCCATAGAATTTAATACATTTTTTCAAAAAGTTAATAAGTAAAAGTTCCAAAATCTTATTTCGCAATTACACAAAAAAAAAAGTGGAGGTTGGCTCTTAAAAACTTAAATTTACAGTGTGAAATCATGCTCACTAAACTTTGAACGCTCTCAATTGTTTTATCTTATATTTTTATGTTATAAATGTGAAAGGTTTTGAGTGGGTATTCTGGGAAGAGCACCACGCATAAACAACTGAAACAACCTGAAATTTGTTACACTTATATAGTGGAGCTTGGAAAAAGACACCGGGTCCGATTTGCCAATATGGTTGTCTGTACGACGTTACCACCTATTTGAATTTGTTTCAATTATACGGTACTTGCCAATGTGGGTATCAAACGCTATTTTACTTTGTATTGTAATATAAATATTTTTAAGTAGGGTTACCATCGGGGGTTGTCTGCTAAACTTGTTATAGGTATATATGAGGTATTCCATCCCATTTCGACCAATTTTGAACCCGACCCCTTTAGAATTGGCTGAAAGTTTTTCTTCTTTTTCTAGCTTACGAAAGACGTTTTTCAGCATTTTTTCAAATTTTTTCATCCAACTCAAAAAAAGTTATGAATTTAAAAAAAAACACCGTTTTTGTTTTCAAAATGCTATAACTCTTTCAAAAATTTACCGTTTGGGATCTTTTTTTTTTTTTAATTTGTTTTTAAATGTACTTTTCGGAAAAAATACAAAAAAATTAAAAAAAAATTTTTTTTTTGAAGTAAATAAAAAAAAAAAAACGGCCCACTCCGGGATTAGTGGGGATGATTTCAGAATTGATTGACGTTTTTTATGAGAAAAAAAAAATGGCGAAATTCGAAAAATCTCGAAAAACTGAAAAATTACAAAAAAAAACTTTAAAAAGTTTTTTGTATTTTTTCCGAAATGTACATTTAAAAAAAAATTAAAAAATAAAAAAGATCCCAAACGGTCAATTTTTGAAAAAGTTATAGCATTTTGAAAACAAAAACGGTGTTTTTTTTTAATTCATAACTTTTTTTGAGTTGGATGGAAAAATTTGAAAAAATTCTGAAAAACGTCTTTCGTAAGCTAGAAAAAGAAGAAAAACTTTCAGCCAATTCTAAAGGGGTCATCCATCAATAGTGATTCATGAATGAGACGTCATTAATTCAAATTAATCAAATGTATTAGTGAATTTTTTATAGGGAGCCCGTAAATTGTTTAGTCCCGTGCCCGGATTTTCTCTCCACGGCCCTGCCGGTGGGCTACAAACTTAAAACTTCACACATGGTTAAGAACAACGAGATAGTGAAACAAAAGTCGGTAAATGGCGGAAAATTCGACCATAAACGTAGATGTAATTTTGATAACTTTTGATGAAATTTAAATACATAGCTATTTCTAACAGCTTATCAAAGACAAAAATATTAAGATATTGTGACGTTTATAGATGTTCAATATCCTCTTTACTGCGAAGTTTCCAATCTACATGGACTTTAAGTAACCGTTCATCTAAGTTCGGTTAGTGACCAATGACCTGAACGTGATTGGTTTAGAGAAAGAACCTTTTGAAGTTTTAATGGCTCAAGGCAGTTTGTCTATCTTTCGATAAATAGGAGTCTTAAAAAATACAAACTGCTATATTATTTTAATGTTCACAACTGTATTTATGCAGCAGC
Source organism: Eurosta solidaginis (assembly GCF_040869045.1). NCBI lineage: Eukaryota > Metazoa > Arthropoda > Insecta > Diptera > Tephritidae > Eurosta > Eurosta solidaginis. The sequence goes on along the minus strand of NC_090321.1, from coordinate 160,751,267 downwards.
ACACAACTCTTAATTTTTAATGAGTTGTGGTTTGTCCAGTGTTTTTCACTTTTATTTATTTTAGTTTTCGTTTGCCAGCTTTTTTGTTTAAATTTTATTTATTTTATTATTTTAAAAACACACAACCAAGGCTTTTTGTCACCCGTTTCTTTTTGTTTACCATTTTCGTTTCATATCACTTGTTTATGGTTCAAAACTGTCAAAAGTGAAAACACTCTGAGTTCATAGGTATTAAGATAATTTTATTTTTGGATTCATTTAGTATTTTGTCGTTTCCGTTCATTTTTAACGCATTTTTACCATTAGCTGGTATATTCTCGGATCTGCAACTTTAGTTACGACGTTAACTTAAAATAGTAAATTTACCTATTTTATGTATAATGAATGTATGTATGTACACTTTCACATAACTACCTATGTAAGTCTCTAGCTCAGTTCATAATGTAACTGAAGACATAAAACACGTACAAGAGATAAACACAAATACCAAATAAACATTACTAATTTTTTTTTCTTAATAAATGTACATATGTATGTATGGCTCTAAATATACGTGTACACACATACGTATGTACATACATATGCCGCTATTTAGTACCAACTCATGTCAGTATGCAGTTATTGAAAAAGTTAAATTTTTTTTGCCATTTTACCTTATCCATATTTTATTTAAAAATTAAGTAAACAGAAACACAAATGGCTCACTCAAAACTCAATTCAGGCATTTCTTTTCAACTTGTTTGTGTGTAGATATGTGAGTAATATATGTAGATATTTATTTATAATATGCATCTAACTTTTATGCAATCATGAAAATGTTCATTACAACGCGATTACTTAAAAAAAAGATGAAATGCGAATTTACCTCGACTTTTAGCTTTTCGCAACGCCAAGAACGCGATAAAGAATGAAGAAAACAAATGCCAAAAGCAAAACAAGAAAGATCAAAATCGCTATTTAAACACTCATGTCAGTTTAAACTTTAAACACAGCCACATTAAATATTGTACATATGTACATACATATCAAATAACCAACACTAACACATAAGTCTCCCCCTTGCCTATGCATACGCGTCTACGTGTAAGTTGCAATGATCAACGACCAGCTACATAACTCTTTACTCACAAGTCAAACTCGTATATGATCATATACCTATACATATAAATATATACATATATAGATATATATATATATATATGTAGTGTGTACTTATATTGGACCAAATAGAAAAACTATAAATCTCTTTTTTAGCCTCATGGCTTTTTAGTTTCCGTTATAACTTAAAAGAGTCATCCCCAAAACATTTTCGTGACTTAATCAAAATTTTTTTATAATCGTCCTACCTATCTCAGCATAAATTCAATCCACTTTGAGCTGAGATAGGGCGTTTATGAAAAATTTCTGAGATGTGACGATTTTGAAACAAACTAAAAGCGCGTTCTGAAATTCTGAGAAAGGTCGTTTTTGAACTGGCAGCCGAAATGGGGCTATGTATCACTCAGGCGTCTATACCTGCAAAAACCCGCTTTTATTTATTATTTACAAACGACTTTCTCCTTATAAATTTTTGCAATAGGTACACTGTAAGTTGGTGCAGATATTAATAATTAATCAACTTACTCTTTTTGAACGCACTGTTTGAAGAACGAAACATCCTAAGCACTTGGTGAGAAGGTACAAGACGCAAACCTATGGCACCCACAAAGCGAAGAGACTTCAATTTTTTTAGGTCAGTCTAATGTAAATTTGAATACATGTCTGGAACTATTTATACATATATGGATATGCTATCTAAACGACACATATATACATTTATAAGTATGTAAGTATATTAACACTTTAGCTTTGCCAGTTGACACACGCACCTCACTTTGCACTTGCATCAATTGCAATCGCTTGTTTGTCTTTTATTATTGCATTGAAATAATGGCCATCAAGTACTTTCAAAATGTTGCTTTGCTGTTGGCTTTATACGAAGTGAAACAGTCGCAAGTGCAACCGACGACATAAAAGAAGGGAAAAGAAAACGCACAAAAGAACGATTTGACGCTCTATATACAACCTTAACGGTCGGCACTTCCAAGATGACTAAAGTCTACTTTACTTTCAAATATACTTTGTTCCTGCCCCTACGCGGAGTCGGCTATGAGTTTCTTTTACGCGACTCATTAAAATTGGGGAGTGTAGCGGAATGGTTTACATAGATGATTCAAATACTCAAACTGGAAGTCATGGAATTCTCGTTGAACAACACAGAGCAGGGAGCGTAAATCTATGGAGATCAATGTTGATACCTACTCTCTTCAAAAGTTGACTGTGATCAACCAGTTCGATCGGTGAATGGAGTGTACATTAAGATACTACGATTTATCAATTACAAAGTATGCATAGGCGATCAGGTATTTCGGTTAGAAACCCGTTTTCTTCTCTGCTTTGTTTACAGGTGTTCACAGTTCATGCATTCATAACCAGCTCGTTTGCTCAGTTAAATTCTATTCGATTACTTTTCCAATGAGCAAAAAATAGCATTCGTTAAGTAAAATTATCTCACAGTACGTTATAGAAATGTGCCGAACTGGAAGAAGTTTGGGCAGTTTTATTGCTTGGCTCTCAACTACTCTGGCCACCCATCTATTATATTCTCAATGAATGTACACTTACAGTTTTGTACAAACACATAACGCCAGTCATATATTTCCCATAATTTTTTTTTTTTTTTATCTTATTTTGGTAAATTACCTACATATGTAGATCTTCTATGGAGTGGTGTATAGATCTTTCTTCTTGGCGCTTCACTGCCTAGACGGCTCTGGCCCAATTCAAAAAATCACTCAGCTCTTGCTGATGATAACTGATTTCATTTAGTAGCCCTAGGGAGTTCCATTCGCATAAAGTTACATAATTAATGCAGTCGCGTAATTCGGTGAACAAATAAAAATCTGTAAGATAGTCGACGGTGATAACGGTATATTTAGGACTCCTTTTATAGTGCCAATATCTATAATTTTTTAGAACGTGGCCATTCGCACGGAAAATTCATACACTTTATATAACGAAAAAAAAAAAACAAAATTGGAAATATTTTTGGTGAATTTTCAACGAACTTTGCATTTTCATTTTATCTTTCCTTTTTTGCGACGAGCATCAACAGCGACTGAAAATTTTTTTAAACCAAATATGGAATGATTTCATATTTCATATATCTTTACCTTGCTGACTAGATTACAAGTTAACTTACTACTAGTTTAACATTTTAAAATAAAATTTACTAAGATAAGTTACAAGACTCTATGCATGACTTAAACAGAGACCTTGGCATGGCAAAGTCCAGACCAAGACTTCTGAATAGGCGATTAAATTCTCCAAGTCCTCTTAGATGAGGTGCTAAGCTGAATTAATTCCAATTCAGAACTTCAACACGGAATTTTTTGTTAAATCGGAGAGCTCTGTCAGAGACATTGAAAGTCAACTGCCCAAATGGCGACCAATATTATGTAAAATAAATAAACATTAAATTTTGCACAGAACGGCTGACTTCAAGTGGCAAGACATTGATAAGCATGCATCTAGCATTGTAGGGTGGCTTGGGATTATCAAAGTGTAGAGGTTGAAGAACGAATCGTACGAATTTGCGCTGAATTCTTTTTATTCTTAAGGAGTGTGTATGTATCGGATTTCAGATGACTGAGGCATACTACTTCGCATATCGTCGCAAAAAATCTAAGTTGGTTGAGAAAGTTTAAGATCTATCCTTAAACGCCGAAACCCAAAATTGTGAGAAAGCAGCCAGATTTGTGACAGTTGAATGCCCTGCAGTAAAACCATGGCATCGATCAACTATTTCATTGATAGCGAATGATGAATTGTCTCTCACTACCTTTTCAAAATGTTTGGAACAGGTTTACAATTCAGATATTGGCCTGCAATTCATTACTTCATTTTTATTTCCAGACTTAAAGATAGAGGTAATAGACGCCAGCCTCCTCGATAGCGAAATATGGAAAATGTGCCACAATGGCACACAAATTGAAATACTAAAGTTTTCAAATAAAAAATCCATCTATGTATATCATTTTTAAATGAAGACTGTAGGGAAGATATATCCTTGATAATATCGGTTTCAGATATAAACAACAACCCAAAAAAACTTTTATCAAAATTATTCGCCTAAACAACAAACGAACCGATCAAATTGTTTGATCATATGTTATTAAATTTAACACAGCTTGGTTTATTGGAACAAACTTTCTTTGAACGAAAAAAGTTACAAAAAGATTTTGGACAAACGTTCGACTCATCTTCGGCTCGAGAAACATATTTATTGTACCAAAACTTATCAAGAAAACTAAACTACGTCATATAAAAAGTATACTGATCTTTAAAAGCAGGATGGCAGGTTGCATTGTATAATTTAGAGTACTTATTTCTTTGGTTCAGAGAATCATAATTTGCATCTTTAAAGTTATAGGTTATAGTTATATTATTAATATTGAAGGTTAAGGAATACAAGTATCTAGGAGTAGTTATTATGTACAATGCCTCGTACCATAAACATTTGTCAAGTAAGCTTAAATCAGCAAAATACGCTATAAATAGCACCTGGAGTTCTTTTTTGTCTAAAAAATACATTCCTCATAGTCATAAGTACAAACTATTTGAAGCAGCTGTACGAACAGTATTGGGCTATGCATCAGAAGTGTGGGGAATTGAATATTACGAAGAAGTAGAAAAGTTTCTATGAATGACAACTTAGAGGATCACTCCAGTTGGAAGTGAAGCTATCAACTGTAATCCATCAGAAATGAAGGTACTGACACTCGTCGTTAGTAATAATTGTGTGCCAGCCCTAATAGTCACTGGATGGATTGCAGCCAACGCCATCTAACAGTCAGATCGGTTGCACGAGCAGAAGGTGTAATGTGAAAAATATAAGTATGGCAGCGCTGTCTTTTAGGCAAGAATCTGGCGATCAGCCAATCAGGTGCTCGCTTTGATTCTTGCTTAGCTGACGCAGCCCTCTGTAGAAAAACATCGGTAACTTATTATAAGAAAGATGTTTAAAAAAAAAAATGTGAAAATATGGCAATGATGTAGACACGAAAAAAAAAAGAAGATTGATTGAGAATAGAGCACTGAATGCGAACGGATATACATAAATAACTCAACCTTGGCATTGTTATTACAAATAAACCGGAATTATAGCTCAGGTGTGAAAAAAAGAACTTACGTACCACAAAAACAATTGAAAAATGAACATTCGTTAGGAAATGGCCAATATCTTGGCTGATGCTGGGGTGGAATTTCCTCAAACAGCTACAACAACGCAGTTGCGGAATTTGTTAAAAAACGTGGTTGGGACTGGCCAAATCCCTTCCACCAATATTGCAGTACGCGTTCCTTCAGCTATTAATACAAATGATTCATTTGCCGCGGATAACCAAAACATTACCAATGATGTTATTATTTCTGGTGCTTCCGGCACTGCTGATGCTGCCGTAACTGATGCCGCTGTCACCGATGTCCCTGTCACTACAGACGCCATCACCACCGCCGCTGTCATCGCCATTCCCGACGCTGAAACCACCACCATTACTACCACCGCTGCCACTGCTACTACCACCGCTGCCACTGCCACTACCGACGCCATCACCACCGCCGCTGTCATTGCCAATACCGACGCCATCACCACCGCTGCCACTATGGCCAATACCACAACCGAGTTCACTGAAGAAGCTGCAGGCATATTATACGGGGAAATGCGTAACAGTCCACAACATATAAAAGGTGAACTGAACAAAAGGATAGAAATCCTAAGAAAGGAAAAAGAAATCCTGACGTTGGAAAAATCCGTTGCGGACTTAAAACGTGAATTCCAAAACGCACGAAACGACACCCCCATTGGTAACGGTAGGCTACAAATCCCAAATCGTTTAACTTTTCGGGACATCGAACATACCATCACAAAATAATATACGCAAGGACGATGAAAGAATTCAAACAATCGCTTGACCTATACGAGCGTCGTCGCTCATCTCGCCCATCTATATACGACAACGTTCAAAAACCGAAACCATCAAAATCAAATACGCCAAAGAACGATGAAACTGATGCAGCAGAAATACGCTGCTTCAATTGCACCCATATGGGACACTTTCAGAGCAAATGTCCATACGAAAAAATGCCGGTGGGAAGTTGTTTCCGTTGCTGGAAGATGGGCCATGACCACCGCAGTTGTACTAACTCAAAAAAGGTACTAAACTTGAAGAAAACCGTTGCTGTAGTCGGGACCGACACTGAAGATGGGGATGAAGAACGTTGCTACCGAATGTTAGGATCATATTCATGACCTTAACATAGATTTAAAAAATAAAAAGATATTTTCAAAAATTGACCTCATTCGTGCATATCACCAAAAAACAATGGCAGAAGAAGATATTCACAAAACAGCTATAACAACTCCATTCGGAATGTTTGAATTCGTACGAATGCCATTTGGATTACGAAACAGTGCTCAAACATTTCAACGTTTCATAAACGAAGTATTTTCAGGTTTAGATTTTATCTTTGTCTATATTGACGACATATTAGTAGCTAGTAACAATGAGGAAGAACATATAGAACATTTAAAAACAGTTTTTAAAAGACTTGAGAAATATAATTTAAATATTAAACCTACAAAATGTATTTTCGGAGTTGAAAAATTGGACTTTCTAAGTTATGAAATTTCTAGTGAAGGAATCAGGCCTTCTTTTGAACGAGTTGAAATAATTTCTAATTTTGAAAAACCTCTCTCAATTAATAAATTACAAAAATTTTTAGGTAAGGTGAATTATTACCATAGATATATTAAAATGTTAGCAAAAGAACTTAGTCCACTACATGAAATGTTAAATTTTGCTATCAAAAATAAACTTAAAGAATTAAATTGGACAGAAAAAACTACTTCAGCTTTTGAAAATGTTAAGAAACTTTTTACAAAAAAAACACTACTCACTCACTTTGATAAAAATGGTCAACTATCACTTGCTGTAGATGCATCAAATGTTGCAATTGGAGCAGTTCTACAACAAATAAGTAACAACTCCTTAGAACCACTTGCATAGTTTTCAAGAAAATTAACTCAAACTGAAATAAATTACTCTACTTTTGATAGAGAACTTCTAGCAATATACAACTCTATTAAACACTTTAGACATTTTCTTGAAGGAAGAACATTTACTATATACACTGATCATAAACCTTTAACACATGTTTTAAATTCAAAAACAGACAGATCACCTCGTCAAACTCGTCATCTTGAATACATTGCACAATTCACCAATGACATTCAATACATTTCTGGCAAAAATAATGCAGTAGCTGATACTCTCTCACGAATTCCAGATATTAATACAATTTTAACAAAAGATATTAATTTTCAAACATTATATGATGAACAACAAAAAGATGAAATTCTTAAAAAATTAATTTCAGATCTTAGTTCCGAAAATAATTTAAAAGAAATTAATATTCCTCTTCTAAATCTCAATATTTGGTGTGACATTACTCAAAAACCTTTTAGACCATATGTTCCTAATTCAATGAGAAAAATTATATTTGATAAAATTCATTGTTTATCTCACCCAAGTGTTCGAACAACTAGACGTCTCATACAATCTAAATATTTTTGGCCAGAAATGCGTAAGGATATTAATAATTGGGCAATTAGTTGTATCAATTGTCAAAAATGTAAAATTTCTAAATATACGAAAAGTCCTATGCAAAAAATTGATATTCCTTCAGGACGATTTGAACATATACATATGGATCTAGTTGGTCCACTGTTAAAAGATATTTCAGCAAAAACAGTATCGACTACATTTGTTCAAAATTATGTTCCTCGTTTCGGTATTCCACTCAAAATTACAGTAGATCAAGGTTCACAATTTACATCTAAATTATTCACTGAATTAACTGTTTTATTAGGGGCTCATAAAATTCACACTTCTCCATATCACCCACAGTCAAATGGAATGATTGAAAGATTTCATAGAACTTTAAAAACTGCAATTACAGCTTCAGACGACTCCACACATTGGTCAGAGATTTTACCTTGGATACTTTTAGGTTTACGAACTTCTATTAAAGAAGATTTGAAATGCTCTTCCGCTGAACTTGTATATGGACAAACAATTAGACTTCCTGGTGAATTAGTTGTTTCTAATTATAATAATGAAATTGATAACACAAATGAAACTCTTACTAAACTTAGAAAACATTTCTCAATTGTTCGATCAAAAATAACAGGTAAGGGATACCTATCTGGTATTGTTATAAAATTAAGTCGTCTGTAATCTCCACAAGGTCTCCAGTCATTTGGATCTTTCTTAGGGACCAGATGGAGTGGAGAAGCGATGTGAGAGTTAGAAGGTCTACATATACCAGTTTTGACTAAAAATTCAAATTCAGTTTTTGCTATTTTTAATTTAATAGGATCTAGGCGACGAGGTTTAGAAAAAGGAGATACTCCTTTTATTTCTATTCGGTGAACTGTTTTGTGTTGTACTTTTTCAGTATAAATAGGTTCACACGTAATAAGAGGAAATTCATTTAAAATATTTGTGAATTTATTTTCTGAAATAGGAATCTTAAGGGAAAATATATCGCAAAAACCAGAAGATCCAGAAACTTTTAATTTTGTTTTCAAATCTGTAATTTCTTTATTTTTTATATCTACCAGAATACCAAATTTTTCTAAAAAATTTGCACCGATAATTGGAGTAGAAATATCTGTAATACTAATTTCACACAGACGGCTTATTGAATAATAAAGGCAATTTTCTACATTAAGACGCTTATTGAGCTCAATCTTCCCTACAAAATTCGAATCTATTATTATTTCATTAGTAGCTAATCGAATGCCTAATGAAGTCAAAAGCACAATGCAACTCTGTTGGCAGCGTTCCGCTTCCGTTTCCGTTTCTTAGTTTTCAAAGCAAATGTCATTGTCTGCATGGCGGAACGATACAAGGTGGCCGCATCGAACAGCTGATTATAACCTTTTTTATTTGATTTGATACAGGCATGCTTAACCAACGAAACGATATCATTTCGTTACGATAATCAACGTTAATAAACGAAACGAACTCATTTCGTTTCGTTTATTAACGTTAAGATCGTCAAATTAACGAAATGATTTCGTTTCGTTTTCTGCCATATCAAAACGAAATCAAATCGTTTATGTTGATTATTAATTTCAAACTATGCTGGCAAAGCTGATTGATGGCGGAGTCATTAAAGGTGAAAGCATTAGCCAAGCTGATTGCAACTTTTCTCTTGAATTTTGACAGTACGAACATTTCTCAGAGTATTTTTGACATTACCACCAACGAATTACACAAACAAATTACATAGAGTTTGTGTGTGTATGTGCGCTCGTTGTTGCCACCTTACGGCTTCACCATGGCTGTAGCATTGCCAGCACAATTCAAACATAAAGTATCACGTTTTTGTTAACGTTTTTAACGTTAACGAAAGCTTTTCGTTTCGGTTAAAAACGAGATACAATTTATTTTGATAATTTCTTTATCGATAATATTTCGAAGTGTTTCAACGGAAACGGTGGAAATTTTTTGATAAACGATTAGCTTAACGTTAAGGTGCATCCCTGATTTGATACATCAACTACCGGCGCAGTACGATTTTGGCATTTGTCCATCGAATTTACAAGAACATGGAATTTTTTTGTTTGTAGGTATGTCACCATGCTCCCACTTTGTATCGTTCCGCCATGATTGTCTGTCTCATCCTTCATACTAATCGAGCAGTTACTTCTGTGTGAAAGCAAAAAATTTACGATTTCATTAGCAGGTGAAATGAGATCATTAAGTTTCTGTGTGAAAACAGTTAATAAACGCAATTTTCTACATTAAGACGCTTATTGAGCTCAATCTTCCCTACAAAATTCGAATATATTATTATTTCATTAGTAGCTAATCGAATGCCTAATGAAGTCAAAAGCACAATGCAACTCTGTTGGCAGCGTTCCGCTTCCGTTTCCGCTTCTTAGTTTTCAAAGCAAATGTCATTGTCTGCATGGCGGAACGATACAAGGTGGCCGCATCGAACAGCTGATTATAACCTTTTTTATTTGATTTGATACATCAACTACCGGCGCAGTACGATTTTGACATTTGTCCATCGAATTTACAAGAACATGGAATTTTTTTTGTTTGTAGGTATGTCACCATGCTCCCACTTTGTATCGTTCCGCCATGATTGTCTGTCTCATCCTTCATACTAATCGAGCAGTTACTTCTGTGTGAAAGCAACAAATTTACGATTTCATTAGCAGGTGAAATGAGAGCATTAAGTTTCTGTGTGAAAACAGTATAAGAATGAAAGGAAATTCAAAATCTCTTCTAAGACCTAAATCAATTTTTAAAAGTTTTGTTCCAAAAGTTTCTATGCTAGATCCATTAGCTGCCGAAAGTTTAAGGTCAGAAAAACGTTTATAAGTTTTAAATTTTGAAGAAGGAATAACTGAAACTATAGCACATGTATCAATTAAAAAATTTAATTTATTGAATTTATCAAATATGAATAGACGGTGGGACGATTGATTATTAACTCCATTATTACCCACAGTCATAACGGATTTGTTTAGTTTAAAGAATTTGATTTTGAATTTAGATTATTTTTATTTACATTGAAATTACAGGGTTTAATACATTTGAAAGCATTATGTTTAAATTTTCGATGATACCAACATATATTATTATCATTATTAAAACTTCTAGATCTAGAAAAATTTCTGGAGTTAGATTGATTTCTTTCTCTAGATCTAGATCGAATTTTTAATTCATTGATATCGGTAGTAATTTGATTTAAATTTTGAAAAATTGTAGTAGTTAAATCAGTTAAATTTTTTACACATTGTGTAAGAACATTGTTTTCAATACTAGCTATTGAAGAAATTTTAGAAGAATGTGGTTTATTAATTAAATCAAAAAGTTTATCTGCAAGTGAAATTATATCAGTAATATTTTTAATATTACTTGAAGTTAAATGTATTTGAATATCTTGTGGTAATTTTCTGATCCATAATTTGAAAAGTAATTCCTGACTAACAATAGATGACGAACTTGTTAGTGATTTCATATATCTAAAAAATTCAGATGGAGATCGATCTCCCAATTCAGTATTTGAAAATAATTTTTCAAGTCTTTTTTCTTCACTTAGAGAAAATCTTTCGCAAAGAATTTTTTTAATTGTATCATATTTATTAATAGAGGGAGGAGGATTGATAACATCAACAATTTTGGATATTGTTTCTTATTGAAGTGAAATAAGAACATTTTGAAATTTTATATTATCATCAATAATGTTATTTATTTCAAATTGTCCTTCAATAAGTAAAAACCATGTTTCAGGACAATCTGACCAAAATTGAGGTAATTTAAAGGATTTATTTGAATTGAATCTAAAGTTATCTCCTTGTGTAGAATTGTCTGAATGTGTGTCTGGAGTAGTATTAATGTTTGTATTTTGTGTTTGATTTAAAGACATTGTGTTATTCGAGTTATTATTTAAATTCTCTGAAAATGTAAAAGAACGAGTTTTAATTGGTGAACGTAAAACCATTAAAATTTAAAAATGTAATTGTTCTCTGGAAAGGAAGTTCACAAGAGAAAAACTAATACTTAAACGTGAAGTAAAGTTAAAAACAAATTTGAAAATATTTAATTGAATGAATAAAAATCCCATTCAATTAAAAGGTAATCAAGAAAAAATATATATTTTTTTTTAAAATAATTAAAAAGTTAAATATTAATAAAATATTAAAATAAATAAAAAATATGATTAAATAACTTGCTGTGAATTTCAATTAAAATTTTTATAATTGATTGTTGTTGTCAAGGAATCCTCAAAGATGTTGCAATGGCTTTAAGTCAGATTATTGATTGTTGTTGTTGTCGATAAATTTTCAAAGTTGTTGCAATGGCTTAAATTGGTTATTATTATTGCATATGAAAACCGTTTAGCATAAACTGTTCCAATACGATTTGGTGCTGCACTTAAGTTAATTGTTATTGCTTGTATTTTGATTCAAAAAAATACCAACGGAAATTTCGGAAAGTTTTAAAGTTTGATGAAAAAAAATTAAATTCCGTGAAAGTGATATTAAATTATTTTGCTGTTGCATATAATGGTAGTTGTAGTAGCTGAAGTTGCATTAAAATTTGATTGATATGTTCCTCTATGAGTTATTTTTTTATATTTTCTGCGTTATTTTGTCATCCAGATAAGATACATGTATAGATTTAATTGTCTATGAATGTAAAATAATGTATTTCACAGATAAATATTATAAATTCGCGTGAAATTATTCAGCATCTTTAGAAAAACAATTTAAGCACGATCGCCAACAAAAACTATTTCTTTAAAATATTATTATTTTATTTGTTGAAAATCAATTTCACAAAAAGCGTTTATTTTTATATCTTTTAAAAATTCTGAAAATAACTAACTTGAAAATTTTCATTTTGAAAGAACATTAATAGTAAAGTAAAATAAACATAATTTACAAAAATACAGTATATTTAATTTAAGTAGATAACCCTACAACTGTCATTTTTGAAAAGATAATCTCTATTTAAATTTGAGACTTTTGCAATCCAAATATTTATGTACTTGTCCGAGAAATTCCAAAAGGATTAGTCAGATATTTGGGCATAATGTTTCTTCTTTGTCATGCCAAAACAGAATTCAATTTATATCCTTAAAAGGAGTCCGAGCACGCAACAGAACAAAAAAAAAGAAAACAAGTAAGGAAGGCTAAGTTCGGGTGTAACCGAACATAACATACTCAGTTGAGAGCTATGGAGACAAAATAAGGAAAATCAATCTGGGGTAACCCTGGAATGTGGTTGTATAACATGTGTATCAAATGAAAGGTATTAAAGAGTATTTTAAGAGAGAGTAGGCCATAGTTCTATGGATGAACGCCATTTAGGGATATCGCCATAAAGGTGGACCAGGGCTGACTCTAGAATTTGTTTGTACGATATGGGTATCAAATGAAAGGTGTTACTGAGCATTTTAAGAGGGAGTGGGCCTTAGGTCTATCGGTGGACGCCTTTTCGAGATGTCCCCATTAAGGTGGACCAGGGGTGATTCTATAATGTGTTTGTACGATATGGGTATCAAATGAAAGGTGGTAATGAGTATTTTAAAAGGGAATGGGCTTTAGTTCTATAAGTGAACGCCTTTTCGAGAAATCGCCATAAAGGTGGACCAGGGGTGACTCTAGAATATGTTTGTACGATATGGGTATCAAATGAAAGCTGTTAATGAGTATTTTTAAAAGGAGTGATCCTTAGTTCCATAGGTGGATCCCGTTTCGAGATATTTCCATAAAGGTGGACCAGGGGTGTCTCCAGAATGTGTTTGTACGATATGGGAATCAAATGAAAGGTGTTACTGAGCATTTTAAGAGGGAGTGGGCATTAGGTCTATAGGTGGACGCCTTTTCGAGATATCGCCATTAGGGTGGGCCAGGGGTGACTCTAGAATGTTTGTACGGTATGGGTATCAAACGAAAGGTGTTACTGAGCATTTTAAGAGGGAGTGGGCATGAGGTCTATAGGTGGACGCCTTTTCGAGATATCGTCATTAGGGTGGGCCAGGGGTGACTCTAGAATGTGTTTGTACGATATGTGCATCAAACGAAAGGTGTTAATGAGCATTTTAAGAGGGAGTGGGCATTAGGCTTATAGGTGGACGCCTTTTCGAGATATCGCCATTAGGGTGGGCCAGGGGTGACTCAAGAATGTGTTTGTACGATATGGGTATCAAATGAAAGGTGGTAAGGAGTATTTTAAAAGGGAGTAATCCTTAGTTCTATAGGTGGACGCCTTTTCGAGATATCGCCATAAAGGTGGACCAAGGGTGACTCTAGAATGTTTGTACGATATGGGTATCAAACGAAAGGTGTTACTGAGCATTTTAAGAGGGAGTGGGCATTAGGTCTATAGGTGGACGCCTTTTCGAGATATCGCCATTAGGGTGGGCCAGGGTGACTCTAGAATGTGTTTGTACGATATGGGTATCAAATGAAAGGTGGTAATGAGTATTTTAAAAGGGAGTAATCCTTAGTTCTATAGGTGGACGCCTTTTCGAGATATCGCCATAAAGGTGGACCAAGGGTGACTCTAGAATGTTTGTACGGTATGGATATCAAACGAAAGGTGTTACTGAGCATTTTAAGAGGGAGTGGGCATTAGGTCTATAGGTGGACGCCTTTTCGAGATATCGCCATTAGGGTGGGACAGGGGTGACTCTAGAATGTTTGTACGATATGGGTATCAAACGAAAGGTGTTACTGAGCATTTTAAGAGGGAGTGGACATTAGGTCTATAGGCGGACGCCTTTTCGAGATATCGCCATTAGGGTGGGCCAGGGGTGACTCTAGAATGTTTGTACGATATGGGTATCAAACGAAAGGTGTTACTGAGCATTTTAAGAGGGAGTGGACATTAGGTCTATAGGTGGACGCCTTTTCGAGATATCGCCATTAGGGTGGGCCAGGGTGACTCTAGAATGTGTTTGTACGATATGGGTATCAAATGAAAGGTGTTACTGAGCATTTTAAGAGGGAGTGGGCATTAGGTCTATAGGTGGACGCCTTTTCGAGATATCGCCATTAGGGTGGGCCAGGGTGACTCTAGAATGTGTTTGTACGATATGGGTATCAAATGAAAGGTGTTACTGAGCATTTTAAGAGGGAGTGGGCATTAGGTCTATAGGTGGACGCCTTTTCGAGATATCGCCATTAGGGTGGGCCAGGGGTGACTCTAGAATGTTTGTACGATATGGGTATCAAACGAAAGGTGTTACTGAGCATTTTAAGAGGGAGTGGACATTAGGTCTATAGGTGGACGCCTTTTCGAGATATCGCCATTAGGGTGGGCCAGGGTGACTCTAGAATGTGTTTGTACGATATGGGTATCAAATGAAAGGTGTTACTGAGCATTTTAAGAGGGAGTGGGCATTAGGTCTATAGGTGGACGCCTTTTCGAGATATCGCCATTAGGGTGGGCCAGGGTGACTCTAGAATGTGTTTGTACGATATGGGTATCAAATGAAAGGTGTTACTGAGCATTTTAAGAGGGAGTGGACATTAGGTCTATAGGTGGACGCCTTTTCGAGATATCGCCATTAGGGTGGGCCAGGGTGACTCTAGAATGTGTTTGTACGATATGGGTATCAAATGAAAGGTGTTACTGAGCATTTTAAGAGGGAGTGGGCATTAGGTCTATAGGTGGACGCCTTTTCGAGATATCGCCATTAGGGTGGGCCAGGGGTGACTCTAGAATGTTTGTACGATATGGGTATCAAACGAAAGGTGTTACTGAGCATTTTAAGAGGGAGTGGACACTAGGTCTATAGGTGGACGCCTTTTCGAGATATCGCCATTAGGGTGGGCCAGGGGTGACTCTAGAATGTTTGTACGATATGGGTATCAAACGAAAGGTGTTACTGAGCATTTTAAGAGGGAGTGGGCATTAGGTCTATAGGTGGACGCCTTTTCGAGATATCGCCATTAGGGTGGGACAGGGGTGACTCTGGTATGTTTTTGTACGATATGGATATCCAATTAAAGGTATTAATGAGGGTTTTAAAAGCGAGTGGCCCTTAGATGTATATGTGAAGGCGTTCTCGCGATATCGACCAAAATGTGGACCAGGTGATCCAGAAAATCATCTGTCGGGTACTGCTAATTTATTTATATATGCAATACCACTAACAGTATTCCTGCCGAGATTCCAAGGGCTGTTGATTTCGCCTTGTAGAACTTTTTCATTTTCTTCTACTTAATATGGTAGGTGTCACACCCATTTTACAAAGTTTTTTCCAAAGTTATATTTTGCGTCAATAAACCAATCCAGTTATATGAATTATGGCATTTTTTTCATTTTTCGTAATTTTCGATATCGATAAAGTGGGCGTGGTTATGGTCAGATTTCGCCCATTTTTTATACCAAGAAAAAGTGAGTTCAGGTAAGTACGTGGGCTAAGTTTAGTAAATATATATCGGATTTTGCTCAAGTTATTGTGTTAACGGCCGAGCGGAAGGACAGACGGTGGACTGTGTATAAAAACTGGGCGTGGCTTCCACCGATTTCGCCCATTTTCACAGAGAACAGTTACCGTCATAGAATCTATGCTCCTACCAAATTTGAGAAGGATTGGTAAATTTTTGTTCGACTTATGGCAATAAAAGTATTCTAGACAAACTAAATGAAAATGGGCGGAGCCACGCCCATTTTGAAATTTTCTTTTATTTTTGTATTTTGTTGCATCATATCATTACTGGAGTTGAATTTTGACTTAATTTACTTATATACAGTAAAGATATTAAATTTTTTGTTAAAATTTGAATTTAAAAAAATTTTTTTTTAAAAAGTGGGCGTGTTCTTCATCCAATTTTGCTAATTTTTATTTAGCACATATAGAGTAATAGTAGTAACGTTCCTGCCAAATTTCATCGTGATATCTTCAACGACTGCCAAATTACAGCTTGCAAAACTTTTAAATTACCTTCTTGTAAAAGTGGGCGGTGCCACTCCCATTGTCCAAAATCTTACTAATTTTCTATTCTGCGTCATAACGTCAACCCATCTACGAAGTTTCGTCGCTTTATCTGTCTTTTGTAATGAATTATCGCACTTTTTCGGTTTTTCGAAATTTTCGATATCGAAAAAGTGGGCGTGGTTATAGTCCGATATCGTTCATTTTAAATAGCGATCTGAGATGAGTGCTCAGGAACCTACATACCAAATTTCATCAAGATACCTCAAAATTTACTCAAGTTATCGTGTTAACGGACGGACGGACGGACGGACGGACGGACATGGCTCAATCAAATTTTTTTTCGATCCTGATTATTTTGATATATGGAAGTCTATATCTATCTCGATTCCTTTATATATGTACAACCAACCGTTATCCAATCAAACTTAATATACTCTGTGAGCTCTGCTCAACTGAGTATAAAAATATTCATAGATAAATATGTATTTGGTGTGTGTGCGTCGAACAGAAATCATTGCCACTTCATTGTCAGCACTTTGTACAGGAATTTGGTTCCATTGCGCAAGATAATGACAATTGTCATTAGTTGGCTACCCTCGAGCTATTAACTACATTATGGACATTTTACTATTGCCCTATAAATTAAATGTACAAACTCGTATTTGAAACATATATCGATAATATAATATTCGTATTTGCAGGTAAAAGTAAATGCATTCATAGGGGCTGACTACATTAACGACGGCGGTGTAGCCGCCACATCTGTCATATTATTTTTACACATGTTCTTATGAGCGTCGCTATTTTCGGCGCGACAAAGCAGCACGACAATCAATCACGACAGCCGTTGTAGCCAGATTAAACCTAATTCTATTTGTGAGAAGCGACAGTGAGTGGCGTCCTTTTATTTTGTCAATAAAAACTAAAATATAAGTAAATAACAGATAATAAAAGCTAAAATCATTCTTTTGGGCGTTTTTAAAACATAATTAATATATGTTTCTAAATTGTTCGCTACTGTTTGCTGTAATTTATATTGGTGGCTGCCGCTTTCAAAATAATCACGAAGCCAATGCTTGGCTACGGTTGTCGTCAAGCCTTCTTTATTGTGGTTGTGGTCTGTAGATGCCGTGTTGAATGTGATCGGCCCTATAGACTATGCCTCATACATATAAACCTAGTAAATATATATGCACATAAACCATAGAATGTTACCTCACTTGATCAGCTTACATTGACCTTTTTGTAAAATGCATCAACAATTTCTTTGAAAGAAATAAAAACAAAAACAAAAATTTCAATAGGATTAACCTTTTGTGGCATTCATTATTTGAGCACAAAAATTAGACGTGGGAAAAAGGAAATTGGCGATTTGTTACACTGCACTCAAATTGTAGTCGCAGGCAGGATAGTAAATGTACATAGGTAAATGACTTGTAGAATGAAGGCGACGCGTCGTGAGAAAGGTCAAATGAGTAATGGAGAAACTCTGTGCAGTACAAATGTTGCTCAAAATTTATTCAATGGGTTAAATTGTTTAGTCAGGTTAGTTTTAATTGGATTCTTGGCCTTGTCGTGAATACAACGTTATATATTAGATATTAAGTGGCAGGGTCTGAACCTTACTATGATCGTAGCATACTAACGATGCTTCTCAAAAGGTTTATAAATCTAAAAGCGAGTACGCTTTAATCAGGATCTACAACAAGTTTTCAGGTAACAAAACTTATTATGATGCCTTTTTCTCGTTTTCCTTCAGAAAACGAATAAGCATTTACGCCTCGGAAAAGAAGTCCCGAGGATAACAATCCTTATTTGCAAGAAGCGGGATAGGCTGCAGAGGACCTCGAAAGTTTAAAACCACAGGGCAAGAGCGGGACGTAGATGTCACCACATGGGTGCTGGAGGAGGCAAATAGATTAATGGTGCTGCGAGTCTTACAGATAAACCCCCAACACAGTAAAGTGGCGTCGAGCGAACTCCTCCTAGCCATCCTAGCGCGCAAATCGAAGGAAGGGTGCAATCTACAGTCATGGTAAGCAGACAGCTGCATTTACATATGCTGCCTCATTACACTACTGATGACGTTGCAGTGGTGGCCGCCGAGCAGAAGAATAAGCAAGCATTTATATGGCTCATACGGCGCAGGCACCAACGGTGGAATGCAAGAGGCTTGTACAGGAGGAAGGGCGTAAAGGGCGGTTATAGGCGCGGATGCAAATGTGAACCACAATGCATGGGAGGAGGAAATACGAATGAGAGAAGCGAGTTTATTTTTTGTTACATCCTGCAAACAGGCGAAGTGTTGGTAACATCCAGCAAAGTTCTTAATATTACATTGAGCTCTCAACGTAATATATCAAGGTATGATTGGATGATTCCAGCTAGACCATCCTTCTACAAAACATACGTGCATCAGCCTCAGCATTCCCCTTGAGAGGTTGGATAAGGGAGGAACATTTAGAAACCCTAGCTCAACGAACTGGACAAAATTCCAGAAATATGTAGGCACTGTTTACACAACAACAACCATGGGGCCTCTTCGTGTGGGCTGGATGTTCCTAATACGGGTCAATATTTGCCAGTTTTGGCGTTTTCGACAAGCATGACTTATGTTATGGCGTGGGCAGTGCTTGTGCATTCCCGCGTTCTCTCCGCATCAGAACGAGGGCTCTGGAAAATGAATTATGAAACGTTCATTAACTTATTAAAATCAGGACGAAGCTTTCGCACCACAAGCGTGAATATCGGTATTTGACGGTGAAGTATCTTACCACAAATTTGCGTTTTTCGATTGCAAGGCGATGGTGTCAGAAAGTTTAGTGTGGTCATATTAATCGTTCCCAAGATGGTCGGGCTAATACCTCAATGGTGCTTGTTACCGGAACGTTCCGGATCTATAAAAGGTAAAGGACCATCAAGATCGATAACACTCCACAAAACCTTCGCGGAGTGTTTTTATCATTAATATAACAACAACAACTATCAGCGAAGGCTTGGCTTTGGACCCCTGCCCACAGTTGACCTATAAGCATGTTTATTGGAGGATAAGCATTTTGGTACCCGTTTTCAAAACAATTCCGCATAATCATAAAATGGTGGGATCTCAATGTTGTATGCCAACTCCGAACGGCAGATAATTTTTATTGTATTAGATGGTTTTTATGGTAGAAATCTAAAAAATTTAAGCAGGTTTTTGAAAAAAAAAACTGTCACATCAATCCAAGAGTTTTAGATGGGCAGCGCTACCCAATTACTGGTGCCTCTGTTTCTGTTTTTACATATAAATCATCCCCCTAAAATATAGAGGAATGTTACAGACATGCATTGTCCTTTGAAATATATGAATCCGGCTCGCATAAATAAATAAAAGGTAAATAATAATTTGTGTAAATTAGTAATTCATCATGAATTAAAATGTAAAGAGTTTTTGGTGGATCTTCTGAAAAAGTTTGTACTACATACGTATGTCCTATACGTTTAACTTTCTACCTCCAACAAAGCTGGAAGTTTTGTAAGATTTTTTAGGGATGGAAACACATTTGACAGTATTACTTTCACTTTCAAGTGGGTTTGTTACACTTTTCATCATTACGACAACAGTAGTCGAAACCGTAACTCATTTAGTATCCCCTTTTAGCATTAGCGTTAGGTGGCACTTTCAAGCTGCAAAATATATGTTTTTAATAACCATTTATTTTTCTACTCCGAATCTTGTACCAGGTGTTGTTATCTCAACAGCTGATTATTATTTATAGAACGCCTTGTACAACAATATGTCATTTAATCGAAATCAATTAAATTTTTCTTTTGACTTGAAATTCTTCTGCACGCAAATTGGGTTGGATTGGTTTTACCATCGCCTTGTATAGATTCGCCTTGGACAATCAAATGAGAAATGCCAAGTAAACCCGATTTGATTTTTTTACTCTGTTATGAATTCAATAATGCAACACTTAGATAATAAGGAATTTGTATTTTACATGAAATATTAGGTCAATAAATGTTTTATTGTAGAAAACTATTAATTGTAGAAAACTATAAATTAAACATTAATCCTCTGGGTAAATTTGGTAAAAATGTATTTACTGAATACAAATTTTCTTCCATCATACCAGCTAAGCAGGATTTTACGACCTAAGACATATTTTAATTTTTTTCCACCACCCATCTTGACACAAGGTAGGTACTTGCGTTTTGAGTCTTCCGTCATACCTGTTCTGACCTCTACTGAAAACAGGTCGGGTTGACCAGCTCCACTCAATGATGATGATCCATCCATTCCATTTACACTTTTCTTCCTTTCCTTTTACTCTGACAACACATAAGGCGTAGTTATGAAAAAACTACATACTCCGAAATCTTACATATAAATAATAAATATAGTTTACAAAACTAAAAAACACACATCTAGTATCTACAATCCACTTAGATATTTGATGATGATAGCACCGTAGCACAGAGGCTCGTGTCTTCGCTATTAAGCACCACAACTCGTTTAGTAGAGAGTTATTGATTGCCGCTAGATGGGTATAACTTTCCTTTGCGCGCCTAGCCTAGAGAGTTACAAACAAGCATACATACATGCAAGTGAAGCTAATATAAGCGTGTTAAAAATAAGCCTCTGTGTGAGCGTCTAAAGACCTTTAGTTATTTTAGACCAAGTTAAAGACGAAATCAGTTTAAATTGTCACTCTGGCCGTTTGCATAAAAGTTTACTACTCATCTCAGGTTAAGCGGCCAAAGCGGTCAGCTAAAAAACCGACGCACAGTGGCATTTATGCATGATTTAGATGCGAAAAATTAATAAATCACTGAAAAATTAATATAATTCATTCGGGTTGGTGTCGAAATTCTGTATGTACAAAATTCTGCTTTCTAAAATTCTGCTTTCAAAATTCTGTATTACAAAATTCTGTATTACTAAATTCTGTATTAAAATATAACGTTAACAATGTTAAAGAGGTCATGTAGTTATTTTGAAAAGTGCGCCATCGGCCGCGCTTATAAAAAATAACCCTGGGCTACGCCATGCCAAGTCCGGGTGTGTGGTATAACCATGGCTACGCCATGCCATGATTCCGGAATTTTGACTTCCAGAATTAAACATGCAGAATTTTGAAAAAGCAGAATTTTAGAAAGCAGAATTTTTTTGCAATTTACAGAATTTTCTCACCCAGAATTTTGTAATACAGAATAATGACACGCTCCCTTTCATTCAAACCAAGTGTATATGTTGTATTCCTTACCCCCCTTCAGTGAGGATAGGCGAAGGTGGGTGGGGGTTGGAGCGCTCCTCCCAAAATTTTGAATTGACCCCAAACAAAAACTTCCTTATAGCCTTATCTCATCATTTTGTTCACAGTTATACACCTATATTTAAATTTCTTATCTGTATAAAATGTTCAAAAATATACAGATCCTGTAATCTAGAGCCGACCAATTAATTCCGCAAAAAGAGAATAAATTTCGTTCAAAGCAAGTTTGTATGTTAATATAATTTCTCGGGATATATTTTAAACTTTTTTGGAATTAATATAAGACACGCCCCCATTGTGATATAATAAAAACAAACAATAAATGCAAAAAAAAATCTCTTCAAAAACTTTGCAAGAAAATTCTCTTTGATGTAATTCACTTGATTCCATCTCATACGAAGCTTCCTCTCTGAAACCTAAAACAGTACACAAGTGGTCTAAAACGGATTTATCCTTTTGCTTTTGGCCACGTTCTGCAACCCACACCTTGTACCACTCCCACTTTGTTATCGTCATTATATCAAAACGAGGACCTACGGGGGTGAAGAATCATTTGAGTTATATGTAATAATTTTGAATTATTGTAGAAATTCAAAAATTATTGTGGTTCAGCGTGGTTCAAACTTTTGGCAGGCTTTTCTTTTCATGGTTTTATATATTTTCAGCACAAAAAAAACACACATTAAAAAACTCATAATTTAGTAAAAAAATACTCAGCTAAAAAACTTTTTAACACCTGCAAATTAATATACTTACGTATAGATTTTAAATAACCAAAAAATATTTAAGCTTTTGTTTCACAAAAAGTTTTATTTAATTTTAAACCAGACCTGTTAAATAATGATTAAAAATTTGAATTATTATTAATTATAATGAGTTTTCCTCAGCCAATTGTTTAATGATTAAGTGCCAGTAGGTATGCCCTTTTAATGATTATTAATTAATTATTTTTATTAAAAAAATGTAATTAATTAATTAATTATTTTTAATTGCATAATTAATACAAACAATTTTGATTAATTTTAATTATTTTCTCGTTTGTCCTATGGAATGATAAACATAATTATTTGATTGTTTTAATTAATTTTGATTATTTTTAATTACATAATTAATATAATTATTTGATTAATTTCTATTAATTTTGATTATTTAAATTACATAATTAATACAATTAAATGATTATTTTTGATTAATTTTAATTATTTCTGTGTTTTTCCAGCATCATAATAATTTCAACAAAGTAAAGAAAATATTACAAGGATATTTATCCCTGAACGGGCAGTATAGTAACGTAAAAGAAATACATTAGATACATAAGAATAACAAACAAGGGAAAAAGTACATTGTTTTATTAAATATCAACTAACTACACGATATTACACGACATACGGGTACTATTTTTTTATTATTAGGTGCAAGGAAAGGGATTACATATACACAAACAAGTAAGGCTTATATAAGCGTGTTAAAAAAGATGAAGTGCTGTTTGCATTTGCTTTAAATAAAACGAGTTTTTCAAATGAAAAATCCATCAAGGATTAACGCCTTGGAGAATTTATAATGCCTGCGAAAGGGAAAAGCCTCTCAACTGAGGCAGACGACGTCAGTAGTGTTAAATAGTATCGGCGCTTCTTTTAGTATTTGGTGCTTTTTTTCAAATTTCCGCATCTATGGAACAATCGCGTAGGTAGCTGTAAAGCTGACTTTGAACAAGGATCCTCAAAGTTTCTTTAGAAGGTGAAACTTGCGCAATTAACTCTCATTAATCGCAATGACGTTTGGTTAGTGTTCGTACCGTAGACTTCAAATGAAACTTTGCCTTGTTGATGATACAAGCATATGGTTGATACAACTCTTTCGTATATAACATCTTCTAGCAAATCACTGTTTGTCTTCTGCAACACCTTGAGCCAGTTGACTTTAACATCTGGTGTTAAAACAGAAGCAGATATTGCAATATTTGCTTCGGGAGCTAAAGAAAAGAAAATATTGAAACGTTGCCTTAACTGCGCTTCTAATTTTTCCGAAATAAAGCTTAAAAATGTATTGTTTCTTCTACTAAGTTTCTTTAGTTTGTTGCTTAGTGTCATGCGCAGTGGAAGCAAATATCCGTACACAACGTTTCCTTCCTCTTGCAAAAAATTAAGAGCTTCTGCTATGGACTACATTATACAGATATATAATTGTGAATACCCGAATATAAAATTACAGGAAGATTTGTTTGAAGTTGATGCGGAGCTTTCGAGCTTGTTTTTTCTTTTGATCCGTTTTGGTAAATAAGTTGGATCACGAACAACGTCGTCCGCAGAGAAATCCGCCATATTTTTTTCTCCAAGCATGTTTTCGACATAAATTTTTTCTGCAATTAATTCATAATATGTAGGCTTATTGAATGGTCAACAAATTTATACAGATATATACTTACGTCTGTGGTATAATAAGCCAAAATTGACGCTCTCCAATTTGGTTTTTAAAAGTTTTCACAAAAAGCAGCGACACTTGACAATATCAGTAAGAATAAATATGTATCTTATATTTCTTGAGCTAGCACAAGTATGTACATACATACAATAGTACATTTGCTTTCAGCCACTTATTACTTACTTCAAACATTTTCTCTTTCATGTTAATAATTCAAAATAATCATATAATTGGAAATAATTAATTGAAATTAATCAAATAATTAAACTCAATTATTAATTGTTTGATTAATTTTAATTTTTTGATTTATTTTAATTGTTTGATTACTTTTAATTACTTAATTGTTCTTAATCATATGATTGTCTTTAATTTAAAACAATGGGTACATTTTTTAATAATTTTTGATTATTTTTTAAATGATCAATAATCATGATTATTTTTAATTATTTTTTTAATTAATTAATTATTAATTGCTGGGCGCTGTGCAAAAAATTAATTAATCATTAAAATTAAAAAGGGAAACGAAATTAATGATTATTAATGTTAATGGAAATTTAACAGGTCTGTTTTAAACCAAGCTTTATTTCACTTCTGTAAATTGCTCTACTTAGAAAGTCGTCAACAACTCACAGTTTGACAGCAGATTGAAATGAAGAGCAATAACTATAAATAATTATAATTACCGTTTTATACTGTGAACATTTTAGAAAACAAACTGCATTCAAATCTAAAAAAAAGTTGATTTGAAAATTTTTACTTTTTCGCGTCTAAACCAAACTAAACTAAAAAATGCCACTGTGCCATGCCTAAAAATAGAACACCTTAATGTTCATAGCTCTTGCCCATTACGCCAACGCCATAAAATGAAATGTAAATTACTTAAGTCATGACTTTTGATTAAAAATCCGATACGATTTTTACGTCTTGACCATAAGAACAATGCTTTACCCCCCAACTTTGAATAAAATACTGCCATAAAAGCGCAGTAAACACAAAAACCTGTTCGATGTCTGAAAAAGATCAAATAAACTATCATGACTTTCCGCTGCCACATTAGTGTAGTATCTATTTACTCCCGTAAACATATGTATATTTAAATAGTACATAGAAATATGTACATATGTATGTGTAGTTGCATATGTATGTATGTACATATATTTCCACAGTTACCCCTCAGTGTTCCTGGTTCCGATTACGGTAATAGTTCTAAGAAGAGGTTGCTATAATGAATAATTGTAATTGGTAAATTACAAATACTTGGTAATTAAAAAATTTAACTATCATGTACAATTACTTTTACTGATATTCGGGAATGAATACATCTGTTTCAAATCCTAATTAATTAATTTAATTATTTCCATTATTTGCTAATATCTGGTGAACTCAAAGAGACAACGCAACTAGGGTAACGGTTTGGTTTGCCACATACATATTTGCTTGCCGCGTTTATACGTATATTGCTATGCACATCGGTATCACAGCAACGGCCCAGAAACAAATAGATTTTGCATCTAACGGTTAACCATAAAAAGCAATTCGGCTGATCACTGATAACAACCGATATCCGAGAACAAAAAATGGTTTTCTCATATTTTGTTATATTTGGTTATTTTTTTATTTTTTCTG
Organism: Eurosta solidaginis; assembly: GCF_040869045.1. NCBI lineage: Eukaryota > Metazoa > Arthropoda > Insecta > Diptera > Tephritidae > Eurosta > Eurosta solidaginis. The sequence goes on along the minus strand of NC_090321.1, from coordinate 160,725,384 downwards.
TCTTTCACCGTGAATAGTTTTTATTTTTTAAGGTTTAGGGTGATGAATTGTCCAAAGTTTTTGTAAAACTGAAATGCGTTTCGGATATGGTAAATCTCTCATCCGCTCTGTTACAATTAGCATAATGATTACTTAACATAAGTTTATCATAAGGCCCAGCAAATACTTTTTATTCTTCAATTAGAAGAAAATTTTTCACAGTAAGGTCACCCCTCGGCAGTGTTTGACAAGCACTCCGAGTGTATTTCTGCCATGAAAAGATTCTCAGGAAAACTCATCTTGCATATGTCGTTCGGAGTCGGCAAAAAACAAATAGGTCCCGTGCCGCCAAATTGTAGGAAAAATTAAAAAGAGTAATCGCGCCTTACATTTATTTTTTTTTATTGAAAATTTATCGATTTTTCGCCGAAAAAAATATCCAATTTTTTTTTTTTTTTTTGAAAAAATCTCAATTTTTTATCGAAAACAATCCTTTTTTTATCGAAAAGATATCGATAGTAAATCGATATTTTTCGACAGCTTACCGATAACAAATCGGCATTACTTCGATAAAACATCGACATTTACGAAACTGCCTGATGATGATTACGTGGCGGTTTTCGAAATGGTGCCATCGCAATATGCCAGTAAATGTTTCTTTCTTTCTTTTCAGTTTCTCTTAGAAAAACATAATAATTGAATACTCAATTATTATAAGCCGGTGTTAAGCTCATGAATTCTTAGAATTTTCTATTTTTCCAAATTTCGATACCGATAGTTTTTTAAAAGCGGCGTGGTCGTATACAGAATTTTTGATTTTCAAAAGTGTATATATATTAGCGAGAACAACTTACCTGCCCAATTTCGATAGCATACTCTTAACTTTACAGTTTTCTCGTCATAAATATGGACGGTGCCACTCCCATTTCCAAATTTTACCAAATTTTTATTTAGAGTCATAATCATAACTTTATCGGCCTTTGCTAATGAATTATAACATAGTTTCCACATTTTTTGAAATAAGTAAGTGGTACGCTTTGTCGCGTCTTTACTTCGATTGATCAAAATAAATAATATAAAAGCAGTTAATAGCTTGGTTAAAAAACCAGCAGAAATCCTGAAAACTATACCAAATGTATACTGATATTGGTTTTCCTTTTTAAGAATTTCAGTAGATATACTGACAAAATCAGTAGGTAGCTAAACGTTGTAACTAAAATTATGCGCAGCACTGTACATAAAATTGGTAAACCTGCAGGACAAAGAGCGCAATGAATTTTCCGTTTAAAACTTAAGTTTATAAGGCAATGAAGGTCCAGTAAGTAAAAGGTAGGTGGGAAAACAATGATGAAGCAGAATGTGGCGCGAGACTCTGAAACTGGTTGTTTAATAAGTACAACAAATAGGCTTAAATGCACGCACCCATACACATGTATATATGTATTTATAAATTAATAACAAAATATCCACATTCTAATGCTAGAATTAATTTGAATAGTCTCAGCAATAAATCTAAATAATGAGCAGAGTGATTTAAGCTGGATGAACAATAGAAATCAACTATAAAACAAGCCGAAATGAGGAGAAGGGCCACTTCGAAAGAAATGTAAGAATTTCAAAGTGAAAAGAACTTCACAAAATTCCATTTTTTCCAAAAGCGCAATTAAAATTTTGTAGCACTACAAATAAAATCGTTTACTTAAAAATGGAAAAGGTTATTGAAGAAACTAATTTAGGCAATTGACGTGCCTATCGGGACAATAATCTCACATCTCCGCCTTAAATCAGCAGCCTAGAATAGCCATCAACATAATTTTGGGTTTCTGGAATTCTCACGAAAAAGGAAATGACTGAACATAAGCTGTGGAAATGTGCATTTGTACTAGCAAAGGTATGCATATACATACATATGTACGTAACTTTGTATGATAATTGCACAGTTAATATACATAAAGCAGTTTTGAGTCGAAAAATTTAATAAATATTCTCAATATGAAAGGAAATTACTTAGCTCAGGAACTGCTATGGTCAAAAGATATAGGAGAAACAAGTTCCGCTGAAATGTAATTTAAGCGTACTTTAATTTAACTATAGTCAGTAAATTAAGTGTGGTTATAAAATCGCATGCTTTTGCTTGTTGATTCAGAAATATGATGTACTAGTCCCGAGAAATCATCATCATCATTAATAGGCGCCTACCCTGCAAAAATCGCGAGTACTCCATGCATGCATGTATGGAGTACTCGCTATGGACCAAGCGAGTGCTCCAAAATTAACCACAATTCATACAAAAAATATGGTCCAATTAACATTGCGATGTCCTAGGACCGGACCATATACTCCAGCTCCGCATTACATCAGAGTAATCCATGGAGTACCCACAGTCCAATAAACATCGTGTAGTGATTACAATCGTTAAAAACGAGCAATGATCGGCTTACAAAATGTTCGTGTAGAAACATGAGTTGGTCCATCGCTGCATTACAGTGGAGTAGAATGGTAAGTACTCCAGTGGACCACATGGTCCAACGATTTTTGCAGGGTAACCGCCTACACCGTCAAAAGTATGCTACTACATACATACATATGTACATACATATACATAGAACCAAACCAAATTTTTTTTTGTTTTTGTTTTATCGGCCTATTGATAAAGGATTCAAGGTTCGGAACGAGTTCAAGGCCAGAACAATAATTTTTTGTAATGATTATTGTTTCTTTAATTTTTCTATAATTGAAAAATTGTATTTTGTTTTTGGAATAGTAAGTAGAAAATTGTTCAGACAACCTGCCACAGCTGGGCAGATAGATCTATTTCGAAGGGTGCTAAGCCTTCATCATCAGAACGCTTTAGGAAAGCTGCGCTAACCATTTAGCTATACAGCGGTGGTTTGTTTGACTGACAAATTGCTAATTCTATCCCTTCTTACCAACTATATTTAATCAGCGTTGCGCCATCTATTGCAAAACACTAATAATGTTGGATTTGTTTATTGTCAATTACTTTGTTTGACATTTCCCAAGTGCTCTTGGTTTATTAACAATTGTTTTTGTTTTATGCCTAAAGCGTACTGATGATGAAGGCTTACCACCTTTCGAAATGGATCTATCTCCGCAGCTATAGCAGGTTGTCTGAACAATTTTCTACTTACTATTCCAAAAACAAAATACAATTTTTCAATTATAGATAAATTAAAAACACAATAATCATTACAAAAAATTATTGTTCTGGCCTTGAACTCGTTTCGAACCTTCACATTTTTTTTTTGTTTCAAACATTGATCATACCGGTCTTCCTGAAGATGAGTGCACAGAACTGGGTTTCAATTTGAAACTTTAGAGATCTACACGGTGGTCTAGATTCGAAACGACGTGCCACAGATTTTTGTAGCTTATTCTACCCACTGAGCTACACATCTTTGTAACAAACCATATCTTAAAACCTTATATGTATAACAAAATGTTTCGAAAAAGCATCTGTAACTTGCAGCACTTTGTGAAAATAAATTTTTTTAATTGTTTAGCACCAAGTTTAAACTATTGGGGTTTGTTATATAGTCAGCATTGTATACAACTTTCTATTTTTAGATTTCTTTAACTTCTTTGGTTTTGATTGTAAACAATTTAAGATTTTAGACTTATTGTTCAAATAAGTTTTAAATTGAAATTGTATAAAACTAAAAAACACAGTAGTAAATTGAGAAATTTCAAATTTTGTACAAAAATTTTCAAAAATTGCTTAAGCCGCAAGGGAGGTCAATTCTTCCTCAACCTGCCTCTCCCAACTCAGTGGAGGTGTCCCCCTTTATCCAAACTGCGGTTTCGACTGAAATACTTTCTTGTCCGGAGCGTCTATCGATGCCTTTGGGTTTTTATTCAATTGCGTAAAGCTAATACAGCCGTTGGAATCACGAGCGGGAGCATAAATCTTCCGGAGAACTTGTATATGGAACACTCTGGAAACTATACCAAAATAATTCGATGATAGTCCTGAAATCATGCTGAAAATTGACAATGATTTTTTCAGACATCAATATATGCCATATACGTAAGCATTTGGTGAAATTTGAAGTTTCTAGCTGTTAAAATGGGGCAGAAATCGCAAAAAAAAATATATATATACTATATATACCATCATATATATATTATATATATCACCGATCTCTATGATTTTTTGACATAGCAATATATACTATATACGTAAGCAATCGGTGAAATTTGAAGCTTATAGCTGTTAAAATGGGGTAGAAATTGCGAAAAGTTTCTTATCTAAACAATCGGTTGAATGAGATATATACTATATATACAACCGATCTCTATGATTTTTTCAGCCAACAATATATGCCATATACGTAAGCATTCGGTTAAATTTGAAGCTTCTAGCTGTTAAAATGGGGCTAAAATTACGAAAATATATATATATATATATACTATATATACCACCATATATATACTATATATACCACCGATCTTTATGATTTTTCAGACAACAATATATGCTATATACGTAAGCATTCGTTGAAATTTGAAGCCTCTAGCTCTTAAAATAGGGCAGTAATTACGAAAAGTTTCTTATCTGAACAATCGGTTGTGGGGGATATATACTATATATACGACCGATCTCATCAATTTTTTCAGGCAACAATATGTGCAATATACGAAATTATATGGTTAAGTTTGAAGCTTCAATCTGTTAAATTGAGTAAGATATGACAAAAATCCCCTTTTTCTGAAAAATCGGTTGTATGGAGGATATATGCTATAGTGGTCCGATCCGGCCGGTTCCGACAAATGTCTAATCGGACACCCAAATACACCCGCTCACCAAATTTTATCAAGATATCTCAAAAATTGACGGACTAGTTTGCATACAAACAGACAGACGGACAGACGGACAGACGGACATGGCTAAATCAACTCAGCTCCTCAACCTGATTATTTCGGTATACTTAATGTTGGGTCTATCTATTTTCCTTTAAGGACTTACAATTTTGGGTTTCGTGACGAAATTAATATACCATTTCATTTTCATGAAAGATATAAAAATAGGTAGGTACTTTGTGTGAGGATGCAAAGCTTCACGTTTTTTGTGGTCTGCATGTAAAAACTATGACTGCGAATCACGTAATTCAAAAATATATGACCTAAACGTAACTATTTGATGAAATTTGATGAATTTTGAAGCTTCTAGCCGTAAAAAAGGGCCAAAAATGACAGTTTATATGAAGTATATAATATATATACCACCGATCTCTATGATTTTTTCAGACAACAATATATGCTATATGCGTAAGCATTTGGTGAAATTTGAAGCTTCTAGCTGTTAAAACGGGGCAGAAATTGCGCAAAGTTTCTTATCTGAACAATCGGTTGTATGAGATATATACTATGTATACCACCGATCTCAATGATTTTTTCAGACATCAATATATGCTATACACGTAAGCATTTGGTGAAATTTGAAGCTTCTAGCTGTTAAAATGGGGCAGAAATCGCAAAAAAAAATATATATACTATATATACCATCATATATATATTATATATATCACCGATCTCTATGATTTTTTGACACAGCAATATATACTATATACGTAAGCATTCGGTGAAATTTGAAGCTTATAGCTGTTAAAATGGGGTAGAAATTGCGAAAAGTTTCTTATCTGAACAATCGGTTGAATGAGATATGTACTATATATACAACCGATCTCTATGATTTTTTCAGACAACAATATATGCCATATACGTAAGCATTCGGTGAAATTTGAAGCTTCTAGCGGTTAAAATGGGGCTAAAATTGCGAAAATATATATATACTAGCCTTTACCCGCGGCCCCGTCCGCAAGGAAAATTTTAAATATATGGGCTATTCGCGTTAGCCTGCTTATTATCTGTTTAAAATTTTGTTTTCTGTCTAATGCATTTTATTTTTGTAATTAAGTAAAAAAAAGAACTAAATGAGCTGATAACCTGATAGGATCCCAAATGATCCCGAAATTATCCAGAAAAAGCTACGAAATGACGCCAACGCTATCGCGGACGGATCCCGAAAACCATCCAGAAATGCCCCGAAAGGGTCTCCAAAACTTCCCCGAATAGTCCCAAAAAAACCCGAAATGAGAGCTACACGATTCTAGACGTATCCAGAGAACCACACAGAAATGATCCCTGAAGGTGTTCCAAAATGATCCCGAAAAGGTTCCGAAATGACCCTGACGGGCTCCCGGGCGGATCTCAAAAACCATCCAGAAAATATCCAGGAAGGGTCCCTAAATTATCCCGACTAACTCCAGAAAAAGTTCCGAAATGGCCCCGAGGGGATCCACGATGGATCGCGAAAACCATACAGAAATGATTCCGGAAGGATTCCAAAATGATCCCGAAATAGTCCGGAATTGACCCAGATGGGATCCCGCACAGATCCAGAAATGATCCCGGAAGGGTGCAAAAACTATCCCGGAAAAGTAACAAAAAATCCCGAAATGGCTCCTACGGCATCCCGGACGGATCCAGAAATGATCTCGGAAGGGTCCCCAAATGATCCCAAAATGGTCCCGAAATAACCCTGATGGATCCGGCAAACCATCAAGAAATTATGCCGGAAGTGTCCCAAAATGATCCCGAAATAATACAGAAAAAGTCACGAAACGACCCCTAGAGGATCCCCAAATGATCCCGTATTAGCCCCGAAAAGGTCCCGAAATAACCCCGACGGGATCCCGGACAAATCCCGAAAACCACCCAGAAATGATGCCGGAAGGAATCCCAAATTATTCCGTAAAAGTCCCGCATTGATTCCGACGGGATCCCGAACGGATACCGAAAATCATCCAGAAGTGATGCCGAAAAGGTCCTCAAATGATCACCTAATAGTCCCGAAATGACCCTTAAGGGGTCATGGACGGATCCCATAAACCATCCAGAAATGATCCCGATATAGTCCCGAAGAAGTCCCGAAATGACCCTGACGGGATCTCGAACGCACCCCTAAATGACCCTGACGGGATCCCGGACAGATCCCGAAATCCATCCAGAAATGATCTTGGGAGGGACCCCAAATGATCCCGTAAAAGTCCCGCAATGATTCCGAGGGGATCCTGATCGGATACCGAAAACCATCCAGAAGTGATGCCGGAAAGGTAATGATCACCTAATAGCAAAATGACCCTGACGGCATCCCGGACTGATCCCAAAATCCATCCAGAAATGATCTTGGGAAGGTCCCAAAATTATCCCGAAATAGTCTCGGAAAAGTTCAGAAATTACCCTGACGGGTTCCCGGACGAATCCTGAAAGCCATCTCTAAATGATCCCGAAAAAGTCCCGAAATGACCCTGACTGGACCCCGAAAGGATCCCGAAAACTATCCAGAAATGATGCCGGAAATGTCCTCAAATGATCACCTAATAGTTCCGAAAAGACCCTGACGGGATCCCGAACGGATCCCGACAACTATCTAGAAATGATGCCGAAAGGGCCCGCAAATGATCCCGTATTAGTCGAGAAAAAGTCCCGAAATGAAACCGACGGGATGCCGGGCGAATCCCAAAAACCATCCAGAAATGATGCCGGAAGGGACACCAAATGATCCCGAAAAAGTCCCGCAATAATTCCGACGGGATCCTGAGCGGATACCGAAAACCATCCAGAAGTGATGCCGAAAAGGTCCTCAAATGATCACCTAATAGTCCCAAAATGACCCTGACGGCATCCCGGACAGATCCCGAAATCCATGCAGAAATGATCTTGGGAGGGTCCCAAAATTATCCCGAAATAGTCTGGGAAAAGTCCAGAAATTACCCTGACGGATCCCGGACGAATCCTGAAAACCAATCTTAAATGATGCCGAAAAAGTCCCGAAATGACCCTGATGGGACCCGGAAAGGATCCCGAAAACTAACCAGAAATGATGCCGGAAAGGTCCTCAAATGATCTCCCAATAGTTCCGAAAAGACCCTGACGGGATCCTGAACGAATCCCGACAACTATCCAGAAATGATACCGAAAGGGCCCGCAAATGATCCCGTATTAGTCGAGAAAAAGTCCCGAAATGACCCCGACGGGATGCCGGACGAATCCCAAAAGCCATCCAGAAATGATGTCGGAAGGGACCCCAATGATCCCGAAAAAGTCCCGCAATTATTCCGACGGGAATCTGAACGGATACCGAAAACCATCCAGAAGTGATGCCGGAACGGTCCTCAAATGCTCACCTAATAGTCCCAAAATGACCCTGAGGGCATCCCGGACAAATCCCGAAATCCATCCAGAAATGATCTTGGGAAGGTTCCAAAATGATCCCGAAATAGTCTCTGAAAAGTCCAGAAATTACCCTGACGGGTTCCCGGACGAATCCTGAAAGCCATCCTTAAATGATCCCGAAAAAGCCCCGAAATCACCCTGACGGGATCCCGAAAGGATTCCAAAAACTATCCAGAAATGATGCCGGAAAGGTCCTCAAATGATCCCCTAATAGTTCCGAAATGACCGTGACGGGATCCCGAACGGATCCCGACAACTATCCAGAAATTATGCCGAAAGGGTCCGCAAAGGATCCCGTATTAGTCGAGAAAAATTCCCGAAATGACCCCGACGGGATCCCGGACGAATCCCAAAAACCATCCAGAAATGATGCCGGTAGGTATCCCAAATGATCTCGAAATAATCCCGAAATGACCTCGTCGGCATCCCGGACGGATACCGAAAATTATCCAGAAATGATGCCGGAAAGGTCCACAAATGATCCCCTAATAGTCCCGAAATTACCCTGATGGGATCCCGGACGGATCCCGAAAACCATCCAGAAATGATGCCGGAAGAGCCCCCAAATGATCCCGAAAAAGTCCCCAAATGACCCCGTTGATATCCCGGACGGATCCCGAAAACCATCCAGAAATGATGCCGGAAGAGCCCCCAAATGATCCCGAAAAAGTTCCCAAATGACCCCGACGAGATCCCGCACGGATCCCGAAAACCATCCAGAAATGATGCCGGAAGAGTCCCAAATGATCCCGAAAAAGTCCCCAAATGACCCCGACATACTCCAGAAAAGGTTCCGATATGGCTCCGAGGGAATCAACGACGGATCGCGAAAACCATACAGAAATGATTCCGGAAGGATCCCAAAATGATCCCGAAATAGTCCGGAAATGACCCAGATGGGATCCCGCACAGATCCAGAAATGATCCCGGAAGGGCCCAAAAGCTATCCCGGAAAAGTAACAAAAAATCCCGAAATGGCTCCTACGGCATCCCGGACGGATCCAGAAATGATCTCGGAAGGGTCCCCAAATGATCCCAAAATGGTCCCGAAATGACCCTGATGGATCCGGCAAACCATCAAGAAATTATGCCGGAAGGGTCCCCAAATGATCCCGAAATAAAACAGAAAAAGTCACGAAACGACCCCTAGAGGATCCCCAAATGATCCCGTATTAGCCCCGAAAAAGTCCCAAAATGACCCTGACGGGATCCCTAAAGGGTTCCGAAAACAATACAGAAATGATGCCGGAAAGGTCCTCAAATGATCCCCTAATAGTCCCGAAATGACTGTGACGGGATCCCGACAACTATCCAGAAATGATGCCGAAAGGGTCCGCAAATGATCCCGTATTAGTCGAAAAAAGTCCCGAAAGGACCACGACGGGATCCCGGACGAATCACAAAAACCATCCAGAAATGATGCCGGTAGGTATCCCAAATGATACCGAAATAGTCCCGAAATGACCTCGTCGGCATCCCGGACGGATCCCGAAAATTATCCAGAAATGATGCCGGAAAGGTTCCCAAATGATCCCCTAATAGTCCCGAAATTACCCTAATGGGATCCCGGACGGATCCCGAAATCCATCCAGAAATGATGCCGAAAGGGTTCCCAAATTATCCCGTATTAGTCGCGAAAAAGTCCCGAAATGACCCCGACGGGATCCCGGACGGATCCCGAAAACCATCCAGAAATGATGCCGAAAGGATTCCCAAATGATCCCGTATTAGTCGCGAAAAAGTCCCGAAATTACCCCGACGGAATCCCGGACGGATCCCGAAAACCATCCAGAAATGATGCCGGATGAGCCCGAAAATGATCCCGAAAAAGTCCCCAAATGACCCCGACGAGATTCCGGACGGATCCCGAAAACCATCCAAAAATGGTGCCGGAAGAGCCCCCAAATGATCCCGAAAAAGTCCCCAAATGACCCCGACGATATCCCGGACGGATCCCGAAAACCATCCAGAAATGATGCCGGAAGAGCCCCCAAATGATCCCGAAAAAGTCCCCATATGACCCCGACGAGATCCCGCACGGATCCCGAAAACCATCCAGAAAGGATGCCGGAAGGGTCCCCAAATGATCGCGAAATAGTCCCGAAATGATTCCGAAGTAGTCCCGAAAATGTTCCAAAATAACGCCGACGGGATCCCGGACGGATCCCGTAAACTATACAGAAATGATCCCGGAAGGGTCCCAAAATGATCCCGAAATAGGTCCGAAAAAGTCCCGAAATTACCCCGGCGTAATCCCGGACCGATCCCGAAAACCATCCAGAAATGATCCCGGAAGGGTCTCGATATGACCCTTACGGGATTACAAATAAGGTGAAGCTAATTATAAAACCATGTTAATAAGGGAGCAGGCGCATTGGAGCGAATAAAAAGTTAGATAGAGACATACAGTTAAAGCTAATAAAAGCGTGCTAATAAAAACAATTGATGGAGGGCGGATGGCGGGAGTAGAGGAGAGGACCACTGATCGTTCCTCCAAAATTGTCTAGATCTCGTTCTGTATGTACCAGATACCAAAAACTATTGATTTAGGAGAAAATTTAGATTGAGCTATAACAATTTATGGATTTTACACCAGAGGGGTAGATAAAGGGGGGTGGGCGGAGGGTGTCACTGCTTACTTTGTAAGCCCTCGACTTATTTGACCCCTTGAGTCTGTGATATTGGTGAAGGCCAGTATACGTAAAGTTATAATGTGTAAAAATTATGAAAAATAATTTCTCGAAGGGGTCGTGGGACCCCCACCCCTCTTTCCATGTTCGAAAAAAATTTCGCTAGTAGACTACTGTCTGTGTCCCAAATTTCATCAAAATCCGTGTAGCCATTCAGGCGTGATTCAGTCGCAAAGACGAAAAAATATAATAATTAAATTATAACTGTTCCTAGGGAGCGGGGACCACGCCCCTTTTGAAAAATATATAGTTAGTAGATCCTTCTAGACTATTGGCTATATGTGTGCAAAATTTCATCCAAATCGGTCCAGCCCTTCTTGCGTTATTGAGTCACAAAGACAAACGTCTGGACAAACATCCAAACATCTTAACATCCAAACTTTCCCATTTATAATATACTAGCCTTTACCCGCGGCCCCGTCTGCAAGGAGAAAATAAAATATATGTGCTATTCACGTTAGCCTGCTTATCAAGTTGTCTGTTTAAAAATTTTTTCTGTCAATGGGCACGCTTACATGAACAGTACAATACACTTTTTTCGAATTAAAAAAATACATTTTGTTTCTAAGTTAAATTAATTGATATGACAGGGGTGAAAGAATTACTACTCATAGAACAAAGGAGTGAAACTACAATTAGCTAAAACCAAAAAGAAGTTTTTAAATGAAAGCAGTGTTGCTTTTTCGGGTATTTAGTTGGTTAAAATATTACAAAAATTTTAATTATAGTTGTAATAGTTCGTTACAGGATTCATTTAAAAATAGAACGAAAAAGCTGTGATATATTAAAGATAAAACATACCGAATTTTAATTACGAATAATTTGCCGTAAATCCACGGCCATGTGTGCTGAATTACCGGTTTCGAAGAGACCTAAAATGATCCCGGAAGTGTCCCTAAATGACACCAAATAGTCACGAAATGATGCCGACGGGATCCTGGACAAATCTCGAAAACTATCCAGAAATGATGCCGGAAGGGTCCCAAAATAATCCCGAAGTAGTCACGAAAAGTCCCGAAATGACCCTGACGGGATCCCGGACGGATCCCGAAAACCATCCAGATTTGATTCCTGAACGGTCCGCAAATGATCCCGATATAGTCCGAAAAAGTCCCGAAAAAACTCTGACGGGATCCCGGACAAATCCCGAAAATCGCCCAGAAATTATCCCGGAGGAGTTCCCAAAATGATTCCGAAATAGTAGTCACGAAAAAGGCCCGAAATGACCCTGACGGGATCCCGAAAACCATCCAGAAATGACTCTGGAGGGATCCCCAAATGATCCCGGAAAAGTCCACAAACCATCCAGAATTGATCTCTGAAGGTTCCGCAAATGATCCCGAAATAGTCCCGAAAGTCACGAAAAACTCATACCCATCCCGAAAATCATGAAGAAATTATCCTGGAAGGGTCCCAAAATTACCCCGAAATAACTCTGACGTTATCCCGGACGGATCCCGAAAACCATCCAGAAATGATGCCGGAATGGACCCCAAATGGTCCCGAAATGACACCGACGGGATCCCGGACGGATACCGAAAACCATTCAGAAATGATGCCGGCAGGTACCCCAAATTATCCCGAAATAGTCCCGAAATTACCCTGACGGGATCGCGGACGGATTCCGAAAACCATCCAGAAATGATGCCGATAAGGTCCCCAAATGATCCTGTATTAGTCGAGAAAAAATTCCGAAATGACTCCGACGGGATCCCGGACGGATCCCGAAAACCATCTAGAATTGACACCGGAAGGTACCCCAAATGATGCCGAAATAGTCCCCGAAATGACATCGACGGGATCCCGGACGGATCCCGAAAACCATCCAGAAATGATGCCGGAAGAGACCCCAAATGATCCCGCTAAAGACCCAAAATGACCCCGACAGGGTCCCGGACGGATCCCGTAAACATATAGAAATGATGCCGGAAGAGACCCCAAATGATCCCGCAAAAGTCCCAAAATGACCCCGACAGGATCCCGGACGGATCCCGTAAACCATCCAGAAATGATGTCAGAAGAGACCCCAAATGATCCCGCAAAAGTCCCAAAATGACCCCGACAGGATCCCAGACGAATCCCGAAAACCATCCAGAAATGATACCGGGAGAGACCCCAAATGATCCCGCTAAAGTCCCAAAATGACCCCGACAGGATCCCGGACGGATCCCGTAAACCATCCAGAAATGATGCCGGAGGAGACCCCAAATGATCCCGCTAAAGTCCCAAAATGACCCCGACAGGGTCCCGGACGGATCCCGTAAACCATCCAGAAATGATGCCGGAAGAGACCCCAAATGATCCCGCAAAAGTCCCAAAATGACCCCGACAGGATCCCGGACGGATCCCGTAAACCATCCAGAAATGATGCCGGAAGAGACCCCAAATGATCCCGCAAAAGTCCCAAATGACCCCGACAGGATCCCGGACGGATCCCGTAAACCATCCAGAAATGATGCCGGAGGATACCCCAAATGATCCCGCAAAAGTCCCAAAATGACCGCGACAGGATCCCGGACGGATCCCGTAAACCATCCAGAAATGATGCCGGAAGAGACCCCAAATGATCCCGCAAAAGTCCCAAAATGACGCCGACGGGATCCCGGACGGATCCCTAAAACCATCCAGGAATGATTACGGAAAGGACCCAAACTGACCCCGAAAAAGTCCCGTAATGATCCCGGAAACCATCAAGAATTTATCTCTCGAAGGTACGCAAATGATCCCGAAAGTACCCCGACGGGATCCAGGACGGATCCCGAAAACTATCAAGAAATGATGCCGGAAGGGTCCCCAAATGATCGCGAAATAGTCCCGAAATGATTCCGGAATAGTCCCGAAAATGTCCCAAATCCCGTATTAGCCCCGAAAAGGTCCTGAAATAACCCCGACGGGATCCCGGACAAATCCCGAAAACCATCCAGAAATGATGCCGGAAGGAATCCCAAATGATTCCGTAAAAGTCCCGCATTGATTCCGACGGGATCCCGAACGGATACCGAAAATCATCTAGAAGTGACGCCGGAAAGGTCCTCAAATGATCACCTAATAGTCCCGAAATGACCCTTAAGGGGTCATGGACGGATCCCATAAACCATCCAGAAATGATCCCGATATATTCCCGAAGAAGTCCCGAAATGACCCTGACGGGATCTCGAACGCACCCCTAAATGACCCTGACGGGATCCCGGACAGATCCCGAAATCCATCCAGAAATGATCTTGGGAGGGACCTCAAATGATCCCGAAAAAGTCCCGCAATGATTCCGAGGGGATCCTGATCGGATACCGATAACCATCCAGAAGTGATGCCGGAAAGGTCCTCAAATGATCACCTAATACCAAAATGACCCTGACAGCATCCCGGACTGATCCCAAAATCCATCCAGAAATGATCTTGGGAAGGTCCCAAAATTATCCCGAAATAGTCTCGGAAAAGTTCAGAAATTACCCTGACGGGTTCCCGGACGAATCCTGAAAGCCATCTCTAAATGATCCCGAAAAAGTCCCGAAATGACCCTGACTGGACCCCGAAAGGATCCCGAAAACTATCCAGAAATGATGCCGGAAATGTCCTCAAATGATCACCTAATAGTTCCGAAAAGACCCTGACGGGATCCCGAACGGATCCCGACAACTATCTAGAAATGATGCCGAAAGGGCCCGCAAATGATCCCGTATTAATCGAGAAAAAGTCCCGAAATGAACCCGACGCGACGGGATGCCGGACGAATACCAAAAACCAGCCAGAAATGATGCCGGAAGGGACGCCAAATGATCCCGAAAAAGTCCCGCAATAATTCCGACGGGATCCTGAGCGGATACCGAAAACCATCCAGAAGTGATGCCGAAAAGGTCCTCAAATGATCACCTAATAGTCCCAAAATGACCCTGACGGCATCCCGGACAGATCCCGAAATCCATCCAGAAATGATCTTGGGAGGGTCCCAAAATTATCCCGAAATAGTCTGGGAAAAGTCCAGAAATTACCCTGACGGATACCGGACGAATCCTGAAAACCAATCTTAAATGATGCCGAAAAAGTCCCGAAATGACCCTGATGGGACCCGGAAAGGATCCCGAAAACTAACCAGAAATGATGCCGGAAAGGTCCTCAAATGATCTCCCAATAGTTCCGAAAAGACCCTGACGGGATCCCGAAAGAATCCCGACAACTATCCAGAAATGATACCGAAAGGGCCCGCAAATGATCCCGTATTAGTCGAGAAAAAGTCCCGAAATGACCCCGACGGGATGCCGGACGAATCCCAAAAACCATCCAGAAATGATTTTGGAAGGGACCCCAATGATCCCGAAAAAGTCCCGCAATTATTCCGACGGGAATCTGAACGGATACCGAAAACCATCCAGAAGTGATGCCGGAACGGTCCTCAAATGCTCACCTAATAGTCCCAAAATGACCCTGAGGGCATCCCGGACAAATCCCGAAATCCATCCAGAAGTGATCTTGGGAAGGTCCCAAAATGATCCCGAAATAGTCTCGGAAAAGTCCAGAAATTACCCTGACGGGTTCCCGGACGAATCCTGAAATGATTCCGAAAAATCCCCGAAATGACCCTGACGGGATCCCGAAAGGATTCCAAAAACTATCCAGAAATGATGCCGGAAAGGTCCTCAAATGATCCCCTAATAGCTCCGAAATGACCGTGACGGGATCCCGAACGGATCCCGACAACTATCCAGAAATTATGCCGAAAGGGTCCGCAAATGATCCCGTATTAGTCGAGAAAAAGTCCCGAAATGACCCCGACGGGATCCCGGACGAATCCCAAAAACCATCCAGAAATGATGCCGGTAGGTATCCCAAATGAGGCCGAAATAATCCCGAAATGACCTCGTCGGCATCCCGGACGGATACCGAAAATTATCCAGAAATGATGCCGGAAAGGTCCACAAATGATCCCCTAATAGTCCCGAAATTACCCTGATGGGATCCCGGACGGATCCCAAAAACCATCCAGAAATGATGCCGGAAGAGCCCCCAAATGATCCCGAAAAAGTCCCCAAATGACCCCGACGAGATCCCGCACGGATTCCGAAAACCATCCAGAAATGATGCCGGAAGAGCCCCAAATGATCCCGAAAAAGTCCCCAAATGACCCCAACATACTCCAGAAAAGTTTCCGAAATGGCTCTGAGGGAATCAACGGCGGAACGCGAAAACCATACAGAAATGATTCCGGAAGGATCCCAAAATGATCCCGAAATAGTCCGGAAATGACCCAGATGGGATCCCGCACAGATCCAGAAATGATCCCGGAAGGGTCCAAAAACTATCCCGGAAAAGTAACAAAAAATCCCGAAATGGCTCCTACGGCATCCCGGACGGATCCAGAAATGATCTCGGAAGGGTCCCCAAATGATCCCAAAATGGTCCCGAAATGACCCTGATGGATCCGGCAAACCATCAAGAAATTATGCCGGAAGGGTCCCCAAATGATCCCGAAATAAAACAGAAAAAATCACGAAACGACCCCTAGAGGATCCCCAAATGATCCCGTATTAGCCCCAAAAAAGTCCCAAAATGACCCTGACGGGATCCCGAAAGGATTCCGAAAACAATACAGAAATGATGCCGGAAAGGTCCTCAAATGATCCCCTAATAGTCCCGAAATGACCGTGACGGGATCCGGACAACTATCCAGAAATGATGCCGAAAGGGTCCGCAAATGATCCCGTATTAGTCGAAAAAAAGTCCCGAAACGACCACGACGGGATCCCGGACGAATCCCAAAAACCATCCAGAAATGATGCCGGTAGGTATCCCAAATGATCCCGAAATAGTCCCGAAATGATCTCGTCGGCATCCCGGACGGATCCCGAAAATTATCCAGAAATGATGCCTGAAAGGTTCCCAAATGATCCCCTAATAGTCCCGAAATTACCCTAATGGGATCCCGGACGGATCCCGAAAACCATCCAGAAATGACGCCGAAAGGGTTCCCAAATGATCCCGTATTAGTCGCGAAAAAGTCCCGAAATGACCCCGACGGGATCCCGGACGGATCCCGAAAACCATCCAGAAATGATGCCGAAAGGGTTCCCAAATGATCCCGTATTAGTCGCGAAAAAGTCCCGAAATGACCCCGACGGGATCCCGGACGGATACCGAAAACCATCCAGAAATGATGCCGGATGAGCCCCAAAATGATCCCGAAAAAGTCCCCAAATGACCCCGACGAGATCCCGGACGGATCCCGAAAACCATCCAGAAATGATGTCGGAAGAGCCCCCAAATGATCCCGAAAAAGTCCCCAAATGACCCCGACGATATCCCGGACGGATCACGAAAACCATCCAGAAATGATGCCGGAAGAGCCCTCAAATGATCCCGAAAAAGTCCCCATATGACCCCGACGAGATCCCGCACGGATCCCGAAAACCATCCAGAAATGATGCCGGAAGGGTCCCCAAATGAGCGCGAAATAGTCCCGAAATGATTCCGGAATAGTCCCGAAAATGTTCCAAAATAACCCCGACGGGATCCCGGACGGATCCCGTAAACTATACAGAAATGATCCCGGAAGGGTCCCAAAATGATCCCGAAATAGTCCCGAAAAAGTCCCGAAATTACCCCGGCGTAATCCCGGACCGATCCCGAAAACCATCCAGAAATGATCCCGGAAGGGTCTCGATATGACCCTTACGGGATTACAAATAAGGTGAAGCTAATTATAAAACCATGTTAATAAGGCAGCAGGCGCATTGGAGCGAATAAAAAGTTAGATAGAAACATACAGGTAAAGCTAATAAAAGCGTGCTAATAAAAACAATTGATGGAGGGCGGATGGCGAGAGTAGAGGAGAGGACCACTGATCGTTCCTCCAAAATTGTCTAGATCTCGTTCTGTATGTACCAGATACCAAAAACTATTGATTTAGGAGAAAATTTAGATTGAGTTATAACAATTTATGGATTTTACACCAGAGGGGGAGATAAAGGGGGGCGGGCGGAGGGTGTCACTGCTTACTTTGTAAGCCCTCGACTTATTTGACCCCTTGAGTCTGTGATATTGGTGAAGGCCAGTATACGTAAAGTTATAATGTGTAAAAATTATGAAAAATAATTTCTCGAAGGGTCGTGGGACCCCCACCCCTCTTTCCATGTTCGAAAAAAATTTCGCTAGTAGACTACTGTCTGTGTCCCAAATTTCATCAAAATCCGTGTAGCCATTCCGGCGTGATTCAGACGCAAAGACGAAAAAATATAATAATTAAATTATAACTGTTCCTAGGGGGCGGGGACCACGCCCCTTTTGAAAAATATATAGCTAGTAGATCCTTCTAGACTATTGGCTATATGTGTGCAAAATTTCATCCAAATCGGTCCAGCCGTTCTTGCGTTATTGAGTCACAAAGACAAACGTCTGGACAAACATCCAAACATCCAAACATCCAAACATCCAAACATCCAAACATCCAAACATCCAAACATCTAAACATCCAAACATCCAAACATCCAAACATCTTAACATCCAAACTTTCCCATTTATAATATATTAGATAATAGATAATATATTAGATATACTATATATATATACTATATATACCACCGATCTTTATGATTTTTTCAGACAACAATATATGCTATATACGTAAGCATTCGTTGAAATTTGAAGCCTATAGCTCTTAAAATAGGGCAGTAATTACGAAAAGTTTCTTATCTGAACAATCGGTTGTGGGGGATATATACTATATATACGACCGATCTCATCAATTTTTTCAGGCAACAATATGTGCAATATACGAAATTATATGGTGAAGTTTGAAGCTTCAATCCGTTAAATTGAGTAAGATATGACAAAAATTCTCTTTTTCTGAAAAATCGGTTGTATGGAGGATATATGCTATAGTGGTCCGATCCGGCCGGTTCCGACAAATGTCTAATCGGACACACAAATACACCCGCTTACCAAATTTTATCAAGATATCTCAAAAATTGAGGGACTGGTTTGCGGCGGCCACCGTGGTGTGATGGTAGCGTGCTCCGCCTATCACACCGTATGCCCTGGGTTCAACTCCGGGCAAAGCAACATCAAAATTTTAGAAATAAGATTTTTCAATTAGAAGAAAATTTTTCTAAGCGGGGTCGCCCCTCGGCAGTGTCTGGCAAGCGCTCCGATTGTATTTCTGCCATGAAAAGCTCTCAGTGAAAACTCATCTGCCTTGCAGATGCCGTTCGGAGTCGGCATAAAACATGTAGGTCCCGTCCGGCCAATTTGTAGGGAAAAATCAAGAGGAGCACGACGCAAATTGGAAGAGAAGCTCGGCCTTAGATCTCTTCGGAGGTTATCGCGCCTTACATTTATTTATTTTATCTCAAAAATTGAGGGACTAGTTTGCATACAAACAGACAGACGGACAGACGGACATGGCTAAATCAAATCAGCTCCTCAACCTGATTATTTCGGTATACTTAATGTTGGGTCTATCTATTTTCCGTTAAGGGCTTACAATTTTGGGTTTCGTGACGAAATTAATATACCATTTCATTTTCATGAAAGGTATAAAAATAAAGTACTTAAGGTGCGAAAAAATTAAGTGATGTGAATAAACAGTTCCATATAAAAATGCAATAAGTGTACTGAGACTTTTTTCCGGGTTTTAATGTGATCATTGTGGAAATATGAAGATTCTAATATTCGGATATTTAATGTTGGGATTCCCATTGTTGTCTGAAAAAATCATAGAGATCGGTTGTATATATAGTATATATCTCATACAACCGATTGTTCAGATAAGAAACTTTTCTCAATTTCTACCCCATTTTAACAGCTATAAGCTGCAAATTTCACCGATTGCTTACGTATATAGCATATATTGTTGTCTGAAAAAATCATAGAGATCGGTTGTATATATAGTATATATCTCATACAACCGATTGTTCAGATAAGAAACTTTTCGCAATTTCGACCCCATTTTAACAGCTGTAAGCTTCAAATTTCACCGATTGCTTACGTATATAGTATGTATCGTTGTGTCAAAAAATCATAGAGATCGGTGACATATATAATATATATATGATGGTATATATAGTATATATATATAGTATATAAATATATTTTTTTTGCGATTTCGGCCCCATTTTAACAGCTAGAAGCTTCAAATTTCACCAAATGCTTACGTGTATAGCATATATTGATGTCTGAAAAAATCATTGAGATCGGTGGTATACATAGTATATATCTCATACAACCGATTGTTCAGATAAGCAACTTTGCGCAATTTCTGCCCCGTTTTAACAGCTAGAAGCTTCAAATTTCCCAAAATGCTTACGTATATAGCATATATTGTTGTCTGAAAAAATCATAGAGATCGGTTGTATATATATTATATACTTCATATAAACTGTCATTTTTGCCCCTTTTTTACGGCTAGAAGCTTCAAAATTCATCAAATTTCATCAAATAGTTACGTTTACATCATATATTTTTGAAATACGTGATTCGTAGTCATAGTTTTTACCACAAAAAACGTGAAGCTTTGCATCCTTACACAAAGAACCTACCTATTTTTATACCCTTCATGAAAATGAAATGGTATATTAATTTCGTCACGAAACCGAAAATTGTAAGTCCTTAAAGGAAAATAGATAGACCCACCATTAAGTATACCGAAATAGTCAGGTCGAAGAGCTGAGTTGATTTAGTCATGTCCGTCTGTCCGTCTGTCTGTTTGTATGCGAACTAGTCCCTCAATTTTTGAGATATCTTGATAAAATTTGGTGAGCGGGTGTATTTGTGTGTCCGATTAGACATTTGTCGGAACCGACCGGATCGGACCACTATAGCATATATCCTCCATACAACCGATTTTTCAGAAAAAGAGGATTTTTGTAATATCTTACCCATTTTAACAGATTGAAGCTTCAAACTTCACCATATACTTTCGTATATTGCACATATTATTGCCTGAAAAAATTGATGAGATCGGTCAACCGATTGTTCAGATAAGGAACTTTTCGTAATTACTGCCCTATTTTAAGAGCTAGAGGCTTCAAATTTCAACGAATGCTTACGTATATAGCATATATTGTTGTCTGAAAAAATCATAAAAATCGGTGATATATATAGTATATACATGGTGGTATATATAGCATATATATATAGTATATATATATATATATTTTCGCAATTTTAGCCCCATTTTAACAGCTATAACCTTCACATTTCACCCAATACTTACGTATATAGCATATATTGTTGTCTAAAAAAATCATAGAGATCGGTTGTATATATAGTATATATCTCATACAACCGATTGTTCAGATAAGAAACTTTTCGCAATTTCTACCCCATTTTAATAGCTATAAGCTTCAAATTTCACCGATTGCTTACGTATATAGCATATATTGTTGTCTGAAAAAATCATAGAGATCGGTTGTATATATAGTATATATCTCATACAACCGATTGTTCAGATAAAAAACTTTTCGCTATTTCTACCCCACTTTAACAGATATAACCTTCAAATTTCACCGATTGCTTACGTATATAGCATATATTGTTGTCTGAAAAAATCATAGAGGTCGGTTGTATATATAGTATATATCTCATACAACCGATTGTTCAGATAAGAAACTTTTCGCAATTTCTACCCCATTTTAACAGCTATAAGCTTCAAATTTCACCGATTGCTTACGTATATAGCATATATTGTTGTCTGAAAAAATCATAGAGATCGGTTGTATATATAGTATATATCTCATACAACCGATTGTTCAGATAAGAAACTTTGCGCAATTTCTACCCCATTTTAACAGCTATAAGCTTAAAATTTCACCGATTGCTTACGTATATAGTATGTATTGTTGTGTAAAAAAATCATAGAGATCGGTGACATATATAATATATATATGATGGTATATATAGTATATATATATAGTATATATATTTTTTTTTTGCGATTTCGGCCCCATTTTGACAGCTATAACCTTCAAATTTCACCGATTGCTTACGTATATAGCATATATTGTTGTCTGAAAAAATCATAGAGATGGGTTGTATATATAGTATATATCTCATACAACCGATTGTTCAGATAAGAAACTTTTCGCAATTTCTACCCCATTTTAACAGCTATAAGCTTCAAATTTCACCGATTGCTTACGTATATAGCATATATTGTTGTCTGAAAAAATCATAGAGATCGGTTGTATATATAGTATATATCTCATACAACCGATTGTTCAGATAAGAAACTTTTCGCAATTTCTACCCCATTTTAACAGCTATAAGCTTCAAATTTCACCGATTGCTTACGTACATAGTATGTATTGTTGTGTCAAAAAAGCATAGAGATCGGTGACATATATAATATATATATGATGGTATATATAGTATATATATATAGTATATATATATTTTTTTTGCGATTTCGGCCCCATTTTAACAGCTAGAAGCTTCAAATTCCACCAAATGCTTACGTGTATAGCATATATTGATGTCTGAAAAAATCATTGAGATCGGTGGTATACATAGTATATATCTCATACAACCGATTGTTCAGATAAGAAACTTTGCGCAATTTCTGCCCCGTTTTAACAGCTAGAAGCTTCAAATTTCCCAAAATGCTTACGTATATAGCATATATTTTTGTCTGAAAAAATCATAGAGATCGGTGGTATATATATTATATACTTCATATAAACTGTCATTTTTGCCCCTTTTTTACGGCTAGAAGCTTCAAAATTCATCAAATTTCATCAAATAGTTACGTTTACGTCATATATTTTTGAAATACGTGATTCGTAGTCATAGTTTTTACATGCAGACCACAAAAAACGTGAAGCTTTGCATCCTTACACAAAGAACCTACCTATTTTTTATTTTATATTTATCTTAAAAATCGAGTTTTTGGCGATATCAAAGGCAAATATAGCTATTGCGTTGGTATACCGAAATCCGTCATTCTCATTGCCGACATTTAGAAGAATGATGGAAGAGGATACTAATTAGCTATTCAATGAAAATTTAGAAAAAATTGTTCTTGTAGGAGACTTTAACATTTGTCGAAATTCGTCAAACGATATACTTGGGAGGAAATTGGAGCAGCTGGGACTGCATTCACTTTTGGAAAATCTTGCCACTACGAAGCAACAAACTGCTATTGATTGGTTACTGACCAGTTTATCTCCGGACACTTTAAAGGCGATAACTTATGAAACGCCTTACAGTGACCATGATGGAATATTTTTATGTGCTCCTGGGTGTTATTAATACAATTTTAATCATTATTACAGAATGACAGACCCATCGAAATTATCAGAACAATGAGGTTAGTCGGTTAAGCCATGGCTGTCTCACAGCCAGGTTTAACGCAATTTAGTTTTTCTCCCTTTCAACTAATTGTTCAAATAAAATTTTTTTCCTTAAGTTTTTTAGCTTTGTCAATATAGTTTAGTTTATATTTATCTTAAAAATTGCTTAGGTATGTACATCTGTTTACTATATATTTCATATCTTATTAAGCCGATTATTTGGATATTACGAATGGGATAAAATTATTGTTCAGCCCCATTCATGAAAGGTATGAAGTCTTCGGCACAGCCGAAGACAGTCCCGTCCTTACTTGTTTTTATTGATGTTGTAGTAAGCGGATTGTACGTGTGGAGGCACGATTTTAAAGCAAGTTTTGCGGCATTGTCAGCATTTTGATTTCCGATTATGTCCGAATGTCCAGGGATCCACATGAGTTTAGTGTATGGTGTATTTTTAATTAACATTTGTTGCAGGTGAAATATTGGGCCAACCTGCCATTGTATGTTTTTTGCAGCGTTAAACACTGATTGACTATCCGTGCATATTAAGGTCTTTTGCTTACTTTTTACGAGATTTAGCGCTGCGACTATGGCCTGCAATTCGGCTTCGAATATGCTAGCGTAACCCGTAAGTATTCCGTGGGAGAGGGGTTTTCCATCTTCGTTCGTAACTGCGAATGCAGTGCCATGGCTTTGCTTGGTGCCATCTGTGAACAGCAGGTTCCAGCCGCTCCCTTTCAGCGGGTTTACAATTCCCAAGTAGGCTTGCTTATATATAGTACTGTTGGTGCTCTGTTTCTTTAGTGAACAAAGATCTTCGATAAACATTTGTGGATCAAGTGCCCAGGGCGGTAGCTTGGTTTCCTGGATTGTCATTGGAGCTATTTGTAAACTTAAAGTATCTGCGAATCCTTTTATCTCGCATAAGGCTGACTTATGGGTCAATGGTCGCTTTCTTCTGTGGAGTAATTTAATTTCATGGTAAAGTATGTGAGTATTGTTGCAAAATAGCTTGTATATTATACGACTTCTGAGATAGTTAGTGCGATCTTTCAATTGCATGAAAGCCTCCTTCCGCAAGTAAGTTTTTGATAGGTGTTGTCCTAAATGCGCGTAGACTTCTCCGTACTGCAGCGTGGAATGGTGCTTTGATTTTATTAATGTTAGACTTCGTACATTTACCGTATATTTGTAACCATAATCTATTTTGGATTGGATTATTGATTTTGTTATATTAAGTAATGTGTTTGTGTGCACAAAGCTTTTCCTTGATGGCAAGTATTTTACAATGTTAAGTCTGGTAGCTAGTTCACTTCTTAGTTTAATACAGTGGTGCTTATAGCTAAGTTTATTGTCAAATATGACACCTAGTATTTTTATGCTATTTACATTGGCTATGTTATTGTTGTTATATTTGATGTTGATGTTATTACAATTATGTTTTCTACAAACATGCAGGTGCTTACATTTCTCAAGTGAAATGTGAGCACCTGAGTGTTGTGACCATTCCTCTAAAGATTCTAAAGCCGTCTTAAACGAATTTTCTATATAAATTTTTGTCTTATTGTTGGATATCAAGAAAAAGTCATCGGCATACAAACAATACCTAATGTTACGTTGGAGGCTCATGATTTTGCCTACCTCTTCAAAGGCTATTAAGAAAAGGGTTACAGAGAGTGGAGATCCTTGGGGGATTCCATTGTGTTGAGTGTAAATGGGAGAAAGGTGGTTGTTTGCCTTGCAGCGACATTTCCGGTTACTTAGAAATGATTTAATATAGTTAAATATTTTGGGTCCCACTCACCACTCTTGAAGTTTCCTGAGGACTATGTGGCCTCCGATCTTGTCAAAAGCGTTGGAAAAATCAATTGCCAGTACAGATGAGTGATTTTTTGAGGAGAGATGATGGTCTAAGAAAAGTAAAGCATCTAGCGTGCTGACGCCGGCTTTAAATCCGACCTGAAATGGTGATAAATGTTTTTTGGTTGTTAAGAACCACATTAACCTTTTTGATATAGATTTCTCCATTATTTTGCTCATACAAGATATTAAGGAAACGGGGCGGTAACTTTCTATAAGCGAGGGGTCTTTTTGTGGTTTCAATATAGGGACAACTATAGGCGTCTTGAAGCTTTGGGGGATAATTCCGGTGTTATATATTGAATTGTATAGTTGAAGTAGTCTTTGTTTAAAAGAATTTGGGGTATGCTTCAGCATTTCATAATTTATTTGGTCAAACCCAGGTGACTTTCCTTTGCATGTTTTTAAAGCCTACTCGATTTCCGAGAAATTAATGGCGTTTTCAAGGCAGAGAGCAAGCTGGTCAGTTGTGTCCGCTGCACGCATGTGTGGAATGCTGTGCGCGGAGGCTATGAACTGTGGCGAAAAGTTGGAAGTTTCGGAAGACTTTGATATTGTATGTGCAAACTCTGATGAAATTGATAGTGGATTTGTGATGGTAGTGTTATTTATCGTTAATGAGGGGATATTATGGGGACTGTATCTTCCCGTGAGAGTTTGTATCCCTTTCCATATTTTTTGGGTAGAGCAGGTAGGGTTTAGTTCTTTAGTGAAATCTTCAAAGCTTTTGGTTTTTGCGTGTCTCTTTTCTCTGTTAAATCGGGCGTTGCACCTTTTGTAAGTTATCAGAGAGTCGAGAGTTGGGCACCTTTGGTATTCCCTCCAGGCTTTCATTTTTTCATTTCGTAGCTTGTTCAGTTCTCGAGACCACCATGGGACATTTCTTGACGCTTTTCGCGGGTTAGTCCGAGGTATTGCTAAGTTGGTTGCCTCTCTTATAGCCCTTTGAGTTATTGCGGCTTCTTTATTTGGATTATTGTTGTCGAAGTCGGGTAGAAGCTTGTCATTTAGCACTTTTACAAATTTGTTGGCACACAGTTGGCTCTCGTGGTATTATATCTAGAAGGTCTGGTAGGTTTGGGAGGATTCTGGGTGGAAATTGCCAGAGAGCAAACTATCGGAAAGTGGTCGCTGTTATGAAGATCTTCTAGGGTATACCAGGATATAATGGGAAGTAGTTGTGGTGAACAAATGGTTAGGTCAACGTGTGTAAAGGATTTATGGGTGGAGAAATATGTAGGACTGTTGTTATTAAGTACACATAAATTCGAAGCTAGGATAAAATCTTCAATTATTGTACCTCTGTGATTAGCGCTTGGTGACCCCCAGAGAGGGCTCCAGCCATTAAAATCACCGCATATTATTACTGGTGTATTTACTGACGAGATAAGCTGTTGTAATTCTAAGTGTGAGAAGGTTTAATTTGGTGGGATATATGCAGAAATTATAGTGATGGGGTATTGAACGTTGAATTCTACTGCAACTGCTGATATGTTGGAAGTAATGTTGACTCTTCTATGTTTAAGGTTTCTGTGAATTAATATGCCACAGCCTTGTTTGGCGTGGCCGATGTTATGGAAATTATGGAAATACGTTATGTACTGCTTTGGGCAGTATGGTGAGTGGGTGTGTTTGATATGGGTTTCTTGTAGGAAAACTATTTGTGGTTTGCGATCTTTTAAAAAGGTATCCAATTCTAGGTAATTATTTTGATAGCCTTTGATATTCCACTGGAAAATATCAACAATCATTAATAATAATATTAACTTTACTATTAGGTTTATTTTCTGCGAAAATAGTCTATAGTTCGGGCTCTGGGAGCTCGCATTCAATATCGTTTTGTGTTTTAGATATTGAGGTTGAAGTATTGCATTAGGTTGAGTTGGTTCAATGTGTGTGTTGTTGTAGGAATGGTGAGAACGAAGGAGATTTGAGTATGGAGTAGACGAGGAGGAGGTGGTAGGGGCGGTTGGGGTATCAGTGATGTTTTCGTTGTTACTATTGTTTTGACTGCAGTTCATGGATCTAACAGGTAGGGTGGTTGCGGATTGAGTGTGAGAAACAGAAGAAATATTTGTGGGTGAGTACATTCTGTGTTGTGCGTTTGATTTTTCTGAGAGAGATTGATTATTAGGTAAAGAGATAATATTTGTAGAAGTGTGGGAGTGAGTGTGATTAGAGAAGAGAGATTGAACTTTAGGTAAAGAGTCGGAGTTAGCAATCAAAGAGTTGGTAGTGGATGGGTGAGGTTGTACATGGGAGTTAAGTGGCTGAGCGGTAGCGGTGGAGTTGTCAGCTGAAGATGTTGAATCGGGTTTGCTGAGAGAGGGAGAAGGCTGCACTGAGCCCAGAATTGCTGAGTAAAATTGTGATTGAGTTGCATTAATGGGATTTTGCTCTTTATATAATCGTCTTGCTTCAACAAAATTGCATTTGTTCTGTGTTTTTATTTTTAATATTTCTTTCTCTTGTAGGTATTTTGGGCAGTCTCTTGCTGAGGCGGGGTGGGGTCCAAAACAATTTGCGCACATTGTGCGTTGGCATGGTTCTTTGCTGTGAGGTGGAAAATTGCAGGTTTCACAGGTAGTGTTGTTTTTGCATCTTTTCATGGTGTGGCCCAGTAGTTGGCATGATCGGCATCGCATGGGAGTGGGGAAGTATTCCTCAACTCTCACTGAGTACCATGCTATGTCAATAGTGGGGGGAACTTTATACAAGTTGAAAGAGAGCACTATTCCAGCTGTGGGGACTTTTACATTGTTGATATTTTTGGTAGATTTGTATATGCCAACGACACCTCTAATATTTCCTCCTCGTCTGTATGAGCTAAATTTTTATCGAAAATGGTACCCTTGCAAGTATTCAAGGAGTCGTGGAAGGCAATGGATACTGGACATAGGCCACCAAAGCTCTTGCAATTAATAAATTTCTCCCCGACGCTTAGAGATAGCCTTGGATAGCTTTTTGTTTGGCAAAGACACTGCACTTTGACAGAGGGTTAGCCTCATCAGTGGATTTGATCACAATGAATTTCGGGTCATTGCAGTTATTATTTTGTGTCACTTTTGGTAGTGGTGGGAATGGGGCTTTTGTATTTTCTTTTTTCTTTTTCCTTCGGGGAGGTTGACATACTTTCAGAAAGTATGTCAAATCGATTTCCCGAAGGAATCGTGGACCATTTGCCCATATACAACACTCAGTGATATATTTTAATGTATGATATAAGCAGAGTAATTAAGTTTATGTCGAAACACTAATTGAAAAGCACGTGTTTGTCGCACTTATGCTTACGAAAATTTGCTCAACTACGGATCACACTTGTTTAGCACAACTGCACTGAAAGAGAGTTAGTCGGTGACTGAGCAAATTTATTTATTTTTTGTTCAGTATAAGACGTGCTATATCTAAAATGGGCATCAAATCTGGAAATGCAAAAAACATTTTGGGTCAAATTTGCAATTAATTGTTATAAATAAATAAATTTAGTGAGTTTGAACAAAAGTTTACTCATTATTTGTGATTTCATGTTTTTTTGAAAGCAACTAAAATAAAAAACAATGAATTTGTTAAATAACGACCTATGCATTTAAGTATAAGTAAAATTTGTCAAAAAAAAATAGGCCGGTTAAGTTATTACTTCTCTTTAAAGTTTTTTTGTGCGCTAACAATTATTTTAGAACAATTTTTTAAGGATTTTGGTATATACCAATATAGGTAAGTAGCAACAATGGGAAACAATATTTTATTTGAACTGAAAATGAGTAAGGTCCCGCGTTTATCACCCACCACTGAGTGCAATATAATATATTTGATCCCGACATCGGTATCATGCTACCGACTGTCTTACACCCTAAAATCTTGGGTGTGACGTTCGATCAGGATCTACATTTTGGAGAAATGCAACCGTAACTGTACCGAAAGTCCAGAGCCGTAATAAAGTCGTCAAATCTCTTGCCGGCAGCACTTGTGGTAAAGGCAAAGAAACGCTCATTACTACTTACAAAGCAATTGGTCGGCCGATTGCATGCTTACGCGTCCTCGGTATGATCGCCAAGCTTAAAGGTTACTCACTGGAAGAAAATACAGGCCTGCCAAAATACTGCCCTCAGAACCTCTACGGGCTGTCTTCTTATGTTCTCAGAACACCATCTACATAATGAGGCGAGAGTACTCCCCATTAGGGAGAGAAATGAAATGCTAACCAGATAGTTATTGTTGAGTACCCAGAAACCTGGGCATCCCAACAGATATCTGATTGATGAAGCTACACCTCCCAGGGGGTTGGGGGTTCATCTCCGTAAGCATTATGAGGAAATACGGCAAAAACTTCATACATTTCCCTAACGGCCTACCAATTCCAAGTCAGCAAGAGGGCAGGGAAAGTTGAAACTGCCAACAACGGATGTGGATGTGGGTAATAAGCGAAAGGGCTGTAGGTAAATTCTCCTTAGTTATGGCTCCCGAAACGTAGAATGATTATTAGAAAAAGGGCGGTGCCAACCCCATTACCAAAATTAATTTTTCTTATTAATTTTCATGTTCAATTTTTTTGTTAAAATTCGTTTGGATGAGTCATTCCATAGCTATATTTTGAATTGCCCACTGGTTTACAGCCAAAATGCACCAGAGACGCCACTATGAAATTCCTATTTAAAATCACCACCTGATTCCGAAAATCAAGGTTATTTTTAATTCTATGGTAACATTTTTGAGATATTTACGAATAACCGTTTAAAAAAAAAAAAAAAATTGGGTCCACTTAATCATATATACATATCTCAAGAACGAATTTAGCAATTCCAAAACGGTTTGAAGCTTTAAAAGGTAATAAAATTTGCTATAAACTATACATACAACACTTTTTGCTAGGCCCTGCAGATTCAAAGATAACGAACAATAATTACGGATTTTTTCAATTTTTTTTTGTAAAAATATAAAAAAAAATTGGAATTTGCGAGAAAGGATCTCGAAAACTTTTTTTTTCTCTAAGCTATGTTTTATTACAAAAAAATAAGCTTTCATTCAACAAACTCGATGGACTAATAGAAAAGTTATAAGCATTCAAGTAAATATATCCATTTAATACTTAAGTACCCTACTGGCACATATGTGTTAGTATTCGTATATCATTTATTTAGCGGATACTAACACATATGTACCAGTAGGTTACTTAAGTATTAAATGGATATATTTACTTGAATGCTTATAACTTTTGTATTAGTCCGTCGATTATTTTGAATGAAAGCTTATTGTTTTTGTAATAAAACAGAGCTTAGAGAGAAAAAAAATCTGCAAAAAAATAAAAAGTTTTCGAGATCCTTCCTCGCAAAGTACAAACTTTTTTATATTTTTACAAAAAAATTTAAAAAATCCGTATTAATTGTTCGTTATCTTTGAATCTGCAGGGTCTAGCAAAAAGTGTTGTATGCACAGTTTATAGCAAATTTTATTACCTTTTAAAGCTTCAAACAGTTTTCGAATTGCTCAATTCGTTCTTGAGATATGTATATATGATTAAGTGGACCCAATTTTTTTTTTTTTTGAAAAACGGTAATTCGTAAATGTCTCAAAAACTTTACCATAGAATTAAAAATAACCTTGATTTTACATAGGAATTTCATAATGGCGTCTCTGGTGCAGAAAGTGTAGTTAGAGGGCCAGACTTTAATTATGTTCTCATAAAATTAAAGTCCGCATATAACTTTTATTTTCGGACTTACAAAATAAAAGTCCAGACTTCATTTCTTTCGGACTAAACAAATTAAAAGTCCGGAAATACTTTTTTTCTGTGGGGCTTTTGTTATAGTTAAAATAACATTTTGTGTCCCTGATTATGATCAATAAATATTTTTGAAACTTGAAAAGATTTCAGTTTAGTTATATATCTACTTATTATTATTTTTTCCTTGCTTATACTTTTTAATCTATAGTGCTGTAAGCAGACGGCTGCTGCTTATTGAAAACCTGTTTATTAACCTGTTTATCCCAATTCAGTGGAAGCTTCTACTGGGGTGTACAACGTCAACAATCCATCGCAGCCTTTTAGAACTTTTTTTCGTGTGCTTTTGATTGTATATCTAAGCAGCTCGTGTTCCAGCTATCAAAAGTTAAGTTACTTAGTAGATTTACATACGACTATTGAGTGGAATATCACCCTATCGCGGCTGCCGATTCAAAAAAAAAAAAAAAAACTTTTAAAAAATAACCTATGTCGCATTATTTTTCAAGAATGCCCTACTACAGAATTTTGTAGAAAACATCTATGTATATCAGACGATTTATTCAATAAACTTTGACATGAAACAAGGCGAATGGACATGGGGCGATCTTTCACTCGGTAGTCTATATGTAAATTCCCTAGGATGGCCCAATAAAAAAAGTCCCCTTTTGGTAAAAATTTTAGCTTTTAATTTTAATGTTAAGAGGTACCCACAGAAGTTATTAAAAAAATGTCACTTTGTTTTCTTCAGAAGAACAAGTGGATTATTTCGAGTGACAACAAATTTTTCACGGAAATATATGTTTATGAACTTGTTCTGGTGGCATTGGAAAATCTTTTATTCTTTCTATAGCATAAAAGGTTACTAATTTTCTTTTTTTTTTAAATAGATGTAAAAAAGATTTTTTGCATAAAATGAGCGACATTTAATTAAGTTTGAGGTCATGAATATTTTTTGCAAATTTGCAGAAAAAATTGCTAAGGTCTAGAAGTAGCAGCTCTACCAAAAATTTAAAAGTTTGTGCTTAAAATATAGAGTTGTACCATTTATTTAAAACGAAAATGGTAAACATATCTTTACCCGTTCAGACGTTAAAACTAATACAAGAAATGAGAATTATACTTTACGGGCCAGATTATGTATGACGCCGTGACACTTTGCGTCGTAGTCACTCACATTCACAGTCACCACTATATAATATTACACATTAGGGGGACTCATAAAGCATATAAACTTATAAGGTGTAAAATTATATCCATTTACACCCGCGGTTATATGAACGCACCTAGTAATTCTCTTGATAAACTTGATTGTTTATCAGCTGTATTATTGCCAAACAAAATTTTTTTGATTGTTATACAAATTAAAAAATGCCAAGATTAAGTGAAAAATCAAAACTAAAACGCCTTTACTTGCTTATGTTGGAGATTTCTGATGAAAATGCCTGCTGTAATTTGTGCAAGGTTGCATTCCTTTGAGCTTACCGCGTTTACACAATGAAATGTGCGCGTAAATTTATACAAATTGTGTAAATGATTTTTCATACAAAATTTGACAGCTCGTTTACGCACTAGATAAATTTATACGTTTACACACTTTATAAGGCATTTATACGGTTACATGAGTCGCCCTATTTTTTATATGATAGCAATTTTGGTACACACGAGAAAAAATGGCACGTCGCATTATACATAATTCCCCCCTAAAATATCAACTGTTTGGAAAGTATGCAATTTTTCTTAGGTAAAAATGACAGGCATCAAAAACTACCCATGACTAGCCCGCTGTTCATTCGAGACAAAGACATTTCCATTATCTCACAAAACTGACTCGTAGTCGATAAAGCAGTGTGGTCGAAGCCTAAGCTAAACCTAAACATTTGCGTTCTTTTATTTCACCTTGACCTAGTGAAAACAAACCATAGGAAGGGTAATCTGACGGATGAATTGATAAATGAATGCAAAATGCTCAACTTTTATTTTTATTCGGTCACCGCCCACGGACTTGACTTTAAACATTACCAAGGGAGCCCTTTTTACCCGGATAAATTCAGCAGCCCTATTAAATACGAAAGCTGAACCCCACCGTAAATGAACTCATTTAGCAAGATTTTCACCACACTCAAAAACTTCGAGCGCATCCGCTACCTTACATACTTACAGCACACTTTTCTTAGCACATTAAGAGATCTCATAAGACAAAAATAAAAGAAATGAAAACAGTTTCGTTCCAGAAAATTAAGGGATACAGTAGACGCTCACAAATTAGAACCACTTTGTTTTTAGGGTGATTCTAATTTCTGAAAAATTCTAATTCCTGGACGTTTTTTTATTTGTATAAAACCTTAAAAATAAAGTCAATTTGCATTAAAAATAAGAAAGGAAGGCTAAGTTCGGGGGTAACCGGACATTACATACTCATCTGAAAGCTTTGGAGACAAAATAAGGGAAAATCGCCATGTAGGAAAATAAACCTAGGGTAATCCTGGAATGTGTTTGTATGACATGGGTATGAAAAGAGTATGAAATATCAAAAAAAGATCCAAAAAACAAAAACTCCAATTACAATAAATATATTTTTTCATTAAAAATCATATATTTAATACTCCTATATTGCTACAAAAGGCTAGGTACATTCCTAAACATCAGAGTGCCGATATATTGCTGTTTAAACGTTTTTGTTGTTGTGTACGAATGACTAAAGATCCCGTAATGCCACAACCGTGTATTTGTAATTTAATATAGGAAAAAAGTTACTGTCAAATGACGTAACGCTTTTGAAGTTTTTCAGTTTCTTAATTATCATTTTTCTTTAAATTTTGACGTGTTTTCTAAACGGTCACAAATTAAAATTTCGTAAAAATTTATTTTTTCGTTGCGATTGTTATTTTCAAATTGGGTCTTGTATCAAAAAATGAAGTGCTTTGTGAAGGGATGTGTAAATTCCTATGAAAAGGACAGTTCCATCCATTTATTTGGAGTGAGACTTCGATAATGACCTACATTTTGGCGACCATCTAGCCGCAATTGTATCTTAAGTTCAGAGCCATAGCAAAGTCCTCAATTCCGTCGGTGGCAGCTCTCGGGGCAAAGACAAAGAAACGCTCTAGCTACCTTTGAAGCAATTGGCCAGCCGATTGTACGCTACGCGTCTCCAATATGGACACCGAACGTAAAAGAAACACACTGCAGGCAGGCCTGTCAAAAAACCGCGCTCACAAGAGGCGGAATGGTCCCCATAAAGGAGAGAAAAGAAACGAGGAACAAATAATTTCTGTTGAAAGCTCCGAAACTTGGCCATCCTAACAGACAACTGATGAAAGAGCCCCGCCTTCCACGGATGTAAGAAGTCATTTCTGCAAGCACTACGAAGAAATTCGTCACACAAGAAGCCTTATGAACCGAAAGAGCGTAAGGAAGGCCCTCAGAGTCATCTTCAAAGAATCGGTAAGTCCTATGACGAGATATGCCCGCCGAACCTCGTTCTCAGAGGTCAATAACCGACACTTGCAGTTGAGGAAAACAGAATCTCCAGAGAGTCATTTTGGCGCAGCTTCGATCTGGATACGTGAATCATATTGACGACTGACAGCGCCCAATACTGACGACTCCTACTGTGGAAGAAAGGACATAAATCTTTCGCAATTTCAATTTTTGTGAACTCTCTATCGAACTTTTTTGATATGTAAATTTTAATTTAATCCATATATGCCCAGCGCCCCATTTTTAAAACGCCTTGTATTTATAAGTTATTTAAAAAGCTAGCGAAGCAATATCAGTAAATGTTTCAGTTTTGTATTTTTGTAATTAGCGGCAACACCAGCACGTGCTTCGTTTTCAGCATAACCTTAGTTTATTTATAAAACTAGTGAAGAGTGGTTCGTGTTTTGTACGATTTACGAAGTTGCGAAATAATAAGTAAGTTTGCGTGGTTCTTTTTTTGTAAATGTGATATTTTTGGCTTATCCTAAAAGTTTTATCTCTTTAAAATGCTAAACTAAAATAAAACAAGTAAGGAAGGCTAAGTTCGGGTGTAACCGAACATTACATACTCAGTTGAGAGCTGTGGAGATAAAGTAAGGGCAAATCACCATGTTGTAAAAAGAACCTAGGGTAACCCTGGAATGTGTTTGTATGACATGTGTATCAAATGGAAGGTATTAAAGAGTATTTTAAGAGGAAGTGGGCCATAGTTCTATAGATGGACCTCATTTAGGGGAATCGCCATAAAGGTAGACCAGGCCTGACTCTAGAATTTGTTTGTACGATATGGGTATCAAATGAAATGTGTTAATGATAATTTTAAAAGGGAGTGGGCCTAAGTTCTATAGGTGGACGCCTTTTCGAGATATCGCCATAAAGGTGGACCAGGGTTGACTCTAGAATTTATTTTGTACGATATGGGTATCGAATGGAAGGTGCTAATGAGTATTTTAAAAGGGAGTGGGCCTTAGTTCTATAGGTGGACGCCTTTTCGGAATATCGTTATAAAAGTGGACCAGGGTTGACTCTATAATGCGTTTGTACAATATGGGTATCAAACGAAAGGTGTTAATAAGTGTTTTAAAAGGGAGTGGGCTTTAGTTGTATGGGTGGACGCCTTTTCGCGATATCGCCATAAACGTGGACCAGGGATGACTCTAGAATGCGTTTGTACAATATGAGTATCAAATGAAAGGTGTTAATGAGTATTTTAAAAGGGCGTGGGCCTTAGCTCTATAGGTGGACGCCTTTTCAAGATATCGCCATAAAGGTGGACCAGGGGTGACTCTAGAATTTGTTTGTACTAAATGGGTATCAAATGAAAGGTCTTAATGAGTATTTTAAAAGGGAGTGGGCCTTAGTTCTATAGGTGGGCGCCTTTTCGGAATATCGTTATAAAAGTGGACCAGGGTTGACTCTAGAATGCGTTTGTACAATATGGGTATCAAACGAAAGGTGTTAATAAAGTGTTTTAAAAGGGAGTGGGCCTTAGTTCTATGGGTGGACGCCTTTTCGGGATATCGCCATAAACGTGGACCAGGGGTGACTCTAGAATGCGTTTGTACAATATGGGTATCAAACGAAAGGTGTTAATGAGTATTTTAAAAGGGCGTGGGCCTTGGTTCTATAGGTGGACGCCTTTTCGAGATATCGCCATAAAGGTGGACCAGGGGTGACTAGAATTTGTTTGTACGATATGGGTATCAAATGAAAGGTGTTAATGAGTATTTTAAAAGGGAGTGGGCCTTAGTTCTATATGTGGACGCCTTTTCGAGATATCGCCATAAACGTGGACCAGGGGTGACTCTAGAATGTGTTTGTATGATATGGGTATAAAATTAGAGGTATTAATGAGGGTTTTAAAAGGGAGTGGCCCTTAGTTGTATATGTGAAGGCGTTTTCGAGATATCGACCAAAATGTGGACCAGGGTGATCCAGAACATCATCTGTCGGGTACCGCTAATTTATTTATATATGTATTATTTATATATGGTATTAACAGTATTCCTTCCAAGGTTCCAAGGGCTTTTGATTTCGCCCTGCAAAACTTTTTCATTTTCTTCTACTTAATATGGTAGGTGTCACACCATTTTACCAAGTTTTTTTCTAAAGTTATATTTTGCGTCAATAGACCAATACAATTACCATGTTTCATCCCTTTTTTCCTATTTGGTATATAATTATCGACTGTGTATAAAAACTGGGCGTGGCTTCAACCGATTTCGCCCTTTTTCACAGAAAACAGTTGTCGTCCTAGAATCTAAGCCTCTACCAAATTTCACAAGGATTGGTAAATTTTTGTTCGACTTATGGCATTAAAATTATCCTAGACAAATTAAATGAAAAAGGGCGGAGCCACGCCCATTTTGAAATTTTCTTTTATTTTTGTATTTTGTTGCAACATATCATTACTGGAGTTGAATGTTGACATAATTTACTTATATACTGTAAAGATATTAACTTTTCTTTTAAAATTTGAATTAAAAAAAATTTTTTTTAAAAAGTTG
Source organism: Eurosta solidaginis (assembly GCF_040869045.1). Classification (NCBI taxonomy): domain Eukaryota; kingdom Metazoa; phylum Arthropoda; class Insecta; order Diptera; family Tephritidae; genus Eurosta; species Eurosta solidaginis. The sequence continues at coordinate 160,688,609 of NC_090321.1, read as the reverse complement.
GCGTGGTCGTTCACCGATTTTGCTAATTTTTATTAAGCAGACATATAGTAATAAGAGTAACGTTCCTGCCAAATTTCATCATGATATCTTCAACGACTGCCAAATTACAGCTTGCAAAACTTCTAAATTACCTTCTTTTAAAAGTGGCGGTGCCACGCCCATTGTCCAAAATTTTACTAGTTTTCTATTCTGCGTCATAAGTTCAACTCACCTACCAAGTTTCATCGCTTAATCCGTATTTGGTAATGAATTACCGCACTTTTTCAATTTTTTCGAAATTTTCGATATCGAAAAAGTGGGCGTGGTGATTGTCCGATATCGTTCATTTTAAATAGCGATCTGAGGTGAGTGCCCAGGAACCTACGTACCAAATTTCATCAAGATACCTCAAAATTTACTCAAGTTATCGTGTTGACGGGCAGACGGACGGACGGACGGATATGGCTCAATCGAGTTTTTTTTTTGATACCGATGATTTTGATACATGGAAGTCTATATCTATCTCGATTCCTTTATACCTGTACAACCAACCGTTATCCAATCAAAGTTAATATACTCTGTGAGCTCTGCTCAACTGAGTATAAAAATGTGTTTATCGTTTATATGAACTTTTGTGAGCGATGTTTTGCGACGTCCCATTTTTGGGGCGCTCAGCACAGCTTCTCACATGATTTTGCGCAAACTTTTTCAGAAAATTTGTTCAAATTTAGTGGATATATCCATTCATTTGCGCTTTCTTTCGTTGGATTTTTTCAAAATTTTACGGAGACTCCGTAATCCATAATATAGACTTAACTCTTGCTGATATAATCGACATACATATAAGACAATAAAGATGATATTTTGAATGCTGCTGTCATTTGCCCTCCCGAAAATTAGTTGTTAAGTGATGCGGATAGTGACGAAGACGACGCTGTTGAATGAGATTTGAATCATCTGTCAGGAAATAATTTGCGAGTTACATGTAATAAGAAAAAGTGTAGTGAATTGAAAACAGAATCTTTTGGTCGGTAGGATGAATTAGATTTGGATGATAGTGATGACAACGTCCTCTGTCACAATTGAAGCTATACTATCAAGACCAAGTAATAAAGTTATAGAAAAAATCACCTCTAGAGAGGGAACGGCAAAACAAAGACCTTCCAACATATGAAAAGCAAGTTTTTAGTAAGCCTGATTTTTTCAACGATTATAGGAGCCCCGTGGAGTGGTTTGAACTTTTTTACAATGATGAGCTGATAGATTTAATAGTCCTAAACTCAAAAAAGTTTGCTGCTTACGAAGGAAACGGAAAGTGTACTTGTTATATTCTTATTGAGTGGGTATTGTTCTTATTCAAGATATCGAATGTTTTGGGATACCGGAGCAAATTCTAAGATATATGGACGTAAGCGAAAATACTTCATAAGTTCATAGTGATAAATTTACAAAGATTCGGTCATTGTAAGTTAAGCTAAATACCAGTTGAATGACATACTTCCCAAACTACCAGACGGATTCCAAGTTTAGGTTTATATCGAAGGAATCTGGGCATCATATTTAACTTACTCCATTTTTTACTAAGTGAAATCTGTCCTGCATTTATAATTTTCCCTAATAAAATAAAAGTCATAATTTTTTTAATCTCAGCTACTTAGTACATTTTTATTGCTCCCTGGCATGACCAGCGCCCCATTTTTGGGGCGGCCTTTTTCTAAAAACCGGCGAGAGATATAAATAAAGTTCTTAAAGCACTCTGATATTGGGGTCTCTTAGCACACTTATGTTGTATAATTCACTTCAAAATTTTAGTTTCAAAAAGTTTTGATTATATGGGTTAAATTTCCTAATACAAAAAATATCAATAAAAATGTAAGTCAAATAAATTTGTTTTTTGTTGTCCTCTTTTATTACATTTTACTTCATTTCAAACATACTTCAAAAGCGTGACGTCACAGCTGAAGTTTTACTTTTTATTGTTGCGTTTAATGCGAGATCTGTTACTTAGATCATGATTTTATAGGCTGTCTTGATTTCAAATTCAAAGCACATTGCGAGCATTTTCTAAGTATTGGAGTATTACATACTTATATGTTAACAAGTAAGGAAGGCTAAGTTCGGGTGTAACCGAACATTACATACTCAGTTGAGAGCTATGGAGACAAAATAAGGGAAAATCACCATGTAGGAAAATGAACCTAGGGTAACCCTGGAATGTGCTGTTTGTACGATATGGGTATCAAATGAAAAGTGTTAATGAATATTTCAAAAGGGCGTGGGCCTTTGTTCTATAGGTGGACGCCTTTTCGAGATATCGCCATAAAGGTGGACCAGGGGTGACTCTGGAATTTGTTTGTACGATATGGGTATCAAATGAAAGGTGTTAATGAGTATTTTAATTAGTTCTATAGGCGGACGGCTTTTCGAGATATCGCCATAAAGGTGGACCAGGGGTGACTCTAGAATTTGTTTGTACGATATGGGTATCAAATGAAAGATGTTAATGAGTATTTTAAAAGGGAGTGGGCCTTAGTTCTATAGGTGGACGTCTTTTCGAGATATCGCCATAAAGGTGGACCAGGGGTCACACTAGAATTTTTTTGTACGATATGGGTATCAAATGAAAGATGTTAATGAGTATTTTAAAAGGGAGTGGGCCTTAGTTCTATAGGTGGACGTCTTTTCGAGATATCGCCATAAAGGTGGACCAGGGGTGACCCTAGAATTTGTTTGTACGACATGGGTATCAAATGAAAGGTGTTAATGATTGTTTTAAAAGGGAGTGGGCCTTAGTTCTATGGGTGGACGCCTTTTAGACATATTGCCATAAGGGTGGACCAGGGGTGACTCTAGAATTTGTTTGTACGATATGGGTATCAAATGAAAGGTGTTAACGAGTATTTTAAAAGGGATTGGGCCTTAGTTCTATGGGTGGACGCCTTTTCGAGATATCGCCTTAAAGGTGGACCAGGGGTGACTCTAGAATTTGTTTGTACGATATGGGTATCAAATGAAAGGTGTTAATGAGTATTTTAAAAGGGAGTAGGCCTTAGTTTTATAGGTGGACGCCTTTTCGAGATATCGCCATAAAGGTGGACCAGGGATGACTCTAGAATGCGTTTATACAATATGGATATCAAACGAAAGGTGTTAGTGAGTATTTTAAAAGGGAGTGGGCCTTAGTTCTATAGGTGGACGGCTTTTCGAAATATCGATATAAAGGTGGACCAGGGGTGACTCTAGAATTTGTTTGTACGATATGGGTATCAAATGAAAGGTGTTAATGAGTATTTTAAAAGGGAGTGGGCCTTAGTTCTATAGGTGGACGCCTTTTCGAGATATCGCCATAAAGGTGTACCAGAGGTGACTCTATAATGTGTTTGTACAATATGGGTGTCAAATTAAAGGTATTAATAAGAATTTTAAAAGGGAGTTGTGGTAGTTGTATATGTGAAGGCGTTTTCGAGATTTCGACCAAAATGTGGACCAGGGTGACCCAGAACATCATCTGTCGGGTACCGCTAGTTGATTTATATATGTAATACCACGAACGGTATTCCTGCCAAGATTCAAAACCCTTGATTTCACCCTGCAGAACTTTTTCATTTTCTTCTACTTAATATGGTAGATGTCACACCCATTTTACAAAGTTTTTTTCTAAAGTTATATTTTGCGTCAATAAACCAATGCAGTTACCATGTTTCATCCCTTTTTTCGTATTTGGTATAGAATTATGGCATTTTTTTCATTTTTCGTAATTTTCGAAATCGAAAAAGTGGGCGTGGTCATAGTCGGATTTCGGCCATTTTTTATACGAATACAAAGTATGTTCAGATAATTATGTGAACTGAGTTTAGTAAAGATATATCGATTTTTGCTCAAGTTATCGTGTTAACGGCCGAGCGGAAGGACAGACGATCTACTGTGTATAAAAACTGGGCGTGGCTTCAACCGATTTCCCCTTTTTCACAGAAAACAGTTATCGTGCTAGAATCTATGCGCCTACCAAATTTCACAAGGATTGGTAAATATTTGTTCGACTTATGGCATTAAATGTATCCTAGACAAATCAAATGAAAAAGGGCGGAGCCACGCCCATTTTGAAATTTTCTTTTATTTTTGTATTTTTTTGCACCATATCATTACTGGAGTTAAATGTTGACATAATTTACTTATATACTGTAAAGATATTAAATTTTTTGTAATAATTTCATTTTAAAACAAATTTTTTTTTAAAGTGGACGTGGTCGTTCTCCTATTTTGCTAATTTTTATTAGGCATACATACAGTAATACAAGTAACGTTCCTGCCAAATTTCATCATGATATCTTCAACAACTACCAAATTACAGCTTGCAAAACTTCTAAATTACCTTCTTTTAAAAGTGGGCGGTGCCACGCCCGTTGTCCAAAATTTTACTTATTTTCTATTCTGCGTCATAAGTTTAACTCACCTATCAAGTTTCATCGCTTTATCCGTCTTTGGTAATGAATTATCGCCCTTTTTCGATTTTTCGAAATTTTCGATATCGAAAAAGTGGGCGTGGTTATAGTCCGATATCGTTCATTTTAAACAGCGATCTGAGATGAGTGCCCAGGAACCTACATACCACATTTCGTCAAGATACCTCAAAATTTACTCAAGTTATCGTGTTAACGGACGGACGGACGGACATGGCTCCATCAAATTTTTTTTCGATACTGATGATTTTGATATATGGAAGTTTATATCTATCTCGATTCCTTTATAACTGTACAACCAACCGTTATCCAATCAAAGTTAATGAGCTCTGCTCAACTGAGTATAAAAATACATAAAAGATAGAAAGACATGAAGAAAGCCAAAAATGAATCAAAAACTTCATAACTAATATTCAGCGATGTGCAATGATTTTTTGTTAGCCTCATGATAGGTATTAGAAACAGCGTTTAAAATTGATGATTGCAGATGGCGCCACATCAAAATCCAAGGGCTAACGCTTCCCTTGAACACCTTTATGACGCTGTTCCAAGATCTGAACTTTGGTTCCAAAACACGCACACATATCGAATTTCACACAAAAACTAGCAAAAACTGTACAGAACCGAGACGAAAATCCAACGACTACCGAACGTAACATGAATAAATTGGGGATTCTCCTTTTTACGTCTATTTTGCAACAAGCAACGCTCAGAAATTAGAATTTTCTATTCTAATTTCAGATAGTGTAATGTATTGAAAAAGTTGATTCTAATTTCGGGACATTCTAATTACTGAAGGTTATAATTTGTGAGCGACTCCATTACTACCTATTCGCAATTTTTTGTTGAACGTTTCATTTTAACAAAAAAGGAAGATGTTTAACCACTTTTAATACCTGAACTTGGTAAAAAAGTAATTCATACCGCAATTTCCGGCAGTGTGTTTATTTATGTACATGCACTTTTAATTTTTATACCTATGCTACAATCTACATAAGGTAAATACTTCTGATCGTGAAATTATCTAATTATCTATAATTCAAAAGGTAGAAGTCAACGCGCAAATTATTCTAATGTTTTTATGCAAATGTTCCTTCTATTCAAGCCACATCATCCCTTGACCTTCCCCACATCATGTTATTTCACACAACGCCACACCCCTGGTCATTTGTATTATTCAATGTTTTGTTGGTTGTCTGGAGATCGGAAGCGACCCTAACCTTCACACTTGAGCGAACTTTTCTTACAAGAAATTTGTTTAATTTTTAGAATACAAGAAATATGTAAACAACTGCAAAGACAAGGTTGATTGATATAAATATATTCTGTACGAATGTATATACTGTGTATGCATTTACAGTGTTGTTGTTGGCGCACGCGTAAATGGCCAGTGCTTCAAACACGCGTTACCACAGCACATTTAGATAAGAAATAAAATCAGGTGTCGTAGGTATTAAGGCATCGTGTCCCGAAGATCCTTTCGATACCGGGACTTCGGGATTTGAAAATAACAGTCCCGGAATCCCGATATTTTTACAGGATAATTTCTGCTACCTTTGAATTTTGGTTCGAAAATAATTATGTATCGTATATACATATTGTACCGATATTTATGAATTCCTGATTATTTTGCAACTTCTACAAACGTTCGTATCGCTAAAATGTTGAATAAATAACTCCAATATTCAGTAATGCAAAATGGTCTTTATTAAAGTACTTCACAATAACAATTATACTTCGCAACCAATAGCGTGCTTAAATCAAACTGATTGGTCGTGCCTCAGCTGGTGCTGCTTTTATACTCTTAGGTTTCCTCGTTGGCATAGGTTAGGTTAGGTTAAACTGACCGGCCATGAGGACCTCACATAGACTGATTGAGTCCGTAGTGTTACCAGAAGTTTGTTTTAACGACCACACTGAAAAACCCTATCAAAAACCAGGACCTATGTTATAAAATAACGTCGTCCTCTTGGCAAATACTAGAAGCTTCCTAGGACTTAAGCCACTTGCTGCTTCTAGATCTGACAGCTGTATCACTCATAATAGCTGGAGTCTTAGCCTGGGAAATGCAGGGCACGAGCACAGAACGCGCTCGATCGTTTCCTCCTCCAACAGCACTTCCTACATCTGCTATCACTGACCAAGTCTAATTTAAAGGCATGTGACGCCAGAAGGCAGTGTCCGGTCAGAATACCCGTCATGAGTCTACAGTCCTCTCTTTTTAATGATAGAAACAACTTTGTTAGTCTAAGGTTGTAAGACCTACACATAATCTTCGACACTTTACAGCCCCGCGCTTGAACCCACGCCTGGGGCAGCGCACAAACTCTCTTTCAGTGTTTGGAAAGCTACTTCTTGCTCCTTCTTCCATTGAAAAGCTTTATTTTTCCTTGTTAGCTCGTGGATAGTATGGGCTACGCTGGCAAAATTTGGTACAAATCGCCGGTAATATGTGCACAGCCCAAGGAAACTTCTCAATTCATGCAGATTCTGTGGCCTTGGCCAATCCTTCACTGCTTCTATCTTTTCATTCGCGGTGCACCAACTATTCTTTGGAAAACCTCCTCCAAGTTCTTCAGATGTTCTTCGAAGTTCTTTCCCAATACGATGATGTCGTCTAGGTACACTAAGCATGTTTTCCAATGTAGTCCTTGCAGTACCTGATCCATGAGTCTTTCAAAAGTAGCTGGTGCATTACATAGTCCAAAAGGCATCACTGTTAATGGCCAAAGACCATCACCGGCACTGAAGGCTGTTTTCTCTTTGTCCTCCTACTTCACTTCCACTTGCCAGTAGCCGCTTTTCAAGTCCAGTGTGGAAAACCATTTCGTACCAGATAGCGAGTCCAGAGTGTCGTTAATTCTTGGCAATGGGTAGCTATCATTTTTCGTTACGTCATTCAACTTCCGGTAGTCCACACAAAACCTCATTTTTCCATTCTTCTTCTTTACAAGTACTACCAGTGAGGTCCATGGACTAGCTGATGGTTCGATGACGCCGCTGTCGCTCATCTCTTGTATGATTTGACTCACAACTTCCCGCTCAGCCCGTAGATGTTCGCGTACTTTAGGAGCAGTTGTTTTGCCTTACTCTGATAGTCTTCCTCTAGCCCCTCCGTCCATGCCAAGATGTCATTTGAAAGATCAGTATTGCTGGTTGAAACGTGTTCCTGGAGCTGCTCACAGTTAATAACTACATCAGCCTCTTGGCATCTTCCTAATATATCTCCTATGGTTAGTTTGATTGGTGATTTGAACTCATTGAGTACTCTTACCGGGATACGTCCATCTTGTTTTGTTATAGCCAGGGATTTTCCTACAAGTACGTTCAGTGTTGATTTGTTTTCCGCTTCGACAAACCACAATATTTTTGTCGCACAATCTCCATCAACCTTTTCCCAGATGACTGCTTCTGATTTTGGTGGTATTTGCTGACTCTCTTCCACCAGCACCCGTTTACTGCTGTAGTCTTTATCGTAGCCGAAATTAATTGGCACATCCATGTTCTCATATCGCATCGTCTTGCTTTGCATGTCGATCTTGATGCCTTGGTCGATTAAAAAGTCCACTCCAATTATGATTTCATCAACAATCTCTGCCACTATAAAATTGGGTTCCCAATTGCGACTTTACATGATACTTCTCCTAGAACCGTGGTGTCTTCTCCAGTGGCTGTACGCAATCTTGCTCCATGCAATGGTCTTATTTTCTTGTTGACTATATCCGATCGAATGATGGAAGGAGATGGACCCGTATCTACAGTCAGTAAACGTTCCTTTCCATCCACATGTCCTCCAACAGTAAGATTGTTTGACCTTCTTCCAATTTGTGAGATAGAGATTATGGGGCATTCAATTGAGGAAGCCAGCTGTCGCCACTTGCGGCTGACTCGTTTTAGTTTAACGATTGATTGGTCTTGGAGATTTGCTCATCTCCTTCAGCTCTGCGTTTACGACCACCCACATTGTTGGAACTGTTAGGGTTGGTGTTGCAATAACGCGCAATGTGCCCTGGCTTTCCACAATTAAAGCATTTGACTGAATCCTAATTCTTCTGCTGCGTACCCTTCAATGCTTCCAATGCTTCTAGTTCCACACGATGAGCCTTATATGCTAGTTTACTCAATAGGGAGGCAGTTTCCTAAGTCAATGCATGTGATATCATTTCTGCGAATGTGGCTTTTGGGTTTGCATATGTCGCTCGCTTCGTTTCCACGTCCCGTAGGTCATTTATAAAACTCTGGATTTTTACCCTTTCAGTGTATTCCACGGGTGCGTCCGCATTTGCTAGATGAGCCAATCTTTCAACATCCGAGGCAAACTCCTGCAAAGTTTCGTTTTTCTTGTTCTTTTTGGTAGCGGTTTTGCAATTCTATTTGGTAGATCTCTTTCCTGTGTTCGCTTCCGTACCGTCGTTCTACAGCAGCCATCAATGCTTCATAACTGTTCCGTTCGTACTCTGTGATTGTCTGTAAGATTTCCGCAGCTGGTCCTTTTAAAGCTACGAACAATGCAGCAACTTTATCTTCAGCATTCCAGTTGTTCACTGTTGCGGTCTTCTCAAACTGTAGCTTAAAGGCCTGGAAAGGTACAGAACCGTCAAAGGATGGTGTTTTTACCTTTGAAATACTCGTTGAAACTGCTGGGCGATTTAGTTGCAACTGCTCCATACGACCTTTAAATCCTCGACTTCTACCTAAAATTGAGCGATTTTTGTATCCTGTGTTTCCAGCTTTGATGATATACGGACTTCCTGCTCTTCAAGTTGTGTGGAGATCTGAGATGATATCTGCGCTGAAATTTGTGCCGACATTTCTGATATACGTGCCTCTTGCGATTCCAGTTGAGATATTATATTTGTCTTTTCTTCTTCCAGTTGAGATGACACTTGCGACGCCATTTCTGAAATGCGTGCCTCCTGCGCTTCCATCTTGGATGTTACTGTCGATGTTTGAGCAGATATTGCAGCCAAAATCGTGTTCAAGTATGTGCTCGTAACTGTCTGCGTAACTGTCTCTTCCATTTTTGTTGTTGTCTCGTCGCTATCAAAATGAAAGACGTACTGCTGAACATTAATTACCTCCGACTCCATAGCGTCTCGTAGCCGTGCTTGAAGTTCGATCTTATTGCCGGTTGTACTCAACCCACGGTTCTCCAATTCCTTTTTCAATTGCTGGATCCTTAATTCACTTAACTTTGCCATGTCCTTGTTGTCCTCTGGAATTTATTCAACAATTCCTCTTCTGACACCAATTGTAACGATATTTATGAATTCCTGATTATTTTGCAACTCCTTCTAACGTTCGTATCGCTAAACTGTTAAATAAATAACTCCAATATTCAATAATGCAAACTAGTTTTTATTAAAGTACTTCACAATAACACTTATACTTCGCAACCAATAGCGTGCTTAAATCAAACTGATTGGTCGTGCCTCAGCTGGTGCTGCTTTTATACTCTTAGGTTTCCTCGTTGGCATAGGTTAGGTTAGGTTAAACTGGCCGGCCATGAGGACCTCACATAGACTGATTGAGTCCGTAGTGTTACCAGAAGTTTGTTTTAACGACCGCACTGAAAAACCCTATCAAAAAACAGGACCTATGTAATAAAATAACGTCGTCCTCTTGGCAAATACTAGAAGCTTCCTAGGACTTAAGCCACTTGCTGCTTCTAGATCTGACAGCTGTATCACTCATAATAGCTGGAGTCTTAGCCTGGGAAATGCAGGGCACGAGCACAGAACGCGCTCGATCGTTTCCTCCTCCAACCCGCACTTCCTACATCTGCTATCACTGACCAAGTCTAATTTAAAGGCATGTGACGCCAGAAGGCAGTTTCCAGTCAGAATACCCGTCATGAGTCTACAGTCCTCTCTTTTTAATGATAGAAGCAACTTTGTTAGTCTAAGGTTGTAAGACCTACACATAATCTTCGACACTTTACAGCCCCGCGCTTGAACCCACGCCTTTCCCGCTTGGTCGAACATGTGCACCTCTCGCCTTCGCTTAATCTCGCACAGTCTAATTGGGACGTCTACGGAGCAAGCTTCAAGGGATGCGCCTTTTTTAGCTAGTTCGTCCGCTTTTTCATATTTACACTCTAACACGCATTTAGGTGCTGTGCTATGCGAGATTATTGCCTTAATTGCTGCTTGACTGTCGATATAAAAGCTAACACTTTGCAGGTTAAGCTATTCTCTTCCTGGGTTTCTACTGCTTTGGTTACGGCTAATATTTCCGCTTGGAAAACGCTACAGTAATCCGGCAGCCTGTAGGATCTGCTTATTTCTGGATCAGCACAGTATACCGCAGACCCTACTCCTTCCACTACTTTGGAACCATCTGTGTACACATGTATCGCCTCGTCCACCATTTTCGCACCCTTGCGCCATCCGTCCACCTCTATTGTGGCCTTAAGATCTCCCTCGAAGCGCAGATAGGGAATCAGGTAGTCTGTTCGTCTTGTGATTGATGACGCTATACTACTATGGCCCGGCGCTCAAGCTGCCCCGAGGCACCGAGCCTGGTTGCGGTTGTTAATGCTTTGTTCTTTGCTAACAGGTCTACAGGTGGAATGGGCAGAATAGCATACAGTGCAGAATGGCATACAGTGCAGCCGTCGGGGTTGTTTTCAGGGCTCCCGTAATGCTAAGCATCGATAGTCTGCATACCCCCTCTAATTTTTTGAGGTATGTTGTTTTTTGTGTGGCTTTCCACCAAACAAGAACTCCATAGTATAGAATAGGGCTTACAATCGCTGTAAAAACCCAATGAGAAAGAGAGGGCGATAAGCCCTACGTACACCCCAGCATTCTTTTACATGCATAGAGGGCCGTTGAGGCCTTCTTGACCCTCTCCTCCACGTTGAGCTTCCATGACAGCTTACTGTCTATGATGATTCCTAGATATGTGGTGCAAGGTTTCTCCTGTAAGGTCACCCCTCCTAACTTAGGCCTGGTCCAATTTGGGACCTTGTACCTCTTTGTAAACAAGACCATATCCGTCTTCTTCGCATTGACTTTCAACCCGACATTAGATGCCCAGGTATGACTATCCCGAAGCGCCCGATCCATCAAAGAACTAATCGTTGGAAGGCACTTTCCACTTATGACAATTGCAACGTCATCTGCGTAGGCCGTAAGTTTTACGGGTCCCTCATTGAATTGCCTGAGCACTTGGTTGATGACCAGCGTCCACAGCAGAGGTGATAGCACCCCTCCCTGCGGCGTGCCCCTGTCCACTGATTTCGTAGCCTCTTACAATCCCCATTGTGATGTAATCTTTCTGCAATTTAACATGCAGCCGATCCATCTGATTAAGGCAGGATGTACTTTAATGTAATTAAGACCATCTATAATCGCCCATTTTGCAACATTATTGAAAGCCCCGGCAATGTCCAAGAAGACTCCTAGAGCATACTCCTTATATTCCAGAGATTTCTCTATGCTTATTACCACCCTATGCAATGCGGAGTATACCGACTTGCCTTTGGCGTACGCATGCTGTCTTGTGGAGAGCAGCTTTTCATCCACGTTGGACTTTATGTACACATCTATCAGCCTCTCAAAAGTTTTGAGCAGAAATGATGTTAAGCTAATGGGTCTATAGTCTTTGGGGTACACGTGACCGATATTCCCGCCTTTGGTAGGAAAGCTACACGAGCAGTTCTCCAAGAGTGCGGTACATGATTCAGCCTTATGCACCCATCGAATATTATTTTAAGCCATTCCACGACCGCCATACTTGAAACTTGTAGCATGGCCGGAACATACCGTCTGGGCGCGGCGATTTAAACTTAGAAAACGTTTTCACTGCCCATTCTATCTTGGTATCGGTCACCAAGCCCGGCACTACTAGCTCCGTGATCGAAGTGTGAGTGATGTCTGCTGGCTCTTCTAAACCGTCTCCCGATGAGAAATGTGTGTCGAGAAGCACCTCAAAGGATTCCTCACTATTACGTGACCATTCCCCGTTCTCTTTCTTTATTAGTCCCTGGACTATGTTTCCCTTTGCTAGGACCTTTTTTAACCATGCTGTTTCGCTGGAGCACTCTACGTCCGTACAGAAACTTTTCCATCAGTTTCCTCGTTGGCATATTTCTAGGCGTTTCTATTTCTAGAATTTACTACTTGTTTACCAGCTATAAATTTCTCAGCTATAATACAGATGCACGATTATAGCTTCTCGCATAGCTATATGCGCGTGTATATGTGAATGATACTTCCACCGATGATTGCCTACCCACTCAGCATATATTTGATTGAATTTTCAATTTCCCTACATATAAATACAATTTGATTACTCTTCCTGACTAAATAATGAGTTATCATACAATTGAACAAAAGAAATAATCAAATATGCTTACCTTTGATGATCAAAAACTGAATATAGCTTTTCAAAAATTTATAACCATTTTTAATTCTGCTTTCTGAATCTTTTTTGACTATATTTGTTTTATACTTGTTAAAATTTTACTTTTCATTGAAAATCTTATTTTTTCACATACACACATTTTTTCAATCATGAAGTTCAGAAAAAATATGTATATAAAATTGACAATGTAATGCAAATGCTGCTCGTGCCCGAAAATTTCCCCAACCATTTCTCCACGTTCGGCTTTCCAGAAAATACATAATAGCTGGACAATACAGAAGTTGTGAGCTATTTGACCAGGTAAGTGAAACTCTCTTGACATATGTACCTGGATATGTCTTCAACATCCCGTGCCGTATCGTATTTTAAGATATTGACGATCATACCTGATGTTGGATGTTGTAGTCGCAGGTTTATATAGGTCAAGTTTGTTTGCGAGTGACCTGTGGTTCAAATAGCTCACTTTCGCATGCTTTCTTCCCCTAATGAAATAAGATTATTACGTAGTATCTATTTAGAATGAGATATGAAGAATAAATGCATCGTAATCGCATTCAAAAATGATTCAAAAATCTTAACCAAAGCGATTGAAATATGTTCACGAATATGATCACAAAATGACTGAAAAGTAGTCAAATATTACTCTAAAACAACTAAAGCTCAATTTTACAATGATATCAAATATGAATAAAAAGCGTTTCGAAATATGAATCATAAATGATTATTCAAGAATAATCACATTTATGGTACATTTTTCTCCCGACGATACGTTAATTTTCGAACTGAAAATGCTTTTAAATTTGAACGTTTTTAATCATCTTGGGGTATGATATTTGAATATTTTTTGATAAAAATTTTCAAAAAATGCTGGCTGGGAAGTGAAACACAACATAGGTACATATATTTGTAAAAACTGAATCGAAATACATACTTATAAATAAAGTGATATTTTAACTGGTATAATGTTAGGCGGAGTCAATATCGTTGACATGCTCTGGTTCAGATAATAAGCCAATTACTTCACTTTGTCATTCATACAACAATAACACCAAAACTCTCGCCTCCCAGCGGGTTAGGGGGTTAGAATATACCCGCGATAGGTATGCCTGCCGTACGAGGCGATGGTGGTGTAGCGCAACCCTTTCAGGTTGCCAGCTCAATATATAGCTTCTCTAAACCCAACTGTCAACCTCACCTATCCGTGGCGAATCCTGTTTCATTAACAGCCGAGGCTCTGGCAACCCCGAACTCCTCATGGATCTAGGAGGTGCGAGGGTGTTATGGCCTAGAAGGTCGCATGTGGAGATGGTCGGGCTTGGTACCGGAACGTACCGGATCTGCATCCGGCAAAGGACCATCAACATCGATAACACTCCCCAACGCCTTCGGGGAGTGTCCTTATCGCTACAAAGCAACAACAACCAAAACTCTCGTTTTATACCTAATATATGTAAAAGATTCTAAATATGATAAACATTTTTATTTAGGATGTTACATGAATCCAGATCCGGCGATACATACTCTGGTATAAGTCCGATTGCCGCAGCTGCCATCCACCCCCTCCTTCACCGCCCACCCCCCCCCCCCCCTTATGTTTTTATAAAATTGTCAAATGCATCTTGAATTGATTGAACTGACTGATCCATACAAGATAAAGTTTGTATCATTCTTTACTATATAGTTTGGCAGCTTAAATTGAGGTTATGTTGCGAATAGAGTGGAAGGCACTCGAATTCAGTGAAAGAGGACACTCGAATGGAGTGGAATGAAGAACAGTAGGAAGAGCAGAGTTGCATTGGATCAATATACCTTCAATCATTGTATCAATATTAAAGATAAATTTAGAAAAAATAATTAAATACTTGAGTATAAGCAAACATTTTCTTTCAATTACTGCAATTAAGGTGTCCTAGATGCTATATATTTCAAAATTTTAACATTTTATGTCTGTTTAAAAATTCAACTTGAATTTCCCTAAAGATGTTGTTTGTGTGTGTGCTAATTTCGAGCGATCAGCTGTTAGTTACGCTACTTGGTAAAGTTTACAATGGTTTGTATTACTTATAAGCAAGGCGAATTCATTACAGGTGGTGTTATCCGATCAGCTGATTGCTTCTTCTTGATAATTTTCCATACAACGCCTTGTACTGCAACATGTCAGTTAATCGAAATCAATGAAAATTTTCTTTTGACTTGACATTCTTCTGTACGGCGAATTGGTTGAATTCACTTTGCCACCACCTAGTATGGATTCGCCTTGCTTATAAGAAAAAAAAAATGTCGAACTTCTCACAAATCAATAAGTCTGCGGGAAAGTTGTATAAAGTGATAGTGCCAACCGAATGTCAATAAACAACGGAGGGATTGTAGTTCAATGCAAGAAAAGAGTCATGCGAACTACTGCAGAAGAAAATAGCGGAACAAATTGGAAAAGTGTTCGAGGCGGAGAAAACTAAAGACGAGAGAGAAATGAGGAAAATATTTAAAGTTATTGGTTTAACAGAGAGACTAAGCAGTGAGCGCTTAGTAGAATGCATTACGAAACAGAATAGTATATGTGAGGGTAAAGAGTTTGAAGTTGTAAAGATTTTTGAGAACTTTAGTCGTAGAGAAGAATGTTTTAATGCACTTGTTGAAACAGATGCAGAGACTTTTGAAAATATTTTGCACCAAAAGAGAATAAATATAGAGTGGGACTCTTGCATTACCATAGTACGTAAAGCTGGAGACATTGGTGCTTTATCGGTAACCGTATCGGTAACCTTATGACAGCTGATTCGACCAACCTTATGAGAATCGATGCAATCGATTATTAGTGCCGCTAAAGTCGTAACCGTATCGTAGCCAACCAATTGGGTTTTGGTTTACCGTCGTAACGATAAACAGCTGATTACGTTAGGGATACGGATACAGCGATACGACATATGGCACCAATGACTCCTCGCTGTATCCGTATCCCTAACGTAATCAGCTGTTTATCGTTACGACGGTAATGCGGCAGTTACCCACCGACGTGTGCCGTACGTAAGGACGTTTGTCGAACGAAGCACGTTTGACCGAACTCTCAAGCCCGTAGGAATCAATGTGTGCGTCTGTGTACATGTACATAACATATTTGTGTGTGTATTGTTTACAGATAAGCACTGTTGCCATTGACCATTTTGCATGTATGCTTATGGAAACATCAACTTTTTCCAATTTAATTTTTGATATTGTAAAAGGCCGGAATACATATTAAATAAGTATAAATAGATAAAATATTTATAATCAGCACTTTTACATAATTATTTCGAATTATTTTCACAATTTTTCAAACTTTAATTAGGCGTTTTTGCATAAAATTGCAAACGGTCAAAAATTAGCGTACAAAAGTTTACTAGGCAACTCTGTCTAGTGAGAGAGCGATCAGCTGACACGTTCTTACGGAAAAAATCAAAATTTTTTTGATTTCTACGTTCCGGGCTACGTACGTACGGGCGTTGCACGTCGGTGAGTTTTCGTTTACATTGCACACTCATAAGATAGGTCGTGTCAGCTGACACGTTTTTGGTACGTACGTTCGTGAGTAACTGCCGCATAAACAAAAACCCAATTGGTTGGCTACGATACGGCTACGACCTTAGCGGCACCAATAATCGATTGCATTGATTCTCATAAGATTGGTCGAATCAGCTGTTATAAGGTTACCGATACGGTTACCGATAAAACACCAATGTCTCCAGCTTTACGTACTATGGTAATGCAAGAGTCCCACTCTATATTTATTCTCTTTTGGTGCAAAATATTTTCAAAAGTCTCTGCATCTGTTTCAACAAGTGCATTAAAACATTCTTCTCTACGACTAAAGTTCTCAAAAATCTTTACAACTTCAAACTCTTTACCCTCACATATACTATTCTGTTTCGTAATGCATTCTACTAAGCGCTTTAAGAATATTTAGATCAGGGATAATAAGTGGATTTTTTCATTTTGTACCAAACGAGGAAGAAAAATGTACCATATCATCCAAAAATGTACCAAAAGTCTTCGGATGTGAATTTGAACCAAACTAGAGATATATTCTGCTTCTTTATCCAAAAACTGTTTTTTATCAGGAAACTTTCTTCTAACACAAATTAAAGGTAGTATAACAGGGAAATATGATTTATGAAGAAATACTTTTCCAGTAAAAATAATAAAAGAAGTTTATCGATTGAAGCGTACAATTATGTACATATATAAAAACATTTCTTTATTGAGTACCAGTAAGGGACATAAAATTAATATTAAAAAAAATAACAGCTGCATTCAATGCGAAAACATTTCATAAAAACATTTTAGGTGCGAAAGATTTAGATTCATGTATAAAAGTTGACAAATTGTCGCCTACATCTATACTATTAACTCATATTTCAATCACTGCATTAGCAGTTCTTCTTCTTTAGCTATCATCCGGTGGCAAAATCCTGAGCCAGATAAATAATTTTGCATGTAAATACAACAACAACGATTTGAGCCAGATAAATCCAGATTGAAGTCTGGTTCAATTTGTGAGCCAGATAATTTGTTAATTACTTCTTTTTAGGTTGGCAACGCGGCCTTTAATATACCTACTTTTTCAAAAATAGATGTCGCTGCTTAGCCTTTCGCCGTATGAGTTAAATCAAAAACAGCGGCGACATCTGCCTATAACATTTCAAGTGTGCGAAAATTTCACGACATCTGCTTCTCAAGTCTCTCAATGATCCAGAGCATTCCCGTGAGAATCGAGCGTGAGCCGGAGCTCTAAAGCTCACTGAAAGACGGTATTTGAGATCTTTAAATACCTGAGTTGACAGAAAGCTTTGTTTTCGTATCTAGAGCCGTGTTTTTTTTACACGCGTATACGTTTCGTTTGCGCGTGAAAAAACGCCTATCCTCGCTTATATAATGCTTAGGAGACCCATCTAGCGGCTGTGGTTAAACAACTAGGTACAGCAACAGGGTGTACCGAAAAGCGGAGACACAACGTTCTGATGGCCATAGGGTATAACATATAGCTGAATCAGTTGCGATGAATTGTGGACACACATAGAATACATAGAATTAGTGAAGAGGGTGAAACAAAGCCACATATTTCAGTTACATCTGAGTATAATGCGTATTAAAATTTAGTAGAACAAAATTTATGCGCAGCAATTTCAGAGGTGTATTTAAAGTTTGTCGCTTAGCAGTCCATATCAAGTTTAAGCGTAAACGGATATAGGCGTGTTAAAAAACACGGCTTATATTATGACAACTACTGTTAGCTGAGTTCATCAAGTCTTTAGTTTTTATTAAATTCGAAACTTTGTTTATTTAAAGTCTATTTCTACACTTAGTTTTAATTAAATTTTGTATAGAAAATATCCTTTCTACGTTTGTGGATGAATGTGGAATCGACAATATGCCTTTAGCTATTCTATAAGTATTGAAAAATATTTGCGCATTTTATTAATTTTTAACTGATCTTAATTCTTTCCAATAGCTGCATATATTTAAATTCTTGAATTTTTTAAGGCTCTCATTCTCTGCTAAAGCTCTAAATTCAGAATAAATTTTCTCTATTTTATCAAATTCAGATTTCGGAAACAAGACCATAACTACCCCGCAAAAATCGTTGGATCATGTGGTCCACTGGAGTACTTACCATTATACTCCACTGTAATGCAGAAATGGACCAACTCATGTTTCTACACGAACATATTGTAAGCCGATCATTGCTCGTTTTTAACGATTGTAATCACTACACGATGTTTATTGGACTGTGGGTACTCCATGGATTACTCTGATGTAATGCGGAGCTGGAGTATATGGTCCTGTCCTAGGACATCGCAATGTTAATTGGACCATATTTTTTGTATGAATTGTGGTTAATTTTGGAGCACTCGCTTGGTCCATAGCGAGTACTCCATACATGCATGCATGGAGTACTCGCGATTTTTGCAGGGTAAAGGCACAATACTATTTGTTTCACCGCTTAAAATACTGTAACGAATATCAGCAACACTAAGGGTACTGTCATCTCTAAGCCGATGCTAAGCAGTGACGTGAATGCACATTAATAATTCAATAATTATGTCTACACATATGTACGTACATCTTATCTGAGATATGCAATTATAATTATGGACGTGTCGCTCACAAACACACGCGCATATGAGAGCTATAAACGTACATCTATAGTTATAATTATAACAGATAACCATCTAGTAGATTCTAGAACAGAAGCGCCTAGAAGATGCAAAGAGGAAATCAAAGAGTATAAAAGGAAGCAATAGTAGAGGGGCTACAACCAGTTGCGATTAAGCACGCTATCTGTCAGGCAATAGTAGAGTTATTTATTGTGAAGTACTTTAATGAAGGCCATTTTGCATTATTAAATATTGGAGTTATTTATTCAACAGTTTAGTGATTCGAACTTAGCAGAAGGTTGCAAATAAGAGGATTTGCAGTAAATTCGTTACAATTGGTGTCAGAAGAGGAATTGTTGAATAAATTCCGAAGATTTTGAATACAACTTGGACATGGCAAATTTCAGTGAATTGAAGATCCAGCAACTGAAGAAGGATTTGGAGAGCCGTGGATTGAATACAAGCGGCATTAAACTCGAACTTCAGGCACGACTACGAGAGGCAATGGAAGCAGAAGGAATTAACGTGGAAGAGTATGTCTTTCCTCCTGATGGCGAGGAGACAACAAAAATTGAAGAGAAAAATGAAACATCGCAGACAGTTACGAGCACAGACTTGAACATGACATTGGCCGCAATATCTGCACAAACATCGACAGTAACATCAATGTCGTCGCAAATGTCATCTCAACTGGAAGAACAGAAGACATATATAGCATCTGAACTAGAATCCCAGGAGAACCGTATAACATCAAAGATGGAAAGACAACTGAAAGAGCAAGAGGCACGCATAACAGTACAACTCGAAGCGCGTATGGACGAGAAAATAACGCAGTTTGAGGAAAAAATCGAAGCCGAGGTGGATGCTTTGAGAGGTCGTATACAGGAGTTGCAATTCAATCGCCCAGCTGTTTCAGCAAGCAATACGAAGGTAAAAACTCCATCGTTTGACGGCTCTGTTCCTTTACAGGTGTTTAAGATTCAGTTTGAGGATACCGCAGCAGTGAACAACTGGAGTGCTGAAGATAAAGTTGCTGCACTATTCGTGGCATTGAAAGGATCTGCTGCTGAAATCCTACAGACTATTCCCGAGGGAGAGCGAAACAACTACGAAACATTGATGAGCGCTCTAGAGAGGCGATACGGAAGCGAACACAGGAAGCAGATACACCGAATAGAGTTGCAAAACCGACACCAAAAAGCTCATGAGACTTTGCAGGAGTTTGCGTCAGATGTCGAAAGGCTTGCACATTTGGCGAATGCCGACGCATCCGTCGAATACACCGAAAGGGTAAAAATTCAGAGCTTTATAAATGGCATACAGAACGTCGAAACGAAGCGAGCCACATACGCAAACCCAAAGCCAACATTTGCAGAAACGGTGTCACATGCATTGACTCAGGAAACTGCCTCACTATTGAGTAAACCAGCATAAAAAGCTCATCGTGTGGAAGTGGAAAGACCAGATTGGGTAGACACAATTTTGGAAGCACTGAAGGGATCACAACAAAAATGCCGGAGTTATTAAATGTTTCAAGTGCGGCAACCCAGGTCATATTGCACGACATTGCAGCACCGGTCCCAATAGCTCCAACAATGTGGGTGGCCGGAAACGCAGAGCTGAAGGAGATGAGCAAATCTCCAAGTCCACTCAATCGTTAAACTAAAGCGAGTCAGCCGCAAGAGGCGACAGCTGGCTCCCTCAATTGAATGCCCCATAATCTCTATCTCACAAATTGGAAGAAGGTCAAACAATGTTACTGTCGGAGGACATGTGGATGGAAAGGAGCGTTTACTGACTGTAGATACGGGTGCATCTCATTCCATCATTCGAGCTGATTTAGTCAACAAGAAAATGAGACCATTTCATGAAGCAAGATTGCGTACAGCCACTGGAGAAGACACCACGGTTCTAGGAGAAATATCGTGTGAAGTCGCAATTGAGAACGTCACGGTAGTACACAATTTTATAGTGGCAGAGATTGTTGATGAAATCATAATTGGAGTGGACTCCTTAATCGACCAAGGCATCCAGATCGGCATGCAAAGCAAGACGATGAGATATAAGAACATGGATGTGCCACTTAATTTCGACTACGAGAGAGGCTACAGCAGTAAACGAGTGCTGGTGGAAGAGAGTCAGCAAATACCACCAAAATCAGAAGCAGTCATCTGGGCAAAGGTTGATGGAGATTGTGGGACAAGCAAATTGTGGGTTGTCGAAGCAGCAAACAAATCAACACCGAACATACTTGTAGGACAAAACAAGATGGACGTATTCCGGTAAGAGTACTCAATGAGTTCAAGTCACCACTCAAACTGACAAAAAGAGCTATTTTGGGAAGATGCCAAGAGGCTGAAGTAGTTATTAACTGTGAACAGCTCCAGGAACACGTTTCAACTAGCAAGACTGATCTTTGAAATGACATCACGGCATTGACGGAGGGGCTAGATCAAGATTATCAGAGAAAGGCGAAGTAACTGCTCCTAAAGTACGCAAACATATTTGACCAGGATGGTTCCAAACCAGGCCGCACCAATGTTGTGAAACATCAAATTGACAGTGGAGACGCGAGGCCGATACGTCACGCTCCACGTAGTGTTCCACTGGCGAAGCGGGAAGTTGTGAGCCAAATTATACAAGAAATGAACGACAGCGGCGTCATCGAACCATCAGCTAGTCCGTGGAGCTCACCGGTAGTACTTGTAAAGAAGAAGGATGGAAAAAAGAGGTTTTGCGTGGACTACCGGAAGTTGAATGACGTTCCGAAAAAGGATAGCTACCCATTGCCAAGAATTGACGACACTCTGGACTCGCTCTCTGGTACGAAATGGTTTTCCACACTGGACTTGAAAAGCGGCTACTGGCAAGTGGAGGTGAAGGAGGAAGACAAGGAGAAAACAGCCTTCAGCGTCGGAGATGGTCTTTGGCAATTTACAGTAATGCCCTTTGCACTATGTAATGCACCAGCTACTTTCGAGAGACTCATGGATCAGGTATTGAGAGGACTACATTGGAAAACATGCTTGGTGTACCTGGACGACATCATCGTATTGGGCAAGAACTTCGAAGAACATCTTAAAAACTTAGAGGAAGCTTTCCAAAGAATAGCTGGCGCTGGTCTGAAGTTAAGTCCCAAAAAGTGTGCGCTGTTTAAAAAGGAAGTAAATTATTGGGTCACAAGGTAACGACACAGGGCATCTGCACTGCGAACGAAAAGATAGAGGCTGTAAAGGATTAGCCAAGACCACAAAACCTACATGAAGTAGGAAGTTTCCTTGGGCTGTGCACATATTACCGCCGATTTGTACCAAATTTTGCTAGCGTAGCCCATAGTCTCCACGAGCTAACAAGAAAAAATAAAGATTTTGAATGGAAGAAGGAGCAAGAAGTGGCTTTCCAAACATTGAAGGAGCGGTTGTGCACTGCCCCAATGTTAGCATATCCGATTCCAGGAGCAACATTTATTCTAGATACAGATGCGAGTGGATATGCTCTAGGAGGCGTTTTATCATAACTGGTCGATGGACAGGAGAAGGTAGTCGCATATTACAGCCGTTCGATTGGAAAATCAGAGAGGAACTACTGCGTTAAGTGGAGAGAGCTGTTGGCATTGGTAGAGTGCATTAAAAATTTTCACAAATACCTCTACGGCCAGCGATTCCGTGTCAGAACAGATTACGCAGCGTTAAAATGGCTTCTGCAGTTCTGTAATCCGGAAGGACAATTGGAACGGTTGGAGTCCTATTGTGCACAGTGGAACAGTTTAGAATTGACATCCGGTTGCTTGCATCGAGTATGGGAGAGTGAGGATGGTCAAAGAAAAAATAAACTGATAGTTATTCCCAGAAACAGGATTCCTGACGTGCTCAGCGAGCTGCATAATGGTCCAAGCGGAGGTCATCTTGGAATCGCGAAGACGCTCGAGAAGATTAAACAGAGATATATCGGGTTGGTTGCCGTCAGTCGGTCACTGAGTGGATTGCGAACTGCGAGGCTTGCGGCAGAGCGAAAGGGCCCAAAACCCGAAGTCATGGCCAGATGAAGCAATATAACTCAGGTGCGCCATTTGAAAGGATCGCTATGAATGTCGCAGGTCCATTTCCTACTAGCAACTGCGGAAACAAATATGTACTGGTTGCTATGGATTATTTCAACAAATGGCCAGAGGTATACCCAATCCTAAATCAAGAAGCGGAAACTGTAGCAGAAGTATTTATATACAATTGGGTTGGAAGGTATGGTGTACCAATGGAGTTACATTCTGACGAAGGCAGGAATTTCGAATCAGCTGTGTTCCAGGAAATGCGTAAATCATTGGGCATTCGAAACACACGGGCAACTGCATTGCATCCTCAGTCCGATGGTATGGTGGAACGATTCAATAGAACATTCGAGGAGCACTTAAGGAAAGTAGTGGACAAGTTCCATAAAGAGTGGGATACCCGCATACCATTATTCTTGATGGCTTACCGATCAGCATAGCATGAGACAACGGGTCAAACCCCTGCAAAAGTAATTTTTGGCAATGACCTTAGACTGCCAGCTGATTTTAAGTTTGGGATAGATGCCGATGCGGAGAGAAATGTCAAGGAATCCACTGGTGATTTGGAAGAAGCGCTGAGAGAAATACACGATCTGATAAGGCAACGAACAAAGATTATGAGTGACAAGATGAAAGCCAGATACGATAAAGCAATTAATTCGGAAGGTTTTCACGAAGGAGATTTGGTGCTGTTATACAACCCACAACGAAAAAAAGGTTTGTCCCCGAAATTGCAGTGTAATTGGGAAGGCCCATACAAAGTTGTAAAACGGATCAACGATGTAGTGTACCGCATACAAGCCATCGGTAAACCACGAACCAAAATGAATGTGGTCCATTTGGAAAGGCTGGCAACGTTTAGATCGAGAGATTTGTCTGATCGGGACGATAAGCCTTAGAGCCTCCGGAGATTTACAACCAGATTGACTGAATTTTGTGTGCGTTAGTGCAGTCGGGTGGCTTCGTGGCACACATATTTGTTGTCGGCTACACGTTGATGAAAATCAAAAATTTTTGATTTTTTCATTTGACGCCAGCTTAGTTGATAGTCGCGGGGTGTGATTGACAAAACAGCAGTGTTTTATTTAATTTGTGTCGACATTCAAAATGAACAAGTGCGCGGAAGAACAACAATTCATATTAAAATTTATTGAAAATTATCAATTTTTACCAGCTTTATGGAATGTAAAGCTTTTATTATTATTTAATAAAATTTTTATTAATTTTTTTATTATTTAATAAAACTGCTGTAGTTGCAAGTAAAAAAAGTCATCATCCGATGACGACATATTCACAACCGAACGCTACGAGTTCTCAATGCAAATGTCGATTGATGGCTTTTTATTTGATAGTCGCGGGGCAAGCGTCAAATACCCGACACGCACACATACAAAAATTCAGCCAATCTGGTTGTAAATCGCAGACGGCTCTTAGGTGGAGGCATGGTTCAATTATGTACAGGTTGGCTCATCTCATCAGCTGATTTTATTTATGTCATTGCATGGTCGAAGGGATTGTCAAAAGTAGATGGCAAACTCAAAATGAAACCAAACCATTGGCAACATTTTACTTACACATACAAAAACTGCTAAGTTTTATGTTTCCATTCCATACCATTCGCACCAACCCCAATACACAGATTTTGACAATTTGAACAGACATATTTTGTTGCTTTACAGATGAGCCAACCTGTATATAGTTGAACCATGGGTGGAGGGCAGTGTAACGAATATTAGCAACACTAAGGGTACTGTAATCTCTAAACCGATGCTAAGCAGTGACGTGAATGCACATCAATAATTCAATCGTTATGTCTACACATATGTACATACATCTTATCTGAGATATGCAATTATAATTATGGAAGTGTCGCCCACAAACACACGCGCATATGAGAGCTATACACGTACATCTGTAGTTATAATTATAACAGATAACCAACTAGTAGATTCTAGAAGAGAAGCGCTTAGAAGATGCAACGAGGAAATCAAAGAGTATAAAAGGCAGCAATAGTAGAGGCGCTACAATCAGTTTCGATTAAGCACGCTATCTGTCGGGCAGTAGTAGAGTTATTTATTGTGAAGTACTTTAATAAAGGCCATTTTGCATTATTAAATATTGGAGTTATTTATTCAACAGTTTAGTGATTCGAACTTAGCAGAAGAAGGTTGCAAATAAAAGGAATTGCAGTAAATTCGTTACAATACTTTCTGGTGAAAGCTTTGCACCCCACAACAAAGTTTTATCATTTAAATTTACTTTCTTTAATAAAGTACTACAAAATTTTATATAAAATTGTTTAGCACAGCCCTTAATTTGTTCACAATTTTAGAATCAGTTATGCTATTTTCCATAAGCACATTTAAATGATTCATAATTGCAAATTGCAAATTATGCTCGGCTACAAAACAACAACCTAACTATATATTTTCTTCGAAAAATTTATATGCATGCTATAATATTTGGGATACTTCTATGCGCAAATCATAATTGAAAGTTTAAGTAGTGGCATAGTTCCGGGTATTTGGAAAACTTCTACCGTTGTGCCAATCGAAAAAGTTAATAACACAATCGAAGCAGAGGAGTTACGTCCGATAAATACACTGGCCAGTGATGAAAAGATTTTAGAACTTGTGGTAAAAAACCAGTTGGTTCAATACTTGAAAGAAAAAACCGTACTCATACCTCAACAATCAGGATTTAGAAAAAAACATTCCTGTGAAACAGCTTTGAATATGGTTTTAGCTGAATGGAAAGAAGAACTTAATAATAAAAAGGTGATAATAGCAGTTTTCATTGATCTTAAAAGAGCTTTCGAAACTATAGATACAAAAATTTTATTAGGAAAATTGGAAGGAATTAGTATTAGAGATTTTGAACTGGATTGGTTTAAAGATTTCGTAACAAATCGCAAACAGAGAACAGTAATTGTTTCGAAAATATCAAACGAAGTGGATGTTAAGATTGGCGTACCCTAAGGCTCTGTTCTTGCACCAATTTTATTCAACATTTATATTAATGATATAAATTCTGTTTTGAAATACAGCTCCATAAAACTTTTCGCTGATGATGCTCTAATTCCTATAAATGGCAAAAATGAAAATGATATAAGAATCTAGTTATAAAGTGACATAAACTCACTTTATGTCTGGCTGTGTACCAACAGACTTAAAATTAACATAAATACATGCTTATTTCAAGAAAAAACAAAAAAAATATTTAAATTGAAAAAGTAAATACGATTAAATATTTGGGTGTTCAAATTGATTGCAAATTAAAATTTGTTGCCCATGTTGACTATACAGTAGAGTTGTGCTTTTTCGTTCATTTCAGAGATTCGAATCTTTCGTTCTTTTTCTGATGAACGAACAAGTTGTTCTTTTTGTTCATGTGTTCTTTTTTTTCAAGCAAATTTGTTCACTGCTGCTCGCACCCGCGAAAAAAGCCAACAAGTATAGTTGGTGGTGTGTATGCAGCAATGCTTTGTGTAGGTATATTTAAATGTGTTAGAATAAATAAGTTATGTATAATTAACTTCAAAAAAAGTTACAAATTTCGGAAGATCCAGGAAATTGAAAGAGTAGAGACACAAATTGTAAATATGAACTTTTCAAGTTTAATAAATGTAATAATTAGCTTCTTACAAAAGATGTTTTTCATAAATAGTCCATACATAATTGTTGTAGCAGTGCCACACACACATGACCACACATATCTTTCGTGCTCACTGTGAATTTCAGCGTATGTGTATGAATTTACAATGTTCGCGACCGAGAAGAGAGAAAGAATAACTTTAGATAAAACGAACTAAAAGAACAAATGAACTAAAAGAACAAATAGAATCGAAATCGAAGATCTAGTTCACTTGTTCAGTTGAGAGACCCGGTCAATTGAACATGTTCGGAACGAAACGGCCCAACTCTACTATACAGTAAGTAAAATAGCAAAAAAATTATGGTTTATTTAAAGAACTTGTAAAAATTTAAGTAATTATTACAAAGTAAAGGTTTACAGATCCATAGTTGAGCCTTACTTTATTTATTGCTCAACAATATTTTTTATTATGAAAGATTCGCAAATTGATAAGTTGCAAAAAATGCAAAATAAATCAATGCGCTTTATTTTAAGCAAACGTTACGATACTTCCATAAAAGACATCCTTCTAAGTTTAAATTGGATGAGCGTTAAACAACAAATATTCTTCAACACAATGAAATTTTTTTATAATATAAAGCACGGAATTTTGCCAGAGTATCTCAGAACTGATATTACATTTAATTACGAAGTCCATGATATAAATACAAGGCAAAGAAATAATTTTAAATTGCCAAATTATAAAACCGAATCGGAACAAAATAGTCTTTTTTACAAAGGGTTGAAATACTTCACCGAACTACCTGAATATATAAAAAGTTGTGATAGAAACTTATTTAAGAGCCGGTTGTATGACTACACCAAATCTAGGCCGCTTAAATGTATAGTCGTTGAGATTAGATGCATTAGTGATACAGGTGTTTTAATTTAAAATTTTTTTTTTAATTTAAAAATTTAGATTAAGTACACATTGTTAATTAATGCAATCATATTTCTAAGTTTTTGAACTAGGCTCTTAGAGTCGTAATAAATAAATACAAATTTTTATAATTAATTTGTTTATTGGCCGTTAATGAATAAATATATATATTATTCTGTTTTATGAGCTCTAGGCCTGTTTTAAATAAAACAACTCCGTTTGTTGCTTATATGTGTTTAATTTCGATATTTCGATCTCAATCTGAGATCATCATCAGGACTGTAATAAAAAACAATAAAAACACACATTCAATTACACATAAAAAACATATCCATCTCTTAAGCATATTACATTTCACATAAAAACATGCTAATCTACTTAAACATAATGCATAAGCGCGACTTACATCTTCCGCTGTGATGCAAAGACTAAAAATTATGAAGAAAAGTGATTATCGGAACCAACGAAAAAATAAACAGAGAGTGTAAACATGTAGATAATCAAATGAAATACCGTAATTGTAAACAAAAATTGAGAAAAATTTACAACAATAATATGGCAAGCGGCGAAAATAATAATACTGTAGGTATGCATACAAGTAATCAGGTGTATAGTTATTGTACCAAGGCACAGAAACTACATGAGTGTGCATGTGCAGAGAATGGAGCAAATTGTTATTATTTTTGTTTTATTTTATCAAGAGTATTGATTGTGCTTTAAAATCAGGTTGCGGTAGGCGTAAGCACAATGATCCGTGTCAGCCTTAAAATTCATCCTTCTATCATTAGGGGTGTTCACTATGTGAAGCATTTCTAAAGTAAAACGCTTATGATAATTTTTCTCCTCTTCCAAAATTTTTATATTTTCGAAATCCGGGTAATGTCCGGTATCCTTACAATGAGATGATAGAGCCGTTTTGTTGTCAGAAAAATTGTTCCTTAATTTTATATTGGATTTGTGAGCGGATATCCTTGTCTTCAGTTTTGATTTTGTAGTACCCACATATACTTTCTCGCATACGTGGGACCCGTCGCCGTTGCAAGGAATCCTATAAACAACATCCGATTTTTCTTGTATTGGTATTGGGTCTTTTAATCTGCTGAACACCTTTTTTAAAGAATTGCTGTAGGTAAATGCTAGCTGAACATTATCCATATCATACATTTTTGAATGTTTGATCCTTTCTGAAAGCCCAGGGATATATGTGACGGATTTAAAGATTTTGGCATTTTGATTTTTCTCCTTATTATCTTTACCTAGACGCGAGTAATAATTATATATAAGTTTGTTCACTAATTTAATTGGAAAATCATTCTTTTCGAGGGTATCCTTTATAAGTTTAATATTTTTGGTATGGTAAATTCTATCACTAATTGAGAGAACTCGTCTCACGAAATTATTGGCCGTGTTCACTATTACTCCTCTATCATGCTGTGAGTTGAAGTTAATCAGTCTGCCGGATGCAGTAGGTTTTTTGTACCAGTCTAATGCTAATTGGTTGTTCCTCCTAATCACTAGGGTGTCCAGAAAAGGTATTTTTCCGTCCCTCTCTACTTCAATAGTGAATTTAATCGATCGGTGGTATCCGTTAAGTAGGTTAAGCAAAATATTTGTGTCCTCCGTTTTTATTATCGCGAACAAATCATCTACATATTTCGTAAGCATTCGTGGTTTGTTCGGTGCCTGCATTTCAAACCGGGATAAAAGTTCCTCCATCACAATATCCGCAATAACCGGTGACGCTGGGGATCCCATGGGCATTCCCGATCGTTGCTCGTATATCTTATCCTTATATTTGAAATACCGATTTTCCTTAATGCAAAACTTGACTACCGTCAAGAAAAGTTCTTTCGTCATGGACGTGTGCTCCTTTATCATTTCCCACTTTGCACCTATTATGTCTAGTGCTAAATCAACTGGTATGCTGGGAAATAAAGACACGACGTCGAACGACACCAAACTCTCGTCGTCATGCACATACGTATTGTGTATCTTATTTTTGAACTCAGCTGCATCTTTGATGTTGTATTTGGATGAAGAGGTCAGATTTTTCAGAATTCGTATGACAAATTTGCACAGATTATAGGACGGAGACTTGACGGACGAACAGATAGGTCTAAGTGGAATTCCTGCTTTATGGATTTTGGGCAGGCCATAGATTCGGGGGGGATAGGAAGTTTTACAATTAAGACTAACTTTTTCTTTTAAATCAATGACATTGTTGTTGTATAATTTATCCACTATATCGTTGTTTTTCCTTTGAAGCTGATTTGTAGGGTCGCGTTTTAATACTTTATACATAGAAATATCATTAACAATTTTCTGCATTTTTATGTCGTATTCAGTTCTGTCCATTAACACTGTGACATTTCCCTTATCTGCATTGAGAACTAAGATTTGTTCATTCTTTTTCAAAAATTGTTTTGTGGCTCGCAGTGTGTCTACCGTGAATTTGTCTCTAGCTGAAATTTTTGTTTTGTTAATGTGGTTCTGTAGAAGTGCCGTCAAGTTGTTCCTTTCGATTTCCTGTTTATCTTTTTCCTTAATAGTTTGAATGTGATTTTCCCCATCTGCTATCAATTTGAATAACGGGAATTCTTTAACCAACGTGGGCAGAGCATGTTTGGGACCAAGGGAAAGAAGCCACATGATATTTGTCGGTATTTGTATATCCGTCGTGTTACAAATATATTCAGGTATCACCCTAATGTTAAAGCTTTGTTCCTGTTTTTGTTTTAGATGTTCGTACTTGCTAACTTGTGTATTTTTCATGTTGGTCTTGAGAGTACAAATTTTTAAAAATAAACACACTTGAGGGCATTACTTTCACCTCCAAGTGGGTCCGTAAAGATTTTATCATTATATCAGTAGTAGCATGCGCGGTTCCAGGGGGGAGGAACTGGCGGAAATTCCCGCCCCTCGCCTAGAGCTTTGTAACACGTTTTTTTTTCATTATTTTCGACTGTGAAAAATTATGAGAGATATTTCGAATTAAAAAATATTTTAATTACTCTTAAAAATATTAATTTATCCAAAAGAGCGCAGAATTTCATTGTAGCTTGAAATTGAGGCTGTGAGGCTAGAAGCTAAATAAATAAAGTTTTCCGAAAATAGGACCACATCGTCTTGTTTTATGATTTTATTTTTGTTCAACAATTGCATCATGTACAGAGTAAATATTGACTGTAATGAAATAACTATATATGTAATACTAATATACATAGTAGTTTTTTATCACAAAACGGATTTTTACTAATTTTTAATTTTTCTTGGTTAGTCTACTATTTTAGGTAGTAAAGTTTACCTCAATAATAGACGTATATACGTCCATTACGCAGATATGGACAACAACTCTCCCTATTAT
Source organism: Eurosta solidaginis (assembly GCF_040869045.1). Lineage (NCBI taxonomy): Eukaryota > Metazoa > Arthropoda > Insecta > Diptera > Tephritidae > Eurosta > Eurosta solidaginis. The sequence goes on along the minus strand of NC_090321.1, from coordinate 160,657,747 downwards.
ATCCGGTTTTTGGGTGGAAGCCTGAGCTGAAGTTGAAGTTCTGTTCTTTTCATATTAACTTCATCTGGTGATTCCACCATGGGCTGATCTGTAAGGCCTACTGGCTGAAGGGCAAGTTAACTTTTTAACTCAGAGTTGACCTGACATGAGAGGTTTAACTCAAACATATTTGACAAATGTTTTAAATTAATTGTATTGTGCCGAATATTAGCAACACTAAGTGATACTCACATCACTAATCTGATACTAAGTAAATTAAGGCACAACAACAATAAAGTAAGCTGCCACTTTTGTGTACATCAAATCAATCATGATTTACTCACATACATACAAGGCAACGGAGACATACGCACCAACACATGTAATCATCAGCCGAAGTAGTACTCACATATACACACGCATATGGTTACACACTACAAATATACATGTCAATTGGTAACCAAGTATGAAATTCGAGAAATGACTAGACCTTGGGAGAAATGGATGAAAGAGAAAACAGAGAGTATAAAAGCAGAGCAAGCTGAGTAGCCAGTAATCAGTTTGATTTAAACACGCTATCAGTCGCGAAGTGAAGTTTAATTGTGCAGTATAATTGTACAACTCCCTACGTAGTGGAATAAAGACCATTGCAATACAGAATATTGGAGTTATTTATTCAACAGTTTAGCGATTCGAACGTTAGCAGAAGGGTTGGAATAAGCGGAATTCTCTAAATTCGTTACAGTATGAATTATTGCTTTAAATGTATAAAAACAGTTATTTGAAGCATATTCTAGTTTATAATTCATTCAATAATTTGGGAAAAATTTAAACAACGTGACATCATGACGGACGAGGCGACAGCTGTTTCCATTATACCTTGTAAATCTCTTCAAAATCTTTTCTTCCGGGAGTGGAATTTGAACCCGCACTCCTACTTGCGTTTGTAACGCATTCAGCCACGTCATGCCTTAGTTGTTGTAAGCCTTAAGCGGGAGTCATTGGTGCCATATCGCTGTAGTCGTATCCCTAACGTAATCAGCTGTTTATCGTTACGACGGTAACCAAAAACCAATTGGTTGGCGGCACCAAACCTACAAACATAAATAAAAATTGCATGTACTTTGTTTTTGTAAATTCGGTGGACAAATGTCAAGCTGCGCCGGAAGTTAATGCATCAAATCAAAAAAAAAAGTATATTCAGCTGTCCCATGCTGCCACCTTGTATCGTTCTGCCATGATCAGGGTTCCGTGAACAGACGTAAAAGATTGAAACAGGGTTTATGTAGTCACAAAAGTGTTGCTCCTGTTCCACAGTATTTTAATTTTATATCTTTTGGCGAAAAGTGTTCAGTTCAGAGTTATTGATTTTCATTAAAAGTTTAATTTATTACGAAGAGTTACTCCTTTAAGTGTAAAAAGCAGAGAAAACGTAGAGTTTTTCAAATTACTTTTTAATTTGAATTTCTGTACCCAAGTTCACTATATTTGTGTAACACAAGAATCTGGAGGTCAATTCCTTAACTGTGAAAAACTGAAAAATATACACTTATTGAAAACTCATTTGCACACACAATTTACACTTTGAATTTAGTTGTGTTTGCACAAAATTTTGAAACTAAAAACAAAATTTTCATTTGTCAGAAAAAATAAAGAAAAAACGGCCTAATGTCAAAAAACCCTATCGAAATACAAACTGGCTTGTTTGTTTTTAATGAACTACGTTGTATTTTTCTTGTATTTCGCTAGTTTTTTTAAATATAGTTCACACACACCAGTATTGAAACCTTATTGACTCCCTCGACAAAAAATATAAGAGAAAATGCAAGAAAAATATATAGAAAACTAGAAGACCCGACAGACGTTGTCCTGCCCTAAATTTGGCCTATCTGCATACATTTTAATAAGCTGACTCTGCCCTCCCCCCTCTTCACTTTTTCCTAATCCTTTTATTCACCCCTCCCTCCGTCTGGTATTTTTGCTTTTGATCTATTTATAGAACTACAAAGAATTAATTAATGTTGTCTATTTGTACAAAACTGTGCAACAAGAATAAAATATGCAAGGGAGGCAATCGGGATAAAGTTTACAACAACTAAGGCATGACGTGGCTGAATGCGTTTGTAACACTTCAATCATCGTAGGAGTGCGGGTTTAAATCCCACTCCGGGAGAAAAGGATTTGAAGTAATTTACAAGGTATAAGAATAATTTTTTGCAGTTATATGCATTTTCACTTTTACGGCCCGATTCTTAGCGTTACCGGTAAAATAGTACCCAGAACATTATGTAACCGAAAATCGTTACCAGTTGTTTTATTCGCGATTCTGCCCAAAGTGGAAACGCCGTCATCACCGAAAAACTCACCAATGTCTGTGGTGAAATTTAAAAGTTGGTTTTCTTCGCTTTACCCATGGCGGAACGATACAAAGTGACAGCATGGGACAGCTGAATATAAACTTTTTTTATTTAATTTGATACATCAACTTCCGGCGCAGTACGATTTTGACATTTGTCCATCGAATTTACAAAAACGAAGTACATGGAATTTTTATTTATATTTGTAGGTATGTCACCATGCTGCCACCGTGTATGGTTCCGCCATGGCTTTACCGAAAATGTGTCACTCGTAGATACGATGTTAACGAATAAACGGGACGATGTGTATATACATATGTGCATACATACATACGTTTTTACATAGCTATATTGTAATATATCCCTGCTAACCATGGCTAACCACATTTTGCTATTTTCAGCTCAAAAACCAATACTATCTCAACTTCTTTTTGGACACAACTAACACCAACTCACATTTGTGGGACATTTTTCATAATTGTGGTAAATTTCTAAGATGTGCGAATGAAACAGTAGTATGATGTGGGAATGAAACAATAAGATACTACACATTTCGCCACCATTTTTGAAAATTTTTTAAGCAAAACGCGTCTAATTTCAAAATAATTTAATAAAAATTGAATTTTAGAAGTGCTCAAGTGAGTAAGGACATTAAAAATAAAAAAAATAAAAATATAACAGAAAAGTGAACGTTCAAAAAAAAACCTCCAACGTAATAAACCAGCTGTCAACAGTCACAAAAGGGCTTCTCCAAGACGCCACTTCAACGTTGGATTATCTGAGGTAAGTAAATGTTTAGTTATTTTAGTATAACTAACTTTTTTGTTGTTGTAGGAGTGCAAATTTGGAAATATATTGCAGAACTTGCCCTTATTATGAAGATACCAAATCAGTGTTACATATTATGGACCTGACCGAGATCAGGAATATTGTTTGGTATTGTCATAATATGAATGGTTCTGAGTAAATACAGGTATTTTGGTGATAGCCAAATTAGTTGAAGTGTTTGATGGCACAACATTTGCTGGTAATTCTTTTCTTTAGCTCACAACTGCTAAAACTAGTCAAAATATATCGGGAGAGGTGTCAGTAAAAGAGCTTTGGACTCAGAACAACGAATCTGAAAGTGGAAATTGAAAATTTTATATCTGTGCAGAGATATTTGCAGTTACCCAAAATGTATTAACGGAAACACGAAAAATGATCCCCGATCCCTGCGAAACCGGCGGTGTGATGCATAGAATTTTGGCCTTCGGCCGCGCTGATAAAAATATACCACCAAGGAGGTGGAATCAAAATTAAATCAGTGCAAATTACCTTCGTATACAAAATGTTTTCCTGTGAACAACAACAATACAATAATCACATGAAAAACGCCAACTTCAACTAAAAATATCTCTGCAGAGATATAAAATTTTCAATTTCCGTTTTTGTATTCGTTGTCCTGATTCAAAGACGCCCTCTTGACACCTCTCCCGATATTTTATGACTAGTTTTAGCAGTTGTGAGCTAAAGAAAAAAAATTTTTTTTTATATAAATGTGAAATAAATAGTTATTATGTTCCGCTTATTTAATACGAAAGCAAACGCTCGCCTTTTTATACCACCCTCGAAAGTGTTGGTTTGCTTGGGGTAACAAGCGGATACTATGGTGCCATTTGTTTATGATCTTGTTGGCAAAGAAAAAGAATGTGGACATATTTAAAGATATGTATGTTAATTAAATTAGGTAATTCTATTCACTCTAAATAAATCACTGCTACAACAACAACAACAAAACTCTATATAAACGTATAAAAATATCGGGAGATGTATCAAAATATGCGTTTTGGACCCGGAAACGCGAATATGAAAACACAAATTTTTAGTCTGTGAAGAGATACTTGCAAAAGAAATTGCAATTTTTTGTGTGGTTGTTGTAATGTTTTTGTACACAGGAAACAATTTTGTGTACAAAGGCATTTTGCACGGATTAAATTTTGATTGCACCCCATTAGGGGACCGGCCCCCAGCGGGTTAGGGGATCAGAATATACCCGCGGTAGGTATTCCTGTCGTAAGAGGCGACTAAAATACCATATTCAAGGGGCTGTGTAGCGCAACCCTTCAGGTTGCCTGCGCAATATATAGCTTCTCCAAACCCAATTGTCAACCTCACCTATCCGTGGCGAATCCTGTTTCACTAACAGACGAGGCTCTGGCGACCCCAAGCCCATCATGGAACTTGCGGGTGGGGAGGGAGGGAATGGCCTGAAGGTTTAATGTGGCCACATAAATCGTTCCCGAGATGGTCGGGCTAGCGCCTTAATGGTGCCATGGTACCGGAGCGTACCGGATCTGTATCCGGCAAAGGACCATCACATCGATAACACCCCCCAAATCCTTCGTGGAGCAACCTTATCGCTACAACAACAACAACAACAGGGGACCGGCCAGTGTCTTTTGACACCCTTCCCGATATTATTGGACGTGTATTAAGAGTGTCATGCTTTCGTATAGAATTGCCATCATTTGAACGCCTCAAACATTTTTTCCCGTTTTCGGATTCGCATTCTGGGTCCTAGACGCATATTTTGGTAATTCTATACGACAGTATGACACTGCTAATACGCGTCCAAAAATATCGAGAGAGGTGTGAAACGACTCGTCTTAACATCAGTACTAATAATCCGCAACCGGAAAATAAAAATTTTAACTCGTTCAAAAGATATTAACGAAAACCCGAAAAATGTCCCGAGGGTCCCTCAGAAACCGGGGGTGGTATCCATAGTATTTCTCCGCAGAACACCTTTCTGCGTTGGCGGCCTTCGGCTGCGCTTATAAAAAATTACCCTGGGTGGGTCCAACACCGGTTTGGAGACCAAAAATAAAACGCGCAAAACACTTATGTTCACATTTTTTTTTGTGGGTATGAATAACATTACAACACCCACATGAAAATCGCCAACTTCAACTGCAAATATATCCGGACAGAGATTAAGTTTTTCTTTTCCGCCTTCGGATTATTATTGTCGAGGTCAATAAGCGTCTTTTGACACGTCTCCCGATATTTTTGGACCCGTATTAGCAGTGTCATGTGGTCGTATAGAATTACCCATCTTTTGATAAATCTCCCGACATTTTTGGACGTGTGTTTATAGTGTGATGGGTAGTTCTCGACAATAATCCGAAGGCGGAAAAGAAACATTTAATCTCTGTCCGGATATATTTGCAGTTGAAGTTGGCGATTTTCATGTGGGTGTTGTAATGTTATTCTACCCACAAAAAAAATTGTGAACATAGGTGTTTTGCGCGTTTTAGTTTTGGTCTCCAAACCGGTGTTGGACCTACCCAACGTACTTTTTTATAAGCGCGGCCGAAGGCCGCCAACGCAGAAAGGCGTTCTGCGCAGAAATACTATGGATACCACCCCCGGTTTCTGAGGGACCCTCGGGACATTTTTCGGGTTTTCGTTAATATCTTTTGAACGAGTTAAAATTTTTATTTTCCGGTTGCGGATTATTAGTACTGATGTTAAGACGAGTCGTTTCACACCTCTCTCGATATTTTTGGACGCGTATTAGCAGTGTCATACTGTCGTATAGAATTACCAAAATATGCGTCTAGGACCCAGAATGCGAATCCGAAAACGGGAAAAAATGTTTGAGGCGTTCAAATGATGGCAATTCTATACGAAAGCATGACACTCTTTATACGCGTCCAATAATATCGAGAAGGGTGTCAAAAGACGCTGGCCGGTCCCCCAATGGGGTGCAATAAAAATTTAATCCGTGCAAAATCCTTTTGTACAAAAAATTGTTTCCTGTGTACACAGAAAAAAAAAGTTGTGTTGAAAGGTGTTTTCGCGAATATAGTTTCTATCTCTAAACCATTGTTGGACACTATTTCAACATTGCGATCGTGATCTTCGGTTTTATTTTGTTGTGTTACTAGTGCTTCACCCCATTCCAATGTGTCATCTATTTCTTCCACGTCGTAAACAGAGTGGCCTAGGAATTAGTCGGTAATGGTTCCAGGTCGTAGGCATAAGATACGGTGGGTAAGGGAGCTTTGGTATGTATAAATTAAACATAAGCGGGGATACGACACCACCATCAACCCCACCACCTGTTTACCGGTTTTGTTCCTGTAAAGTCAAAGGGGAAGGTGTGGACCTTCTATGTGTTCGAGTAGCATGTCGTGGTTCACTGTATCAAAAGCTTTGGACAGGTCAAGTGCCACGAGCACCATCCTATGCTGCGGTTTTTCCTGGTTCAGTCCGTAACTTATCTGAGTGTTTATGGCGTTTAACGCGGGTGGTGTTATGCTTTTTGAGGAAGTAATATTTATGGGTGGCTTTGCAAAGACTGACGAAAAGAGTGAGAACGGTCGATATGACTCGCCTTCGTTTGCTGGTTTCCCAGGCTTTAGTGGTGGAAATATCCTATCAATTTTCCATTGTTCGGGAACGACTAAGGACCTCAGCGAGAGGTTGAAAACGTGCGTTATGTTGTTTATTTTTTCAGCGCGAAGGTTTTTTGCACGGGTATGACTATTTCGCCTGGGCCTATTGATTTAGAGGGCTTGGCCTTGTGGAGGTGATGGTAATGGGTGAGTCTTGTTTTTGTTAATGCGTCCGTCTGCTTGCACGACGTCTATAACCTTGCCTACAGAAAGATGCATTACTAAATGCCCACAGAAAACGCTTGCGCATTGCTAAAGGCGATGGAAACTTTATCATTTTATTTTATGGGGGATGTAGATGTTGGTGATTTCTAGGTTTGCATCGCCTGACCGGACAGATAGGCCATGACGTTCTAAGACACTGTCTTTGCAGTCGATGTCGGAATCAAACAGATGATATTGCGCAGAGTGGTGTATGACAAACGCAAGGCCGCCTCCATTTCCGCTCTCGCGATCTTTTCTGTGGACATTATACACAAGACAGGTCTGCAATGCAGATCTTGCTGTTAGTTTAGTCTCTTGAATCGCAGCAATGCAGATGTTGTACCGCTTCATGAAATCGACTATCTCAGTGATCTTCACAGTTATCTATTACAGTTTAACGGCAGAATTCTGAAGGGCAGCGGGGGAGGCGTCAGCACGCTAGGGGTAAGTGACGGGTGACTACGCCTGAGTTGTGGTAGGTGAGGACGCTGTTGTTGCCCTGGGACAGGACGTCCTTGGGTAAGCATTGGAGTACCCGGTGTAGTTTAGAAGCATTTATTTAATTTTTAATTTTATTTCAATCGCGAAACTATGCATTGCTATGTTACCGATTACTATCAGAATTAGACCGTAAGTAGTATATTATTGAACAATTTCAGTTTTTTTTTTTGTGCCTAAAATCGGCTTGGTATAAAATGTTCAGTTTCCCCCAACTTAGACTTCCTAACCTTATTTTAATTCATCTGTAGCTTTCATTATGTGTTTGTTTCTGTTTTATTTGTAAATTTTACTAATTTTTTCTTTTAATTTTCTTATTTGCAGTTCATTTATGGGTCAATTATAAAGGACATACAGCACATTTTCAATTTTTATTACAAATATTATTATATTAGCCATTATTATATTTGTTATTTTATTCTTATCATTATTATTAATAATATTACTAGTTTTATTTTCATTATTATAATCATAGTTAAACATGAATAGGAAAACATTTAACAAACTTTTGAGGAAGGAGAAGGCAGTTTATGATGAAACTGTAAACAAGTTTCGTAGGCTCAACGACTCTTCTAGAGTAGTTAGTGATGATATACCATCAACTAGTAGGGAAGCACATATAGGCCTTAACGAATCTTCCAAAGTAGGCAGTGATGATATACCATCTACTAGCAGGGATACTTTTATTCTCAGAGTAGCAAGCGATGATGAGCCACTTCCCAATGCGGAGCCCACTACTTTTGACTTAAATATTGACGAAGAATATATCGATAGCGATAGCGACAGTGAGAGGTTTTTATTTGACGACGATGAGTTGGTAGAAAGTTTGGAGGAGACATTAAGCCTCACAGACAGAATACGATCAGCGTTGAAAGGTTGGGCGATCCGGCAAAAAACAACTCAAATCAGCCTTACCGACCTTCTACGTTCCTTGGAGGGCGCCGGACTCAAAGGACTACCGTTAGATGCTCGAACAGTTATGGGAACAAGTAGGGAAGCAGTTTATATTAGACCTTTTCCCGAGGGGGAGCTATTGTATTTGGGAATACAGTACAATTTCGCATTTGAAGAATTTAATTTTTTACAAGACTTGGAACGGATTTCCATAGATGTAGGCATAGACGGACTGAAAATTTTCAAAAGTTCTAATACGGCATTATGGCCAATTTTAGGTCACGTAGTAGAGTTTCCCAAATCAAGGCTTTTTATTGGAATTTTGCGCAGAAGTAAATAATTTACGTCAGAACGGAGTAAAGGTAGGATCCGCTGAAGTTTTAAAAGAATTTGATATAAGGCTTTTCACTTGCGATTCACCAGCACGATCTTTTGTAACTGGTGTCAAGTCGCACACGGGGGCAAGAAGCTGCCCTAAATGTGAACAAGTAGGTCAGAGGTTCGGAGCTAGGATGAGCTTTTCTCAAGTTGTAGCAGAACTCAGAACAGATATTTCTTTTAAGAATAGAGTAGATATGCAACATCATTTAGATCAATTTAGGGATAATGAAAATGTGTTAGAATCCGTAAATATTGACATGGTTTCTCAGTTCCCTTTAGAACCTATGCATTTAGTAGACTTAGGAGTAATGAAGAAACTACTTGAAAAGCTTGTAACAAGAGAGAACGTAACAAGAGTGAATGCAAAATTGAAGTTTCTCAACAGTTACGTTCCCTCTGAATTCCCTAGACGCAGCCGAGATTTAGATAGAAGTAAAAAACTGGAAGTCAACAGAATACCGCCAATTTTTATTGTATTCAGGCTTGTTCGTTTTAAAAGACTGCATTCCAGACAACCTGTATTCTCACCTTTTGCTATTACATTGCGGTATTAGACTTCTCTCTTGTGAGAAGTCTTGTAGAGTAGAATCCAATGTCGCGAATGAAATGTTAGAAGAATTTGTTAGAGTGTTATGTGTTAGTGCTGAATTATACGGTGCGGATTTTGTTAGTTTTAATGTTCACGGGCTTTTACATTTAACTGATTGCGTTAAACAGTTCGGTCCACTAGATAACTTTTCAGCATATAAATTCGAAAATTATATGCAATATATTAAGAAAATGATTAATAGTCTAAATAATATACTGCAGCAATTATTTTTAAGAATTGAAGAAAGGCGCAATTTTACGGATTTCAGCAAAATTTCAAGTATGGATAAATTTGTTATAAGTTCTACCAAAGACAGGGATAGTTTTTTTTATAGCAGTAAAATGGGTTCCCTAAAAATAGTCAACCAACAGAGCGAAGGAAACACTTTTAATGTTGTAATTTTGACACAAGTTGCAGACGTTTTTAGAGAGCCCATTGTTTCCTCATCTGGATTAGGTATTTTAGTAGGTCAGATTATAGATGAGAGCATTTATAGCATAAGTAAGGAAGACCTAGACTTTAAGTATTTTGCAATCCCAGTACGTAATAAATTTATTTTAGTGCCATTATTACATAATCTATTTTATAATTTTTCATAGGTCAAATATGGATTCCAATTTTGTCGAGGAAGAGGAGCCGGGAACCAGTCAGGCAAATGGTAATGCAATTTTTTTATTCTTAGTTCTGCCTATCATAATGATTATTCTCATTAAATTCTTTATAATTGTATGCTTCTTGTTTTTTAGTATCACGACGCTTTAAAACTTCCCAAACATTTTACGAACGTGCTGCCACCCAACCACTGGCTGAAAAGAGTGACTTTGAAGAGGTCACTCAAATGGAACGCCTTTTGGCTGCAGTTTCAAGGATAGAGGCCCGGCAGGAAGAAATGTTGAAACGACTAGCCGCTTTAGAAAAAGTGATTGCCGACAAGGTGGGTTTTTTTAATAAATTCAGTCCATAGAGTGGTAGTGCTGGCATTAATTCACAACCAATTGATAAATCTTTGGTGTTTGATTTAATGCTTTGGTCTACCGCTATCCTGATTTGTCCATAAGTCAAATTTTAGTTTAATGAAACTCAACTTAAATTTTAGATGCCCGAACGTGCAGAGGTGCAGACTCAAAGCCAAGTTCTGCGCGAGGTTAAGGTGCTTTCCGCCAAAACGCAAAGAAGCATCGGCCGTATCTCCGGAGACGTGTGCAGCGAGGAACAAACCTTTTTACAAAGTTTGCTCCCTATGTCACCAGAAGAAACTTTGCTGAAGGTGGAAGAGTGCCTTACCAATAAGGCTCACGCTGATGCTATGGTATGCCCCTATTTTTACTAGATCTAATATATAAATAAAGCACTCTACAATTGAATATATATATATATATATATAATCTTATAATTTTATAGTCGGCCATCATTTTTCGGCTAAAAGGCACAAAAGGCTCAATCGAGAGTGTCATGCAGTCACTCTTTACTGACGAGTTGGCGTGGGAGTATAACTGCTACGGCGGATTAGGGAAGAAATCCTTTACAAGTCTAAAGGTCGTAGATATGGTTCTGGGTAGGTATCAACATATTTGAAATTAGTAATTTTTTGTCGCTAAATATTAATATTTGCTTTTTTAATAATCAATAGGGGCATTCGCAAGTATACATAGTGATAAGATTTTAGCTATTAGGCATTATGTACTTTTAAGTCGCAATAGATTTAAGCATGTCAGACGAAAAAAAAAATCTGGGGTTAAATTGCTGACTACTATTTAATTTTTAATGCATAGCAATTTTTTGTGTAATAACAGCGACTATCGCATTCACTATGGCGTAAATGAGAGTAAAATATACAAAGTATTAAATGAAATCACCTACTGAACTGACGACAAATGAATAAAAGTGGCGATAGTTGCTGTTATTAGACAAAAATATTTTTTATTCTTTAACTGTGTAAATAACTTCCTAATATTTCTTTACTTTATATTATTTACTTTAAGATTAGTATAGTTAACTAACAATAAGTTGTGAAATCCACTTTTTCTTTTTATACTTTGTTTTGTTTTTTTTTTTTTTCAAACTTCCGATTCCGAATATTACGTTAAATTATTTATAATATAATAAATAGTCAAGTCCACCATTTATGATAATATTGTTCTTTTGTTAATAACCTCCAATTCCCAATACCGATTTACATAGAACGTTTTGTAGCATCCCTCGCTTTCTTCGATATAAATTTTGCTGTACAAAGTTCGTTGAATATTGAATTATGATCAACTTATGCCAAGTCCAAGCGAAGCATGCGACAAAGCGTTCTATTTGAATTCTCATCAGAACTCCTTTCCTATGTTAAACACTTTTCTTACTTATAAATACCCAATACAAAGTCAGTGGATAATATATTTGAACAAATTTCATAAGTTTTTTTCGAGCTTAACTATGTTTATAGTTTTATATATTTATTTTTTAAAAACTTGCAACTGTTCTTAAATTATTAAAACTAAATTTTGAAAGTAAAAGTATTTAGTTTTCATTTTTTTTTATTTTATTAAATTTTATATTATTAAATTTAATTGAAAGAATGATATCAAATCTATATTTTAAATAAGAAACATATTTATTTGAATTTTAAATGAAAAGCAAAACGTAACACTAGTCAATAGAAAAATGAAATGTATTAATAGATAAATGTATTTTAACATAATGAATGAAGTAAAACGAATTTTTGTAAATATTTTTTAATGTAAATATCTAAAATATGCATATATCTAAATTATTCATACTTTAAATGAATTTGTTGTATTTTTAAGTTGAACTATATTTTAAATAAGAAAAATATTTATTTGGATTTTAAATCAAAAGCAAAACGTAACACTAGTCAATAGAAAAATGAAATGTATTAATAGATAAATGTATTTTAACATAATGAATGAAGTAAAACGAATTTTTGTAAATATTTTTTAATGTAAATATCTAAAATATGCATATATCTAAATTATTCATACTTAAAATGAATTTGTTGTATTTTTAAGTTGAACTATATTTTAAATAAGAAAAATATTTATTTGGATTTTAAATGAAAAGCAAAACGTAACACTAGTCAATAGAAAAATGAAATGTATTAATAGATAAATGTATTTTAACATAATGAATGAAGTAAAACGAATTTTTGTAAATATTTTTTAATGTAAATATCTAAAATATGCATACATCTAAATTATTCATACTTAAAATGAATTTGTTGTACTTTTAAGTTGAACTATATTTTAAATAAGAAAAATATTTATTTGGATTTTAAATGAAAAGCAAAACGTAACACTAGTCAATAGAAAAATGAAATGTATTAATACATAAATGTATTTTAACATAATGAATGAACTGAAACGAATTTTTGTAAATATTTTTTAATGTAAATATGCAAAATATGCATTTATCTAAATTATATACTTACTTAAAATGAATTTGCTGTATTTTTAAGTTGAAAATCGTAATTTCTCAATAAAAACACAGAATGAAAAATTTTGGACATTTTTTGGGGGGTTTTTGGTTATTTTGTGGGGTTTTTGCAATTTTTTAGGTATTTTCAATTCGCATTATGGATTAATTTATCATTGGGCTGGCAACTCTGGAGCGCCTAAAAGTATGCAACCTTTTTAAAATTACATTGTGAGAGCAGTTCAGCTATTCACTTTTGATATGATGGTTCTGAATGAGTGCGACAGAGATGGAAGATCACACGTACACGAAATATCCCATTTCACCATGGATAATATCGGCGCCTCGCCGAACAAAATTATCCAACTTATTATCCAATTTTTTGGATAGCGTCAGTATACGATTACCCGAATTTTTATCCACTCATGGTTAGCAGGGAATTATCTGGCTACTTTCGTGGGCAGAATACCAAAAGGATACAAAAGTTACCACATGAAGAAAGTTGCCGTGGTGAAGAAAGTTGTTACGACATTAGAATCAGGCTGTTACTGTCGTGGAAAGTGGGGGATAATACAATAACGTTAGAACAATATTACAATACAATAAACAACGAATTTTTTGTGTTGTTTCTATGGAATTTATTTCATCAAAGCAAAATAACTCATTTGAATTAATACAACACTTGATATATACTAAAATTAAAAATATTAATAAGCTATTGCACATATTTATTTCAAAATTGAAAATCAAAACTTAAGAAAGTAAGCAAATGTTACAAATATTAAAGCAACGAATTACAATAAATCAAAAACGGCTTAAAGCCGACGTGTATTTAAGCATGTACTTACGCACATATGTACAAATTCCGAACGACTTAATTACTATAAAAAATGTCATCAACTTAATATATGTGTAAATATCCTTGTAAATATAGTAGCATATGTAATGTATGTATGTACAAATTAGGACCAAAATAATACATATAAATTAAAAGCTTATTATACAAATATACATGGAAAACTAATATACTGAACAACTGTGGGGCTCCACTCTAAAACAAAACTTTTACACATGTTTCGTTTTGGTGTGGACCTCTACAATTATAAATTATCTATTTAAGTTTAAGTTATTCTTGTCACTTCGCAAATCATCTTATACAAATGTATATGCATCTATGTATGTATGTTTTCGGCTATTTAATTCACGATGTATAATAGCTTGTGCATAATGACATATATATGGTTTTATAAATGCTGAATATATACTAAATAAGCAATATATTCACCAATACATATTTAAATATTAAATATCTACTACCGTTTCCTTTTTGATAATTTATCAAAATTGTTTAAATAATTTCTTATGCATATGATTCCGCAATAAATTACCTCGATTAATGCTGTTTCGTTGGTCGTAAATTTTTCATTATTGCGTATTGTAAGCATTTGAAGTAATTGTCGAATTTTTCCCGATGTTCGCAGTTAAATGTTCGATGAATTCATTGCCTTCCAAAGGCACAATAATTGGCTTCTTTTTCATAGCTGCCGCTTCAGCTGCAGATCTAGGCCCCATCATATAATAAGTTTTTGGTGGTGACTTTTGTTTTGGCATTTCTGGCATTGATCCTTTCGCTTTGCGTTGTTCCTCATGCACGAGAGTTTCATTATTTACCATATCATTAGGACTAGGCGTTGTATTTCCAAATTTGTGTGGGCGAAGTTTTTCGGGTATCATAAATGATTTTAGTTCCAACTCTGTAGTGTTTACAACTTCACAATCAATTTGCATTAGGGTTATATCTCCGTTGACCGATGGATCCCCAGCTGGCAGCATTAGCGACATCTTCGGACGTGCACTCTTATTATACGCCGATGCTGGCAACAATATGTGTTCTATGTTGAACGATAACACATAAAATGTGTCATCTTGTCTTTTTATGCCCTTAAACAAACGTAAATATTCATCACTAATTTTAGGCTTGTAAATGTCCAAATAATTGTTGCCTTTTCCAGATTCATAATTCTTATCGATTCCATTTTCGTGTGCCGTATCCGTTTTGGGTTGCTTTTTCTGAACGATTGTTGGTGTTATAAACATTTTCCGTTTCATTTTTATTGACGGTACAGCATCTTGTATTGGCAATTGTAAAGGTTTTCTATCATAATAATCCGATGCGAATTTTCCAAATCGAAGAGAATTATCCAAAGCATTACCATGTTTCTTATACAAGCTCAAGTTCAAATAATCATTAACATCAATCCACTTTTGTAAATTACTATGTAAGCGATAGTTTTCGGTGTAATTAGAGCCGCTTCCACATTTACTCGCCGTTGATGTCAATTGATCGTTGACCGTTATATTGGGGCTATGCTCATTTGTCAACGTTGTCCTAGAGCGATTGATTGGATGTAAAAAATGTAATGGAGGTACATCTATTTCACCTTCACGTTTGCTGTTACTTAATTTCTTCTTAAATTCGTTTTCGGCCCAAAGCAGTCTTCGCCCCGAACCAACCGGCTCATCAGCAGAATTTGCAGACTCAATGGAGTTTTCAATAGTATTTTTATTCATATAATTTTGAAAATTACCCACATTCATAGATACCATAAAAGCTATAGCAAATAGAATTGCAATATTCTTTTTGACATTTGCTGCTGATATACGTTGCTTTAAGCTTTTGCTTGATGATTTAGAATCACATCTTCCATGCTGATCTCTACCACTTATTTTAGTGTTTATATCTAATGCATTTAAAACGAATTCGCTGATGTTGCCATTTTGGCACTGACAAGATTGAGCGAATGCAACCAGTTGAGAGCGCAGCGATGAGTTTTCCTAAACAAAAATAAAATACATGCATGACATTTTTTGCAATTTTTTCGTTTAATATAACAAAGGCCGCAAAATGGCGGACCTACATGTTTTTTGACGACTCCGACCAGCATCTGGTAAGACAGATGAATTTGCTGCTACAACAACCCTGTTTTAGACTGATACAACAACAACTCTGTTTAAGACAATTTTTCTAAACAGTTTTTGATATTGATGGTTCGCTGAAGAGACCAGGCGGACATTTATCGATGTTGATGGTCCTTTGCCGGATGCAGATCCGGTACGTTCTGGTAACAAGCACCATTAAGGCACCAGCCCGACCATCTCTGGAACGATTTAGTATGACCACATGAAACCTTCGAGGCCATACCGCCCCACCCCTAGATCCGTGAGGAACTTGGGGTCGCCGGAGCCTCAGCTGTTAAAGTAACAGGATTCGCCAATGGTAGGTGAGATTGACAATTGAGATGGAGAAGCTATATTTTACGCTAGAAACACCTTGAAAGGGTTGCTCTACACAACCACTTGAATCATTTTGGTATTTTAGCCGCCTCTTACGACAGGCACATGGTGTTGTTGTTGTACCGATAAGGACACTCCCCGAAGGCCTTGGGCCATACCGCCCTCCCACCCACTAGATCCATCAGGAGTTCGGCTGTTAATCGATGAGCTTTGTAATAGAATTATCTATCTCCCTGTATTTTCTGTGTCTTCGCCTTGCGAAACCTGACATTGGCACCGACCAAGTCATCGGCGACCTTATTTACAACATGACGCGCCAAATGTAGACCACACACGTTGATTAGGATCTACATTTTAGTGAGCATGCAGCCGCAATTGTACCGAAAATCCAGAGCCGCAATAAAATCCTAAAATCTCTTACAGGTAGTACTTGGGGTAAAGATAAAGAAACGCTCATTACTACTTACAAAGCAATTGGCCAGCCGATTGCATGCTACGCGTCCCCGATATGGTCGCCAAGCCTAAAGATTACTCACTGGAAGAAGCTACAGGCCTGCCAAAATACTGTCCTCAGAACCACCATGGGTTGTGTTTGGAATTTAGCGTGGTGGTAGTGCTATGTAGTTTTCTAAAGCCATGTTGATGATAGGCTAGTTGCAAATTTGCTTTAAAGTTGAAGGCTGTGTTCTTATGTCCCCAGAACACCACCTACACAATCAGGCGATAGTACTCCCCATTAGAGAGAAATGAAATGCTGAAGTTTCTGTTGAATACCCAGAAACCTGGTCATCCCAACAGACATCTGTTTAATGAGGCTACACCTCCCATGGGTTTAAAGGGTTGTTGTTGTTTTTGAAGCCATAAGGACACTCCCGCCTTGGGGACTGTTATCGATGTTGATGGTCCTTTGCCGGATGCAGATCTGGTACGTTCCGGTATCAAGACCGCCCATCTCGGCTACGATTTGTTATGACCACATGCGACCTTCTAGGCCATAACGCCCTCCCACCTCTAGATCATTTAGGAGTTCGGGTTCGCCAGACCCTCGGCTGTTAATTAAACATAATTCGCCACGGATCGGTGAGGTTGACAATTGGCTTTGGCGAAGCTATATATTGCGCTGGCAACCTCAAAGAGTTGCGCCTTGAATCTATTTGGCATTTTAGTCGCCTCTTACGACAGGCATACCTACCGCGGGTATATTCTAACCCCTAACCCGCTTGGGCAGAGCTTTAGGGGTTGTTGTTGTTGTTGTAGCAGTGCTTCGCCCCACCAAACAGCCGCGACCGATCACAAATTGTCATCAAGATCCTCTATCGGGAGTCCAAGGAAACTTGCTGTTTCAACAGGGGTGGACCATAATGAAAGGGTGCTAGAGGCGTTGGTTCCACATTACAATTAAAGAGATGTTTTGTGTCATGTGGGGACACATTGCAAGCGGGCATGCATTTTGTATGTCGGGGTTGATTCTGGAGAGTTTAACCTGTTACAGTATCCAGAACGAAGTTGAGCAAGAGTGACACGCGTTTCCCTGGGGAGTATGCGTTCCTCTTCCACAAGTTTTGGGTACTTTTCTTTGAGTACTGGACTGACCGGCCAATTCCTGGCATAAAGGTCCGACGCCTGTTTGTGGAGTTCACCAAAGACCTGCTTGTGTTTTTTTGCTTCATACAGCTGGGATCTCAGGTGCCGTATTTCCTCAAAATGCTTACGGAGATAACTCCTTAAGCCCCAAGTCGGTGTTGGCTCATCAATCAGATGTCTGTTTGGATGCCCAGGTTTCTGGGTATTCAACAGGAACTGTTTGGTTAGCATCTCATTTCTCTCCCTGATGGGGAGTATTCTCGCCTCATTATGTAGATGGTGTTCTGGGGACATAAGAAGACAGCCCGTGGCGATTCTGAGAGTAGTATTTTGGCAGGCCTGTAGCTTCTTCCAGTGGGTAATTTTTAGGCTTGGCGACCATATGGTTGACGCGTAGCACGTAAACGGCTGGCCAATTGCTTTTTATGTAGTAATAAGCGTTTCTTTATCTTTTCCCCAGGTACTGCCAGCAAGGGATTTGAGGATTTTATTACGGCTCTGGATTTTCGGAACAAATGCGGCTGCGTGCTCACCAAAATGTAGATCCTGATCAAACGACACACCCAAGATTTTGGGGTGTAGGACAGTCGGTAGCGTAGTGTCAACGTGGATGTTCAAAATGGTCGACATTTGGGACGTCTATGTTGTAAATAAGGTCGCGTAAGATTTAGTCGGTGATAATGCCAGGTTTCGCGAGGCGAAACACATTTCAGTATAAAGCTTAAGGGGTCATCTCCGTAAGCATTATGAGGAAATACGACACCTGAGAACACAGCCGTATGAAGCAAAAAAGCACAAGCAGGTCATCAGTGATATCCACAAACAGGCGTCGGACCTCTATGTCAGGAATTGCCTGGCGAATCCAGTTCTTAAAGAAAAATACCCACAACTCGCAGAAGAGGAACGCACTCTCTCTAGAGAAAAGCTCGTCACTCTAGCTCAACTTTGATCTGGGTACTGTGACAGGTTAACTCTTACCTATCCAGAATCAATCCCAACATACAAAATATATGTCCTGCTTGCAATGTGTCGCCACATGACACCAACCATCTCTTCCATTGTAATGTGGAACCAACGCCTCTAACACGCCTCTCACTATTGTCCACCCCTGTTGAAACAGCAGGTTTCCTTGGAATCCCGTAAGAGGACTTTGATGATAATTTGTGAGTGGTCGTGCTCATTGAATGGGGCAAAGCACTGTTAATACAACAGCAACAACGGCACCTGAGAACACACCCGTATGAAGTAAAGAAACACAAACAAGTCCTCAGTGATATCCACAAACAGGCGTCGGACCTCTATGCCAGGAATTGCCCGGCGAACCTAATTCTTAAAGAAAAACACCCAGAACTCGCAAAAGGGGAACGCCCTCTCCCCTTGAATCAATTTGGTATTTTAGCCGTCTTTTACGACAGGTATACCTGCCGCCGTGTATATTCTAAGCCCCCTAACCCTCGCTTCTCACCAGCTCAACTTAGATCTAGATACTGTAACAGGTTAAACTCCTATCTATCCAGAATCTACCCCGACAGCAAAATGTATGTCCTGCTTGCAATGTGTCCTCACATGACACTAACCATCTCTTCAATAGTAATGTGGAACCAACGCCTCTAACACCCCTCTCACTATGGTCCCCCTGTTGAAACTGTAAGTTTCCTTGGAACCCGTTAAAAGATATTGATGACAATTTGTCACAGTTTTTCCTAATATGCCGCGGGTATATTCTAAGTCCCCTAGCCCGCTGGGATAAGTATCAAGCATCGCGTTGCGCAGTTAACGACTCCATCTTCTCTCGAAATTAGAGCGTGAAGCTGATCTTAACCTCCCTCAACACTCCAAGTGATTTGTAGTTAACTCCTTATTAAAAATTTATAATTGCAATGGCCGTGCATTGATATATTGGGCTTATAAATTGATCGCCAATCTAAGCGTTAAATACAATATACCAATGAGACGGCCATTACAATTATAAATTTTTAATAATTTTATCTATATACATAGATACAAAATTTATATAAATATACCTACCCCTTTCAAAGTGCAATTTTCCTTTTCCAAATCGCTAATACGTGATTCCAATGAAACTACATAATCTTTCTTCTTTTTACGCGACAACGAAGCGGATTCTCTATTTTTGATCATACGTTGCTGTTTTTTCCACATTTTTTCGTCAATGAGACCCTTGTACACACTAAGGCTAGTAGGACCAGCACCGAGCCCCGATTTTGACGATACTGCTATATTATTGCCACTTTGAGCACTTTTTGAGACTTGCTGTTTGATAACTACCGTACCATTGTTTGTCTTTAATATTTTTGGTACGAAGTTCTGATGTATACTCAAAGCATTGTTTCCTGAAGATGCTACCTTGTTAGCAGTAATTAGTTTTCCACTTGCTGTTTTCAAAATAATTTTTGGCGCCGTTGAATTCCCACATTTTCCATTTTTATTATTCATTTGAGTTAAAGCTTTATAATCGTTCATTGTGAGGAACACAGTTTTAGGTTTCGTATTGGAAGGCGGAATTATTTTTGTGACATTCGTTGTGGGTGAACCTACTGATTTTGTGACATTGGTAGGTTTGGTAAATGAAGTCTTCGGTGCCAATTTAGGCTCAACTTTAAAATGTGCTGTAGATTTAATGCTACCGGTTGCTTGAGTTATTGCTTGCAATGACATAAATGATTTTACAGGAATAAAAGCAGTTGGTAATACACTAATTGTTTGCACTTGTTGTGGTGGACACAATGAGTGCAGTGTACCTTTCAGTGCGGGTAACGAAACGCCAACATTGTTGGTATCAGCAGCTGGTAAAATAAAAGTTTGTTGTTCACTTGGTGGGGCCAATGCAGATGAAGTTTTAAAAAATTGTTCTGCTTGTATATGTGGTAAAGGTGCCACAATTTTTCCAAAAGGCGATATATCGCTGCTACTGTTCTCTGGGTCCGTATATGAACTAACTTCCACATGGGTTTGAGATCGCGATGCAACTGAAGATATATCACTTTGGACACCACTTGTAGAGCTGCCTCCAGAACTACTGCAACTTTCAGTTGGTGAGGGGGTATTACGTTCTCTTAGTTCATTTTCAATGTTACAATCCATTTGTATAGCATCTTTAGGTAAAAAGTTAAGAAAATCATCCGGATTAAAACTGTCTTCGTCCATGGATGAAATGGAGGAAGTACGCTTGGATTCATGACTTTCAAAAGTCGTGACCTTATTGGATCCCGAGGACATATCAAACTCATCGCTTGTTAATATATCCTCTCTAGATGGACCAGGAATGCCGACTCCAAGTGGTATATCAAAATCTCCCACGTTATGTGGCGTAAAGGTGTTAAGATCAATAGACGAATCAAGATGAGAATCAGTAGATCGAAGAATTTCTTCTATATCGTCCAATGCATAATTGTCCTGTGGTGTCATAAAACTGTCCAAGTTTCCTAAAAGTGAAACATTAATATTAAATTCGCACAGCAGATTACAGTATAGAACATTGCAAGAGAATATTAATTTTTTTATTATAATCTATTCACGCATAAATAGGTACCTATATTTATTACATATGTTTATACAGTTTTATCTAATCACATGTGCAATCATATGTTAAACAAGCAAATATTTGTACTACTATACTACTTCACTTTTCTATTCAAACACGACACTAATGTCGTTGTTGTAGTGATAAGGACACTCTCCGAAGGTTTTGAGGAGTGTTATCGATGTTGAGCCCAGGGTTATTTTTTATAAGCGCGGCCGAAGGCCGCTAACGCAGAAAGGTATTCTGCGCAAAAATACTATGGATCCCTCCCCGGTTTCGGAAGTACCCGCGGGTCTTTTTTCGGTTTTTCGTTAATATCTTTGGTAATAGTCTAGTTGAGGGATCGACTGCTAATACGCTACCAAAAATAGCGAAAGAGGTGTCAAAAGACGCGTATTAATCTCGGTCCGCCACAGTGATGCACAATTTTTTTTGTGGGTATGAACACAACAACAACCACATGGAAATCGCCAACTTTAACTGCAAATATCTCCGGACAGAGATAAAATTTTTCTTTTCCGCCTTCGGATTATTGTTTTCGAGATTAATACGCGCCTTTTGACACTTCACTCGAAAATCTTGGCCCAACTTTAGGGTGGGTACCGGAAACTGCACTACTACCCATTTTATATCTGCCTGTAATTTTCGCCGGTGCTCGAAACATGGTCATATCAAGCACGAGGTTCATGCATAAAAAGATACATCAAGCTACATGGCTGTCTCCTGATCGAAATACTCGCAATCAGATCGATCACGTTGTGATAGACGGACGGCATGCCTCCAGTGTTTTAGATGTGCGAACGATCCGAGGACCTAACATCGATTCGGACCATTATCTCGTTGCAGCCAAAATACGCACCCGCCTCAACGCGGCTAAAAACAAGGAACAAAAAACACAAGGAAAGCTAGACGTCGAAAAGCTTCAATCACAACAGACTGCCAATGATTTCGCAACTCGACTCTCACACCTGCTCTCTGAGGGCGCGGATGATGCATTGATAACCATTAGTGAAAGAAGTGAGGGCTTTGCGGTATCGAAAATGCAAGAAGACTTAGACTCCCTTTACAAATGGCTATGCCATAGAAAGTTGAAAGTGAACGTGGATAAAACCAAAAGTATGATATTTTGCAAAAATCAAAGCATTATGGGTGCCAATACCCTTAGCAATATTACTCTGAAGATAAGAAATGTTGAAATTCAGCAAGTAGACAAGATCAAATACCTAGGAGTCTGGATCGACAAAAACCTTAGATTTGGAGAACACATAAATTATTTAGAAAACAAAATTGCAAAAAAAATTGGTTTTATGTACAGAACTTGTAAATATATTAGTCAACGACACAAATTATTAGTGTATCGATCAATTATTGAACCGCACTTTATCTATTGTCCAACAATCCTGCTATTAGCAAATGACACACAAATAAAAAAACTGCAGATACAACAAAACAAGGCAATGCGATTAATTTTAAAATGTTCGCTTAGAACACCAAAAACTACAATGCTAAATATGTTAAACTGGCTCAGTGTAAAACAGTCGATATATTATTTCACATTGAAATTTATACATCATATGAAATTAGGAATAACACCGAATTATCTGAACGGGAGAATACATTTTAATCATGAAATACATAACTATGGAACTAGAAGCAGCGGAAATATAAGACTGCCTAGAGTAAGAACTGAGTTCGCGAAGAAGACTTTAGAATATATAGGTTATAAAAAGTACAATGAATTACCAAATGCGATAAAAGACTGTGAAAATATTAATAAGTTTAAAGCAAAATTATTTTTATACTGTAAGTCATTAAGCATTTAATGTATACAATTTATTTATATATATATATATATATATTTTTTTTTTTTTACCTTGAACTAGGTCTTAAAGACCGTAAATAAATAAATTATTATTATTATAACTCATCCTGAAGGAATACAGGAGCAGTGGGAGCATATCTCCAAAGCACTTCATACTGCCGCCGAGGAAAAAATTGGTTACCGGCGCCCACGAAAAAACAACTGGTATGATGAAGAATGCCGCGTTGCAACCGAAAGAAAGGACGCTGCCTACAGGGCTACGTTAAAAGCGAGCGCGACAAGAGGAGTGTGTGAACGCTATCGTGAGTTGAAAAGGGAAGCGAGACGCCTTTTCAGGAAGAAAAAAGCAGAAGCAGAAAGGCGTGAGTGCGAGGAGCTTGAGCTGCTAGCCACCAGGAATAACGCCCGAAAATTCTACCAAAAAATACGGCGACAGACGGAAGGTTTTAAGACCGGGGCAAACTCCTGTAGGAATGAAAACGGCGACCTTGTAACTGATGTCCAGAGAGTGCTTAGATTATGGAGGGAACACTTCTCTGCTCTCCTAAATGGAGGCAGCAATTCACCGCGCAGAGATGAAGAACCCGATCCCGCAATCGATGATGATGGAATATATGTCCCCCCGCCCGATTATGACGAAGTTAGAATAGCAATAACCAGATTGAAAAACAACAAGGCCGTGGGCGCTGATGGATTTCCTGCGGAGCTATTCAAGTTCGGCGGCGAGGAGTTGGTAAGGCGCATGCAGCAGCTTCTTAGCAAAATATGGGCGGACGAAAGCATGCCCGACGGTTGGAATCTAAGTGTTCTTTGCCCAGTCCACAAGAAGGGGGATACTGCAAAATGCACCAACTATCGTGGAATCAGCCTTCTTAATATCGCATATAAGGTCCTTTCAAGTGTATTGTGCGAAAGATTGAAGCCCACCGTGAACCGGCTGATTGGACCTTATCAGTGCGGCTTCAGACCTGGTAAATCTACCATCGACCAGATTTTCACAATGCGCCAAATCTTGGAAAAAACCCGTGAAAAGAGAATCGACACACACCACCTCTTCGTCGACTTTAAAGCCGCCTTCGACAGCACGAAAAGGAGCTGCCTATATGCCGCTATGTCTGAATTTGGTTTCCCCGCAAAACTTATACGGCTGTGCAAAATGACGTTGAGCAACACCATCAGTTCAGTCAGAATTGGGAAGGACCTCTCCGAGCCGTTCGAAACTAAACGAGGTTTCAGACAGGGTGACCCCCTATCGTGCGATTTCTTTAATTTGATGCTGGAGAAAATTATACTAGCTGCAGAACTTAACCGCACTGGAACAATATACTATAAAAGCGTGCAATTACTGGCATATGCTGATGACATTGATATCATCGGCCTAAACACCCGCGCTGTTAGTTCTGCTTACTCCAAGCTGGAAAAAGAAGCGGTAAAGATGGGTTTGATGGTGAATGAGGACAAAACGAAGTACCTGCTGTCATCGAGCAAAGAGTCAGCGCATATGCGCCTTGGCAACCACGCTACTGTTGGCAGCCATAATTTCGAAATAGTAAAATACTTCGTTTATTTGGGAACCAGCATCAACATTAGCAACAACATCAGCACTGAAATCCAGCGAAGAATCAATCTTGCCAATAAATGCTACTTTGGACTAGGTAGGCAATTGAAAAGTAAAGTCCTCTCTCGGCGAACGAAAATCATACTCTTACAAGTCACTTATCGTACCCGTCCTGCTATATGGGGCAGAAGCATGGACCATGACAACAGCAGATGAAGCGGCTTTGGGAGTGTTCGAGAGAAAAGTTCTTCGAAAGATTTATGGACCTCTACGCGTTGGCGATGGCGAGTACCGAAGAAGATTTAATGATGAGCTGTACGAGCTATACGCAGACATCAACATAGTCCAGCGAATTAAAACGCAGCGGCTGCGCTGGCTAGGCCATGTTATGCGAATGAAAGATGATGCTCCGGCCAAGAAAGTGTTTCTATCGGAACCCGCCTATGGAAGCAGAGGTAGAGGGCGGCCCCCACTCCGTTGGAAGGACCAGGTGGAAAACGATTTAAACTCCCTTGGTGTGACCAATTGGCGCCGGTTGGCGGAGCGAAGGAGCGACTGGCGCGCCTTGTTGGACGGCCATAACCGTTTAGACGGTTAAGCGCCAATTAAGTAAGTAAGTAAGTAATTTTCGCTATAGGTAAATTTTTGGTAATAGTCTATTTGAGGGGTCGACTGCTAATACGCTACCAAAAATATCGAGTGAGGTGTCAAAAGACGCGTATTAATCTCGAGAACAATAATCCGAAGGCCGAAAAGAAAATCTTTATCTCTGTCCGGAGATATTTGCAGTTGAAGTTGGCGAATTCCATGTGGTTGTTGTTGTGTTCATACCCACAAAAAAATTGTGCATCACCGTGGCGGTAGCCACGGGGACCTCCGAAACCGGGGGTGGGATCCATAGTATTTTTGCGCAGAACACCTTTCTGCGTTGGCGGCCTTCGGCCGCGCTTATAAAAAATAACCCTGGGCTATGCCAATGCCAAGTCCGGGTGTGTGGTATAACCGTGGCTACCGCCACGGTGATGCATAAATTTTTTTTTTTGGGTCTTGACATCAGTATTAATAATCCGAAGGCGGAAAATAAAAATTTTAACTCGTTCAAAAGATATTAACGAAAAACCGAAAAAAGACCCGCGGGTACCTCCGAAACCGGGGGTGGGATCCAAAGTATTTTTGGTAATAGTCTAGTTGAGGGGTCGACTGCTAATACGCTACCAAAAATATCGAGAGAGGTGTCAAAAGACGCGTATTAATCTCGAGAACAATAATCCGATGGCGGAAAAGAAAAATTTTATCTCTGTCCGGAGATATTTGCAGTTGAATTTGGCGATTTCTGGTTGTTGTTGTGTTGTACCCCCAAAAAAAATTGTGCATCACTGGCGGTAGCCACGGTTATACCACACACGCATGGCGTAGCCCAGGGTTATTTTTTATAAGGGCGGCCGAAGGCCGCCAACGCAGAAGTGTTTCTTTTTTCGGTTTTTCGTTAATATCTTTTGAACGCGTTAAAATTTTTAATGGTAATAGTCTAGTTGAGGGGTCGACTGCTAATACGCTACCAAAAATATTGAGAGAGGTGTCAAAAGACGCGTATTAATCTCGAGAACAATAATCCGATGGCGGAAAAGAAAAATTTTATCCATGTCCGGAGATATTTGCAGTTGAAGTTGGCGATTTCCATGTGGTTGTTGTTGTGTTAGTACCCCCAAAAAAAATTGTGCATCACCGTGGCGGTAGCCACGGTTACACCACACACCCGGACTTGGCATGGCGTAGCCCAGGGTTATTTTTTATAAGCGCGGCCGAAGGCCGCCAACGTAGAAAGGTGTTCTGCGCAAAAATACTATGGATCCGACCCCCGGTTTCGGAGGTACCCGCGGGTCTTTTTTCGGTTTTTCGTTAATATCTTTTGAACGCGTTAAAATTTTTATTTTCCGCCTTCGGATTATTAATACTGATGTCAAGACGCGTCGTTTGACACCTCTCTCGATGTTTTTTGACGCGTATTAGCAGTCGACCCCTCAACTAGACTATTACCTTTTTAATTTCCGCCTTCGATTAATACTGACGTCAAGACGCGTCGTTTGACACCTATCTCGATATTTTTGGTAGCGTATTAGCAGTCGACCCCTCAACTAGACTATTACCCAATTTTTATCTCATTTAAGAGAAAAGAAGAGAATGGAAGAACCCAAGCATTTCTTAAGATTCCCAAATGGTAATCCGGCACACCGCAGAAGAGGCAATTTATAACTCACCGTAGAAACTTTCCCCATCGACCGACTCCAAATCCATTATCGGTAATGGATTAGTATTTTGCTTCTATTCAACTTAAAATATTTCGAAAACATTTATATCAAACAAAACCATGCGTAAATTACTAAATTTCAGCAATAAATTTTTTTGATATTCCAATTCTTCCATTTGTCTACGAAAGCAAAAATAGCAGGGTCGCATGTTCAGTAATTTTCATCAGTCTCTTACAGTCGTGGCGAAATAGGTAGCATTGTGAATGATAACTACCCTTCAAAACGCGAGTACCCTTAATAATGTAAGGAATACCCTTTGGGAGATAGGAGTGTTCCAAAACTATTCTGTATTCATACAAAAAATGTGCTTCAATTAACATTGCGATGTCCTAGGAGAGGAGTAGGTGATCCCACTCTCGCTTTGTTTGAGAGTATTCCATAGAGTACTTTCCAAAGTACTTTCCAAAGTACTTTCACTGTAGTACTCCATGGAGCACCCACAAAGGATCATATGCCAAAGTACTAAAGAGGAATTGTCATTCCGGTCTTGTCTTTTCGCGCGAGAGGTTGTTCGGGTCATCCTCTACTCAACGTCAATTTTCGGGCTTTTTGCGTTGAGTGAAAAATTAAATAGGCCACAAGGTTGGCTTCTGTGCTTCCCTCGGGCGTTTTGGCGGAGTTAGGAGATGCAGTGCCTCCCTGACCTGGAGTTAGGGCGGTTTTATGCACTCCTAATAGAAATCAGTGAAATTGAAAAAATGGCGTTGTGCCAATTAAAAACGTAACCTCAATAATTTACATACATATATAAACTAACGGAAAACCTGGCGTGATGCCATAAAAATCAAACGGTTTTTCTATACGAACGGGACTTGTACCCGAATCAGTGATATTGGAAAAATGGCGTGGTGCCAAGAAAAAACCTAACCTAATATTATACATACATACATAAATTAATGGAAAACCTGGCGTGACTCCATAAAAATCAAATGTGTTTTATATACGAACGGGACTTTACCCATAACGGGATACTGGAATAACATGGCAACAAGCCATATATTGAATTTTAATAATTTTGTGCCTGGAGTGGTGCCATGAAAAAAAACCAAAAAATTAACGTTATACAAATAACTGAATTGAAAGAGAACCTGGCAGTATAATGCGGCAGTTACCCACCGACGTGTGCCGTACGTACGGACTTTTGTCGTACGAAGCACGTTTGACCGAACTCTCAAGCCCGTAGGAATCAATGTGTGCGTCTGTGTACATGTACATAACATATTTGTGTGTGTATTGTTTACAGATAAGCACTGTTGCCATTGACCATTTTGCATGTATGCTTATGGAAACATCAACTTTTTTCAATTTAATTTTTGGTGTTGTAAAAAGCTGGAATTAATATTAAATAAATATAAATAGATTACATATTTATAATCTGCACTTTTACATAATTATTTCGAATTATTTTCACAATTTTCCAACTTTAATTAGGTGTTTTTGCATAAAACTGCAAACGGTCAAAAATTAGCGCACAAAAGTTTACTAGGCAACTCTGTCTAGTGGGAGAGCGATCAGCTGACACGTTCTTATCGAAAAAATCAAAATTGTTTTGATTTCTACGTTCCGGGCTACGTACGTACGGGCGTTGCACGTCGGTGAGTTTTCCTTTACATTGCACACTCATAAGATAGGTCGTGTCAGCTGACACGGTTTTGGTACGTACGTTCGTGAGTCATGCGGCAGTTACTCACGAACGTACGTACCAAAAACGAGTCAGCTGACACGACCTATCTTATGAGTGTGCAATGTAAACGAAAACTCACCGACGTGCAACGCCCGTACGTACGTAGCCCGGAACGTAGAAATCAAAACAATTTTGATTTTTTCCGTAAGAACGTGTCAGCTGATCGCTCTCTCACTAGACAGAGTTGCCTAGTAAACTTTTGTGCGCTAATTTTTGACCGTTTGCAGTTTTATGCAAAAATACCTAATTAAAGTTTGAAAAATTGTGAAAATAATTCGAAATAATTATGTAAAAGTGCAGATTATAAATATGTAATCTATTTATACTTATTTAATATTTATTCCGGCCTTTTACAATATCAAAAATTAAATTGGTAAAAGTTGATGTTTCCATAAGCATACATGCAAAATGGTCAATGGCAACAGTGCTTATCTGTAAACAATACACACACAAATATGTTATGTACATGTACACAGACGCACACATTGATTCCTACGGGCTTGAGGGTTCGGTCAAACGTGCTTCGTACGACAAACGTCCGTACGTACGGCACACGTCAGTGGGTAACTGCCGCATAAGGGCTCTTTAAAGCACCTTGCCAACCGACGCTTGCGTATGCGGTGTCAATTAAAACCAAAAAAAAAACAAAGAGGAATTGTGTCGGAAAGAATTATCCGAGTGAATTTAATATAAAATGAAAATAAATGAAGAGGGGCAATACAACTTTTATATTTTTTACTACGAATATTCTTATGTTATTTAGCATTTGCGTGAATAAAGAAACTAATATTTCTCTTTACTATAGTATGTATACATAAAACCAGTGCGCGGTTGCATTTTATCAGAGTACCCATAGTAAAATTTTATTATCAGTTATTTGTATGCAATATTTTACTTTTGGCAACTCTGTTCGATCGTCATCGTGTCGTGATGACGGTCGTTAAAAAACTAGCAATGATCGGCTGATGGTGGTCCGCAAACGCATTGCAAAAGAGTATTGTTAGAGTACTCCAACATGAAGAAAATGGAACACGTAATCCAACAATTTTTGCAGAGTAAGTATATCTTCTGCATAGACGTCAAAATTCCAAAGTGATTGGATCACCTGATTTGTATTTGACTATCGCTGTCTCATTCTGTATCTCTTTCAATCACCCGCTGAAGATAGGCGCCGCCATATTGAACACCCTGTCAAAACGCTAAAAAGTAGCCATATTGAACATCTTGTCAGGCATTTGACAGATAAGATATCACACTTAGTTATCATTCACAATGATAGGTAGTAATCGCGCTTCGTTCTGCGCATCAACCCCACACTTGACTGCTTGAGCGAATGAAAGAAAGAGAGAAAAAACAAGAGCTAAAGGAAAATGACGTAAAAATTGCCCATAAAAAACAGCTGATCTTTTGTTTACATGCGTAATGCGCAATCTTGTGTGCGTGATTTGTGACTTATAGCTGAAACTGTTGCGATGAATAGTGGGCACACACTATTTTAAGAGCTGATACATAGAATTAAGCGGGAGTCATTGGTGCCGTATGTCGTATCGCTGTATCCGTATCCCTAACGTAAGCAGCTGTTTATCGTTACGCCGGTAAACCAAAAACTAATTGGTTTGCTACGATACGGTTACGACCTTAGCGGCACCAATAATCGATTGCATTGATTCCCATAAGGTTGGTCGAATCAGCTGTTATAAGGTTACCGATACGGTTACCGATAAAGCACCAATGTCTGCAGCTTTAAAGGCCCATTACTGATACTTAGCATAGACTTGACTTGACTTGGCGTAAACTTGGCAAATTAGCCACGATTATACTCCTCTTAGCGCATACAATCTGGCATCATAATCAGCTTTGAAATTTATTTTTAAATAAATGTCAATTTGTATGACAAAATGTCAAAATTAAATGGAAACAAACAAATGGCATCTCAAAATGTAAATGTCACTTACAACTTACATAGAAAATCAATATTCAACAGACTTCTAAGTCAAGTTAAGTGTTGCCAAGTTTTGAGTAATCAGTAACAGGCAATGTTCATTTAACAGAACTGTAAGTGACAGTTCTCAAATCAAGTCGATGCTAAGTATTAGTAATGGGCCCTTTAAGGCTCCATTACCGATACTTAGCATAGACTTGACTTGACTTCGGAACTGTCACTTACAGTTCTGTTAAATGAACATTGCCTGTTACTGATTACTGAAAACTTGGCAACACTTAACTTGACTTAGAAGTCTGTTGAATTTTGATTTTCTATGTAAGTTCTAAGTGACGTTTACATTTTGAGATGCCATTTGTTTGTTTCCATTTCATTTTGACATTTTGTCATACAAATTGACATTTATTTAAAAATAAATTTCAACGCTGATTATGATGCCAGATTGTATGTGCCAAGTGGAGTATAATCGTGGCTAAGTTGCCAAGTTTACGCCAAGGCAAGTCAAGTCTGTGCTAAGTATCAGTAATGGGGGCTTTAGAAGTCTGTTGAATTTTGATTTTCTATGTAAGTTCTAAGTGACGTTTACATTTTGAGATGCCATTTGTTTGTTTCCATTTCATTTTGACATTTTGTCATACAAATTGACATTTATTTAAAAATAAATTTCAACGCTGATTATGATGCCAGATTTTATGCGCCAAGTGGAGTATAATCGTGGCTAAGTTGCCAAGTTTACGCCAAGCCAAGTCAAGTCTATGCTAAGTATCAGTAATGGAGGCTTTAGTGTTGAGGTGAAACATAAGCCGTGTTTTTTTTTTTACACGCGTATACGTTTCGTTTGCGCGTGAAAAAAACGCCTATCCTCGCTTAGATAATTGTTAGGAGACCCATCTAGCGGCATGGTTAAACAACTAGCTACAGCACAGGGTGTAACGAAAAGCGGAGACACAACCCTCTGTTGTATTTCTGTGTATAAAATATAGCTGAATCAGTTGTGATAAATAGTGGACGCAAATTAAAAAAAAAAAAAACTCGCAAAAACATCGCCGAAGTAGCAACATCGTAATTGCTAAAATGTTTGCGTTATACATATTACATGTTC
Organism: Eurosta solidaginis; assembly: GCF_040869045.1. Classification (NCBI taxonomy): domain Eukaryota; kingdom Metazoa; phylum Arthropoda; class Insecta; order Diptera; family Tephritidae; genus Eurosta; species Eurosta solidaginis. The sequence goes on along the minus strand of NC_090321.1, from coordinate 160,626,147 downwards.
GTTTTAATGTAATATTATGTTTTTTTGTAAAGAAAATGTGCAGGGTGTAATTTAAAATTATTATTATCTAATTATATAAACTTTCGTTAATTAAAACTGTATTTATGTGTAATATTAAAATTTAAAATTTAGTATCATAGTCGTATGATACAATGGAGCTACAAGATGGGAATTACACAAAATGGTACTTGATATAACGGATCCACAAAAATTCTTGTATCACAGTTACATGACATAACGGAGCTACAAAACTGTAAAATGAAAATTAATTGCGTAACTGGTTCGACTCAACATTTAATACAAAATTTAATACAAATACATTAAACATGTTATAAAAATTAATAATAACATGAATAAAAAAATTATCACATATGGCACCAGCTGGATTATTTAACAAATTAACATGACACATGAGTAGCCACAAATATGAGCTGCAATATAAATGGATACATACACATGCATTATTCACATGGTCAAACTTAAAGTGATTTTAACTATTTTAATTCATTCAACATAAAGTGACTTAAATTAAATCCATTTCAACATAATTTTTGGGTACATGAGTAACCACAAATAGGAGCTGCTATACACATTTAAATCATGGAGACATACACATGGATTATGCACATGGATAAAATATTAAATGGGAAAACAAGACACCACATGGCAATATTTGGATGACTTTAAGGCTTCATAATTATTAAAAATCTACATAAATAAACATCTTATCACAAATTGCACTAGCTGGATGACTTAGCACATCAATTTTTCACATTAATATTTCTATAACAATTGGAGGATGTCTGCTGCCACTGGCTTGGGCATGTTGGGGGTACCACTTGGCGTGTTTGTTGTTGTTGGAAAAGAACATTAGAAATTTACATAAATAAAAAAATCATCACATTTCGCATTAATTGGATTAATTAACACATCAATATGGCATATGGGTACCTATAAATATGATTACTCAAAACGGTTCTTGATATAACGGATCTACAAAAATTTTTGTATCACAGTGGCATAACATAACGGAGCTACAAAACTGTAAAATGAAAATAATTACGTAGTTAGTTCTACTCAACATTTAATACAAATACACTAAACATTTTTTTAAAATTAATAATCACATGAATAAAACTAATTATCACATATGTACACATGTATTATTCACATAGTCAAACTCAGACTTTGATAGGATCCTTCAGCTAAAAATCGTAACGTAGCTGCTAGTTGCAGCACTGGTAGAACTTTCAAGCGAGTTAAGCGCCCTTCAATGGTGTCCAATACCATTCGGAAAGCCTCTTTGTTTATGCGATAGTATGTAATGTAACTGCAAATACACTATAAATATTTAGAAACCCACGTTAAGAAATATTTTTAATTACACTGTCTCTGGAAACTCAAGTGGATTGCTGCGATCTCTCAAAATTTTCCTTTTGACCTTCTCGCAACTTTGTTCTTCCAATAATATAAATGCTACAACTGCTCATGCCATTTTGATGTCAATAAATTTTTTTATTTTATAAAATTTTGCCAAAAAAATTAACATCAAAATTGCCGGTGCATCGCAAAATAGCTGATTCGAACATCGCTTTTATTTACATTCGAAAAGACCAAAACCAATACGGTTTCATGACACCAATTTAAACCAATATTGGTTTGTAATTCCGACAAAACGCAAAACCGACTTGGATTCCATGACAGCCCTGAATAACTAGTATTATTCGTTTTATAAACCATGTTATGGTTACGCAACTACTATGGGACCAGCAAGGAAGGCAGTCGGCATGATCTGGGGGTGCACTGTGGCTAGTCGTGTCGGCTGGGTTGGGTTCTTGCCAACCTTGCTGTCCTGCGCCATAACAGAAAAAAATTCCTCTCATGCCTTTAAACAAACTGACAAAATAGCGCAGAGACTACTCAAAACGCTTGAAATTCAAATTAAAACGACATCCGGTCGAACCGGATGCCACGGACAGACCGTTAAAACACTCAAATTCAAAATTCAAAAACAAGAAACTTCAAAAAAAAACTAAACGCAAAAAAATTAACGAACCGGACATGACCGGTTACTAACTGCTGAAAATCAAAATACGAGAAAAAAAAAAACGCTGAAAATTAAAATAAAAAGGAAAGGGCCGAATATATTTAGGGGGCGCCGCGGGTGTTGTTGCGACGCCCGGTGCATTAACCACCCTCAAAACCATGGACACCGACGCACCTGATTTCGGTGGCCCCTTACCTGGAAACCCTATGCCTTCTAATTAAGGGAGAACGCCAGCATTCCCATTCTAATTTACAACTTTATTTAAAATTCATTATAATTGGAAAACTTAGTCAGAATATATATAATTAAACAGTATGAGGTAAATTCCTGAAGATTTATTCTAAGGAATGGTCAATCTTATAAACTCAACATCAAAAAAAAAAACTGCCTCATCCTTGGTAGTTGATTTGGCTCTATATCTTCTTCACGTCTCATTAGTGAATAAAAGGCTTAATCAAAAAAAAGGACAAAAAGGTGTAACCTAAGAAAATTTATTAGTCTGTTCTGATGTTGACTTTGTAAGACAACCGTTCTGATATAATCGTAGTCGATTGCCACAACTATGTGTAGGCATGGCAATAAATACAATACAACTAAGCCTGTACTAAGGCTTATTCAAAAATATGATAAGGTGACCCTAGGGCAAAAGGAAATTTTTCAATTTTATGTATTACCAAATATGTAGTATTTAGTAAGATATATTAGTTATTTTCTAATTTTATCCTATATATACTACTTTAGCTTATTTTATTTTACTTGACTCTATTGTAATGTATGATTTTCTAAAGATTTAGCTAATTTTATTGAGAGTGCCTTTATTTTCTTTAGCTTAATTCAGTGTATCGTAGTTCTATTTAATTCAATTTTATTTTATTTCAAGTTAATTTACTTGAATTGGTTTAATTTTATGCCGTTGCAGCACAAAAGTTCACTGAATAATCGGTACTACTTGTAACCTTCGTTTATACCTTTATGAGGCATAACAGAAAAAAAAAAATAAAGTATCTTATTGAATACAATATTGCTACTGACTATTTATTGCTTACTCAGTCACCAGCTTTATCATTACATTTATCCCTATGCTGGGAGAAAATAACGTACATTCTAAGAGATGCAATGGTTTAGACTCAGAAGCAAAACAAAGATTTTTGTCCCACTATTCAGAGTTACGCTTTTGACAATACCTGAGGTAAGCTTTGGCGAAACTTACAGCTAAACCGGAAGCACTTGTCTGGGTTGTGCGCGGGTTTGCGCGCGGGTGGTGTTAACGCGTTGTGGTTGGCGGTATCGCGCGGTTTCGTTGGCGCTATTGGCGGTGGTTGTGCGAGGGTTGCGCGCGGGTGGTGCTAACGCATGGTTGTTGGCGGTAGCGCGCGGTTTCGTTGCGCTTGTTGGGGCCGCGATTATGGCATGGTTTAATTCAGCAACTGTCGTACTTTTACTAGCCGGACACCCTGAGCTAACCCGCCGGTGTCTGAGGCTGAGGAGCGTATTGTGGATTTGCGGTCTAATGTGCGCAGTTGGAGGCACCGTCTATAGTGTCTAGGCAGAGGCGCCTCTTGGTCGTTGTTATTACCGATTTAAACGTTGTATCACGGGGTCGTTTACTTATAAATTTTATTCGAGATTTTCCTTCCTATTGTGGTAGCAAACATAAGGTGGACGAAAAGGTTGCTTCTACAACTGGTTGTTGTTACTGACTTTGAATTTTCAGTTATTCCGGAACACAGTCAAATTTTAGATACAGGTTAAGCCAAATTTCGCTAGCATTGGTGGTGTGCCTTGAAATTGCGTAGACGTAGTGCGAACAATTCGTAATGCGAACATTAATATAGACCCAATTAGACGGAGGCCGATGAATACGTCCCGATCAGACAAATCTCTCGATTTAAACGCTGCCAGCCTTTCCAAATGAACCACTTTCATTTTGGTTCGTGGTTTGCCAATGGTTTCTATGCGGTACACTACATTGTTGATCCGTTTTATAACTTTGTATGGGCCTTCCCAATTACACTGCAATTTCGGGGACAAAACTTTTTTTCGTTGTGGGTTATATAACAGCACCAAATCTCCTTCCTGAAAACCTTTCGAATTAATTGCTTTGTCGTATCGGGTTTCATCTTGTCACTCATAATCTTTGCTCGTTGTCTTACAAGATCGTGTATGTCTCTCAGCTCTTCTTCCAAGACACCAGTGGATTTCTTGACATTTCTCTCCGCATCGGCATCTATCCCAAACTACAAATCAACTGGCAGTCGAAGGTCATTGCCAAAAATTACTTTTGCAGGGGTTTGGCCCGTTGTCTCATGCACTGCTGATCGGTAAGCCATTAAGAATAATGGTATGTGGGTATCCCACTCCTTATGGTACTTGTCTACTACTTTCCTTAAATGCTCCTCCAAGATTCTATTGAACCGTTCCATCTACCATCGGACTGTGGTGCAATTCAGTTGTCCGTGTTTTTCGAATGTCCAATGATTTACACGTTTCCTGGAACACCATACCTTGCAACCCAATTGTTTATAAACACTTCTGCTACTGTTTCTGCTTCTTGATTTGGGATTGGGTATACCTCTGGCCATTTGCTGAAATAATCCACAACTACCAGTACATATTTGCTTCCGCAGTTGTTAGTAGGAAATGGACCTGCGACATCTATAGCGATCCTTTCAAATGGCGCACCTGAGTTATATTAAGATCAATTCTAAATATTCTCGCGGAATTTTGTTCTCGCGGATTTTTTTATTCCCGCGGAAAAATTCCTCCAATTCTTTTCTCCTAGGGAGAAGAATAATTGGGGAATAGGAATTTCGAATTTTCGTTGCGCATTTCTTATTTTGTTTAAAAAATTGTAAAGTTTAATTATTGTTGCCAATTTGTTTGAAATTAAGAAATAAGTTATAAACAATGCACATTATTGTATTTCATTTGGTATTCACTGAGTGGTGCCACAGCAACATCAACAGAGGAACATAAGAAGAAGACCGGCGGGATAACACAAATCCGCCGGAGTTGCATGCATTCATTCTGCAAAGCAATTTTCTGGGGGCCAAGTCGAGTTGAGTTCGCCTTTCGCCATATGCCAAAATCTATTTAAGCCATCTTAAAAAATCCTTGCGCAATTTCTGGATGGCTGCATCAAATATGCGAAGAGCTCTTCCGTTGCTTATGATATACTTTTCGACTTAAAATAAAGAATATTGTGGTTGTTGTTGTTGTTGTTGTATTAACAGTGAGAATATTGTGGTAGAAAGTAAATACATATTTTAGCACAAATTTGTACAAATAAGTGTTCTTTCTTAAAATAATCAATTTCCTTTAACTATTTTGATGCATTCCCTCTAATTTAACTAGTGAAAAAACTCCTATGAAATGGCAGAGAAATCTCCCTCCCTCACATTCATAATACCTACTTTTCTCCCATAACCGGTTTCCGCTTTTTCGAACATTGTTCAGAATAGGAGGAAAGAGAGAAGTGAAAAAACTCACAAGGAATTTTTATTTAGACTACGAGGAATGGGAGAAGGGAAGAAACTCGCACGGAATTTTCGTTTAGAATTGGGCTGATTGATCCATCTGGCCATGACTTCGGGTTTTGGGCCATTTCGCTCTGCTGCAAACCTCGCAGTTCGCAAACCACTCAGTGACCAACTGACGGCAACCAACCCAATAGAATCGCTGCTTAATCTTCTCGAGCGTCTTCGTGATTCCAAGATGACCTCCGCTTGGACCATTATGCAACTCGCTGAGCACGTCAGGAATCCTCTTTCTGGGAACAACTATCAGTTTCTTCTTGCATTGATCATCCTCACTCTCCCATACTCGATGCAAGCAACCGGATAGCAATTCTAAACTGTTCCACTGTGCCCAATATGACTTCGCAATGGGACTCTCTGTTGACATCTCCTCTCTATTTGCTCTTTCTTTTCGTTCGAGCCCTTGCATAACATGTGACAGATCTGTATCTTCTAGCTTACACTTCCTTAGTTCCATTCCTTGTCCCATTCATCCGCACACGTTATAGTCATTAGCCGGACATCTATAATGTCTTCTTTATCCTCGGCCTTTGAACAGTGCTTGCATTCCAAACTACATGGTCTTCGTGACATTGCATCGGCATTCCCATGGGTACTAACTTTCCGATGCTCAATGGAAAAGTCATAGCATTGTAGTCGCTCGATCCACCGTTCCAATTGTCCTTCTGGATTACGAAATTGCAGAAGACATTTCAACGCTGCGTGATCTGTCCTGACGCGGAATCGCTGGCCGTAGAGGTATTTGTGAAGATGTTTAATGCACTCTACCAATGCCAACAGCTCTCTCCGTGTAACGCAGTAGTTCCTTTCTGGTTTTCCAATTGAACGGCTGTAATATGCAACTACCTTCTCCTGTCCATCGACCAGTTGTGACAAAACGCCTCCTATAGCATATCCACTCGCATCTGTATCTAGAATAAATGTTGCTCCTGGAATCGGATATGCTAACATTGGGGCAGTGCACATACGCTCCTTCAATGTTTGGAAAGCCACTTCTTGCCCCTTCTTCCATTCAAAAGCTTTATCTTTTCTTGTATGCTCATGGAGGCTATGGGCTACGCTGAAAAAAATTGGTACAAATCGGCGGTAATATGTGCACAGTGCAAGGGAACTCGTCCAGGTACACCAAGCATGTTTTCCAATGTAGTCTTTTCAGTACCTGGTCCATGAGTCTCTTAAAAGTAGCTGGTGCATTACAAAGTCCAAAAGGCATCTCTGTAAATTGCCAAAGACCATCACCGACACCGAAGGCTGTTTTCTCTTTATCTTCCTCCTTCACCTCAACTTGCCAGTAGCCGCTTATCAAGTCCAGTGTGGAAAACCATTTCGTACGAGAGAGCGAGTCCAGAGTGTCGTCAATTCTCGGGAATGGGTAGCCATCCTTTTTCGTGACCTCGTTCAACTTGCGATAGTCCACGCAAAACCTCATTTTCCCATCCTTCTTCTCCACAAGTACCGCCGGTGAGCTCCATGGACTAGCTGATTCGATGACGCCGTTGTCGCTCATTTCATGAATGATTTGACTCAGAACTTCCCGTTTCGCCAGTGGAACACTACGAGGAGCTTGACGTATCGGCCTCGCGTCTCCAGTGTCAATTTGATGTTTCACAACGTTGGTGCGGCTTGGTTTGGAACCATCCTGGTCAAATATGTTCGCGTACTTTAGGAGCAGGGTGTTATGTGGACCGTGCCTATTGGACGATTTGCAGCCAGGGGATAAATTCGGCTGTATTTGAAAAGAGCCTTCCCGATACCGGGCCACCTCGGGAAGAATTTATGGCATTACCACAGTAAGGGGCGCTGCTGTGGCGGACGGTTATTTCCCAGTATATAATACTGGACCGCTGAGCCCGCCTTGTCGGGCAGGTGGTCGTACGACCAAGATGAACGATTCATTACCTGATTGTAATAAGGACGATGTAAAGAGGAGGACTGAGTCGCAATCCAAGGACAACAAATACTAATTAAGCGATGCGTCGGACTCGGGGAGCGAGAGTAGTGCTGATTCAATAAACTCCGTGTTGGAGAAGCACACAAATGAAAACGGAGTAGAAGAGTGGAGAAGGACACGGAGCAGAGGAAGTAAAAGGGCTCTCTCGCAGTACCGTGCAGCACTAAGAATTGTACAATGCTTGGGAGCAGTGGTCGACCCAACAGAAGTGGAGATCGAGCGCTTGGAATGGGCCCATGAAGCGGTAGAAGTAGGTCGAAGGCAGTTCAAAAGGTTTGCTGTGAGAAACCCCCGGTTCTGCAACCGGTACGAGGAGGAAGAAGCGTCGAATGGCAGAATGAAGAGGCAACGTTCGACGGAAGGCTACAAGCCTGCTTTCAAGAGGCAGAAAGGACCCAGTCATAGAGCCGCAAGACAAGTAGGCCCAAAGCTGTAACACAGATGGGCTCCAATAGCGAGGTAGCAACTACCTCGAAAGCTCCGAGTCAGAGGGAAGTTCCAATTACGGAAGTAGGAGATAAGCCAAAGAGAGATAACGCTAAGACTCCGGCTTTCTCGGAGGCGCTAAAGGGAGTTAACGCTAAGACTCCGGCTTTTTCGGAGGTGCCAAAGGGAGATAACACTAAGACTCCTGCTTTTCCCGAGAAGATGAGTGATGTGGCAAAGCAGTCACTGACTGTGGCGCTGGTTGATCGTAGCAGTGCTTTCGGACAAATGACTACTGAAAAGTGGAGATCTGTGGAAAGGGAGCTTATTAGATTAATGCTTAAGATGATGCGGGAACAACCAAGTAAGCCCCTTCCAACCTTTGATTCGGGGGGATGGTATAATGGTGTGAAGATGATAGCGTGCGACAACATCGCGAGCTTGCGGTGGCTGGAGGAAGTGGTTCCAAACTTCCAAAAGCAAGACACGAACGCGCGGTTTGAGGTGGTGGATAAAGCGCAAATCCCCATGGTACCAAAAGTTAAGGTATGGTGGATACCATGCGTGATGAAGTCGGAGGATAACTTCGACTTCTGCAGAATCAGAATCCGAACTTACCGATACAGGATTGGAAGGTACTTACTGTATCTCGGCCTACCGAGGATGGTCAGTTCTACATCTGCCAAATAAACAAGCAGGCGGAGCATATTTTTTACACGCAGTTTGGTAAAATGTCCTTTGGCACTGGCAAAATTTACATGCGACTCAGGAAAAGAAGTCCCGAGGGTAAAAATCCTAACACGCTTGAAGTGGGCGAAGTCGAAAAGAACCTCAAAAGCCTAAGGAAAAAAAGACAGGTGGAGGTCCCCGACGTCACCACGAACGTGCTAGAAGAGGACCAACCGCTAAATGGTGCTGTGACCCGCACAGAGGAACACCAGGCACAACAGGCACGAGAGGCTGTAGGGGGCCTCGAATACTCTAAACCAAAAGGGCAAGGGGAGGACGACGACGTCAAGAAGAAGGTGCTGGAAGGGGACACACAGCCCAATGGTGCTGCGAGTCCTACAGATAAACCTCCAACACAGTAAAGTGGCGTCGAGCGAACTCCTCCTAAGCCTTGATGAGGGTTCGTTTGACGTGGCGCTGATCCAGGAGCCGTGGCTCTCATCGGGAGGAAAGGTTTCTGGACTTAGCGCGCGCGGGTTTGGCGTTTACTACGCGCAAACGGAAGGACGGGTGTGACCTGTAGTAATGGTATGGAAACAGTTGCATTCATATATGCTGCATAATTACACCACTGAGGATCTCGTAGAGGTGGCCGTTGAGCAAAAGAATAAACAAGCATTTATCCTGGCGTCCTGCTACGTGGCCCATGCTGCGGAGGTTCCACCGATGGAGTGCAAAAGGCTAGTAAAGGAGGAAGGGCGCAAAGGGCGGTTGGTCATAGGCGCAGATGCAAATGCGCACCACAATGCGTGGGGAGGAGCAGATACGAACGAGAGAGGCGAATCTCTATTTTGTTACATCCTGCAAACCAATTTGCAGATAGCCAACAGGAAAAAATGTCCCTACATACACTGGTCCAACATCCAGTAATATTCTGGATATTACATTGAGTTCCGAGCGTGATATATCAAGGTATGATTGGAGGGTTCTTGATAGACCATCCTTCTCCGACCATGCGTATATCAGCTTCAGCATCCCCCTAAATAAGGTAGAGAAGGAAGGAACCTTTAGAAACCCTAGGTCAACGAACTGGGCTAAATTCCAAAAACATGTAGAAACAAAACTGGGACAACCCAAAGAGGTTGCTAATGTAGAGTAACTGGATGAGTTGAATGAATTCCTAACAAGGACGCTTATGACTGCGTATATCAAAGCTTGCACTCTAAAAAGATTCAGAGGAAAAGCAAAACCGCCATGGTGGAGCAATGAGCTGAGTCTTCTAAGAAGACAGGTAAAAGAAATGTTTAAGCTCGCAAAGACCGCGGAAAGCGAGGAGTGTCGGGACGAGTACAGGGATCTACTGAGGATCTACAAGCGCGAAATTACCAAGGCGAAGAGAAAAGTTTCTGTACGGACATAGAGTGCTCCAGCGAAACAGCACGGTTGGAAAAAGTCCTATCAAAGGGAAACGTAGTACAGGGACTAATAAAGAAAGAGAACGGGGAATGGTCACGTAATAGTGAGGAATCCTTTGAGGTGCTTCTCGATACACATTTCTCATCGGAAGACGGTTTGGAAGAGCCAGCAGAACTCACTCACACTTCGATCACGGAGCTAGTAGTGCCGGGCTTGGTTGCCGATACCAAGATCGAGTGGCCAGTGAAGACGTTTTCTAAGTTTAAATCGCCGGGCCTGGATGGTATATTCCCGGCCGTGCTTCAAGTCTCAAGTAGGGCGGTCGTGGAATGGCTTAAAATGATATTCGGTGGGTGCATAAGACTGAATCATGTACCGAACTCTTGGAGAACTGCTCGTGTAGCTTTTCTACCAAAGGCGGGGAAGATCGGTCACGTGTATCCCAAATACTATAGACCCATTAGCTTAACATAATTTCTGCTCAAAACCTTTGAGAGGCTGATAGATGTGTACATAAAGTCCAACGTGGATGAAAAGCTGCTCTCCACAGCACAGCATGCGTACACCAAAGGCAAGTCGGTAGACACCGCATTGCATAGGGTGGTAATAAGCATAGAGAAATCCCTGGAATATAAGGAGTATGCTCTAGGAGTCTTCTTGGACATTGCCGGGGCTTTCACTAATGTTGCAAAATGGGCGATTATGGATGGTCTTAATTACATTAAAGTACATCCTGCCTAAATCAGATGGATCGGCTGCATGTTAAATTGCAGAAAGATTACATCACAATGGGGATTGTACGAGGCCACGAAATCAGTGGACAGGGGCACGCCGCAGGTAGGGGTGCTATCACCTCTGCTGTGGACGCTCGTCATCAACCAACTGCTCAGGCCATTCGATGGGGGACCCGTAAAACTTACGGCTTACGCAGATAACGTTGCAATTGTCATAAGTGGACAGTGCCTTCCAACGATTAGTTCTTTGATGGATCGGGCGCTTCGGGATATTCATACCTGGGCATCTAAAGTCGGGTTGAAAGTCAATGCGGAGAAGACGGATATGGTCTTGTTTACAAAGAGATACAAGGTCCCAAATTTGACCAGGCCTAAGTTAGGAGGGGTGACCTTACAGGAGAAACCTTGCACCAAATATCTAGGAATCATCCTAGACAGTAAGCTGTCATGGAAGCTCAACGTGGAGGAGAGGGTCAAGAAGGCCTCAACAGCACTCTATGCATGTAAAAGAATGCTGGGGTGTACGTAGGGCTTATCGCTCTCTCTTTCTCATTGGAGTTCTTGTTTGGTGGAAAGCCACACAAAAAACAACATACCTCAAAAAATTAGAGGGGTATGCAGACTATCGATGCTTAGCATTACGGGAGCCCTGAAAACACTGTATGCCATTCTGCACATTCCACCTGTAGACCTGTTAGCAAAGAACAAAGCATTAACAACCGCAACCAGGCTCGGTGCCTCGGGGCAGCTTGAGCGCCGGGCCATAGTAGTATAGCGTCATCAATCACAAGACGAACAGACTACATGATTCCCTATCTGCGCTTCGAGGGAAATCTTAAAGCCACAATAGAGGTGGACGGTTGGCGCAAGGGTGCGCAAATGGCGGACGAGGCGATACATGTGTACACCGATGGTTCCAAAGTAGTGGAAGGAGTAGGGTCTGCGGTATACTGCGCTGATCCAGAAATAAGCAGATCCAACAGGCTGCCGGATTACTGTAGCGTTTTCCAAGCGGAAATATTAGCCGTAACTAAAGCAGTAGAAACCCTGGAAGAGAATAGCTTAAGTTGCAACCGTGTTAACTTTTATATTGACAGTCAAGCAGCAATTAAGGCAATAATCTCGCATAGCACAGCATCTAAATGCGTGTTAGAGTGTAAGCAGTCTCTGGAGAGAATCGGGACAGAGAGAAGCATATATCTATATTGGGTCCCAGGGCATATGGGAATAGATGGGAATGAAAAAGCGGAAGAACTAGCTAAAAAGGGCGCATCCCTTGAAGCTTGCTCCGTAGACGTCCCAATTAGATTGGGCGAGATTAAGCGAAGGCGAGAGGTCCACATGATCGACCAAGCGGGAAAGGCGTGGGTTCAAGCGCGGGGCTGTAAAGTGTCGAAGATTATGTGTAGGTCTTACAACCTTAGACTAACACAGTTGCTTCTATCATTAAAAAGAGAGGACTGTAGACTCATGACGAGTATTCTGACTGGACACTGCCTTCTGGCGTCACATGCCTTTAAATTAGGCTTGGTCAGTGATAGCAGATGTAGGAAGTGCGGGTTGGAGGAGGAAACGATCGAGCACGTTCTGTGCTCGTGCCCTGCACTTGCCAGGCTAAGACTCCAGCTATTAGGAGTGATACAGCTGTCAGATCTAGAAGCAGCAAGTGGCTTAAGTCCTAGGAAGCTTCTAGTATTTTCCAAGAGGCCGGAGTTATTTTATAACATAGGTCCTGGTTTTTGATAGGGTTTTTCAGTTTGGTCGTTAAAAACAAACTTCTGGTAACACTACGGACTCAATCAGTCTATGTGAGGTCCTCATTGACCGGCCAGTTCAACCTAACCTAACTTTAGGAGCAATTGTTTTGCCTTACTCTGATAGGCTTTCTCTAGCCCCTGCGTCCATGCCGTGATGTCATTCGAAAGATCAATATTGCTAGATGAAACCTCTTCCTGGAGCTGTTCATAATTGATTATTACTTCAGCCTCTTGGCATCTTGCCAAAATAGCTCCTCTGATCAGTTTGAGTGGTGACTTGAACTCATTGAGTACCCATACCGGGATACGTCCATCCTGTTTTGTTATAGCCAAGGTTTTTCCTACAAGTATGTTCGGTGTTGATTTGTTTGCTGCTTCGACAACCCACAATTTATTTGTTCCACAATCTCCATCAACCTTTGCCCAGATGACTGCTATGGATTTTGGTGGTATTTGCTGACTATCTTCCACCAGCACTCGTTTACTGCTGTAGCCTCTCTCGTAGCCGAAATTAAGTGGCACATACATGTTCCTATATCGCATCGTGTTGCTTTGCATATCGATCTTGATGCCTTGGCCGATTAAGAAGTCCACTCGTATTATGATTTCATCAACAATCTCTGCCACTATAAAATTGTGTACTACCGTGACGTTCCCAATTGCTACTTCACATGCTACTTCTCCAATTACCTGGGTGTCCTCTCTCGTGGCTGTACGTAATCTTGCTCCCAGCAATGGTCTTATCTTCTTGTTGACTAAATCTGATCGAATGATGGAATGGGATGCACCCGTATCTACAGTCAGTAACCGTTCCTTTCCATCCACATGTCCTCCGACAGTAAGATTGTTTGACCTTCTTCCAATTTGCGAGATAGAGATTATGGGGCATTCAATTGAGGGAGCCAGCTGTCGCCCCTTGCGGCTGACTCTCTTTAGTTTAACGATTGAGTGGACTTGGAGATTTGCTCATCTCCGTCAGCTCTGCGTTTACGGCCACCCAGATTGTTGGAACTATTAGGACCGGTGCTGCAATGATGTGCAATGTGGCCTGGGTTGCCACACTTGAAACATTTCATAACCCCAGAGTTTTTCTGTTGTGATCCCTTCAGTGCTTCCAAAAATGTGTCTACCCAATATGGCCTTTCTACTTCCACACGATGGGCTTTGTACGCTGGCTTACTCAAAAGTGTCGCTGTTTCCTGAGTCAGTGCATAGGATACCGTTTCAGCAAATGTTTGCTTTGGGCTTGCGTATGTAGCTCGCTTTGTTTCGACGTCCCGTATGCCGTTTATAAAGTTCTGAATATTTACCCTTTCAGTGTATTCCACGGGTGCATCCGCATTTGCATGATGAGCCAATCTTTCAACATCCGTAGCAAACTCCTGCAATGTCTCATTTGCTTTTTGGTAACGGTTTTGCAACTCAATTTGGAATATCTGTTTTCTATGCTCGCTTCCATAACGTCTCTCGGCAGCGGCCATCAATGCTTCATAGCTTTTCCGCTCTCCTTCGGGAATCGTCTGTAGGATTTCGGCTGCTGGCCCCTTCAATGCTACGAATAGAGCTGCAACTTTATTTTCAGCATTCCAGTTGTTCACTGCTGCGGTCTTCTCAAACTGTAGCTTAAAGACCTGGAAAGGAACACAACCGTCAAAGGATGGTGTTTTTACCTTTGGATTGCTTGCTGAAACTGCTGGGCGATTTAGTTGCAATTGCTCCATACGATCTTTCAAATCCTAGACTTCTGCCTGAAATTGAGCGATTTTTGTATCCTGTGCTTCCTGCTCTTCAAGTTGTGTAGATATCTGCGATGATATCTGTGCTGAAATTTGCGCCGACATTTCGGATATTCGTGCCTCTTGTGCTTCAATCTTCGCTGTTATTTCAGATGACATTTCTGCAATACGTGTCTTCCATCTTGGATGCCATATATGTCTTCTGTTCTTCCATCTTGGACGTAGTGCGTGTCTCCTGCGATTCCAGTTGAGATGCAATTTGCGACGACATTGATGTTACTGTCGATGTTTGTGCAGATATTGCAGTCAATATCATGTTCAAGTCTGTGCTCGTAACTGTCTGCGATGTTTAATTTTTCTCTTCAGTTTTTGTTGTCTCCTCGCCATCAAGAGGAAATACATACTCTTCCACGTTTGCTGGGTAGGAGCTGCTTCGGCCGATGGATTAATAAAGAAAAATCAAAAGTTTTTACTTTTTCCCTCTATGCATTTCGGCGCTTTCGCGTCATCATCAGGAAGACCTACATTTATTTAAAAAAACAGAAACATGAAAACGCAAAATGAAATATAAGAATACAGCGCAATCAATAGATATAAAAATTTACATTTGGAACTTTACTCACATTAATTTGATAAATTTTTTAAATTACAAAAACATCACATATTAACATTAAACATATTGGCGCATAATCATAGGCCCCTATTATGAGCATTATTCGATTTTCGATCTTCGCTGGCTATCGAACATCGAAAATCGAATTTGAAATTGGTATTATGACAACTCACCTCTGTCGAAATTTTCGCTGTGTATCTAATTTTCAAGCGAATAGAAATTTGTTGTCGATGCTGTATCGAATAGAAAAAGAATTGTTTGAAATGTTAGTTTTTTGTATTTATGTTCTACTTGTTTACTACCTACTAGTAATTTTAAACTATTTGAATTAATTTTATATAGGTTCAAGGTCGTGAGTACAAAACAACAGCTCGAAAGACTGGTTTCAATTATGGAACAAAATCCCCATATAGCAAAGAAACTTTCACATTATAGAAATGCAACTTTGCTTAATGCAGCTCAGCCTCCTCGTAATTCAATTTTATCCATCTTTCACAAATAAAATTTTCCAAGACATTCAACACCTCTGATAGTACCACAGACACAGTCGGCTGGGCAAGTCCGAGTGCATTTTCGTTTTCAACGCTCAGTTGGTAGGATCCCTGAGCACAAAATCGGAGAACTGTTGCCAAAATTAAAAAATATTAGGAATAGACTTGGCTCTTGTGCATTGCTGCAGCAGTTCATCTGTACTGGACAACAAATCCATGAAGGCTCCTTTGGACAGTCTGAAATTTTGAATAAATCTATAACAAAACTTATAATTTCAACAATTTATCAACTTATTTAGAAAGCTACACTTACGTGGTGGAATTCATTTCCAAAGGATTTGAAGCATCTCCCCCGTCTTCTACTTCTGGCTACCTCCAGTAAGCTTTCCTCTTCATCAAACCACAATTCCGTTGTATTCATACTTTTATTTTTAATATTTGCATTTAATAACTAGTTCTGCTTTTGTTTATTTATTTTATTTTATTTGACAGAGTATTGGAAATGTGCTATTGTGAACTTTTGAATTTATCGAAATTCACAATAACGCTTGCCTTCATCGAACGCGCGTCGTAATTCCGAATGAAAATTCGTTCGATCAGCTCTTTTGACCACAGTCGAAGATCGAATTTGTCTCATAATAGGGGCCATAGTCAAAATAAAATAAGTTTTAAATTTAGTTGCAGCTTTTTGACATAATTTCTATGAGCTATCTGTCAAAAAAGCTGAAACTAAATTTAAAACGTATTTTATTTTGACTATGATTATGCGCCATTGTTTTTATATTATTATTCGTTTACATGTTTGATCGCAGCTGTGTAAGCGCTGTTTGTGTTGTCCACGTCTTCTTTAAAATTCATTACGTTTGTGAGTTGCTGTTGAATTGGGAGACTTTCCAGTATCATCCGTCTTTTTTCTCTTCTCTCAACATCCAAAATCCTAGCGTTCGCAAAATCAGCTGTGTGTTCGTTTTCGATCAGGTGTTGAGAAAGCGCTGTTGTTGTTTTTCATGTCCATTTGATGTTCGTATAGTCTCGATACTAATGCCCTTTTTGTTGTGCCTATGTAACACTTATTGCAGTTATTGTTGTTGTTACCTTTGCATTGGATTTCGTAGACTACGTTGCTTTGCTGTTCCTTGTCTATCCTGTCTTTTGTTTTTGTAAGGATTCTCCTTAGTGTATTGTGCGGTTTATAGGCAAAATTTATGTCGTAATTTTTCATTATTTTTCTTAGCGCTTTTTTGTTTTTTGTTTGCATGGGTGATTTGAATGGAAATTAATAATTCTACCCGCCGATACTGTCTTTGCATACCAATTAAGAATCAAGTTCTTATTTCTTCGATGTATTTCCACGTCTAGGAAGGCAAATCTGTAGTTTTGTTCTATTTCATTTGTAAATTGTATTTTGGTATGCTGTGCGTTAAAAAATGTCAATATGTCTTCCACGTCTTTCGTTTTTACAATAGCGAATATGTCATCTACATATTTGGCTATGTATTTGACATTTATGTCTTTACTTTTTAATTCAGCGAGGCTGTCGTCCAAAATTGTATCAAGTACGATATCTGCAATGGTTGGAGATAGTGGGTTACCCATTGGCATTCCGTAAATTTGTTGATATAAAGTTTTATTGTATGTGAAATAATTATTATCATGCAAGCAGAAATCAAGTGTCGCCTGGAATTGTTTCTTATCTATTTTCGTGTATTTCTCCAACTTATCCCATTTTTGCATTATAATACGTATTGCGAAATGTATTGGTATATTTGTAAATAGAGATATTACGTCGAATGAGATCAAAACTTCATCTTCTTCTATTGTGAGATGTTTAATACTTTCTTTGAGTTCCATGGAGTTTTTATATTGAGATCTTCGGATATAATATTTTTTAAGATACTTCCAATGAATTTTGATAGCTTATAGCATGGCACATTCGTAGAGGAGGTTCTCAACTTCTTCGCGTATGCTTACAGGGTAGGGGTAACTTTTTGTGTAGATAGGGTTTCCGGTATTAGTTCTTATTTCGGCTTGGACATT
Organism: Eurosta solidaginis; assembly: GCF_040869045.1. Lineage (NCBI taxonomy): Eukaryota > Metazoa > Arthropoda > Insecta > Diptera > Tephritidae > Eurosta > Eurosta solidaginis. Next base: position 160,608,734 of record NC_090321.1, on the reverse strand, counting down.
AGTTTGAATTTTCATACTTCAGTCAACCGGGCCAAACAAAGTTTCGTATTTATCTAATATTTGGTAGAGCCTATTTTTAGTAAGGTTAGTAATATTGGGATCCAGCTGTATATTTGTTTCTATTTTATTAACTTGTTGTGCTATTTTTCGCTTAAGGGGCAGTACTACATTTGGTTTTAGCATAAGGACGTTGAGTTCCCTATCTATTACCGCTTTAACTTCAGTCAACGTGTCATCGCCTATGATCCCGTCGAACGATTTGAGTCCTGGGAGGACGAAAAATGTGATGGGAGTGTCCTTTCCCGCAAACTTAAAAAAATATCTACATATTTTCCTGTCTAATTTTATGTCGCCACCCGCAGAGGTTACTTTGAATGGCTTTTCCACTGGCATGGTGTTGCGTGCTACGCGTTCACTTATGTAATTTTTGTTTGCCCCCGTGTCTACTAGAAACTCTAACGTACCCTGATCATGCGTGATATATTCTAAATATGGTACGCCACACATGAGGCTCCCATGGTAAAATTTACTTGATCGCCCGTGAGTTGTTCTTTGTTTGCTGTATCCTGGGTTCCTTCTTTATCTACCGACACCAGGTGGAATAACTTTTGTTGTTTACTAGGGGACTGATTCATATGTCCCGTGGAACCTGCACCCCTCTTTGCGCCATCATATGCGGAATATCTAGTATTTCGCGACTGGGAAGATGGCTCGTAATTTGTTTTTGCCAACGCCGACGGAGTGCTCCGCCAATTTTGCGTTCTTGTTTGCCCCGAACCTGAGTAAGACGGTCTTGGTACTTCTCGGTTGCGGTCTTGCTACGTTCGTTTGTTGTTCGGCTGGCGTGTACGATACTGGTCTGAATAGCCTTGGCCTGAGCCAGTGTAGTCCCTTCTGTTACGGGAGAAGGAGGGGTTATCAATAGTAATCCCGTCTCCTCCATTTGTTAGGGATGGACGGTGGAACGCAATTCTGCGGTCCGCATTCAGCATCTTCAGGCAAGCAGAGTATGCCTCTGGCAAAGTTTTAATATTTTGAACGAGGAGCAGGGCCGGTAGGTCTCCGTTAAGCCCCCTAATAAACACGTCTAATGCTCTTCGACGGTGCGCTTCTGTCAGCGCTTCTATCGTTTCCTTATGTGCGCATTTTTCTGGTTTGATTGTGTTTATCATCAGGGATAATTGCTTCTGAATTTGTGAATAGAAGTCGGATAATCTCTGTCGCCCTTGCGACATTAACGTCAGTTCCTGTTCCAACGTTTGGATGTCTCTAATGTCTGCATAGTGCAGCGAAAGGGTTTCTTTAATCTTCGCCCAGTCCGAATCGTGGATGTTGTGCGCAAGTAAGTCTCCGTACCTCCTGTACTTCTCTCTCTATTCGTTCCAGGTCCTGTGTAAGGCCTTGCAAAGAATCATCTCTGTTCGTCGCTTCCATCCTATTGAGACGCTCCTCAAACTTCTTTACCTTAGCAAGAATGGCATTCAAAGCGCCATTCATCTCCGTGAGGGACTTCGAAATCTTGTCGGAGTTCATTTTTCTGAAAATAGAAGATTTTGATTAATAAATTGACAGACTTACACAATCCAATATTTCATTGGCTTCTTGAAAAAATGACGTGACCAGAACCAAATGTTTCCAAATTTTTTTCTCACGTATTCAAATTTGAATGAAATTTTCTTTTTCTTTTCACAAGTCACTTCGCACCGATTGCTCGGGCGCCATTTATAGTTACTCTTTCAGGAACGGTCAAAAAATTAAAGTTGCGGTGAGCCAACTCGTTCACCGCTGTAAATAAAAGACTGATATCAATTTTATTCACGAGTATAAAATTTATTGTGCGCTCCACGCACTTCCAACACTAACTGATTTTAATAATCATTTCTTCTTACCACCTAACTTTTTAAGCTAAGCTAATTTGCTAACGTTGCAATTCCCACCACTTGCCGGTATTTCGCAATCGTTGGGTTGCGCGTGTTGATCAATATGCTTGCATTGCAATTCCCAAGCATTGGATATTGTTATTGATCGCTTGTGCGTGTGTCGTGTCAGCGAAAGTTCTTCTGTGAACTTTAATTGAAGAAATGGAATCACGTGTACTGCAATGTGATCACAGGGTCCGTCATTGGGAAGAATAGTGGTATAAGGCAACGTAACTGCTCCTCCTTTAAAGATCTGCGTCCCGCAGATCAAAAGTCGAAATTTGCGAGGTGGTAAAGTTTTGTAGAGAGTAATTACAGTTTCCTGGCCACATATTGGTGTTGACTGGTGTGGCTGGTAGGCTATTGTCCAGGCGATAAATTTCAGGAGCTGACTTTCCTCTAATGATTTTGCTGTTGTGAGTGTTATCTGCCTAATGGGTCGGGATTTCAACTGGCGGAAGGTCTAGCTTTCTATTGTAGCATCTCCACAGTATGGCGGTAATAAGTACAATTGCGTATATCGAGAGGATTTCTGAAGCGAGAGAGAAATTTACTTTTTTATTAACGTACCCAAGATACCTTATGTTTTCCATAGTCAGGTCGTGGACGTATTCTAGGTTGACCTTCATGGTGTGGCACTTCACCTTTGATAGTACTGCTGGAAGGGCCTGTGCGGTAATGGTTTCATAACTGGAAAATACTTGGTCACCAATGGTGACTGTTTCGTTATTTAATTGGATTACATAAGTGCCATTTACCATACTCGAAGCATTGCTACTTTTGATTACTCCTTGGAAGTTTGATATGAACACAGTGTTCTCGTTTATCAGCTCTATTTGGGACCCATTCTGTCTGATGAATTCGCAGCTGGCTTTTCCACCTTTTAAGAGTTGCGGTAGACAACTGCTTTCTTCCAGTTTAGTGAAGGATTCTGCTTTACATACCGTGGATGAGCTGATTACCAGGCAATCTTTTGTTAGGCCGCACGTCTCTTCCTGGTTGACGAGCATCCTGAAAAAGGAAGATTTAGTTGCTTACCTCCATAGATTCCAGCGCGAATGACCAGGATATTATATTTCTTAGTTGTTACTTTTGGCATTGAAAGGACGTAGAGGAGAAGTGTCCCGTTAGTCAGTACCGACGGTTGGTCATATTCGATTGCTTCAATTATATTCTGATATGGGAGTGTTTCTATTTCGGATAGGATCTGGTTAACTTCGTCCATATGCAGTAGGTTGGTGTTGACAATTCCAATTCTTTGCCAACTGACATCCCCGCACCATTCCGTTTAAAACCTCGCGAAGGAGAAAAATGTTGTAAAGCGCGTGTTTTCTGAATTCCATTATTTCTGTTTCTTATGCCACGTTATTCGTGCGGTCCACGACCTCGTCGATTTTTTTCAATACCTCCTGTGTAGCCGTGAATAGTTTCCTGTTGACCCTGTATTGATGGTTGCTATTCTGAATTATCTGATTCTGACTGTGTAGGATATTGCTCCAATCCGTTGCTTCAGGTGATCCTGCTATCCATTTCCACGCTGAGCCTAGCCAGTCAATAGATCGAGTACTCCTTCTTCTACTTGTGTTGCCCATTAGTTCATGAAGTCGTTCTAGCGTTTGATTAATGTAGTGCTGTGCTAATATCTGATCCTCAATTCGGTTTGTTAAGTTCTCCATTTGCCTCATAGTTGTAGCATATTGTTGTAGGTTGTTGACGTGTACCAGTTTGAATGACCGCCAATGATCCACCGTTTCCATCTTGGATTGTTACGATCGGAGCCTTGTAATTGAAAATGTTCAAACCGCTGATGGCATTAACCAGCAGTGGGAATCTGCAACGCAAGATGTTAATTCTATTTTAATGTTATTAGTAAGTTAGTATTTGTTAGGTTCTAAGAGGGTGAGTTACGGTTATCTATTTAGTGGAAAACATGTTGTTGATAGTAGGAAGGTATTATTAGTAAGCGCAATTCTTAGGATATAGATTGATTATCATTAACCTAGTGTTACAATCTTGGTTTAGGATTTTCGCTTTTCCTGCGATATTATCTTGTTAGTATGTCAGTGGTGTACAAGTTATGTTTTTTCTTGTATTTTTTTTTCTTTCTTTTTCATTTAACGATTTTTACGTTTTTCTTCTTTTTAATAATATTTGCTTAGCGGATTAGGCGCATAAGCTCAAAAAATTCTTTCTTTTTCTTTTTTTGTTTCTGTCTTCTCCAACGAATTTTAAGCGAGGGAGGCATCTCCAACTGATTAGGCGAAGGAGGCATTTTTATTTTGTTTGTTTTTTTTTTCTTTCTTCTCCAACGAATTAGGCGAGGGAGGCATTTTCAATTTTTGTATAGGACAGCGGGTCATACTGTTCTCGAACCAGCTACGGGGAGATCGCCAGAATCCCGTTTGGAAGTAGTGTAGCCATTTGTCAAATTCGATGGCACTACGAGCCTACTAGGGCACGATTCATCCCGCTAACAAGCCCGCTCTTGTAGTAATGACCATTTCCTTTTGTTCTGGACTAGAGGTGTTATCATTTCTCAAATCAGCTATGGAGAATCGTGTTATCCGATTAAGGCACGATTTGTCCCACTTACAAGCCCGCTCTTGTTCTCTTTCTTGTTTTAGTTTATTTCGGTAGTCTTTTCATTTCTTATTCAGTATTATTTATTATTATTATTTTTTTTTTATCGGGCAACTCACAAAGGTCTCGTATTCGTCGTATCGCTGTATATTGTATTTTGTTTCCATGGTTTCCCTGATAAATTTTTCAAAAAAGGAGAGCATATAAGACAATAGGAGACCCCATGAATTGCCTATATGTTTTCTGTTTTATGTGCTAGGATGTGTATTCCTCTGTTTCACATTTTTTATGTGAGTTTTGTGTATTTTCTTGCCACTTAGCGTGGTGACTGATACTTTGTTGTCCTTTGCAACAATCTCCCTCTTATACGCGGGTTTTTGCTTTCCTTTAATCTGCTTGTCCTTCACGTATATGACATCGTTTTCGTCATAACGCTCCGGTAGAGATCTTTTCTTATTGTGACGTTTGATCTGTTCTAGCTGCTTTTTCGTCAGCAAGGCTTTCAAATATTGATTAGTCTTTCTATTTTTTTCTAACAGCTCTTGATAGTTAGAGGACTTTGCTCGGTTAAAAAATATTTCACTTGGTTTTTGGTTTATAACCGAGTGAATTGAATTATTATATCGGTCTACTGCTATGTTAATTAATTATTTTGTTCTTAATTTTGGGTTGTCTATCTTCAGGCATCTAATTATTTCTATTAAGGTGGAGTGAACTCTTTCTACCTGACCATTCACTTCGCTTCTTTGGGATGGTGTGCGATACAATTTTATTCCCAAAGGATCTAACAGTTTTTGGATTATTGGACTAATTAAACAGCGCTCATTGTCGGTCGCGAGAATATCAGGTGTTGTGAAATAGTGTAGGAGTTTTATTATTTTTGCCTTAAGGTGCAAAGTTGACTTGTTACATGAATGGAAAAGTTTCGCGAATTTTGAGAATTTGTCGATAACACTGAGGAATTTCTCCCCTTGAATTTCGAAAATGTCCAAATGGATTCTCTCACAAGGACGTGATAGAATTGGTGTTTTTTGCAGCTCTGGTGCATTCGGATGTCTATCGTATTTACTGACCTTACATGTTTCGCAGGACGAGACATACCCTTTGGTTATACTATTCATTCTGGGAAAGTAGTATTTCTCTAGGATTTGTTTCTTATTTTCTCTAGCATTGCGGTGAGCCCTTTTATGTTCTCCGCATATTATCTCACAAATCCTATCCGGATCCCTCAAGTCTTCTACCATAGTCTGAGCTACCCGGATCTTATATTGCATACAATTTTCTAAATATACCTTCTGGAGTAGTCCTAATTGAGCTTCTTGCATCTTAATACCATTGATTACGTTTGGTCTTAGTTTTTTCTTGAGGACGTCGATAAGCTCTGCTTCGCTAATTCCCTCTGAACCTAGGTAGTGCCGCGAGTAACCGGGATGGGGTTCCTCGAATATTTCTAACCTACCTCCAAACACAAGTTGATTTCTAAATACGTTTATTGGCACTTCCACGAATGGTATCAGATCTGAATTATCTTACCCTGCGCTGTGGACGGTGTTGCCTGTTGAACCGTCCTCGCTTGTCGAGTCCGATTCTGATCCTGAGGTTGCATTTTGGCTTGCATTCTCGGATATGGGCGTTGCAAGGGGATTCGCCTGAGTCTTTAAGCGAGAAATAGCGTCTGCCACGACGTTTGATTTACCTAGTTTGTATATTATTTCATAGTTATATTCTTCAATCCTAGACTTCCATCGCTTTAGTTTTGGGTTGTAGTTCCGGTTACTAAGGGAAAATGTTAACGGTTGATGGCCGGTGAATATTCGTACCTTCTTAGCGCCATATAGGTAGTTCCGGAGATTGTCCAATACCCAAACGATGGCGAGCATCTCTTTTTCGTTGGTAGCATACGCTTCCTCCGTAGTACTTAGGCTTCTTGATATAAATGCTATTGGTTTATCTTTACCACCGTAATCTTGTGACAACACGGCACCAATGGCGAAGTCGGAGGCGTCAGTTGTCAGATTGGAAGGTTTGTCGAAGTTGGGGAAGGTTAGGACTTCCGATGTCGTCAGTATCTCCTTGAGATCAACAAATGCCTTTAGTGCTTCTGTGTCCAAGCTTATCGGTACCTTTTTGGATTGTGTTGCTCTTACCTGCGCGTGTTCCCCTCGTGTGAGGTTGGTTAGCGGTTTTGCGATTCTAGCGTAGTCTAGCTAAGCCTAGGCAACTTTTAAGCTCCTTTAAGCTGGAGGGAGGTAGCATTTTCCTTATAGAATCTACCTTTTTTGGGTCTGGAAGTATTCCCTCGGAGGTCACAATATAATCTAGAAACTCTACGCTTGTTTTAAGGAATTACGTTTTTTCTAGATTAACTCTGAGACCCGCGTCCAGAAGCCTGTGGATAATGGTCTCGATGTCCCTTAAATGAGTATCTTGTTCTTTGCTGAAGATTATGATGTCGTCGATGTATACGAAACATATGCGACCTATGAATTCTTTGAGCACGTCGTTTATCATTCGCTGGAAGATAGACGGTGCATTTTTGAGACCAAAAGGAAGTCGCAAAAATTCCTTTTTTCCGTTCATTGTGGAAAATGCCGTTTTTGCGATGTCGCTGTCCTTCATTGGAATTTGGTGAAGTGAGGTCAAATGTCGTGAAATATTTAACTTTACCCAGACTCGCGATGGTGCCATTAATGTCAGGTATAGGATACGTGTCAGGGGCAGTTACGGCGTTTAACCGCTTGAAATCTATGACCATTCGATATTTCTTTTCCCCATCAGATTGAGATTTTTTCGGCACAATCCATATGGGCGAATTGTATGGGCTTTTTGAAGGACGAATTATTCCTTCTGAAAGTAGATTCTGGATTTGCTTCTCAACTTCTTCGCGCATGTTTACAGGGTAGGGGTAACTTTTTGTGTAGATAAGGTTTCCGGTATTAGTTCTTATTTCGGCTTGGACATTGGTTTGAATTTTCATACTGCGGTCAACCGGGCCAAACAAAGTTTCGTATTTATCTAATATTTGGTAGAGCCTATTTTTAGTAAGGTTAGTAATATTGGGATCCAGCTGTATGTTTGTTTCTATTTTATTAACTTGTGCTATTTTTTCGCTTAAGGGGCAGTACCACATTTGGTTTTAGCATAAGGACGTTGAGTTCCCTATCTATTACGTGTCGTCGCCTATGATTCCGTCGAACGATTTGAGTCCTGGGAGGACGAAAAATGTGGTGGGAGTGTCCTTTCCCACAAATTTAAAATAATATCCACATATTTTTATGTCGCCACCCGCAGAGGTTACTTTGAATGGCTTTTCCACTGGCATGGTGTTGCGTGCTACGCGTTCACTTATGTAATTTTTGTTTGCCCACGTGTCTACTAGAAACTCTAACGTACCCTGATCATGCGTGATATATTCTAAATATGGTACGCCAGACATGAGGCTCCCATGGTAAAATTTACTTTATCGCCCGTGATTTGTTCTTTGTTTGCTGTTTCCTGGGTTTCTTCTTTATCTACCGATACAAGGTGGAATAACTTTTTTTGTTTACTAGGGGATTGGTTCATATGTCCCGGGGATCTTGCACCCCTCTTTGCGCCGTCATATGCGGAATATGTAGTGTTTCGCGACTGGGAAGATGGCTCGTAATTTGTCTTTACCAACGCCGACGGAGTGCTCCGCCAATTTCGCGTTCTTGTTTGCCCCGAACCAGAGTAAGACGGTCTTGGTACTTCTCGGTTGCGGTCTTGCCACGTTCGTTTGTTGGCTGACGTGGACGATACTGGTCTGAATAGCCTTGGCCTGAGCTAGTGTAGTCCCTTCTGTTACGGGAGAAGGATGGGGTATCAATAGTATTCCCGTCTCTATTTGCTAGGGATGGACGGTGAAACGCATTTCTGTGGTCCGCATTCAGCATCTTCAGGCAAGCAGAGTAGGCCTCTGGCAAGGTTTTAATATTTTGAACGAGGAGCAGGGCCGGTAGGTCTCCGTTAAGCCCCCTAATAAACACGTCTAATGCTCTTCGATGGTGCGCTTCTGTCAGCGCTTCTATCGTTTCCTTATGTGCGTATTTTTCTGGTTTGATTATGTTTATCATCAGGGATAATTGCTTCTGAATTTGTGAATAGAAGTCGGATAATCTCTGTCGCCCTTGCGACATTAAGGTCAGTTGCTGTTCCAACGTTTGGATTTCTCTAATGTCTGCATAGTGCAGTGAAAGGGTTTCTTTATTCTTCGCCCAGTCCGAATAGTGGTTGTTGTGCGCAAGTAGCGCAGAATTCGCGGCTCCCCTAATTTTCCCCCTAATATGTCTTAGGATGGCAGTATATATCCGCTTGTGCCGCACTATTTCGTAGTCCTTTATCACCAACTCTACACTATGCACCCAGGAACCGTAGTGTTCCCGTGAACCGTCGAACACCTACAGCTCCTTTACACAGTCCGGAAGCTTGGCCACTTGAGATAGTTCGTTTTCCGTTCGAGGCGTAACTAGCGGCTCGACTGGTTCGGGCCAGGGGTCTGTGGACTGTCTCCGTACCTCCTGTACTTCTCTCTCTATTCGTTCCAGGTCCTTTGTAAGGCCTTGAAAAGAATCATCTCTGTTCGTCGCTTCCACCCTATTGAGATGCTCCTCAAACTTCTTTACCTTAGCAAGAATGGCATTCAAAGCGCCATTCATCTCCGTGAGGGACCTCGAAATCTCGTCGGAGTTCAATTTTCTGAAAATAGAAGATTTTGATTAAGAAATTGACAGACTTACACAATCCAATATTTCGTTGGCTTCTTGAAAAAACGACGTGGCCAGAACCAAATGTTTCCAAATTTTTTTCTCACGTATTCAAATTTGAATGAAGTTTTCTTTTTCTTTTCACAAGTCACTTCGCACCGATTGCTCGGGCGCCATTTATAGTTACTCTTTCAGGAACGGTCAAAAAATTAAAGTTGCGGTGAGCCAACTCGTTCACCGGTGTAAATAAAAGACTGATATCAATTTAATTCCCGAGTATAAAATTTATTGTGCGCTACTCGCACTTCCAACACTAACTGATTTTAATAATCATTTCTTCTTACCACCTAACTTTTTAACCTAAGCTAATTTGCTAACGTTGCAATTCCCACCACTTGCCGGTATTTCGCAATCTTTGGGTTGAGCGTGTTGATCAATATGCTTGCATTGCAATTCCCAAGCATTGGATATTGTTATTGATCGCTTGCGCATGTGTCGTGTCAGCGAAAGTTCTTCTGTGAACTTTAATTGGAGCAATGGAGTCACGTGTACTGCAATGTGATCACAGGGTGCGTCATTGGGAAGTATAGTGGTATAAGGCAACGTAACTTATATATAAAAAAATTTAGCGCGAGGGAACAAAAAAAAATTCGCGAAAAGCTGCAAAAGAAATTTTTAGTCAAATGTAACGGGAATGCTGACACCTCCCCTTATCAGAAGACACCAGGCTACAGGGAAAACAAATAAACACAGATCCATTCATACTCATCCCTAGTGCTCCCAACCGCAATGCGAGGGGGTCTAAAGGCCCCCTTCCGAGACTGGTTGGGGCTACTAGGGTCACTCCAGGCACACACAGGCTGGTCTGAACACACCCAGCCGTAACGCAGAGGCGTTCTCCTGGGACTCGCTAGTGGGACTGGCTGGGGGTGTTGAGGCCTCCCGTCCATTCAGCCTGGACACCCCTCCTGCTTCCGCCGCTATGGGTGGAGCGGCTTCAAGGACCGCCCCCCATGCTGGTGGGACAGGAAAGGGTGCCGCCCTGAATCCCAGCTCAACCCGTCACAATCCAGGTGGTATTCTGTGGTACCACCTGAAACGTGGGCTGAGCTGGGGTCCTACGCTTCACATACTCACACACATTCATACCAACATCACAAATTCGGCAAAAAATACTAAAAGGACTATACAAATTTTAATATTACAAAAAATTTCTTTAAAATACCCATTAGAGGACATCACTATTTCCAAGCCGACTACGGACAACTTCCGGTAAAACTAAACCCACAATTACAAAAAAAAAATTAAATGCGTGCAGCACTGCCTCATCGGGTGAATACAAAAATTCGGAGGAGTGACGTTAAGTCCCGTGGAACCCTCCGCTACTGCGCCCGATGACCACTCCGGACAACCTGATCCGTCTAGCCATCCCACTGCAACGCAGGTGGCTGCTCCTGCGGCTGCACACCTCGGACTGGTGGGATGGTCAACTTCAAAAGTCGACCCGCAATGTCCCTCGTGATCAGCGCTTCAGGTGTCATGTTGGGCGCCATCTGTTATGGTTGCGCATTTACTATGGGAGCAGCAAGGAAGGCAGTCGGCATGATCTGGGGGGTGCACTGTGGCTAGTCATGTCGGCTGGGTTGGGTTCTTGCCAACCTTGCTATCCTGCGCCATAACAGGAAAAAGTTCCTATCATGCCTTAAAAAAACTGACAAAATAGCGCAGAGACAACTCAAAACGCTTGAAATTCAAATTAAAACAACATCCGGCCGAACGTCACGGACCGGATGTCATGGACAGACCGTTAAACATTCAAAATTTAAAATTAAAAAAAAATCTAAACGCAAAAAAACTTAACCGAACCGGAAATGACCGGTTACTATTACTCTAAATCAAAAATGAAAAAAAAAAAGCTGAAAATTAAAACAGACAAAAAAAGGCCGAATATGCACAGGGGGCGCCGCGGGTGGTGTTGCGCCGCCCGGTGCTTAGCCCACCCTCAAATCCATGGCCACCGACGCACCTATTTTTCGGTGGCACTTTACCTGGATGCCCTATGTGCCTTCTAAATCGACAAGACCGTCAGCATTCCCATATTATATAACAAAAGTTTATTTAAAATTCATCTTAAAAATTTAGACAATATTTACATCTACCCTATTCTTAATTCGACCTATCTTACTATTATTACTTGTCAAAATAAAAGAATATATATTTTTTTTCTCTTTTTGGTATTTTGGTCTCTTTTAGATTATGCCCACGATAGCCTATGGCATGGGCAGAAATGGGGCAACATGAAAATTATATATACTAATGAATAAAGAAATTGTCAAAACAAAATCACCAAATTTCGGTTTATTTGAACATACTATTAAATATTTCTTAGTAATATGGTTTGTTTAAATTCCTTGTCTATAACCAACGCGGTATTAAGGTGCAACATTATTCGGTTGTACTAAGATTTTCTGTTCACATACATACATACGTAACTTGCAAAAAGGAGAAAAAATATATATATATTTATATGTAGAGTTTGTACGTAAAATGGGATTTGTGCAGCAGGCCTGCTCACCTTCACATTTATCACTATTCATAAATAATCTCCACCAAAAAAAAAGAAAATGCAAACGCTCAATGCCTGCCAATTATTTGTTAGATATTACGTATTGTGTATAAAAAGGAAGAAATTCGGACATATGTACATAGTACAAATACATATATAGTAACCCTACAAGAAACGCTGATAGTTTTACTAATCGCTCACACTTGTAATTGACAATGCTGATCCTGCGATGACGTAAACATTGATACTCAAATTTATGTATGTTCCTTTGTTCGCTCACGCATGTCCGCATGTACCCAACGACAGCCTATAATCATGAAAAAGGACTCAAACTGGGAAGGCTTCGGACACCTGGTACAGAACAAAAGAACATACAGCAGATACCATTATGCATGTGAGACAGATACATAATTCTCAACGGAATTTTATGTATGCGAGAACAGTTTATCCGATTTAATCATGTTGTCACTACTGACTGTCATATGACAATCAAATGATTATCACGGTTGTTTTGTTATTTTTTAAATTCCGCCATTTTCAACCGACGAAAACTATATAAAAAATAAGTTTAAAAAATGAAAAAGAGAGCATTTCAAAGCTCCATGCTAAAAGACAAAAAATCTAAAATAATATTAAAAAATACCAAAAGCTGTCGGAATGTGTGGGGCGCACTCAAAAAATTGATACGCGAAAAATAATAGTGGTTAGTGGTGATTCATTTTTAAATGTGTTTCCGCATTAGGAAAGTGCTCTTCTGTTGTTTTGTTATTTTCTGAATTTAAATTGAACATTCTGAACTCGAATTCTTATAAAACTATTTATTTTAAACAAATAACAAACACGTATGCTTTTATCACGTACAAAATTAAAAACGTAATGAAATAAAGTAAATAAAAAGCAAAAAGCATTGTTTCATTTCTGGCGGAATATAACAATGATCATTTATGATAGTATAACAGTCAAACCTGATATCTACAGTAAACTATCATTTATGACACTTTTTGATAGGTAGAGTGTCAGCACTGATCCAGGAAAAGGAATGAGAGTGAGCAGTACGGCTATATACTTAATCAGTAGGCCATGTTGGTGTATAAGAAGGAGACAAAAACTCACACGTACACAGTTGTTTACATCACATTTGCGCAAGTCCCCTTAAGTATGTGATAGAAAGTTTGTATGAGGCGCTGATCGTTAGGTTGACATTGCTGACAATCAGATGATAGTCATATGATAGTCAGTATTCTTGTAGGGAAGCAGACTGAACAACCAAATATGTATGCATACTGAGCATAATTTTTGGAAAATATTAGATAAGCTTTTGGGTATTTGCTATAATGCAAATTTGTGCAAAGCCTGCTTATATAGACTTTGTAGCGTATACATAATAAGACCTTCTTCCCTTTTATGTGTCACACACTTCGTCATTTCACAGATATTTTAAATATTTTCTTTGATTATTTAGGTAAAAAATAAATGTTATTGCTAATAAAATTTAATGTTTCAGACTCTTAAGCTGCATATTTTGTATGCATATTTTTTTTAATCTATACTCAAATACATGTGGTTCCTTTTAATACCTTTCATGAAAATGAAATGGTATATTAATTTCGTCACGAAACCGAAAATTGTAAGTCCTTAAAGGAAAATAGATAGACCCACCATTAAGTATACCGAAATAATCAGGTTGAAGAGCTGAGTTGATTTAGCCATGTCCGTCTGTCCGTCTGTCTGTTTGTATGCAAACTAGTCCCTCAATTTTTGAGATATCTTGATAAAATTTGGTGAGCGGGTGTATTTGGGTGTCCGATTAGACATTTGTCGGAACCGACCGGATCGGACCACTATAGCATATATCCTCCATACAACCGATTTTTCAGAAAAAGAGGATTTTTGTAATATCTTACCCAATTTAACAGATTGAAGCTTCAAACTTCACCATATACTTTCGTATATTGCACATATTGTTGCCTGAAAAAATTTATGAGATCGGTCGTATATATAGTATATATCCCCCACAACCGATTGTGCAGATAAGGAACTTTTCGTAATTACTGCCCTATTTTAAGAGCTAGAGGCTTCAAATTTCAACGAATGCTTACGTATATAGCATATATTGTTGTCTGAAAAAATCATAAAGATCGGTGGTATATATAGTATATATATGGTGGTATATATAGCATATATATAGTATATACTAGCTGATCCGGCAGACTTCGTACTGCCTCATCGATAAATAAAAGACCTAATCTTTTGTATAAAATGATTTTAAAACACACAAATCGAATCCGTATTTAATAAAAAAGCATTTATTGAATAAATCATGAAGTTTTATTATTATTTTCGATACATCATGTTGCTTACTTAGAAAACAGAGTTTTCCTGAAATATTGGCTATTTATAAGGTTTAAATTTGATATTCACAGACACACACTGTTAAAATACAGTCTGTTAATTAATTTAAAGCTTTCTCATAAACTATATTTTTTGTTTTGTTTTGTGGTGCGTAAATAAACAAAGAAGGCGGTTTTCCGACGCGCGAACACGCGACGTATAATTGTCCATGCGCGAAACAGGGAAACTCCAAGTTGATTCCACAAACTTCTAACGACTATCCTTGCGATTTATTTATGGTCATCGCAAAGGCCAGACGTACTGGAAATTGTAAGCGTTTAAAATCGAATGGTAAGTCCGTTGGAATCATCGGTATCCGCGGGATCAAGACACCCTCTCCTTTGTATTTTCCTTTTATGATTGTCGCCTCAATGACGTTATTCATCAGTCTTTTCACAGCCAGTCTTGTTCCATTGCATAGTCGAGGTTGATTAATGTTACGCACCATGATGACAACTGATCCTACTTTCAACTGCAAATTGTGAGGTGGTAATCCAGGCAATTCCAGTGAATTTAAGAACTCAGTGGGATAGTTGACTACGTTATCCTGGTTCATTACGGTGTCGACTGATTTGAAGGAAACCAACTGTCCTGGAAGCAAATTCTGAATGGTCGCATTAAGATCCTCGATATCTTTATTTTTCGCTGCTAATATTGCTCGTTCACCCAGCCAATTATGGTTATTGAACTTTTGCGCTATATCTGGGAAAACTCGCTGAATAAGCTCCACTTTTGAGTCTGTGATGTGACAAAAATCTGTAGGTAATGTGATGAATCCGGTCGAGGTGTCCACTGCAACTTTATTATTTCCAATGTCTAACAACTGCTTCGCAAACACATTTGCAGTTTCATCTTGTTGCAAAAATACTCGCATGTTAGTTGTTAAGTGGAGTGTCTTTTCGTACTGCCACAAATTTGATGATTTTAGGCATGCATTTAGTTCATCAGCAACAGTTGATCGGGGAATAACTGGAAGAGTCTGACGAAAATCACCTGACAACAGAATCATGGCCCCACCGAAAATATTTTGGTTGTCACGAAGATCTTTCAACGTTCTGTCCAGTGCCTCCAGTGACCTCTTATGGGCCATTGTGCATTCATCCCAAACAATCAATTTGCATACCTGTAGGATCTTGGCCATTGCGCTATTTTTGACGATGTTGCAAATTGGTGTTTCGGTGATTTGCATGTTTAGTGGTAATTTCAAGGCAGAATGTGCAGTTCGCCAGCCTTCTAGCAGAGTTGCAGCTATTCCAGATGAAGCCAACGCTAGATCAACATCATTTCGCGATCTGATCCTCGCCAAAAGCAATGAAATTAAAAACGTTTTTCCGGTTCCTCCGGGAGCATCAAGGAAATAAATTCCACCAGATCCACTGTTCACAGCTTCTATCAAAGTGTCGTACGCAATTCTTTGTTGTTGATTTAATTGTGGAACATTTGTACGAACTGTTTCGGCCAATGCTTCAATGTCGTACTGATGTTCTCTTTGCAACTCGTGGTTTAATGCATCGTGCATATGACGATTGGGTGGTGTCATTCCCAAACACGACAATACTTTATTTGCCATCAATAAACACATATCTTCTATCATGATCAATGTGTCATTGTACATTTTTTCAGTCATTTGTAGTGTAGGATTCAAAGTTTGACGGCGCACACGATGCAAAACATCCTCAGACATGTCATCTCTATACTTAACCCACAAATCTTTTGGATTCGAGGGGAAACATGTCGATATGATAATCGCAAACAATGTACGAATTTGATGCGGCGACGAAGATATTACGGAATCCTTGAGCGTATCATCGCAGTGCGAATCGTTCTCAAGTAAATTTATTAGTTGACATGCCTCACGGTAAGTCGCACACAGCTGTCCATTAACTGTTTTCAGTTGTTTAAACGATGTCGGACCACGAACATTCACCAACAACAACCGCAAATAATAACATTCATCGTTATTTGGATGTACTGTGTAGATGCGACCCAGAGCATCTGAAGCAAATACATTTGGATGTCCTTCAACTGGTGTTCCTTGTTTTCGACGCTGAAACGATTTCGATGATGCGTTCCATGTGTAATAGCGTGGCATGTCAGCATACAGCAAAGTGCGAGCAAAATCATCAGTTTGACAGACTGTAAAGAAACTTGTTAATGTTGTCGACGGTGGATGTGCCGCCCTGTCTGCCGCGTTAGATTCATTAAAATAAACTCGTTGACCATTTTCTAAATGGACTGCCAAATGGACTACTGTAGGGTGTCTTTCATGGATCGCAAATGAAAAGATACGCCAAATAGCTCCGTTGCTACTTACATAGCGACCCATCTGGTACTGTGATATTTCATTATTTGCATTGGTTACACCGAAGACAGCCATATCACTACCTTTATTAACATATTTACATATGTACTTTATCGACTTCACAGAATTACAATATTCCACTTTGATGTGAGTCTCAAAAGCTTTGGACAATATTGGCGAGTATGGCACAATCCAACGATTGTCTACATCAACATTTTGTCCTCTTACCTTCACAACTACCGATCGCCCACTGTCCGCAACTGATCGCCGACGATACAATGGGTATCCATCATTTCCCGTTATGGTTTCAGCAAGCAGGTCTCTTGGGTATCGCTTGGAACACCTACCGTCGACCATACAGAGTGAGTTGTAGTTGAAATGTCCGCAAGGTCCATGTATCATGTGTTTGGTAACTACTGCATGCAATTTTGGGTCAACTATTTCATCTGGAATTTCAGCTGAAATTATGGAATCAACCTCATCGGGCCTTATTTTGTCCACTAACCATACTAAAATGTGCACATGTGGCAATCCACGCTTTTGCCATTCTACAGAGTGCATCCAACAACGGACTCGGCATACACACAATGCTTCATTAAGAAATTCATGAGAGATTTTAATTTTTGTTTAAAAACTCTGGCAGTTATGTCATGTCTATCAACTGGTGTTTGGCTATGTAGTAATTCCTTCTCGATTTCGGACCATTTTGGGTTACATGTGAATGTAACAAATAAGTCTGGGCGGCCATAATGCCTAACATATGACATAGCATCCTGAGCATATTCATGCATGTGGCGTGGGCTTCCTATATAAGTAGCTGGCAAAATTGTCATTCTTCCTACATTATTCACATTGCCATCAGCATTTATAGCATCGCGGAGATGGATGTATTCCTCTGACCGTAGCCGTCGTTGGTTCAAACGGATGTATGTCAATCGTTCAGTCTCAATTTTGACATACATGTCAACTGCAAACTGATGAAACAAACGCTGACACATCAAAATATGATTTACTTCACCTTGACGGATCATGAGTCTGTATGAATAGAAATTCATAGTACTAACTTTTTTGTTGGTTTCAGCACCTGCAATCAAAAATGATAAATGTTTAAATTGTTACTTAGATGAATTGAATTTAAAAATATTATTTAATCTTGTTCAATTCATTTACCTGTTACTTGATTTACCATTTTGATATTAAAATGGTATCCATCTTCCCCCTTCCAGAAGATCAAAGGATATTGTAGTGAATCATAACTCCTGTGTGTTTCAGATACACGTTTTAAATCACTATTCCGACGATGAACCACAATATCTCTAGATTGTAAATTTTCTCCCACAATGACAACAGCCACTTCATCAATGGTAGGTGAATTGAACCTCCTTGTGTGTTCACCGGCAGGTGTTTTGTCAGCTCGAATAATAATATTATGGCTATCAGATGGCATCCGATCCAATGCTATTTTGAACATGTTTACTAAATTGTTATACTGATGAAGAAACATTTGTAATGTTGGACAATGGTTCTCTTCACTGTTGGATTGTGAGCACAACGATTATTAATTTCCGCATCTGAATTTCCCATAAAAAAAAATTTGTAAAAATTGATGATCTGCATCAGGTAGTGGTAACAGTGTTCCCAGTAAGTGATAAATTTGTCCTTGAATCTGTAATTTTTTAAAATTTGTCCATTAATTATTTCCGATATAGTACAAACTTGAATAATATAAAAAAATATTGTTATATAATACCTTGAAAATGGGCATGAAATTGTCTTGTATAATATGTGTAGCACCAAATGATGTCATCTGGAAACAGTTGTTATATTTCTGAATGTTGGTCAAGAAGTGCTTAGAATCATTTCTAATCCCAGAAACTAAAGAGCGTAAAGGATCTGGTGGTGGGACCAATTGTGGCAATTTTACTTTGCCTTCAGCACAACATAATCCAGTAGATTCACCAGTGTATTTTAACGCCTTACAATATTTACAAATTGTTTTCATTTCCCCAATTGTTACCGATTTGTCGGCACAATAATCAATTGCCGGATCATAGTGGAATGCAGCTCGTTCAAGAATCACAGGAGAACTGCGTCTGCGGATTCGCTCAATTTCATTATATCTAGCTTGCTGTTGTTGTGTTTGATGTGCACGAACTCGTTGCATTCTAAGCCTATCTCCTACATTGTCACTCACTAAAGAACGCAATTCTGACATAGAAATACGACTATTTTCTTGATCTGTCTGTCTCTGGTCATCAGTGCGGTTAGCACGTGAGGTAGCTCTTCGCACATTTGATTGACTACGACGACCTAAGTCAAGTCGTCTTCTCTTCGGCATCGTAAATTGTAATTAATCAAAGTGAGAAAATTTCCCGCTCATTTAGCAGTAAAAGAGCACATTACTTGGAATGTCACTATCACAAAGGATCATCAAAGTAAAGAAAGTTCTCGCGCACGTAGCCACAAAGATAGATATAATATCGTAATACTTTTTTTCGTGCTCTGAAATGCGACAGGATGGATTGACATATTAGTTGGTTGTCAAATCTAATGTCAAATATTATGATTGCGTTCAGAAATTTAACTTAAGATTTATAATTTAATTTGTGACAAAACTTAAGATTTATCTTTCGATTTCTATATAGTCTTATTAAAAAAATAATCAGACAGTTTAACAACTGAAGTTAGCTAAAATTGAGTTTCTCGAAGCCGACCACTATTTATGTACTATGTATTTTGGGACTATGCAAATTTGTCGCGTTCGCGATTCACTTTCACTTTTGTCGAGTTTCAGAACGCGATATTAGATCCTCCAACGCGCACGCGAATTTGAACTTTATGCAGGGGTAATAAATTAGAAATTGACTCTCCATTTTATTTAGAAAACGTTTGTATGGGAAATAGAAATATGCTGTTTTGAGTATTTTCCCGGCAAGTATTCGAATTTTTCTCACCTTTTAAACCTTCCCTAGACCTCCACGAATAATTCAAGACCAAGATAAGATAAATCCGTTCAGCCGTTCTCGAGTTTTAGCGAGACTAACGAACATCAATTCATTTTTATATTATATAGTATATATATATATATATATTCGCAAATTTTAGCCCCATTTTAACAGCTAGAAGCTTCAAATTTCACCCAATACTTACGTATATAGCATATACTGTTGTCTGAAAAAATCATAGAGATCGGTTGTATATATAGTATATATCTCATACAACCGATTGTTCAGA
Source organism: Eurosta solidaginis (assembly GCF_040869045.1). Taxonomy (NCBI): domain Eukaryota; kingdom Metazoa; phylum Arthropoda; class Insecta; order Diptera; family Tephritidae; genus Eurosta; species Eurosta solidaginis. Next base: position 160,589,018 of record NC_090321.1, on the reverse strand, counting down.
TAAGAAACTTTTCGCAATTTCTACCCCATTTTAACAGCTATAAGCTTCAAATTTCACCGATTGCTTACGTATATAGCATATATTGTTGTCTGAAAAAATTATAGAGATCGGTTGTATATATAGTATATATCTCATACAACCGATTGTTCAGATAAGAAACTTTTCGCTATTTCTACCCCATTTTAACAGCTATAACCTTCAAATTTCACCGATTGCTTACGCATATAGCATATATTGTTGTCTCAAAAAATCATAGAGATCGGTTGTATATATAGTATATATCTCATACAACCGATTGTCAGATAAGAAACTTTTCGCAATTTCTACCCCATTTTAACAGCTATAAGCTTCAAATTTCACCGATTTCTTACGTATATAGCATATATTGTTGTCTGAAAAAATCATAGAGATCGGTTTTATATATAGTATATATCTCATACAACCGATTGTTCAGATAAGAAACTTTTTCGCAGTTTCGACCCCATTTTAACAGCTATAAGCTTCAAATTTCACCGATTGCTTACGTATATAGTATGTATTGTTGTGTCAAAAAATCATAGAGATCGGTGACATATATAATATATATATGATGGTATATATAGTATATATATATTTTTTTGCGATTTCGGCCCCATTTTAACAGCTAGAAGCTTCAAATTTCACCAAATGCTTACGTGTATAGCATATATTGATGTCTGAAAAAATCATTGAGATCGGTGGTATACATAGTATATATCTCATACAACCGATTGTTCAGATAAGAAACTTTGCGCAATTTCTGCCCCGTTTTAACAGCTAGAAGCTTCAAATTTCCCAAAATGCTTACGTATATAGCATATATTGTTGTCTGAAAAAATCATAGAGATCGGTGGTATATATATTATATACTTCATATAAACTGTCATTTTTGCCCCTTTTTTACGGCTATAAGCTTCAAACTTCATCAAATTTCATCAAATAGTTAAATTTACGTCATATATTTTTGAAATACGTGATTCGTAGTCATAGTTTTTACATGCAGACCACAAAAAACGTGAAGCTTTGCATCCTTACACAAAAAACCTACCTATTTTTATACCTTTCATGAAAATGAAATGGTATATTAATTTCGTCACGAAACCGAAAATAGTAAGTCCTTAAAGGAAAATAGATAGACCCACCATTAAGTATACCGAAATAATCAGGTTGAAGAGCTGAGTTGATTTAGCCATGTCCGTCTGTCCGTCTGTCTGTTTGTATGCAAACTAGTCCCTCAATTTTTGAGATATCTTGATAAAATTTGGTGAGCAGGTGTATTTGGGTGTCAGATTAGACATTTGTCGGAACCGACCGGATCGGACCACTATAGCATATATCCTCCATACAACCGATTTTTCAGAAAAAGAGGATTTAGAAGAATGCTGGAAGAGGATACTAATTAGCTCTTCAATGAAAATTTAGAAAAAAATTGTTCTTGTAGGAGACTTTAACATTTGTCGAAATTCGTCAAACGATATACTTGGGAGGAAATTGGAGCAGCTGGGACTGCATTCACTTTTGGAAAATCTTGCCACTACGAAGCAACAAACTGCTATTGATTGGTTACTGACCAGTTTATCTCCGGACACTGTAAAGGCGATAACTTATGAAACGCCTTACAGTGACCATGATGGCATATTTTTATGTGCTCCTGGGTGTTATTAATACAATTTTAATCATTATTACAGAATGACAGACCCATCGAAATTATCAGAACAATGAGGTTAGTCGGTTAAGCCATGGCTGTCTCACAGCCAGGTTTAACGCAATTTAGTTTTTCTCCCTTTCAACTAATTGTTCAAATAAAATTTTTTTCCTTAAGTTTTTTTAGCTTTGTCAATTTAGTTTAGTTTATATTTATCTTAAAAATTGCTTAGGTATGTACATCTGTTTACTATATATTTCATATCTTATTAAGCCGATTATTTGGATATTACGAATGGGATAAAATTATTGTTCAGCCCCATTCATGAAAGGTATGAAGTCTTCGGCACAGCCGAAGACAGTCCCGTCCTTACTTGTTTGTTTTCTGTTACTTCATTGTTTCGCTGTACGCGATCTAAGTACGATATTTATGTAACTAAAAGAAATATATTCAGCTTAAATTTCAATTATGCGCACGTAACATACAAATTTGCATGGCTAGTCTTTAAAGCTAAATATGCACATATAGTTAAGACATTTTCTTTTTGTTTTTTTTTTTACTCATGCATGGGATAAAAAATCTTTATTTGTATTCATTTTAAATTTAACTAGTATCGCCCGTGGTCGAAATTCGACCAACTTGTATTTTTTTCAACTGTGTTGGGGTAGTGCAATAATGCGGTAATAGTTGAGCAGTGAGTGGAAATATAGCAAACTGATCTATCTTACTTAAAGTTCTCATTAAAATGTTGAATTTGACCTAAGACGTTATAATCTTTGATTGTATTTTCTTAAATTTTCTACAAACTTTTCAAATGTAATTATAAGTTTTGGTATGGAGCTCCTTAAAAAAATATAACAAATATGTAAAATCAAATGAAATTTACATAGAATTGTGGTGAAATTACTTGAAATTGAATTGAAAATTTGCTTTTTCCACACCACCCGGGAGATACGCCGTTGGCGCCCTACCGAAGTTAGTTTTGAGTGCTCGGTTCCCCAGTAGGTCTATATCACCAATATAAACTACATATACATATATCGCCCATTTACTTCAAAAAACACGAATTTTTAGTTAAGAACGAAGAAATGTGCTAAAGGAATTTTACCTATTTCACACCACCGGTTAGGTATGCAATCGGCGCTTTACTTTTACATATGTATTTATAATTAATTAAATAAAATTATAATTAATTAAATTAATTATAAATACATATTTAATATGTAAACGAAAACGAAAATTTCGAATAGAATAGAGGATACCTTCATAAAAAATAAAATAAAAATATAAAAAAAGTATGTAATGGAAAACAAAAGCAGAGTTTTCTAAACAAATTTAAAATAAAAGCAAGAAAATAAAGTACTTAAAGTGTAAAAAAATTAAATGAAGGGAATAAGCAGTTCCATATCAAAACGCAATAAATGCACTTACATTTTTCCGCGATTTAATGTTATCATTGTGGGAATATGAAGATTCTAATGCTCGGATATTTAATGTGAGAATTCCAATGTGGGGATGTCTAAATGCAGATAGTAATATTGAGATGTTTTCTGATATTTTATTTTATTTTATTTTTAAAACCAACTGGTCTAACCTACTTAAAGTTTCCATTAAAAATTTGGTTTTGACCTAAGACGTTATACTTTTTGATTGTATTTCCTTAAATTACATTTCAAATGTAATAATTACGTTTTGGTATGGAACTCCTTAAACAATTAAAAAATATGTAAAATCAAATGAAATTGACATTGAATTATGGTGAAATGCCTTGAAATTAAATTGAAAATTTGCTTTTTCCACACCACCCGGGAGGTACGCAGTTGGCGCGTTACCGAAGTTAGTTTTGGGTGCTCGGTTCCCCAGTAGGCCTATATCACCCATATAAACTATATATAAATATAATACATATATATATATATATATATATATATATATGACAAAAATTTTAAATAAAATATTCCAGGTAAAATAAAGTGTGACAGGTAACTCACAAATAATAAAATAAGTAAATATAAATAAATTAAAAACTTAACACAACAACAAATATATACATATTTAACATTACTGGTCTCTTTTCGTCAGCATGATTATCAATTTATTTGTTTAAAAATTATTTGCGAAAAATATAACCACATAAGCAAATAACCTGATAAGCACGCTTTCGTGAATAGACCAAATGTAATTAAATAAAATTTTTAAGTGCATATATACACTTATCACCATGCCATATATAACTGCAATATGAAAAATTTAAAATATTGTAACGAATTTGCTGCAAATCCTCTTATTTGCAATCCTCTGCTAAGTTCGAATCACTAAACTGTTGAATAAATAACTCCAATATTGAATAATGGAAAAATGGCCTTTATTAAAGTACTTCACAATAACACTTATACTTTGCTACTCGCTGGCTTAATAACCAAACTGATTGATAACTCAAATGAAACTCTACTGTTGGCCGCCAGATCCGGTGCTTCATCAATAACTGATTGATTGCTCAACTCAAACTGAATTACTTCTTACTCGCCTGCCCCGCTTTTAAAGTTTACGCTGCATACTTCTAGGCTCTTCGATTTCCAGAAGTTACTAGTTAGTTTCGGCTACAAAATCGCCAGCCTCAACTACGTGCACAAATTATTGCTCTCTCTTGTGACAACTCAGATAAGATATATGCATGTATTTGTGCATTGACTCTCTGCTGCTCTTACACGTACATGGTAGATATATGTAGACGCAGTTATTGTTTCGTTTATGTAGATACATGATGATTGAATTATTGATGTGCATTCACGTCACTGCTTAGCATCGCTTAGAGCTGGCAGCACTCCTTAGTTTTGCTAATATTCGTAACAATATAATTTTACACAGTATTGAAGAATATCTTGATTTTAACTAACCTCGAGTACTGCCCATTTCGCAAGAATAAAAGAGAAAAAGAGTAAAGGAGAGACGCCATAAATCTATACTTAGATACATTACTTCGTCTACATGCAAATGTTTTAAAAACTTTTCTCAGTTAACGCGAATTTAAATTCATGGATTTGCATTGCTTACATTTAGCAGTTTGGATTTATAACTTCGGGGAAAACAATATTTTTCGTGAATACCCTTTCATCGCCAGCTAAGTGACCTTGATTATTATGTTCGCTTACATAAAACTTTAGACTGTCAAAGGACCTGACTCTACTTGCAGCTACGTATAATTGCCCATGTGTAAATACAGGCCGCCTCAACAAAATTCCAACTTTTTCAAACGTTTGACCTTGCGACTTATTTATGGTCATTGCGAAAGATGGTATTACTGGAAATTGGGTCCGTTGGAAATTAAAGGGTAATATGGTTCCTGAATAAGTTAATTTGATGCGCGGAATAATAATTCGTTTGCCTTTTGAATATCCGGTTAAAACTTCACAATCAATGGCGTTGTTGTGAAGGCACTTAACCCTCATTCGTGTTCCGTTCACTAAGGCATCCTTTGTATTAAGGTTTCGAATGAGCAGCACGACGCAATTAAGCTTCAGTGAAAGCTTATGCGGTGGAAGTCCTCTCACATTGAGGGAATTCAGAAACTCAGTGGGATAATTATTGACTTCTCTTTCATCGTCGCAAATAATTTTATCAAAACTATTATATGTTTTGAATGAACCAGGTATGCGATTAAGTATGTCATTATTAACCAGGGAGCAGTCCTCATTGGTTGCTGCTAAAATTACAGAACTCACAACTTGATCTGACAATAAATTTTCTTCAATATTTCCAAATACGTCAGAAATTAGGTTATCTTCATTTCCCACTAATTGCTGTGGTATTTCAATGACATTATCTCCAAACTGTGGATATAAAGGTGTTTGACCATCACCAATTTGCTTTAAAAATTCTACAAACTGCAGCTCGTGTGGTAATGCTCTCATGTTTTGGTTTAATGTTTCATGATGAAAAGAAGCAAATTCATTCCAACTAATAATACAGTTTTCAACCAAAACAGCACGTGATCCATGAGGAACAACGGGTAGAATTTGTCTAAAATCGCCACAAAAAAGTATTGTTTTCCCAGCAAACAGCTTGCATTTATCATTTTCATCGGAAAACAAATCACGCAGTAGTCTATCTATAGCTTTCAAAATTAAAAGTGGGCACATGGAAATTTCGTCAATTATTATCAGCGCAGCTGAATTTATATATCTTCCTTGAGCACTGTTTGGGGTGATATTCGGTACAGAATTTTCGACAACAGGAATGGGTAATTTAAACACATTGTGCACTGTTCTTCCAGCAATCAAAAGAGTTGATGCTATGCCACTAAAAGCAGTCGCAATGCATGGAAGATTAAGTGAATTCAACCTGTGAATTAAAGCAGTTTGCATAAAACTTTTACCGCAACCTGCATGAGCAGTAACGCAGAACACATTAGAACCAGTATCATGAGACTGTATTTCCTGGATAACGCGGTCTATTATTGTACGTTGCTCGTTGTTTGCTCGTGAGTAATAGTCTTCAAATAAAATTAGCTCATTTTCAGGTTGAGGAACATCTGCACTTGTTACAGCCGGATTTGCTGTGGGCACTGGTAATCCAAGGCTGTGACATGTCACGTTATGACTAAGTAGCACATCTTCGATTTCTAATAGTGCACGATTAAATGAAAATGTTTCATCGCTTTCTCTCAGGAAATCTTCAGAAAGTGAATTTTTAAACTCATTCCACAGCGCCAAAGCATTTGCTGGAACATTTAGCGCACATATCACAGCAAATAAGTGACGCATTTGTTTAGGAGAATGAAATTGTCGCGCTTCTTCTAAGCACTCGCGCCATGCGTTATCATTTGAGGCGATTCCCCTAGCACGACACGCTTCCAAAAATGTATTATATATAACCCCATTATATGTTCGAACGTCCATAAATGATTTTGGCCCAGTTACATGTAAAAGGAGCAAACGTAAATGGAAGAGTTCAATATTCTTCGGAGACACTACATACATGCGAGCAATAGTTTTATCACCGCCTCGCTGTCTTTTTTTCCATTTCTTGGTTTTATCTTCCCAAGTATAATGCAATGGAATTTCTAAATATTTATATGAATTTGCCGAAGGATCTTCAATATTCAAATGAAAAAATGCCAACAACCTGGTTTTTCTCAAATTCTGAACAGCTCGTTGTGCCTGACCATTAGTAAACACAACGTTTTGTCTTTGCGGTAAGTGAACGTCAAGTCGCGTTATTGAATGGGACTGACAGTGCATAGGGAATTGGAAAATTCGCCAAGCCGCTTCAGTGGAACCAACGTAACGTCCATTCAAAAAGTTTTGAATCTCGTCACAATTGTCTACTTCACCAGCATTAATGTGTTCAGTAGCTAACCTGACAGTTGCACTGTCATATCCTTTATATACATATTTATAAATGTATTTCACACTTTTAACCGTTGAGCAAACCTCAACATTAATGTGGCAATTAAATTTGGCAAGCAAATATGGATTATATGGTACAACATAACGGTTATCAAGAGACGCACCACGAATATCAACACTAACACCATTACCACGTCTTCTATACATTGGAAACCCATTCACCTCTGCTCGTGTGGACTCGCAAAAATTTTTGGGAAAACTCTTGGAACAATTACCATTTCTCATGCAAACTGCGTTAACATTCAAAGCACCACATGGCCCATGCATCATATGTTTCGAAACGTATTCATGCAATTTTGGGTTTATTTCAATGTCAGGAATTTCCGCACATACGGCTTTGTCTATATCACTAACACCTTCAAGTTTATCCCTTTCATCTAATGTTAGCAATATGTGCGCATGAGGCAAACCTCTCTTTTGAAATTCTATTGTATAAATATAAGCAGCAACAGTACCGAAAACTTTTTTTGTAGTTATTGTGCTTATTAAATCATTTAGTTTCGCACTGAACACGCGCACTATAATTTCTGGGCGATAATTTGGTGTTTCATTGAAATCAACACTCCTGGAAATTTCTGGCCAATTTGGATTGTATGTCATTGTAATAAACAGAGATGGTTTACCAAAATGGCGGACTATATTCATAGCGTCCAAATAGTTTTGGTACATGTTTCTGGGAGAGCCGGTGAATGAAGATGCCAGAATAATTCTTCTTCCAATATTTTCATGTCCATTACTATGAGGATTTGTGATCAGATAATCTGTTATGTTATACAAAACATCACACCTCAGGTTTTCTTGATTAAGTCTTAAAAAGTTAAGTCTTGTTCCCTCAACTCGAACATACATATCTACAATCCACTGAAGATAAAGCTTTTTAGAATGATGTAGAAGACTGAATTCGTCTCTGATCGCAAGTCGAAATGACGCGAACTCAAGCATAGTAGTTTTAGTTCTAGCTCGACTTGAAGTAGACGTACTTCGTCTGCTATGCAATATATCAGGATGCCATCCCGCGTTTCCATTGGGAAATAGTAGTGGATAGGCCAGCGGATACAAAGATGAATCTAAAACGGAAATATTCTTTACCGTACCACTCCTTTTATAAAATGATATCATCCTTCTATCAAATGGAGGTTCACCATCTATTGTACTAAATATCACGGCAACATCTGTTGCAAGAGCATCATTAAATCTACCCATCTCTATATTCGGCATCTCACGATTAACCGTAATGAGTAAACACATTTCCTTATATATATTTTCGTGTCTACTACAGTGTTCTTTCATGGAAATAAAAGACCGAACAAAAGGGTTAACTTGATTCAATTGGGCAGATATTTCTGTCATCAAGCCTCTATCGCATAATGCATTTGATGGTTCTCTCAGTCCAAAAATATTTGCGGTATCAACATCATAGAAATATAACTGAGCATAGCAGGGATTCGACCTAGCATTTTGCTCATGCGTTAAAGGGCCAGCTCTATGATAAAAGATATTGTGAATTTTAAAATAATAAGCACCTTGCGTAACATTCTCTGCTATTTCTGCTTCAGAACTAACCATCGCAAAAGATTAATTGAAACTACGTATATTTTCAAAGTAATTTGTTGATATCCGCTTTAAAACCAGGTTATTGGAGCGTAAACCCTCATATAAATTATTGAAAAACTGATTTTGTGTTAACGGTGCCAAAGTTACTTTTCCCTTTTGACAACACAACGAAAAGGAGTTTCTGCTTCTTGCAGTAATTTCTTTCTCGAAATGCATTGCATTACAATGCTCACAACGTAAATCCATATTTCCAATATCAAAGCTAATAAAATTAGGAGGTACATCGTTCAAAGCACCCTTAAAACTATCAACCAATGCGAGAGATGTGTTAACATTAGGACGTCTCTCCCTATTACTATCCCTGTCTCTTCTTCTTGTAAGTCGTGGCATTATATATGACTGAAAATAAATTAAGAAACAAAATTAATTTCAAAATGCCCATGAAAATATTTCAGAAATGATCATGAAAATAATTTCAAATAATCCGGTAATAATTGTCGAAAAACACAGTTCTATAATGGAGCCTAATCTGCAAAGGTAGTGAAAATTTTTACATGCTTCAGTTTTTAGTAATGCATTTATGAAAAATTCCTTTCTTGGTAATGCATTCAAGTTATTTGAAAACATAATAATAAACATTTTCTAAAGCCTTTTTACTTGCCCTAGGATACGAACCTGGGATGTTGTTCCTGTAACAACAAAAATTATTCCCCGAAGGTAGGCCTTTACCGAATACGAATCTGGTACGATCCGATACTTGCACCTTCTGGAATTAGGCAGGCGGGAACGAATTTTGGCCCCTTGAACCTACGGGTCTGTGGATTTTAGTAGCCTCTTACGACAGGCATGCCTGCCGCGGAAATTTTCTGAGCCCCTTAGCCCTCAGGGGGACGAACCTGGTATCTTCGGCCAGGGTTGTTGTTGTAACAACAAAACTTACTCCCGACATTTTACGGGAGTTTTACGTATACGGTACTTGCTCCTTCTGGTATTAGTATTATTATTAGTGTAAGTAAAATTTGTCCAAAAAATAGGCCGGTTAAGTTATTACTTCTCTTTAAAGTTTTTTTGTGCGCTAACAATTATTTTAGAACGATTTTTTAAAGATTTTGGTACAAACCAATATAGGTAATTGAAAACAATCGGAAACAATATTTTATTTCAACAGAAAATGAGCGAAGCAATAGTTCTCTCACTGTTTGGCGTGTACAAATATATACATATGTAGAGATGAAACATTTGAGCAACGGAACAATTGAGAATTTGGAGCTTGTACTCAGGGGGGTTTGTGAACATAATGCGTCCTACAGATGGCAATTTCGATAGTTGCACAGATTTTCGAATTTACAAAAAACTTTTTCTATTAATTATAAACAAATAGAGTAATATTTGTTAACAAAAATAGGCCTAAGCACTGCGGCTGATCAATACGAATCGATTCATATAACTTTTATATGATTTTACGTATGCTAAGTATGCGAAACAGCCTGTCAATTGATTGTATGGAAATTTTGTTAGCGTATTAATATATAGATAGTAGAGTAATATACGGCCTATGCAATATTTCGACCTAAAATCGAAAACGTTTTTGGGTCATTTTTTTCGTTTAATATACAACGTGAAATTTTCCGATTCAATCAAGTTGCATTTAAATAATAATAAACTAAGTTGAAATAAAAGATAATATAATAAAATAAAATAAGAAATATTAAAATAAATTAGCATAAAAGACAATATACAAATTTTAATGTAATATTTTTGTAGCAAATTTAATATACAACGTGATAAAATATTATACAATAAAATAAAATAAGAAATATCAAAATAAATTAGCATAAAAGACAATATACAAATTTTAATGTAATATCTTTGTAGGAAATTTATTTATTTTTTGTTCACTATAAGACGTGCTATATCTAAAAAGAGCATAAAATCTGGAAATGCAAAAAACATTTGGGTCAAATTTGCAATTAATTGTTATAAATAAATAAATTTAGTGAGTTTGAAGAAAAGTTGACTCATTATTTCTGATTTATTTTTTTTTTAAAGCACCTAAAATGAAAAACAAAGAATCTGTTAAATAAAGACCTATGCTTTTACGTGTAAGTAAAATTTGTCCAAAAAAATAGGCCGGTTAAGTTATTACTTCTCTTTAAAGTTTTTTTGTGCGCTAACAATTATTTTAGAACAATTTTTTAAAGATTTTGGTACAAACCAATATAGGTAATTGGAAACAATGGGAAACAATATTTTATTTCAACAGAAAATGAGCGAAGCAAAGGTTCTCTCACTGTTTGGCGTGTACAAATATATACATATGTAGAGATGAAACATTTGAGCAACGGAACAATTGAGAATTTGGAGCTTGTACTCAGGGGGGTTTGTGAACATAATGCGTCCTAAAGATGGCAATTTCGATAGTTGCACAGATTTTCGAATTTACAAAAAACTTTTTCTATTAATTATAAACAAATAGAGTAATATTTGTTAACAAAAATAGGCCTAAGCACTGCTGCTGATCAATACGAATCGATTCACATAACTTTTATATGATTTTACGTATGCTAAGTATGCGAAACAGCCTGTCAATTGATTGTATGGAAATTTTGTTAGCGTATTGATATATAGATAATTCGAAATTTTCAAATTTGGGTATGCTGTACATATTGGCGTTCGATAATCATGAACCCTAGTGCAAGAAGTTCCACGCTTATTGGCCGTCAGCGGCAATAATTCACTTACATAGGGGTACATATAAAACAAGTACAGAATAAATTTGTATGCAAAAGATCCAAATGGAGTTCATACAATCTACTGTAATTCTTTCTATGGTTCGTGCGCATACATACATCTATGTATACCTTTAAATATGTAGCAAACGTACACGCCCTTACATAGATGTACGTATGTAGCAAGTAAAGAATAAAATTTTTGTAAAAAGGTTTAAATAAGGTTTATATTAAATACATACATCTATGTAGATTATATATATGTAATATTATTTCAAAACTCAACAATGGTTTATTAAATTAAATATGAAAAAAAATTTGGTTTCCGTATTACGGAACGAACTCACCGCTTGTTGTCGCTAACTTGGGCGCTTGTTGTTGTTGGTAGTAATTTGTTGTTACCGGTGCTGTTGCAGCAGGCCTATGCTTGGCGGCCCTGCTGGTGTTGTTGTAGCTGGTGTTTCAAAGCCATTCTGCTGTTGATAGTTAGGTTGTTTAGGAGCATAAGCACCGTTAGCATTACCTCCCGCTTGATAATTTAATGGATTGCTACGTTGTTGGCGTGGTGGTTGGCCTTGTTGTTGCCTACGACGATTATTGTTACCACGACCATTTCCAATTCCACCCGATGAACGTGCCAAGTCCAGTAGTGCCTGCGGCGGCACTTTGCCCGCCTCTTCCAAAACAGAAGTTAGATCTCGTGCCTGTTTTCCCTTGTCGGGAGTGAAGAAGGTATAGGCAGCACCTAATTGTTGACACGACCAATGTGAAGTACGTAGTTTTCAGCTGAATTTATCGCCTGGATGGAAGTGGCGGTGTAACCTTCGTTCGTATTATCGGTAAGATTTCTTCGACCTTAATTTTTGTTTCGACGAAAATAATACATTTTAGTGTTTATGACGTTTATTTGAAGACAATCTTATTAGAATGTAATTGAAAACTTTTGATTTCTTCCGCGGGTTTTATGGACTATCTGCCCACGTTTTTCTCCCAGCTGTCGTAATGAATCTCCCAAAAACGAATCTTTCTTCCGGAAACAGAGAGCCTTTTTTTTCTGTTTTTGCAAATGGCTCCACAGCGGCGGTGGCGACATCTAGTGTTCATTTCGTTCAAGATTGCCATGGCACCTTTTTGTTTGCAATCACTAGCCACTAGGTGCGTTCCAAAGGTGACTCTCCCAAATGGACCATAACAAATATCAAGAACATTGCAGGATGTAACAAAATAGAGATTCGCCTCTCATTCGTATCTCCTCCTCCCCACTCATTGTGGTGCGCATTTGCATCCTCTCCTATGAACAACCGCCATTGCTCCCTTCCTCCTATGTTACCCTATTACAATCCACCGGTGGTGCCTCCACAGTATTTGCCATACAGCAGAATGCGAGGATAAATGCCTGCTTATTCTTCTGCTCGAGGGCCACCACTGCGAATTCGCAGTAGTGTAATTAGGCAGCATATATGAATGCAGCTCTTCAAGGCTTTCGGCTGTTTGTCCTCCTCCAACACCTTCGTGGTGACGTCCGCGTCCTTCAGAGGACCAAAAAAAGGAGAAAATAGAAAGAAGATAAAAAATTGTAGGTAATTCTTTTGTATTAATGTACCAGAAAAAAACGAAAAATATCTTTAAACAAAGACATATCTTAATGAACTTTGATATTCAAATTTGAACATAACCACGTATCAATTTTTTTGAGGAACAAATATATAAAGGTGGAGCGCACTTTGCCTGACTTAATCACCCTCATTGTCATTGTCGCCTCGTCACCAAACGACGACGACTCACGACGACGTGTTAAATTCGGTATTGCCATTGTCGTTTTCGATAACTACCCTACAAGACAGGTACCCGTTCCCTAATCGATTACTTAATCGTCATCAATAACTTGTTCACCAATTATCGTCTTAATGACTTTTACATTGCTGTCGTGAAAAAGGTAACGCATGTGTTCTCTCAAAATAGTGTACGTGTGACTCTCTTTCTCGCTCTTACCTATTGTGTTTTCGACATTCCTTCTCGCTCGATGTTATTTATATTTTTAAGTTACTTCATTAGTTATGTTTTCGTTATCGCTAACCAAAACATATGCAACAACAACAATACGGGTAACTGGTCTATCGGTTACCCGTATCGATTACCTTCTGTCAAATCGCTTTTTCTATGAATGAAACGCGTCCTTTATGTTCAGATAATATTTAATTATAAATTATTCATATATACAATGTTTTTTTAGAATTTAGATTATTGCCTTATTACTCTAACGAACTTTACATATGTGAATTTTTATATTTATAAACTATATAAATACATTAACGTCTATTCATAGTCGTGCCCTTTCCGAAACCTTGTTTTGAAGTTCTTATTTTTCCTGCGCTGGTAGTGTTGCTCATCAGTTTGCAGTCATATTAGTTTGGTAGGTATAGTAACATCAGACGTAGGGAAATTAGGAAGCATGTCAGGAGTATCACCAGAATCCAAAGAAGCATGGTGATTCATTTCGTCACCTCCGTTTTCTTCCATATCCGGATTCATTCCATACTAGTCATTATAAATAGCTTGTAGATGCCACATAGGTGTAACCATACCCTCAAGATATTTCCGTTCAAATCTTGTGGTGTACACGTAAACTTGTATTTGTTCTAAATTATTCACCACATTCTAAACATAGAAAAGATGTATTAAGTGTTTGCGTAAATACCATTGTGATTACAATATGGACAAACATTCAATTCTAAACTTTTCGTTGTTACATCAATTGTTTCAGCGTGTTGTACACGTAAATGAAAATTCATACTTGAATGTATTTTCGTCTTCCATTCGCATAATTAATATTTTAAATAATGACTATTAGGCATATGAGAAATCTCATGGTCCAATAATTTGTTGAAGCTTGGTGTAGCTGCTTGAATATCACAAAACTAACATTTTGCACCACGTTCGTTATATTTAAATTGTAAATGTTCTGGTTTCTCTACACGATGCATAAAGTTTAGATGCTTTTTCCAACAATGTGCTGAATTTAATTGAAATACATACATTGGGCATTGTCTCATGATAAATTTTCCATAAATATACTGAGCCTCTTTATGTAGGCTCTTTTCTTAACATCTAATTCTGGTCGTACCGGATATGACAGTTTTGCTTCAGGTTTTAATCCACACTCATACTATTTTCAGATTCTGTTTCATCATTTTCAACATTGGACTTTGCATCAACATCATTATCATCATCGTCATTTTTTGATAACTCTGTTTTAAGCTTCATATTTATCAAAGGTTCATCTTCCTTAGTATTAGAATTAGAAACATTGTCATCTTCGGTTAAGTTTTTATCAAGTTTAGCTTTTTTCCTAGGTTTAAATTCTTTACTATCCGTACTAGAATTAATACCATCATCAACATTTTTCGTGGTCTGTTTGAGTTTTTAAATTTGCCAATGGTTCGCCTTTATCAGTATTAGAATCAGAATGGCCTTGGCCATCTTCACCGTGTTGCAAAGTAGGCGACACATGTTGGTGTTGATGTTTGCGCATATTGCGGATATGTTGGTGGTTCACTAGTCATTAATTGTTTAGAAGTTTCAACTTGTTGCGTTTGTTGTTGTTGTTGCTGGCTGATGATGTGGTGTTAACGTTTGTTGTACAATTTATTCGGGTGATTGCACATATTGTTGGTGTGTTATAGTGCTGGAAAACCTTCCGATATTGAAAGTCCTTGATTAGTGTAATCCCCACGTAGTGAACTACTCCTGTGACCGCGTCCGCGGTAACTATTACATCTGAAGGCGCTTAAGTTACAGGCATAGCTGACATCGCTTATATAACAGGTTGACTATAAAGTAAAAACCAAAACAAAATATTAGAATCAGTGTTTATGAATAACATATTTAAAATAAGCTCTTACAACAACGTGATCGGTGGCTACATCCCCGTGAAAGTAGTGTGGTGTTCCTCCTTGTATAAACGTAGATACTGGATGTGCTCAACCGTGCAGTTTTCTTCTAATTTGAGCAAATGTATGTTCTTACAGCCACAGCTGGAATATTTGGGATATTTCTATCCTCACATCGTCAAAATCAAATTACCTAGAATGAAAAAGAAACTCATATCAGTAAGAATAGATTAAAAGTTTTTAATATAAGCCGAAAAGTGTTCCATAAATAGGGCTCCACACATAGCTCTTTTCCAAAGGCGCAAGAGAAATTTCAGATAACTAGAATCAGGACCTGGTAAAGTAACTTCAAAGGCGATTTAGTCGCCACTACTTCGTATGCGCATTTCTCTACGCTCCCTTTCGGCATGCATCATCAATTTCGTCATTACTATAAAGGCCATCTTGCTCACAGCAATCCAACAATCTATTTGTCCGCAAATTCGTGGAACTAAATTCCTAATGGAAGGTTCCTCTCCAAAAACTCTGTTTACAGACAGTCTTTCGCCGTGAAAACGAGGGCAGTGAAATATTACATGTTCTGCGCTTTCCAATTCGGACGGACAGCTTGGACAGAAAGGATCCTCCTCTATCCCACGCTTACGTAGATATTCCTTCAAGCCACCGTGCCCGCTCAATATCTGTGTGAGATGGTAATTTAGTTTGCCGTGTTTTCGCTCGTACCATTCCGCTATATTCCGGACTAGCATGAAGGTTCAGCGCTCTTTTCTCGAATCTTCCCGCCGTTTTTGCCACCTAACTATTGTTCGTGACCTTGCGCTTTTCTTAGCATCTTCAGATGGTCGGCTGAATCCAATGCCATACAGATCGGCCATTTCACCTGAGAGTAGATCTACTGGGATTTTCCTGGATAAAACATGGATCGCGTCGTCGGAACAGCACATGCTATTCGTATAGCAGTAATGCGGTAGGCTGCTAGTATATCTTTTTGGTGGACCATTTTAGATCTGTGCCATACTGGTGCTGCATATAATATTATAGAGCTGGTTACGTTGGATAATCGCTGACGGGTAGCTTCGCTTGGGCCGCCGATGTTGGGCATTATTCGCGTTAGGGTTCCACTAACTCTAGAAACTTTGTCCCCCACCGCCCTGAAGTGCTCCCTAAAAGTTAGTTTTGAGTCAATGATTACTCCTAGATATTTCAAGGAGGGCTTTGAATTTATTTGAAAATCTCCTATGGTTAGGACCAACTCATCCACAGTCCGCTTTGAGCTCATCAGAACCACTTCTGTCTTATTGCTAGCCATCTCCAGCCCCGTGTTCGTCAACCATTCCGTTATTCTTCCCATGGCGTCATTACATAATGCTTGGAGCATATCAAGTTTCTTGGCCACTGCTACTACGACAATATCATCTGCATAGCCGACAATTTCCGTGCCTCCGGGAAGGTCGATTTGTATCACCCCGCCATACACCGCATTCCAAAGAGTTGGACCTAGAACAGATCCCTATCTAATCTATCTATCTATCAAATTATTCGGAGCAGGTACGGAACTTGTCTTGGGACACCCAAAGTGCACCCACGCTTCTCATGGCTCCAGCGGGTTAGCGGCTTCCTAGAACTTAAGCCACTTGCTGCTTCTAGATCTGACATCTGTCAGCTGGAGTCTTAGCCCGGCAAGCGCAGGGCACGAGCACAGAATGAAATCGATCGTTTCCTCCTCCAACTCGCACTTCCTACATCTGCTATCACTGACCTAGCCTAATTTAAAGGCATGTGACGCCAGAAGGCAGTATCCAGTAAGATACCCGTCATGAGTCTAGTCTACAGTTTAATGATAATAAAAATATAAGAATCAGTGTTTATGAATAACATATTTTAATTAATCTCTTACAACAACCTGATCGGTGGCTACATCGCCATGTAGGTAGTGTGGTGTTCCACCTTGTATAAACGAAGGTACTGTATGTGCTCAACCGTGCAAATTGACATTAGCAGTAACATTATTTACATAAACATAGCTTGGTATTTGTGAAGGCCTCAATATAGCATACATTGGTCCAGTTCGGTGTGCACCAGCCACTGGTACAAACACTTTTGAATGCATAGCTTTCATATAGGATGGATGTCCAGCAGTGCTCCGGTTGTGCCAATATGTAATGGGCTGCTCCGTCTCTTGGTACGGCTGTATAGGTATAGGCGGGTGCAATGTATTACTAGGCTCAAGATCGGAAGGTACATAGATGGCTCGAAGACGCCAGAGGGGATTGGAGCCAGAGTTTTCGGACCCAGAACCAAAATATCAGTAACTCTAAAAGCACATCCGAGCATTTTCGAGCGGAAGTATTCGCCATAAGTTAGTGCGCTAAGCTGAACCTTCAGCGCTGATACCCCAAAGAAACAATTGCCATACTCAGTCAGGCAGTCAGGTTCCACTAAAGGCACTTGCGGCGTTCGAAATAAAGTCAGCACTTGTCTTTCAGTGCGTAGAAAAGCTGAATCAATTAGGAGCACACAACGTAGTACTGTTGGCCTGGGTCCTAGGCCACAGGGGAGTGGAGGGCAATGAGCAGGCGGACTCCATGTTTAATTTGTTGCGTCTCTCCCACAAATTGTCAACCCCCCAGCAGATCCTTGCAGCGGGTCTGCGCCATACTCTCCTCTTCCGGGAAGGTATCGACCCCAATCCGGGTCCTTCTCCTGACACCAGTACTGAGAAATGGGTTTGCTGCGTTTGCCGGAAAAGAATCTTTTTAGGACGGTCATATATATAAGGGCCTGAAATATTTCAATGAACTTCCTAATCACATAAAAAGTAGTAATAACTTCAATACTTTTAAAAAAAGTTTATTGGAGCATTGTAAAACCCTTCCAATAAGATACAGTTTTCTCCTCTTATTTTTTACATGATATATCTGATACTGGAGCGCGAAAAGGGAATGGTAATATTGGAAGCAGCAAAATACAATGCATCCGGCCCTAAGGAAAAGAAAATCGGTCGCCACCTGTAACTCCAGACAGTTCCAACAACTAATTTCGCTGGAATTCGGTATTTCCAGCTGGTATTTACTGTTGCTGATCGGAATCATTCGCATTCCGACAGCATAAATATAACAATAAAATTATATAATGTGTAACAAAATTAACGAAAATAAGGCCAAATAAAAGTTGGAGCAAGGGGGATTGGAAACACGTCCTTTTCAACCTCCCATTATATGTTGAGCTGTGCTAATCGGAATCTTCATGCATTCCGACAGCGTCTTTACTAAACAAAGTTGAGGGGTGATTGGATACACTTATTTTCAATTTCCAACATCCAAAGACATGTTTAGCTTCATTGATCGGAGACTAATACATTCCGAAAGCTTAAAATACACATATAATTGAAAAATATAAGTTCCAAATTTTGTTGCCTTAAGCTGGGAGCACTGACTCGTCCCTCTGTCACGCTAGTAAATATGCTGATCGGAATCACATAGCATTCCAACAGCATATTCAATAGAAATAAGTGATTATAACAATGAATTGTACTTAGTAGTTTAAGTTTTGGGCCTAAACAGCCGTAATAATAAATAAATTAAATTAAAAAAATAAATACTCTTGTCAGTGTTTCACGTGCAAGGGATGGTTGCATCGGACAGGTTGCTCTGGGCTAGATTCCAAAATCCAGCGTCCTCGTAACTTTTATAAATCTTTTGTGGCTCTTGTTGTTCACGGCCTCATTACATTATGAGGAAATACGGCACCTGAGAACACAGCCGTATGAAGCTAAAAAACACAAGCATGTCTTCAGTGAACTCCACAAACAGGCGTCGGACCTCTATGCCGGTGATTCCTGTACTCAAAGAACAAAACTAGCAGAGGAGGAACGCACTCTCCCTAGGGAAACGAGATTAGTCACTCTAGCTCAACTTCGAGCTGGATAACGTAACAGGTTAAACTCTTACCTATTCAGAATCAACCCCGACATACAAAACATTGTCCTGCTTGTAATGTGTCCCCACATGTCACCAACCATCTCTTTAACTGTATTGTGCAACCAACGCCTCTAACACTCCTCTCATTATGGCCCACCCCTGTTGAAACAGAAAGTTTCTTTGGACTCCCGTTAGAGGACATTGATGACAATTTGTGATCGGTCGCACCTATTGGATGGGGCGAAGCACTGCTACTACAACAACAGCAGGCGGACAACACGGAAAGAGAGGCAGCAACTGCATGACCCATCGATCCCGAGCCGTTCCTGCCAGTTGGCCCACAGGGGCATTTATTAGCAGAAGGGAGGGAAAAGAGAGAACACTGGCGCAATATGCCAGGCCTGAGTCAATCTAAGTTACTGTAAGGGGGTTACAGCACAACTCGATATAGGGCATTAATAGGCCTCTCAAAAAGATAACCTAAGAACCCCAACGGCTATTCTTACAAGACACTGTAGACTGAACAGTCACATGCAAAAGCTGGGTATAGTATCGAACAACACATACCGATTTTGTGATGGATCAGCAGACGGTGGACCATATCCTTCTAGATTGCGGCGCAATTTCAAGACGTAGGGCTAAGTTTATGGGCTCACCATGGCCAGAGCATTCCCACATTTAATCCCTCAAGCAAAGAACACTGCGGGGGTTCATCAAGGAAGTCGGCTAGGATGAGGTGCTGTGAAGGAGATGTGCAAGTCACTGTGCAATCCTCAATAAATAATCTATCTATCTACGTTCGGGTAACAAGCATCATTGTGGTACTAGCCCCACCATCTCGGGAACTATTGATATGACTACATTAAACCTTCTAGGGATTGAATATTAATAATGCCGGCAATGCGAAAGTCTGCTAAAATGCACCATTCTCCATGGAATGCTCGATATATAACTTTCCACGTTTTGAAACAGTGATGAAAAGAGCAAAATTTACAATAATTTTAACTGGCTGTGGGTAGTAAGGTGTTGATGTCCTCTCTTAACGCAATGTAATGACAACTGCGATGCAGGGGAAATGACAAAAATCTTGCAAATCTACTGATAATAATTCATTTTTCCTCCCCTTCTATGCAGTTCTATGCATACATACATATGTATTTTTCTCTCCAAATGCTAATTAAAAAAATTAATTGGTTTTCACATGAACTTCGAACTCTGTCGTATTTGCATTCTTCAGTTGATTATCAACAAAAGCATGACAAATTATCACTAAAAAATTCATACATGTTGCTTATATATTTAATATGGTAGCCAATTTACTTACCCTTTCTGGTGCGATGATTCCTGGACAATCGGGCCTGACTAGACGCGATTTTTTTTGCCTTAAGAGAGCGTGCTTAACGCGAACCCTATCATGTTATGGCACAACTTTGGTGATGCAAAAAATCAAAGACATTTCTGCTTCTAATGCTTCTAGGATAGCAGCAGCAGCTCCCGGTGGCACCACATAAATAACAGTTGCAGGCCGATCAGTTGCCTTTTTTGCTCCGGCTACCTATTCAATTTTAATTCACATTACATTATCTACTATTGCAATTTTTAATCACTACAAATCAATATAAATTACCGAAGCAAATACTGGCAAACCAAGATGCGTAGTTCCAGCCTTTTTTAGGGAAATACATCCAACCAGTTTGGTACCGTATTCCAAAGCATGTTGCTTGTAAAGTACCTTGTTTTTGTAGATTTCCTTTGATTTTGGCATATTCTGAGCTGAATCGCATCCCGGCGGAGATGCTATCTATTAGAATAATATAACATTTTTTTATTATTTAAAAATGCACATACGTATGAATGAAAATCAGAAAGTAAATAATGTTGTTGTTGTTGTAGCGATAAGGACACTCCCCGTTATGGACTTTGGTGGTCCTTTGCCGGATGCAGATCGGGTACGTTCCGGGAACCATTAAGGTACTAGCCCGACCATATCGGGAGCGATTTAGTTGACATAAAACCTTGTAGGCCATCCCGTCGATTCTATACAACTTAATATGGTAACGATTTAAAAGACGGTGCACCACCCAATTTTTATCAAAAATTATCAAACGTGGAATCAAAAGGCGCGCTTCGAGCTCCGTTTTTATTATTATTTGATATTTTTAAATTAGGTGGTGTACCGTCTTGTAAAACTTTACCCTTAATATTATTTTGGGCGAAGGCCGCCAACGCAAAAAGATGGTCTCTGCAGCAATATTCTTAATTTCCGTCACATGTCACAACTCAAATTAACTTAATGTTATTTTGGGCGAAGGTCGCCAACGCAAAAAGGTGTTCTCTGCAACAAATTTTTTAATTTCCGTCACATGTCACAACTAAAAGCAAAAGATATTTTTCGTTGTAAGCAATTTATATTTTTCTTGCGTTTCAATTTTTCCGGAATAATTAATGAACTGTCATTTCGATGACAGCATGAAACGTCGATGTGTTAGTGGAGAGCGAAAAAAGCTTTGAATGGGTGGGTGAACTGGTTACCTCCGTCTTGTAGGGTATTGACGACTATCGACACATTTTTGGTATTGGCTAAGAAAATTTGCTGTCGTCGTCGCCATCACACGACGCCATTTTCGTCGACGCTGTTTTTACTGACGACAGAAGGAAAATTTGTAAGTAAAACATTTATTTTTTAATTAATTAAATATACAAGCATGTAATATGCATTGTTTTTTTAGATATTCAAAATGAAAATAACGAGTGCGCAGCAATTCGAGGTTCTTATAGCTGAGCTAGTAAAAAATCCTTGCTAGCAAAAGGCTTCCAAAGAGGTATGGCACCAGCAAATTTTAAACAACAGTGGGAAGCGATCAGCATAAAATTAAATTCTTTGGGACCACCTTTAAGAGACAGCGACGGATGGCAAAAATTAATTAAAGTAATTCAATTAATAGAGCATAGTTTTTAATCAAAATATACTCTGCAGGTATGGCGATATTTAAAATTTAAAGTGAAGAAGAAACTGGTGAAAAATAGGGAAGAAAGCAATGCAACAGGGGGTGGCATGAATAAACAATTTACGCTAAGTCCGTTGGAAGAGGCAGTGGCCAACTTGCTGCAATTCGACAAGCAGCTGAGCCCGGAAGGGATTGTACAAGGTGTGCAGCTGCCGGTTGAGCAAACTATAGAAGCTTACGTAAATTGTGTTGTCGAGAATGCGGATCATATTTCATATGTTCAATTGGATCCATCGGATTTTCCTTCCGAAGATGGCCCGAGTACTTCAGCGGTCGGATGAAGCAGATCCCAAACTCCCGCTGCTACTAGGGTATACAAATCCAAAAAAAGGGCAGAGACAATCTTTTAGAGAAATACAGTAGCATGCAAGAGAGGGTCCTTACCGATGCCACGAGCAGGCTAAATTCAATTAAGCACCCTTTACGAGATACGGTACGGTACAAAAAAAAAAAATGCTCGCGATTGAGGAGGAAAAGCTAAAGATGCTAAAGAAAAAAGAATGTAGAGAAGTAGAACTTCATAAAATGGATATGGTTTTAAAAGCCATACAAATTAAAATAGCGAAAACTAAACTTCAGAATTTAGAAAAAAAAGAAGACTGATTTTTATGTACATATATATTTTATTTTTAAGAAAATGAATTTTTCCCTTTGTTTGATGTACATAGTTATTTTATTTTAAGTACCTGAATTACTTTTTGTTTCTAAAGAACTGAATTATTTTTGTTTTGTGATATTAGTTATTAAGACGGCTGAATTTAATGCATATATGCACACAATAAAAAATGAACTGAAATTTTCAGTCTGAGACTATACTTTTGATTTGCTCTCTAATGTGCGATGCTTCCATATTCACGATATTTTCTACATCATCAATATTTTCACTATTCTCTAAGTTCTGCTCTTGACTGTGTACGTCAAAGCCGACCAAAAGTTGCACATTGTGCAATCTGAGTTCGTATTTTCACACTGACACTAACGATGTGTGATCACGATCGTTTGCTTCCGCTTGTCACTCACTAAAATCAACAGTGAATGCAAAAGGAAAAGTCCTTGCTACTTTTTGGGCACATAATAAAAACAATATGCTGCAATGTTAAAGTGACTTTTAATACGTTTTAGTTAGTATTATTAAGCTCCTTTGAATATACATATTAATATTGATAATTTAAATATTAATTTTAATAAATATTGACAATTTAATATAAATATATTTTTATATGTTCTACTTAGTGTTATTAATTTTCATACATTTTTTTTATTGAATAACTTCATGTTTTGAAAATATATATTTCTATCCTTACATCTACTTTGTTTTATAGTTCTTTCTTAATGAAAAAGTGAATTATTCAAAGTTCGATTCGAGCTCAAGGCCAGAACAATAATTTTTCTATAATGTTAATTTTTGTTATTTTTTAATTTTTCTAAATTTGAAAAATTGTATTTTGTTTTTGGAATAGTAAATAGAAAATTTTTCAGACAACCTGCCATAGCTGCGCAGATAGATTCATTTCGAAGGGTGCGAAGCCTTCATCATCAGTACGCTGCGCTAACCATTTAGCTATACAGCGGTGGTTTGTTTGACTAGCAAATTTGCTACTTCTATTCCTTTTTACCAACTATATTTATTCAGTGTTGCGCCATCTGGTGCAAATCACTGGCTCTGGTGTACATCCTCGTTTGCAGAGCGAGAACTAAAATCAATGCATATGTTGTGAAGTGCTGCACATACATCAGCAATTTGCGTGGCTTTAGATGGCGTATAGTGAAGTGGACGTGCAGCTAGCAAACAGCAAAAACGGGTTTTTAGTACGCCAATAGTACGTTCAATTATGTTTCTAGCTTTGGCGTGCTTGGTATTGTAAATAGCCTCGGGACTTCCTTCTGTTGTGCTTCGATACGGTGTCATAATAAGTTGTTCTAGAGGATAGCCCGCATCGCCTACAAATATAAAAAAAGTTTATGTAACTTTTACATGAGTTAAATTGAGTGTAGATGGTTTTTACCTAAAAGCCAGAAGTTACGCTCTCCATCATCGTATCGTTCTCGCAGAATTATTCTAGCATGGCTAATGTTCCATATGAGGTAATCATGAGCCGAACCCGCATGCCTAGCATCCATATACCTTATTCGCAACTTATGATCACAAATCTGTTAAATTGTTTGTTAAAAAATTATTATTTAGCCGATTAAAAGTTTATCTGTTCTTACAATCATGGCATTTAAACTAAAAAATTCCTTTCTATTGTAGTATAGAGTTCCATCGACGCAGCCAATAACTCCTGGAAAGCCAGTTTTTTCGAAAAAATACTCCTTGCATTCTGTGTATTCAGCCTGTGTCATGTGAAATTTTATCCAAAGAGGACATATGACGGATTCCAAAACGTCGAGTGTTTCAGCAAATACAGCACTAACGGATGGCTGGGAAAGTCCAAGATGGAAATCATTTCCCACACTTAGTTGATACGATCTGTTTAGGCAGGATGCCTAACTTTTCCGCACCTGATTGCGATCCTCCCCAATACAACTCTGCAAATCGATACTCGACTTAAATTATAACCACCCACAACATCACCCTCATGCATGTGCATGCATTTACATGCACGTGTATGTGTGCTTTTTGTCAGCACTCATGCATATGCATGTCGGGGTTGATGTGTGGGTGCCTTTCCCCTCCAAAACGGAGGATTTTGCGGGTCAACGGTTGTAGCTTGCAATACAACCGGCCTCTTGGATTTCAACAGCCGTACAACACGCATCTGCCGCCAACGATCTCTGCCGTTTTCAACAATACTTTCAGGTAATATTGTAACCAACCAATTTCTATAGTTATCCAATAAACCACATATATTATAACGAGAAATCTCGTCTATTTGCTTATTTTCTATTCCATACGCATATTCCCACTGAGATCGACCCCGGTGCGCCCACCTATCTCCAGGATTAGACGCACCCCGGCCGAACACGAACCTTGCCCCAAAAATCGCAATGTTGCTGCCAATTTTATGGTTTTTGAAATCGCCGTTGTCCTGATTGCGTTTCTCATATGCGGCTGAATCGTTTCCAGAACATATCTGAAGGCAGCTTTATTGAGACGAAAATAGTCTTCAAATCTGGAATAAAGTATAATATTTCCAGCTGAAACATTAATACATTCTAAACCCCCGAAAGTTGTTATATATACTTGTTGGCTGGCAAAAGAAATACATCGGAGTTATTCCTTATTTTTTCTATTTAGTCTAAGCTTCTCTTTATTCTTTTCGTCACTAGAGCTCGCACTACTGTCATAAAAAAAAATTTTTGTAAAATCTTGAAATAAAATATTGTAACGATTTTACTGTAATTCCTCTTAGTTGCAATCTTCTGCCAACGTTCGTATCGCTAAACTGTTGAATAAATAACTCCAATATTGAATAATGGAAAAAATGGCCTCTATTAAAGTACCTTACAATAACACTTATACTTTGCAACTAGCTGGCTTAATAACCAAACTGATAGCTTAAATGAAACTGACTTTCAAAATAATACTGCTATGGCTCGCTAGATAGCGTCTTAATCGAAACTGCTTGAAAGCTCAAATCAAACTAAATTCCAGCGCCTCTACATTTGCTGCCTTTTATACTCTCTGATTTCAATGTTCGCATCTTTAGGCGCTTCCATTTCCAGAATCTACTAGATGCCATCAGCTCTCAAACTTCTCAGCTGTAACTACAATTGCACGATTTTATAGCTTCTCCCATTGCATTGTGTTTGTGCATTGATTCTCCGCTGCTCGTATACGTACATGGTACATATGTGTAGACGCAATTATTGTTTTGTTTATGTAGATACATAATGATTGATCTATGGATGTGCATGATATCACTGTTTAGCACCGGCTTAGAGATAGCAGCACCCCTTAGTTTTGCTAATATTCGTAACACTGCTCTCCACCTAAAGCGCCAAATACACGACACGAACATTTCCGCGAACGTTCCGCAATCTTGTTCGCAGCTTTGGCCATACACCTTACGAACTTTTGGCCGAACATTAGTTCTCTTTCAGACAGCGATGAATACGGACATCAATTGTGCTGCAGCAATATTGCTCGCTGTGGCAATTAAGCGTAAAAAAAGAGAGAAGATCGCAAGAAAAGAATTTGCTGCAAAGAATGGTTTAAAAAACGAGCAGTTCTTGGACAAAGTGAGCTTATTAAAGAACTGGAATTCACGTCACAAAATGATTTTAAAAATTACGTTCGTATGAGCAAAGCAACATTTTATTGTATTGCGCCCGCAAACTACTTATTTTTTTATAACTGTATCCTTTGTGGCATCAGGATCTACTTCTGTTAATTTTTCGATTAAAGTCGCATAATCATTATTCTTTTTAATTCTATTACAATAATCTTTGCTTTTTACTTGCCACAATGGTGGCAAAGATTTATACATTTCAATAAATTCACTCAGAAATTTTTTATTGTCCATTTTAATTTTACGCGCACGTCTGTTCCGTTCAGAAATTACTACGATTATGAGCTATTTCGCCATACACGCACGAACAGTTCGCGCAAATCTTCGCCAAAAATTAAAATATTTTGATTTTTGGCGACCATTTGCGCGAACTGGCAAACACCACCATACACGACAGAAAAGGTCGCAGAAACGGGAATGTTCGCGGAAATGTTCGTGTCGTGTATTTGGCGCTTAAGTCTGATCGTCCCGATCAGAAAAATCTCTCGATCTAAGCGCTGCTAGCCTTTCCAAATGGACCACTTTCATTTTGGTTCGTGGTTTACCGATGGTTTGTATGCGGTACACTACATCGTTGATCCGTTTTACAACTTTGTATGTGCCTTCCCAATTACACCGCAATTTCGGGGACAAACCTTTTTTACGTTGTGGGTTGTATAACAGCACCAAATCTCCTTCCTGAAAACCTTCCGAATTAATTGCTTTATCGTATCTGGCTTTCATCTTGGCACTCATAATCCTTGTTCGTTGCCTTATCAGATCATGTATTTCTCTTAGCTCTTCTTCCAAATCACTAGTGGGTTTTTTGATATTTCTCTCCGATTGGCATGTATCCCAAACTTCAAATCAGCTGGCAGTCTAAGGTCATTGCCAAAAATTTGTTTTGCAGGGGTTTGGCCCGTTGTCTCATGCACTGCTGATCGGTAAGCCATCAAGAATAATGGTATGCGGGTATCCCACTCTTTATGGTACTTGTCTACTACTTTCTTTAAGTGCTCCTCCAATGTTCTATTGAATCGTTATACCATACCATCGGATTGAGGATCCAATGCAGTTGTCCATGTTTTTCGAATGCCCAATGATTTACACATTTCCTGGAACACAACTGATTCGAAATTCCTGCCTTGGTCAGAATATAACTCCATTGGTACACCATACCTTGTAACCCAATTGTTTATAAGCACTTCTGCTACTGTTTCTGCTTCTTGGTTTGGGATTGGGTATACCTCTGGCCATTTACTGAAATAATCCATAACTACCAGTACGTATTTGTTTCCGTGGTTGCTAGTAGGAAATGGACCTGCGACATACATGGCGATCCTTTCAAATGGTGCACCTGAAATATACTGCTTCATCTGGCCATGACTTCGGGTTTTGGGCCCTTTCGCTCTGTTGCATACCTCGCAGTTGGCAATCCACTCGGTGACCGACTGACGGCAACCAACCCAATAGAATCTCTGCTTAATTTTCTCGAGTGTCTTCGTGATTCCAAGATGACCTCCACTTGGACCATTGTGCAGCTCGCTGAGCACGTCAGGAATCCTCTTTCTGGGAACAACTATCAGTTTCTTCTTGCATTGACCATCCTCACTCTCCCATACTCGATGCAATCAACCGGATATCAATTCTAAACTGTTCCACTGTGCCCAATATGACTTCGCAATGGGACTCTCTGCTGACATCTCCTCTCTGCTTGGTCTTTGGTTTCGTTCGAGCCCTTGCATAACATGTGACAGATCTGTATCTTCTAGCTGACACTTTCTTAGCTGTTCCTTGTCCCACTCATCTGTACCTGTTATAGTCATTATCCGGACATCTGTAATATCTTCTTTAGCCTCGGCTTTTGAAAAGTGCTTGCATTCCAAACTACATGGTCTTCGTGATACTGCAACAGCATTTCCATGGGTACTACCTTTTCGATGCTCAATGGAAAAGTCATAGCTTTGTAGTCGCTCGATCCACCGTGCCAATTGTCCTTCCGGATTACGGAACTACAGAAGCCATTTCAACGCTGCGTGATCTATCCTGACGCGGAATCGCTGGCCGTAGAGGTATTTGTGGAAATGTTTAATGCACTCTACCAATGCCAACAGCTCTCTCCGTGTAACGCAATAGTTCCTCTCTGGTTTTCCATTTGAACGGCTGTAATATGCAACTACCTTCTCCTGTCCATCGACCAGTTGTGATAAAACGCCTCCTATAGCATATCCGCTCGCATCTATATCTAGAATAAACGTGGCTACTGGAATCGGATGTGCCAACATTGGGGCAGTGCACAAACGCTCTTTCAATGTTTGGAAAGCTACTTCTTGCTCCTTCTTCCATTCAAAAGCTTTATTTTTTCTTGTTAGCTCGTGGAGACTATGGGCTACGCTGGCAAAATTTGGTACTAATCGGCGGTAATATGTACACAGCCCAAGGAAACTTCTCAATTCATGCAGATTCTGTGGTCTTGGCCAATCCTTTACTGCCTCTATCTTTTGATTCGCTGTGCAGATGCCCTCTGTCGTTACCTTGTGACCCAAATAATTTACTTCTCTTTTAAACAGCGCCCACTTTTTGTGACTTAACTTCAGACCAGCGCCAGCTATTCTCTGGAAAACTTCCTCCAAGTTCTTAAGATGTTCATAAAAATTCTTGCCCAATACGATAATGTCCTCCAGGTACACCAAGCATGTTTTCCAATGTAGTCCTTTCAGTACCTGGTCCATGAGTCTCTCAAAAGTAGCTGGTGCATTACAGAGTCCAAAAGCATCACTGTAAATTGCTAAAGACCATCGCCGAAACTGAAGGCTGTTTTCCCTTTATCTTCCTCTTTCACCTCAACTTGCCAGTAGCCGCTTTTCAAGTGCAGTGTGAAAAACCATTTCGTACCGGATAGCGAGTCCAGAGTGTCGTCAATTCTTGGCAATGGGTAGCTATCCTTTTTCGTAACGTCATTCAACTTCCGGTAGTCCACGCAAAACCTCATTTTTCCATCCTTCCTCTTTACAAGTACTACCGGTGAGCTCCATGGACTAGCTGATGGTTCGATGACGCCGCTGTCGCTCATTTCTTGTATGATTTGACTCAAACTTCCCGCTTCGCCAGTAGAACACTACGTGGAGCTTGACGGATCGGCCTCGCATCTCCAGTGTCAATTTGATGTTTCACAACATTGGTGCGGCCTGGTTTGGAACCATCCTGGTCAAATATGTTCGCGTACTTTAGGAGTAGTTGTTTTGCCTTACTCCCTTACTCTGATAGGCTTCCTCTAGCCCCTGCGTCCATGCCGTGATGTTATTTGAAAGATCAGTATTACTAGATGAAACGTGTTCCTGGAGCTGTTCACCGTTAATAACTACTTCGGCCTCTTGGCATCTTCCCAAAATAGCTCCTTTGGTCAAATTGAATGGTGGCTTGAACTCATTGAGTACTCTTACCGGAATACGTGCACCTTGTTTTGTCATAGCCAGGGTTTTTCCTACAAGTATGTTCAGTGCTGATTTATTTGCTGCTTCGACAACCCACAATTTGTTTGTCCCACAATCTCCATCAACCTTTGCCCAGATGACTGCTTCTGATTTTGGTGGTATTTGCTGACTCTCTTCCACCAGCACTCGTTTACTGCTGTAGCCTCTCTCGTAGCCAAAATTAAGTGACACATCCATGTTTTTATATCGCATCGTCTTGTTTTGCATATCGATTTTGATGCCTTGGTTGATTAAAAAGTCCACTCCAATTATGATTTCATCAACTATACCTGCCTCTATAAAATTGTGTAGTACCGTGATGTTCCCAATTGCTACTTCACATTCTACTTCTCCAATTACCTGGGTGTCCTCTCCCGTGGCTGTACGTAATCTTGCTCCAAGCAATGGTCTTATCTTCTTGTTGACTAAATCTGATCGAATGATGGAATGGGATGCACCCGTATCTACAGTCAGTAACCGTTCCTTTCCATCCACATGTCCTCCGACAGTAAGGTTGCTTGACCTTCTTCCAATTTGCGAGATAGAGATTATGGGGCATTCAACTGAGGTAGCCAACTGTCGCCCCTTGCGGCTGACTCGCTTTAGTTTAACGATTGAGTGGACTTGGAGATTTGCTCATCTCCTTCAGCTCTGCGTTTACGACCACCCACATTGTTGGTACTGTTAGGGTTGGTGTTGCAATGTCGTGCAATGTGACCTGGGTTGCCGCACTTGAAACATTTAATAACTCCGGCATTTTTCTGTTGTGATCCCTTCAGTGCTTCCAAAATTGTGTCTACCCAATCTGGCCTTTCCACTTCCACACGATGAGCTTTGTATGCTGGTTTACTCAATAGTCAGGCGGTTTCCTGAGTCAATGCATGTGATACCGTCTCTGCAAATGTTGGCTTTGGGTTCGCGTATGTGGCTCGCTTCGTTTCGACGTCCCGTATGCCATTTATAAAGCTCTGAATTTTTACTCTTTCGGTGTATTCCACGGGTGCGTCGGCATTCGCCAAATGTGCAAGCCTTTCGACATCTGACGCAAACTCCTGCAAAGTCTCATTAGCTTTTTGGTAGCGCTTTTGCAACTCTATTTGGTGTATCTGCTTCCTGTGGTCGCTTCCGTATCGCCTCTCTAGAGCGCTCATTAATGATTCGTAGTTGTTCCGCTCTCCCTCGGGAATAGTCTGTAGGATTTCAGAAGCAGATCCTTTTAATGCCACGAATAGTGCAGCTACTTTATCTTCCGCACTCCAGTTGTTCACTGCTGCGGTCTTCTCAAACTGAATCTTAAACACCTGGAAAGGAACAGAGCCGTCTAAAGATGGAGTTTTTACCTTCGTATTGCTGGCTGAAACAACTGGGCGAATTAGTTGCAACTCCTGTATACGACCTCTCAAAGCATCCACCTCTGCCTCGAATTTTTCTTCAAACTGCGGTATTTTCTCGTCCATACGCGCTTTGAATTTTGATGATATACGCGCCTCTTGCTCTTTCAGTTGTGTTTCAATCTTTGATGTAATCTGTGTCGACATTTCTGAAATACGTGTCTCATGTTATTCCAGCTGTGATGCCATATATGTCTTCTGCTCTTCCAGTTGAAATGATATTTGCGATCACATTTCTGAAATACGCGTTTCTTGTGCTTCCATCTTTGATGTTATGCGTGTCTCCTGCGATTCCAGTTGAGATGCCTTATATGTCTTTTGTTCTTCCATCTTGGATGTTAAACGTGTCTCCTGCGATTCCAGCTGAGATGACATGTTGGTGAATATTTGTGATGACATTTCGGACATTTGTGTCGATATTGCAGCCAATATCATGTTCAGGTCCGTGTTCGCCATTGTCTGCGGTGTTTCATTTTTCTCTTCAATTTTTGCTGTTGTCTCGTCCCCATCAGGATAAAAGACATACTCGTCCACATCAATTCCTTCTGCTTCAATTGCCTCTCATAGCCGTGCCTGAAGTTCGAGTTTAACGCCGCTTGTATTCAATCCACGGCTCTCCAACTCCTTCTTTAGTTGCTGGATCTTCAATTACTGAACTTTGCCATGTCCTTGTTGTCCTCTGGAATTTATTCAACAATTCCTCTTCTGACACCAATTGTAACGATCTTACTGTAATTCCCCTTAGTTGCAATCTTCTGCCAACGTTCGTATCGCTAAACTGTTGAATAAATAACTCCAATATTGAATAATGGAAAAATGGCCTTTATTAAAGTACTTCACAATAACACTTATACTTTGCAACTAGCTGGCTTAATAGCCAAACTGATAGCTTAAATGAAACTGACTTTCAAAATAATACTGCTATGGCTCGCTAGATAGCGTCTTAATCGAAACTGCTTTATAGCTCAAATCAAACTGAATTCCAGCGCCCCTATATTTGCTCCCTTTTATATTCTCTGATTTCAACGTTCGCATCTTCTAGGCGCTTCCATTTCCAGAATTTACTGGATGCCATTAGCCCTCAAACTTCTCAGCTGTAACTACAATTGCACGATTCTTTAGCTTCTCTCATTGCATACTTTCAGGAGTATCTCAGATATATGCATGTGTTTGTGCATTGATTCTCCGCTGCTCGTATACGTACATGGTACATATGTGTAGACGCAACTATTGTTTTGTTTATGTAGATACATAATGATTGATCTATGGATGTGCATGATATCCCTGTTTAGCATCGGCTTTTACGCCAATTACACGGCTCAAGTGTCCTTGTGCCAATTACCAATTTGCAGAAGTATTTGTCCGGTGTGTGCACTGGTTGCGCTATTTGCGCAGAGAACTGCGCATAAATCAAAACGATTTTGATATTTACGCATGTCTGTAAATATGGCACATGCTTTTTTCTTCGTGTGTGGGGAATCTTACACAGTTTACCTGTGGTTCCTGATAATATAACATCAGAAATTATTGCTTAAAAATGTTAATATCGAAGGCGTAAGGACCATCTCTAGCTTGTAACAGGAATTCACACAAATTCAATAATACATAATAATTTTTTATGCAATTAGAACACATGTTTCATTTGTTGCGCTAGTTGAAAAATGAATATTGCGCAGTGCTGCAATGAGTTGAGTTGGTCTTGCAATTAAAATATATATTTTATAAATACAATGGAAAATAAACGCTTCTGGTGCGAGTTTTTCGACTTATACCGTGAATTACCAGCACTGTGGAAAGTAAATAGTGATTTTTTATACAATTAGTGCCTCTTTTATACAATTAAAACGCATGTTTCATTTGTTGCGCTACTTTAAAAATGAATATTGCGCAGTGTTTTTGAGCCGTGTATGTCAAAATTATCATTTGCACAAATTCCGTCGTTTTATATTTGCGCATGACTTTTGTGTCATGTATGGGCCGTCTTAGAGATAGCAGCACCCCTTAGTTTTGCTAATATTCGTAACAATATTTAAACAAAGCTTAAATAACGAAAAAACATTCAGAAAAAGTAAGAAAAATCGAACAGCTGATCCAGAAATGGCAGAGATGGTATATTTTCCTTTCGTTTTATCAATAAACTGTCGACGTCGTCTCAACAAGCTTAGCCAATACCGATTTGGTGTCGAAGTGACAACGACGTCGATACGATGTGACGCCGACTGAAAAACGACGAAGATGTCGACGACGACAATGACAATAAGGGTGAATAAATAAATTTAAGGCGCGATAACCTCCGAAGAGATTTTAACTCGAGCTTCTCTTCCAATTTGCGTCATGCTCATTTTAATTAAATTAAATAAATTAGCGGGACGGGACCTACTTGTTTATGCCGACTTCGAACGACAGCTGCAAGAGCTTTTCATGGCAGAAATGCACACGGAGTGCTTGCCAAATACTTGCGGGGAGGGACCCCGCTTACAAAAATTTTCTTCTAATAGGAAAAAAACTGGTTTCTAAAATTTTGATGTTGCCTCGCTCGGGGCGTGAACCCAGGACCTTCGGTGTAGTAGGTGGAGCACGCTACCGTCGCACCATGGCGGCCACCTAATTGTTTTTATAAACGCCGCAGCTAGCGTCAACATGTATTGGATTTGAGCTCGGAAACGGTGTTTTTAAACAAAATCTGAAATAGGGCGTTGTTGAAACAAATTCTGAAGTAGGCCGTTATTTCAAAATTTTCTGTGATAGGACTTTTTCGAAATGGCAGCCGACATGGGTGGTATTCAATCTATTGAGGATTTGTTGTAGATTAGAATGAACAATAAGATTCTTAATGCTACGCCCATGGTACAATTATTTATTACGTTCCATTGGTGCGTGACCAGATACGGATAGAAATTTAACATGCAAATGCAACAACAACATATGTGTGATGTGTTAGTGATGGAACGATATTTCGCCATTGGTGATTGGATCGCCAATATTGACAAACCGCTAATAGCTATAGCTACCCTGCAAAAATTGTTGGATTACGTGTTCCATTTTCTTAATGTTGGAGTACTCTAACAATACTCCTTTGAAATGCGTTTGCTGACCACCATCAGCCGATCATTGCTGGTTTTTTAACGACCGTGATCAAATCACGATGACGATCGAACAGAGTTGCCAAAAGTATAATATTGCATACAAATAACTGATACAAAAATTTTACTATGGCAACTCTGATAAAATGCAACCGCGCGCTGGTTTTATGTATACATACTATAGACAAAGAGGATAAATACATTGTATTCATCCTCTTTGCTATAGAATAGAGAAATATTAGTTTCTTTATTCACGCAAATGCTAAATAACATAAGAATATTCATAGTATAAAATATAAAAGTTGTATTGCCCCTCTTCATTTACTTTCATTTTAAATTAAATTCACTTCGATAATTCTTTCCTACACAATTCCTCTTTAGTACTTTGGCATATGATCCTCTGTGGGTGCTCCATGGAATACTACAGTGAAAATACTTTGGAAGGTACTCTCACGTATGTACTCTATGGAATACTCACAAACAAAGCGAGAGTGGGATCTCCTACTCCTCTCCTAGGACATCGCAATGTTAATTGGAGCACATTTTTTGTATGAATACAGATTAGATTTTGAGCAGTCCTATACTCCCAAAGGAGTATTCCTTACATTATTTATAGAGTACTCGCATTTTTTGAAGGGTTAGTGCTGCCAGCTCTCATAAAGTTGATCCAGATCGTTCCAATGAGATTTGAGCCAGAGCCAGAGCTCGATAAACCAATGGAACGACCCTATTATTATTGTACCATGGCTACGCCATTATGAAGTTTTCCATATAGATGCGTTCAGCGCAATTTTATGCATGATGAGTAGATTGTACTTATTTTTATGGAGAACGGCAGATCGAGCGACACTGGCGCCATCTGACATGAAAAAGTAGCGATCTTCCAACTTTTGTTGCAAGCACATCATAATGAAAGGAACATCGTCACAGTCTCGCAAGATGTTTGTAAATATAAACAGAATTTCGGGTTGGATTTTATATAAGGTACCACGATTTTCAAACTTTTGCTGATTTGTAGGGGTAGAGGGGGTCCTAAAAATCACAAAATTATCATCCGCAACTCTAGGAAACTCATAGTTTACGAAATATAAGCTTTTTAATTTCCAAATTTAGTAAAATTTCAACTTAAGTCCTGCACTTAAAATTCGGGTCGCACATGTCGATAGCGGTATCACAAGACGCGTATTTGCGTTTAAAAGTTATTCGCGGAAAACCCGTCGGTACTATTGTCGCTTTTTTCGTTGTTGCAGTTAAACAAATGACGGTGGTGAATAGTGTTGCCAGCTCCGCAACAACATCTTTTTATCTTGGTAGAACATTATAAGGTGGTGGCACGTCGACATAAATGTATTATGTTTTTGTAAAACACTTTTAATAATTGTAGTCTAATATTATTTGGGGTGCTGCGCAGAAGGGTGTACTACGCAGAAAGAAGGCGGTAGCCACGGTTATACCACACACCCGGACTTGGCATGGCGTAGCCCAGGGTTATTTTTTATAAGCGCGGCCGAAGGCCGCCTATGCAGAAAGGTGTTCTACGCAGAATTATCTTTGGAATCAGCATAAAAATCTCTATAAAGTAAAATTTTTTTTTTTTTTTTTTTTTTTTTGACAAATGTATGTATTCTGCACTTGTTCCAATTAAATACGTTAATTTCAAATTATTCAAAGAATTACAAGACAAAATACATAGATAGTGTATGTTTGTTTGCATTTATGTCGATGTGTCACCACCTTATAATCTTCTACCAAGTTAAAAAGATATTAGCCGTGTTTTTTAACACGCGTATATCCGTTTACGCTTAAACTTTATATTGACTGCTAAGAGACAAACTATAAATACACCTCTGAAATTGCTGCGCATAAATTTTGTCCTACTAAATTTCAATACGCATTATACTCAGATGTAACTGAAATATGTGTCTTTGTTTCACCCTGTACACTAATTCTATGTATTATATGTGTGTCCACAATTCATCGCAACTGATTCAGCTATATGTTATACCCTATGGCCATCAGAGCGTTGCGTCTCCGCTTTTCGGTACACCCTGTTGCTGTAGCTAGTTGTTTTACCACAGCCGCTAGATGGGTCTCCTAAGCATTATCTAAGCGAAGATAGGCGTTTTTTAACACGCGCAAACGAAACGTATACGCGCGTGTTAAAAAACACGGCTATTGTTGCGGAGCTGGAAACACTATTCACCACCTTCATTTGTTTTCGTTTGTTTAATTGCAACAACGAAAAAAACGACAATAGTACCGACGGGTTTTCCGCGAATAACTTTTAAATGAGATAAAAAATGTAGTTTCTGCTTTCGGATTCTGAATCTTGACGCAAATACGCGCCTTTTGATATCGCTATCGACATGTGCGACCCGAATTTTAAGTGCAGAACTTAAGTTGAAATTTTACTAAATTTGGAAATTAAAAGGCTTATATTTCATAAACTAAGAGTTTCCTAGAGTTGCGGATGATAATTTTGTGATTTTTAGGACCCCCTCTACCCGTACAAATCAGCAAAAGTTTGAAAATCGTGACACCTTATTCTAAATATTCCCCATCATTCTTACTATACCAAAGAGGATAAATATAATAAGAGCCACCAGTCTGCTAAGAGTGGAGAGTAACTCGCTAGAAATCAAAAAATTAATGCCGAATGTTTTCTAAGAGGGCCTTTTTTGAATTGTCTCGCAGTTATCCATGCTGTGTAGGCACTTTGTGCAGCTATGATTTTTGGAAAGATAATTAATTAGTTAATTAAATTCTATTGGAAAAATAAACAAAAATACCCCCCGAAAATGTATAGAAAACATTATATGTATGTACATCTCGCAAAAAAAAAAAACAGCGACTACCTTTTAGAAAATTCGAGCAAATGGCTGCGAGTAACGAGTGACGCCTCTTATCATAATTTATCCTCTTTGACTATACATGTAAAATACTTGCTAACAAGTTTGGTCCACTATTTATATGTTAGAAAGCATTAAATAATTGTAAAAAATGGTGCAAAAGTACAAACGAGTGGAAAAATTATTACACTTGCGAAGACTTATAAGCCATAAACAGACAAAACAGCTGATCGAACCAACCTGATCGTAATCAATGTAGTCGAATAATGGTGTCATAAATAAAAAAAATAAATTTAAGGCGCGATAACCTCCGAAGAGATCTAAGGCCGAGCTTCTCTTCCAATTTTGCGTCGTGCTCCTATTGATTTTCCCTACAAATTGGCCGGACGGGACCTACATGTTTTATGCCGACTCCGAACGGCATCTGCAAGGCAGATGAGTTTTCACTGAGAGCTTTTCATGGCAGAAATACACCCGGAGCGCTTGCGAAACACTGCCGAGGGGCGACCCCGCTTAGAAAAATTTTCTTCTAATTGAAAAACCTTGTTTCTAAAATTTTGATGTTGCTTTGCCCGGGAGTTGAACCCAGGGCATACGGTGTGATAGGCGGAGCACGCTACCATCACACCACGGTGGCCGCCATACCATAACGCTAACTCGATTACATTGATTTCCATCATGTAGGTGTGATCAGCTGTTTTATCTGGTTATGTCTTTATGGTTATAAATCACCATTAATTCGCCCTTAAAATTGGCTACTTTTACATGTCAAATGGCGCTGGTAATCATAGTGTATGATCATCCTCTTTGGTATGATGAGCTATTCCCCTACAAGACGGAGGTAACTACCCTACAAGAAACGCTGATAGTTTTACTAAACACTCACACTTGTAATTGACAATGCTGATCCTGCGATGACGTAAACATTAATACTCAAATTTATTTATGTTCCGTTGATCGCTCACGCATGTCCGCATGTTCCCAACGACAGCCTATAATCATGAAAAAGGACTCAAACTGGGAAAGCTTCGGACACCTGGTACAGAACAAAAGAACATACAGCAGATACCATTATGCATGTGAGACAGATACATAATTCTCAACGGAATTTTATGTATGCGAGAACAGTTTATCCGATTTAATCATGTTGTCACTACTGACTGTCATATGACAATCAAATGATTATCACGGTTGTTTTGTTATTTTTTAAATTCCGCCATTATCAACCGACGAAAACCATATAAAAAATAAGTTTAAAAAATGAAAAAGAGAGCATTTCAAAGCTTCATGCTAAAAGAAAATAATATTAAAAAATACCAAAAGCTGTCTGAATGTATGGGGCGCACTAAAAAAATTTATACGCGAAAAATAATAGTGGTTAGTGGTGATTCATTTTTAAATGTGTTTCCACATGAGGACAGCGCTCTTCTGTTGTTTTGTTATTTTCTGAATTTAAATTGAACATTCTTAACTCGAATTCGTATAAAACTATTTATTTTAAACAAATAAGAAACACGTATGCTTTTATCATGTACAAAATTAAAAACGTAATGAAATAAAGTAAATAAAAAGCAAAAAGCACTGTTTCATTTTTGGCGGAATATAACAAAGGTCATTTATGATAGTATAACAGTCAAACCTGATATCTACAGTAAACTATCATTTATGACACTTTTTGATAGTTAAGAGTGTCAGCACTGATCCAGGAAAAGGAATGAGAGTGAGCAGTACGGCTATATACTTAATCAGTAGGCGATGTTGGTGTATAAGAAGGAGACAAAAACTCACACGTACACAGTTGTTTACATCACATTTACGCAAGTCCCCTTAAGTTTGTGATAGAAAGTTTGTATGAGGCGCTGATCGTTAGTTGACATTGCTGACAATCAGATGATAGTCATATGATAGTCAGTATTCTTGTAGGGTAGTTCACCCACACATTCAAAGCTTTTTTCGCTCTCCACTAACTCAACGACGTTTCATGCTGTCATCGAAATAACAGTTCATTAATTATTCCGGGAAACTTTGAAACGGAGAAAAAATAGCTTTGTTTACAATGAAAAATATCTTGTGCTTTTAGTTGTGACATGTGACGAAAATTAAAAATTTTGTTGTAGAGAACACCTTTTTGCGTTGGCGGCCTTCGCCCAAAATAATATTAAGTTAATTTTAGTTGTGACATGTGACGGAAATTAAAAATTTTGTTGCAGAGACCATCTTTTTGCGTTGGCGGCCTTCGCCCAAAATAATATTAAGGGTAACGTTTTACAAGACGGTACACCACCTAATTTCAAAATATCAAATAATAATAAAAACGGATTATTATTATATTAAGTTGTATAGAATCGACGGGATGGCCTACAAGGTTTCATGTCAACTAAATCGCTCCCGATATGGTCGGACTAGTACCTTAATGGTTCCCGGAATGTACCCGATCTGCATCCGGCAAAGGACCAACAAAGTCGATAACGGGGAGGGTACTTATCGCTACAACAACAACATTATTTACCTTCTGATTTTCATTCATACGTATGTGCATTTTTAAATAATAAAAAAAATGTTATATTATTCTAATAGATAGCATCTCGGCCGGGTTGCGATTCAGCTCAGAATATGCCAAAATCAGAGGAAATCTACAACTAAATGCAGATTCACGTGTCATTTGCCAAGGATACAAGGAACTTTACAAGCAACATGCTTTGGAATACGGTACCAAACTGGTTGGATGTATTTCCCTAAAAAGGGTGGAACTACGCATCTTGGTTTGCCAGTATTTGCTTCGATAATTTATATTGATTCGTAGTGATTAAAAATTGCATTAGTAGATAATGTAATGTGAATTAAAATTGAATAGGTAGCCGGAGCAAAAAAGGCAACTGATCGGCATGTAACTGTTATTTACGTGGCGCCACCGGGAGCTGCTGCTGCTATCCCACAAGCATTAGAAGCAGAAATGGCTTTGATTTTTTGTATCACCAAAGGTGTGCCATAACATGATATGGTTCGCGTTAAGCACACTCTCTTAAGGCAAAAAAAAAAATTGCGTCTAGTCAGGCCGGATTGTCCAGGAATCATCGCACCAGAAAGGGTAAGTAAAGTTTGAAGTTCATGAGAAAACCAATTAATTTTTTTAATTAGCGTTTGGAGAGAAAAATACATATGAATGTATGCATAGAACTGCATAGAAGGGGAGGCATAAATTAATTATTATCAGTAGATTTCCAAGATTTTTGTCATTTTCCCTGCATCGCAGTTGTCATTACATTGCGTTAAGAGGGGACATCAACACCTTACTACCCACAGCCAGTTAAAATTTTTGTAAATTTTGCTCTTTTCATCACTGTTTCAAAACGTGGAAAGTTATATATCGAGCACTCCATGGAGAATGGTACATTTTAGCAGACTTTCGCATTGCCGGCATTATTAATATTCAATCCCTAGAAGGTTTAATGTA
The DNA here is from genome assembly GCF_040869045.1 of Eurosta solidaginis. NCBI lineage: Eukaryota > Metazoa > Arthropoda > Insecta > Diptera > Tephritidae > Eurosta > Eurosta solidaginis. The sequence continues at coordinate 160,548,385 of NC_090321.1, read as the reverse complement.
GTCATATCAATAGTTCCCGCGATGGTGGGGCTAGTACCACAATGGTGCTTGTTACCGGAACGTAGATTGATAGATAATTTATTGAGGATTGCACAGTGACTTGCACATCTCCTTCACAGCACCTCATCCTAGCCAACTTCCTTGATGAACCCCAGCAGTGTTCTTTGCTTGAGTGATTAAATGTGGTAATGCTCTGGCCATGGTGAGCCCATAAACTTAGCCCTACGTCTTGAAATTGCGCCGCAATATAGAAGGATATGGTCCACCGTCTGCTGATCCATCACAAAATCGGTATGTGTTGTTCGATATTATACCCAGCTTTTGCATGTGACTGTTCAGTCTACAGTGTCTTGTAAGAATAGCCGTTGGGGTTCTTAGGTTATCTTTTTGAGAGGCCTATTAATGCCCTATATCGAGTTGTGCTGTAACCCCCTTACAGTAACTTAGATTGACTCAGGCCTGGCATATTGCGCCAGTGTTCTCTCTTTTCCCTCCCTTCTGCTAATAAATGCCCCTGTGGGCCAACTGGCAGGAACGGCTCGGGATCGATGGGTCATGCAGTTGCTGCCTCTCTTTCCGTGTTGTCCGCCTGCTGTTGTTGTAGAAGCAGTGCTTCGCCCCATCCAATAGGTGCGACCGATCACAAATTGTCATCAATGTCCTCTAACGGGAGTCCAAAGAAACTTTCTGTTTCAACAGGGGTGGACCATAACGAGAGGAGTGTTAGAGGCGTTGGTTCCACAATACAGTTAAAGAGATGGTTGGTGACATGTGGGGACACATTACAAGCAGTACAATGTTTTGTATGTCGGGGTTGATTCTGGATAGGTAAGAGTTTAACCTGTTACGTTATCCAGCTCGAAGTTGAGCTAGAGTGACTACTCTCGTTTCCCTAGGGAGAGTGCGTTCCTCCTCTGCTAGTTTTGTTCTTTGAGTACAGGAATCACCGGCATAGAGGTCCGACGCCTGTTTTTGGAGTTCACTGAAGACATGCTTGTGTTTTTTAGCTTCATACGGCTGTGTTATCAGGTGCCGTATTTCCTCATAATGTAATGAGGCCGTGAACAACAAGAGCCACAAAAGATTTATAAAAGTTACGAGGACGCTGGATTTTGGAATCTAGCCCAGAGCAACCTGTCCGATGCAACCATCCCTTGCACGTGAAACACTGACAAGAGTATTTATTTTTTTAATTTAATTTATTTATTATTACGGCTGTTTAGGCCTAAAACTTAAACTACTAAGTACAATGCATTGTTATAATCACTTATTTCTATTGAATATGCTGTTGGAATGCCATGTGATTCCGATCAGCATATTTACTAGCGTGACAAAGGGACGAGTCTGGGAGCCACTCATTACGACGTTTCCAATCCTCCAGTGCTCCCAGCTTAAGGCAACAAAATTTGGAACTGATATTTTTCAATTATATGTGTATTTTAAGCTGTCGGAATGTATTAGTCTCCGATCAATGCAGCTAAACATGTTGTTGGATGTTGGAAATTGAAAATAACCCCTCAACTTTGTTTATTAAAGACGCTGTCGGAATGCATGAAGATTCCGATTAGCACAGCTCAACATATAATGGGAGGTTGAAAAGGACGTGTTTCCAATCCCCCCTGTTGCAACTTTTATTTGGCCTTATTTTCGTTATTTTTGTTACACATTATATAATTTTATTGTTATATTAATGATGTCGGAATGCGAGTGATTCCGATCAGCAACAGTAAATACCAGCTGGAAATACCGAATTCCAGCGAAATTAGTTGTTGGAACTATCTGGAGTTACAGGTGGCCACCGATTTTCTTTTCCTTAGGGCCGGATGCATTGTATTTTGCTGCTACCAATATTACCATTCCCTTTTCGCGCTCCAGTATCGGTATATCATGTAAAAAAATAAAAGAAAAAAAAACTTTATCTTATTGGAAGGGTTTTACAATGCTCCAATAAACTTTTTTTAAAAGTATTGAAGTTATTACTACTTTTTATGTGATTAGGAAGTTCATTGAAATATTTCAGGCCCTTATACATATATATGACCGTCCTAAAAAGATTCTTTTCCGACAAACGCAGCAAACCCATTTCTCAGTACTGGGGTCAGGAGAAGGACCCGGATTGGGGTCGATACCTTTTCGGAAGAGGAGAGTATGGCGCAGACCCGCTGCAAGGATCTGCTGGGAGGTTGACAATTTGTGGGAGAGACGCAACAAATTAAGCATTGAGTCCGCCTGCTCATTGCCCTCCACTCCCCTGTGGCCTAGGACCCAGGCCAACAGTACTACGTTGTGTGCTCCTAATTGATTCAGCTTTTCTACGCACTGAAGAACCAGTGCTGACTTTATTTCGAATGCCGCAAATGCCTTTAGTGGAACCTGACTGCCTGACTGAGTATGGCAATTGTTTCATTGGGGTATCAACGCTGAAGGTTCAGCTTAGCGCACTGAGCAAGATGGCCTTTATAGTAATGACGAAATTGATGCATGCCGAAAGGGAGCGCAGAGAAATGCGCATACGAAGTAGTGGCGACTAAATCGCCTTCCCCCCCTAACGTTATGCCTAACGGCGGTCCCACGGGGTGCGGACAAATGAACAGGATTAACCTGGTTTCATTGGGCCACTTGAGGGTAGTGCGCTGCCACAACGTCCAATAAAAAAAGACAAGTTCCGTCGTGCCTGGTGCTGTTGGGTGAGCGGCCAGACAGCAGGGTGCAACAAATGCACCTTTCAGGGGAAAATAAGATGTAGCAAACGAGTATATTCTGTATCATATGATCAACTTGGAGACAACCAAACGTTTATTTTCCTGTCCAAAACAGAACTGGTGCACGCACTGCTGCTAAAGAAGGATAGGCGTAGCCATATCAATTCGTTCCCGGGTTAGTCGGGGAAAGCAATTTTAGCATTAATTTGTCCTTTTCAATTTGAACATCCATTCAAGAACTTCGCATAATAGATTAAACAGTCATCTGTATTTATTTGTTATTATAGCACGTCTAATTAATTTACTTCGTAACATAAATCAATTGTCCCTTGTTATAATTTTATGTTCTCTATGAATGCAACAGCAAAGTATCTTTGGGTACCCATGCCAACGGAAGATGCATAGGCATGGTGGAGGTTCATTTGAAGTTACTTTACCAGGTCCTGATTCTAGTTATCTGAAATTTCTCTTGTGCCTTTTGCCTCTCAGAAAAGAGCTGTGTGTGAAGCCCTATTTATGGAACACTTTTCGGCTTATATTAAAAACTTTTAATCTATTCTTACTGATATGAGTTTCTTTTTCATTCTAGGTAATTTGATTTTGACGATGTGAGGATAGAAATATCCCAAATATTCCAGCTGTGGCTGTAAGAACATACATTTGCTCAAATTAGAAGAAAACTGCACGGTTGAGCACATCCAGTACCTAAGTTTTTTTACAAGGAGGAACACCACACTACTTTCACGGGGATGTAGCCACCGATCACGTTGTTGGAAGAGCTTATTTTAAATATGTTATTCATAAACACTGATTCTAATATTTTGTTTTGGTTTTTACTATAGAGTCAACCTGTTATATAAGCAATGTCAGCTATGCCTGTAACTTAAGCGCCTTCAGATGTAATAGTTACCGCGGACGCGGTCACAGGAGTAGTTCACTACGTGGGGATTACACTAATCAAGGACTTTCAATTTCGGAAGGTTTTCCAGCATCATAACAATACCAACAATATGTGCAATCACCCGAATAAATTGTACAACAAACGTTAACACCACATCATCAGCCAGCAACAACAACAATCGCAACAAGTTGAAACTTCTAAACAATTAATGACTAGTGAACCACCAACATATCCGCAATATGCGCAAACATCAACACCAACATATGTCGCCTACTTTGCAACACGGTGAAGATGGCCAAGGCCATTCTTATTCTAATACTGATAAAGGCGAACCATTGGCAAATTTAAAAACTCAAACAGACCACGAAAAATGTAGATGATGGTATTAATTCTAGTACGGATAGTAAAGAATTTAAACCTAGGAAAAAAGCTAAACTTGATAAAAACTTAACCGAAGAGTACAATGTTTCTAATTCTAATACTAAGGAAGATGAACCTTTGATAAATATGAAGCTTAAAACAGAGTTATCAAAAAATGACGATGATGATAATGATGTTGATGCAAAGTTCAATGTTGAAAATGATGAAAATTATGAAACAGAATATGAAAATAGTATGTGTGTGGATTATAACCTGAAGCAAAACTGTCATATCCGGTACGACCAGAATTAGATGTTAAGAAAAGAGCCTACATAAAGAGGCTCAGTATATTTATGGAAAATTTTTCATGAGACAATGCCCAATGTATGTATTTCAATTAAATTCACCACATTGTTGGAAAAAGCATCTGAACTTTATGCATCCGTGTAGAGAAACCAGAACATTTACAATTTAAATATAACGAACGTGGTGCAAAATGTAAATTTTGTGATATTCAAGCAGCTACACCAAGCTTCAAAAAATTATTGGACCATGAGATTTCTCATATGCCTAATAGTTATTATTTAAAATGTAAATTATGCGATTGGAAGACGAAAATACATTCAAGTATGAATTTTCATTTACGTGTACAACACGCTGAAACAATTGATGTAACAACGAAAAGTTTAGAATTGACTGTTTGTCCATATTGTAATCACAATGGTATTTACACAAACACTTAATACAGGAACATGAGAAATCAGTGGATGAAAGAACATCTTTTCTATGTTTAGAATGTGGTGAACAATTTAGAACAAATACAAGTTTACGTGTACATGTTTATGAAAAGCTTGCTCATTGTACACCACAAGATTTGAACGGAAAGATCTTGAGGGTATGGTTACACCTATGTGGCATCTACAAGCTATTTAAAATGACTAGTATGGAATGAATCCGGATATGGAAGAAAACGGAGGTGACGAAATGAATCACCATGCTTCTTTGGATTCTGGTGATACTCCTGACATGCTTCCTCATTTCGCTACGTCTGATGTTACTATACCTACCAAACTAATATGACTCTGCAAACTGATGAGCAACACTACCAGCGCAGGAAAAATAAGAACTTTAAAACAAGGTTTCGGAAAGGGAACGACTATGAATAGACGTTAATGTATTTATATAGTTTATAAATATAAAAATTCATATATGTAAAGTTCACTAGAGTAATAAGGAAATAATTTAAATTGTAAAAAAACATTGTATATATGAATAATTTATAATTAAATATTATCTGAACATAAAGGACGCATTTCATTCATAGAAAAAGCGATTTGACAGAAGGTAACCGATACGGGTAACGATAGGCCAGTTACCCGTGTTGTTATTGTTACATATGTTTTGGTTAGCGATAACGAAAACAAACCTAATGAAGTAACTTAAAAATGTAAATAATATCGAGCGAGATGGAATGTCGAAAACACAATAGGTAAGAACGAGAAAGCGAGTCACACGTACCCTATTTTGAGAGAGCGCATGCGTTACCTTTTTCCCGACAGCAATGTAAAAGTCATTAAGACGATAATTGGTGACCAAGTTATTGGTAACGATTAAGTAATCGATTAGGTAACGGGTACCTGTCTTGTAGGGTCGTCGCTCTCACGCAAATATTTTTAATAAACTCATCTTGTTGTTGTTGTTGTAGCAATGCTCGCCCTACCTAATAGCCGCGACCGATCACAAATTGTCATCAATATCCTCTAACGGGAGTCCAAGGAAACTTGCCGTTTCAACAGGGTGGAACATAAGGAAAGGGGTGTTAGAGGCGTTGGTTCCACATTACAATTAAAGAGATGGTTGGTGTCATGTGGGGACACATTGCAAGCGGGGCATACATTTTGTATGTCGGGGTTAATTCTGGATAGGTAAGAGTTTAACCTGTTACAGTATCCAGAACGAAGTTGAGCAAGAGTGACACGCGTTTCTCTGGGGAGTATGCGTTCCTCTTCCGCGAGTTCTTGATATTTTTCTTCAAGTACTGGATTCACCGGGCAATTCCCGAAATAAAGGTCCGACGCCTGTCTATGGAGTTCACCAAGGACCGGCTTGTGTTTTTTCGCTTCATACGGCTGGGTTCTCAGGTGCCGTATTTCTTCAAAATGCTTACGGAGATGACTCCTTAGGCCCCTAGGCGGTGCTGGTTCGTCAATGAGATGTCTGTTGGGATGCCCAGGTTTCTGGGTATTCAACAGAAACTGTTTGGTCAGCATCTCATTTCTCTCCCTGATGGGGAGTATTCTCGCCTCATTATCCAGATGGTGTTCTGGGGACATAAGAAGACAGCCCGTGGCGATTCTGAGAGCAGTATTTTGGCAGGCCTGTAGTTTCTTCCAGTGGGAAGTTTTTAGGCTTGGCGACCATATGGGTGACGCGTAGCACGTAATCGGCTGGCTAATTGCTTTGTATGTGGTCATGAGCGTTTCTTTATCTTTTCCCCAGGTACTGCCAGCAAGGGATTTGGGGATTTTATTACGGCTCTGAATTCTCGGAACAATTGCGGTTGCGTGCGCACCAAAATGTAGATCCTGATCAAACGTCACACCCAAGATTTTGGGGTGTAGGACAGTCGGTAGAGTAGTGCCATCGACGTGGATGTTCAATATGGTCGACATTTGGGGCGTCCATGTTGTAAATAAGGTCGCGGAAGATTTAGTCGGTGACAATGCCAGGTTTCGCGAGGCGAAAAAACTGGAGAGATCAGGGAGTTAGCCGTTTATTTTATTGCATAGCTCATCGATCTCTGGGCCTGGGCCTGTGGCCATTATTGTGCAGTCATCGGCGTAGGAAACGATTGTGACTCCTTCCGGTGGTGAAGGTAGCTTAGATATGTAGAAATTAAACAAAGGTGGGGATAGGACACCACCCTGTGGCACCCCTTGTTTAATTCTCCTTGGTTTTGATGTTTCGTTTCTGAATTGCACCGATGCCTGCCGACCACCCAGATAATTTGCGGTCCACCTTTTAAGACATGGGGGAAGGGTAGACCCTTCCAGGTCGTGCAGTAATGAGCCATGGTTGACCGTATCAAAGGCTTTTGATAGGTCTAGCGCTACGAGTACTGTTCTATGGTGGGGGTATTGATTCAAACCGCAATTTATCTGGGTGCTAATGACATTTAGCGCGGAGGTATTGCTATGGAGTTTTCTGAAGCCATGCTGATGAGGGGCTACCTGCAAATGTGCTTGGAAATAAGGGAGCAAAATGGCTTCAAGCGTCTTTGCCACTGGCGATAGGAGAGATATCGGACGATATGACTCACCTACGTTAGCTGGTTTCCCAGGCTTTAGTAGCGGGACCACCTTGGCCATTTTCCATTTCTCGGGTATGGCAAAGGTGGAGAGAGACAGGTTGAAGACATGCGCTAAATATTTGAAACCCTATTTCCCTAGGTTTTTAAGCATCGGCATGGCTATGCCGTCTGGGCCCACTGCTTTGGATGGTTTAGCGCGACCAATGGCGTCCTCAACCTCTCTAGCGGTGATGGTGATTGGTGACGCGCTGAATTTGTGTTTATGTGCTTGTCTCGCGCATTTTTCGCATCCAACAGCACCTTATCGCCAAAGGCGATGGAAACTTTGTCTTTGTGCTTAGTCGGATTCGATAGGGACTTTACGGTGGACCAAAGTTTACCTACACCGGTAGAGAGGTTACAACCTCTTAGGTGCTCTTCCCATTTCGCCCGCTTGTGTTCGTCCACAAGCAATCTGATGCATTGGTTTATATCCCTTATTTGGGGGTCGTCTGGATCAAGCTGTCTTATAAGGTCGCGTTCCCTCGCTAAGCTCGCGGCCTCCGCCGGGAAGTGGGGCCGGATTTCGGGAATTCTCCCGGCGGGAATGAAATGTGCCGAGGCGGATTCAATGACCTTACGGAAGGCACGCTCCCCTTGGCGGGCATCAGTCGGGATAGGGAAGGCAGCAAAGCTGCTGTCTGTTGCAGATTTATATTCTTCCCACTTTCCTTTTTTGAAGTTTATGAAAGTGCGTTTTTCGGTGACGATGAAGTCGGCGGTACGCTCCAACGAAATAAGTATGGGCAGGTGGTCGGATGCCAATGTTACCATCGGCTGCCAGTTGACGCAGTTTACGAGTTCTGCGCTCACGATTGAGATATCTGGCGAGCTATGACAGCTTCCTACCACACGTGTGGGGCGTCCCCGTTTATTGTGCAGAACGTCGTTTCTTCTATTTGATACGCCAACATCTCACCCCTACTGCCCGCCCGCAAGTTTGAATGCCATAGGTCGTGATGGGCATTGAAATCGCCTAAGGTAATGCGATTGTTGCCAGTGAGTAAGGCCTTGATTTTAGGGCGGTATCCACTGGGGCAACAGGTGACAGGAGAGATGTAGATGTTGATGATTTCTAGATTTGCATCGCCTGACCGGACAGATAGGCCTTGACGTTCTAAGACATTGTCCCTGCGGTCGATGCCAGGATCAAATATATGATATTGCACAGAGTGGTGTATAATAAACGCGAGGCCGCCTCCATTTCCGCTCTCGCGGTCCTTCCTGTGGACATTATACCCAGAGCAGGTCTGCAATGCAGATCTTGCTGTGAGTTTAGTCTCTTGAATCGCAGCAATGCGGATGTTGTGCCGCTTCATGAAATCGACTATCTCCGTAATCTTCCCAGTTAGTCCATTACAGTTTAACTGCAGAATTCTGAAGTGCATGAGGGGTGACGCCGCCACTCTAGGGGTAAGTGACGGGTGACCACGCCTAGGTTTTGGAAGGCCAGGACGCAATTGCTGTTGTGGCCTTGGGACTGGGCGCCCTTGGGCAAGTATTGGGGTACCCGGATGATTTGGGTTTGCGACCTGGCAACATGGCGCGATGAAACCCGTCGAGGGGTTGCCGTCGCGGAGACCAGAACACCTAGGAAAGTGGCACCACCCAAGGCAGGAGCTGCATTGAGTGGATGTCGCAAACCTATATATTCTGTGCTGGCAGACGGTGCAAACGGAGGTAGGGACTAAGAGTCTGTTTCCCTGACCTGCACTATTGCTGCCAGAAAAGAGGGGGGGAGAAGAAGACGGGGGCAGGGGCTAATGCTCAGCATTGCTACCAGCTCTACTACGAAGGTAGTAGTTATGAGTGGTATCAGCTGTTTGAGTTGTTGGCGCCGTGGGGCGCGAGCAGCAGCGGGTACTTGTTGTGGCTTGCTGAGCAGCGAGGCTGCTGGAAGGTAGTGGGGAGGGGGGGGGGCTTAGGCGTAGACTACGGGACGCCCTTGGGCGTGAGCAGCAAGGAGCCACAAAAGATTTATAAAAGTTACGTGGACGTGGGGTTTTGGGATCAAGCCCAGAACAACCTGTCCGATGCAACCATCCCTTGCACGAAGCACGCTGAACAGAGTATGACCGTCCTAAAAAGATTCTTTTCTGGCAAATGCAGCAAAACCATTTCTCAGGACCGGGGTCAGGAGACGGACCCGGATTGGGTTCGATACCTTCCCGGAGTAAGAGAATATGTAGCAGTCCTGCTGCAAGGAGCTGCTGGGAGGATGACAATTTGTAGGAGGGACGAAACAAATTAAATGGGTCACACTGAAATGACCGTCCTTGGTCGGGAAAAATCCCGAGTCGCTCCGGTACATAGAACCGACTGCCTTGGGAAGCGAATAAACTCATCTGTCAGCGCACGATGCTGCATCAAAAATCGTATGTGTTGGGCCCTTCAGTTGTGTTTGTGATCTCGCACAATGGTGATGTCGTCACTGCTATATTGTAGAGTAAAGCGGCAGTTACTCACGAACGTACGTACAAAAAACATGTCAGCTGATACGACCTATCTTATGAGTGTGCAATGTAAACGAAAACTCACCGACGGTCAACGCACGTTCGTACGTAGGTCGGAACTTAGAAATCAAAACAATTTGATTTTTTTCGTAAGAACGGGTCAGCTGATCGCTCTCTCACAAGACAGAGTTGCCTGTTAAATATTTGGTGTGCTATGTTTGGACAAATTGCAGTTATTATACAAAAATGCCTAATGATTGTTTAAAATTTTGTTGAATTATCCTAAAATTATTATATAAAATTGGAGGTTACAAATAAATGAACTACAAATTCTTATTCAGTATTTGTTTCTGCCATTTGCACAATGAAAAATTGTAATTCCAAAAGTTAATGTTTGCATAAGCATGCATGCAAACTGGTCAGTGGCAACAGTGCTTTGCTGTAAACAATACACACACAAATATGTTATGTACATGTACACAGATACACATTGATTCCTACGGGCTTGAGCGTTCGGTTAAACGTACGTACGGCACAAGTCGGTGGGTAACTGCCGCTTAAACCCACTAATTTTCAACGTTACGGTAACCACATTTTGCAATACATATGTTGTCATAATTGTCATTAATTTAGTTAAGACTTCGTTTTTGTGTTTATAACATTTGTTTTAAGTGTAATTGTTTACTAACGCAGTGAAAATGGCAACTTATTGCAATCAGCATTGGCTGCTTTCTCACATACGAAACTCCTTCATTTCAACTGACGAATCGGGGATGTGTGAGACGGTGATGCTCAGTGACGACATGCCGAAACATTTTTTGCGTAAATATCAGGCAAATGATAAAAGCCAAAGCAGGCAGCAAAACAACAAATCCATTGGCAGTAAGCCGCAATCTCAACATACATTAGATTTGCCTCTACAGGAGGTGGACTTTGTGTGCTATCCGGGACTTGATCAAAGTGATGATGAAGATATGGATTTAACGACACAGTCATTCGAAATTCAAATGTTCCCAGAAATAGGAGCACATCGCTTTCGTTCAAATACTGCACAAAAGCTTGAAAAGATGGATTTAGCACGCAGAAAGGCAGCCAAAATAAAGAGTGTAAATTATGATGACGATGTTGTTCCACCAGAGCGAAGTGATTTTTTTGTAAAGAAAGCAATAAGTCATCCGGTGCTTCAGAATGGCAGTACCAATCAGGGAAGATTTGACAAAGGTGTTGATGTAACTGATGATGCAGGAGGTGATAGCGGTACCGCATCAACAATAAAAAGTAAACTCGCTCTACAATTAGCGAATAGTCCCAAACAAGCTCAAAATAAATTTATGGAATATGCACGATTTGATGGCACTTATATGACAGGAATACAAACGAAAAGCATACATGTCTTTCTAAGTATGCTGCCGGATAGAGATCGTAACTATCCAATAAAAATTTGCGTACTAGCCAGCGCAAAGATAATTGAGGTAAGTTGGAGCTTTGACATGTTTGCTAGGTGTGCTAATATTTCTCAACATATAATTAGGTAATTGGCCTTGTATGTTACAAAGCAACAATACAGTACCCCGAGATTCCGTTAAAATCAATTAGGCATTATGCTTTATACATGAAGGAAGATGGTATGGAAGACTTTCCACCACTTGATAACAGGGAACCTTGTTCCAAGTTTGGCTTTTCTCATCTAAAATTGGCGGAACGTAGGCCATTGGCTCAAGTAATACGCGTTGATTATGCCAACAATTTAGCAACAAAATCTATGACATCTGAAGATGACAAAGCGAGAGTGGCAGCGGCGGCTGTACGCTCTATACAAGAAATATATCCAAAAAATGGCGAAGGAGGTGATGAAGGCGACTCTAACTGTCTTACTATAAGTAACAATGATGATTATGAAGAACGTCTTATGACTCATAATGATATGTTGGAAGCACCTATGTATCGTACATATCGTCTAAACATAATCGAAAAACCTTTCTTTAAAACGGAAGTAACACTTGGGATTTCAGGTGATCGAATCGAAATTGACCAACATAAGAACGCCAAATTTTGGAGTAAACAAAAGGCTGTCACCTATACAATTGATGCCGTCGCATATTGTGAAATAATCGAGAAGCGCAATTTAAAGGCAACGCTTCGCATATGGCTTAAGTCTTCCTCTTCGTCGTCCACAATTAGCAGTAGAACGAACTCAGACTTAAAGTCAACCACACATAATACTGATACCGGGATTGGTGGTGGCGTACCAACTTCACATTCACCTAGTAATACAGATCATCACGTACATGTTTCATCACCCTTTGGTATTTTTTCAACTAGCTCAAGTTGTGTCGGTAATGCCTCAAATCATCATAATTCTCATATGCGTTTTAAGCATTACGACTTTGAAGCAGATTCTCACACTGCCGAACATATTCTTAATAAATTAAGTTGCATTTTAAAAATGAAATCCAGTGAGGTTCGGCGTGAATTCCTACAATCAAGGGAACGAAAACTGGAAAGAAGTCAAGCGAAGAAACATTTGAAGATGTAGTATCTACGTTTGTACTGGCACTATTTTCGTCAGATATGGATTCTTGTGTTATCGAAAGCAGCAAGCAGTACGAAATGAATTCGCAGTATAAGTCGGCAAATGTCCATTTTGAGTAATCATGTTACTTAAATTATTATTATTATTTTTAGTTATACAAAATAAGAAGAAAGGCTTTTTTTACTGGTACAACAACAATGATTTACTTAAATTTCAAGTTAACATTAAAAATGTGAAAGCATTGATCAATAATTTAATATTATTTAAATGCGTTATCCGCTATACGCGCAAATATGACACAATGGGGCATTCTATATTATTGCAGTAGGGGCGAACCAAAAATTATGTAACTCTCATTTTTTTGCTTTTTGGCACGTAAACCCCTTCCTGGCCAGCAAATTATTAATAAAAAAAAATTTGCTTCTAGTCGATTTATGTTCCAGATAGATATAAAAAGATACGGAATAGCGATATCTAACCTCATATGAGATCACGACAAGTTGCCAATCAAAAAAACAGGCGATCGCATTTAAATGGCATATCCCTAACCCTATTCCTTTAACTGTGCTTAAAGTGCTACTTACAACTAGGATTTTTCCGGAATGAATTATGCTACAAAACTATTCTCCGAAAAATTCCCTTAGGGCAGCTTAAGAAAAGAAAATTTTAGGTTTGAGTACGGAATGCTATAGAAAAAGTATCCAACAACCTTGCATTTTATTTACAGACCAAAATTTTACTTGATTTAAAAAAGAAGAAGTTAAGGTAACGTTTTACAAGACGATGCACCACCTAATTTTTATCAAAAATTATCAAAGGTGGTATCAAAAGACGCGTTTCGACCCCCGTTTTTAGAATCTGAAAGCGAAAATTTAAATTTTTATTTCTGTCAGAAGATATAAGCAAAAAATCGGTTCAAATTTTCATGTGGTTGTTGTTTCTTTGCCAGATTTGTTGTACACACACACACACTAATGCCGAAAGGTATTATAAGCGCATTTAGTTTTGATCCCCAAACCGGTGTCGGACCCACCCAGGGTAATTTTTTATAAGCGCGACCGAAGGCCGCCAACGCAGAAAGGTGTTCTATGCAAAAAAACTATGGATCGGGCCCCATATTTCGGACCCTCCCGGGGTCATTTTATGGTTATTTGTAAATTACTTTCGACAGAAATAAAATTTTTGACTTCCGCTTTCGGATTCTTAAAGCGGAGGTCGAGACTCGTATTTTGATACCACTGTTGATAATTTTTGATAAAAATTAGGTGGTGCACCGTCTTGTAAAACGTTACCGAAGTTAAAATATTATTGTGTTGTCGAGGAACAAAAGTTTGCAATTGGTTGGGTATTTTTCTATGTATATCATTCCTAACTCGAACCTCAAGATCTAAACTTCATTTATCTAGCGACCCTCAGTAAATTTTTTTCTGGAATATTTTTGTAGAATAATTTATTACGCAAACACAGAAATCCCGACAAGACACAATCCAGACATAGCAAAATCTCGACATAACGAAATCCCGACAACACAATATCCCGACAACTCAAAATCCCGACAGCACATAATCCACACAAATTTACTAAAATTTCGTTATTAAACAAATTTTAGTTGAAATTGTTAGAAGAATAATAGAAAATTATAAAATTATTATTCTTTCTAAATTTTATTCAGATTATGAAATTACAAGTCAACGTAAATGAGAAAATTAATTAAGAGAAAACTTAATGCAAATATATATATGTAGTAAATAATATAAGAAATATGACTTTATTGTAGACGCAAACGTATTGCTAAATTTTTTAAAAAATCTTCTTAGAATAATTATCTTTTTCAAAAAGTAATGTTGTTGTTGTTGTAGCAATGCTCGCCCCATCTAATAGCCGCGACCGATCACAAATTGTCATCAATATCCTCTAACGGGAGTCCAAGGAAACTTGCCGTTTCAACAGGGGTGGCCCATAAGGAAAGGGGTGTTAGAGGCGTTGGTTCCACATTACAATTAAAGAGATGGTTGGTGTCATGTGGGGACACATTGCAAGCAGGGCATACATTTTGTATGTCGGGGTTGATTCTGGATAGGTAAGAGTTTAACCTGTTACAGTATCCAGAACGAAGTTGAGCAAGAGTGACACGCGTTTCCTTGGGGAGTATGCGTTCCCCTTCTGCGAGTTCTGGATATTTTTCTTCAAGTACTGGATTCACCGGGCAATTCCCGACATAAAGGTCCGACGCCTGTCTATGGAGTTCACCAAGGACCTGCTTGTGTTTTTCCGCTTCATACGGCTGGGTTCTCAGGTGCCGTATTTCCTCAAAATGCTTACGGAGATGACTCCTTAGGCCCCGAGGCGGTGCTGGTTCGTCAATCAGATGTCTGTTGGGATGCCCAGGTTTCTGGGTATTCAACAGAAACTGTTTGGTCAGCATCTCATTTCTCTCCCTGATGGGTAGTATTCTCGCCTCATTATGCAGATGGTGTTCTGGGGACATAAGAAGACAGCCCGTGGCGATTCTGAGAGCAGTATTTTGGCAGGCCTGTAGTTTCTTCCAGTGGGTGGTTTTTAGGCTTGGCGACCATATGGGTGACGCGTAGCACGTAATCGGCTGGCTAATTGCTTTGTATGTGGTCAAGAGCGTTTCTTTATCTTTTCCCCATGTACTGCCAGCAAGGGATTTGAGGATTTTATTACGGCTCTGAATTCTTGGAACAATTGCGGTTGCGTGCGCACCAAAATGTAGATCCTGATCAAACGTCACACCCAAGATTTTGGGGTGTAGGACAGTCGGTAGCGTAGTGCCATCGACGTGGATGTTCAATATGGTCGACATTTGGGGCGTCCATGTTGTAAATAAGGTCGCGGAAGATTTAGTCGGTGACAATGCCAGGTTTCGCGAGGCGAAAAAACTGGAGAGATCAGGGAGATAGCCGTTTATTTTATTGCATAGCTCATCGATCTTTGGGCCTGGGCCTGTGGCCATTATTGTGCAGTCATCGGCGTAGGAAACGATTGTGACTCCTTCCGGTGGTGAAGGTAGCTTAGATATGTAGAAATTAAACAGAAGCGGGGATAGGACACCACCCTGTGGCACCCCTTGCTTAATTCTCCTTTGTTTTGATGTTTCGTTTCTGAATTGCACCGATGCCTGCCGACCACCCAGATAATTTGCGGTCCACCTTTTAAGACATGGGGGAAGGGTAGACCCTTCCAGGTCTTGCAGTAACGAGCCATGGTTGACCGTATCAAAAGCTTTTGATAGGTCTAACGCTACGAGTACTGTTCTATGGTGGGGATATTGATTCAAACCGCAATTTATCTGGGTGCTAATGACATTTAGCGCGGAGGTAGTGCTATGGAGTTTTCTGAAGTCATGCTGATGAGAAGCTAGCTGCAAATGTGCTTGGAAATAAGGGAGCAAAATGGCTTCAAGCGTCTTTGCCACTGGCGATAGGAGAGATATCGGACGATATGACTCACCTACGTTAGCTGGTTTCCCAGGCTTTAGTAGCGGGACCACCTTGGCCGTTTTCCATTTCTCGGGTATGACAAAGGTGGAAAGAGACAGGTTGAAGACATGCGCTAAATATTTGAAACCCTCTTTCCCTAGGTTTTTAAGCATCGGCATGGCTATGCCGTCTGGGCCCACTGCTTTGGATGGTTTAGCGCGACCAATGGCGTCCTCAACCTCTCTAGCGGTGATGGTAATTGGTGACGCGCTGAGTTTGTGTTTATGTGCGTGTCTATTGGCTCTCCGTCTATCTTTGTCGACCGTAGGATGCATTATATATTGTCGGCAGAAAGCGCTTAGGTGCTCTTCCCATTTCGCCCGCTTGTGTTCGTCCACAAGCAATCTGATGCGTTGGTTTATATCCCTTATTTGGGGGTCGCCTGGATCAAGCTGTCTTATAAGGTCGCGTTCCCTCGCTAAGCTCGGGGCCTCCGCCGGGAAGTGGGGCCGGATTTCGGGAATTCTCCCGGCGGGAATGAAATGTGCCGAGGTGGATTCAATGACCTTACGGAAGGCATCAGTCGGGATAGGGAGGGCAGCAAAGCTGCTGTCTGTTGCTGATTTATATTCTTCCCACTTTCCTTTTTTGATGTTTATGAAAGTTCGTTTTTCGGTGACGATGAAGTCGGCGGTACGCTCGAACGAAATAAGTATGGGCAGGTGGTCGGATGCCAATGTTACCATCGGCTGCCAGTTGACGCAGTTTACGAGTTCTGCGCTCACGATTGAGATATCTGGCGAGCTATGACAGCTTCCTACCATACGTGTGGGGGCGTCTCCGTTTATTGTGCAGAACGTCGTTTCGTCTATTTGATCCGCCAACATCTCTCCCCTACTGTCCGCCCGCAAGTTTGAATGCCATAGGTCGTGATGGGCATTGAAATCGCCTAAGATAATGCGATTGTTGCCAGTGAGTAAGGCCTCGATATTAGGGCGGTATCCACTGGGGCAACAGGTGACAGGAGGGATGTAGATGTTGATGATTTCTAGGTTTGCATCGCCTGACCGGACAGATAGGCCTTGACGTTCTAAGACATTGTCACTGCGGTCGATGCCAGGATCAAATATATGATATTGCACAGAGTGGTGTATAATAAACGCGAGGCCGCCTCCATTTCCGCTCTCGCGGTCTTTCCTGTGGAAGTAATGTTTTTAAACAGTTTTTTTTTTTTTCATTAGAGCGTCTTTTTGGTTGTTTTTCACCCACGTTTACATTTTCAATTTTTGTTTCAACTGTTATTTGTTCTTTAATTAAGTTCTCAACTAAATTATAAATATTTGTTTTTGCATGACCAATTAAAGCAAAAAGTCTTCTATGCCAGACTTCGAGATTGTTTTGAGTTCTAGGGAGATTAAATAATACGTTATCATATACTGACCAAAATTTTGGCAAATAAATGGGTGCAAGAGCTTTATTTCCTCGTTTTTATGCTTTTCCATATATATAGTTGACTTCTAAAAATTTTGCTAATTTCAAATAATCTTTGCTCCCATTGTTAATAGCTTCAAAATATTCTGGAATCTCATCAGCGGGAACAAAAGCAAGAGCCTTTAGTTGTTTTATTTGAAGTGCAAAAACCTCATCTGTTCCATATTTCCTTTCCAGTTTCTCTTTTTGAACCCTACGCCATAATATCTTGCCAAAATGAAAAAAACAACCTTTATATTTGGCATCGGGAAAATATGATGGAAAAACTTTAACGCCTACTCTTTCAAACTCAGAAAGAATAAGGTTGGGCTGAAGGGTAATGTTATGGCTTGAAGAAACATTTAAGAGTTCATTTACGAACTCAAAATAGCACTGCTCGGTCTTCTCCGACATTAAACAATAAACTAATGGAACTATTTCATTGCAGCTATGGCAACCAATACGCCCTTGAATGGTAAAAGTTGCCTTAGTAATGATGGCACAACTTTAAAATTCCCATCCATAATCCATATATTGGATTTCGACAGCAAACGTATGTTGTCGAAAGTAGCCATTAAAATGATGAACTGGCCATCAAATTTTTTCACTGACAAAATAAAAAATGATTTTTAATAATCGGGGATTGCCCATATTGCTTTTTTAAATGTATGAAAACATTTATTTGAAGCAATTTTTTAATTTTATAATTTTTTTTATTTAATAATTTGGGAAAAATTTAAACAACGTGACATCAGGACGGACAAGGCGACAGCTGTTTCGATTATACCTTGTAAATCTCTTCAAAGCCTTTTCTCCCGGGAGTGGGAGTCGAACTCGCACCCCTACGATAGTTGAAATGGTTGTAAACGCATTCAGCTACGTCATGCCTGTTTTGAAGTCTTTCCCAATTGCCTTCTTTATGCATATTTTAATCTTTTACACATTGCATACTTCGTATGCAATTATGTGTTAAAGCTATGCTTGGTACGGCGGTTTTCAAAGAAACTTTGGTTTTTGTTGCTGTTTTCGTTCTATTTATAGAACTACAACGAATTAACCAATTTTGTCTGTTTGTATGATTTTTAATAATCGGGGATTGCCCATATTGCTTTTTTAAATGTATGAAAACATTTATTTGAAGCAATTTTTTAATTTTATAATTTTTTTTATTTAATAATTTGGGAAAAATTTAAACAACGTGACATCAGGACGGACAAGGCGACAGCTGTTTCGATTATACCTTGTAAATCTCTTCAAAGCCTTTTCTCCCGGGAGTGGGAGTCGAACTCGCACCCCTACGATAGTTGAAATGGTTGTAAACGCATTCAGCTACGTCATGCCTGTTTTGAAGTCTTTCCCAATTGCCTTCTTTATGCATATTTTAATCTTTTACACATTGCATACTTCGTATGCAATTATGTGTTAAAGCTATGCTTGGTACGGCGGTTTTCAAAGAAACTTTGGTTTTTGTTGCTGTTTTCGTTCTATTTATAGAACTACAACGAATTAACCAATTTTGTCTGTTTGTATGATTTTTAATAATCGGGGATTGCCCATATTGCTTTTTTAAATGTATGAAAACATTTATTTGAAGCAATTTTTTAATTTTATAATTTTTTTTATTTAATAATTTGGGAAAAATTTAAACAACGTGACATCAGGACGGACAAGGCGACAGCTGTTTCGATTATACCTTGTAAATCTCTTCAAAGCCTTTTCTCCCGGGAGTGGGAGTCGAACTCGCACCCCTACGATAGTTGAAATGGTTGTAAACGCATTCAGCTACGTCATGCCTGTTTTGAAGTCTTTCCCAATTGCCTTCTTTATGCATATTTTAATCTTTTACACATTGCATACTTCGTATGCAATTATGTGTTAAAGCTATGCTTGGTACGGCGGTTTTCAAAGAAACTTTGGTTTTTGTTGCTGTTTTCGTTCTATTTATAGAACTACAACGAATTAACCAATTTTGTCTGTTTGTATTATTTTTAATAATCGGGGATTGCCCATATTGCTTTTTTAAATGTATGAAAACATTTATTTGAAGCAATTTTTTAATTTTATAATTTTTTTTATTTAATAATTTGGGAAAAATTTAAACAACGTGACATCAGGACGGACAAGGCGACAGCTGTTTCGATTATACCTTGTAAATCTCTTCAAAGCCTTATATAAATAAAAAATGCTTCGTTGACATATTTTAAATGCTGTGGTATTTCTAGCTCTTCAATATATTGTGAGTTCCTTAATTGCAATTTTTGTCGCGATCTATATATTTTTTGTTGTTGTGCACGCGCTGAAGGCAAATATTTTCTGCTATGTTGTTTGCACTCGGCGGTTATGGTGGAAGTTATCTGACATGGTTTTCCTATCGAATTTGACGACTTTCTCTTAAGAGAATTGGCAGCCTTACCAACATCAAGATCAGCAGCAAAGGGATCATGGCTGCGTTCCAAACTAGAATTAATTAAAGTGTGCTCTCCATTCTCATCAGTTAAGGTAGTTGCTCTTCCCATGCAGAAATTAGTCTTGCGTTTGTCACAACACCAATGCACTCTGCCATCTCGTTTGTCTACATGGTACATATAACCATTAACACAGAGCTTGATTCCTCCTTTGTTGGATTTTATAATAGTCACTTCGTCCATTACTGCTCTGTAAAAGTATTTATCCTGAATAAGTTATGAGTATGGGTTTTAGTTTGCAGGTCGTGCCATATATATTTACCTCAATTACAGCAATTACCAAAATAGCAGCTCACATTTTTTATATTATTTCTTTTTTGTAGCAAATACCAAACTAAATTTATTTCGAGAGCTTTTGAAGTAATGACATTTTTCTGATAAGTATTTATGTTAAAACCATTTTTAAAATTATAAAGTTATATACAGTGATTTAGGGTAAAGTGTAACACTAGTAACAATTTATGCGACGTGCAATAACGCCAGTGGAATCAAAGAGGGCCGCCTACGCAGAAATACTGTGGATCGCGTAGCCTGTGTTGGATCGGCTAAGGGTTATTTTTATGAAGCGCGGCCGAAGGCCGCCTACGAAGTAAAGTGTTCTACGTAGGTATACTGTGGATCGCGTAGCCGGTGTTGGATCGGCTAAGGGTTATTTAAAGTGCGGCCGAAAGCCGCCTACGCAGAAGGGTGTACTACGCAGAAGGACATCACCTTGGCGGTAGCCACGGTTATACCACACACCTGGACTTGGCATGGCGTAGCCCAGGGTTATTTTTTATAAGTGCGGCCGAAGGCCGCCTGTGCAGAAAGGTGTTCTAGGCAGAATTACTGTGCATGGCGCAGCCGGTGTTGGATCGGCTAAGGGATATCTTTATGAAGCGTGGCCGAAGGCCGCCTACGCAGATAAGTGTTCTGCGCAGACATACTGTGGATCGCGTAGCCAGTGTTGGATCGGCTAAGGGTTACTTTTATGAAGCGCGGCCGAAGGCCGCCTACGCAGTAAAGTATTCTGCGCAGATATACTGTGGATCGCAGATATACTGTTGGATCGGCTAAGCATTATTTTTATGAGTCGCTGCCGAAGGTAGCCTACGCAAAAGGGGTGCCCAAAATAATATAATAATACCGAAGATGTGTATTTTTTATGGCATCGTTTTATCACTGAGTGAAAACTGAATCCAGCTTATTCAAAAATACTGACAAAATATATAAAAAATGTTAAAGTCCCCGATTTACATGTTGTCGGGATTTTTTTGTCGGGATTTGGTCGTGTCGGGATTATGTGTTTCGGGATTTAGGGTTTCGGGATTTTGTAAGTCGGGATTAAGTTATACACCCAGCTCATTTTTGACAAATTGCATTAAAAATATAAAATTTTAAAGGCAGCCTTTCTAGCTTTAGATAGGCAATCCAAGAGTATCTAGTCAATCAGCACATTCTCTCTTCATCTCCTTCGACTTACAAATAACGTCAGATATGGCTTATGTCGTACCTCGTATTAAGAGAAAGTACTATAATGTCTGCAAACATAAGGGAACAATAGATGCATGTTTCAACGTAAACCACATTGCCTCGATGAATGTAATCCCTAAACCTTTATTATGCAGACTCCGAACAGCAGCTGTTAATGCAACAATACATTCGGAGTGTTTGCCAAACTACTACCGACGGGTGACACCGCATAGGAAAACTTTTTAAATTTTTGATGTTCCTTTGCCCGGCATTTGAGTCTGGTATCTTCGATGTGATCTGCCATTTCAGTGTAACCCCATTTAATTTGTTGCGTCCCTCCCACACATAATCTTTCTGGACAGTCACATTCTTGTCAGTGTGTCACGTGTAAGGGATAGTTGCAACCCGATGTCCACATAACTTTTACAAATCTTTTACGGTTCCTTGCCGTCTACGCCCAAGGGCGTCCCGTAGTCTGCGCCTTAGCACTTGCATCTAATGGGTTAACTGGGAAGATCACGGAGATAGTTGATTTTATGAAGCGGCATAACATCCGCATTGCAGCGGTCCAAGATACCAAACTCACGGCAAGATCGGCTTTGCAGACCTGCTCTGGGTATAACGTCCACAAAAAGATCGCGAGAGCGGAAATGGAGGCGGTCTCGCGTTTATCACCCACCACTCAGTACAATATAATATATTTGATCCCGACATCAGCCGCAGGAACAGTGTCCTGGAACGTCAAGGCATATCTGTCCGGTCAGGCGATGTAAATTTAGAAATCATCAACATCTACATCATCCTGTCACCTGTTACCCCAGTGGATACTACCCTAACATCAGCGCACTACTCACTGGCGATAATCTCATTATCTTAGGCGATTTCAATGCCCACCACGATCTATGGAATTTTAACCTACAGGCGGGCAGCAGGAGCGAGATGTTGGCGGACTAAATAGAAGAAACGACTTATAGTAGGAAGCTGTTATATAACTGGCTGTTGGGGTAAGGCGGAGGTGGCATGTGGCATGCTGGCAAGCCCCTGCTAGCTCGTCGGGTGGGGTGAGTTTTTGCTCACCAGCCTTACCTACAGTTATATAAACAAATTTGAGTTTATGCCTAGGAGAGAAACATGGGGGATAAAGAGAAAAGCTGGAAGGGAAGGCCTGTCCGTGTCAGGTGGAGTCATCCGTTAATATCCTATGTCCCTAACCCGTCTTGTCTGTCATGGTAACCTCACATCCACGTCCCCTCTTAGGCACCCGTTTAACACCTACACCAATTAGAAGTCTATCTAGCCCGACATATTATTTGGACTTCAACCCATTCAAAGCGAGACCAAACGATCCAATGACCAAATGAAGAAAACAATCAGATTTCAACTGGAAATTTTACAATTAATTTATTATATAATTAATTTAATTGAACTACAAATTCATGAAAATAAATTCAGACTAAAATTAATTGGAATCCAAAAAAATATCTATTAATCTAACTTATTACTAATACCTAACCCTGACTTCAATAAAAATAAATATTAAATACATATATGTATGTATACATCTATTTATATGCGTGTGAAGCAAAAAAAAATACAAAAAAAGGTTAAATAAAAAAAGGAATAAAATAATAAAAATTTAAACCCAAGTTATGTAATATTATTACTGTTGTGACGTTCGACCCGCGGTAAATTAAGAATCGAAAAGAAAATTTTATAAAAGTAGCGAAAACGAAAAATAGGAATTATCGCACCGCGTCTCTAGTTTCGTGAAACCTCCAAAATAAAATCTTCGCTATGGTAAGGTTGTGTTTATACATATATATGTGCAAATGTATACATAGTGTATTGTATCAGGAATGTGGTACCTTAAATATTAGCACTCACCGATCTTACCAGCAACGAAGGCGCCTGCGTCGGAGGGGGAGGGTAGCTGAAAATTCAAGAGCACATACATATGTATCATATACCTAAGATACTCTATGTTGGAAGTTTTCCAATCAACTACCGGCAATGGAAGAGGAGATATTTTGATTAGACGTTATTCGGACATGCGGTCGCGGTCCGAATCAAAGCAGAATATTCCTTCTTTTTTCTTGTGCGGACAGAAAATATTTAATTAATTTAATTAAAAAGAAAGAACAAAAAAGTGACTGAACAAAACGAGAATCGTGATTCCGTAGAGAAACACTGAAAAAGAAAAGGTAATTTAGAAGGAAAGAATGTTAACCAGATAAAAATAAAAACGAAAAAATAAAAAAAAAACTTTATGAAAACTATTGAAAATGGAAGCAAGTAAACTAAAGATTATGAGTAAAGAGAGAGTGAGTTTATCTTTCTAAAGAAAAGACTAATGATCGGCAAATAAAAAAAAGAGGGAAATGTGATTCTTGCCAAAAAAAACTAAATAAAAAAATGAACAAATTAACATGAACAAAAAAACAGGTGGTGCCAAGTTAGCGCCTAGTGACATTCATATAATATGTATTTATCTCTAGACATATATGTGTACATTTATACATATATATTAGCCAAAAATTAGGAAACCAAAAGCTTAAGAAGTTTTACCATAGGGTTACACGAAAATTATTTGCCAGAAAAAAAATCTGAAGATAAATCAACTCAAATAAAAATAAACAGATCAAGATCAATTTACATGCGGAAAACTAAATCGTCTAATAAAAAAAAAAACAAATGCAGATATTATACCAAAAAAAAAAAAAAAACAAAAAAAAACCGCCCCTTCGTCGATGCTGTACATATATCCTCCAAAAATCCTTCGGTGCCGGGACAGAAGCGTATTTGCGTGAAGTCCGGCACCGTAATTATGCTTCCTCTTCAGCTTCTTAAATAATATCTAGCCGGTACGGTTTTGTGTGTGTGTTTAGGCCTTTGAGCCTGGCCTGCTCTGTGCCTATTCCTATTCAGGGAGATAAAAATGATTTAGGGACCACGACAAAGAACTCAAGGGGTCATGTGCGTGCACTTATTTATTATTTTATTTGTTAATTTATTTTTCCATTTATTTAACTTTAATTTTATCTTCAGTTTATTTAAATTTTTATATGTATTTTTACCTTTTTTTTATTAGTTCGTCTCATTTTATTTTTATTTTAAATTAATTTTGATTTAATTTTATTTTAATTTTAATTTTTATTTTATTTTATTTTAATTTTAAAATTAATTTAATTTAATTTTAATTTTAATTAAATTTAAATTTAATTTTATTTTAATTTAATTTTAATTTAATTTTAGGGAAGTTTTATGTTTATTTAAATTTTATTGTAGGAAAAATTTATATTTTAGTATTATCTTAGGAAAATTTATTTTTATACTCAGTTGAGCAGAGCTCACAGAGTATATTAAGTTTGATTGGATAACGGTTGGTTGTACATATATAAAGGAATCGAGATAGATATAGACTTCCATATATCAAAATAATCAGGATCGAAAAAAAATTTGATTGAGCCATGTCCGTCCGTCCGTCCGTCCGTCCGTTAACACGATAACTTGAGTAAATTTTGAGGTATCTTGATGAAATTTGGTATGTAGGTTCCTGAGCACTCATCTCAGATCGCTATTTAAAATGAACGATATCGGACTATAACCACGCCCACTTTTTCGATATCGAAAATTTCGAAAAACCGAAAAAGTGCGATAATTCATTACAAAAGACAGATAAAGCGACGAAACTTCGTAGATGGATTGACGTTATGACGCAGAATAGAAAATTAGTAAGATTTTGGACAATGGGCGTGGCACCGCCCACTTTTACAAGAAGGTAATTTAAAAGTTTTGCAAGCTGTAATTTGGCAGTCGTTGAAGATATCACGATGAAATTTGGCAGGAACGTTACTACTATTACTCTATATGTGCTAAATAAAAATTAGCAAAATTGGATGAAGAACACGCCCACTTTTTAAAAAAAAATTTTTAAAATTCAAATTTTAACAACAAATTTAATATCTTTACTGTATATAAGTAAATTAAGTCAAAATTCAACTCCAGTAATGATATGATGCAACAAAATACAAAAATAAAAGAAAATTTCAAAATGGGCGTGGCTCCGCCCATTTTCATTTAGTTTGTCTAGAATACTTTTATTGCCATAAGTCGAACAAAAATTTACCAATCCTTCTCAAATTTGGTAGGAGCATAGATTCTATGACGGTAACTGTTCTCTGTGAAAATGGGCGAAATCGGTGGAAGCCACGCCCAGTTTTTATACACAGTCCACCGTCTGTCCTTCCGCTCGGCCGTTAACACAATAACTTGAGCAAAATCCGATATATATTTACTAAACTTAGCCCACGTACTTACCTGAACTCACTTTTTCTTGGTATAAAAAATGGGCGAAATCTGACCATAACCACGCCCACTTTATCGATATCGAAAATTACGAAAAATGAAAAAAATGCCATAATTCTATACCAAATACGAAAAAAGGGATGAAACATGGTAACTGGATTGGTTTATTGACGCAAAATATAACTTTGGAAAAAACTTTGTAAAATGGGTGTGACACCTACCATATTAAGTAGAAGAAAATGAAAAAGTTCTACAAGGCGAAATCAACAGCCCTTGGAATCTCGGCAGGAATACTGTTAGTGGTATTGCATATATAAATAAATTAGCAGTACCCGACAGATGATTTTCTGGATCACCTGGTCCACATTTTGGTCGATATCGCGAGAACGCCTTCACATATACATCTAAGGGCCACTCGCTTTTAAAACCCTCATTAATACCTTTAATTGGATATCCATATCGTACAAAAACATACCAGAGTCACCCCTGTCCCACCCTAATGGCGATATCTCGAAAAGGCGTCCACCTATAGACCTAATGCCCACTCCCTCTTAAAATGCTCAGTAACACCTTTCGTTTGATACCCATATCGTACAAACATTCTAGAGTCACCCCTGGCCCACCCTAATGGCGATATCTCGAAAAGGCGTCCACCTATAGACCTAGTGTCCACTCCCTCTTAAAATGCTCAGTAACACCTTTCGTTTGATACCCATATCGTACAAACATTCTAGAGTCACCCCTGGCCCACCCTAATGGCGATATCTCGAAAAGGCGTCCACCTATAGACCTAATGCCCACTCCCTCTTAAAATGGTCAGTAACACCTTTCGTTTGATACCCATATCGTACAAACATTCTAGAGTCACACCTGGCCCACCCTAATGGCGATATTTCGAAAAGGCGTCCACCTATAGAACTAAGGATTACTCCCTTTTAAAATACTCATTACCACCTTTCATTTGATACCCATATCGTACAAACACATTCTAGAGTCACCCTGGCCCACCCTAATGGCGATATCTCGAAAAGGCGTCCACCTATAGACCTAATGTCCACTCCCTCTTAAAATGCTCAGTAACACCTTTCGTTTGATACCCATATCGTACAAACATTCTAGAGTCACCCCTGGCCCACCCTAATGGCGATATCTCGAAAAGGCGTCCGCCTATAGACCTAATGTCCAGTCCCTCTTAAAATGCTCAGTAACACCTTTCGTTTGATACCCATATCGTACAAACATTCTAGAGTCACCCCTGTCCCACCCTAATGGCGATATCTCGAAAAGGCGTCCACCTATAGACCTAATGCCCACTCCCTCTTAAAATGCTCAGTAACACCTTTCGTTTGATATCCATACCGTACAAACATTCTAGAGTCACCCTTGGTCCACCTTTATGGCGATATCTCGAAAAGGCGTCCACCTATAGAACTAAGGATTACTCCCTTTTAAAATACTCATTACCACCTTTCATTTGATACCCATATCGTACAAACACATTCTAGAGTCACCCTGGCCCACCCTAATGGCGATATCTCGAAAAGGCGTCCACCTATAGACCTAATGCCCACTCCCTCTTAAAATGCTCAGTAACACCTTTCGTTTGATACCCATATCGTACAAACATTCTAGAGTCACCCTTGGTCCACCTTTATGGCGATATCTCGAAAAGGCGTCCACCTATAGAACTAAGGATTACTCCCTTTTAAAATACTCCTTACCACCTTTCATTTGATACCCATATCGTACAAACACATTCTAGAGTCACCCCTGGCCCACCCTAATGGCGATATCTCGAAAAGGCGTCCACCTATAAGCCTAATGCCCACTCCCTTTTAAAATGCTCAGTAACACCTTTAGTTTGATACCCATATCGTACAAACATTCTAGAGTCACCCCTGGCCCACCCTAATGGCGATATCTCGAAAGGGCGTCCACCTATAGACCTAATGCCCACTCCCTCTTAAAATGCTCAGTAACACCTTTCGTTTGATGCACATATCGTACAAACACATTCTAGAGTCACCCCTGGCCCACCCTAATGACGATATCTCGAAAAGGCGTCCACCTATAGACCTCATGCCCACTCCCTCTTAAAATGCTCAGTAACACCTTTCGTTTGATACCCATACCGTACAAACATTCTAGAGTCACCCCTGGCCCACCCTAATGGCGATATCTCGAAAAGGCGTCCACCTATAGACCTAATGCCCACTCCCTCTTAAAATGCTCAGTAACACCTTTCATTTGATTCCCATATCGTACAAACACATTCTGGAGACACCCCTGGTCCACCTTTATGGCGATCTCTCGAAACGGCGTCCACCTATGGAACTAAGGATCACTCCTTTTCAAAATACTCATTAACAGCTTTCATTTGATACCCATATCGTACAAACATATTCTAGAGTCACCCCTGGTCCACCTTTATGGCGATTTCTCGAAAAGGCGTTCACCTATAGAACTAAAGCCCATTCCCTTTTAAAATACTCATTACCACCTTTCATTTGATACCCATATCGTACAAACACATTATAGAATCACCCCTGGTCCACCTTAATGGGGACATCTCGAAAAGGCGTCCACCGATAGACCTAAGGCCCTCTCCCTCTTAAAATGCTCAGTAACACCTTTCATTTGATACTTATATCGTACAAACAAATTCTAGAGTCAGCCCTGGTCCACCTTTATGGCGATATCCCTAAATGGCGTTCATCCATAGAACTATGGCCTACTCTCTCTTAAAATACTCTTTAATACCTTTCATTTGATACACATGTTATACAACCACATTCCAGGGTTACCCCAGATTGATTTTCCTTATTTTGTCTCCATAGCTCTCAACTGAGTATGTTATGTTCGGTTACACCCGAACTTAGCCTTCCTTACTTGTTATTTATTATTTAAGATATATATTCACAGTCTTATTTTATTTTATAATTTTTTTCTATATGATTATTTTATTTTAATCTAATTTAATTTATTCACATGCGCAGGGTTTCAGACAAAGGGGCTTCACTGGACTCACCTAATCATTTCCTGGGCAGAGTATTCAATGCTGGTTCTTTGTCTTGGACCGGTGTATGCAGGTCCGTTAGCACGGCTAACAAAAAAAATCGAGACTTAAAAAAACTTTTTGGCACTTGAAAATAAACTTCCGCAGGCACTCCCGTAATTGTTCAAGTCGCTTTTAACATTGAGAAAAGCCGTTTGGTAATCGATCCCCATAACCCATAAGCGGAAAGTTTCCCGTTTTTCCTTTTTCACTCAAACACGAAGGATGCAATACACACAATCTCACATTGGCGGGATACGGTATCTACAAATTTACACGAACCCTCTCTACATATACTAACAGATCTATATTCGTACATCTCTATACATGTGTTTGCTTTCTACCAGTTACTAACACATGTATACATAGCTCTGTTGGCGTAAGCACACAGATACCTACGTAGATGTTCGAATATGATTAACCCTGCATTTACCAACAGGCTGCCGCTACAGGCTCGCATCCGCCGATGTTGCTTGCAACATGGAGCGTGGGCGTAAAAAATTCAAAGCGCAGTCTGTAATCCTTTTCCCTTGATGCGCCTAACGTGTTGCCTCGTCCCACGACCTAAAGCCGGGCTATCCCCTATTCTCTCGATTATTCAGGGTCTAGGTTAAACTCGTATAGGGGCAGCACGCGGAATTATTAAATTTTCTACCACTAAAACTAATATCACAGATGTATGCTTATTTTAGGGACTAGAAGGACATGCGGGTTAAATCTAAAGTAATATCACTGCTAATTATCTAAACCTATATCACAGTTTTTAGTCAGTTAGTAGAAGAAAATATCACAGAGCAAAAAAAATTTTTAAGTAAATAAAAAGAATATATAAATAAAAAAAAAAAAAATTTATAAATAAGCAAGTCAGTAAGGTCAAGTATACAAATAGTCATAAATATAAATAATTGCATAAATAATTACTTTCATGGTCAAGTCACAACTAAAGCTAAAAAACATAACACAATCTACATTTAACATACAACAATAAACTAACATTCAACATGTAATTACGCAACCAAGATATCCTTAGCGTGGTATATGCCGATTTTCTTGCCACTTATATCTCCGAGTTCATACATGGAGTTACCAATCACGTTGAGGATTATACACTTTACTTGCTTAGAGGCGAGCTTTGCTTTGTAGTTTTCAATTTTCGAACTCTGTTTGAAATTTCGGCGGTATACCACTTGTCCGGTTTGGGATTTCACATCTTTGCTACGGGTATTATAAAACTTTTTACCTAGCTCATGTGCTAGCTTCACCTCTTTCATTATAGAGTCCCTAATATTTTGTAGCCTATCGGCTCTAGCATTTATCTCTAAACCTACGTCTTTAACTGCCCCCAATTTGCGGCATATTTCATATGCTGCCCCATGTTGCATCATGGGCATGCCAAACGTGGCATAGTATAGGGAGCAGTTAATGGAAGAGTGTATCGCACTGCGAAGGGCAAAAGCCGCATCGCTGATACACCTATCCCAATTCTTTTGATTGTCCTTAATAAAAGATCTCACTATCTGGAGCACCGAGCGATTGACTCTCTCCGCTGCATTTCCTTGAGGGGAATGAAAAGCGGTTCGAATGTGTTTCGCTCTATACTTTTCTAAAAATTTGCTAAACATGTCGGAGACAAATTGTTTTCCGTTATCGGAGTGAATGTACTCCGGAACCCCAAAGATGCGAAACACCTCTTTTTCCAAAAATTTACAAACACCTACAGACGCTGCTTTACGCATTGGTTTTAAAAAGACGAACTTTGAAAAATGATCAAGACACACAAACACATAGACATTACCATCACTAGTACGTGGGCATGGACCCATAAAGTCAATAAAAAAACGTTGGAAAGGTCTTTCGGTTACGTGTTGCTTTCCCGTGGGCGGCTTATGAAAAATGTTTTGAGTTTTATTTCCTTTGCATACTTCACACTCTTTTAGGAAGGTTTGTACATCGGTTACCATACCAGGCCAATAGTACTTTTCGCGTATTCGGGCTAAGGTTTTGTGGATGCTCCCGTGCCCGGCCGAAGGTGAGCTGTGGGAGGATTCCACCAACCCTGCGCGCAACTCCGACGGTACCCAGAGTTTCCAGGTCTGGTCCTGTTGAAGATCGTCCCCCCTGTCAAACTGAGTCCGTCTATAGACATATCCGTCCGACACGCATAAGTCTGGAAGCTTGTCTTGGTTCTGTGTCACGGTCTTTGTAATTTCCTCATACTCTTCAGTTTTAAAGTAGGGTAAGTTAATGTCCATTAGTCTGTTTGATAGCGTCATTTCCTCCATGTGAGCCCGCGACAGCGTATCTGGGACAATGTTAAGTGCTCCTCTCCGGTGTTCAATTTGGAAGTCGAAGGCCTGCAATTTTAAACTCCACCGCGCGAGTCTTCCAGACAGATCTTTCTGGTTCATCAACCATTTCAGACTCGCGTGATCAGTTATAATTGTGAACGGCAAATCTTCAACGTATGGCCTAAATCTTTTTACGCTTATCACCGCCGCGTAACACTCCAGCTCGGTGATGCTATAATTTCGCTGGGCTTTATTTAGTTTGGCGGAAATGTAAGCTATCGGTCGTTCGTTGTTCTCATCGTCTAACTGAAAGAGTACTCCGCCCACTCCGTCTGTAGAAGCATCGCACTGGATGTAAAAACGTCTGTCAAAATCAGGATGTACCAGTACGGGAGCAGAGATAAGGCTCTGCTTTAGCCACGCGAATGACTTCCTCGCTTCGTCTGTCATCGTAAATTTCTTAATTTTATCTTTAGTGAGACAGTCTTGCCGCGGAGCTGCAATGGTTGCGTAGTCTTGGATAAAACGACGGTACCAGCCTGACATCCCTAGAAACTGTCGGAGCTGCTTCGGTGTTTTCGGTTTCGGGAAATCCCTCATAGCAGCAACCTTGTTCGCATCGGTACGAATGCATCCATCGCCCACTACATAGCCTAGGTATCTAACTTCTTTGAAACAAAATTTACTTTTTTCGACATTAATGGTAAGGTTAGCTTCACGTAAACATTTCGCGACCTTTTCCAATAAACATAAATGGGACGTAAAATCTACGGAACGTATCAACAAATCATCTAAATACACAAACACGGAATCACGTAAAGAAGCGGGTATAACCTTGTCCATAAGTCTACACGTTCTTTGCGCTGCGTTACACAGTCCAAACGGCATGACTGTGTATTGGTATAGGGGACGCCCTGGCACTGTAAAAGCTGTCTTTTCTCTAGATTTCTTTTCGAGCGGTATTTGCCAAAAGGCATCCTTTAGGTCGATGGCCGAAATAAACCTAGTGTTTTGAAGCCGGCTGAGAATCCCGTCAATGTTCGGAAGTGGATAAGCGTCGTTTATAGTCCGTTCATTAACCTTCCTCGCGTCGAGGCAGAGACGCTTCTTTTCACCTTTTATCACCAGCGATGCGGGAGAGCTCCAGCTACTATTGCTCTCCTCAATCACCCCTAGACTCAGCATCCTGTCTAGTTCTTCAAAGACAAGTTTTTGAATCGTTGGTGATATTGGA
Organism: Eurosta solidaginis; assembly: GCF_040869045.1. NCBI lineage: Eukaryota > Metazoa > Arthropoda > Insecta > Diptera > Tephritidae > Eurosta > Eurosta solidaginis. The sequence goes on along the minus strand of NC_090321.1, from coordinate 160,516,375 downwards.
TAGTGCCTCTGTTTGACTGGGAGATTCTCATCCAAAACTTCGATTACATGTTCTTCTACGTTGGTTTTCCCTAACCCCAAAACAGCAAATTATGGGAACTGCGCCTTGATCCCTTCTAAAGCCACATTTTGCTCTCTCGTAAAGACATGCTGCACGCCATCAAAAGATAAATCGCCTTCGGCGGGTACAAGTTCTGCCACGGCAGTGTGGGATGAACGCGTGCTAACCCCCCGAATAACAACATTTAGATCGAAAGCCTGCCAAAAGTCTACCCCTAAATAAACCTCTTGCTGGAGGCCTGGCACGATAAGGAATTCAAGGTCCTTATACACTCCATCCCAAAAGACAGACAGAGTGATAGCACCAACCACCGGCGTTTCACCGCCATTCGCTGTACGTATATTTTGATTATTTAATGGGATGATGCTACCCTCTCTGCCTTCTATCACCTTTTCATAATTTTTCCGTAGGCAAATCGCGCCAGCACCTGAATCCAGCAAGGCTATGACATCCCTATCACCGATCTTCATTTGAGCGAAGAAACGGTTGTCGCTCTTCAACGAGACAATTGTTGAAGCTATTTTAGTAAAAATTCTTTTCATGATCTTTTTTTTTCTCTCATTTTCTTTATTTAATTGTAATTCCTGCTTGTTTTCCTTGCTAACATTTCCTCACAAAAAATTCGGTGTCTAGCGGCCTCTTAATTCAACTTTCTTTGATGTCGACTTTTTGGCTCGACTTTCAATACCCCCGCATTTTCATTAGACAAACTACTATCAACCCTTTTTAAAATTTGGTAGCTGGGTTGGTCTCCGGGCAGTCCGTGCCCTGGCGAGAGCTCCCGGCAATCGACGCCAGTTGGGAGTTTCCCTTACCCGCTTTGAATACACAAAAAGACATATCGCCGCCACAAAACATACCATGTTATGGAAGGACGATTTACAATGATTCTCTTTCTTCAACTCGGGCGGATTTTTAACAAAAAAGTCGAAAGGAATACCACACGAAAAACATAACATGAGATGGAAAGGGGACGCACAAAAGGAATTGGTGGTGGGCTTGGGGTTACAAAAAGGCTTTATTTGAGACACACTTCCGGGCAATGACTGTGTTTGTTGTCGGAATGCTGCCTTCAGTTTCACATCATTAGCGGTCGCGTCTACGGGTTGCCGGTTAATCCCCTCATCCCCAGGTGTCACTTCGGGATATTCGAGTTCGTTGACCGGTTTAGCTCTGCTACGGGTTTTTTTAATTAGCCGTTCCGCCCGCCTACATTCCGCCTTAAGCTCAGCCAGCGTTTCAATTTTAGATGCGAAGGTTAAGTTCGTAAGGTAGGCTTTCAGGTTTCCTCGGATTATGCCTACTAATTCTTTCTCCTGGATTTTTTCCGCAGGTGGAAAGTCAGGTTATGGACCTCACCGCAGAAGTCGTCGAACCCTTCCTGTGACTGTTGTTTACGCTCCATAATTTCCCGTGTTATCTCGTAATCGGACTCTGCTGTCTTGCAGTGGGCTCTAAATACCCAAAATCGGGTTCTTCCGCATGATCTTCTAGAACTTGCCAGTACCACTTCAAGGCAGAGCCCGTGCGAGACAACGGAAGTTGGTGAAGAGCTGGAAGTGAGAGATATTGTGCTGTTGCCTCAACTTCTCGATTCTAAAGATGAAGCTCTCCACCGTAATTCCCTTGCTTGTACCGTCAAATTTAACATGCCACTTGTCCAGGTCCAACTTCTTCCATCTCGGTGAGTCCTGGGTGTTCCTTTCGGTACCTGAAACCCCCTTGCTGCATCTACATTGACACGCTGGTTGGCTGATTCATTCCTAACATTCCTCGTCTCTGGAGTAGATGCCCGCTGGGACTGGTGCCCTAACGCCTGTGTCGATGTCTCCATGTCAGCGACGCGAGTGCTGAGGTTCGAAACGTTATCTCGATGTGGCGGACCTCGTTCATATACTGCACCTTAAGCTCGTTCTATTGTGCCATCATTTGCATCATGTTGCTAAGTTGATCGATGTTGGCAGCTGTCGTACTGGCTCCGCTACCCCGAGGTTCCGAGCCCGCAGCACCCGCTTTCACTGGTGACACCCTTCGCTTAGAGATCGCTCCTCCAGCTGCACCTGAAGTTGCACCCCCAACGGCACCAGACTCCTCCGTATCTGACATTTCAAAAAGTTGGTCGATTTTCCTCGAAAAATTAAGACTACTATCGCCCTAACTAAAAATAAAGCTGTCAGAAACTCTAACCCTAGTCGGACGGACGATTTCTTCCCTTAACGTACCGAATACCCGCGAAGTGCACATGTTAAAAAAGTCTGTTGGTAAAAAATCTACAGGATGGGGTATGCCCGTGTCGATCTGCGTGAAGATGGAACCAACGACCTGATTCTGCAGTGCCCCGCTCACGCCACCCTCTTATTCGCGTTGAATAATCCCAATCCACCAGCAACTCCTTCCGCTTCGTCACCCTTCTCCATACACGAAGACAGACACTCAAGAAAACGGAAAACCTTCGAAATAAAATGTATTTTCAAATTTAATAATGTTGAATCCAGTAAGTAAATTGGAAATTTCAATTTCAACAATTATTTAACCGGAAATATAAGATTTCAAAGCAAAACGAATAAGAGTGGGAAATTGCCAAAATGCCACTATCAAATATCAAAATAAAATTTGCAATGCCAAAAAATATAAAAAAAGGAGGTTCAATAATAAATATATATATAGATGTATGTATAGGAAAATATCCGAAAATTTAAAAAAGTTCAACTCAAAAAAAAAAAAAAATTGTATTCGCATCAATTAAAGAGTACATAAAAAAAAATATAAAAATAAGAAGGTTTTCAATAAAGAAAAATATACAGACCAGTAAAATTGCAATGATAAAAAAATTCAAATTCAAAAATTTCAGATCTCAAAAGCATATTGTTTGAGCGACTGTCGTAGTCGCCAACAGCCAACCCTTCTATTTAATAGAAATTAGGCTTAAGGAAACCTAAACATGAATTTACCTGAATTTTATATTGAATTTATTTATATATGTACCTTTTACGTATAAGTACGCATTCTGAATTATTTGCACGTACAAATACGTAATATCATATATTACGTACATATTTATTAAATTTAAGAATTTGAAATGTTTGTATTTTACGCTAACGCGCGAGCGTATTTCACCTCTCTGGCAACCCCAACAATGGGTTGACAGATGTGACTATGTACGTACATACATACATTTATATTATTGTTTTGACATTTCTTTTTATATTTTATTATTCGAATTCTTTTACTCATCCCGGTGTGACTGAAAATTTATACAAACCCTTCTATTTAAAAATAAAATAGTTTGTGCTTTAAAATTGATAAAGTGCTCTTTCATTAACGTAAAGTTATAGTTTTCGGCTCAATTCCTTTAACAAGCAACAAGTGCATCGGTTATTTATTTATACACCACCACTCCGCAGAAGTAGATAAACTTTCTAGTATCCACCAAAGGGTCTACTACTGCCGCTACCACCATCTACGACAACACCGCCGCCGTAATCATCAAAACACCACCATCACCAGCATAACATCACCAATCCAGCTGTACCCACAGTCACACAGCCACATCCCAAAAGAGGTGAGGTAAATTTATCCTGCCAACCCCCCACACATATTGTTATGAATATTAGCAACACTAAGGGGTACTGTCATCTCTAGGCCGATACTGGGAGTGACTTGTACGCACATCCACAAATCAATCATTATGTACCCTACAAGACAGGTACCCGTTACCTAATCGATTACTTAATCGTCACCAATAACTTGTTCACCAATTATCGTCTTAATGACTTTTACATTGCTGCCGTGAAAAAGGTAACGCATGCGCTCTCTCAAAATAGTGTACGTGTGACTCGCTTTCTCGCTCTTACCTATTGTGTTTTCGACATTCCTTCTCGCTCGATGTTATTTACATTTTTAAGTTACTTCATCAGTTATGTTTTCGTTATCGCTAACCAAAACATATGCAACAACACGGGTAACTGGCCTATCGGTTACCCGTATCGGTTACCTTCTGTCAAATCGCTTTTTCCATGAATGAAACGCGTCCTTTATGTTCAGATAATATTTAATTATACAATGCTTTTTACCATTTAAATTATTCCCTTATTACTCTAGTGAACTTTACATATGTGTATATTGATATGTCCAAGCTAATTAAGTACAATAACGTCTACTAATAGCTGAGCCCTTTCTGAAACTTTCGAAGCTCAGTGATGACGCCCAATTTTTCCTGCACTGGTGGTGTTGTTCAACATCAGTTTGCAGAGCCATATGAGTTTTGTAGGAATAATACCGGAAGCCTCAATTCGTGCTATCAAAGTCGATTTACAAGTGATATTGATCCTTTGGTCTTGACCCTTTCCCATAGTATGCTTGTTAGCGCCTTATCTGTGGTACTAAAAAGGCGGGGGGATAGTTGTCGCAGTTTTCTTATTTATGTTCTTCCTTCAGCTACAGCTGGAATATTTGGAATATTGCTATGCGCACATCGTCAAAATGAAATTACCTAGGATGAGAAAGAAACTAATATCAGTAAGGATAGATTAAAGTTTTTAATATATTTAACCTGAAAAGTGTTCTATAAATAGGGCTCCACAATTAGTTCTTTTCTGAGAGGCCGAAGGCACAAGGGTTTCAAGGAGATTTCAGATAACTAGATCAGGGGTACCCGAAAATACTTCGCTGTTGCATTCATAGAGAACTCAACATTATAACAAGGGATAATTGATTGATGTTACGAAGGAAATTAGACGTGCTACAAAAACAAACAAATGCAGATGACTGTTTAATTCAACAACAACAACAACACCTGTTTAATTCATTATCCGAAGTTCTTGTATGGACGTGCAGTATGAAAAGTGCAAAGTACTGCTAAAACTGATTTCCCCGAGTAACCCGGGAACGAATTGCCTATCCTTCTTTAGCAGCAGGGTCTAGAACCAGTTCCCTGTTGGACAGGAAAATAAACGTTTGGTTATCTCTAAGTTGATCATATTCTATTACAGAATATACTCGTTTGCTGCATCCGACCAGTACATCCAACTTTCCCATATTTTCTGGGCTCAGCAAGGGTATCCTCCTGAATGGTGCATTTGTTGCACGCTGCTGCCTGGCCGCTCACCCAATAACACAAGACACGATAGAACTTTCCTCGCTTCCCAAGGCAGTCGGTTCTATGTACCGGAGCGACTCGGGATTTTTCCCGACCAAGGACTGTCATTTCAGTGTGACCCTATCTAATTTGTTTCGTCCCTCCCACAAATTGTCATCATCCCAGCAGCTCCTTGCAGCAGGACTGCTCCATATTCTCTTACTCCGGGAAGGCACCGAATCCAATCCTGGTCCGTCTCCTGACCCCGGTCCTGAGAAATGGTTTTCCTGCATCTGCCGGAGAAGAATCTTTTTTCGAGCACAGAACGTAATCGATCGTTTCCTCCTCCAACCCGCACTTCCTACATCTGCTATCACTGACCAAGCCTAATTTAAAGGCATGTGACGCCAGAAGGCAGTGTCCAGTAAGAATACCCGTCATGAGTCTACAGTCTACAGTTTAATGATAATGAAAATATAAGAATCAGTGTTTATGAATAACATATTTTAATTAATCTCTTACAACAACGTGATCGGTGGCTACATCGCCATGTAGATAGTGTGGTGTTCCACCTTGTATAAACGTAGGTACTGTATGTGCTCAACCGTGCAAATGGACATAAGCAGTAACATTATTCACATAAACATAGCTTGGTATTTGTGCAAGCTTCAATATATCATACATTGGTCCAGTTCGGTGTGCACCAGCCACTGGTACAAAAACTTTTGAATGCATAGCTTTCATATAGATTGGATGTCCAGCAGTGCTCCGGTTGTGCCAAAATGTAATGGGCTGCTCAGTCTATTGGTACGGCTGTGTAGGTATGGGCGGGTGCAATGTATTACTAGTCTGCTCAAGATCGTATGGTACATAGATGGCTCGAAGACGCCAGAGGGGATTGGAGCCAGAGTTTTCGGACCCAGAACCAAAATAGCAGTAACTCTAAAAGCACATCCGAGCGGAAGTATTCGCCATAAGTTAGTGCGCTAAGCTAAACCTTCAGCGCTGATACCCCAATGAAACAATTGCCATACTCAGTCAGGCCCCACTAAAGGCATTTGCGGCGTTCGAAATAAATTCAGCACTGGTCCTTCAGTGCGTAGAAGAGCTAAATCAATTAGGAGCACACAACGTAGTACTGTTGCCCTGGGTCCTAGGCCACAGGGGAGTAGAGGGTAATGAGCAGGCGGACTCAGTGTTTAATTTATTGCGTCCCTCCCACAAATTGTCAACCTCCCAGCAGATCCTTGCAGCGGGTCTGCGCCATACTCTCCTCTTCCGAAAAGGTATCGACCCCAATCCGGGTCCTTCTCCTGACCCCAGTACTGAGAAATGGGTTTGCTGCGTTTGTCGGAAAAGAATCTTTTTAGGACGGTCATATATATGTATAAGGGCCTGAAATATTTCAATGAACTTCCTAATCACATAAAAAGTAGTAATAACTTCAACACTTTTAAAAAAAAGTTTATTGGAGCATTGTAAAACCCTTCCAATAAGATACAGTTTTCTCCTCTTATTTTTTACATGATATATCTGATACTGGAGCGCGAAAAGGGAATGGTAATATTGGAAGCAGCAAAATACAATGCATCCGGCCCTAAGGAAAAGAAAATCGGCCGCTACCTGTAACTCCAGACAGTTCCAACAACAAATTTCGCTGGAATTCTGTATTTCCAGCCGATATTTACTGTTGCTGATCGGAATCACTCGCATTCCGACAGCATTAATATGACAATAAAATTATATAATGTGTAACAAAAATAACGAAAATAAGGCCAAACAAAAGTTGGAGCAGGGGGATTGGAAACACGTCCTTTTCAACCTCCCTTTATATGCTGAGGTGTGCTGATCGGAATTTTCATGCATTCCGACAGCGTCTTTATTAAACAAAGTTGAGGGTGATTGGATACACGTTATTTTCAATTTCCAACATCCAAAGACATGTTTAGCTGTGTTGATCGGAGACTAATACATTCCGACAGCTTAAAATACAAATATAATTGAAAAATATAAGTTCCAAATTTTGTTGCCTTAAGCTGGGAGCACTGGAGGATTGGAAACGCGTCCTTTCCAACCTTCCTTAAAAGTCTCGTCCCTTTGTCACGCTAGTAAATACGCTGATCGGAATCACATGGCATTCCAACAGCATATTCAATAGAAATAAGTGATTATAACAATGAGTTGTACTTAGTAGTTTAAGTTTTGGGCCTAAACAGCCGTAATAATAAATAAATTAAATAAAAAAAAATAAATACTCTTGTCAGTGTTTCACGTGCAAGGGATGGTTGCATCGGACAGGTTGCTCTGGGCTAAAAATCCAGCGTCCTCGTATCTTTTATAAATCTTTTGTGGCTCTTGATGTTCACGGCCTCATTACATTATGAGGAAATACGGCACCTGAGAACACAGCCGTATGAAGGTAAAAAACACAAGCATGTCTTCCGTGAACTCACTCCACAAACAGGCGTCGGACCTCTATGCCGGTGATTCCTGTACTCAAAGAACAAAACTAGCAGAGGAGGAACGCACTCTCCCTAGGGAAACGCGAGTAGTCACTCTAGCTCAACTACATGCTGGATAACGTAACAGGTTAAACTCTTACCTATCCAGAATCACACCCAACATACAAAACATTGTCCTGCTCGTAATGTGTCCCCACATGACGCCAACCATCTCTTTAACTGTATTGTGGAACCAACGCCTCTAACACTCCTCTCATTATGGTCCACCCCTGTTGAAACAGAAAGTCTCCTTGGACTCCCGTTAGAAGACATTGATGACGAAGCACTGCTTCTACAACAACAGCAGGCGGACAACCCGGAAAGAGAGGCAGCAACTGCATGATCCATCGATCCCGAGCCGTTCCTGGCAGTTGGCTCACTTAATAAATGTCCCTAATAGTAGAAGGGAGGGAAAGGAGAGAACAATGGCGCAATATGCCAGGCCTGAGTCAATCTAAGTTACTGTTAGGGGGTTACAGCACAACTCGATATAGGGCATTAATAGGCTTCTCAAAAAGATAACCTAAGAATCCTAACGGCTATTCTTACAAGACACTGTAGACTGAACAGTCACATGCAAAATCTGGGTATAATATCGAACAACACATACCGATTTTGTGATGTATCAGCAGACGGCGGACCATATCCTTCTAGATTGCGGCGTAATTTCAAGACGTAGGGCTAAGTTTATGGGCTCACCATGGTCAGAGCATTCCCACATTTAATCCCTCAAGCCAAGAACACTGCTGGGGTTCATCAAGGAAGTCGGCTAGGATGAGGTGCTGTGAAGGAGATGTGCAAGTCACTGTGCAATCCTCAGTAAATTATCTATCTATCCACGTTCCGGTAACAAGCACCATTGTGGTACTAGCCCCACCATCTCGGTAACTATTGACATGACTACGTTAAACCTTCTAGGGATTGAATATTAATAATGACCGCAATGCGTAAGCCTGCTAAAATGTACCATTCTCCATGGAATGCTCGATATATAACCTTCCACGTTTTGAAAAGAGCAAAATTTACTAAAATTTTAACTGGCTGTAGGTAGTAAGGTGTTGATGTCCTCTGTTAACGCAATATAGTGACAACTGCGACGCAGGGAAAATGACAAAAATCTTGTAAATCTACTGATAATAATTAATTAATTCCTCCCCTTCTATGCAGTTCTATGCATACATACATATGTATTTTTCTCTCCAAACGCTAATTAAAAAAATTAATTGGTTTTCACATGAACTTCGAACTCTGTCGTATTTGCATTCTTCAGTTGATTATCAACAAAAGCATGACAAATTATTTAATATGGTAGCCAATTTACTTACCCTTTCTGATGCGATGATTCCTGGACAATCGGGCCTGACTAGACGCGATTTTTTTTTTTGCCTTAAGAGAGCGTGCTTAACGCGAACCATATCATGTTATGGCACACCTTTGCTCATGCAAACAATCAGACATTTCTGTTTAATGCTTCTAGGATAGCAGCAGCAACTCCCGGTGGCGCCACATAAATAACAGTTGCATGCCGATCAGTTGCCTTTTTTGCTCTGGCTACCTATTCAATTTTAATTCACATTACATTATCTACTATTGCAATTTTTAATCAATACAAATCAATAAAAATTACCGAAGCAAATACTGGCAAACCAAGATGCATAGTTGCCCCCTTTTTTAGGGAAATACATCCAACCAGTTTGGTACCGTATTCCAAAGCATGTTGGTTGTAAAGTACCTTGTATCCTTGGAAAATGACACGTGAATCTGCATTTAATTGTAGATTTCCTCTGATTTTGGCATATTCTGAGCTGAATCGCAACCCGCCGGAGATGCTATCTATTAGAATAATATAACAATAAAATAAAATTTTATCTCTGCCCGGAGATATTTGCAGTTGAATTTGGCGATTTTAATGTGGTTGTTGTTGTGTTTGTACCACAAAAGAAACTGTGCATCACCGTGGCGGTAGCCATGGTTATACCACACACCCGGACTTGACATGGCGTAGCCCAGGGTTATTTTTTATAAGCGCGGCCGAAGGCCGCCAACGCAGAAAGGTGTTCTGCGCAAAAATACTATAGATCCCACCCTCGGTTTCAGAGGGACCCGCGGGTATTTTTTCGGTTTTTCGTTAATATCTTTTGAACGGGTAAAAAAAGTTAACTTCCGCATTCGGATTCTTCATCTAGACGTGAATACGCGTCTTTTGATACCTCACGCGAAAATTTTGGCCCAAATTTTGGTGGGTACCGTAAACTGCACTATTACCAAAGTAAATAATGTTGTTGTTGTTGTAGCGATAAGGACACTCCCCGTTATCGACTTTGTTGGTCCTTTGCCGGATGCAGATCGGGTACGTTCCGGGAACAATTAAGGTACTAGCCCGACCATATCGGGAGCGATTTAGTATGACATGAAACCTTGTAGGCCATCCCGTCGATTCTATGCAACTTAATATGGTAACGATTTAAAAGAAGGTGCACCACCTAATTTTTATCAAAAATTATCAAACGAGGAATCAAAAGACGCGCCACGAGCTCCGTTTTTATTATTATTTGATATTTTTAAATTAGGTGGTGCACCGTCTTGTAAAACGTTACCCTTAATATTATTTTGGGCGAAGGCCGCCAACGCAAAAAGGTGTTCTCTGCAACAAAATTTTTAATTTCCGTCACATGTCACAACTAAAAGCACAAGATATTTTTCGTTGTAAACAAAGCTATTTTTTCTCCGTTTCAAAGTTTCCCGGAATAATTAATGAACTGTCATTTCGATGACAGCATGAAACGTCGATGTGTTAGTGGAGAGCGAAAAAAGCTTTGAATGTGTGGGTGAACGGTTACCTCCGTCTTGTAGGGTATCTACATAAACGAATCAATCATTATGTCTACACATATGTACGTACACGCATCGGAGAAGAGATGCAGATATCTTATCTGAGATGCTCCCAAAAGTATGCAATTGTAATTGGGGAAGTGTCGCTCACAAATACATGCGCATATGAGAAGCTATACACGTGCATCTGTAGTTATAATTATATGGCAGTAACTAAGTAAATTCTGGAAGCGCCTAGAAGATGCAACGCGGAAATCACAGAGTATAAAAGCACTGTTACCGTCGTTGCAGTTATGCACGTAGCCAAGCGGATAAATAAAACTCAAATTTCTAATAGAACACTGTGCTTTTAATTTCAAGTATTAATTCAATTACACAATTTAATATGTACGTATTTAATATGTATGAAAGCGAAAGGAGTGAACTTTAAAGAATAATTTGTATCAAAACCGCTGACGACAAAATGACTACTGCCGTTTTAGTTTTTTTCTATTAACAGCTATTAACTTTATGTATATACATATGGATAAAGAATAACGTGAAATGAGAAAATAGGATGAAGACTTAATACGTATGTTCATGTGTATGTATATTAGTTAAATGAATGTGTATAGCGTTAGTAGTTAAATGAAATAAGTAAAGTACTGCCTCCTTAACTAGACCTTAGACGGCGGTAACATCCCCTCTACCGTAAATGAGCCCTGTCCGGCAAGTTTACTATTTGAAACGCCGACGTCTAAAACTGCTATCTTCGTGACAGGTCGTTGGAATATGCCCTTATTTGTCTTGACTATGGCGGACCTCGTTTGACCGTCCTTTGCTACATGCACATCGATTATGATACCTTTAGGCCAACTGTTGCGCGGAAGGTCAGAATCAACTATTACTGCTATATCGCCGATTTTAACTGGGTCTTGCTTGCTGAACCATTTGTTTCGACGAGATATCATTGGCAAATATTCTTTGGTCCAACGGCGCCAAAACTGATCGGCAAATTTTTGTGTTTGATGCCACCGCAGGCGTAAATCTGCATTTTCGTTAAAAATTGGTTTATACCCATCTGATGATCCCATCAGCAGATGATTGGGGGTGATAGCCTTAACATCGGTCGATTCGACGGAAACGAAAGTAAGGGGTCAGGCGTTGATGATGAACTCAACCTCGTTAAGCGCACATCGAACACTTTCGTCGTTGAATTGCATCGTCGGGCAAATGCCATAAAGTACGTTTTTTATAGACCTGATTAGTATTTCCCAAGCGCCGCCTATATGCGGTGCGCCGGGTGGATTAAATTTCCACTTGATATTTTCATTCATAATCTTCATCGCTGCCTTAAAATTAGTTCCGTTATCCGAGAATATCTCGCGAGGTGTTCCTCGTCGCGAGACAAAATTTGCTATAACCATAACGCATGAGCTAGCATCCAGACTGTGTGCCACCTCAATATGAACGGCTCGAATAGTGAGACACGTAAATATTACGCCCCACCTCTTTTCTCGGCGCCTTCCAACCGACACGTATAAAGGACCAAAGTAATCGATTGTGAACGTAAAGGGTCGCTCGAATGCCACAAGCCTTGCTACTGGCAAAACAGCCATCTGTGGCGCTTTTGGTGTGGCACTGTTATTTTTGCAAACTTGACACAATTTTCGAACTTTACGGTACATCACTCTAAGACGTGGGATGTGGTATTGGCTCCTTATGCGATTGATCACAGTTTCGTGCATTTGGTGGTGAAAGGGTTCATGATGCCACCGTACAAGTAAAAACGTAATATGATTTTGAGGGAGTATGATAACGTCGCCATGATTGTTTAGGTGTTCTGCCCTGCCCTTGCTTCTAAGGATCCCATTTTCATCTAGGTAAACATTAAGAGCAATTAGTTTACTAGCTTTATGAACAGGCTTGCCGCGTTGAAGATTGTAGATTTCTTCGCTATATTCTACGGCTTGAGCGTACTTTAGCAAAAATGTGCGTGCGACTTCAAGCATTCGCTTGTTACCATTTCGGGCTTTTTCATACTTTTAGATTGTGCGATCGACCTTTTTATAAATAAAATAAATGTAGCGATGGCACGTTGCAAACGTTTCCAACATGAAAAATAGTTAAAATCTGGTGGACGTACATCAGGTGTTTGGATAACCAACACGCGGTGCCTTATTTCAGAGTCTTCTTCTTCAACTTTCTCGCGTAGTTTAGTAACAGGCCAATCTTCACTATTGGATGACAAGAAATCGGGCCCTGAGAACCATGTCTTCTCTTTCACATGTGAAATAGTCTTCGTGGCGAGGTCAGCTGGGTTCGCCAATACGATGCATTACGAATTGCTGGAAACCTTTAGGGTCCATACGCAGCCATCTTAGCGTGGTTTTGGAGTCAGTCCAGTAGAACTGTGCTGTGGTTCGTATACGGTGTACGCTTAGAATGTTTGTTACTAATCTCACGCCGACAAGAGCAGCTTGCAGTTCTAATCTTGGGATCGATAATTGATTTAGTGGTGCAACCTTCGCTTTAGCTGCCGCTAACGTAACAGTCGTGGTATCAGTGTGTACTACGCGCAGATAGCTTACGGCGGAATATGCCTTTTCCCCTGCGTCAACGAACGTGTGGAGCTGAACCTCAGTTGCAGAGCTAAGTGATGTCGAGTACCATCTCGGGATACGTATGTTTAAGACGACGGGTATCACAGCCTTCCATTCGCACCACTTATTGTATAAAAATAAAAACTCAGAGAGCGGCTCATCACAATTCAATCCAGAACGCCAAATGTCTTGTAGCAAGATTTTGAGGCCCATAGTGTAACATGAAATAAAACCCAACGGATCGTATATGGTATATGGTATGTAGTGTTTCCCTTTTGGTTGGCACGAGGGGCTCATTGATCACATCACGGCGCATTCGGGAAAATCTGAAAATATATCTAAACACATCGTTAACGGGATCCCAAAACATACCCAGAACCTTGGTAGTCGATCCCCACTCTCGGGACGTTTGGCTGATTTTATGATCTGATTCTAAATTTCTCAGTACTGATAATGAGCTTGATGACCAGTTGCGTACGTTAAACCCAGCGGCTGCATGTATTTGCTTCACTTGTGTTGCCAACTCGATAGCTGATTGTTCGTCATCTGTGCTGTCGATAAAGTCATCGACGTAGTGATGTTTTTGGATAGCCTCCAACCCTCGGGGATACTTGTTGCGAAACCTTTCGGCGTTTTTGTCGCGCACAAAATGTGCGATACATGGGGCGCAGCTTATTCCAAAACTGAGCGCGCACATTACGTATGAGCTGGGATGGATTTCGTCATCGTTGATGTCACACCACACGAACCTTTGAGCATGCATGTCGCTCTCTCGAACGTTAATTTAGTGGAACATGTACGCGATGTCTCCACACACTGCTATCTTACCCACTCTGAAGGCCAGTAAAACATTTACCAAAGAGTTGAGTAGGTCGGGTCCACTCAATAAAAAGTTGTTAAGCGAGACGCCGTTTGATTTAGCAGCAGCATCCCATATTAGACGTATTTTCCCCGGTTTGTTGGGATTTTTCACTAAAAAAATTGGCAGGTACCATACCTTTTCGTTAGCGGCTGCCACTTCGTCCAATGTTAACTTGCGAGCATAGCGTTTAGTGACAAGATCATCAATTTTTGCTTGAATCGTAGCTTTCAGGCTGCGTTCTTTTTTGAATTTATTCTGCAGACACATATGTCGACGTAGCGCTTGATTATAACTTTCTGGTAGGCGTAAATTATCTGCGCGCCATAATAGTCCGACCTCGTAGTGATTGTCGTGCTGCTTACAAGTTTCGTTCAATATTCGCATGGTCCACTTATCGTTTTCAGATAAGAAATGCGTATGTTTGGGATTTTCGATTTTAAAATATTCTTTCATTGTTTCATGTACCTGCTGATCGTTTTGTAGACAGTCGCAAGTATGTGCGTTTATGTGATATGCGTTTTCGTTTTTGGCAACGCTTCCTTGTAGCGTCCAGCCGAGCCGGCATTTGGTTGCTATTGGATCGTTGGTTCTACCCTCTTTTATTTTTAGAGGTACTGCTAAGCGCCAGTTGTTCACCTCAATTAAAATTTTCGGGTTCGCGTTGTTGTATGATCCTAAGGGTAGCCCTTTTAAATACGGGTACTTTGATGCGATGTATTTCACATTTAACGATTGCGTAGGTAAATTCAAAGTTTCCACAGTATGTACGTCCTTTAGGGTGAATTTATGGCCATTGTGGTTAGAAATATCTATTGATACGAGCAGCGTATTGCCAGTCCACCTCAAGCACAAAGGACTTGGTTCACCTTCTATGCCTAGGTTCTTGAACAAGTTCGCCTCGATGAGTGTAACGGCAGAGCCCTCGTCTAGGAATGGGAAAATTTTTATTACATTGTTTTTTGCATGAATATTTACGGGCACGATTCGAAAATATGAGTGCGCTTTACTATCGTCACAGCTATGTGCGTTTACCTGTGTATTTGATTTGGTATTGTTTGTACTTACGATTTGCTTGGTAACCTCTACCTTGCAGTTATGTAATAGTGGGTGGTGTTTTGCTGGGCATCCATCTATACCGCAAGTTTTGACGCTCGAGCACTTTCGGCGATGTATGTGTAGGCATATACGACAAAGGTTTTTCTCGCGTACATAATCCCACTTGCGACTGAGCGATGCGTTTTTAAAAACTTCGCACTCCTCGACTTTGTGTCTGTCACCGCCACAGACGTAGCAATTGTTGGCTTCTCTGTGATTACCGTCCCTTCCAGACTCGGCCACAATGTGTGTGTTGATTGATGCGCTGTTTTTGGTTGGAGCAAAACTGACAAGTGTACTGGCTGCTTCTGCTATCTGATACAACCAGTCACTGAACAACTTGACTACCGGTACGTCGCTACTCTTTGGGTACATTGCCCAATTTAATTTATGATTATTCGGCAATTTTTCTAATAATTCTTTCACCAAGAGTGGATTGTGCATGTGTGCATGCATTTGACAACTCTCCATTGTTGCACATATGTTCCGTACACTTAGCGAAAAATCTATAAGCATTTCTAATTTATCTTTAATTGCCGGCATATTTCTTGCTTTATTAATAACGCGATCTAAAATATGTTCCGGACGTCCAAACCACATTCGGAGTGTAGATATAATTTCGGGAACCATATCTGGTAAGCACAATTTGCTTCTCACCATCTCTTTTGCTTTACCTTTTAAGCAATCTTGCAGTCTGATGAGATTTTCTGCATTTGAAAACCCAGCTGCCGCTGTACTGTTTTCGAAGCCGCTTATGAATAGTGGCCAGTCTTCGGGATCGCCACTAAAATTTGGTGAAACTATTGTCAAAATTTGCCCTCTGTTGGTGCGCAGGTAATAACGATGACGTCATTATTGGCGCAGGCATTCCCACTACCGAAGGAATAAAAGCGGAAGAATTGGCTATGATGTTCGTTGTTGGTGTTGTTATCACGCGATTTGCTGATGTTTGTTGCCCGTTTGGGTTATTTCCCGTGCCGAAAATGTCTGCGTACGTTGTTACTGCCGCTGGCTGTAGCAAAGGTGTTGTCGTCGCTGTTCCGTATATTGGAGGTGCTGTCGACAATGCTGGTGCCTCGTTGTTCACCGTTGTAGTTGTAGCGTTTTGGATGCAAGCTTCGCAACTCCAATCTTCATTCGCGATAGTGCTATCCACGCCTACACAAACGAAATGAAACTAACTATCGCAGTGATCACACTGTACCATTTCTTCATTATCTGGCTGGTCACATTTATTGCAGTGATAATTTCTTCCCATTTCGATGTAAAATTACTCTTGTTGATGGGACGTATGCGGGTCGAGCGTGAGTTGGTAGAAATTAAAATTTAATTAACCACGCGGTAGATTTAAACAATTTTACCGAGAGTTTTCACGCACCGCTCGCGATTAATTTATTAATATAAAATTATTCTTTAAAGATTTGTTACCGTCGTTGCAGTTATGCACGTAGCCAAGCGGATAAATAAAAGTCAAATTTCTAATAGAACACTGTGCTTTTAATTTCAAGTATTAATTCAATTACACAATTTAATATGTACGTATTTAATATGTACGAAAGCGAAAGGAGTGAACTTTAAAGAATAATTTGTATCAAAACCGCTGACGACAAAATGACTACTGCCGTTTTAGTTTTTTTCTATTAACACCTATTAACTTTATGTATATACATATGGATAAAGAAAAACGTGAAATGAGAAAATAGGATGAAGAATTAATACGTATGTTCATGTGTATGTATATTAGTTAAATGAATGTGTATAGCGTTAGTAGTTAAATGAAATAAGTAAAGTACTGCCTCCTTAACTAGACCTTAGACGGCGGTAACAAGCACCAACGGTAGAGGCGCGAGAGATTAGTTGGATTTAAGACGCTATCTAGCGAGCAATAGCAGTATTATCCGTTTCATTTAAGCAAGCTATTAGTTGCGAGTTATAAGAGTTATTGTGAAGTACTTTAATAAAGGCCATTTTGTATTATTAAATATTGGAGTTATTTATTCAACAATTTAGTGATTCGAACTTAGCAGAAGGTTGCAAATAAGAGGATTTGCAGTAAATTCGTTACAATATATTTTAAAAATAATAGAAGTAAATAAAATATGGCTAAAGACGGAATCGAAGATCCAACTTCCTAAAAAAACGAACCTTCAATTCAAAAATATATAAAATAATGGCAGTAACAGCCGATAAAATATCGGGATTTTATAGGTTCATATGTATTCAAGCTCATAAATATGTATATATATTTATAATGCAAATGGATATATATGTGTATATGAGAGAATTCAATAAGCATTTATATACGTGTATGTATCCAGATATATGTATGTATATATATAGGTATATATGTTTGTAAGTAGGTAAAAAGTATTAAAAGAGATGGTATGTTATTGTTGTTGTTGCTGCAAAAAAGTTATCAATTGATTTGACATTTGGTGTGTGTTGGTGTTGCACCTCGGCAAGGTCATAGTGGATGCAAGCCGTCCGTCTGTAATATGTCAAAGTCCAGGTCAACTGAATTCTTGTGTCACTCCGTCCATTCAGCGTGGCATATCAGGCCTCGAAGCCATAGCCTAAAGCTTGGCTGCCACACTGCCGCAAACAGCTTTGGTACAGGCACGCTGTAAACCTCATGTACAAACAGTGCTGGACTGCTTGCACAGTAGCTTAAACAGCGGCCTGCCCTCGAAACGTCTCCCTACTATCATAAAGGACGCTGAAGGAACGTTCTGCACTAGCTACAGTGACAGGTATAGTGCAAAAGATACGTAAAGCAACACAACTGTTGGGGAAAATTGTATACAAATTTTGAACATAGACGGCAATTAGCAATTCCATAGACAAACCTTTATCAAAATTTGCTTCGTAAATGTGTTTCAAGTGAATTATTTCGCATTCTAAGCTTTGAGAAATGTCCGCTTTGTTTTTTTCGACAAATTTTGCTACGCTCGCCCGAACCCTAGTTTCATCCATGTCTTCAAATTGCCACAAAATGGAAAATGTATCGTTCAAATTTCTCATAGCTGCAAATCGTTCAGTAATACCAGTGATTACCGAATCAACGATCACCAGGAATGTATTGTTTTTAAAATCAGAATCTGGATCATCCGTAATCATCTCATTTAAATTATCTTCAGAACGTCTTTTAGGTTTTCTCTTTCGAATGTCCCGAAACTTTGGCGAGATGTTCAATTGAATAGCAACTGTTTTGCATTCGTTTAAAATTGTTTCCCATTGGTTCCTGATCGACTTCAAATCAGCTAATAAGGCATCTAGATGTCGGACCTCAACAACTATGGTGGCGTCTCTAGCTTGGAGGACCACGTTTCTTTCATTAATGGTAGTCAGTATTTTGAACCAAATTGACGACAGCAAGATACATTCGAACATTTTGATGAACTTGAGAATGCCGGTAATATCGCCGTATGCTTGCGCAGTCAACTTTGGTTTTGGCTGAAAGACTATGAAGAGAGCTCGGTACATTTTGTTTGATGAGATGTCCCATCGCTGCTGAAAATAGTAAAACATTTTTGTAAAACTCCAAAGAAAGTGATTGCAGCCGTACAACATTCTGCAGCATCAACACCACATAAATTGAGACTGTGGGTTGCAAAAGGCGAGTAATCATCATTCGAGTTTTTATCGAGAATGTGACGTAGTGCTCCGTTGTAAGCTCCTTTCATATTGGCGCCGTTATCGTACCCTTGTGTACGACAATCTTTTATTGGGAATTCATGTTTACCTAGAGTATGGCAAATTAGATCAGTGATTTTCTGACCAGTTACAATTCACGAAAGCCAAAAACCGTTCTTGAATTGTAAAATTTGTTGCTTTCGAATTGAAACGGATTTAGCGCAAAATGAACATAGTCAACGTTATTAGCATCAGGCATAGCATCAACGATAATAGCAAAATACTTGGCTCTCTTGCCTTGATCTAATATAGTTTCCCTTACGTGCTTTGCACAAATCTCTACAAATTCGTTCTGAATGTTTTGGGAAAGATAGTGAACTTGTAAATGTTTGTGCTGATGTTGTTAAATAAAACTTTCTCCAAATGTCATAATGGCTTATGAGATCTTAGATGCCCAAAAAATGTGAACGAAATCCAAGATATATACTTTCGCATTTGAAAGATAGGCCTCTTTCACCCAAAAATAAAATAGTGTCCATAATTCTATATAAAACTTCTTTCCACTTTTGAGTTTCTGTGATTAGCTAGCTGGTCATTGATAAGTGTATCAATTGTAGCCTCCTTTTGAATTAGATTTTGTAAAGATCGCCATTGAATATAACATTTAATGTGATCTTGAGTATTTTCATGTGATGGCAGTTTATCGTATAGCTTCTTCCATACCTGGAATTTCAAATATCCGCAGAACAAATTTTAGGTCGATTTAAAGTAATGGTGCTTAATAGAGGACATAGTAGACAATAAAAAGCATTGCTACTGGCACTCCACACTAACCAGTCACGCTCCACTTTCTCTCCATTTGGCAAGATTCTGTTTAATAACGAGGTATCATGACAATCACGTGGAAAAATGACAGGACACTTTTGATGACCTCGACGAATTATTTCCTTGATTTCTTCAGATCGCAAAAACTTATTATTCATGGTACCGATATCGAAGTCGTTTAAATAATCTGGACTTTGATACAGAGTTAGTGGTATTTTTGGAAGACTTTTTGAAGATGAACGTTCATCAGTGTCACCACGAAAACTTTCCGATTTCGGATTCATGTAAACATACATTTTTGTGTGATGTTTTTATTGTCTCCTCAGGCCCAGGCAAAAAATCATTATCAATATTCGTTGCTTTTGAAATTCGGCTGAAAATTTGCACATGGAACAACTAAAGACTCTCCTAAATTCAAAAAAAAAAAAAAAAAAAAATGTCTTAGTACCTCTAAATCGCGGGCCCCTGAAAAACACATTTTTGTTTATGTTTTTATTATTTCCTCAGGACCAGGCAAAAAATCAGTATCAATATTCGTTGCTTTTGAAATTCGGCTTAAAATTTGCACATGGAACAACTAAAAACTCTCCTAAATTCAAAAAAAAAAAAAAAAAATGTCTTAGTACCTCTAAATCGCGGGCCCCTGAGAAACACATTTTTGTTTGATGTTTTTATTGTCTCCTCAGGCCCAGGCAAAAAATCATAATCGATATTCGTTGCTTTTGAAATTCGGCTTAAAATTTGCACATGGAACAACTAAAGACTCTCCTGAATTCAAAAAAAATGTCTTAGTACCTCTAAGTCGCGGGCCCCTGAGAAACACATTTTTGTTTGATGTTTTTATTATTTCCTCAGGACCAGGCAAAAATCATTATCAATATTCATTGCTTTTGAAATTCGGCTTAAAATTTGCACATGAACAACTAAAAACTCTCCTGAATTAAAAAAAATGTCTTAGTACCTCTAAATCGCGGGCCCCTGAGAAACACATTTTTGTTTGATGTTTATATTATTTCCTCAGGACCAGGCAAAAAATCATTATCAATATTCGTTGCTTTTGAAATTTGGCTTAAAATTTGCACATGGAACAACTGAAGCCTCTCCTGAATTAAAAAAAATGTCTTAGTACCTCTAAATCGCGGGCCCCTGAGAAACACATTTTTGTTTGATGTTTTTATTATTTCCTCAGGACCAGGCAAAAATCATTATCAATATTCGTTGCTTTTGAAATTCGGCTTAAAATTTGCACATGGAACAACTAAAGACTCTCCTGAATTCAAAAAAAAATGTCTTAGTACCTCTAAATCGCGGGCCCCTGAGAAACACATTTTTGTTTGATGTTTTTATTATTTCCTCAGGACCAGGCAAAAATCATTATCAATATACGTTGCTTTTGAAATTCGGCTTAAAATTTGCACATGGAAAAACCAAAGACTCTCCTGAATTAAAAAAATTTCTTAGTACCTCTAAATCGCGGGCCCCTGAGAAACACATTTTTGTTTGATGTTTTTATTATTTCCTCAGGACCAGGCAAATATCATTATCAATATTCGTTGCTTTTGAAATTCGGCTTATCAATATTCGTTGCTTTTGAAATTCGGCTTAAAATTTGCACATGGAACAACTAAAGACTCTCCTGAATTAAAAAAAAATGTCTTAGAACCTCTAAATCGCGGGCCCCTGAGAAACACATTTTTGTTTGATGTTTTTATTATTTCCTCAGGACCAGGCAAAAATCATTATCAATATTCGTTACTTTTGAAATTCGGCTTAAAATTTGCACATGGAACAACTAAAGACTCTCCTGAATTCAAAAAAAATGTCTTAGAACCTCTAAATCGCGGGTCCCTGAGAAACACATTTTTGTTTGATGTTTTTATTATTTCCTCAGGACCAGGCAAAAATCATTATCAATATACGTTGCTTTTGAAATTCGGCTTAAAATTTGCACATGGAAAAACTAAAGACTCTCCTGAATTAAAAAAATTTCTTAGTACCTCTAAATCGCGGGCCCCTGAGAAACACATTTTTGTTTGATGTTTTTATTATTTCCTCAGGACCAGGCAAATATCATTATCAATATTCGTTGCTTTTGATATTCGGCTTAAAATTTGCACATGGAACAACTAAAGACTCTCCTGAATTAAAAAAATGTCTTAGTACCTCTAAATCGCGGGCCCCTGAGAAACACATTTTTGTTTGATGTTTTTATTATTTCCTCAGGACCAGGCAAAAATCATTATCAATATTCGTTGCTTTTGAAATTCGGCTTAAAATTTGCACATGGAACAACTAAAGACTCTCCTGAATTAAAAAAAATGTCTTAGTACCTCTAAATCGCGGGCCCCTGAGAAACACATTTTTGTTTGATGTTTTTATTATTTCCTCAGGACCACGCAAAAATCATTATCAATATTCGTTGCTTTTGAAATTCGGCTTAAAATTTGCACATGGAACAACTAAAGACTCTCCTGAATTAAAAAAAAATGTCTTAGAACCTCTAAATCGCGGGCCCCTGAGAAACACATTTTTGTTTGATGTTTTTATTATTTCCTCAGGACCAGGCAAAAATCATTATCAATATTCGTTACTTTTGAAATTCGGCTTAAAATTTGCACATGGAACAACTAAAGACTCTCCTGAATTCAAAAAAATGTCTTAGAACCTCTAAATCGCGGGCCCCTGAGAAACACATTTTTGTTTGATGTTTTTATTATTTCCTCAGGACCAGGCAAAAATCATTATCAATATTCGTTGCTTTTGAAATTCGGCTTAAAATTTGCACATGGAACAACTAAAGACTCTCCTGAATTCAAAAAAAATGTCTTAGAACCTCTAAATCGCGGGCCCCTGAGAAACACATTTTTGTTTGATGTTTTTATTATTTCCTCAGGACCAGGCAAAAATTATTATCAATATTCGTTGGTTTTGAAATTCGGCTTAAAATTTATACATGGAACAACTAAAGACTCTCCTGAATTAAAGAAAATGTCTTAGAACCTCTAAATCGCGGGCCCCTGAGAAACACATTTTTGTTTGATGTTTTTATTATTTCCTCAGGACCAGGCAAATATCATTATCAATATTCGTTGCTTTTGATATTCGGCTTAAAATTTGCACATGGAACAACTAAAGACTCTCCTGAATTAAAAAAATGTCTTAGTACCTCTAAATCGCGGGCCCCTGAGAAACACATTTTTGTTTGATGTTTTTATTATTTCCTCAGGACCACGCAAAAATCATTATCAATATTCGTTGCTTTTGAAATTCGGCTTAAAATTTGCACATGGAACAACTAAAGACTCTCCTGAATTAAAAAAAAATGTCTTAGAACCTCTAAATCGCGGGCCCCTAAGAAACACATTTTTGTTTGATGTTTTTATTATTTCCTCAGGACCACGCAAAAATCATTATCAATATTCGTTGCTTTTGAAATTCGGCTTAAAATTTGCACATGGAACAACTAAAGACTCTCCTGAATTAAAAAAAATGTCTTAGTACCTCTAAATCGCGGGCCCCTGAGAAACACATTTTTGTTTGATGTTTTTATTATTTCCTCAGGACCACGCAAAAATCATTATCAATATTCGTTGCTTTTGAAATTCGGCTTAAAATTTGCACATGGAACAACTAAAGACTCTCCTGAATTAAAAAAAAATGTCTTAGAACCTCTAAATCGCGGGCCCCTGAGAAACACATTTTTGTTTGATGTTTTTATTATTTCCTCAGGACCAGGCAAAAATCATTATCAATATTCGTTACTTTTGAAATTCGGCTTAAAATTTGCACATGGAACAACTAAAGACTCTCCTGAATTCAAAAAAATGTCTTAGAACCTCTAAATCGCGGGCCCCTGAGAAACACATTTTTGTTTGATGTTTTTATTATTTCCTCAGGACCAGGCAAAAATCATTATCAATATTCGTTGCTTTTGAAATTCGGCTTAAAATTTGCACATGGAACAACTAAAGACTCTCCTGAATTCAAAAAAAATGTCTTAGAACCTCTAAATCGCGGGCCCCTGAGAAACACATTTTTGTTTGATGTTTTTATTATTTCCTCAGGACCAGGCAAAAATTATTATCAATATTCGTTGGTTTTGAAATTCGGCTTAAAATTTATACATGGAACAACTAAAGACTCTCCTGAATTAAAGAAAATGTCTTAGAACCTCTAAATCGCGGGCCCCTGAGAAACACATTTTTGTTTGATGTTTTTATTATTTCCTCAGGACCAGGCAAAAATCATTATCAATATTCGTTGCTTTTGAAATTCGGCTTAAAATTTGCACATGGAACAACTAAAGACTCTCCTGAATTCAAAAAAAATGTCTTAGAACCTCTAAATCGCGGGCCCCTGAGAAACACATTTTTGTTTGATGTTTTTATTATTTCCTCAGGACCAGGCAAAAATCATTATCAATATTCGTTACTTTTGAAATTCGGCTTAAAATTTGCACATGGAACAACTAAAGACTCTCCTGAATTCAAAAAAATGTCTTAGAACCTCTAAATCGCGGGCCCCTGAGAAACACATTTTTGTTTGATGTTTTTATTATTTCCTCAGGACCAGGCAAAAATCATTATCAATATTCGTTGCTTTTGAAATTCGGCTTAAAATTTGCACATGGAACAACTAAAGACTCTCCTGAATTCAAAAAAAATGTCTTAGAACCTCTAAATCGCGGGCCCCTGAGAAACACATTTTTGTTTGATGTTTTTATTATTTCCTCAGGACCAGGCAAAAAGCATTATCAATATTCGTTGCTTTTGAAATTCGGCTTAAAATTTGCACATGGAAAAACTAAAGACTTCCTGAATTCAAAAAAAAAATGTCTTAGAACCTCTAAATCGCGGGCCCCTGAGAAACACATTTTTGTTTGATGTTTTTATTATTTCCTCAGGACCAGGCAAAAATCATTATCAATATTCGTTGCTTTTGAAATTCGTCTTAAAATTTGCACATGGAACCACTAAAGACTCTCCTGAATTCAAAAAAAATGTCTTAGAACCTCTAAATCGCGGGCCCCTGAGAAACACATTTTTGCTTGATGTTTTTATTATTTCCTCAGGACCAGGCAAAAATCATTATCAATATTCGTTGCTTTTGAAATTCGGCTTAAAATTTGCACATGGAACAACTAAAGACTCTCCTGAATTAAAAAAAATGTCTTAGTACCTCTAAATCGCGGGCCCCTGAGAAACACATTTTTGTTTGATGTTTTTATTATTTCCTCAGGACCAGGAAAAAATCATTATCAATATTCGTTGCTTTTGAAATTCGGCTTAAAATTTGCACATGGAACAACTAAAGACTCTCCTGAATTCAAAAAAAATGTCTTAGAACCTCTAAATCGCGGGCCCCTGAGAAACACATTTTTGTTTGATGTTTTTATTATTTCCTCAGGACCAGGAAAAAATCATTATCAATATTCGTTGCTTTTGAAATTCGGCTTAAAATTTGCACATGGAACAACTAAAGACTCTCCTGAATTCAAAAAAAATGTCTTAGAACCTCTAAATCGCGGGCCCCTGAGAAACACATTTTTGTTTGATGTTTTTATTATTTCCTCAGGACCAGGCAAAAATCATTATCAATATTCGTTGCTTTTGAAATTCGGCTTAAAATTTGCACATGGAACATCTAAAGACTCTCCTGAATTCAAAAAAAATGTCTTAGAACCTTTAAATCGCGGGCCCCTGAGAAACACATTTTTGTTTGATGTTTTTATTATTTCCTCAGGACCAGGCAAAAATCATTATCAATATTCGTTGTTTTTGAAATTCGGCTTAAAATTTGCACATGGAACAACTAAAGACTCTCCTGAATTAAAAAAAAATGTCTGAGAACCTCTAAATCGCAGGCCCCTGAGAAACACATTTTTGTTTGATGTTTTTATTATTTCCTCAGGACCAGGCAAAAATCATTATCAATATTCGTTGCTTTTGAAATTCGGCTTAAAATTTGCACATGGAACAACTAAAGACTCTCCTGAATTAAAAAAAATGTCTTAGTACCTCTAAACCGCGGGCCCCTGAGAAACACATTTTTGTTTGATGTTTATATTATTTCCTCAGGACCAGGCAAAAAATCATTATCAATA
Source organism: Eurosta solidaginis (assembly GCF_040869045.1). Classification (NCBI taxonomy): domain Eukaryota; kingdom Metazoa; phylum Arthropoda; class Insecta; order Diptera; family Tephritidae; genus Eurosta; species Eurosta solidaginis. The sequence continues at coordinate 160,490,805 of NC_090321.1, read as the reverse complement.
TTCGTTGCTTTTGAAATTCGGCTTAAAATTTGCACATGGAACAACTAAAGACTCTCCTGAATTAAAAAAAAATGTCTTAGTACCTCTAAATCGCGGGCCCCTGAGAAACACATTTTTGTTTGATGTTTTTATTGTTTCCTCAGGACCAGGCAAAAATCATTATCAATATTCGTTGCTTTTGAAATTCGGCTTAAAATTTGTACATGGAACAACTAAAGACTCTCCTGAATTAAAAAAAATGTCTTAGTACCTCTAAATCGCGGGCCCCTGAGAAACACATTTTTGTTTGATGTTTATATTATTTCCTCAGGACCAGGCAAAAAATCATTATCAATATTCGTTGCTTTTGAAATTCGGCTTAAAATTTGCACATGGAACAACTAAAGACTCTCCTGAATTAAAAAAAAATGTCTGAGAACCTCTAAATCGCAGGCCCCTGAGAAACACATTTTTGTTTGATGTTTTTATTATTTCCTCAGGACCAGGCAAAAATCATTATCAATATTCGTTGCTTTTGAAATTCGGCTTAAAATTTGCACATGGAACAACTAAAGACTCTCCTGAATTAAAAAAAATGTCTTAGTACCTCTAAACCGCGGGCCCCTGAGAAACACATTTTTGTTTGATGTTTATATTATTTCCTCAGGACCAGGCAAAAAATCATTATCAATATTCGTTGCTTTTGAAATTCGGCTTAAAATTTGTACATGGAACAACTAAAGACTCTCCTGAATTAAAAAAAATGTCTTAGTACCTCTAAATCGCGGGCCCCTGAGAAACACATTTTTGCTTGATGTTTTTATTATTTCCTCAGGACCAGGCAAAAATCATTATCAATATTCGTTGCTTTTGAAATTCGGCTTAAAATTTGCACATGGAACAACTAAAGACTCTCCTGAATTAAAAAAAAATGTCTTAGTACCTCTAAATCGCGGGCCCCTGAGAAACACATTTTTGTTTGATGTTTTTATTGTTTCCTCAGGACCAGGCAAAAATCATTATCAATATTCGTTGCTTTTGAAATTCGGCTTAAAATTTGTACATGGAACAACTAAAGACTCTCCTGAATTAAAAAAAATGTCTTAGTACCTCTAAATCGCGGGCCCCTGAGAAACACATTTTTGTTTGATGTTTTTATTGTTTCCTCAGGACCAGGCAAAAATCATTATCAATATTCGTTGCTTTTGAAATTCGGCTTAAAATTTGTACATGGAACAACTAAAGACTCTCCTGAATTAAAAAAAATGTCTTAGTACCTCTAAATCGCGGGCCCCTGAGAAACACATTTTTGTTTGATGTTTTTATTGTTTCCTCAGGACCAGGCAAAAATCATTATCAATATTCGTTGCTTTTGAAATTCGGCTTAAAATTTGTACATGGAACAACTAAAGACTCTCCTGAATTAAAAAAAATGTCTTAGTACCTCTAAATCGCGGGCCCCTGAGAAACACATTTTTGTTTGATGTTTTTATTGTTTCCTCAGGACCAGGCAAAAATCATTATCAATATTCGTTGCTTTTGAAATTCGGCTTAAAATTTGTACATGGAACAACTAAAGACTCTCCTGAATTAAAAAAAATGTCTTAGTACCTCTAAACCGCGGGCCCCTGAGAAACACATTTTTGTTTGATGTTTATATTATTTCCTCAGGACCAGGCAAAAAATCATTATCAATATTCGTTGCTTTTGAAATTCGGCTTAAAATTTGTACATGGAACAACTAAAGACTCTCCTGAATTAAAAAAAATGTCTTAGTACCTCTAAATCGCGGGCCCCTGAGAAACACATTTTTGCTTGATGTTTTTATTATTTCCTCAGGACCAGGCAAAAATCATTATCAATATTCGTTGCTTTTGAAATTCGGCTTAAAATTTGCACATGGAACAACTAAAGACTCTCCTGAATTAAAAAAAAATGTCTTAGTACCTCTAAATCGCGGGCCCCTGAGAAACACATTTTTGTTTGATGTTTTTATTGTTTCCTCAGGACCAGGCAAAAATCATTATCAATATTCGTTGCTTTTGAAATTCGGCTTAAAATTTGTACATGGAACAACTAAAGACTCTCCTGAATTAAAAAAAATGTCTTAGTACCTCTAAATCGCGGGCCCCTGAGAAACACATTTTTGTTTGATGTTTATATTATTTCCTCAGGACCAGGCAAAAAATCATTATCAATATTCGTTGCTTTTGAAATTCGGCTTAAAATTTGCACATGGAACAACTAAAGACTCTCCTGAATTAAAAAAAAATGTCTGAGAACCTCTAAATCGCAGGCCCCTGAGAAACACATTTTTGTTTGATGTTTTTATTATTTCCTCAGGACCAGGCAAAAATCATTATCAATATTCGTTGCTTTTGAAATTCGGCTTAAAATTTGCACATGGAACAACTAAAGACTCTCCTGAATTAAAAAAAATGTCTTAGTACCTCTAAACCGCGGGCCCCTGAGAAACACATTTTTGTTTGCTGTTTATATTATTTCCTCAGGACCAGGCAAAAAATCATTATCAATATTCGTTGCTTTTGAAATTCGGCTTAAAATTTGTACATGGAACAACTAAAGACTCTCCTGAATTAAAAAAAATGTCTTAGTACCTCTAAATCGCGGGCCCCTGAGAAACACATTTTTGCTTGATGTTTTTATTATTTCCTCAGGACCAGGCAAAAATCATTATCAATATTCGTTGCTTTTGAAATTCGGCTTAAAATTTGCACATGGAACAACTAAAGACTCTCCTGAATTAAAAAAAATGTCTTAGTACCTCTAAATCGCGGGCCCCTGAGAAACACATTTTTGTTTGATGTTTTTATTATTTCCTCAGGACCAGGAAAAAATCATTATCAATATTCGTTGCTTTTGAAATTCGGCTTAAAATTTGCACATGGAACAACTAAAGACTCTCCTGAATTCAAAAAAAATGTCTTAGAACCTCTAAATCGCGGGCCCCTGAGAAACACATTTTTGTTTGATGTTTTTATTATTTCCTCAGGACCAGGAAAAAATCATTATCAATATTCGTTGCTTTTGAAATTCGGCTTAAAATTTGCACATGGAACAACTAAAGACTCTCCTGAATTCAAAAAAAATGTCTTAGAACCTCTAAATCGCGGGCCCCTGAGAAACACATTTTTGCTTGATGTTTTTATTATTTCCTCAGGACCAGGCAAAAATCATTATCAATATTCGTTGCTTTTGAAATTCGGCTTAAAATTTGCACATGGAACAACTAAAGACTCTCCTGAATTCAAAAAAAATGTCTTAGAACCTCTAAATCGCGGGCCCCTGAGAAACACATTTTTGTTTGATGTTTTTATTATTTCCTCAGGACCAGGAAAAAATCATTATCAATATTCGTTGCTTTTGAAATTCGGCTTAAAATTTGCACATGGAACAACTAAAGACTCTCCTGAATTCAAAAAAAATGTCTTAGAACCTCTAAATCGCGGGCCCCTGAGAAACACATTTTTGTTTGATGTTTTTATTATTTCCTCAGGACCAGGCAAAAATCATTATCAATATTCGTTGCTTTTGAAATTCGGCTTAAAATTTGCACATGGAACATCTAAAGACTCTCCTGAATTCAAAAAAAATGTCTTAGAACCTTTAAATCGCGGGCCCCTGAGAAACACATTTTTGTTTGATGTTTTTATTATTTCCTCAGGACCAGGCAAAAATCATTATCAATATTCGTTGTTTTTGAAATTCGGCTTAAAATTTGCACATGGAACAACTAAAGACTCTCCTGAATTAAAAAAAATGTCTTAGAACCTCTAAATCGCGGGCCCCTGAGAAACACATTTTTGTTTGATGTTTTTATTATTTCCTCAGGACCAGGCAAAAATTATTATCAATATTCGTTGCTTTTGAAATTCGGCTTAAAATTTGTACATGGAACAACTAAAGACTCTCCTGAATTAAAAAAAATGTCTTAGTACCTCTAAATCGCGGGCCCCTGAGAAATACATTTTTGTTTGATGTTTTTATTATTTCCTCAGGACCAGGCAAAAATATCATTATCAATATTCGTTGCTTTTGAAATTCGGCTTAAAATTTGCACATGGAACAACTAAAGACTCTCCTGAATTAAAAAAAAATGTCTGAGAACCTCTAAATCGCAGGCCCCTGAGAAACACATTTTTGTTTGATGTTTTTATTATTTCCTCAGGACCAGGCAAAAATCATTATCAATATTCGTTGCTTTTGAAATTCGGCTTAAAATTTGCACATGGAACAACTAAAGACTCTCCTGAATTAAAAAAAATGTCTTAGTACCTCTAAACCGCGGGCCCCTGAGAAACACATTTTTGTTTGATGTTTATATTATTTCCTCAGGACCAGGCAAAAAATCATTATCAATATTCGTTGCTTTTGAAATTCGGCTTAAAATTTGCACATGGAACAACTAAAGACTCTCCTGAATTAAAAAAAAATGTCTTAGTACCTCTAAATCGCGGGCCCCTGAGAAACACATTTTTGTTTGATGTTTTTATTGTTTCCTCAGGACCAGGCAACAAATCTTTATAAATATTTGTTGCTTTTGACATTCGGCTTAAAATTTGCACATGGAACAACTAAAGACTCTCCTGAATTCAAAAAAAATGTCTTAGCACCTCTAAATCGCGGGCCCCTGAGAAACACATTTTTGGTTGATGTTTTTATTATTTCCTCAGGACCAGGCAAAAATCATTATCAATATTCGTTGCTTCTGAAATTCGGCTTAAAATTTGCACATGGAACAACTAAAGACTCTCTTGAATTAAAAAAAATGTCTTAGTACCTCTAAATCGCGTGCCCCTGAGAAACACATTTTTGTTTGATGTTTTTATTATTTCCTCAAGATCAGGCAAACATCAGTATCAATATTCGTTGCTTCTGAAATTCGGCTTAAAATTTGCACATGGAACAACTAAAGACTCTCATGAATTAAAAAAAATGTCTTAGTACCTCTAAATTGCGGGCCCCTGAGAAACACATTTTTGTTTGATGTTTTTATTATTTCCTCAGGACCAGGCAAAAATCAGTATCAATATTCGTTGCTTCTGAAATTCGGCTTAAAATTTGCACATGGAACAACTAAAGACTCTCATGAATTAAAAAAAATGTCTTAGTACCTCTAAATTGCGGGCCCCTGAGAAACACATTTTTGTTTGATGTTTTTATTATTTCCTCAAGATCAGGCAAAAATCATTATCAATATTCGTTGCTTCTGAAATTCGGCTTAAAATTTGCACATGGAACAACTAAAGACTCTCCTGAATTAAAAAAAATGTCTTAGTACCACTAAATCGCGGGCCCCTGAGAAACACATTTTTGTTTGATGTTTTTATTATTTCCTCAAGATCAGGCAAAAATCAGTATCAATATTCGTTGCTTCTGAAATTCGGCTTAAAATTTGCACATGGAACAACTAAAGACTCTCATGAATTAAAAAAAATGTCTTAGTACCTCTAAATTGCGGGCCCCTGAGAAACACATTTTTGTTTGATGTTTTTATTATTTCCTCAAGATCAGGCAAAAATCATTATCAATATTCGTTGCTTCTGAAATTCGGCTTAAAATTTGCACATGGAACAACTAAAGACTCTCCTGAATTAAAAAAAATGTCTTAGTACCACTAAATCGCGGGCCCCTGAGAAACACATTTTTGTTTGATGTTTTTATTATTTCCTCAGGACCAGGCAAAAATCAGTATCAATATTCGTTGCTTCTGAAATTCGGCTTAAAATTTGCACATGGAACAACTAAAGACTCTCATGAATTAAAAAAAATGTCTTAGTACCTCTAAATTGCGGGCCCCTGAGAAACACATTTTTGTTTGATGTTTTTAATTTTTCCTCAAGATCAGGCAAAAATCATTATCAATATTCGTTGCTTCTGAAATTTGGCTTAAAATTTGCACATGGAACAACTAAAGACTCTGTTGAATTAAAAAAAATGTCTTAGTACCTCTAAATCGCGGGCTCCCTGAGAAACACATTTTTGTTTGATGTTTTTATTGTTTCTTCAGGCCCAGGCAAAAAATCATTATCAATATTTGTTGCTTTTGAAATTCGGCTTAAAATTTGCACATGGAACAACTAAAGACTCTCCTGAACTAAAAAAAATGTCTTAGTACCTCTAAATCGCGGGCTCCCTGAGAAACACATTTTTGTTTGATGTTTTTATTGTTTCCTCAGGCCCAGGCAAAAAATCATTATCAATATTCGTTGCTTTTGAAATTCGGCTTAAAATTTGCACATGGAACAACTAAAGACTCTCCTGAACTAAAAAAAATGTCTTAGTACCTCTAAATCGCGGGCTCCCTGAGAAACACATTTTTGTTTGATGTTTTTATTGTTTCCTTAGGACCAGGCAAAAATCATTATGAATATTCGTTGCTTCTGAAATTCGGCTTAAAATTTGCACATGGAACAACTAAAGTTTCTCCTGAATTCAAAAAAAATGTCTTAGTACCTCTAAATCGCGGGCCCCTGAGAAACACATTTTTGTTTGATGTTTTTATTATTTCCTCAGGACCAGGCAAAAATCATTATAAATATTCGTTTGTTTTGAAATTCGGCTTAAAATTTGCACATGGAACAAGTAAAGACTCTCCTGAATTAAAAAAAATGTCTTAGTACTTCTAAATCGCGAGACCCTGACAAACACATTTTTGTTTGATGTTTTTATTATTTCCTCAGGACCAGGCAAAAATCATTATGAATATTCGTTGCTTCTGAAATTTGGCTTAAAATTTGCACATGAATTAAAAAAAATGTCTTAGTACTTCTAAATCGCGAGACCCTGACAAACACATTTTTGTTTGATGTTTTTATTGTTTCCTCAGGACCAGGCAAAAATCATCATCAATATTCGTTGCTTCTGAAATTCGGCTTAAAATTTGCACATGGAACAACTAAAGACTCTCCTGAATTAAAAAAAAATGTCTTAGTACCTCTAAATCGCGGGCCCCTGAGAAACACATTTTTGTTTGATGTTTTTATTATTTCCTCAAGATCAGGCAAAAATCATTATCAATATTCGTTGCTTCTGAAATTCGGCTTAAAATTTGCACATGAATTAAAAAAAATGTCTTAGTACTTCTAAATCGCGAGACCCTGACAAACACATTTTTGTTTGATGTTTTTATTGTTTCCTCAGGACCAGGCAAAAATCATCATCAATATTCGTTGCTTCTGAAATTCGGCTTAAAATTTGCACATGGAACAACTAAAGACTCTCCTGAATTAAAAAAAAATGTCTTAGTACCTCTAAATCGCGGGCCCCTGAGAAACACTTTTTGTTTGATGTTTTTATTGTTTCCTCAGGACCAGGCAACAAATCTTTATAAATATTTGTTGCTTTTGACATTCGGCTTAAAATTTGCACATGGAACAACTAAAGACTCTCCTGAATTCAAAAAAAATGTCTTAGCACCTCTAAATCGCGGGCCCCTGAGAAACACATTTTTGGTTGATGTTTTTATTATTTCCTCAGGACCAGGCAAAAATCATTATCAATATTCGTTGCTTCTGAAATTCGGCTTAAAATTTGCACATGGAACAACTAAAGACTCTCCTGAATTAAAAAAAATGTCTTAGTACCACTAAATCGCGGGCCCCTGAGAAACACATTTTTGTTTGATGTTTTTATTATTTCCTCAGGACCAGGCAAAAATCAGTATCAATATTCGTTGCTTCTGAAATTCGGCTTAAAATTTGCACATGGAACAACTAAAGACTCTCATGAATTAAAAAAAATGTCTTAGTACCTCTAAATTGCGGGTCCCTGAGAAACACATTTTTGTTTGATGTTTTTATTATTTCCTCAAGATCAGGCAAAAATCATTATCAATATTCGTTGCTTCTGAAATTCGGCTTAAAATTTGCACATGGAACAACTAAAGACTCTCTTGAATTAAAAAAAATGTCTTAGTACCTCTAAATCGCGGGCCCCTGAGAAACACATTTTTGTTTGATGTTTTTATTATTTCCTCAGGACCAGGCAAAAATCAGTATCAATATTCGTTGCTTCTGAAATTCGGCTTAAAATTTGCACATGGAACAACTAAAGACTCTCTTGAATTAAAAAAAATGTCTTAGTACCTCTAAATCGCGTGCCCCTGAGAAACACATTTTTGTTTGATGTTTTATTGTTTCCTTAGGCCCTGGCAAAAAATCATTATCAATATTCGTTGCTTTTGAAATTCGGCTTAAAATTTGCACATGGAACAACTAAAGACTCTCCTGAATTAAAAAAAATGTCTTAGTACCACTAAATCGCGGGCCCCTGAGAAACACATTTTTGTTTGATGTTTTTATTATTTCCTCAGGACCAGGCAAAAATCAGTATCAATATTCGTTGCTTCTGAAATTCGGCTTAAAATTTGCACATGGAACAACTAAAGACTCTCATGAATTAAAAAAAATGTCTTAGTACCTCTAAATTGCGGGCCCCTGAGAAACACATTTTTGTTTGATGTTTTTATTATTTCCTCAAGATCAGGCAAAAATCATTATCAATATTCGTTGCTTCTGAAATTCGGCTTAGAATTTGCACATGGAACAACTAAAGACTCTGTTGAATTAAAAAAAATGTCTTAGTACCTCTAAATCGCGGGCTCCCTGAGAAACACATTTTTGTTTGATGTTTTTATTGTTTCCTCAGGCCCAGGCAAAAAATCATTATCAATATTTGTTGCTTTTGAAATTCGGCTTAAAATTTGCACATGGAACAACTAAAGACTCTCCTCAACTAAAAAAAATGTCTTAGTACCTCTAAATCGCGGGCTCCCTGAGAAACACATTTTTGTTTGATGTTTTTATTGTTTCCTCAGGCCCAGGCAAAAAATCATTATCAATATTCGTTGCTTTTGAAATTCGGCTTAAAATTTGCACATGGAACAACTAAAGACTCTCCTGAACTAAAAAAAATGTCTTAGTACCTCTAAATCGCGGGCTCCCTGAGAAACACATTTTTGTTTGATGTTTTTATTGTTTCCTTAGGACCAGGCAAAAATCATTATGAATATTCGTTGCTTCTGAAATTCGGCTTAAAATTTGCACATGGAACAACTAAAGATTCTCCTGAATCCAAAAAAATGTCTTAGTACCTCTAAATCGCGGGCCCCTGAGAAACACATTTTTGTTTGATGTTTTTATTATTTCCTCAGGACCAGGCAAAAATCATTATAAATATTCGTTTCTTTTGAAATTCGGCTTAAAATTTGCACATGGAACAACTAAAGACTCTCCTGAATTAAAAAAAATGTCTTAGTACTTCTAAATCTCGAGACCCTGACAAACACATTTTTGTTTGATGTTTTTATTATTTCCTCAGGACCAGGCAAAAATCATTATGAATATTCGTTGCTTCTGAAATTTGGCTTAAAATTTGCACATGAATTAAAAAAAATGTCTTAGTACTTCTAAATCGCGAGACCCTGACAAACACATTTTTGTTTGATGTTTTTATTGTTTCCTCAGGACCAGGCAAAAATCATCATCAATATTCGTTGCTTCTGAAATTCGGCTTAAAATTTGCACATGGAACAACTAAAGACTCTCCTGAATTAAAAAAAAATGTCTTAGTACCTCTAAATCGCGGGCCCCTGAGAAACACATTTTTGTTTGATGTTTTTATTGTTTCCTCAGGACCAGGCAACAAATCTTTATAAATATTTGTTGCTTTTGACATTCGGCTTAAAATTTGCGCATGGAACAACTAAAGACTCTCCTGAATTCAAAAAAAATGTCTTAGCACCTCTAATCGCGGGCCCCTGAGAAACACATTTTTGGTTGATGTTTTTATTATTTCCTCAGGACCAGGCAAAAATCATTATCAATATTCGTTGCTTCTGAAATTCGGCTTAAAATTTGCACATGGAACAACTAAAGACTCTCCTGAATTAAAAAAAATGTCTTAGTACCACTAAATCGCGGGCCCCTGAGAAACACATTTTTGTTTGATGTTTTTATTATTTCCTCAAGATCAGGCAAAAATCATTATCAATATTCGTTGCTTCTGAAATTCGGCTTAAAATTTGCACATGGAACAACTAAAGACTCTCATGAATTAAAAAAAATGTCTTAGTACCTCTAAATTGCGGGCCCCTGAGAAACACATTTTTGTTTGATGTTTTTATTATTTCCTCAAGATCAGGCAAAAATCATTATCAATATTCGTTGCTTCTGAAATTCGGCTTAAAATTTGCACATGGAACAACTAAAGACTCTCTTGAATTAAAAAAAATGTCTTAGTACCTCTAAATCGCGTGCCCCTGAGAAACACATTTTTGTTTGATGTTTTATTGTTTCCTTAGGCCCTGGCAAAAAATCATTATCAATATTTGTTGCTTTTGAAATTCGGCTTAAAATTTGCACATGGAACAACTAAAGACTCTCCTGAATTAAAAAAAATGTCTTAGTACCACTAAATCGCGGGCCCCTGAGAAACACATTTTTGTTTGATGTTTTATTGTTTCCTTAGGCCCTGGCAAAAAATCATTATCAATATTCGTTGCTTTTGAAATTCGGCTTAAAATGTGCACATGGAACAACTAAAGACTCTCATGAATTAAAAAAAATGTCTTAGTACCTCTAAATTGCGGGCCCCTGAGAAACACATTTTTGTTTGATGTTTTTATTATTTCCTCAAGATCAGGCAAAAATCATTATCAATATTCGTTGCTTATGAAATTCGGCTTAAAATTTGCACATGGAACAACTAAAGACTCTGTTGAATTAAAAAAAATGTCTTAGTACCTCTAAATCGCGTGCCCCTGAGAAACACATTTTTGTTTGATGTTTTATTGTTTCCTCAGGCCCAGGCAAAAAATCATTATCAATATTTGTTGCTTTTGAAATTCGGCTTAAAATTTGCACATGGAACAACTAAAGACTCTCCTGAACTAAAAAAAATGTCTTAGTACCTCTAAATCGCAGGCTCCCTGAGAAACACATTTTTGTTTGATGTTTTTATTGTTTCCTCAGGCCCAGGCAAAAAATCATTATCAATATTCGTTGCTTTTGAAATTCGGCTTAAAATTTGCACATGGAACAACTAAAGACTCTCTTGAATTAAAAAAAATGTCTTAGTACCTCTAAATCGCGGGCTCCCTGAGAAACACATTTTTGTTTGATGTTTTTATTGTTTCCTCAGGCCCAGGCAAAAAATCATTATCAATATTCGTTGCTTTTGAAATTCGGCTTAAAATTTGCACATGGAACAACTAAAGACTCTCCTGAACTAAAAAATGTCTTAGTACCTCTAAATCGCGGGCTTCCTGAGAAACACATTTTTGTTTGATGTTTTTATTGTTTCCTCAGGCCCAGGCAAAAAATCATTATCAATATTCGTTCCTTCTGAAACTCGGCTTAAAATTTGCACATGGAACAACTAAAGACTCTTCTGAATTCAAAAAAAAATGTCTTAGTATCTCTAAATCGCGGGCTCCCTGAGAAACACATCTTTGTTTGATGTTTTTATTGTTTCCTCAGCCCCAGGCAAAAAATCATTATCAATATTCGTTGCTTTTGAAATTCGGCTTAAAATTTGCACATGGAACAACTAAAGATCTTCTGAATTCAAAAAAAAATGTCTTAGTACCTCTAAATCGCGGGCTCCCTGAGAAACACATTTTTGTTTGATGTTTTTATTGTTTCCTCAGGCCCAGGCAAAAAATCATTATCAATATTCGTTGCTTTTGAAATTCGGCTTAAAATTTGCACATGGAACAACTAAAGACTCTCCTGAACTAAAAAAAATGTCTTAGTACCTCTAAATCGCGTGCTCCCTGAGAAACACATTTTTGTTTGATGTTTTTATTGTTTCCTCAGGCCCAGGCAAAAAATCATTATCAATATTCGTTGCTTTTGAAATTCGGCTTAAAATTTGCACATGGAACAACTAAAGACTCTCCTGAACTAAAAAAAATGTCTTAGTACCTCTAAATCGCGGGCTCCCTGAGAAACACATTTTTGTTTGATGTTTTTATTGTTTCCTCATGCCCAGGCAAAAAATCATTATCAATATTCGTTGCTTTTGAAATTCGGCTTAAAATTTGCACATGGAACAACTAAAGACTCTCCTGAACTAAAAAATGTCTTAGTACCTCTAAATCGCGGGCTCCCTGAGAAACACATTTTTGTTTGATGTTTTTATTGTTTCCTCAGGCCCAGGCAAAAAATCATTATCAATATTCGTTGCTTTTGAAATTCGGCTTAAAATTTGCACATGGAACAACTAAAGACTCTCCTGAATTAAAAAAAATGTCTTAGTACCACTAAATCGCGGGCCCCTGAGAAACACATTTTTGTTTGATGTTTTTATTATTTCCTCAGGACCAGGCAAAAATCAGTATCAATATTCGTTGCTTCTGAAAATCGGCTTAAAATTTGCACATGGAACAACTAAAGACTCTCATGAATTAAAAAAAATGTCTTAGTACCTCTAAATTGCGGGCCCCTGAGAAACACATTTTTGTTTGATGTTTTTATTATTTCCTCAAGATCAGGCAAAAATCATTATCAATATTCGTTGCTTCTGAAATTCGGCTTAAAATTTGCACATGGAACAACTAAAGACTCTCTTGAATTAAAAAAAATGTCTTAGTACCTCTAAATCGCGTGCCCCTGAGAAACACATTTTTGTTTGATGTTTTATTGTTTCCTCAGGCCCTGGCAAAAAATCATTATCAATATTCGTTGCTTTTGAAATTCGGCTTAAAATTTGCACATGGAACAACTAAAGACTCTCCTGAATTAAAAAAAATGTCTTAGTACCACTAAATCGCGGGCCCCTGAGAAACACATTTTTGTTTGATGTTTTTATTATTTCCTCAGGACCAGGCAAAAATCAGTATCAATATTCGTTGCTTCTGAAATTCGGCTTAAAATTTGCACATGGAACAACTAAAGACTCTCATGAATTAAAAAAAATGTCTTAGTACCTCTAAATTGCGGGCCCCTGAGAAACACATTTTTGTTTGATGTTTTTATTATTTCCTCAAGATCAGGCAAAAATCATTATCAATATTCGTTGCTTCTGAAATTCGGCTTAAAATTTGCACATGGAACAACTAAAGACTCTCTTGAATTAAAAAAAATGTCTTAGTACCTCTAAATCGCGTGCCCCTGAGAAACACATTTTTGTTTGATGTTTTTATTGTTTCCTCAGGCCCAGGCAAAAAATCATTATCAATATTCGTTGCTTTTGAAATTCGGCTTAAAATTTGCACATGGAACAACTAAAGACTCTCTTGAATTAAAAAAAATGTCTTAGTACCTCTAAATCGCGGGCTCCCTGAGAAACACATTTTTGTTTGATGTTTTTATTGTTTCCTCAGGCCCAGGCAAAAAATCATTATCAATATTCGTTGCTTTTGAAATTCGGCTTAAAATTTGCACATGGAACAACTAAAGACTATCTTGAATTAAAAAAAATGTCTTAGTACCTCTAAATCGCGGGCTCCCTGAGAAACACATTTTTGTTTGATGTTTTTATTGTTTCCTCAGGCCCATGCAAAAAATCATTATCAATATTCGTTGCTTTTGAAATTCGGCTTAAAATTTGCACATGGAACAACTAAAGACTCTCCTGAACTAAAAAATGTCTTAGTACCTCTAAATCGCGGGCCCCTGAGAAACACATTTTTGTTTGATGTTTTTATTATTTCCTCAGGACCAGGCAAAAATCAGTATCAATATTCGTTGCTTCTGAAATTCGGCTTAAAATTTGCACATGGAACAACTAAAGACTCTCATGAATTAAAAAAAATGTCTTAGTACCTCTAAATCGCGGGCTCCCTGAGAAACACATTTTTGTTTGATATTTTTATTGTTTCCTCAGGCCCAGGCAAAAAATCATTATCAATATTTGTTGCTTTTGAAATTCGGCTTAAAATTTGCACACGGAACAACTAAAGACTCTCCTGAACTAAAAAAAATGTCTTAGTACCTCTAAATCGCGGGCTCCCTGAGAAACACATTTTTGTTTGATGTTTTTATTGTTTCCTCAGGCCCAGGCAAAAAATCATTATCAATATTCGTTGCTTTTGAAATTCGGCTTAAAATTTGCACATGGAACAACTAAAGACTCTCTTGAATTAAAAAAAATGTCTTAGTACCTCTAAATCGCGGGCTCCCTGAGAAACACATTTTTGTTTGATGTTTTTATTGTTTCCTCAGGCCCATGCAAAAAATCATTATCAATATTCGTTGCTTTTGAAATTCGGCTTAAAATTTGCACATGGAACAACTAAAGACTCTCCTGAACTAAAAAATGTCTTAGTACCTCTAAATCGCGGGCTTCCTGAGAAACACATTTTTGTTTGATGTTTTTATTGTTTCCTCAGGCCCAGGCAAAAAATCATTATCAATATTCGTTGCTTCTGAAATTCGGCTTAAAATTTGCACATGGAACAACTAAAGACTCTTCTGAATTCAAAAAAAAATGTCTTAGTACCTCTAAATCGCGGGCTCCCTGAGAAACACATTTTTGTTTGATGTTTTTATTGTTTCCTCAGCCCCAGGCAAAAAATCATTATCAATATTCGTTGCTTTTGAAATTCGGCTTAAAATTTGCACATGGAACAACTAAAGACTCTTCTGAATTCAAAAAAAAATGTCTTAGTACCTCTAAATCGCGGGCTCCCTGAGAAACACATTTTTGTTTGATGTTTTTATTGTTTCCTCAGGCCCAGGCAAAAAATCATTATCAATATTCGTTGCTTTTGAAATTCGGCTTAAAATTTGCACATGGAACAACTAAAGACTCTCCTGAACTAAAAAAAATGTCTTAGTACCTCTAAATCGCGGGCTCCCTGAGAAACACATTTTTGTTTGATGTTTTTATTGTTTCCTCAGGTCCAGGCAAAAAATCATTATCAATATTCGTTGCTTTTGAAATTCGGCTTAAAATTTGCACATGGAACAACTAAAGACTCTCCTGAACTAAAAAAAATGTCTTAGTACCTCTAAATCGCGGGCCCCTGAGAAACACATTTTTGTTTGATGTTTTTATTCTTTCCTCAGGACCAGGCAAAAATCATTATCAATATTCGTTGCTTTTGAAATTCGGCTTAAAATTTGCACATGGAACAACTAAAGACTCTCCTGAATTCAAAAAAAATGTCTTAGTACCTCTAAATCGCGGGCCCCTGAGAAACACATTTTTGTTTGATGTTTTTATTATTTCCTCAGGAACAGGCAAAAATCATTATCAATATTCGTTGCTTTTGAAATTCGGCTTAAAATTTGCACATGGAACAACTAAAGACTCTCCTGAATTAAAAAAAATGTCTTAGTACCTCTAAATCGCGGGCCCCTGAGAAACACATTTTTGTTTGATGTTTTTATTATTTCCTCAGGACCAGGCAAAAATCATTATCAATATTCGTTGCTTTTGAAATTCGGCTTAAAATTTGCACATGGAACAACTAAAGACTCTCCTGAATTCAAAAAAAAATGTATTAGAACCCCTAAATCGCGGGCCCCTGAGAAACACATTTTTGTTTGATGTTTTTATTATTTCCTCAGGACCAGGCAAAAATCATTATCAATATTCGTTGCTTTTGAAATTCGGCTTAAAATTTGCACATGGAACAACTAAAGAATCTCCTGAATTAAAAAAAATGTCTTAGTACCTCTAAAACGCGGGCCCCTGAGAAACACATTTTTGTTTGATGTTTATATTATTTCCTCAGGACCAGGCAAAAAATCATTATCAATATTCGTTGCTTTTGAAATTCGGCTTAAAATTTGCACATGGAACAACAAAAGACTCTGCTGAATTAAAAAAAATGTCTTAGTACCTCTAAATCGCGGGCCCCTGACAAACACATTTTTGTTTGATGTTTTTATTATTTCCTCATGACCAGGCAAAAATGATTATGAATATTTGTTGCTTTTGACATTCGGCTTAAAATTTGCACATGGAACAACTAAAGACTCTCCTGAATTAAAAAAAATGTCTTAGTACCTCTAAATCGCGGGCCCCTGAGAAACACATTTTTGTTTGATGTTTTTATTGTTTCCTTAGGACCAGGCAAATATCATTATGAATATTCGTTGCTTCTGAAATTCGGCTTAAAATTTGCACATGGAACAACTAAAGACTCTCCTGAATTCAAAAAAAATGTCTTAGTACCTCTAAATCGCGGGCCCCTGAGAAACACATTTTTGTTTGATGTTTTTATTATTTCCTCATGACCAGGCAAAAATGATTATGAATATTTGTTGCTTTTGACATTCGGCTTAAAATTTGCACATGGAACAACTAAAGACTCTCCTGAATTAAAAAAAATGTCTTAGTACCTCTAAATCGCGGGCCCCTGAGAAACACATTTTTGTTTGATGTTTTTATTGTTTCCTTAGGACCAGGCAAATATCATTATGAATATTCGTTGCTTCTGAAATTCGGCTTAAAATTTGCACATGGAACAACTAAAGACTCTGCTGAATTAAAAAAAATGTCTTAGTACCTCTAAATCGCGGGCCCCTGACAAACACATTTTTGTTTGATGTTTTTATTATTTCCTCATGACCAGGCAAAAATGATTATGAATATTTGTTGCTTTTGACATTCGGCTTAAAATTTGCACATGGAACAACTAAAGACTCTCCTGAATTAAAAAAAATGTCTTAGTACCTCTAAATCGCGGGCCCCTGAGAAACACATTTTTGTTTGATGTTTTTATTGTTTCCTTAGGACCAGGCAAATATCATTATGAATATTCGTTGCTTCTGAAATTCGGCTTAAAATTTGCACATGGAACAACTAAAGACTCTCCTGAATTCAAAAAAAATGTCTTAGTACCTCTAAATCGCGGGCCCCTGAGAAACACATTTTTGTTTGATGTTTTTATTATTTCCTCAGGACCAGGCAAAAATCATTATGAATATTCGTTGCTTTTGAAATTCGGCTTAAAATTTGCACATGGAACAACTAAAGACTCTCCTGAATTAAAAAAAATGTCTTAGTACCTCTAAATCCCGGGCCCCTGAGAAACACATTTTTGTTTGATGTTTTTATTCTTTCCTCAGGACCAGACAAAAATCATTATCAATATTCGTTGCTTTTGAAATTCGGCTTAAAATTTGCACATGGAACAACTAAAGACTCTCCTGAATTAAAAAAAATGTCTTAGTACCTCTAAAACGCGGGCCCCTGAGAAACACATTTTTGTTTGATGTTTATATTATTTCCTCAGGACCAGCAAAAAATCATTATCAATATTCGTTGCTTTTGAAATTCGGCTTAAAATTTGCACATGGAACAGCAAAAGACTCTCCTGAATTAAAAAAAATGTCTTAGTACCTCTAAATCGCGGGCCCCTGACAAACACATTTTTGTTTGATGTTTTTATTATTTCCTCATGACCAGGCAAAAATCATTATGAATATTCGTTGCTTCTGAAATTCGGCTTAAAATTTGCACATGGAACAACTAAAGACTCTCCTGAATTAAAAAAAAAATGTCTTAGTACCTCTAAATCGCGGGCCCCTGAGAAACACATTTTTGTTTGATGTTTTTATTATTTCCTCAGGACCAGGCAAAAATCATTATAAATATTCGTTGCTTTTGAAATTCGGCTTAAAATTTGCACATGGAACAACTAAAGACTCTCCTGAATTAAAAAAAAATGTCTTAGTACCTCTAAATCCCGGGCCCCTGAGAAACACATTTTTGTTTGATGTTTTTATTCTTTCCTCAGGACCAGACAAAAATCATTATGAATATTCATTGCTTTGGAAATTCGGCTTAAAATTTGCACATGGAACAACTAAAGACTCTCCTGAATTAAAAAAAATGTCTTAGTACCTCTAAATCGCGGGCCCCTGAGAAACAAATTTTTGTTTGATGTTTTTATTGTTTCCTTAGGACCAGGCAAAAATCATTATGAATATTCGTTGCTTCTGAAATTCGGCTTAAAATTTGCACATGGAACAACAAAAGATTCTCCTGAATTCAAAAAAAATGTCTTAGTACCTCTAAATCGCGGGCCCCTGAGAAACACATTTTTGTTTGATGTTTTTATTATTTCCTCAGGACCAGGCAAAAATCATTATAAATATTCGTTTCTTTTGAAATTCGGCTTAAAATTTGCACATGGAACAACTAAAGACTCTCCTGAATTAAAAAAAATGTCTTAGTACTTCTAAATCGCGAGACCCTGACAAACACATTTTTGTTTGATGTTTTTATTATTTCCTCAGGACCAGGCAAAAATCATTATGAATATTCGTTGCTTCTGAAATTTGGCTTAAAATTTGCACATGAATTAAAAAAAATGTCTTAGTAATTCTAAATCGCGAGACCCTGACAAACACATTTTTGTTTGATGTTTTTATTGTTTCCTCAGGACCAGGCAAAAATCATCATCAATATTCGTTGCTTCTGAAATTCGGCTTAAAATTTGCACATGGAACAACTAAAGACTCTCCTGAATTAAAAAAAAATGTCTTAGTACCTCTAAATCGCGGGCCCCTGAGAAACACATTTTTGTTTGATGTTTTTATTGTTTCCTCAGGACCAGGCAACAAATCTTTATAAATATTTGTTGCTTTTGACATTCGGCTTAAAATTTGCACATGGAACAACTAAAGACTCTCCTGAATTCAAAAAAAATGTCTTAGCACCTCTAAATCGCGGGCCCCTGAGAAACACATTTTTGTTTGATGTTTTTATTATTTCCTCAGGACCAGGCAAAAATCAGTATCAATATTCGTTGCTTCTGAAATTCGGCTTAAAATTTGCACATGGAACAACTAAAGACTCTCATGAATTAAAAAAAATGTCTTAGTACCTCTAAATTGCGGGCCCCTGAGAAACACATTTTTGTTTGATGTTTTTATTATTTCCTCAAGATCAGGCAAAAATCATTATCAATATTCGTTGCTTCTGAAATTCGGCTTAAAATTTGCACATGGAACAACTAAAGACTCTCTTGAATTAAAAAAAAAGTCTTAGTACCTCTAAATCGCGTGCCCCTGAAAAACACATTTTTGTTTGATGTTTTATTGTTTCCTCAGGCCCTGGCAAAAAATCATTATCAATATTCGTTGCTTTTGAAATTCGGCTTAAAATTTGCACATGGAACAACTAAAGACTCTCCTGAATTAAAAAAAATGTCTTAGTACCACTAAATCGCGGGCCCCTGAGAAACACATTTTTATTTGATGTTTTTATTATTTCCTCAGGACCAGGCAAAAATCAGTATCAATATTCGTTGTTTCTGAAATTCGGCTTAAAATTTGCACATGGAACAACTAAAGACTCTCTTGAATTAAAAAAAATGTCTTAGTACCACTAAATCGCGGGCCCCTGAGAAACACATTTTTATTTGATGTTTTTATTATTTCCTCAGGACCAGGCAAAAATCAGTATCAATATTCGTTGTTTCTGAAATTCGGCTTAAAATTTGCACATGGAACAACTAAAGACTCTCTTGAATTAAAAAAAATGTCTTAGTACCTCTAAATCGCGTGCCCCTGAGAAACACATTTTTGTTTGATGTTTTTATTGTTTCCTCAGGCCCAGGCAAAAAATCATTATCAATATTTGTTGCTTTTGAAATTCGGCTTAAAATTTGCACATGGAACAACTAAAGACTCTCCTGAATTAAAAAAAATGTCTTAGTACCACTAAATCGCGGGCCCCTGAGAAACACATTTTTATTTGATGTTTTTATTATTTCCTCAGGACCAGGCAAAAATCAGTATCAATATTCGTTGTTTCTGAAATTCGGCTTAAAATTTGCACATGGAACAACTAAAGACTCTCTTGAATTAAAAAAAATGTCTTAGTACCACTAAATCGCGGGCCCCTGAGAAACACATTTTTATTTGATGTTTTTATTATTTCCTCAGGACCAGGCAAAAATCAGTATCAATATTCGTTGTTTCTGAAATTCGGCTTAAAATTTGCACATGGAACAACTAAAGACTCTCTTGAATTAAAAAAAATGTCTTAGTACCACTAAATCGCGGGCCCCTGAGAAACACATTTTTATTTGATGTTTTTATTATTTCCTCAGGACCAGGCAAAAATCAGTATCAATATTCGTTGTTTCTGAAATTCGGCTTAAAATTTGCACATGGAACAACTAAAGACTCTCTTGAATTAAAAAAAATGTCTTAGTACCTCTAAATCGCGTGCCCCTGAGAAACACATTTTTGTTTGATGTTTTTATTGTTTCCTCAGGCCCAGGCAAAAAATCATTATCAATATTTGTTGCTTTTGAAATTCGGCTTAAAATTTGCACATGGAACAACTAAAGACTCTCCTGAATTAAAAAAAATGTCTTAGTACCACTAAATCGCGGGCCCCTGAGAAACACATTTTTATTTGATGTTTTTATTATTTCCTCAGGACCAGGCAAAAATCAGTATCAATATTCGTTGTTTCTGAAATTCGGCTTAAAATTTGCACATGGAACAACTAAAGACTCTCTTGAATTAAAAAAAATGTCTTAGTACCACTAAATCGCGGGCCCCTGAGAAACACATTTTTATTTGATGTTTTTATTATTTCCTCAGGACCAGGCAAAAATCAGTATCAATATTCGTTGTTTCTGAAATTCGGCTTAAAATTTGCACATGGAACAACTAAAGACTCTCCTGAATTAAAAAAAATGTCTTAGTACCACTAAATCGCGGGCCCCTGAGAAACACATTTTTATTTGATGTTTTTATTATTTCCTCAGGACCAGGCAAAAATCAGTATCAATATTCGTTGTTTCTGAAATTCGGCTTAAAATTTGCACATGGAACAACTAAAGACTCTCTTGAATTAAAAAAAATGTCTTAGTACCACTAAATCGCGGGCCCCTGAGAAACACATTTTTATTTGATGTTTTTATTATTTCCTCAGGACCAGGCAAAAATCAGTATCAATATTCGTTGTTTCTGAAATTCGGCTTAAAATTTGCACATGGAACAACTAAAGACTCTCTTGAATTAAAAAAAATGTCTTAGTACCTCTAAATCGCGTGCCCCTGAGAAACACATTTTTGTTTGATGTTTTTATTGTTTCCTCAGGCCCAGGCAAAAAATCATTATCAATATTTGTTGCTTTTGAAATTCGGCTTAAAATTTGCACATGGAACAACTAAAGACTCTCCTGAATTAAAAAAAATGTCTTAGTACCACTAAATCGCGGGCCCCTGAGAAACACATTTTTATTTGATGTTTTTATTATTTCCTCAGGACCAGGCAAAAATCCGTATCAATATTCGTTGTTTCTGAAATTCGGCTTAAAATTTGCACATGGAACAACTAAAGACTCTCTTGAATTAAAAAAAATGTCTTAGTACCTCTAAATTGCGGGCCCCTGAGAAACACATTTTTGTTTGATGTTTTTATTATTTCCTCAAGATCAGGCAAAAATCATTATCAATATTCGTTGCTTCTGAAATTCGGCTTAAAATTTGCACATGGAACAACTAAAGACTCTCTTGAATTAAAAAAAATGTCTTAGTACCTCTAAATCGCGTGCCCCTGAGAAACACATTTTTGTTTGATGTTTTTATTGTTTCCTCAGGCCCAGGCAAAAAATCATTATCAATATTTGTTGCTTTTGAAATTCGGCTTAAAATTTGCACATGGAACAACTAAAGACTCTCCTGAACTAAAAAAAATGTCTTAGTACCTCTAAATCGCGGGCTCCCTGAGAAACACATTTTTGTTTGATGTTTTTATTGTTTCCTCAGGCCCAGGCAAAAAATCATTATCAATATTCGTTGCTTTTGAAATTCGGCTTAAAATTTGCACATGGAACAACTAAAGACTCTCTTGAATTAAAAAAAATGTCTTAGTACCTCTAAATCGCGGGCTCCCTGAGAAACACATTTTTGTTTGATGTTTTTATTGTTTCCTCAGGCCCAGGCAAAAAATCATTATCAATATTCGTTGCTTTTGAAATTCGGCTTAAAATTTGCACATGGAACAACTAAAGACTCTCCTGAACTAAAAAATGTCTTAGTACCTCTAAATCGCGGGCTTCCTGAGAAACACATTTTTGTTTGATGTTTTTATTGTTTCCTCAGGCCCAGGCAAAAAATCATTATCAATATTCGTTGCTTCTGAAATTCGGCTTAAAATTTGCACATGGAACAACTAAAGACTCTTCTGAATTCAAAAAAAAATGTCTTAGTACCTCTAAATCGCGGGCTCCCTGAGAAACACATTTTTGTTTGATGTTTTTATTGTTTCCTCAGCCCCAGGCAAAAAATCATTATCAATATTCGTTGCTTTTGAAATTCGGCTTAAAATTTGCACATGGAACAACTAAAGACTCTTCTGAATTCAAAAAAAAATGTCTTAGTACCTCTAAATCGCGGGCTCCCTGAGAAACACATTTTTGTTTGATGTTTTTATTGTTTCCTCAGGCCCAGGCAAAAAATCATTATCACTATTCGTTGCTTTTGAAATTCGGCTTAAAATTTGCACATGGAACAACTAAAGACTCTCCTGAACTAAAAAATGTCTTAGTACCTCTAAATCGCGGGCTTCCTGAGAAACACATTTTTGTTTGATGTTTTTATTGTTTCCTCAGGCCCAGGCAAAAAATCATTATCAATATTCGTTGCTTCTGAAATTCGGCTTAAAATTTGTACATGGAACAACTAAAGACTCTTCTGAATTCAAAAAAAATGTCTTAGTACCTCTAAATCGCGGGCTCCATGAGAAACACATTTCTGTTTGATGTTTTTATTGTTTCCTCTGGCCCAGGCAAAAAATCATTATCAATATTCGTTGCTTTTGAAATTCGGGTTAAAATTTGCACATGGAACAACTAAAGACTCTCCTGAACTAAAAAATGTCTTAGTACCTCTAAATCGCGGGCTCCCTGAGAAACACATATTTGTTTGATGTTTTTATTGTTTCCTCAGGCCCAGGCAAAAAATCATTATCAATATTCGTTGCTTCTGAAATTCGGCTTAAAATTTGCACATGGAACAACTAAAGACTCTCCTGAATTCAAAAAAAATGTATTAGTACCTCTAAATCGCGGGCTCCCTGAGAAACACATTTTTGTTTGATGTTTTTATTGTTTCCTCAGGCCCAGGCAAAAAATCATTATCAATATTCGTTGCTTCTGAAATTCGGCTTAAAATTTGCACATTGAACAACTAAAGACTCTCCTGAATTAAAAAAAAATGTCTTAGTACCTCTAAATCGCGGGCTCCCTGTGAAACACATTTTTGTTTGATGTTTTTATTGTTTCCTCAGGCCCAGGCAAAAAATCATTATCAATATTCGTTGCTTCTGAAATTCGGCTTAAAATTTGCACATGGAACAACTAAAGACTCTCCCGAACTAAACAAATTTCTTAGTACCTCTAAATCGCGGGCTCCCTGAGAAACACATTTTTGTTTGATATTTTTATTGTTTCCTCAGGCCCAGGCAAAAAATCATTATCAATATTCGTTGCTTCTGAAATTCGGCTTAAAATTTGCACATGGAACAACTAAAGACTCTCCTGAACTAAAAAAATGTCTTAGTACCTCTAAATCGCGGGCTCCCTGAGAAACACATTTTTGCTTGATGTTTTAGTACCTATAAATCGCGGGCCCCTGAGAAATACATTTTTGTTTGATGTTTTTATTGTTTCCTCAGGCCCAGGCAAAAAATCATTTTCAATATTCGTTGCTTTTGAAATTCGGCTTAAAATTTGCACATGGAACAACTAAAGACTCTCCTGAACTAAAAAATGTCTTAGTACCTCTAAATCGCGGGCTCCCTGAGAAACACATTTTTGTTTGATATTTTTATTGTTTCCTCAGGCCCAGGCAAAAAATCATGATCAATATTCATTGCTTTTGAAATTCGGCTTAAAATTTGCACATGGAACAACTAAAGACTCTCCTGAATTAAAAAAATGTCTTAGTACCTCTAAATCGCTAAAGACCCTCCTGAATGCAAAAAAAAAAAATGTCTTAGTACCTCTAAATCGGGGGCCCCTGAGAAACACATTTTTGTTTGATGTTTTTATTGTTGTTTCCTCAGGACCAGGCAAAAATCATTATCAATATTCTTTGCTTCTGAAATTCGGCTTAAAATTTGCACATGGAACAACTAAAGACTCTCCGGAATTCAAAAAAAAATGTCTTAGTACCTCTAAATCGCGGGCTCCCTGAGAAACACATTTTTGTTTGATGTTTTTACTGTTTCCTCAGGCCCAGGCAAAAAATCATTATCAATATTCGTTGCTTTTGAAATTCGGCTTAAAATTTGCACATGGAACAACTAAAGACTCTCCTGAACTAAAAAAATGTCTTAGTAGCTCTAAATCGCGGGCTCCCTGAAAAACACATTCTTGTTTGAAGTTTTTATTGTTTCCTCAGGCCCTGGCAAAAAATCATTATCAATATTCGTTGCTTTTGAAATTCGGCTTAAAATTTGCACATGGAACAACTAAAGACTCTCCTGAATTCAAAAAAAAAAAAAATGTCTTAGTACCTCTAAATCGCGGGCTCCCTGAGAAACACATTTTTGTTTGATGTTTTTATTGTTTCCTCAGGCCCAGGCAAAAAATCATTATCAATATTCGTTGCTTTTGAAATTCGGCTTAAAATTTGCACATGGAACAACTAAAGACTCTCCTGAACTAAAAAAATGTCTTAGTAGCTCTAAATCGCGGGCTCCCTGAGAAACACATTTTTGTTTGAAGTTTTTATTATTTCCTTAGGCCCTGGCAAAAAATCATTATCAATATTCGTTGCTTTTGAAATTCGGCTTAAAATTTGCACATGGAACAACTAAAGACTCTCCTGAATTCAAAAAAAAAAATGTCTTAGTACCTCTAAATCGCGGGCTCCCTGAGAAACACATTTTTGTTTGATGTTTTTATTGTTTCCTCAGGCCCAGGCAAAAAATCATTATCAATATTCGTTGCTTTTGAAATTCGGCTTAAAATTTGCACATGGAACAACTAAAGACTCTCCTGAACTAAAAAAATGTCTTAGTACCTCTAAATCGCGGGCCCCTGAGAAACACATTTTTGTTTGATGTTTTTATTTTTTCCTCAGGACCAGGCAAAAATCATTATCAATATTCGTTGCTTTTGAAATTCGGATTAAAATTTGCACATGGAACGACTAAAGACTCTCCTGAACTAAAAAAATGTCTTAGTAGCTCTAAATCGCGGGCTCCCTGAGAAACACATTTTTGTTTGATGTTTTTATTGTTTCCTCAGGCCCAGGCAAAAAATCATTATCAATATTCGTTGCTTCTGAAATTCGGCTTAAAATTTGCACATGGAACGACTAAAGACTCTCCTGAACTAAAAAAATGTCTTAGTACCTCTAAATCGCGGGCTCCCTGAGAAACACATTTTTGTTTGATATTTTTATTGTTTCCTCAGGCCCAGGCAAAAAATCATTATCAATATTCGTTGCTTTTGAAATTCGGCTTAAAATTTGCACATGGAACAACTAAAGACTCTCCTGAACTAAAAAAATTTCTTAGTACCTCTAAATCGCGGGCTCCCTGAGAAACACATTTTTGTTTAATATTTTTATTGTTTCCTCAGGCCCAGGCAAAAAATCATTATCAATATTCGTTGCTTTTGAAATTCGGCTTAAAATTTGCACATGGAACAACTAAAGACTCTCCTGAACTAAAAAATGTCTTAGTACCTCTAAATCGCGGGCTCCCTGAGAAACACATTTTTGTTTGATGTTTTTATTGTTTCCTCAGGCCCTGGCAAAAAATCATTATCAATATTCGTTGCTTTTGAAATTCGGCTTAAAATTTGCACATGGAACAACTAAAGACTCTCCTGAACTAAAAAAATGTCTTAGTACCTCTAAATCGCGGGCTCCCTGAGAAACACATTTTTGTTTGATATTTTTATTGTTTCCTCAGGCCCAGGCAAAAAATCATTATCAATATTCGTTGCTTTTGAAATTCGGCTTAAAATTTGCATATGGAACAACTAAAGACTCTCCTGAACTAAAAAAATGTCTTAGTACCTCTAAATCGCGGGCTCCCTGAGAAACACATTTTTGTTTGATATTTTTATTGTTTCCTCAGGCCCAGGCAAAAAATCATTATCAATATTCGTTGCTTTTGAAATTCGGCTTAAAATTTGCACATGGAACAACTAAAGACTCTCCTGAACTAAAAAAATGTCTTAGTACCTCTAAATCGCGGGCTCCCTGAGAAACACATTTTTGTTTGATATTTTTATTGTTTCCTCAGGCCCAGGCAAAAAATCATTATCAATATTCGTTGCTTTTGAAATTCGGCTTAAAATTTGCACATGGAACAACTAAAGACTCTCCTGAACTAAAAAAATGTCTTAGTACCTCTAAATCGCGGGCTCCCTGAGAAACACATTTTTGTTTGATATTTTTATTGTTTCCTCAGGCCCTGGCAAAAAATCATTATCAATATTCGTTGCTTTTGAAATTCGGCTTAAAATTTGCACATGGAACAACTAAAGACTCTCCTGAACTAAAAAAATGTCTTAGTACCTCTAAATCGCGGGCTCCCTGAGAAACACATTTTTGTTTGATATTTTTATTGTTTCCTCAGGCCCTGGCAAAAAATCATTATCAATATTCGTTGCTTTTGAAATTTGGCTTAAAATTTGCACATGGAACGACTAAAGACTCTCCTGAACTAAAAAAATGTCTTAGTAGCTCTAAATCGCGGGCTCCCTGAGAAACACATTTTTGTTTGATGTTTTTATTGTTTCCTCAGGCCCTGGCAAAAAATCATTATCAATATTCGTTGCTTTTGAAATTCGGCTTAAAATTTGCACATGGAACAACTAAAGACTCTCCTGAACTAAAAAAATGTCTTAGTACCTCTAAATCGCGGGCTCCCTGAGAAACACATTTTTGTTTGATATTTTTATTGTTTCCTCAGGCCCAGGCAAAAAATCATTATCAATATTCGTTGCTTTTGAAATTCGGCTTAAAATTTGCACATGGAACAACTAAA
Source organism: Eurosta solidaginis (assembly GCF_040869045.1). Taxonomy (NCBI): domain Eukaryota; kingdom Metazoa; phylum Arthropoda; class Insecta; order Diptera; family Tephritidae; genus Eurosta; species Eurosta solidaginis. The sequence continues at coordinate 160,463,872 of NC_090321.1, read as the reverse complement.
GACTCTCCTGAACTAAAAAAATGTCTTAGTACCTCTAAATCGCGGGCTCCCTGAGAAACACATTTTTGTTTGATATTTTTATTGTTTCCTCAGGCCCAGGCAAAAAATCATTATCAATATTCGTTGCTTTTGAAATTCGGCTTAAAATTTGCACATGGAACAACTAAAGACTCTCCTGAACTAAAAAAATGTCTTAGTACCTCTAAATCGCGGGCTCCCTGAGAAACACATTTTTGTTTGATATTTTTATTGCTTCCTCAGGCCCAGGCAAAAAATCATTATCAATATTCGTTGCTTTTGAAATTCGGCTTAAAATTTGCACATGGAACAACTAAAGACTCTCCTGAACTAAAAAAATGTCTTAGTACCTCTAAATCGCGGGCCCCTGAGAAACACATTTTTGTTTGATGTTTTTATTTTTTCCTCAGGACCAGGCAAAAATCATTATCAATATTCGTTGCTTCTGAAATTCGGCTTAAAATTTGCACATGGAACGACTAAAGACTCTCCTGAACTAAAAAAATGTCTTAGTAGCTCTAAATCGCGGGCTCCCTGAGAAACACATTTTTGTTTGATGTTTTTATTGTTTCCTCAGGCCCTGGCAAAAAATCATTATCAATATTCGTTGCTTTTGAAATTCGGCTTAAAATTTGCACATGGAACAACTAAAGACTCTCCTGAACTAAAAAAATGTCTTAGTACCTCTAAATCGCGGGCTCCCTGAGAAACACATTTTTGTTTGATATTTTTATTGTTTCCTCAGGCCCAGGCAAAAAATCATTATCAATATTCGTTGCTTTTGAAATTCGGCTTAAAATTTGCACATGGAACAACTAAAGACTCTCCTGAACTAAAAAAATGTCTTAGTACCTCTAAATCGCGGGCTCCCTGAGAAACACATTTTTGTTTGATATTTTTATTGTTTCCTCAGGCCCAGGCAAAAAATCATTATCAATATTCGTTGCTTTTGAAATTCGGCTTAAAATTTGCACATGGAACAACTAAAGACTCTCCTGAACTAAAAAAATGTCTTAGTACCTCTAAATCGCGGGCTCCCTGAGAAACACATTTTTGTTTGATATTTTTATTGTTTCCTCAGGCCCTGGCAAAAAATCATTATCAATATTCGTTGCTTTTGAAATTCGGCTTAAAATTTGCACATGGAACAACTAAAGACTCTCCTGAACTAAAAAAATGTCTTAGTACCTCTAAATCGAGGGCTCCCTGAGAAACACATTTTTGTTTGATGTTTTTATTGTTTCCTCAGGCCCTGGCAAAAAATCATTATCAATATTCGTTGCTTTTGAAATTCGGCTTAAAATTTGCACATGGAACAACTAAAGACTCTCCTGAACTAAAAAAATGTCTTAGTACCTCTAAATCGCGGGCTCCCTGAGAAACACATTTTTGTTTGATATTTTTATTGTTTCCTCAGGCCCAGGCAAAAAATCATTATCAATATTCGTTGCTTTTGAAATTCGGCTTAAAATTTGCACATGGAACAACTAAAGACTCTCCTGAACTAAAAAAATGTCTTAGTACCTCTAAATCGCGGGCTCCCTGAGAAACACATTTTTGTTTGATATTTTTATTGTTTCCTCAGGCCCAGGCAAAAAATCATTATCAATATTCGTTGCTTTTGAAATTCGGCTTAAAATTTGCACATGGAACAACTAAAGACTCTCCTGAACTAAAAAAATGTCTTAGTACCTCTAAATCGCGGGCTCCCTGAGAAACACATTTTTGTTTGATATTTTTATTGTTTCCTCAGGCCCTGGCAAAAAATCATTATCAATATTCGTTGCTTTTGAAATTCGGCTTAAAATTTGCACATGGAACAACTAAAGACTCTCCTGAACTAAAAAAATGTCTTAGTACCTCTAAATCGAGGGCTCCCTGAGAAACACATTTTTGTTTGATGTTTTTATTGTTTCCTCAGGCCCTGGCAAAAAATCATTATCAATATTCGTTGCTTTTGAAATTCGGCTTAAAATTTGCACATGGAACAACTAAAGACTCTCCTGAACTAAAAAAATGTCTTAGTACCTCTAAATCGCGGGCTCCCTGAGAAACACATTTTTGTTTGATATATTTATTGTTTCCTCAGGCCCAGGCAAAAAATCATTATCAATATTCGTTGCTTTTGAAATTCGGCTTAAAATTTGCACATGGAACAACTAAAGACTCTCCTGAACTAAAAAATGTCTTAGTACCTCTAAATCGCGGGCTCCCTGAGAAACACATTTTTGTTTGATATTTTTATTGTTTCCTCAGGCCCTGGCAAAAAATCATTATCAATATTCGTTGCTTTTGAAATTCGGCTTAAAATTTGCACATGGAACAACTAAAGACTCTCCTGAACTAAAAAAATGTCTTAGTACCTCTAAATCGCGGGCTCCCTGAGAAACACATTTTTGTTTGATATTTTTATTGTTTCCTCAGGCCCAGGCAAAAAATCATTATCAATATTCGTTGCTTTTGAAATTCGGCTTAAAATTTGCACATGGAACAACTAAAGACTCTCCTGAACTAAAAAAATGTCTTAGTACCTCTAAATCGCGGGCTCCCTGAGAAACACATTTTTGTTTGATATTTTTATTGTTTCCTCAGGCCCTGACAAAAAATCATTATCAATATTCGTTGCTTTTGAAATTCGGCTTAAAATTTGCACATGGAACAACTAAAGACTCTCCTGAACTAAAAAAATGTCTTAGTACCTCTAAATCGCGGGCCCCTGAGAAACACATTTTTGTTTGATGTTTTTATTTTTTCCTCAGGACCAGGCAAAAATCATTATCAATATTCGTCGCTTCTGAAATTCGGCTTAAAATTTGCACATGGAACGACTAAAGACTCTCCTGAACTAAAAAAATGTCTTAGTAGCTCTAAATCGCGGGCTCCCTGAGAAACACATTTTTGTTTGATGTTTTTATTGTTTCCTCAGGCCCTGGCAAAAAATCATTATCAATATTCGTTGCTTTTGAAATTCGGCTTAAAATTTGCACATGGAACAACTAAAGACTCTCCTGAACTAAAAAAATGTCTTAGTACCTCTAAATTGCGGGCTCCCTGAGAAACACATTTTTGTTTGATATTTTAATTGTTTCCTCAGGCCCAGGCAAAAAATCATTATCAATATTCGTTGCTTTTGAAATTCGGCTTAAAATTTGCACATGGAACAACTAAAGACTCTCCTGAACTAAAAAAATGTCTTAGTACCTCTAAATCGCGGGCTCCCTGAGAAACACATTTTTGTTTGATGTTTTTATTGTTTCCTCAGGCACAGGCATAAAATCATTATCAATATTCGTTGCTTTTGAAATTCGGCTTAAAATTTGCACATGGAACAACTAAAGACTCTCCTGAACTAAAAAAATGTCTTAATACCTCTAAATCGCGGGCTCCCTGAGAAACACATTTTTGTTTGATATTTTTATTGTTTCCTCAGGCCCAGGCAAAAAATCATTATCAATATTCGTTGCTTTTGAAATTCGGCTTAAAATTTGCACATGGAACAACTAAAGACTCTCCTGAACTAAAAAAATGTCTTAGTACCTCTAAATCGCGGGCTCCCTGAGAAACACATTTTTGTTTGATATTTTTATTGTTTCCTCAGGCCCAGGCAAAAAATCATTATCAATATTCGTTGCTTTTGAAATTCGGCTTAAAATTTGCACATGGAACAACTAAAGACTCTCCTGAACTAAAAAAATGTCTTAGTACCTCTAAATCGAGGGCTCCCTGAGAAACACATTTTTGTTTGATATTTTTATTGTTTCCTCAGGCCCTGGCAAAAAATCATTATCAATATTCGTTGCTTTTGAAATTCGGCTTAAAATTTGCACATGGAACAACTAAAGACTCTCCTGAACTAAAAAAATGTCTTAGTACCTCTAAATCGCGGGCTCCCTGAGAAACACATTTTTGTTTGATATTTTTATTGTTTCCTCAGGCCCAGGCAAAAAATCATTATCAATATTCGTTGCTTTTGAAATTCGGCTTAAAATTTGCACATGGAACAACTAAAGACTCTCCTGAACTAAAAAAATGTCTTAGTACCTCTAAATCGCGGGCTCCCTGAGAAACACATTTTTGTTTGATATTTTTATTGTTTCCTCAGGCCCAGGCAAAAAATCATTATCAATATTCGTTGCTTTTGAAATTCGGCTTAAAATTTGCACATGGAACAACTAAAGACTCTCCTGAACTAAAAAAATGTCTTAGTACCTCTAAATCGCGGGCTCCCTGAGAAACACATTTTTGTTTGATATTTTTATTGTTTCCTCAGGCCCTGGCAAAAAATCATTATCAATATTCGTTGCTTTTGAAATTCGGCTTAAAATTTGCACATGGAACAACTAAAGACTCTCCTGAACTAAAAAAATGTCTTAGTACCTCTAAATCGAGGGCTCCCTGAGAAACACATTTTTGTTTGATGTTTTTATTGTTTCCTCAGGCCCTGGCAAAAAATCATTATCAATATTCGTTGCTTTTGAAATTCGGCTTAAAATTTGCACATGGAACAACTAAAGACTCTCCTGAACTAAAAAAATGTCTTAGTACCTCTAAATCGCGGGCTCCCTGAGAAACACATTTTTGTTTGATATTTTTATTGTTTCCTCAGGCCCTGGCAAAAAATCATTATCAATATTCGTTGCTTTTGAAATTCGGCTTAAAATTTGCACATGGAACAACTAAAGACTCTCCTGAACTAAAAAAATGTCTTAGTACCTCTAAATCGAGGGCTCCCTGAGAAACACATTTTTGTTTGATGTTTTTATTGTTTCCTCAGGCCCTGGCAAAAAATCATTATCAATATTCGTTGCTTTTGAAATTCGGCTTAAAATTTGCACATGGAACAACTAAAGACTCTCCTGAACTAAAAAAATGTCTTAGTACCTCTAAATCGCGGGCTCCCTGAGAAACACATTTTTGTTTGATACTTTTATTGTTTCCTCAGGCCCAGGCAAAAAATCATTATCAATATTCGTTGCTTTTGAAATTCGGCTTAAAATTTGCACATGGAACAACTAAAGACTCTCCTGAACTAAAAAAATGTCTTAGTACCTCTAAATCGCGGGCTCCCTGAGAAACACATTTTTGTTTGATATTTTTATTGTTTCCTCAGGCCCAGGCAAAAAATCATTATCAATATTCGTTGCTTTTGAAATTCGGCTTAAAATTTGCACATGGAACAACTAAAGACTCTCCTGAACTAAAAAAATGTCTTAGTACCTCTAAATCGCGGGCTCCCTGAGAAACACATTTTTGTTTGATATTTTTATTGTTTCCTCAGGCCCTGGCAAAAAATCATTATCAATATTCGTTGCTTTTGAAATTCGGCTTAAAATTTGCACATGGAACAACTAAAGACTCTCCTGAACTAAAAAAATGTCTTAGTACCTCTAAATCGAGGGCTCCCTGAGAAACACATTTTTGTTTGATGTTTTTATTGTTTCCTCAGGCCCTGGCAAAAAATCATTATCAATATTCGTTGCTTTTGAAATTCGGCTTAAAATTTGCACATGGAACAACTAAAGACTCTCCTGAACTAAAAAAATGTCTTAGTACCTCTAAATCGCGGGCTCCCTGAGAAACACATTTTTGTTTGATATATTTATTGTTTCCTCAGGCCCAGGCAAAAAATCATTATCAATATTCGTTGCTTTTGAAATTCGGCTTAAAATTTGCACATGGAACAACTAAAGACTCTCCTGAACTAAAAAAATGTCTTAGTACCTCTAAATCGCGGGCTCCCTGAGAAACACATTTTTGTTTGATATTTTTATTGTTTCCTCAGGCCCTGGCAAAAAATCATTATCAATATTCGTTGCTTTTGAAATTCGGCTTAAAATTTGCACATGGAACAACTAAAGACTCTCCTGAACTAAAAAAATGTCTTAGTACCTCTAAATCGCGGGCTCCCTGAGAAACACATTTTTGTTTGATATTTTTATTGTTTCCTCAGGCCCAGGCAAAAAATCATTATCAATATTCGTTGCTTTTGAAATTCGGCTTAAAATTTGCACATGGAACAACTAAAGACTCTCCTGAACTAAAAAAATGTCTTAGTACCTCTAAATCGCGGGCTCCCTGAGAAACACATTTTTGTTTGATATTTTTATTGTTTCCTCAGGCCCTGGCAAAAAATCATTATCAATATTCGTTGCTTTTGAAATTCGGCTTAAAATTTGCACATGGAACAACTAAAGACTCTCCTGAACTAAAAAAATGTCTTAGTACCTCTAAATCGCGGGCCCCTGAGAAACACATTTTTGTTTGATGTTTTTATTTTTTCCTCAGGACCAGGCAAAAATCATTATCAATATTCGTCGCTTCTGAAATTCGGCTTAAAATTTGCACATGGAACGACTAAAGACTCTCCTGAACTAAAAAAATGTCTTAGTAGCTCTAAATCGCGGGCTCCCTGAGAAACACATTTTTGTTTGATGTTTTTATTGTTTCCTCAGGCCCTGGCAAAAAATCATTATCAATATTCGTTGCTTTTGAAATTCGGCTTAAAATTTGCACATGGAACAACTAAAGACTCTCCTGAACTAAAAAAATGTCTTAGTACCTCTAAATTGCGGGCTCCCTGAGAAACACATTTTTGTTTGATATTTTTATTGTTTCCTCAGGCCCAGGCAAAAAATCATTATCAATATTCGTTGCTTTTGAAATTCGGCTTAAAATTCGCACATGGAACAACTAAAGACTCTCCTGAACTAAAAAAATGTCTTAGTACCTCTAAATCGCGGGCTCCCTGAGAAACACATTTTTGTTTGATGTTTTTATTGTTTCCTCAGGCACAGGCATAAAATCATTATCAATATTCGTTGCTTTTGAAATTCGGCTTAAAATTTGCACATGGAACAACTAAAGACTCTCCTGAACTAAAAAAATGTCTTAATACCTCTAAATCGCGGGCTCCCTGAGAAACACATTTTTGTTTGATATTTTTATTGTTTCCTCAGGCCCAGGCAAAAAATCATTATCAATATTCGTTGCTTTTGAAATTCGGCTTAAAATTTGCACATGGAACAACTAAAGACTCTCCTGAACTAAAAAAATGTCTTAGTACCTCTAAATCGCGGGCTCCCTGAGAAACACATTTTTGTTTGATATTTTTATTGTTTCCTCAGGCCCAGGCAAAAAATCATTATCAATATTCGTTGCTTTTGAAATTCGGCTTAAAATTTGCACATGGAACAACTAAAGACTCTCCTGAACTAAAAAAATGTCTTAGTACCTCTAAATCGAGGGCTCCCTGAGAAACACATTTTTGTTTGATATTTTTATTGTTTCCTCAGGCCCTGGCAAAAAATCATTATCAATATTCGTTGCTTTTGAAATTCGGCTTAAAATTTGCACATGGAACAACTAAAGACTCTCCTGAACTAAAAAAATGTCTTAGTACCTCTAAATCGCGGGCTCCCTGAGAAACACATTTTTGTTTGATATTTTTATTGTTTCCTCAGGCCCAGGCAAAAAATCATTATCAATATTCGTTGCTTTTGAAATTCGGCTTAAAATTTGCACATGGAACAACTAAAGACTCTCCTGAACTAAAAAAATGTCTTAGTACCTCTAAATCGCGGGCTCCCTGAGAAACACATTTTTGTTTGATATTTTTATTGTTTCCTCAGGCCCTGGCAAAAAATCATTATCAATATTCGTTGCTTTTGAAATTCGGCTTAAAATTTGCACATGGAACAACTAAAGACTCTCCTGAACTAAAAAAATGTCTTAGTACCTCTAAATCGAGGGCTCCCTGAGAAACACATTTTTGTTTGATGTTTTTATTGTTTCCTCAGGCCCTGGCAAAAAATCATTATCAATATTCGTTGCTTTTGAAATTCGGCTTAAAATTTGCACATGGAACAACTAAAGACTCTCCTGAACTAAAAAAATGTCTTAGTACCTCTAAATCGCGGGCTCCCTGAGAAACACATTTTTGTTTGATATTTTTATTGTTTCCTCAGGCCCAGGCAAAAAATCATTATCAATATTCGTTGCTTTTGAAATTCGGCTTAAAATTTGCACATGGAACAACTAAAGACTCTCCTGAACTAAAAAAATGTCTTAGTACCTCTAAATCGCGGGCTCCCTGAGAAACACATTTTTGTTTGATATTTTTATTGTTTCCTCAGGCCCAGGCAAAAAATCATTATCAATATTCGTTGCTTTTGAAATTCGGCTTAAAATTTGCACATGGAACAACTAAAGACTCTCCTGAACTAAAAAAATGTCTTAGTACCTCTAAATCGAGGGCTCCCTGAGAAACACATTTTTGTTTGATGTTTTTATTGTTTCCTCAGGCCCTGGCAAAAAATCATTATCAATATTCGTTGCTTTTGAAATTCGGCTTAAAATTTGCACATGGAACAACTAAAGACTCTCCTGAACTAAAAAAATGTCTTAGTACCTCTAAATCGCGGGCCCCTGAGAAACACATTTTTGTTTGATGTTTTTATTGTTTCCTGAGGACCAGGCAAAAATCATCATCAATATTCGTTGCTTCTGAAATTCGGCTTAAAATTTGCACATGGAACAACTAAAGACTCTCCTGAACTAAAAAAAATGTCTTAGTACCTCTAAATCGCGGGACCCCTGAGAAACCCCGGGCCCGGGGGAATTCCCCCGTGATTCCGTAGAGAAACACTGAAAAAGAAAAGGTAACTAGAAGGAAAGAATGTTAACCAGATAAAAATAAAAACCAAAAAATAAAAAAAAAAAACTGTATGAAAACTATTGAAAATGGAAGCAAGTAAACTAAAGATTATGAGTAAAGAGAGAGTGAGTTTATCTCTCTAAAGAAAAGACTAATGATCGGCAAATAAAAAAAAAGAGGGAATTGTGATTCTTGCCAAAAAAAACTAAATAAAAAAATGAACAAATTAACATGAACAAAAAAACAGGTGGGGCCAAGTTAGCGCCTAGTGACATTCATATATGTATTTATCTCTAGACACATATGTGTACATTTATACATATATATTAGCCAAAAATTAGGAAACTAAGAACTTAAGAAGTTTTACATTAGTGTTACACGAAAATTATTTGCCAGAAAAAAATCTGAAGATAAATCAACTCAAATAAAAATAAACAGATCAAGATCAATTTACATGCGGAAAACTAAATTGGCGAATAAAAAAAAACAAATGCAGATATTATACCAAAAAAAAAAAAAAAATACAAAAACAAAAAAACCCAAAAAATTGTTAATTAATTTTTGATCTCTGCTCATCGGTGGCTCGAGACTTGCTCCTCCCCTTCGTCGATGCTGCACATATATCCTCCAAAAATCCTTCGGTGTCGCGACAGGAACGTATTTGCGTGGAGTCCGGCACCGTACTTATGCTTCCTCTTCTGTTTCTTAAATAATATCTAGTCGTTACGGTTTTGTGTTTGTGTGTTTAGGTCTTTGAGCCTGGCCTGTTCTCTGCCTATTCCTATTCAGAGAGATAAAAATGATTTAGGGACCAAGACAAAGAACTCAAGGGGTCATGTACGTGCACTTGTTTATTATTTTATTTAAATATTATTTTATTTGTTAATTTATGTTTCCATTTATTTAACTTCAATTTTATCTTCAGTATATTTCAATTTTTATATGTATTTTTACTTTTTTTATTAGTTCAAGTCTCATTTTATTTAAATTTAATTTAATTTTAATTTTATTTTAATTTTGATTAAATTTAATTTTAATTTTAATTTAATTTTAATTTTAATTTTATTTTATTTTATTTTGTTTTATTTTATTTTATTTTAATTTAATTTTATTTTTTTTTATTTAATTTTATTTTAATTTTAATTTAATTTTATTTTAATTTAATTTTAATTTTTATTTAATTTTATTTTATTTTAATTTTAATTTAATTTTAATTTAGTTTTATTTTAATTTTAATTTAATTAAGGGAAGTTTTATCTTTATTTTAATTTTATTTTAGGAAAAATTTATATTTTAGTTTTATCTTAGGAAAATTTATTTTTATTTATTATTTAAGATATATATTCACAGTCTTATTTTGTTTTATAATTTTTTTCTATATGATTATTTTATTTTATTTTAATCTAATTTAATTTATTCATGCGCAGGGGTTCAGACAAAGGGGCTTCACTGGACTCACCTAATCCTTTCCTGGGCAATGTATTCTTCAATGCTGGTTCTTTGTCGTGGACCGGTGTATGCAGGTCCGTTAGCACGGCTAACAAAAAAATTCGAGACTTACAAAAACTTTTTGGCACTTGAAAATAAACTTCCGCAGGCACTCCCGTAATTGTTCAAGTCGCTTTTAACAATGAAAGAAGCCGTTTGGTAATCGATCCCCATAACGCATAAGCGGAAAGTTTCCCGTTTTTCCTTTTTCACTCAAAGACGAAGGATGCAATACACACAATCTCACATTGGCGGGATACGGTATCTACAAATTTACACAAACTATCTCCACATATCCTAACAGATACATATTCGTACATCTCTATACATGTGTTTGCTTTTTACCAGTTACTAACACATGTATACATAGCTCTGTTGGTGTAAGCACACAGATACCTACGTAGATTTTCGAATATGATTAACCCTGCATTTACCAACAGGCTGCCGCAACAAGTTCGCCAGATTTATCAATCGTGAGCGCAGGACCAGTAAACTGCGTCCCGATGGTTACATTGGTATGCGACCAACTACCCATACTCCTTTCGCTCAAGCGATCTGCCGACTTCATCGCCAATGAAAAACAAACTTTCATCAATTTTAAGAAAGGAAAGTGGGATAATTACAAAACTCATACTGAAAATCGTTTTGCTGCGCTCCCTATCCCGACTGATGCCCCTCAAGGGGAGCGTGCTTTCCACAAGGTCATTGAATCCACTTCGGCTCGTTTCATTCCCGCCGGAAGAATCCCAGAAATCCGGCCACCTAATAAGACAGTACGACCCAACGACCCTAAAAAAGGGATATAAACCAATGCATCAGATTGCTAGTGGATGAACACAAGCTGGCGAAATGGGAGGAGCAATAAAGAAGTGTAACCTCTCTGCCGGTGTAGGTAAGCTATGGTCCACTGTAAAGTCCCTATCGAACAATGACAAAATCTCCATCGCATTTGGCGATAAAGTGCTGTCGGATGCGAAAAAATGCGCGAGCGCTTTTTGCCGACAATATGTAATGCATTCTACGGCTGACCAAGTCAGACGGCGGGCCAACAGACGCGCACACAAGCATAAATACAGCGCGTCCCCAATTATCATTAGGGGATGCCGTCGGTCAAGCTAAACCATCTAAAGAAGTGGGCCCAGACGGCATAGCCATGCTGTTGCTTAAAGAACTGTCCCTGTCCACCTTTGTCATCCCCGAAACATGGAAAATGGCCAGGGTGGTTCCGCTATTAAAGCCTGGAAAACCAGCTAACGTAGGAGAATCTTATCTCGATATCTCTCCTATCGTCAGTAGCCAAAACACTTGAAGCCTTTCTGCTTCCCTATTTCACTGCACATTTGCATCTTGCCAATCATCAGCATGGCTTCCGAAAACTATATAGCACTACCACCACGTTAAACGTCATTAGCACGCAGATAAATTGCGGGTTAAAAAAGAACACCACCATAGGTATTCGTTGCGCTAGACCTGGCAAAAGCTTTCGACACGGTCAACCACGGCACGTTACTACAATAGTTGAAAGGGTCCTCCCCTCCTCCAAGTCTCAAAAGTTGGACCGCAAATTATCTGTCTGGTCGGCACGTATCGGTGCAATTCAGGAACATAATATTAACATCCAGAAGAATTAAACAAGGGGTACCACAGGGTGGTGTCCTGTCGCCGCTTTTGTTTAACTGCTACATTTCGAAGCCCAATCGAATTTATGAAGCCATTAATAAAAATGGAGAACCAATTAATTGGTAAAAATTTAATAAATGAATAAATATTCAAAAATAAAATTGCTGCGTTTAAACGAATATGCACTTGTTCGTAGTAGTATTTTTGAATATGTGACGATAAGAGTACAACAACAACAACGAAAACAGGTTTTTTGGGCCAGTCAAATTTCCGTTAGATAAACAAAGAATATGGGCTAGAATTTGTTGTTAAGAATGCATAAACAAAAGAAAGCCAAGGTGGTTAAGTTAAAAATAAGAGTGCGTTTAAACGAATATGTACCACTGTATAGTTTGGAGAGCATGCAATCGCAATTGCTCCTAAAATTCTCATTATCACTTACAAAGCAATTGGCCGGCCAATTGCATGCTACGCATCCCCGATATGGTCGCCAAGCCTAAAAGTTACTCACTGGAAGAAAATACAGGTCTGCCAAAATACTGCCCTAAGAACCGCCTCTTATGTCCCCAGAACACCACCTGCACAATGAGGCGAGAATACTCCCCATCAGGGAAAGAAATGAAATGCTGAAGAAACAGTTTCTCTTGAACACCCAGAAACCTGAACACCCAAACAGACATCTGATTGATGAGGCTACACCTCCCAGGGGCTTAAGCATTATGAGGAAATACGGCACCTGAGAACACAGCCGTATGAAGCAAAAAATCACAAGCAAGACCTCAGTGATATTCACAAACAGGCGTCGGACCTCTATTTCGGGAATTTCCCGGCGAATCCACTTCTTAAAAAAAATATACCCAGAACTCGCAGAAGAGGAACGCACTTTCCTAGCGAAACACGCGTCACTCTAGCTCAACTTCGATCTGGATACTGTAACAGGTTAAACTCTTACCCATACAGAATCAGCCCCTACATACAAAATGTATATCCTGCTTGCAATGTGTCCCCACATGACACCAACCATCTCTTTAATTGTAATGTGGAACCAACGCCTCTAACACTCCTCTCACTATGGTCCACCCCTGTTGAAACTGCAAGTTTCCTTGAACTCCCGTTAGAGAAAATTGATGACAATTTATGATCGATCGCACCTAGTGGATGGGGCGAAGCACTGCTACAACAACAACAACATTATCTATTATTATGAGCTACATATAAAGTTTTTCAATTAGAAAATAAATATGTAATAAATACAAAGTTTAAAGAGAAAAGGAAATAAAATGAAAAATATTGCGTTCTTTATTAACTGTTTACATTTTAACTATATTGGCGATTAACCCTTTAAACGGTAGTTCTTGTTGTAGCAATAAAGACACTCTCCGAAGGTTTTAGGGAGTGCTATATATGCTGATGACGACTTTGCCGGATGTAGATCCAGTACGTTCCGGTAACAAACATCATTAAAGCATTAGCTCGACCTTCTCAGGAACGATTTAATATGACCACATTGAACTATTTTTTACACCTTTCATAATGATGTAATTGTATTGTCAGCGAAGGCAAACAATGATGACGAATTTCTACAACGACGCAAGCATGGGACTAATATTTATGTTTATTACTACATTTACTTTTTTGTCTTTCTCTCTTACTTTTTCAAATATGTATGTTTATCATTTGCAAATTCCTCTTTTCTTTATTACTTTCAATTCTACAAACCAAAGCCCATTACGCAGCGCTAAGTGCATTAATCCTAATGATCAGTGAAAATGAGTATCTGAGTACTGACAACGAATGTCTCAAGATCATTTTAACTCTTGTAAGCAACAGTCATGCAGGTTTGCAGCTTTGCCACATAAATGCACGTAGTCTTAATTTGCAGAAACTTGATTACATAAACCAAATTTTGCAAAATACAAAAATTGACATACTTTGTGTGACTGAGACTTGGTTTAGAGAGGATATTGAGGATGAATTTTATAAACTACACTCTTACAAATTGGCACGGAATGATAGGAAAACCGAGGCAAGAGGTGGAGGTGTTGCCATATATTGTAAAACATCGCTGAGACATCAGGTTATCTTCAAATCCAACGAAAATGATCCTGTTGAGTACTTGATTATAGAAGTTAGTGATGCATTAAAGAAGTGTTTAGTTGTGTGTGTGTGTACAACCCCAGTAAATTCCATAAGCTAGACAATTTTTTCCTAAAATTGTCTGAATTTATATGCAAATATGAACATATTTTGGTCTGTGGTGACTTTAACACAGACCTATTAAACAATGACTTGAGGTCAATGACATTAATGGATAATTTGTATTCCGCTGGCTTAGACGTTGTCAATAAATCTCCTACTAGATTTTCACCAAATTGCAAATTTAGCTTGCTAGACCTGATATGTACCTCGGACCGTTCCAGTGTACTTTATTTTGACCAGTTCTCAATTGCGGGAATATCGGATCATGACATGTTGTTTATATCGTATGATATAGATTTTAATTGCAATACCGAAACACAATTTTATTATAGGGATTTTAAGTCAGTTAATATCTCTGAACTAATGTGCGAAGCTGATTCTTTACATTGGAACCGCGTATGGATGTTTTCAGATATTAACCAAAAACTCAGTTATTTCATGTTTCTTTTAAATTACCTATTTACTAAATATGTACCTCTAAAGGCGGTAAAGTCCCAAACAAATAAACAGCCGTGGTTCACAAAAGAGGTTCTGCTGGCTATCAAAGGTCGTAGTAAGTCTTACAAAATTTGGAAGCAACATCCCACAAATGAAAACTGGCAATGTTATCGTCTGGCCAGAAATCATGCTACACTCACAGTAAGAAATTCTAAAAGACTTTTTTTCAAACAAAGCTTGACACTAATTTACCAACCAAGAACTTGTGGAAAAATCTCAAATCAATAGGGATTGCATGTAAAAATGATTCGAAATGCGATTTGGACCCTGACTCCATCAATGACTTCTTTTTACAGTCGAGTAGTTATATAAATAATCAAAATTTCAAACTTAATGAAAACGTGATGTACATACCAGATAATAACAAATTTCAATTTTTCGGAGTTACAGAGGATGATGTCATAGGAAGTATATTCTCAATAAAGTCCAATGCCGTTGGTGACGACGGTATAAGCCTTAGGTTTGTAAAACTTATTGCAATCAACATTGTTTCAACGTTAACACATATTATTAACTTTTCGATAACGACTTCAACTTTTCCCGATGCTTGGAAGATAGCAAAAGTTATTCCTATTGCTAAAAAGCCATCGGCTGTTTTGCCAATGGATTTTCGGCCGATAAGCATATTACCCGCTCTTTCTAAAATCTGGGAAAAGTTAGTGGTGGCCCAAATCACCGAATACCTCAATAAGAACAACCTTCTCTCAGAATGCCAGTCTGGTTATAGAGCGAACCATAGTTGTGCGACGGCTTTACTCAAGGTAATTGAAGACATCCGCCCTGCCTACGATAGGGGTGATTTGACTGTGATGTCACTTTTAGATTTTTCGAAAGCCTTTGACACAGTAGATCATTCCATTCTCTTAATGAAATTACGACACTACTTTGGATTCTCTTCTAGCGCTTCAAGATTGCTCGAAAACTATCTTACAAATCGTTGGCAGAAGGTAGTAGTTAAAAGTGGTTGCTCTGAGACGAAGTGTCTGTGCTCGGGGGTGCCTCAGGGATCTATACTTGGACCAGTTTTGTTCAGTATGTTCATTAACGATATTACTCATTGTTGTAAAAGTGTTTCAATACATCTATATGCTGATGATGCACAAATATATCTATCTCGCCCTATTGGCTTATCTGAAGATTTGGTTTGTAGGATGAACGAGGATCTCGGAAGCATCTCTTCGTGGTCGAGTGATAATAATTTAAATCTAAATGCGTCTAAAACAAAAGCTATTTGCATTTCGCACTCTCCGCAACTAGTGGAGAATTTCCCATCGGTTATACTACAGGATATTACCATTAAGTATGAGTCGGTCGTTAATAGTTTAGGGTTCAAACTAAATTCCAATTTTAACTGTGTTGATCATATTAACTACGTTTTATCAAAAATTTATTTTGTGTTAAGGAAATTGTGGTACACAGCTGCTTTCATTCCTCCAAATGTCAAATTAATGTTAGTCAGATCACTAATAGTTCCTTTCATTTCGTTGGGAGGGTTAGTGTTTGGTGATATAGACTGCAGGTCTAGAAATAAGCTACAACTTGCATTGAACAATTGTGCAAGATATATCTACTTGAAGCGTAAATTTGACCACATATCAGAGTTTTCGTTTAAAATACTTGATTGCAGTCTTACTACCTTCCTAAACTATCGCAATCTAATTTTCCTGAATAAATTAATTTATAAAAAACAACCAGAATACCTATTCCGAAATTTATGTTTTGCTAGATCTGACAGAACCTGTAACCTCATCGTTCCACACCATAAATATCTCTCATCATCAAGGACGTTCTTTGTCAGTACTATCAAAGTATGGAACTCATTACCTAATTTTATTAAAAATGAGCCCAATGCATCGCGCTTTAAATTGGCTTTGTATGAATTTTTTGATATACGAAAAACACTATTCTAGCTATTTTCTCGAATCTACATTGTCTATTTCTGTTATTTGTTTTATATTAATATAAATATTGTTATACTCACATTATTATATTGTACACATATCCAAATATCGATGTACTTTAAGAGACAATAGTCTCACTTGTACAAATGTGTTAAATAAATTGAATTGAATTGAATTGAATTTGCCACGAAACTCGAGATTTTTATTCCTTAAAGGAGAATAAATAGATCTGTCTCGGAGGTCCTTGGTTATTCCTGAACAATCGAGAATGGCAAGGTTAATTCCACTACTAAAGCCAGCTACTACTACAAACCAGCTAACGAAGGCGAGTCATATCGACCGATATCATCCCTTTTGCCAGTATCGAAGACATTGGAAACCGTTTTGCTCCCTCATTTCACGGCAAATCTTCGCCTAGCCACGCACCAACATGGCTTCCGCAAAATGCACAGCACCACCACCGCGCTAAATGCCATAACTACCCAGATTAATTACGGACTAAATTAGGAAAAACCCCATCATAGGACGCTGCTTGTGGCACTTGACCTGTCAAAAGCTTTTGACACAGTCAACCACGGCACGCTATTCCAAGACATAGAAGGCTCACACCTTACCCCTAGTCTAAAAAGATGGACCGAAAATTATCTGAATGGTCGGCAAGCGTCAGTTCAATTTAGAAACAAAATCCCAAAACCTAGGATAATTAAACAGGGTTGTGTCCTATCCACCCTTCTGTTTAATTTCTTCATATAAAAGCTCCCTTTCCCACCAGAAGGAGTTACAATTATTTCCCATGCCGACGACTGCACGATTATGGCAACGGAACCTGGCCCTTCAATTGATGAATTAGTTTCTAAAATAAACAGCTATCGCCCCGATGTTTATAGTTTCTTCACCTCACGCAACCTGGCATTATTACCGACAGAGTCCACGGACACTCTGTTTACGACGCGGAAGGAACAGATGTCGCAAATATTGGACGTTCAAGTCGATGGTGTCACACTACCGACTGTCAGTCACCCAAAGGCCTACGCGTCACCAGTTTGGTTGCCTGGTCTTAATAGCACATACTGGAAAAGGCTGCAGGCCTGTCAAAATGCTGCAATCAGAACTGCCATCGGATGTATCCTTATGACCCCCGAACACCACCAACATAGCGACGCCAAAGAGCTCAACAATAAAGAGCACAACGAAATGCTGAACAGGCAGTTTTTGATAAATTGTCACAAACCAGAATATCCTAGCAAGCTGCAATCAGAACTGCCATCGGATGAATCCTTATGACCCCCGAACACCACTTACATAGCGAGGCCAAAGAGCTCAACAATAAAGAGCACAAGGAAATGCTGAACAGGCAGTTTTTGGTAAATTGTCACAAACCAGAACATCCTAGCAAGCAACTGCTTGATCTAGCCCCGCTTCCACGGGGGTTAAGGGAACATCTCCATAAGCACGCGAGATGCGGCACCTGCGAACTCAGCCGTTTGATCCAGACAAGCATAAGTAGGCCCTAAGCCAAATTCACACAGAATCGGTAAACGCTTTCGCTAGTACGCGCCCAGTGAACCCTGTTATTAATATGCAGTGTGCTACCCTTGCAAAAGAAGAAAGCACACTACCAAGGGAGACACGATTCACCCTGGCTCAACTTCGTTTTGGATACTGTAATCGGTTAAACTCGTATCTTACTTGTCCAGAATCAACCCCGACTCGCGTAATTTGTGTCCTGCATGTGACGTGTCCCCACATGACACCAACCATATTTTCATTGTAATGTGCAACATACTCCTCTAACATCAATCTCCCTATGGTCCGCCCTTGTTGAAACAGCTAGTTTCCTTGGACTCCCGTTAGAGGACTTTGATGACAATTCGTGAGTGGTCATGCCAATTGAATGGGGCGGAGCACTGTTAACACAACAACAACAGATAGCCGCACCAATGAGTATACCGAAATGATGAGGATGACGATCTGAGGTGATTGTCCTTCCTTCTGTTCGTCTGTCTGTTTGAACGCAAACTTGTCTTGAGATACCTTGCTGAAATTCGCTGAGTTAGTATATTTTGGTGTTCCATTAGACATTTGTCGGAATCGACCGGAGCATACCACTGTAGCATATATCTCAAATACAACCGATTTTGCATTTTTTCCCATTTTTACAATGAGAAACTTCAAACTTCACCATGTGCATACGTACGAGTATTTGGCATGCATTATCTAAAAAATCTTTAAGAACAGGCGTGTATATAGTAGACCGGGTTGGTCCCCACACAAAAAAGAGTTGATATATTTAAAGGGTTTCGCGAATTTTTTTTTTATCCTTCGAAATACAGCCGAAATTAGTTTTTTATCGTAACTTGGTTATTTGACATCCGATTTTTTGTTCGTTCGTCATTATTTTGGTCTTAGAAATCTGCATTTTGCTTTTAACCCAGATATGGCGTACCGTTCTTTTAACATAGCATATTACAGAAATTAAGATAAATTATAAAAAAATGTGTTTTAAACGATTTTGTAGGGTGTACTATTGATAAAAAGTTGCTAATGGCCGCCCTAAATTTAGAGATTATGTTGTGAGGGTTTCGGAAAATTTTCTTTTAAGTTTTTTTGATCCTTCGTAGAGATTGAGGCTTAAGTAAACAAGGTACTATCTCCGTTTTTCGAACTTAGCCTCTAAAAATTAGATATCGGCTTACGAAGTTCCAAGTTCGAAATTCTACATTTCGAAATTTTATTTTATTTTTTTGTTAACGCGTTCAGAAAATTCAAAAAGTAAAAATGTGGGCATGGTCCGCTCTTTTCCCTTATTAGAAGGGCTGGATTCTTTTTTTTTAATTTACTGTAACAGCTGTTATACGAGGTGAAAGGTCAGACTCTGACTTCTGACTTTTCACCTCGTATAACAGCTGTTATACTAAATTTCTCAAAAAAAGAGTTCAGCCCTTCAAATAAGGGAAAAGAGCGGACCACGCCCACATTTTTACTTTTTCAATTTGCTGAACGCGTTAACATGCTCCACACGTGCACAATGACCTTTCCCACAATCCCGAATTCAATACTGTGATGTTGATGCGCTTCCAATAACTTCTTTAGGCCAATTAGTGCACTTGGCTTCCAAATATGTTAAGATTGCTATCCATATTGCGAAGGATCCAATTCTTGTGTCGCCAACATCAGCTTGAAAAAATTGAGCTCATCATCACGTACAATCGATCGGACCTTAATCGCAGCAGGTATCATCCTCTATGCTCTAAGATTTACTTAAATTGAATGGAGTATAGCCATTTATTTGCATATACCATGATACAAAAAAGAAGGTAGTTCCACTCAAATTTTTTTGATGTATTTGGGGATTTTTGAAGTTTCATAATGTTTGTTGTTTTGCCAGAAGCGTTGCCATACCGTTACTGTTTAAGGCGAAATTGTGGTTTTACGGGATGGAAATTTTCTTTACGATGAAAACGCAATGGACATCTGAGACAATAATAATATGCTTTAGCACGATTTATGTGCATACATATCCATTGACAATACAGTAAAACATGCAATTTTATTGAAAAATAGTGGATAATGACTCATACATTGATTAATGACTTATAGCTTTATGGCAGATTGACCCCTAGACAAAAAAAAAAAAAAAAAAAAAAAAATACACCAAAAATCCTGTTGTTCTAGCATGGCCCTATTATCATGCCCCTAAAGTGAATATTGCTCAAGGCATGTTGAGAAAAAGTGTACTTCCAAAGTTTGCACATACTAAATAGAAACAGAGCATAGCTAGATATTTCACTCTTCTTTATACCATACATACGTTTTGAGGTATACGTTGAAATTGCGCAACCTGGGTATTTTTATTTGATCGCTTATAACTTACGTAGTTTTGGATCGATTTTCTTCGGTGATAGCTTATCTTTTTTCTAATTAAACAGGGCTTTACGTAAATAAAAAATATTTGGAAAAAAGTTGTGGTTTTGGAATTCTACCCTCGCAAAAAGTAATTTTTTTCATATTTTTTCATAAAAAAAAACAAAAATCTGAAATGATGAGCTAATATCTCGAAAACTGTATGGTTGAGCAAAAAACAATGTATGATGAATTTATAGCAAATTTTATCTTCTTTCCGATTCTGTAAACTTGTTTGCAATTGCTTGACCCGTTCGTAATTATATACGTATACGTAATTAAAGGGAGCCATCTTTTTGGTTTTTTCGAATAACGGTAAATTGCAAATATCTCAAAAACGGTACTATAGAATCAAAAATGAACTCAATTTTCGAAATCAGGGGGTGATTTTACATACGAATTTCATAACGGCGTTTCTGGTAAAGAAAAAAAGTTGAAATTCGTGGTCCAGTGTATTGAAAAATAGTGGATAATGACACATATCTTTATGGCAGCTTGACCCCTAGACAGAAAAAAAATACGCGAAAAATCCTGTTGTTCATGGCCCTATTATCATGCCACTACAGTGGATATTTTTCAAGGCACGTGGAGAAAAAGTGTTACTTCAAAGCCTGCACATCTATGTCAATGCTAAAAGGTGTATAGGCGGTGCTGCCCCAAGGTGACCCCTGGTACAACGGGCAAAAACACTCTCATAACTGGTGGCTAACCTGCAGAGCTATAGGGTAATGTTCTCCCTAAAAAATGTTCTGACAATTCCCTCCTAAAAAGCAACGCTTGATCCATGTTTTTTCCACCAAAACAATTTTCGGGAGCTCGAAAGACTTATTAAAAACTTTCTTTTCTAGGCTGATATTTCGTACTAAAATATTTCCAAGACATGGAGCTCATATTTTTTTTTTATTTAAAATAACTATGGAAGTAATTTAGTTGTATTCGTTAATATGAAATCCATCAAAATTAGAAAAATTCGTAACATTTTTCAATCTGGTAGCTTGTTTTTGATGAAATTGTCAGTGTCCTCGCAAAAGTCAAGTGGCTAATGTCACACTAAATGGAACTACCTCCATTTTTTGTATCATGGCATATACAATATTGAAAATTCAATATTTTTGTTTTTGAAATTTGACATTTGAATTTAGGTTGAAAAGTATTTCATTTATTTCATTTATTTAAGTATTATTAGTACAATAAGACTATCTTCCGGTCTTTTATAGTGCAAAACATTATTACATGAAAATTTCTATAAACATTTAAGTAAACAGGAACAATAGAATTTAAATCTTAATACTAACAGCCTTCAAAGAAGAAGAAGCACATAATATGATTATATCAGCAAATATAGATAAATAAACCACATGATTAAAATAAAGAACAAGATATATAAATACTACAATATTACAATACTACAATATTACAATAGGTGGCCAATTCAGGTCGGTTATGATGAAAAAAATTATAAATAATTTCTCTATAATTTCTTTCGTTTATACAGTTTCTTACAGTAGCTGGAATAGAGTTCCAAGTGCGTACGGTGTTAACAAAAAACAGTCGAATTGATGGAACAAAGTTGAAAATTGGAACAATTAGATTATTTAAACGGTTAGATCTAGGAAACATAAGTTTTTCGTATAAGTAGGATGGTGTTTTTGTGGCAATTAGTTTTACAAGAAAAATACAACTCCTAGCCTTCAAGTAATTATGGACATCACAGCCCAGAAGCATTGGCTTCCAAGCAGAAACATGGTCAAACTTACTTAGACCGTATACATAGCGTGTTATATGATTGAAGGCTATATCAATTTTATGGACAGAACAAGAGTCTAGTTTATTGTATATTAACTCTGAATAAGTGATTATCGGCAACAGTAGCTGATTGGCCACTTTTTTACGTATAACGGCTGGTGTAAACATTGACGGTTGGCTTAAATTGCGTAGAGTACCGTATACCCTCCCTACCATAAAATTAATATGATCTGTGCATGTAAGGCTAGAATTTACCACAAAGCCAAGATTTTTTACTTTGTTAACTATTTTTATCAAATTCTTATCGATATATATGGCTGGGAGGTTACCAATTACGACCTTCTTTCTAGAGATTGGCAAAACTAAAAAACTAAGATTTATTAGTGTTGAGGCAAAGACCATTTTCACTGGCCCAGCGAGAAATACTCAGTAACTCAGCACATAATTTAGAGCATAAGTCATTGGTCCTGTTAAAATTATCAGCCAAGTACATTTGCACATCGTCAGCATAGGCATGCAAGCTAACGTGGTTGCACTGTAGAAAAATGTCGTTAATAAACAAACTGAATAATAGAGGTCCAAGGATAGATCCCTGTCGAACTCCCATGGTCAATGGTTTTGGCTGAGATAAATCGTAGCCCGCGTCCACTCGCTGATATCTTTTACTGCATTTTCACCAAATCCAAAATATTTTCTTAGTGTGCTGCATAGTAAAATGTGATTAGCGGAGTCAAAAGCTTTCGAGAAGTCTAAGAGGCAAAGCAATGTTAGCTAATTTTTATCAAAGGACAACCGTATATCATCTAAAATTTTTTAACAACGCAGTTGAGCAACTGTGGTGGGCTCTAAATCCCGGTTGGTGGGGGGAAAGTAGTTTCTTGTTTTGGACATGCAGGGCAATTTGTTCCGAGAGTAGGCTTTACAATGGCGTCCTTCCACAGGCCAGGGAAGCATGATGTTGTAATACAGTGTTTAATCATGTGCGCAAGGCAGCTTAATATATATGGCCATTAGGGCGGGTCGATTTAAAAATCGCTCATTGCTCTGTGATCATAATAAGAAACTTTGCTTAAGGAACCATACCTCTAAAATGAATTCTGATTCATTTTTTCATTTACATATGTTCTGACTAAATAAATTTCTAAAGAGAAAAATAAACTTCAAAAAGAAAAAAAACATAGGCATTTCAAAGTGGGATTTTTCAAAATTTTCCCCTACTACCCAAAGGGGGGACATCAGAATTCGTTTTAGAGGTATGGTTCCTTTGGCAAAGTTTCTTATTTTGATCCCTAGAGTATGATTTTCACAGAGCAATCGGCGATTTTTTTGCCTCCCCACAAATCGACCCGGCCTAAAGGCCATATAATTTTAACAAATTTCACTGAAATCTCCTCCCACTGCATTGGATCTTATTTTAAATATGCATCTAGGAACATCACTCTCAGATACAGGAAAACTCAAATGATGTGTCTGAGTGGCACATAGATATAGAGGCCGTGAAATTATCAGGCACATTAGTTCGTGGAGTCCAGACAAACTCGTCATTTAGCACATCAGCATTTAGTTTACAGTCCACATTTTTCTTGACACATACACGTAGGTCTTTCAGATTACGCCACAAAGTATTACACGGGAGTGATGGATCAAGTTTAGACATAAAGTATTTACGCTTTTGAAGTCGAACAGTTATGGTTGCAGTGTTCCTGGTAATTTTGAATAAATTCCAGTTATGCTCAGTGATATTCCTTTTCCACTCTCGATATGCCTTGTTGCATTTCATTACTGCCACAATTACTCTACTGTTATACCACGCACAAGAGATAAACATAGACTTACTTCGACGTTCGGGAACATGGTTATTATACGCTTTTAGTATTTCCATGATCAAAAAAATAAGCTTATTATTAGCAGTAGCATGATACCAACATTGGCACCAGTCTATTCTTGATAGATCAGAAAACAAATCATTATGACTAATGGAGCGAAAATCTCTATATGTATATGACATACTTGGACTACGGCAACCAAAAGGCAAGTCAAGGGTGCAAAACAACAAGTCATGGTCTGAAAGAAAAGAAATTTGGTCAAATTTAAGAACAGCCCTAGGATCTGATGTAATAAAGTAGTCAAGTAAACTCGGAGAACTATTTGTACAATGGTTGTGGGCACAAGCATGTTCACAACATGTAGACCAGCACCAGCAATCTCATCCAACAAGCTTACAATACGAATATCCCGAACAAGGAGGTTTACATTAAAATCACCACAAACAACGAGGTTGTCATAGTTAATCAAGAACGAGGACATAGTTACAAAAAACGAATCAAGACTAATATTTTTATTTGGATTTTACACACAAGAGATAAGAGCACTATTCAAAGTATGCTCATAAAAATTCAAAATTTTTGTTTTGCACTGCATTACCGATAGTTTCCAGTGATTTAGGTTTTTTGTGTATTTAGGTAGTAATTTAGGAAAACTCTCACACAGCCTTAGTTTAAATTACTGTTTACGAAATGTTTTGAAAATATCAGCATATCTGGGTTAATGTCCTTTCGAGCTGTGAGGTCGTTTTCACTTGGTTAGGTCACTTAATTTGGCCTCATCCGCCTGAATTATCCTTTTTGTTTTACCAGACGAAAGTATTTCCAAAATCATTGTTGCTACGGCGGCCACCGTGGTGTGGTGGTAGCGTGCTCCGCCTACCACACCGTATGCCCTGGGTCCGCACCCCGGGCAAAGCAGCATCAAAATTTTAGAAATAAGGTTTTTCAATTTTTCTAAGCGGGGTCGCCCCTCGGCAGTGTTTGGCAAGCTCCGAGTGTATTTCTGTCATGAAAAGCTCTCAGTGAAAACTCATCTGCCTTGCAGATGCCGTTCGGAGTCGGCATAAAACATGTAGGTCCCGTCCGGCTAATTTGTAGGGAAAATCAAGAGGAGCACGACGTAAATTGGAAGAGAAGCTCGGCCTTAGATCTCTTCGGAGGTTATCGTGCCTTACATTTATTTATTTATTTGTTGCTTCTAAACCATTCCCCTAAGTCAATAAAAATTCATCAATCTGCTTCCTATTACATGTTATTCAATATGCGCGTATAAAAACAATAAAAATTATGCACTGACGTATATTGAATACAGCTTTACCCGGCGTACGTTTAACGCCTGAGATCGAATGAATGTTGCGTTATTTTTTCTGTTTTGTTTGTTGATAATTTAATTTATTATTATGTGAATTGAATTGAATTTTTGTACGCATATTTGGTGAAATTTTCGTTTAAAACATTTTATAATTGTATCTTATGGTAATGCATGTGGACGGTAGAGAGAAAATCGGGGCCCGGGACTAAACAATTTACGGGCCCCCTATAAAAAATCCACTAATATATTGGATTAACTTGAATTAATGACGTCTCATTCATGAATCATTATTGATGGATTACATCAAAAAAAATTTTGCCACATCAACTAAATGATTTTTGGACTAAGAGCTGACAATAAAATTAACACAGAATATTTAATATTTATACTATTTTATTGTCACGTAGAAATAAAATTCTCTTTTAACAGCCACATATTGTTTCAAATAATCTTTTCTAGTTATTTGGTAACATTTTAGTACATTTCCGATAAATTTAATAATGATTATAAATTTTAATTATTCAATATAGAACGTTCGGATATCAAAGAGTGGCTTTACTTGCTTTTTTCGCTGCAAAATTTTTATAACAATATCAAAACTTAACTGTCTTGTCAAAACGGATTCAACGCAAAGCGTGGAAAGTCCTGAAACTCGCTCTTGAGATGAACACGATCTATGAAACTTTTTGATTCTTGAAAGGACGCTGAAGGAACGTTCTACACTAGCTACAGTGACAGGTATAGTGCAAAAGATACGTAAAGCAACACAACTGTTGGGGAAAATTGTATAAGATTTTGGACATATGTAGATGGCATTTAGCAATTGCAATGGTGACAGCCCTTTATCAAAATTTGCTTCGTAAATGTGTTTCAAGTGAATTATTTCGCATTCTAAGCTTTGAGAAACGTCCGACTTGTATTTTTCGACAAATTTTGCTGCGCTCGCCCGAACCGTAGTTTCATCCATGTCTTCAAATTGCCGCAAAAAGGAAAACGTCTCGCTCAAATTTCTCATAGCTGCAAATCGTTCAGTTAAGCCAGTGGTTACGGAACCAACGATCACCAGGAATGTATTGTTTTTAAAATCAGACTCTGGATCATCCGTAATCATCTCATTTAAATTATCTTCAGTCTTTTGGGTTTTCCCTTTCGAATGTCCGGAAACTTTGGGAAATGTTCAACTGAATAGCAACTGTTTTGCATTCGTTTAAAGTTGTTTCCCATTAGTTCCTGATCAAATTTAAATCGGCTAATAAGGCATCTAGATGTCGAAACTGAATATCTATGGTAGCGTCTCTAGTTTGGAGTACGACGTTTCTTTAATTAATGGTAGTCAGTATTTTGAACCAAATTGAGGACAGCAAGATACATTGATGACGTACTTGAGAATGCCGGTAACATCTCCGTATGCTTGGCCAGTCAAATTTGACTTTTGGCTGAAAGACTATGAAGAGAGCTCGGTACATTTTTTTGAGGATGTCCCATCGTTGTGGTGTGCAGCTGAAAATAGTAAAACATTTTTGTACAACTCCGAAGAAAGTAATTGCAGCCGTACAATATTCTGCAGCATCAACACCACATAAATTGAGACTGTGGGTTGCACAAGGCGAGTAATCAGCATTCGAGTTTTTGTCGAGAATGTGACGTAGTGCTCCGTTGTAAGCTCCTTTATATTGGCGCCGTTATCGTACCCTTGTGCACGACAATCTTCAATCAAGTATGGCAAATTATATCAGCGATTTTATGACCAGTTTTTTGGCTACAATTCACGAATCCAAAAACCGTTCTTACTTGCTTACTTAATTGGCGCTTAACCGTCTAAACAGTTATGGCCGTCCAACAAGGCGTGCCAGTCGCTCCTTCGCTCCGCCAACCGGCGCCAATTGGTCACACCAAGGGAGTTTAAATCGTTTTCCACCTGGTCCTTCCAACGGAGTGGGGGCCGCCCTCTACCTCTGTTTCCATAGGCGGGTTCCGATAGAAACACTTTCTTGGCCGGAGCATCATCTTTCATTCGCATAAAATGGCCTAGCCAGCGCAGCCGCTGCGTTTTAATTCGCTGGACTATGTTGATGTCTGCGTAAAGCTCGTACAGCTCATCATTAAATCTTCTTCGGTACTTGCCATCGCCAACTTTTCTCTCGAACACTCCCAAAGCCGCTTCATCTGCTGTTGTCATGGTCCAGTGACATGGTAAGTGACTTGTAGAGTATGATTTTCGTTCGCCGAGAGAGGACTTTACTTTTCAATTGCCTACCTAGTCCAAAGTAGCATTTATTGGCAAGATTGATTCTTCGCTGGGTTTCAGTGCTGATGTTGTTGCTAGTGTTGATGCTGGTTCCCAAATAAACGAAGTCTTTTACAATTTCGAAATTATGGCTGCCAACAGTAGCGTTGTTGCCAAGGCGCGTATGCGCTGACTCTTTGCTCGATGACAGCAGGTACTTCGTTTTGTCCTCATTCACAATCAAACCCATCTTTACTGCTTCTTTTTCCAGTTTGGAGTAAGCAGAACTAACAGCGCGGGTGTTTAGGCCGATGATATCAATGTCACCAGCATATGCCAGTAATTGCACGCTTTTATAGTATATTGTTCCAGTGCGGTTAAGTTCTGCAGCTAGTATAATTTTTTCCAGCATCAAATTAAAGAAATCGCACGATAGCGGGTCACCCTGTCTGAAACCTCGTTTAGTTTCGAACGGCTCGGAGAGGTCCTTCCCAATTCTGACTGAGTTGATGGTGTTGCTCAACGTCATTTTGCACAGCCGTATAAGTTTTGTGGGGAAACCAAATTCAGACATAGCGGCATATAGGCAGCTCCTATTCGTGCTGTCGAAGGCGACTTTAAAGTCGACGAAGAGGTGATGTGTGTCGATTCTCTTTTCACGGGTTTTTTCCAAGATTTGGCGCATTGTGAAAATCTGGTCGGTGGTAGATTTACCAGGTCTGAAGCCGCACTGATAAGGTCCAATCAGCCGGTCCACAGTGGGTTTCAATCTTTCGCACAATACACTTGAAAGGACCTTATATGCGATATTAAGAAAGCTGATTCCACGATAGTTGGTGCATTTTGCTGTATCACCCTTCTTGTGAACTGGGCAAAGAACACTTAGATTCCAACCGTCGGGCATGCTTTCGTCCGCCCATATTTTGCTAAGAAGCTGCTGCATGCGCCTTACCAACTCCTCGCCGCCAAACTTGAATAGCTCCGCAGGCAATCCATCAGCGTCCACGGCCTTGTTGTTTTTCATTCTTGTTATTGCTATTCTAACTTCGTCATAATCGGGCGGGGGGACGTATATTCCATCATCATCGATTGTGGGATCGGGTTCTTCATCTCTGCGCGGTGAATTGCTGCCTCCATTTAGGAGAGCAGAGAATTATTCCCTCCATAATCTAAGCACTCTCTGGACATCAGTTACAAGGTCGCCGTTTTCATTCCTACAGCAGTTTGCCCCGGTTTTATAACCTTCCGTCTGTCGCCGTATTTTTTGGTAGAATTTTCGGGCGTTATTCCTGGTGGCTAGCAGTTCAAGCTCCTCGCACTCACGCCTTTCTGCTTCTGCTTTTTTCTTCCTGAAAAGGCGTCTCGCTTCCCTTTTCAACTCGCGATAGCGTTCACACACTCCTCTTGTCGCGCTCGCTTTTAACGTAGCCCTGTAGGCAACGTCTTTTCTTTAGGTTCTAACGCGGCATTCTTCATCGTACCAGTTGTTTTTTCGTGGCCGCCGGTAACCAATTTTTTCCTCGGCGGTAGTACGAAGTGCTTTGGAGATATGCTCCCACTGATCCTGTATTCCTTCAGGATGAGTTGTGCTCTCAGAGAGCAGGTGTGAGAGTCGAGTTGCGAAACCATTGGCAGTCTGTTGTGATTGAAGCTTTTCGACGTCTAGCTTTCCTTGTGTTTTTTGTTCCTTGGTTTTAGCCGCGCTGAGGCGGGTGCGTATTTTGGCTGCAACGAGATAATGGTCCAAGTCGATGTTAGGTCCTCGGATCGTGCGCACATCTAAAACACTGGAGGCATGCCGTCCGTCTATCACAACGTGATCGATCTGATTGCGAGTATTTCGATCAGGAGACAGCCATGTAGCTTGATGTATCTTTTTATGCATGAACCTCGTGCTGGATATGACCATGTTTCGAGCACCGGCAAAGTCAATCAGCCTCAGTCCGTTAGGAGAAGTTTCATTGTGTAGGCTGAACTTTCCGACTGTAGGGCCAAAAACACCTTCTTTGCCCACCCTGGCGTTAAAGTCGCCAAGCACGACTTTTATATCATGACGGGGGCAGCGCTCGTATGTGCGTTCTAATTGTTCATCAAAAGTGTCTTTCACCTCCTCGTCTTTATCCTCTGTCGGCGCATGGGCGCATATGAATGATATATTAAAAAATTTTGCTTTTATTCGGATAGCGGCGACACGCTCGTCCACAGGCGTGAACGCCAGCACTTGGCGACAAAGTCTCTCTCCCACCACGAATCCGACGCCAAAACTACGCTTATTCGTATGGCCACTCCAATATATGTCACAATTTTTGATCTTCTTTCTTCCTTGCTTCGTCCAACGCATTTTTTGAATGGCGGTTATGTCAGATTTTGCTTTGACGAGGACATCAACCAGCCGGGCATCTGCACAAATCCCAAATACTTGGCTTTCTTGCCTTGATCTAATATAGTTTCCCTTACGTGCTTTGCACAAATCTCTATAAACTCGTTCTGAATGTCTGGGGAAAGATAGCGAACTTGTAAACGTTTGTGCTGCTGTTGTGAAATCCTAACTTTCTCCAGAGGGTCTCTAAGTATCGGATCATAATGGCTTATGAGATCTTAGATGCCCAAAAAATGCCCATTGTTTCGTTCACCAAGATATATACTTTCGCCTTTGAAAGTTAGGCCTCTTTCACCCAAAAATAAAATAGTGTCCAAAATTCTATATAAAACTTCTTTCCACTTTTGAGTTTCTGTGATTAGCTAGCTGGTCATTGATAAGTGTATCAATTGTAGCCTCCTTTTGAATTAGATTTTGTAAAGATCGCCATTGAATATAACATTTAATGTGATCTTGAGTATTTTCGTGTGATGGCAGTTTATCGTATAGCTTCTTCCATTCCAGGAATTTCGAATATCCGCACAACAAATTTTAGGTCGATTTAAAGTATTGGTGCTTAACAGACGACATGGTAGGCAATAAAAAGCATTGCTACTTGCACTCCACACTAACCAGTCACGCTCCACTTTCTCTCCATTTGGCAAGATTCTGTTTAATAACGAGGTAGGAAATGCGTCGTCATGACAATCACGTGGAAAAATAACAGGACACTTTTGACGACCTCGACGAATTATTTCGTTGACTTCTTCAGATCGCAGAAACTCATTATTCACGGTCATCAGTGTAACCACGGAAACTTTACGATTTCGGATTCATGAAAACATACATTTTTGTTTAATGGCTTTATTGTCTCCTCACTGTTGGAAGGCCCAGGCAAAAAATCATTCCCCCATTTCCACGACATCTTACTATCTACTATTACCCCTAGATATTTTGTGCTTTATTCTATATACTGAGTCCAATTAAGGGGTTTATATTTCCTAGCCATGTACATCCCGAAACGCCTGATCTATCAGTGCGCTGATTGTTGTTAGAAATCTGCCGCTTATGATGACTGAAACGTCATCTGCATATGCCGTAAGTTTGATTGGCCCTCTGGCAAACCGCCTAAGCAATTGGTTGATGACGAGCGTTCACAGCATTTGTGACAAAGCATCACCCTACGGCGCTCCTTTGCTACCGATTTTGTTGCCCCGCATAGACCCCATTGCGACGTGATTATTCTGCCATTTAACATAGAGCCGTTGCGAATTGTTAAGGCCGGAGTTGAGACTGTCCAGGATTGCTCGTTTCGAGACATTGATGAAAGCTACGGTAATGCCTAGAAAAACACCTACACACTTGCCTTTGGTGTAAGCATGTTCTAATTCATTTTTGATTTTATATACACATTTGTGTGTAGAACCAATCGAATATTTTATTTGTTTATAAAAATTGTTTTGAATCCGTTTTACGGGATGTATATTGAAGTTTCTCGAAAAATTCTTTGTTTCTGTTAATTTTTCTTCGAGTAATGGCTCCCGAAACATAGAAAATTGCTTAGTCATAAAAGGGGCGGTGCCACGCCCATTTTATAAAATTTGCAATTTTTCCTATTTATTGTTATAAATCCACATGGGAAATAAAATACCATTGATATACTTAAAGCTCTTTTTTGGAAAGATATAGCTTATTTTATTCGCCCACGACTCTTTTAAAATTATTTTATATAAAAGTGGCCGTTTCGTTAATTTTTCTTCAAAGCATTTCTTATAGTAAAGGCACCGTCTTTTCCGAATTTTGTTACGATAGGTTTAACGATTTTTGATTTATGATTAATAATATTTGTAAAATTGATTTTATCACAAGTGAGCGGTGCCACGCCCATTTAAAATTTTTTTTCAAATTTTCATCAAGAGTTTCAATATCAGTCCACACGTCAACAACATTTCATTTATGTTCAACACTCTAGGTGTATATTTACTAAATAATCAGTTTTTTGTGTTTTCTAAAATGTTATATATATAAAAAGGGGGCGTGATTATCATCCGACTTAGCTCATTTTCAATGCCAATCTATTCTGGGTCCAGATAAGCTCATGTACCAAATTTGCTGAAGATATCTCAATATTTACTTAAGTTATCGTGTTAACAGAATGACGGACGGACGGACATGGCTCAATAAAATTTTTTTTCGATACTGATGATTTTGATATATGGAAGTCTATATCTATCTCGATTCCTTTATACCTGTACCAGGCGCGTAGCCAGAAAAAAATTTCGGTGGGGCGTGGAGGGGTTTTGGCCAAAGTGTCAGTAAATAATAATTACCTGTAAATATACACATAATTATATTTTTACATATTACATATTTATACTTTTATTTATTTGAAATTTTTCTTTCTTTCTACAAACCAATATTTATTTTTCTTGTTTGTTTTGCCATTTTGTTTAGGATTTCTTCATCAGTTACTTCAATAGTAGAGTGGATGTTGAGTAGAGCCAGCCCATTCATCCTCTCCTGGCCCATTGTACTTCTTAGATAAGTTTTTAACCTTCGAAGGGAAGAGAAAGAGCGTTCGCTAGGAGCAACGGAAACTGGAAACGTCGCAGCAATTTTTATATATCGATGTACCGTAGGGAAAAAAGACACGGAACAATTATTTAATGCATCAATGAACTTGCTTGGCTCCTCCTTTGGGATTGTCAAACAATGCCTGAAAAAGTTTTGCTATATTTTTTATTATGGCGTAATACAAAAAAATATTCTTGATCATATTTTCATTTGATTTACTTGATGAGAGATTTCCTTCATTTCATTTTTATTGAGAAGTGGGTAATTTTTTTTATTTTCGGAAATTTCGGGGGGGGGGGGGGGGACGGGGGGTTTGAACCCCCAAAACGGCCCCCTGAATACGCGCCTGACCTGTACAACCAACCGTTATCCAATCAAAGTTAATATACTCTGTGTGCAAAGCACACGTCTATATGACACTTAGATCGAATTAGCTAATCAAACCACACATAGGATAATCTAACTACACCCTTGGGACGATGAAGTGTATACCATTTCCAATATTACTCGAAACTTATTAGTTTAGGACTGATTAAAGGATAGAGAATAGTCACATAATTTTTTGCAGGGTAGCCAATTTTAAATTAAAATTAAAAACAAACAGTTTCAAGATCATTTTGCGTTTAATGTAAAAATAGAAATGCAATGGAGGTCAACCGCTCAAAATAACTGCCGCCCGTGCAATTTCTTTTTGCATGCATTTGTTTATCTTCGTATGCATTTTCATATATTCATGCATTCAAATATATACAAATGTAGAGACATACTCTATATACAAATTGCAGTGTACATAATTTCGTATTTGTTTGATCGGTTTGTACTTTGAAACAAATGCATTCGCAGTTCCGGTTTTCCATGAGACATGCTGAGAGTGTAATTCACTGCTCGTTTTATCATTCGTGAACGATCGAGCCCCAGTTGCATTGCCGATGATAGTCAGATGAACTTGAATTTCTATCTATTTTTATTTCCGGTCTGTGGCGGTAACGGTTGCAGCGATGATTGTTTGTTTACTGACACCTGCAAAGTGCAGACAACTGGTTGGTTTAGGGGAAAGGGATTTATATTTTAAGTATTGTTGGGGCTATTAGTAGCATTTATTACAGATAAAACGCTGTAGACAACATACATATGTATGTAGTAGGTGATTAGGTACACAATATAACGGCATTAGGAGTTAAATATATGTATGTATTTATGTTAATTTGCTTTTCTTGAAATATAAATATAATAATAATGCTGTTTATAATAAACAAATGACTTGAAATTCAACAAGTAAAATTTAATTGAGGTACATAGGTAGGTATGTAATATGTACATGCATGTAATTTAAATAAAAACAAAACAATTGTTCTCTCTGTAAATAACTGGTTTAATCTCTTTAAGGAACAAGTTGGCTGAAGCGATTTAAGTTACACATTGCCAACAAACTTACTCATTAGTTCTTAATTTATAACGAATTTTATTTTATTATAATTTTTTGTCTCCATAAAATTGAAGAATTTGCTCGGAGTAGCAAACAAGGCATCTAATTCTTTCGTATAGGGTTTTAAAAGAGAGACCAGATACAAGAAGACGTCCGCCAAATGTGCGACTTCGGTTTGCCGTTTAGTCGGCATTATTTTCATAAAACTTTTGGTTTGAAGGAGTTTCAGCCTCCACCGCTAGTTCTCAAATAAATCTTTAATTGTGATTTCATACAATCAGAAATCAGAATTTTTTTTATTTTTTCGCTCGGAAATTGTTTTTTCTTTTTGCTCAAAAAATGAAAGTTGTCCGCGCCATGCAAGGCGAATTCGCTTTTCCATCACGGTGTATGGATTCGCCATGATACAAGCTAAAACCAGTGAAATGCAAGGTGAGGCGAATCTATACAAGGTGCTTGTGGTTATATGAAAATATGTTATTTAGACTTTCCGTGTAACAACTAGGCGTATACATAACTTTCTCGTACTGAATGTACAGATCCAATTGTTTAGACTTCCCGTGTAACCACTAGGCGTATACGCGACTTTCTCGTACTGAATATACAGATCCGACTAAATTAATAAATTTCTATTTAATATATATTATTTTATAAAATGTAATTTTTATTTTGATAGATATTTATCTTTTATTAAGTTTATATTCAACACAATTTCTTTTTTGTAATGAAAATTTTTGATAATCACAAAATCAATATTGAATATTAAAAATTGGTAAAACATTTCAAAATTACAAAATTCAAAGTAACTTAAACACAAAGTTAAATGAAAATAATAAGAATCCTACATTACTCCCCCTTCCAGAGAATTAACATTAAATAAATTAAATGTGACTTTCTTTTTTGTTCTAATGTTATTGTGATGAGTGTTAGGGTTGTTAGATAACGTTTCAATAATCGCTGGTTTTAACCTGTCAATCGGGATAGTTTTGATTTCATTATCAATTTCTATTTTAAAATACTTCTTGTTTTTTTCAAGTACCTTGTATGGACCTTCATACGGTTGCTGTAAAGAACGCTTATTAATTAAACGAACAAAAACAAATTTACATGTTTGTAAATCTTTCGGAACATAAAAACCAACATTAGAGTTATGATGATTTAAACTCGAATGAACATTTCTAAATTTTTCACGTAATTTACCCAAAATTTCATTTGACGATGGATTTTCAGATGTTGGAACAATAAGTTCACCGGGTAATCGTAAATTTTGTCCAAGAACCATTTCAGCCGGTGTAGCCGAAATATCTTCTTTAAATGTTGATCGCAAGCCCAACAGTATTAGAGGTAGCTCTCCATACCAATCTCTGGTTCCATTTGTAGCCATTAAAGAAGATTTCAATTGCCTATGAAATCGCTCTACCATGCCATTCGCTTGAGGATGATAAGCTGACGTTGTAATTTGATGACTGCCTAATAACTTTGTTAATTCTGTAAACAATTTTGAAGTAAATTGAGCACCCTGATCAGTAGTTATTTCTAGAGGTACACCAAACCGAGATATATATTCATGTAAAAATTTATTTGCAATTGTTTCTGCAGAAATTTCTCTTAATCCGTATGCTTTTGGCCAACGTGTGAACCTATCGATAATAGTCAAAATATAGCGATGTCCCTTTGAAATAGGTAAAGGTCCTACAATATCTAAATGAATATGTTCGAATCTTTTGTTCGGTATTGAAATTTTACTAACTGGTGATTTCGTATGTCGATAAACTTTAGATTTTTGACAACTAACACATTCTTTGGACCATCTATTAATTTCTTTATTCATGTTTGGCCAAAAATATTTTTTTATAATTAGACGTCGAGTGGCTGTAGTACCCGGATGTACTATTCCATGTAACCTATCAAATACTGTTTTTCGTAAATTATTTGGAACGAACGGTCTAAGATAGTCTCCAGATGATTCACACCATATATTGAAATTTAAAACAGGAATTTTAACTAATTTTAAATTTTGAAATGATTGTTGAGATACAAGGTTGTTTAGTTCATCATCTTGTTGTTGTTCCTTTTCTAAAATTTTAAAATTAAGTTCTGAGTTTTGAATTGTTTCTATTTCAAATGCCCTAGATAAAGTATCGGCTACCACATTTGCTTGTCCAGTAATATGCTGGATATCACTTGTAAATTGTGCAATAAATTCAAGATGTCTGGTTTGTCGTGGACTACGTTCAGTTTTTGAATTTAGAGCGAAAATTAAAGGCTTGTGGTCAGTAAACACAGTGAATTCTCTTCCTTCTAATAGGTATCGAAAATGCTTAATATTAAGATAAATTGCTAATAGCTCTCTATCAAAAGCAATATATTTCATTTCAGCTGGAGAAAGTTTCTTCGAATAGAATGCGAGAGGCTCAGATTTATTGTTAAAATATTGTTGTAGAACACCACCGACAGCCGTATTGGATGCATCTACAGTTAAAGTCAATTTTGCATCTTTGCTAAAATGATTTAACAAGATCTTAAATGCAAATTTATCTTTAATGCATTCAAACGCTTTAATAGATTTATCATCCCAAACTAGAATTTTGTCTCTTTTTTTACTTGATTTGTTAATTAAATCATATATAACTCCAGTAAATTCTACTAATTGTGAAATATATCTATGGTAATAATTAACCATACCAATAAACTTTTGTGTTTGTTTAATGGATTTTGGTAGTTCAAAATCTCGAATAGCGTTTATTCTATCTTCAGATGGACGTATTCCTAACTCAGAAATACTATGCCCTAGAAAATCAATTCTAGTAACACCAAAAATACATTTATTTGGTTTAACATTCAAACCATATTCAGACATACGTTCAAAAAGTATACGTAGATCTTTAAAATGTTGCTCTTCACTCTCACTTGCAACCAAAAGATTATCAATGTACGTGAAAACAAAATCTAATTCACCTACAACTTCATTGATGAATCTTTGAAAAGTTTGTGCTGAGTTCCTCAAGCCGAAAGGCATTCGAATGAACTCGAACATACCAAAAGGAGTAGTAATCGCTGTTTTGTAAATATCTTCTTCTGTCATTGGTATTTGGTGATACGCTCTAACAAGATCCAACTTTGAAAATATCTTTTTATTTCTTAGATTCATATTAAAATCTTGAATATGTGGTAAAGGATAGCGGTCAGGAACAGTAACAGTATTAAGTCTTCTAAAATCACCACAGGGACGCCAATCATTACTCTCTTTTTTTGGTACTAAATGAAGTGGTGATGCTACAGAGGAATTTGATGGTCTACAAATTCCAGTTTTTACAAGAAAATCAAAATCAGTTTTAGCTACCTTAAATTTGATTGGGTCTAAACGTCTGGGTTTTGAGAAAGGAAGATTACCTCCTGTAACTAATCTATGAACTGTGGTATGTTTAACTGGTTTTGAATAACTTGGCTCTTCTATAAGAGAAGGAAATTCTTTCAACAATTTTGTGTATTGATTTTCTACTGAAAAAAATTTTGGAAGAGAGATGTTACAATAGTACGAAATTGTGTTAACTGATAAATTTGTTAATGGATCTATTAAACGTTTGTTTTTAATATCAATAAGAAGTCCATATTTGCATAAAAAATCTGCACCTATAATTGGTTTTGCTATATCAGCGATCAAAAACACAAAAGGAAATTCTCTCCTTAAACCTAAATTAACATTTATAAGTTTTTTTCCATATGTAAAAATTGTTGAACCATTAGCTGCTGTTAAGATAATATCAGAAGATTTTTTTGTACACGAGAATTTTGAAACTGGAAGCACTGAAATTTCTGCTCCACTATCAATCAAAAAATTTAATTTATTTTCTTTGTCAAATATAAATAAACGACGAGTTGATACTTCTGAAATTCCGTTATTCGTCGCTGCAACAACGGAACATTTTAGTTTTTTGGAGTACTATTTTTCACAAACGCACACGGTTCTTCACATGCCCTAGCTTTATTTCCGAATTTGTAGTGATATCTACATAACCAGTTGGGATTATCACGAGATTTTGAGCGATATCTAACAGGACTTCTATAACTATTTCTACTTGTTGAACGTGATCTTGAATAATTCTGATTAATTTCTTTCCTAATTTCACTTAATTCCAAAGATAATTTTTGAAAATTTTCACAAATTAAAGATGTTGTCTTAACCAAATTAGTAATAATAGCATTTTCTCCTTTAGAATTTTGAGAATTGTTTATCAAAGCAACTTCATTTTTACTGATAACTTCCCAAACGTTATCAGCTAATTTGGTTAGATCATTTATATCATTGGAATTTGAACTTGTTAAAATTACATTCAAGTTTTTGGGTAATTTTCGCATCCAAAGTTTTTTAAAACTTCTTGGCTAAAATTAGAACCAGAAAGTAGAACTAAAGATCGGTAAAATTCCGAAGGTTTGCGATCACCCATTTCAGAATCGGACAACACTTTATCTAATTTCGCATTCTCACTTATGGAATGCCTTTCAATCAAAATTTGTTTTAATGCAGAATATTTATTTGTTTCTGGTGGATTTTGAATAAAATCTAAATTGGTCATTATGACTTCCTGAGGTAATGCAGTAATAATATACTCATATCTAGTTGTTTCTTGAGTAACTTTTTTGGTATTAAACTGCATTTCAGCATGTATTAACCATGCTTCAGGACAATTTGTCCAAAATTGAGGAAGTTTTACTGAAGTAGAAAAAATTTCATTATTGTTTTGATTCGCATACAGATTTATTAGATCATTTTGTGAAGAACCATCTTCTAAATTGATAAGCGAATCGTTAATTTGATGTGTTGATGTAGATAAATGTCTGTGGTGTGTTGGTGTATGATACATAATAAATTATATTAATTGAAATAAATTCTCAGAAATAGATGTTATTGGTGATAATTAAAAATAATATTTAAGATTTATGGAAAAGAGCGTTTACAATTTAAAAATTTTTACCAGATAAAAATAAATAAATCTTTATTATTGACCAAAAGAAAAACTAATAGTATGTAAATTTATATCTGAGTAATTGAATTACGCAAAAGTGATATTAAATTAGAAAAAGAATAACATTAATACATAAATGATATTATAAAACAATATTAAATATGACTACCAACGTTTCACTACCACCAATCTTTTACGCAAACAACGTTCAATGTTTGTGTTTCTTTTTCTGTGTTATATGTATTTGCGTTATTTTGATTTAACGCTTGTCAACTACATACAATCCAAGATTCGATAATGACGTTGCAATTGTGTAAAGGGCATTATTGGTAATGTTCTGATGTTTTTATTGCTTTTTTTTTACACTTAAATGGAACACAAAAACGGCAAAGTAGTTCCAAAGGAAGTTCACTGCGTTAGACTCACGTTTCCGTTTTTGTTATACAAGAACTATTTGTATTTCAACTTGGTAGAACTTTATCAGTTATGGTGTCACTATCTTTTCAGCTCTGGTGTGGCAAAATGTGCTCTAGATTTTAATTGAATTGAATGTCCGTTTGTAATATTAGTACTTCTATGTTATCTTTTCAGCTCTGGTGTGGCAAATCGAATTGAACATCCGTCTGTAATATCAGTACTTCTATGTATCTGCAACTGAACTCGACAAAAGGCGGGATCGCCAATTGTGGTTATATGAAAATATGTTATTTAGACTTTCCGTGTAACAACTAGGCGTATACACAACTTTCTCGTACTGAATGTACAGATCCAATTGTTTAGACTTCCCGTGTAACCACTAGGCGTATACGCGACTTTCTTGTACTGAATATACTGATCCGACTAAATTAATAAATTTCTATTTAATATATATTATTTTATAAAATGTAATTTTTATTTTGATAGATATTTATCTTTTATTAAGTTTATATTCAACACAATTTCTTTTTTGTAATGAAAATTTTTGATAATCACAAAATCAATATTAAATATTAAAAATTGGTAAAACATTTCAAAATTACAAAATTCAAAGTAACTTAAACACAAAGTTAAATGAAAATAATAAGAATCCTACAGTGATGAAAAAGCGAATTCAACCAATTCGCCGTGCAGAAGAATGTCAAAAGAAAATTTTTTATTGATTTCGATTAGCTGACATATTGTTGTACAAGGCGTTGTATGGAAAATAATCAAGAAGAACCAATCAGCTGTTGAGATAACAACACCTGGTACTGAATTCGCCTTGTGTGCAATATCTGGTACCCACCGAAATTTGAGCCTTTTATTCGAGAGGTATCAAACCCTGCAAGCATCGACTACCGAAACTACCAACCCAATCATACAGATTGCACGGCCACTAACACCAATAAGCCTCAAGTAAATAAGCTAAACTATCGATAGTATTCCTTAGTAACTACCAATTTAAAAATTTTAGCATGTGTACCGTAAAATCTAAGTATATTCCAGTTTAGTTACCACCTACAAGTAAAGTTACAGTATTTTTCTGGTTAAAATACTATATGAAGAATTGAGCATGTTTCGAGATGTTTTTGCGTAAATTCTAAGTATTCTTCAAGCACAATAACAAATAATTGTTAACATTATTGAAAATGTACAAGTCGGCTGTAAGAAACAGATCAAGCGATCTTTCATATTTTTTATTATATGATTCCATTCAACATTGTGAGCATTGTAAACCTTACCAAGTCGCGCCACTAACAGCTGAACGTTGAAAATTAGCACACACACACAAACATCACTAATGGCCATATTACGAAAATCTTTAAAGAAATTCAAGTTAAGTTTTACACAGTCATAAACTGTGATAATTTTAGAATGTATTGCATTTAGGACACCTTATTTGCAGTATTTAAGATAAAATGTTTGCTTATAATCAAATATTTAGTTATTTTTTCTACATTTATCTTTAATATTGATGCAAAGCTTGAAGGTGTATTGATTTAATACAACTCTGCTCTTCCTGCTGTTCTTCTTTCCACTCTATTCGACTGCCTTCTTTTACTGCCTTCCACTCTATTCGCAACATAACCTCAACTTAAGTTGCCAAACTATATGGTAAAAATGCCATAAATTTTGATTACATTTCACAATGTAGAGTGTTGAGTGATGTTTTTCATCCAATTAAGTTTTTTCATTCATACATTTTTAAAACTTTATTAAGTTGGAAAAAAATAATCTCAAAAATTTATCACATACCTTTTCTGATATTTTTAGAAAAAAAAAATGACATAAAAATGGCCTAAGCTTTTTTTGTACTCTGGAATTTGATGGCCTCAATGTTTATTGAAAAAAGCATAAGGAAATAAACTAACTTTTGACACCCTGTATAACCGTAATCCGTTCATATTTCGGTCACTTCTTTTGCACAGGAAGGGGGCATTTCCTGACAACATTTACACTAACTAAGTATGAAGCCCCATATTTGAGGGTACAAAGATGGGTATAAAATGTTTGGTTTCGCCCGAACTTAAGCTTTCTTACTTGTTTTCTGCTGAATCTATATATATAAAGATCAAATTCTGTGAGTGTGTGTGTTCCCTATGGAAACTTATTTCCCACAATCATCACCAAATTTGGCTATAGGTTCCTTCGATCAAGGCGAAGGCTTTTCAAATTTCAGAACTAAGGAATTTAAATTAAAAACATTTTTTTTCTTTTTGACGTGGGCCACTGGGTGGTGCGATAAATTTTGTATGTCAGCAAAAGTTACTCATACGACATGTACGTATTTAAGTGCAGAACTTTTCTTTGGTATAGCATTGAATTCACAAAAAGTTAAAGCGATTGCATTGAGTGATTCAAAAGCTTTTATTAAATTTAAGCATTCCGTTGTAAAAATAGCTGTCTATATGAGATGATAGACACAAATTGTGCAGCTGAAATATTTTGATTAAGTTATGAGATTTTGAGTATGAATTGTGTGTGACAAAATAAAATTTGAAAAATAAGGCAAAGAATGATAAATTAGAGGAATGAGGGATTTAAGAAGAAAGAAGGAGAGAGGTAGAGGGTGTAAAAAAGAAGCGGGAAAGATAAGGAAATTTTAAAGGGTAAGAATGAGAAAAATTGGGAGATACATTTTGAAGAAGATCAATAAAATCTTATATACTGATTGCTTGACTTTGAGTAACGGGAAGGAATGCGTTAAAATACACCTTCTTATTTAGATTAGTATCTGCCAACCCGAGCAATGCCGAGCACCCTGCTAGTTTAAAATAAATATCTCATAAAAAAAAGTAACCCGAGTATACTCCATACCTTTTACTGAGTATGAGTACAGACATCGATAGTTTGGTCCGAGTATCTTAAATAAGTACCAGTATTTATTTATTTATTTGTTTGTTAAAGTCAACACAGACACAAAGCGGTCAAATACTGGATATAAGATACAATACATATAACAAGGAAAGAAAACATAAGCGCGGTTCGAATTTCGGTGAAACCTTTGATAACACTACGAAATTGCCTGACGATGAATTCGTGGCGGTTTTCGAAATGGTACCATCGCAATATGCCAGTAAATTTTTCTTTCTTTTCAGTTTCTCTTAGAAAAACATAAATATGGAATATTCAATTATTATAAGCCGGTGTTAAGCTCATGAATTCTTAATAATAAGTATAAATTGAACACACCATTAGAATCAAACGAACATAAATATGTAAAACTGAGCCCGAGTTTACCAGCTTCTCATTCGCAACGAAAAAGAAACTTTACAAAAACAAATCTACATACACACAAATTAATAGAGGCAGAATGTCTCAGTTGTGTTGTTAGTGTAGAAATAAGATAAACTGAAAAAAGTTAACGTCTCGATCAGAAAATATTATTTACATATTTATCGTGTTTTTTATATTGCTCAGTTAATAAAACTTAGCCATATGTAAATACTGAAGTGTGTTTTACAGAGTCGTGTAGTCACTATTTTTTGAGGAAGTCTGGCCATTTAATGGATAAGGACCGCAGTGCATTTAAGCGATCAAAAAAAAAATACTTCCAAAATCATGAATTATATAAGCGTTGCTTTATTTAATGGAATATTAATTATACTTTAATTGGACCATTGATTTTTAAGTTAGCATGTATTTTTGCGTGGCGGCCACCGTAGTGTGATGGTAGTGTGCTCCGCTTACCACACCGTATGCCCTGGGTTCACACCCCGGGCAAAGCAACATCAAAATTTTAGAAATAAGGTTTTTCAATTAGAAGATAATTTTTCTAAGCGGGGTCGCCCCTCGGCAGTGTTTGGCAAGCGCTCCGGGTGTATTTCTGCCATGAAAAGCTCTCAGTGAAAATCTCATCTGCCTTGCAGATGCCGTTCGGAGTCGGCATAAAACATGTAGGTCCCGTCCAACCAATTTGTAGGGAAAATCGCACGACGCAAATTGGAAGAGAAGCTCGTCCTTAGATCTCTTCGGAGGTTATCGCGCCTTACATATATTTTTTTTTATGTATTTTTGCAAAGGTGGCGTGATCTTAAACTGAAAAATTTTGTCCGGCAAAATTTTT
This sequence comes from Eurosta solidaginis, assembly GCF_040869045.1. Classification (NCBI taxonomy): domain Eukaryota; kingdom Metazoa; phylum Arthropoda; class Insecta; order Diptera; family Tephritidae; genus Eurosta; species Eurosta solidaginis. The sequence continues at coordinate 160,420,630 of NC_090321.1, read as the reverse complement.
GCAAACAGGAGCCCTCCCATTCACTTATTCGGAATGCAATCTAAGATAGAATTAATAACGCTCAAATGCCACGTGTGATAAAAAATATTCTGACAATTCAAGCAGTCTAGGTAGCATGGCGGAACATACATAAATCAAAATTCTATGTACTTTGTTTTGATAACTCGATGGACTTATGTCAAAAACGTACTACGCCAGAAGTTGAAGTGTCAAATCATGTTAAAAAAGTGCTAATCAGCTAGCCGGATAATCAGATTTCCGGCCGTTACCTGTATGGTTCCGCCATAGGGATAGAAATTTTAAAAAAGTACTTTTTCAATCGGATCTCTATCCTTACACCTTAGAAAGTTCTAATTGTATTCTGGTTCCTGTCATAGATATAGATACTGTTCTGAAGAGTGTTCTGGAGTTGAAACCAATTACCTCTCCGGGTCCAGATGGTGTTTCTAGTTGTGTTCTAAAGTTTTGCGCTGTCAATTTATCTAAGCCGATCCGTAAATTATTTACACTATCTCTTGAATCTTCATTTATTATTCCCTTACATAAGAAAGGTAGTAGGTCCAATATCGAGAACTACAGGGGCATAGCTAAACTTTCGGCTATTCCTAAAATGTTTGAAAAGATCATCACCTGCCAAATTCAATAAGCATGTACTTCTTTATTATCACCCAGCCAACATGGTTTTGTGGGTAGAAGATCAACCACAACCAACTTGTTTGAGTTCACCTCTCTATTCATGGATGGATTTTTATCCAATAAGCAAAACGATGTTATTTATACTGACGTCAGCAAACCATTTGATTCTGTTGATCATGAGCTTTTAACTCATAAACTTGACTTACTGGCTTTTTCTAAGAATTTATTACTTTGGCTTCGCAGCTATCTCTTAAATAGAACTCAGCGAGTTATGTTCAAAACAGTCCCTCAGATTCGATAGAAGTAACTTCTGGTGTGCCTCAGGGTAGCCATCTGGGTCCATTACTTTTTACCCTCTTTATAAATGACTTACCAATGGTTATCTCGTATTCCCGTGTTCTAATGTATGCAGATGATGTTAAACTATGCTATTCATACTTGCCTTCTGACTCTTCCCGTTTGGATTTACTTCAGGCCGATTTGGACTCATTTCAATTATGGTGTACAGTAAATCTACTAGTTTTGAACTGCTGCAAATGTAAACTAATGACATTTCACAGAGTCAACCCAGTTTTAAAATCGTATATGGTAGATGGTGCTCCCTTGGAGCGTATATCTGAAGTAGGTGACCTAGGTGTTCTTTTTGATGCGAAATTCAGCTTTAACATGCATATTTCATCTATTGTAAACAAGGCATCGGGTGTACTCGGATTTTTTAAAAGATGGGCTAAATCTATTGATGAATCTTATTTAACCAAGACCCTTTACACATCATTGGTTCGGCCAATACTTGAGTATTGTTCCTGTATTTGGTCCCCGGGGTATAAAAATCATATAGATCGGATTGAATCGGTACAGAAGCAGTTTCTAATCTTCGCTTTACGCGGTCTTAACTGGAAATCAAATCAACATCTTCCACCTTATAGAAATATACTTCTTCTCATTAGTTTGCCAACTTTAGAGAATAGACGAACATTACTCGGGGTAATGCTCCTTCATAAACTGATTATCGGTGAGATAGACTCCACTGACCTTGTAAGCAGACTGAATTTTTCCGTTCCTGCGAGAACTACAAGACATTATGTACTCTTTCATTTACCCATACTACGGCGTAATTTTGCCAAATATATCCCTCTTCGCAATTGGTGCTCGCGCTATAACGAACTGTACAACTGCATTAGTTTTGAGTATTCGATTGCTGCTATCCGTGAGGAAATACTCTCACGTCTGGCATCATATTTTTAAAGATTTTTCAATAAGATGTCAATTTTATTTCAATATTAATTTTAACTAATCTTTATTTTTGTTTTGATTTATGTATTAATAAAAATTTAACTTAATTAATTTGATTGTTTATTATTTAAGTTTTTACTTTAAATTTTGTTTTTTACGTATTATTAAGAATTCATGAGCTTAACACCGGTTTATAATAATTGAATATTCCATTATTATGTTTTTCTAAGAGAAACTGAAAAGAAAGAAAGAAAGAAACATTTACTGGCATATTGCGATGGTACCATTTCGAAAGCCGCCACGAATTCATCGTCAGGCAATTTCGTAGTGTTATCAAAGGTCTCACCGAGATTCGAACCGCGAATCACACGGTGAAACTGCAGTTGCCTTAACCACTAGGCTATCCTGCTTATATTTGTCTTCTTTCTTTAGACGGTCCTTATATAATTTATGATTTTGGAAGTATTTTTCTTTTGATCGCTTAAATGCACTGCGGTCCTTATCCATTAAATGGCCAGACTTCCTCAAAAAATAGTGACTACACGACTCTGTAAAACACACTTCAGTATTTACATATGGCTAAGTTTTATTAACTGGGCAATATAAAAAACACGATAAATATGTAAATAATATTTTCTGATCGAGACGTTAACTTTTTTCATGCCTTGCCTCAAGCTTCGCATCTCTATGACACCAATCTATGGTTCTTATCCATTAAATGGCCAGACTTCGTCCAAAAATAGTGATTGATTGAAGTAAGCAAAATTCAAGGTTTGAAGTTTTTATTGAAAAATTTCTCTTATGCGGTAAGTATTGTAACGAATTTCTAATATCCCGCATTGCAAAATGGTCTTTATCTGGATTACTTTGGGAATAGTACAATTATACTTCACTTCAGAACTAATAGCGTGTTTAAATCAAAACGGATTAGTTACCTCTCAGCTTGCGCTGCTTTTATAATCTATGTTGCCTCGTCCGCATATTTCTCCTAAGGTCTAGACTTTTCACGAACATGGAACAGTTGTATCGCATACTTGGTTATTTAGCTATATGCGTGTGTATGCGTGAGTAACAACTTCTGCTCTTAGCTTATGACTACATGTGTGTATGCGAGATATCTCTTCACTTCGAGCTGCTGGGGGTGATTTTTTACTAACAGAATAGTGATATGAACATTCTCCACGGTATGAAACCTTGCGCAGAACCCAGGCCACTAGATTGGAGAAGATATTATTGTGGCGAATGTTAACAGTTTCGATGCGTCACTGTGTAGTGAATAAATGCACAACAACAGCAAAGTAAGCAACCACATATACATGGAAACCGCGAAGTTAACAGCAAAGAGAATATTTCACATACATACATGTAGGCAGCAGCTAAGAGCAGAATTTATTACTCACACATACCCACGCATATAACTAGAAGACAAAACATGAATATCAGATACATACAGGAGAAATAAATAAGCAGCTGTTCGAGGAGGTTATTCGTGAAAAGTGTAGACCCTTGGAGAGATATATGAACTAGGCAAATGAGAGTATATATAATAATATATAATAAATCAGTTTGATTTTATCACGCTATTAGTGAAGTACGTGAGTATTGTACTTGTACTACTGATACAGTAGAGTTGTAAATAAAGAAAATTTTGCCATACTGAATATTTGAGTTACTTATTCGACAGTTCAGCGATTCGAACGTTATCAGAAGCAGCAAAATTTCCCAAGATCCGTAACATTATATTGCAATACATTGCTAATTTATTTAGTTTAAATGGAAGAAAAGCGGTTTCAGAGCTGATGTACGTTACAAAATTAAAATATTCTTCTATAATTTAGCGAATATATGTATACGAATACCGATGAAAATCGTCAGTGAACTCCACCACAGTAGATTCAGTAAGTGTGAGCTTTAAAATGTGCATTTTTTCTTCATATAATTTGTATAAAAGAAAAATGTACATACATTTCAAAAGTCACACTTACTGAATACAGCCCCAGACCTTGTAAAAAGAAGGAAGGCCCAAGAACGCGTTTCTATTTATTTTGTCTTTTTTAGCTGTTAAGTACGCACATATTTTAAGTCGTCCATACTAGGTGGTTTCCTTAAAATTTTACCGCTTTTGTTTTTATATATTTAATGGCGTTTTTACCTACCGATCTTTCTACTTTTTCGTAGACGAGCTCCTCTTTGAATGAAAATGCTATATGTATTCAGAATGCAAATATGTATGTACATATGTATGTAATTATATAGAAATATAAACATAAACACTTATGTAAATATTTTTGTATGTACTTTTGAGTATTTAATTCGGTTAAATTGAAGCTTTCTACAAATTTAATATATTAACACATCCATACATAAATGGAAACATACATGAGCATATGTATGTGCAAAAATTCGTGCAAAATGTAAGTTAAACATACATACATCTAATATACACAGAATGCACTATCTATTTATGTGTTTATTCTAATGCCAAGGTGACGTGACTTAATGTCTAGTGCGGCATTTGAGGCCATTGATATCGCCACAAATAGGAAAAGCCAGCAGATGTGTGTTTATTGTTGTAATATACGTTCATCAGCACCCAAAAAAAAAGATGTAACTTCTAAAAACAAAAAAACAATTAAGGAAGTCTAAGTTCGGGTGAAACCAAACATTGCATACCCAGCTGTACACTTTAAATGCTTTTGTTGTTTGTTTTGTGTGCTTAATAGTGCTACAAGGCTGCGCAATAATACATATACATATGGTTCTATTCTGAACTAATTTTCGTTTAAGAGAAGCAAAAAGGATACAGAGGCTAACACCAATGACTTTGAGCGGGTAATAATGCAGTTTTCCTTCAGATATGGGGATTTCCCTGCTGTTTATTTTAAAATAAAGATATAACAGCACAATAAAAATACGATTGGTACAAAACTATTTTTCGCTAAGATTTAACTTATTCTTTTTGCCTACGACCCTTTTTAAAGTCATTTATATAAAAGTGGACGTGGACCTCAACCAATCTTATCAATTTTTACTAGAAATATTTCCTGCTATAAGGAAAATATATGTACCCAATTTTGTTACGATCCGTTAATTTTTCTTCGAGTTATGGCCCCGAAACATAGAAAATTGCTTAGTCATAAAAGGGGCGTTGCCATACCCCTTTTTTTAATTTGAAAATTTTCCTATTTATTGTTATAAATCCACTTGGGAAATGAAATACCATTGATATAAAGGTCTTTTTTGCAAATATATAGCTTATTTTATTCGTCCACGACCCTTTTAAAAATCTTTTATATAAAAGTGGGCGTGGTCTTTAACCGATTTCGTTAATTTTTCTTCAAAGAATTCCTTATAGTAAAGACAACCTCTCTGCCGAATTGTGTTACGATAGGTTTAACGATTTTTGACTTATGATTAATAATATTTGTAAAATTGATTTTATCACAACTGGGCGGTACCACGCCCATTCAAAAATATTTTTTGAAATTTTTATCAAGAGTCTCAATATCAGTCCACACGTCAAATTTCAGCATTCTAGGTGTATTAGTGACTAAATAATCAGGTTTTTTGTGTTTTCTAAAATGTTATATATATAAAAAGTGGACGTGGTTATCATCCAATTTCACTCCTTTTCAATACCAATCTATTCTGGGTCCAGATAAGCTCGTGTACCAAAATTTGGTGAAGATATATGTCAATATTTACTCAAGTAATCGTGTTAATGGAAGACGGACGGAAGGACATGGCTCAATCAAATTTTTTTTCGATACTGATGATTTTGATATATGGAAGTCTATATCTATCCCGATTCCTTTATACCTGTACAACCAACCGTTATTCAATCAAAGTTATAATATCCTACGTACAAGTACAGCGGGTATAAAAACCGACAGCACATGTCCCTGTATTTAAATTTGCCATCTTCGGTATAGAAAGCAAATTCTCCATCCTCGTACCGCCGCTGCTGGATACACCTGATACTTATTGCAGATTTCAGAAATTTGAGGATTCCGCTTACTTAAGAAAGTTTTAAATAAGGTGCAAGTTTTTTAGTGGGTATATATATGCTTTTTATATTCTTTATTATCGCATATTTGTTTCGTTGTAGCACAGCAATTATGCAATGAAAATGACATTAATTTATTAACAGACCAAACACAATAGTTGTTGACTATTTAATTGCACGACAATAGATAAATAGTTAGGATCGTAAATATACTCGTATATTTGTACATATGCATGTGTGTGGGTATATTTGTAAGCAAAATGTTTTATTTAACTTTCTACTAAATCACATGCTTTTATACAATGAATATCGAGGAGTTTATTTTATTTTATTTTATTTGAATATGTTGAGTAACAGTGCAAGAGATGGTAAAAAGAATACGCAAAGTTTAGAGACGGTACCACGACAAGAAGTTGTATGTGTGGTGCCCAGCCGTAGTAGGCCAACTGTGATAATGGCAAATGTGGCTCGCTGTGCAAATGATGTTCGGGTGCACCGCGATAGTTCTGAGGCCGATATTCTAGTTATTAAATGTCTGCAACTTTGCGAAAAATGTTATGATATCTATAAGGACTGCTATCCTGTATGTTGCCAGCAACTTGATTTACTCTGGGTAATGTCGGCAAGTGCCTTGAGGAGCTTCTTGTGGATGTCAACTTTGTGGGCATTCGCGGTTGCATAAGTACAAAAAATTAGAGTGGCATCGTACGAATCACTTAAGATTTTAGGGTAGGTATCATTCGGTAGCGTTCTATCAATGGATATGCTCAGTAGTTATTTCACTTCCCTAATCCACTTCGGTATGAAGGTGGCCGTGGACTCAATACCTGATATTGTCAAGTCGTTTGAAACGAAGGATAATATGGAAACGTGCACACCTATTTACTCCAGAACAATATGAGTAAACGACCATGGTTTTAAAGACTTATCTACAACTTTAATCGTATATAATTGGATCCACTAGGCTCCTACAAACTATTTTTCGAATAAGATTACTTAAGGTCGGATCTTACTTGTACTTATTTTAGAACTATTGAATTCAAGGCCATACAAGTCAATAAGTCACTCATACGTTCCGACCAGGGCCCGTATCGTGTTATACGATCATGGATGAAAAACCAATTTCACTCAAATGATTCATTTGAATCTGTCAAGCTTTTCATAAAAATTATAATCTATGTACATACATATATCTATAACATTCAGTGTCTTTTCGTTAGGGCACTTTTAACTTTTGAACCACAACATGGAATGCCATGAAATTTTTATAGTGATTTTAGGCGTTACTTACAGTAACATAGTTATGTTTTTGTTATGAAACTTGGAAACACACACAGCCTATATTTCACGTATTATCGCAATCTTAATTACCATTTTAGTGCTATGGCGATTTAAAAATTTGAATTCGATCACGGATCGTATAACAGGATGCGGGTCCAGGCAACGAAACAAAAAAATTTTTTTTATGTTGATATAAAAAGAAAATAAAAATATATGTATGTATGTATTTTGTTTCGTTGTTGTCAAAAACGAAATCAAAAAAATTCATTTTCCTTTGATACAAGCCGAATACAGTACCAGGAGGTGCTATTCCATCTTCTTCTTGCAATCACCTTGTATAGATTTGCCTTGCTTTCGAAGTTTGAGCCCTTTTTGAGCAAATTTTATATGGAATAAAATAATTTTAAAAAAATTTAAGTTAAACGGTTTTATTGAAAACAATACTTACATGAATTAATAATAATACTAAAAGCTAGAAAATAATTAGGTAGCACCTAGGTATTAGTCATCACACTCCTCATTAATCTAGGGCGTTGATCAGACAATAAAATAAAAGCGTTGGCCGCGTGAAATTTCTAAAAATGTGAGGCGTAACATAACCTTATTAAGGTTCAGTTGGCCTTATATATGACAATCAATAGAAATAATTATTTTCTAGCTTTCAGTATTATTATTAATTCATGTAAGTATTGTTTTCAATAAAACCGTTTAACTTAAAAATTTTTTTTATTATTTTATTTTCAAGTGTTTAGTCTTTATGTAATTGCCTATTATTTCTCATTATATTTAGTTCATTTAGTGACTCATTATTACAATAAGGGGACTCATGAAAGCATATAAACTTATAAGGTGTAAAATTATATCCATTTACACACACTGTTATATGAAAGCACCTAGTAATATTCTTGATAAACTTGATTGTTTATCAGCTGTATTATTGCCAAACAAAATTTTTTTGATTTATTTAATAATTTGGGAAAAATTTAAACAACGTGACATCAGGACGGACAAGGCGACAGCTGTTTCGATTATACCTTGTAAATCTCTTCAAAGCCTTTTCTCCCGGGAGTGGGAGTCGAACTCGCACTCCTACGATAGTTGAAATGGTTATAAACGCATTCAGCTACGTCATGCCTGTTGTAAAGTTTTTCCCAATTGCCTTCTTTTTGCATATTTTAATCTTTTACACATTGCATACTTCGTATGCAATTATGTGTTAAAGCTATGCTTGGTACGGCGGTTTTCAAAGAAACTTTGGTTTTGTTGCTGTTTTCGTTCTATTTATAGAACTACAACGAATTAACCAATTTTGTCTGTTTGTATGATTTTAATAATCGGGGATTGCCCATATTGCTTTTTTAAATGTATGAAAACATTTATTTGAAGCAATTTTTTAATTTTATAATTTATTTAATAATTTGGGAAAAATTTAAACAACGTGACATCAGGACGGACAAGGCGACAGCTGTTTCGATTATACCTTCTAAATCTCTTCAAAGCCTTTTCTTCCGGGAGTGGGAGTCGAACTCGCACTCCTACGATAGTTGAAATGGGTATAAACACATAATTGCATACGAAGTATGCAATGTGTAAAAGATTAAAATATGCAAAAAGAAGGCAATTGGGAAAACTTTACAATAGGCATGACGTAGCTGAATGCGTTTATAACCATTTCAACTATCGTAGGAGTGCGAGTTCGACTCCCACTCCCGGGAGAAAAGGCTTTGAAGAGATTTACAAGGTATAATCGAAACAGCTGTCGCCTTGTCCGTCCTGATGTCACGTTGTTTAAATTTTTCCCAAATTATTAAATAAATTATAAAATTAAAAAATTGCTTCAAATAAATGTTTTCATACATTTAAAAAAGCAATATGGGCAATCCCCGATTATTAAAATCATACAAAATTTTTTTGATTGCTAGACAAATTAAAAAATGCCAAGATTAAGTGAAAAATCAAAACTAAAACGTCTTTACTTGCTGATGTTGGAGATTTCTGATGAGAATGCCTGCTGTAATGTCTGCAAGGTTGCATTCTTTTGAGTTTACCGCGTTTAAATCAGACCACAAATACGATTTTTTTGAATATATCGATCCCCGCGCCACCTAGCGGCGAGTTTTTTCATATGTCTTTTTCTGTTCTTGTATGTATTATGTGTTCCAAATAGAAGCCGAATCGGACCACAAATACTGTTTTTTGAATATCTCGATCACTGCGCCACCTAGCGCAGATTTTTTTTCACGGCCCGTTTTCTATTCATGTATGTATTGTGTTCCAAATATGAACTAAATCGGACCACAAATACGATTTTTTGAAATATTTCGATCCATGCGCCACCTATCGGAGTTTTTCCTTATTATTGCATTCTCATCGGGTTCTGAACTATATTCCAAGTTTCAAGCTTGAAGCTTATCGGAAAGTTACTTAAATTTCAATTACAAAATTCGTTCCGGCCAGCCTGTCAAGTCAAGCTAAATAAAACTGTTTAAAAAATACGCAAACTCGAAAATTTTACTTTCTGAAATTAGGGGTATTATTTATGTCTGGAAAACATAAAAAAATAACGTAGATAATTTTGCCAAAAGTTTTCTACACGCAACAACAAAATAAATTTGTGAAAACTTTCCTACGGTTTCTACAAACCCACGTACATATATTTGAATAGGATATTTATAAATGTGACTAGAATGTGGAAATTGATTGTATATGTATATTAAAAAAATAACGATTTTATGCAAGCGGCAATTTTGTAAACTTTTCGAACGCGTCAAATATATATTTTATATTTAAACTTTGGCTCCAAATGCAGGATATTACTTGTGTAATTGGTGTGTTCTCTGAGTGTTGAAAAACGTTTTCCTTGTTTACTATGCTTCCTAGACTGAGAGAATACCTCTATTATTGTTTGATACAGTAGACGCTCACAAATTAGAACCACTTTGTTTTTAGGGTGATTCTAATTTCTAGAAATTTCTAATTCCTGGAGGTTTTTTATTGTATAAAACCTTAAAAATTAAGTCAATTTGCGTTAAAAAACTATAATGAAATTTAAAATAATCTACTTTCATCTACATTACATGTGACCCGGCCTATGAAAAGGTGGCTTATGCCTCAAAAAAATAAAACTATTAAGAAACGGAAGAAATGCATTGTTTATCTGTTTCTCGCAATTTTTTTTTTAGTCATAAGCCACCTTTTCATAGGCCGGGTCACATATATTTGTGACCCCATTAGCCCCATCTCATAGACTTTTGCACGAAATCTGTTAATAAACGGGGTGACTGAAGCAATATCACTAGGAAGGATCTCGCCACAAATTAAAAAAAAACCGACCCCGTGTCGCTTTTAAAATTTGGTAAACCATCTAACACATGCACAAAATGCACTTTCATGTTTATCAGGATATTCCACTTTGAATATTTGTTTGGCTTTCTCCTTTAGTATTGGCCCAATTAATATACACTTTTTTTCGCGTTGATTTAAAAACCACTCATGAAGAGTTGTTCCATTTTTGGATGTTCAGCGACGTGCAATGATTTTTTGTTAGCCTCATGATAGGTATTAGAAACAGCGTTTAAAATTGATGATTTATTCGATTTGATATAGCTGATTGCAGATGGCGCCACAATCAATTCTAGGGCTAACCGCTTCCCTTGCACCTTTGCAAAGCTTTTCCAAGATCTGAACTTTGGTTTCCAAGGACAAAGTATTTTCCTTACCTTTATTTGGCATTTCAGCGAATTACTTTTTCTAACTTTAAACACACAATGCCAAAACACGTGCACTCGTATCGAATTTCACACAAAAACTGTACAAAACCGCCACGAAAAAAATTGGGGATTCCCCTTTTATATCTATATATCAGAATTTGTCCTCTCAAACAGTTACATTTTAAACAAGTAAGGAAAGCTAAGCTCGGATGTAACCGAACATTACATACTCAGCTGAGAGCTATGGTGACAACATAAGGGAAAATAACCATGTAGGAAAATGAATCGAGGGTAACCCTGGAATGTGTTTGTATGACATGTGTATCAATTGGAAGGTGTTTCGAGATATCGCCATAAAGGTAGACCAGGGGTGACTCTAGACTTTGTTTGTACGATATGGGTATCAAATGAAAGTTGTTAATGAGTCTTTTTAAAAGGGAGTGGGCCTTAGTTCTATAGGTGGTCGCCTTTTCGAGATATCGCCATAAAGGTGGACCAGGGGTGACTCTAGAATATGTTTGTACGATATGGGTATCAAATGAAAGGTCTTAATGAGTATTTTAAAAGGGCGTGGGGCTTAGTTCTATAGGTGGACGCCGTTTCGATATATCGCCATAAAGGTGGACCAGGGTGACTCTAGAATGTGTTTGTACGATATGGGTATCAAATTAAAGGTATTAATGAGGATTTTAAAAGGGAGTGGTGGTAGTTGTATATGTGAAGGCGTTTTCCAGATATCGACCAAAATGTGGACCAGGGTGACCCAGACCATCATCTATTGGATACCGCTAATTTATTTATATATGTAATACCACGAACAGTATTCCTGCCAAGATTTCAAGGGTTTTTAATTTCGCCCTGCAGAACTTTTTTCTAAAAGTTATATTTTGCGTCAATAGATCAAACCAATTACCATGTTTCACCCCTTTTTTCGTATTTGGTATATAATTATGGCATTTTTTTTCATTTTTCGTAATTCTCGATATCGAAAAAGTGGGCGGGGTTATAGTCGGATTTCGGCCATTTTTTATACCAATACAAAGTGAGTTCAGATAAGTACGTGAACTGAATTTAGTAAAGATATATCGATTTTTGCTCAAGTTATCGTGTTAACGGCCGAGTGGAAGGACAGACTGTGTATAAAAACTGGGCGTGGCTTCAACCGATTTCACCGTTTTTCACAGAAATAAGTTATCGTCCCAGAATCTAAGCCCGTACCAAATTTCACAAGGATTGGTAAATTTTTGTTCGACTTATGGCATTAAAAGTATCCTAGACAAATTAAATGAAAAAGGGCGGAGCCACGCCCATTTTGAAATTTTCTTTTCTTTTGCATTTTGTTGCATCATATCATTACTGGAGTTGAATGTTGATATAATTTACTTATAAACTGTAAAGATATTAAATTTTTTGTTAAAATTTGACTTAAAAAAAATTTTTTTTAAAGTGGGCGCGGTCGTACTCCGATTTTGCTAATTTTTATTAAGCATACATATAGTAATACAAGTAACGTTCCTGCCAAATTTCATCATGATATCTTCAACGACTGCCAATTACAGCTTCCAAAATTTTAAATTACCTTCTTTTAAAAGTGGGCGGTGCCACGTCCATTGTCCAAAATTTTACTAATTTTCTATTCTGCGTCATAAGTTCAACTCACCTACCAAGTTTCATCGCTTTAGCCGCCTTTGGTTATGAATTATCGCACTTTTTGTGTTTTTCGAAATTTTCGATATCGAAAAAGTGGGCGTGGTTATAATCCGATATTGTTCATTTTAAATAGCGATCTGAGATGAGTGCTCAGGAACCTACATACCAAATTTCATCAAGATACCTTAAAATTTACTCAAGTTATCGTGTTAACGGACGGACGGACGGACATGGCTCAATCAAATTTTATTTCGATCCTGATGATTTTGATATATGGAAGTCTATATCTATCTCGATTCCTTTATACCTGTACAACCAACCGTTATCCAATCAAAGTTAATATACTCCGTGAGCTCTGCTCATCTGAGTATAAAAATAGTTCAAATACATGTGTGTCTGAATTTCTTGAGTATTTCGAAACACCATTAACCGCTCATATATGGACAAGTCCTGCGATCGCGATATTAGCACGCTTTTAAATCTGGGCCCGTATTACGTTTTGCGATCCGTGATCGAAACTAATGTTTCAAATCACAATAGCTCTGAAATGGTGTATCGGATTAATGGCATATGTGAACTAGCGACAAATAGTACTCGTTAGATCCATACTTACAATTTTTATAAATAATTTGACAGTTGCATAGTTATCGCTTGTTTGAAAATGGTTTTCAGTCACTGATCGTAACACGTAATACGGGCCCTGCATTAAAGGGAACATGAGCAACAGACTGAACGGATATTATAATGCATGGATAGCGTTACCAGAATGCTTCATTCTATAACAAATTTGTTCACCTCAAACATTTAAGTATTTAAGTATATGTATAAGATCATATATAATGCGTTCCGGACGCGGCAACTAATGGATGTAATTTTTTAATGCTTGTGAAAGTATGCAAAACATAGCGAAGCTTAGGGGAAATTTTACATTCCTTAAATAAGATACCGAAGGTGAAAGAAGGCCTCATGCCCGTAGATTTACGAAATCTCTTTAAAAAGCTGGATATAAGCTAAAGTACGGTTACGGACGGGACAATTTTTTCTCTATGAATAACACTATATGACATTGAAAACATTCCCCCAGCGGGTTAGGGGATTAGAATATACTAGCGGTATGTATGCCTGTCGTAAGAGGCGACTAAAATACAAAATAGATTCTAGGGGTTGTGTAGTTTGTGTGTCCAAACCCAATTGTCAACCTCACCTATCCGTGACGAATCCTGTTTCATTAACAGCCGAGGCTCTAGCCGATCTAGGGGATGGGAGGGCGAGATGACCTAGGAGGTCGCATGTGGTCATAACAAACCGTTCCCGAGATGGTCGGGCTTGGAACCGGAACGTACCGGATCAGCATCCGTCAAAGGATCATCAACATCTATAACACTCCTCAAGGCCTTCGGGGAGTGTCCTTATCGCTACAACAACAACAACAACAACAACATTGAAAACATATTCTTTGCGAGACGTACCTCAGGTTTTAGGTCTAAAATCCGTGATTAGGGGACAAAAACCTCTTTTTCGTAACAGGAGAAATATGCTGGTATATAATTTTCCATCTGTTTATTCTTCAAACGACTTTTAGGTCACTCAATAGATTACGATTTTGTGATTCCAACTATATACAGATATTAGTTTTATTGACAGAAATATCTAAGAAATAGTACAAAATAAACCATTCAGCGATTCGAACGTTAGCAGAAGGTTTCTAATAAGCGGAATTTCCCAAAATTCGTTACAATATGAATCAACCAATGAAAGAGGCGTAACGGAAGCGACACCAACAAAATTTGTTACCAAAACTTTCCGGAAACATGTATTTTATTTTTGTAAGGAAATACACATAACTATTTAAAATGCGAACGCTTTTTTACTTTCAAGTCCACGTTGGCTTATTAGACAATTTTTTGTACTTTTTTGATAACGTACACGACACAAAGATTATGGGTAGGATCAATTTATAAAAACTCTGTTATCCAAAGTTGTTGATACTTTTTTAATGCTAAACAAAAGTCCAGAAAAATTTAAATAATAAAAGCAAATATATAGACTTGGATTGAACAGAACAACTATATATTGAAAGCACGTTATATTTTGTTAGCAAAACAGTTGAATTCGTTAAAATTATAAAGCTTTTATTTGAAGTCATTGCTTCTCTGTCCATAGGAGATGGAAATAAGGGGAAAAAATAAACTATTTTATTTACACAGTATACACATATTTGACCTTTAATCCCGAGTGATAGAAATAAAGTCTGACCGACTACGATTGCCGATAAGAATTCTATCTGTGCCAGAGCGTCTTAGAGCATGCCCATAACATGACCTAGGGATTGGCATCACAGAGAAGACCATAAATCGTCGGCAGCACTTTTCTCTCGTATACTGGGCCATTTCATTGTCTCTCGACACGGTCTATGACTTCGACCCATAAATCAGAACAGGTATGATGAGAAATTTAAAGAGCGTTATTGACAAGAGGTACTCTCTGTTTGATTTCTAGGTTAACATTGCAGAGAACTCAGAACTTACTGAAGAAATTTCTGCGTACAAAATTGGAATATCTTTATCAAAAATTGTTCATGCGCCTCCTTGGTACCCGAGGTCGGTTTCTTTACTACTGCTATAAATAAATTTGAAATAACCCAAAAATTATGATATGTCAGTATGAATACACTCATAAACCCACTCCGATGGGAGGACCAAGTGAAGAGCCATCTGGTAACTCTTGATTTACGAATTTGCACCAGTTAACGAAACGAGGAAGAACCTTGCGACTTCGACAACAGACCCCAACTTGAATTGACCATATCTCGGAAAAAAAAATCTAATCGAGGCGTTCGAAAATGGATTTTGTGGGGAAAGAGCTGTTCTCAAAGATACTTAAGCAGATTTGAACAAAAAAATTTCGTATTATTAAAATATAAACTCAAAAAATGCTAAAAGCAGCGTTTTTTGCACTTTTAGGTTAGGATATCTCAAAATCCTGACGGGCTGGGCCAAATATCAGCGCGCAAAAATACGTCGGAAATGACTTCCTGATCCAAAAAAAAACTTATTTTTGCAGGCCTGTGTTACCAATATATGATGCAGTTCATTTGTATAAAGCAACCGGTTGTGGAGATATCGCCCAAAATGATAACCATGCTGCGACCGTAACATTTTAAATGCTAATAAATCTAAAAGGGTTAAGAATTGTTTTTTCTTTGGTCGCAGTATCAATTGACGTAAATTCATATTAAGATATGGTAAGACGGTTTTATTGAGTTTAGTGGGAAAATTTCACAGTATATTCTACGGAAATGTCTTCCCCACAATTTTATAATGTTGCGACCGAGACGCTCTTTTTTGACTTTCCTGGGCTTTACCAATTAATTTTTTTATTTGTAATTTGCCTGACTATATTTTTTACTTCTTGCAGTATTTATTGCGTATAATGATTCAAACATTAATTTGACAGCTTTCTTATATTCGAGGTGTGTTCAGAAAAGAACGGGAACTTTTTGATTTCGCGGGTTTGGAGTGTCCAATTGTCAAAAGTTTTTTTTTATAATGTTGATACACATGCCTCTGAAGTATGCTAAAATTTTCAGCTGAATTCATTGTTTACTTTCTGAGTGAGAGCTGCTAAGGTTAGACGTGTTTTTATGAGGTCGGCGATTCGTCGGATTTGTATCAAATTTTGCGTAAAAAATGAAATAAAGTGTAACAAAGTGTGCGAAATGCTAAAGAAGGCCTACGGTGTGTCTGCAATGCACGATAGTGCACCTGCTCACACTTCATTGCCTGTTCGTGAATTTTTGGCCAAAAACAATACTGTAACGATGGCCCAGCCTCCATATTCGCCAGACGTGGCTCCGTGTGACTTTTTTCTCTTTCAAAAAATAAAGAGAATCTTGAAGGGCCGTCGTTTTGTAAGCATACATGAAACTAAAAGCGCAGCGCTGAAAGAGCTGAAGGCTATCCCAAAGATCGAGTTTGAGAAGTGTTTCGAGGATTGTAAGAAGCGCTGGCGTAATTCCATAATATCTAATGGGGACTATTTTGAAGGCGACAACATCAATGTAGATGAATAAATAAACATCTTTTTAAAAAAACGAAAATTCCCATTATTTTCTGAACACACCTCGTATTATACAAGTTTTGCACAAGGGTCGCGACCGTAACAATTCGAACTCCCATTACTACGCCATAGGTGAAAAAAAAACAGTGATTTCAAACGCAATTTACTCAAAAAAGCGATGCTGGCGCAAATTTGGAATGAAAAATACGAAGCCCAAACATTTTCTGTTGGATCCTTAACTGTTACAAGGCATTTTCTTTGTCATTAAAAACTCGTGTGCTTGATGAATATTTTTTCTAACGTAAACTCGTAAAATTTTTACTAAAATAAAGTTCCTTGAAACTTTCTGCCGTAGTAAATTACCTGCACTCTCTCCTCTCTAGACAAACTAAAATCAAGCTCTACAAGTCACTTATCGTCTAATTGTTAGACGGCCAAAGCCCTTATACCCCTTTTCAGATATTTGGTAACCCGACCGGTTTACATTTAAATGATTTAAACAAACTAACGTGACCCAGTATTTTATTTCGACTAGGAACGGTGTCTACCAAGGCAGATTAATGTTGTTTGAGAAGGTAACTCCGCGGCAAATAATTCACAAAAGAAATTTGTAGTTTTGCTGCATTTTATGATTCGTGAACTATTTACGCTTGTCAATTTTATTGTTTTTTGTTAGGTCGTTGTCGATTATGCAATTAATTAGGTCAGCAGCTAGAAAACTAAAAAAAAAATGCTAAAAACCAAATAAAACACCCAAACACTCGTACATTTTGCAAATTTCTTTGTTGTTCAGTCGAAATTCGTATGTTTTGCTGTAGCATTTTGAAGATCATTAACGAATAGAAATGACAAATGCGAATGAAACATACTACATTTATTCAGGTGGCTACATACTTATGCACATATACATATGTATGTACGACTCAGTATTTTTGTAACACAGTGAGATTACGCACCGTTTCTCAAATAAGTAAAAGTCACAAAAAAAAATAAAAATCAAACGAAAATAAACTTGAATTCAAGGCAACCCACTTACGGCGTTGGCGATCTGATCTGAAACGGATATAAACGACCTAATCTACAATGTGTACACACTTTTATTTAGTCTCATTCTTCGGAAATAACTAAAAATTTATATTTAATAAGTGTTTGTTCCGCAAAATAAATTCCCCATTACCGGTGCTGTGAGAAGAACCTCTAAACTGGAACTAACGAACTCCAGTGAGGAAAAATATTAATTTGGAAAGTCAGTTTTTAAAATTTATCCCAGCGGGGTCTTTTGTAGCCAGCTCATAAAAATATAACTATAAGCCAATTTATCTAGCTTGGTTTATAGATAACCCCAAATTTATTCAGAAATCAACCAGTTAAGAACAAAATTCTTAAAACTTGGCTAAGAGTCAGCCTAGAGTCATGCAGAAGGAGGCCATTAGAAAATAAAATTTATCATCTTTTATAAATTTGTTTATGTGGATTTTGAGTGAACAATAAAGTTATGCAGGAGTAAATAATTGAAGAATAAAATTCTTCACATTTTGTACGTTTTTAGAGGCAGACTTTTAGCTAACCATAAAGTAATGCAGAAAAAGATAGTTTATAAAAGAACTACTCTACTTTTATTAGCTTTGAGAATTAGTACTCATTGCGTTAATTTCGATGGAAGATCGAAAAAACTCAACAGTTTTAGTATATTAATCAAGTGATAATCATAAGGGGGTGCAGCAGAAAAGACCTACACATGCAAAGCAGAATAAAACTTACCTTTTGAACATAGGCAATTCTTTCAGTATCCGCAGTAGATCTCGAAATTTATTTAGGGACTGCGATGAAAGTAATTAATAAAATAAATATAACATACAAGTTTTTTTTGAATATAATCAATGATTATGTTTGTTAATAGTTATTACTTTTGTTATGAATATATATTTCTGTTCCTTCCACGTGGTAAACAGAGTGGCCGATGATTTTGTTAATGCCAGACTGCGCGAGGTGAAGAAACTCGAAAGACCGGCGAGATAGCTGTTTATTTTAGAAACTAATTCATCAATTGAAGGGCCAGGTCCCGTTGCCATAATCGTGCACTCGTTGGCATAGGAAATGATGGTACCTCCTTCTGGTGGGAAAGAGAGCTTTGATATGTAGAAATTAAACAGAATCGGGGATAGGACGCCTCCCTGTGGTACCCCCTGTTTCATTTTCTTATGCTTTGAGATTTCGTTCCTACATTGAACCGACGCTTCAGATAATTTGCGGTTCATCTCTTTAGACAAGGGGGAAGGTGTGAGCCTTCTATGTCCTGGAGTTTCGTGCCGTGGCCACGAGCAGTGGTGGTAGTGCTATGCATTTTGCAGAAGCCATATTGATGGGTGGCTAGGGAGGGTTCCGACTTTGGGATGATGGTAATGGGTGACATGTCGTGTTTATGTTTATGTGCCCGTCTGTTTGCACGACGTCTGGCCTTGTCTACTGAAGGATGCAGAGGAGTTTTCAGTTCCTTAGATGCTCCTCCCATTTGGCCCGTTTGCTTTTTTACCAGCCGCATAATATCCAAGTTGACTCCGAACGCACGCTCGCCTTGCCGGACATCAGTCGGAATGGGGAGAGCAGAAATTAAGGATAGGCTGCCATTCGACGCAGTTTATGAGCCCTGCGCTGACTATTGAAATGGCTGGCGATTTGTGGCAGTTACCTGCAATTCTAGTGGGGCATCGCACCGTGCAGAAAGTCGTATTGTCTATTTGCTCTGCTAGCTGCCTGCCTCTGCCGTCGACTGGCAAGCTGGAATGCCAGGTGGCAGGAGGGATATTGATGTTAATTATTTCTAAGTCATCATCACCTGACCGGACGGTTGTGTCTTGACTTTCTAAGGCGGCTGATGTTGGGTGAAATATACTATATTGCACGGTGTGATGGGTGATAAAGGCAAGGCCAACACCATTGCCCCTTGTGGGATTTTTCTTGTGGCTGTGGTAGCCATCGCAAGTTCAGAGGCCTGATCTGCCAGTTAGCTTTATTTGTTGAATCGTCTATACGGATATTATTTTCATTCGTGTAGTCAACTATCTCCGCCATCTTTCCGGTTAACCCGTTACAATTAAATTTCATAATTCTGAAGTGCAACGGGGGGCAGTCGTAACTCTGGGATTTGTAAGCCCGGAGCATCTATGAAGGTGGCATCAGCCAAGGCATATGAATTGCATTGAACCGATTCCCGATCATAAATAATCTTAGCTGACATACGGAGCACATGGTGTGGGGACTAGGAGTTGATGACTCGTTCTTATGCGAGTGCGTGTGTCGGAAGAGGATGAGTGGGACGGGGGTAAAAGCGGGTCCTCGGCATCGCTAATGTCCATGCTACGAAGATTGTGATGATGGGTTGGAGCGGCCGCGTTAGCTGGAGGTGCCGTTTGGCGCGAGCAACAGCGGACAGTTGATGTGGCTTGCTGGGCAGCGCTGCTGCTGGAAGGAACTCTTTACAGTGAACCGCGGTACGTCCTTGGATGCGAACAGCAGGGAGCCACAAAGGTTTTGTAGAAATTTCGGGGGCGAAAAACGTTGGGTTCTAACCCAGAACAACCCGAACGGTGCAACCATCTTTTACACGTGGCACACTGACAAGAGTATGACCGTCTGAGGTAGATCATTTTGCGATATATACAGCAGAACCACAGCCTGGTACTGGGGTTAGGTTCAATATCTTCCCGAAGCAGGAGGGTATGAAGCAATCCAGCGGCAAGCAGCTTCTCCCAGGATGGCCCTTTTTGGCCCTTTGGCTCTGGAATATGGAAAGAAGAATGAACGTTGATAAGGTGGCTCTATGAGTGTTCGAGAGAAAAGTTCTTCGAAATATTTACTAACCGACGTCGAGTACCGAAGAAGATTTATTGATGAGCTTTACTAGCTTTATGTTGACATAAACATAGTTCAGCGAATTGAACAACTCCGGCTATGCCATGTTATGAAAAATGGAAAAGGAAGAGGGATGCCACCAGGCGGAAAAGGATTTAAGTTCCCGGTCGTCTAATTGGATGTCCAAAATCGTTCAATAGGTTAAGCGCTAATTGAGTAAGCAAATAAGACAAACTTTTAGATCATGTAGGCCTGCGATCTTATGGCATGAATATGTGCCTGAGCTCTCAATATAATGGAATTCGGGATCCTGAGATCAAATACCTTAGCGCAAATTAGAAGTAGGTGTTGTATTGCTCTTGGTTCCAAAGCAATTAAAAGTCATTCATTTTCGCATGCACAGCTCCTATTCACTTAAAATCCACACGCATACATGCATTAATATCTTTGTATAGTTCTGAACGAATTTTTTACTTGTACGTACGGGTGGGACACCAAAGATAAATGCTGCCGGACAGAATTGGGTTAAATATGCGCATGGCCAGTTGATTTAGGCCTACAAAGAAGCTTAGCAGGTTTGTACAACAGCGAAAGGTGATTGACAAAATGGGTTTATTTATTTGCGTTTGTATGTATGTATGTATGTAGATATTTAGAAGAGGTGAGGAGTTTGGTGCATTGCAAGGCCTCAGTAGTACACATGTGATTCGTGAGTGTATGAATTTATGCTGTTGCGCCGGCAGACAGGTTGGGCCAGCATCGGTACAAGCATCTGCGAATATTATGCAACTACGCCCGTGTAGGCCTACCCCGAGGTTGCCATGTGAACCATTACCACAAAATTAGAACGAATAATCTAAACGGTATTGAGAGCATAGTGTGAATTTTCACTAAAAAGGTTTTAATGGTAGAAATACAGTCAGAGAGTTTGCCATGTCACTGGCGAGGACAACCCCGCTTACAAAAACGTGGTTCTATATTTTTGATGCTGATCTGCCCGGGTCTCGAATCCAGGACGTTCGGTGCGGTAGGCATAATAAGCTACCAGCACACGACGCAACGTGCAGTGCAATGAATAAAAATCCAAAGGCTTAGCTGGAGAAGACATGTTATGAGTGAAAGAAGACGTTCCGGTTTATAAAGTTTTCCTATCGGCACCCATATTTGGAATCAGAAAAAGGGAAAGACCTCTACTGAGTAAGGTGGGGCGCGTGGAGGAACACTTGAACTTCCTTGAAGCTGTCAATTGGTGCCAGTTATCGAAACAGGGGCAGCTAAAGTGACTTGTTACAATGCGGCTGAAATAGCCTGGGCTTTTAAGAGCCAATTAATAATGACGATTGAAGAGGGCAATAAAGCAAGTGGGAGAAAACAGGATAAAAAAGGAAGTTAGAGACGAAAAGGAGTGGGAAGAGAGAATGGCTAAAACATTTAGACATCTTTTTTTAAATTACACGTCTAAACCAATGATCTGCCGGGTATTCTAGCAAAGAAAGAATTATGTGTCAATTACTTATTTTGCAAAATATTTTGTAAATTTAGCATTTTTTTACATCGAATTCATAACAATTGGGCTTTGATTTTTCTCAGTTCCGATTTCAAGCTCTGTTGACCATGTTTCTATATTACATTACATACAAACTTCATTCGACTAAATTATTTTTCGACTTAAATAAGTCGACCTCTGACATTTTTTGATGGGTGCCATTCCAAAGGAGTCAGCTGCTTTCAAATAAAATGAAAGGACGATTACCGTTGGCTTTGTATACAGATTTATGTTTAAAGGGTTGGCAGTTTCTTGTGCTGCTGGGAGGAAATGGAGCTCACGAAGGTAACAAAGGGATATCTGTAAGTGTTTGAAAAGAAGGCTGTGTAAACCCTTATGAAATATTTTAATACACAAACAATGATTTCAGTAAATTGATTTTCATTACATACTATAGAAAATAATAATTTTCTATATAATTTTGAATAATTTATTTAAACTTTATTTTTTTAAAAGATATTTTTGATGACTAAAAATATTTAAAATTTTTGATAATTAACCATATACAATCTTAAAATAATAAACTTTTAAATTTAATAAAAGTATATTTATTATAAGTAGATAACCCTACATATACTCCCCCTCCAGTGAAAGGAAAAATTTATTTTTTTAATGTTAATTTGCAGTGTATATTGATTACTATAAGTTGTTATTGTTGTTAGTGTTTATTTGTTGTAGTCGTTTTATGTGAATTAATATTAGTTATTTATAATAATGCGATTGAAGAACCTAGGATGAGGTTGAATGAAAATTAAAAACTTGTATTATGCAGAATATATGTTCAATATATAATTGCACTCTGCATAATGTATGTCCAAGTTGTTGATAAGGAATAAAAAGTTGATTCCTTTAATTGTTTGAGGGTGAAATCGTCATTGATTCATGTTATGTTAATGAGTATAAATTGAGTTTTAAATATGATTTACATTTCAATGTGAAATATTGATATTTAGGAAAATATTTCGTTAAAATTTATTTTAAAAACTCTTTAAGAGATTTTTTAAAATTGTAGAAATTTGTTTAATTTTTGAAAATCAAAGTTATTTCTTTTTTTGTATTGGATTGTGTTATTTTCGATTTGAATATGAATTAATTTGCATTGCGGTGTTTGTATGTCATTGCATATGCATTTTACAACTGCTTTATATGTGTAAATGATATATATTCTTGAATATAAACTGGAGAAGAAGTGCGTATAATTAATATAAATAATAAATTGACTATTGTTTTAAATCAATTAATATACATTTTTAAACAATGTAACATTAGTATTCTAAATTAAATTATTT
This sequence comes from Eurosta solidaginis, assembly GCF_040869045.1. NCBI lineage: Eukaryota > Metazoa > Arthropoda > Insecta > Diptera > Tephritidae > Eurosta > Eurosta solidaginis. Next base: position 160,397,368 of record NC_090321.1, on the reverse strand, counting down.
TGTTTAGATTAAATTTGATTGAAGAAACAAACTTTTTAAAATAAAATATGAGATTAGTTGTCGAAAAATGCAAAAATTTTTAATAATACAGCTCACTAAATGGTAAGATCACTGGTAATACTAATTTATGTGTTACATTTATTTTAATATTTTTAAATTTTAAAAAAGTTGAATTTTCAAAAATAAATTGTTGTACGTTATATGACTAGTTAAGTAGATTATTATAAAATAAATGTGGTCGTAGACCAAAATTCGTAATGTTAAACATGTATGAGCCGTTTATTTTGAAAGTGGCATAAGTCATTTCATGTCGTCTAGGTTCAGTGATAATTTGTTTGTATCTCTCCTCGCCTCCAGTTTGTTAGAGTCCAATATCCAAAAGACGCTATTCTTATTATTACTGTATAATTGTAGAACCATCTACATATGCATTCGTTCAAAAATAATAATGCATTTAAGACCATGAGTTGGAAATGACTTATGCCACTTTCAAAATAAACGGCTCATATATGTATATATATATATATATATATATATTTATTTTTTGACTTAAGTATCTATATGATTGATACGATTATCACTGGTTAATAGGATTTCAAAATTTTTGTTTTATAAAGACAGCTTTGTATGTGATCAAACGATTATTGCATATGTTCAACTCCCGTAACACCAAGTTTAGTATAGCTTTTGAGAAATTGAAGCGATTCAGTGTCAATGTTTCGAGAAGATTTTTAGATAAATTAATGTATGTAGCTAATATGCTCTTCTGATGCCGTTTGGAATACCTTCATCAAGCATTGTTGAAAGATATTGCATTGTCACATTAAATGTCTGTGTATTTCTCATTTTGTATTTATCGGGAAATATTGCATTCTCATTACAGTCATCAGTTGGACGACGTGGGCTATTCAAACTATCTGCCATCATGTTATATGAACTATTTGGTATAAATGAAATTGCCGATGATGTCGATTATAAAGAATTTGTATCACTTTGATAAAGATAGAGCCACACGCACGTTCACGTAATGTTCATAGAATACGCGTAGTATGGATTTAATCGGATTGCCGTCGATTAACTAAATGTGCCAAGGAGGTCATTGACAATGGTAGATTAGTTATTGAATTATTTGTAAAATCAAGTTTTATTGGATTTTTTAACAGCGAAATTTCATTCGGGATTTTCGTAATTTTGTTATCGCGTAAATCGAGAAATATATGTACAGGTCAGAAGGATCGTTGGTAGGATCGCCAGATATAGAAAATAATAATTTTTTATATAATTTTGAATAATTTATTTAAGCTCGCGGGTTCGAATCGAGCTCAAGGCCTAACAATAATTTTTTATCATTATTATTGTTATGATAAATTTTTTCTTAATTGAAAAAATTTTTTTTAAATTAGAATAGAAGAAAGAAAAAATTTTAGACAACTGCCAAAGCTCGTTGTATAGATCCATTTCGGGAACTGCTAAATTCCTTCATCGGCAACGTTTAGGCGCCGCTGCTATAACCATTCAGCCACCACAGCGGTTTTTTGTTTGTCTTCATTAATCCTACTTCTATTCTGGTTCGTGCCAATTGATATTCACACCACTGCGACATCTGTTGCAGAATAGCTGTGAAAATTGGACTTGTTTGTTGGCAATGCTGCCATAGTGTCATATTCTATTGACACTTTTTTTCCCCGTGCTCTGGGATGTATTAACAATTTTTGTTGTTATATCGGCCTACTGATTTTAAGATCGCGGGTTCGAATCGAGCTCAAGGCCTAACAATAATTTTTTATCATTATTATTGTTATGATAAATTTTTTCTTAATTGAAAAAAATTTTTTTAAATTAGAATAGAAGAAAGACAAAATTTTAGACAACTGCCAAAGCTCGTTGTATAGATCCATTCCGGGAACTGCTAAATTCCTTCATCGGCAACGTTTAGGCGCCGCTGCTATAACCATTCAGCCACCACAGCGGTTTTTTGTTTGTCTTCATTAATCCTACTTCTATTCTGGTTCGTGCCAATTGATATTCACACCACTGCAACATCTGTTGCAGAATAGATGTGAAAATTGGGCTTGTTTGTTGGCAATGCTGCCATAGTGTCATATTTTATTGACGCTTTTTTTCCCTGTGCTCTGGGATGTATTAACAATTTTTGTTGTTATATCGGCCTACTGATTTTAAGATCGCGGGTTCGAATCGAGCTCAAGGCCTAACAATAATTTTTTATCATTATTATTGTTATGATAAATTTTTTCTTAATTGAAAAAAATTTTTTTAAATTAGAATAGAAGAAAGAAAAAATTTTAGACAACTGCCAAAGCTCGTTGTATAGATCCATTTCGGGAACTGCTAAATTCCTTCATCGGCAACGTTTAGGCGCCGCTGCTATAACCATTCAGCCACCACAGCGGTTTTTTGTTTGTCTTCATTAATCCTACTTCTATTCTGGTTCGTGCCAATTGATATTCACACCACTGCGACATCTGTTGCAGAATAGCTGTGAAAATTGGACTTGTTTGTTGGCAATGCTGCCATAGTGTCATATTCTATTGACACTTTTTTTCCCCGTGCTCTGGGATGTATTAACAATTTTTGTTGTTATATCGGCCTACTGATTTTAAGATCGCGGGTTCGAATCGAGCTCAAGGCCTAACAATAATTTTTTATCATTATTATTGTTATGATAAATTTTTTCTTAATTGAAAAACATTTTTTTAAATTAGAATAGAAGAAAGACAAAATTTTAGACAACTGCCAAAGCTCGTTGTATAGATCCATTCCGGGAACTGCTAAATTCCTTCATCGGCAACATTTAGGCGCCGCTGCTATAACCATTCAGCCACCACAGCGGTTTTTTGTTTGTCTTCATTAATCCTACTTCTATTCTGGTTCGTGCCAATTGATATTCACACCACTGCGACATCTGTTGCAGAATAGCTGTGAAAATTGGACTTGTTTGTTGGCAATGCTGCCATAGTGTCATATTTTATTGACACTTTTTTTCCCCGTGCTCTGGGATGTATTAACAATTTTTGTTGTTATATCGGCCTACTGATTTTAAGATCGCGGGTTCGAATCGAGCTCAAGGCCTAACAATAATTTTTTATCATTATTATTGTTATGATAAATTTTTTCTTAATTGAAAAAAATTTTTTTTAAATTAGAATAGAAGAAAGAAAAAATTTTAGACAACTGCCAAAGCTCGTTGTATAGATCCATTTCGGGAACTGCTAAATTCCTTCATCGGCAACGTTTAGGCGCCGCTGCTATAACCATTCAGCCACCACAGCGGTTTTTTGTTTGTGTTCATTAATCCTACTTCTATTCTGGTTCGTGCAAATTGCAGCTTTATTTTTTTAAAAGATACTTTTGATGACTAAAAATATTTTAAATTTTTGATAATTAACCATAAACAATCTTAAAATAATAAACTTTTTAATTTAACAAAGTATATTTATTATAAGTAGATAACCCTACACATACTATCAACCAAATATAAATTTTATATGATGATGGTTAAAAAACAAATACAAGGCGCGATAACCTCTGAAGAGATTTTAGGCCGGTCTTTTCTTCCAATTTGCGTCGTGTTCATGTTTTATGCCGAGTCCGAAGGGTATTTGCAAAGCAGATTAGTTTTCACTGAGAAGCTTTTCATGGCAGAAATATACTCGGAGCGCTTGCAAAAGACTACCGAGGGGCGACCCCTCTTAGAAAAATTTCTTCAAATTGAAAAGAGTGGTTTCTAAAATTTTGAGGTTGCTTTGCTAAGGGCGTGAACGCAGGATCTTCGGTGTGGTAGGTAAAGCACGCTACCACCACACCACGGCGGCCGCCGTCATGATGTTTAAGCCTTCTATAAAAAGGACCAAACGGGAAAAAGCTGGGCTATAGGACTTTCCCGAGATAAAAATGGAAAATGTTTGGTCCATATGTAGATATGGCAACTATGACTTTTATACTATATATACATATATACATATAGGTACATATGTACGTAGATATGTGCACTAGGTATCGCTTATATTTGAAAGATTTTGCAATCATGCAACACGAAAGCAGCAGAATATGCGTGAATGAATTAAAATTGGCTGCGAATTTACGCTTTTGCCATTGCAAGCATTAGAATATTTACATACATACATGTCTATGTAGCAGATGTGTGTACATATGTATGTGGTTGACTATGTTCGTGTACCAACTAAAAATTTCGAACACCTTGATGGAGTGAATGTCGTAGGAATAAAATTGTGTGAGTTTGTTTGAATGGATTTATGATGTAAAGTTTATTATATATTTTTGTATGCATATACTTACGTCTATATGTAAATATCTAGAACATGTACATACTCATATCAATATGTATGCGTCAACGTTCGAATATTTTTATTGCTTAACAAAACTAAGAAACGTGTTTTAAAAATGGTTTTGTATCATTCAAGTTTAGAAAGTAATACCTCAGATAAATTAAATTCTAGGCCTAGCTTCGATACAAACGTTATTGGCTTGACATAAAACATGTACACATACATACATATATGGAGGCCCGCCAACTCGCACGAAAAAAATTACAGAGTAATCCACGACAAATTTGAAGATAAGCACGGCCTCATTATTCGTGTGTGTATAATATTTATAATGGTTTAGCACGGTATGCCTCAGGGATATTAAGGCCGGCGAAAAACATGTGAACCAGTCCCTCCAATTTGTAGGAAAAATTAAAAGAAGCACGGCGCAAATTAGAAGAGAAGATTGGCCTAAATTCTTTTTGGGGGTATATTGCGCCTCATATTTTATATAGAAAAATTTATGCCGTGGTTATTTAAGGCAATTTTTAAACATGGTTTGCTTATATTATCACACATATTCTAGGTACAGCTTTAGTCTTTTTTTTAGAAATTAAAATTCTGAGTTTTTTCAGCTTTTCAATTTGAAGGAATAAATTAATGGCTGCTAAAGAATTTTTGTTTTTTTTTTATACCAATTTTTTACATGCATATACATTAACCTGGGTCGATTTGTATGGACGAAAGTTAACCGATATCGCGCGATTTTTCGATAGGATTTGGGCTCAGGAAAAAAAACTTCCACTACGCATACCCAAAAAAATAATTTTCGAGCCTGCAAAAAAAATGACGAAAGGGTAAATTTTTCGACCAAAACACTCCCCAAAAACCGAACTTTTTTTCCTGAGCCCAAATCTTATCGAAAAATCAATGGCGTGGTTGGAATTTTTCATAACAATTGTTAGTCATTCAAAATCGGCATATGTATGTATGTAAATCGTTGTAACATCTTTGAAGAAATCCTCGTGATTGGCTGAATGCGGCAGCATCTATGTTTCGTTCGCAATCACGTTTTTCAATCAATATATAAGCATAGACCTGTCGCAGCTCCCGCCACATAGCAACCCATGAACTGAAACATTTTGTTGCGGGTAAGCATTAGACAGCAAAGTAAACGATTCATAAAATTATCAAAAGAAAGTTATGGTCTATTCCAAAATCTTGTGAAATTTCATTCAAATTAAGAAACGAAGATCTTCGATTATAAGGTTTTTGAACATTTCCTTTAAAAAAGGCACCAGCAATCTTTACTTGTTTTCACGTTGATATTATCTGAGTGACTATCCGTGTTATTTTTTAAAGTCAAATTAGCAAATTCTAATTCGCAAAAGCGATATAAATTTATTTTACACCAAGAGAAAATAAGCTGAGGTGCCATTTTGTTTAGAAAAGCGCACGCACGAGCAGAGCTCTGGATTCTGAAAGATTGCCTACTTAGCCATTAATTCGTTCAATACATATTTTTCGGAACATGACTTCGCCAACGCATAGAGGTTCTAACTTCGTTTTGTTCTTCATCATCAGCAAACTATTTTTTCCGCCTTTTTCCAGGTTAGATTAACACATGCGCCGTTATTCTCTCGGGCATATAGATTTAAGAAATCGTCTGAAACTTAGTTTACTTACGAACGGCTCGAAGAGATCGTTTTCAACTTGGACTGAGCTAGTGACGATGCTCTATTTCACACATCCAAGTTGTTCGGGGAAATTGAATTCAGACATATCCGCATATAAGCAGCTAATTTTCCAAATTTTAAAGGCGTATTATTTTTCACCAAGGGGAGTGAAGCCGTATTTTATGGAAAAATGTTCGGACGCTATTCCTGTTTTTTATTAGCTCAAGCTCTTCGCACTCGCGCCTTAGTGCCTATACTTGTTTCCTTCGGCAAAGACATTTCGCTTCCCACATTCCTTATTTCTTTTTAAACTCACGGTAGTGTCCGCACACTTTTCTCGTAGCATTTGAACACAACATGACCCTGTATGCAGCGTCCTTTCTTTCGGTGCAAACGCGATATTCTTCAGCGTACCAGCTTAAATTTCGTAATCTGCAGCATTCAAACATTTCTTTAGCGGTGGTACGAAGTGCTCCAGATATAGTCTTACTGCCCGGCATTGTTCAATCCTTTTTTTTTTGAAGTAGGGAGTATAAAACTAGGTCACGAGAACGAATGATATTAAAAGAACATCACCAAAGCAAGAGGTACAATAATGAGTTACTCAATGTCACAGTACTGGCTAATGTATGTACATATATCCATACGTTCGTTCTTTCTTGTACATCCTCCGTGCAAAATCGTGCAGGTTTTTTCAATTTCATTAAGTATACTCACACTGGATGAATTGCATATTACTTATTCTCAGATACAAATGCTTTGCTATACATATGTACATTGTATGGTACGTATGTACTTATGCGCATTAGGGTGTTCGGTTTGAGGCCATGAATTTTTCACACACGCACTTCACCAAAGAAAATCTCCTAATTTTAGTTTTACTTGCTCGCTAAGTCATATTTATTGAGCGATCCATAAGTATTTAGTAAATTAACAAAATAAAAGGGTTTTAATTCAGTTTTGTGTATTTTTCAATAAACATAAGAGAAAATAATACTAAAATTGAGTGCCCAGGGGCTGGATTCACTTTTTAGTCTCATGGCGTTTGATAAACATTTTCTCACTGACATATTGCTTTACATCCAGCGCTCATTCAGCAAAACAGTGCACAAAACCTTACAGAATCGCATGAAAATTTAAAGTGTACATTTTGTGTGCAAATGAGTTTTCAACCAGTGTACATTTTTTCAGTTTTTCACAGTTAGAGAATCCAGCCCCAGCCCCTATTACGTTTTACGATCCGTGATCGAAACTCATTGTTTAAATCACAATAGCTCTGAAATGGTGGATCGGATTAACGAAATATATGAACTAGTGAGGGCTCGATAGATCCAAACTTATTATAGTTTATTGAAATAGTTTGACAGTTGCATAGTTATCGTTTAAGTGAAAATCGTTTTCAGCCACTGATCGTTAAACGTAAAGCTGCAGACATTGGTGCGTTATCGGTAACCGTATCGGTAACCTTATGACAGCTGATTCGACCAACCTTATGGGAATCAATGCAATCGATTACTGGTGCCGATAAGGTCGTAACCGTACTGTAGCTAACCAATTGGTTTTTGGTTTTCCGCCGTAACGATAAACAGCTGATTACGTTAGGGATACGGATAGAGCGATACGATAAACGGCACCAATGACTCCGCTTTAATACGGGCAAAGGGCGTGCTGAATCGTTATTTACAAAAGAAAAACATAATTTAAAGTAACTTGGTTTATGTAAATATTGTCAATATTTATTGAAACGATACATCAGTTCAATAAATATTATCAGATTGAGTCACGACGGAACTATCGAAATATTTATTGTATTTTATTGTAATTGCAGAAAAATCAAATAATACTACGATAATGCAACAGAAATTACTAGGATTTTGGTTTAAGTAGCAGGTATTTATTTCATTTAACTCTTATTTATTTTTACTGCATCTTATTTGTTTGACCCATTTTATGTCAGTTATATTTTATTACTCCTTGGATTCGATTACGTGGGACAAACCAATTTCAGCTATACCCATAAGGGACTAGTCGGTAATAATTTTCACCCATTGGAGACGAGAGGGATCAATTGCGGCACACTCCTTTTAGAGATTAATCGGACGATTTTTTGGAGGGATGTTATGCATCTGTGTACGTACATATGTGTATAGGAAAAAGAATTATTGAAAGTACCTGTTAAAGGATTAAACTAAACAGACGTGCGTGCCATCCACAGAATTAAATTGTTCAACACTCGTGAACTTGACACTCAAACCGGCCTCGGTGGTCATATATATACGTATACATACATAAACTTACTCAAACATATTGTATATGAATATGAATGCATTTATGTATATTAGGATGGCACTTTTGAGTTGCTTGCTAGCAAACTGAAACTCTTATGCCATTCTCACATTCATTGGACTTACGCAAAGCACAAGGTTTGATGACTTCGAGGTTTTTGCTCTATTCTTAAGTTTATTGTTGTAAGGGAAGAAGAAATTAGTTTTTTAATTAATACATTTAATTCAATAGTTAATAAATAAAAAATAAAAAAAAAAAATAAATGTAAGGCGCGATAACCTCCGAAGAGATCTAAGGCCGAGCTTCTCTTCCAATTTGCGTCGTGCTCCTCTTGATTTTCCCTACAAATTGGCCGGACGGTACCTACATGCTTTATGCCGACTCCGAACGGCATCTGCAAGGCAGATGAGTTTTCACTGAGAGCTTTTCATGGCAGAAATACACCCGGAGCGCTTGCCAAACACTGCCGAGAGGCGACCCCGCTTAGAAAAATTTTCCTCTAATTGAAAAACCTTATTTCTAAAAATTTTGATGGTGCTTTGCCCGGGAGTTGAACCCACGGCATACGGTGTGATAGGCGGAGCACGCTACCATCACACCACGGGGACTCTGTAAAAAATCCTTATTAAAAATCTCGTTATAGTAAATATTTGTTATACCTTTATATAATTAAAAAATGTTGTTATTGTTGTTATTATTATTTTTTGTTCATTTCCTACCTTTTGGTCATACACTTTTTCTAACCCATGCGCTACGGCAAAGTAAAAAAAGTATTAAATATTTTAGTAAGCTTTCCATGGAAAATAATAAATATTTTTCCCGTGACATAAGAGGAAGGGAGTAAGGTTACTCTCATTAACAGTGCCTTCAATTTTTTGTATGGGTGATGAGAAAATCAATTCACAATGTCCGCTTAAGTCTTAGGAATTATTTTAATACATTACATGAACATGAAATGGTATATCAAGTGAAGTCTGCTAATCGAACTTTGTTGGTCCTTAAAGGAGAAGAGATAGACGCACCAATAAGTATACAGATTTGATAAGGTTGACAATTTGGATGTCCGTCTGTCTGTTTGAACGCAAACTAGTTCCTAAATGTTTGAGATATTTTGATGAAATTCGGCGACCTGGTATATTTTGGTGTCCGAATAGAAAATTTTCACCATTTCTTCCACATTTTAACAGAAAGGTGCTTGAAGTTTCACTAGATGCCTAAGTGTATGACATATATTATACGGATTGAAAGGTTGATAAGCGCTATTCACAGCTTCCTCAACCGAATTGTCAATCTCACCTAAGAGAGGCGAATCCTGTTATATATACGAATGTATCATACACATATTTAGCAGCCAATACTCTGGCTTTATGGAACTAGGGGGTGGGGGAGCGGATATGGCCTAGAAGGTTCAATGTGGTCATATTAAATCTTTCCCGAGATTTTCAGGCTTGCACCTAAATGGCGCTTGTTACCGGAACGCACCGGATCTATATCTGGCTAAACCTTCTGAAAGTGTTCTTAATAAGGACTCATTATTGCTACTTGTTCAAATAAGATTTCTTCTCCATTTTTACAGCTAAAAACTTAAAAATTCACGGCGGACTTACGTATACGACATATATCGTCTGACAAAATCGACAAGATATTTGTATGTATATATACATAGATAATGGATACATATCCCATATAAGCAATTATTTAGATAAGAGGTCCTTCGTAATTTCATCCTCATTTCCCAGATGCTCACATATATGACATGCTTTGATGTTTTCATATATGTACATGTATACTATATATCCTATTCAATTAATTTTTCAGATTTTAAGAATTTTTAAAATTTCACCAGAATTACCGTAATTACCAATATGAGGGATGTTTGTTAATTGGTTTTGTCCCATATTTCTCGTTATCAGGAAAATAAGCTTTTTCATAATAGTTTATTTCTTTTTCGAATTATGACTCCCGAAATGCTGCTAATTGGTGGTGCCACACCTAGTTTTAAATAAATATTTGCGCATTTATTCTTATTATAACATTTAAAGAGTTAAAAATCATTATTATAAAATTATTTTATTATGTTCTTTTACGATGCTTTTTAAAATGCTTTGTATAAAAGTGGGTGTGTTCCTTAACCTATTTCGTCCATTTTTAGTAAAACTATTCACAGTTATAAGGAAAGTGAGTGTACCAAATTTTGTAGTGATAAATGTACTCCTTTGTGAGTTATAGCTTCCGGCACGTCAAAAATGCTTTGTCAAACATGTAAGGAAGGCTAAGTTTGGGTGTAACCGAACATTACATACTCAGCTGCCAAATTAAAGCTTGGAAAAATTTTAAATTAGCTTTTTTTAAAAGTGGACGGTGCTACTCCCATTGCACAAAATTTTACTAATTTTCTATTCTGCGTCATAAGGTCAATCCATCTACCAAGTTTCATCGCTTTATCCGTCTTTGGTAATGAATTATCGCATTTTTTCGGTTTTTCGAAATTTTCGATATCGACAAAGTGGTCGTGGTTATAGTCCGATTTCGTTCATTTTAAATAGCAATCTGAGATGAGTGCCCAGGAACTTACCTACCAAATTTCATTAAGATACCTCACATTTACTCAAGTTATCGTGTTTACGAACAGACGGGCGGATGGACATGGCTAAATGAATTTGTCAGGGTGGCCGAGGATTTTGCTCAGTTTATACAGCAAAGGGAGATGAGTGACAATGAATCTACATAGCAAACTTGATTAGGATACCTCAACATTTATTCAAGGTATTATGTCCACCTACGGACGGAAATGGCCTTATGAACTTTTGGATTTTTCAAACATTATTACTTTCGCTGAAATTTTACCTGATTCACTGTTAGCAAGAATCAGGAGAATTTTTTGCTGTATCGTATGCATTTTTTTTTTACACACGTATAACAGTATTTCAAAAGCAAGTTTATATTTTTGTTTGGACATATACCACACAACATTTAAGCACTTTCTTTCATTCACTTTCTAAACTTTGACTGACAAATTTAGTTAGTGGTGAAAATCAAAATTCTCGTTATTCTCCCCATACCAACCATGAAGTGCTGCTTAGTAGAAGACAAAAAAGTTCTAATGAAATGATTTTACACCCCTTATATATTTTCTTATTCTTAATCCCGAAATTGCAGGTTTGCAAAAGTGTTTTGGAATACCATAACAAAATACATATTTATGTACACATATTTGGGTGAAACCTTGAGTTCTGACTCATAGTTGCATGCACTTGTTTAGCCTGGTGAGCATCTCAGATCGTCAGAATTATAAAAGCGAAATTACAACTTTTCCTTCAATTTCGTACATACATACAGATAGCTGAATTCGCATACGTATTTATACATATATACGACGGTATGTTTACGTGCCCATATATTCACCTAAAATTATTCTGAAATGCCTGTGACAGATTACCTCATAGGACTCGTTTCGTTAGTGCTTCATTGTTGTGGTGCACCTTTAAGTTGCTATAACGTTGTTGTAAGCACAATGACTGATAATTGCATTTTAATTTTCGGCGATTCTAGGTGATTGTGCAGGTTCCACTGCAACGGGTTTATCGGTCACATTTGACCTTGTTCGAGTGCATTTTTTGACGAAGAAGTTATGCTGTACATGAATAAATAATATATTATTATAATATAAATAATATATTATGTATGTATGTATATTCAATGCGTTATTGGTTCTTTATGTACATATAGTTGCTTCCAAAAGCAGTCAACCAAGCGGACAAAAAAGTAAAGTTCTGCCTATGACAATTTTATGAATATTAAAAGAAAGACGGGTATGTCTTTCTCTACGACTCAAAATATTGGTATATTGTGTTGGCTTATATTGGTTGGTTGGTTGGAGTGGCGAGTCTCAATTTACTCATGCGCCGTTTTGATATCACAACTCGTGAGTTAACCCATGAAGGGGTGTTGTAACCAGACTAATACGAATTTTTAAGCGCCTCAGGGAAACCCGTCCCCCTGTATCTATCCCGTGGTGTTTATAAATTTGAGAAGCTCTCCCGCCTTGAGTTCTGGGAGGCTTTCGAAAAAGGGCTTTCCAAGAAAATTTATTCTGCTTCGACAGAGTGCTGGGCATTCGTACAGAAGTTGCTCAACCGTTTAATCCGCCTCCGGAAGCTTGTAGCTGCGACAGGAGGTATTGTGTTCCAGTCCCATCTGTGCTCAGGCCCGACAGGAGGGAGGGGGGAATGTGCAAATTTTAAGCCGAATTTCAAAAGCAACGAATATTGATAATGATTTTTTGCCTGGGCCTTCGAACAGTGAGGAGGCAATAAAAACATCAAACAAAAATGTATGTTTACATGAATCCGAAATCGTTAAGTTTTCGTGGTGACACTGATGAAGGTTCATCTTCAAAAAGTCTTCCAAAAATACCACCAACTCTGTATCAAAGTCCAGATTATTTAAAAGACTTCGATATCGGTACCGTGAATAATGAGTTTTTGCGATCTGAAGAAGTCAACGAAATAATTCGTCGAGGTCATCAAAAGTGTTCTGTTATTTTTCCATATGATCGCCATGACGACGCATTTCCCACCTCATTTGTTAAATAGAATCTTGCCAAATGGAGACAAAGTGGAGCGTGACTGGTTGGTGTGGAGTGCCAGTAGCAATGCTTTTTATTGCCTACCATGTCGTCTGTTAAGCACTAATACTTTAAATCGACCTAAAATTTATTGTCCTCGCAGATATTCGAAATTGCAGGTGGGAAGAAGCTACATGACAAACTTCCAGCACACGAAAATACTCAAGACCACATTAAATGTTATATTCAATGGCGATCTTTACAAAATCTAATTCAAAAGGAGGCTACAATTGATACACTTATCAATGACCAGCTAATCACTGAAACTCAAAAGTGGAAAGATATTTTATAAAGAATTTTGGACACTATTTTATTTTTGGGTGACAGAGGCCTAGCTTTCAAAGGCGAAGGCATATATCTTGGAGAACGAAACAATGGACATTTTTTGGGCATCTAAGATCTCATAAGCCAATATGATCCGATACTTAGAGAGAAAGTTAGGATTTCACAACAGCAGCGCAAACGTTTACAAGTTCGCTATCTTTCCCCATACATTCAGAACGAGTTTATAGAAATTTATGCAAAGCACGTAAGGGAAACTATATTAGATCAAGGCAAGAAAGCCAAGAATTTTGCTAATATCGTTGGTTGCCTGATGCCAATAACGTTGACTATGTTCATTTTGCGCTAACTCGAAAGCAACAAATTTTACAATTCAAGAACGGCTTTTAGCTTTCGTGAATTGTAACTGTAACCAAAAAACTGGTCAGAAAATCGCTGTTCTAATTTGCCATACTTTAGGTAAACATGAAATCCCATTAAAAGATTGTCGTGCACAAGAGTACGATAACGGCGCCAATATTAAATGAGCTTACAACGGAGCACTAGGTCACATTCTCGACAAAAACTCGAATGCTGATTACTCGCCCTGTGCAACCCACAGTCTCAATTTATGTGGTGTTGATGCTGCATAATATTGTACGGCTCCAATTACTTTCTGCGGAGTTGTACAAAAATGTTTTACTATTTTCAGCAGCACTCCACAACGATGGGACATCCTCAAAAAAATTGTACCGAGCTCTCTTCACAGTCTTTCAGACACTAGGTGGTCGACTAGAATTGAGGCAATCAGGAATTCGCAAACCATGTACCAGGATTAACACAAGAACTAAACGCATTACTTAAGGTAAATTTGACTGTACAAGCATACGGAGATATTACCGGCATTCTCAAGTACATCAACAAGTTCGAATGTATCTTGCTGTCCCCAATTTGGTTCAAAATACTGACTACCATTAATGAAAGAAATGTCAAACTCCAAGCTAGAGATGCCACTATAGGTATTGAGGTTCGACATCTAGATGCCTTATTAGCTGATTTGAAGTTCATCAGGAACCAATGGGAAACAATTTTAAACGAATGCAAAACAGTTGCTATTCAATTGAACATCTCGCCAAAGTTTCCGGACATTCGAAAGAGAAAACCCAAAAGACGTTCTGAAGATAATTTAAATGAGATGATTACGGATGATCCATAGTCTGATTTTAAAAACAATACATTCCTGGTGATCGTTGATTCGGTAATCACTGGCATTACTGAACGATTTGCAGCTATGAGAAATTTGAACGAGACGTTTTCCTTTTTGTGGCAATTTGAAGACATGGATGAAACTACGGTTCGGGCAAGCGCAGCAAAATTTGTCGAAAAAAACAAAGCGGACATTTCTCAAAGCTTAGAATGCGAAATAATTCACTTGAAACACATTTACGAAGCAAATTTTGAAAAAGGTCTGTCTGTGGAATTGCTAAATACCGTCTATGTTCAAAATCTGTATACGATTTTCCCCACCATTTGTGTTGCTTAACGTATATTTTGCACTATACCTGTCACTGTAGCTAGTGCAGAACGTTCTTTCAGCGTCCTTTTAAGAATCAAAAACTTTCTTAGATCGTGTTCATCTCAAGAGCGAGTTTCGGGACTTGCCACGCTTTGTGTTGAATCCGTTTTGGCAAGCCAGTTAAATTTTGATATTATTATAAAAAATTTTGCGGCGAAAAAAGCAAGAAAAGCCACTCTTTGATATACGAGCCTCCTATATTGAATAATTAAAATTTATAATAATCATTAAATTTATCGGAAATGTACTAAAATGTTACCAAATAACTAGAAAAGATTATTTGAAACAATATGTGGCTGTTAAGAGAGAATTTTATTTCTACGTGACAATAAAATAGTATAAATAGTAAATATTCTGTGTTAATTTTATTTTCAGCTCTTTGTCCAAAAATCATTTAGTTGATGTGGCAAAAATTTTTTTTGATGTAATCCGTCATTAATTCAAATTAATCAAATATTTTAGTGGATTTTTTATAGGGGGCCCGGAAATTGTTTAGTCCCGGGCCCGGATTTTCTCTCTATGGCCCTGTCTGTGCTGCATGTACTCCAATTTTCCAATACCCCGTGAGCACCGCAACTACTCTGGATATATCCCTTCTGTTCATCTTAAGGACAGCTAATGATTGTTTTTCGTTATATAATGGCCAATAGCTCTTGGAAACTCTACAGGACCGCAACCGCTTCCACATATTGTTGACCTCGCTCAACCAGTGCTGGGAGATGCGACCCTTGATGAGTCCCAGGGGTGCAAGGACCTCCTTCGCTCCTGAGCCGCTCTACGCCGTGCCAGCTCATCACCTATTTCGTTACCCTGTATGTTTTGATTCCCCGGCACCCATATCACAGTAACGATCTGCCGGCTCGCCAGAATCATGGCGCTCTCCCTACACTGGCCAACCAGGTTGACCCGAGGGCCCCAAGAGCCGCCTGGCTATGGGAGAAAATGGTTACTCTGTTACAGTTACTATTGATATCCATTAACGCCTTACATAACTCTTGGATAGCAAAAATTTGAGATTGAAACACGCTTGCCGAGTCGGGAAGCCGCATACATAAGGACGTGGGCGGGACAATCGCAAATACTCCCGCTCCCACTCCGCAAGCCATTTTAGATCCGTCCGTGAAAACCGAGGTGTCGAATCTCTGAGTGATCCCCCCCCCCCCCCCCCCCCCCCCCATCTTTCCAATCTTTCCTTGTGGGGAAGAGAATTGTGTAATTTGTGTCGAAGATTGCACTTGTAGTCCGTTTTTGACATGATGCGGGAGTCGTTGATATTGAGCAGGATGCGGCCGTGCCCGTATATACACTCCTTCTAAAGGCTCAACTGTCTTATATTACTAACATACCTAATTGGCTCCCCGCCACATGTAGCAAGCTAAAGACCATGACAAATATCATAGAGAAGGGAAGGGCAGGGCCGTTCTATCGAACACTGCAGACTTTAGGGTACAGTGTTACTCACCCAACATTGTAGCGTTAATTCTTTTCTCGGGATATATGTCATAATGGAAAGGGTAATAGGGTCTTCAGAAAGTGCTTGTCGAATTAGGGATTTCGCCAACGCTATAACAACAGTATTGTGTTAATGGTGGTTCTCTAATAAATGAAGTCCTTTACAATGCCCAAATTATGGCTACAAACAGTGAAGTGGTCACCAATGTGGTAATTCTTTGCATGAAGACAGCAGTTTGAAGTGAGCTTAACTAACGGAGCTTTTGTTAAGGTCGATGATATCGATGTCGTCAGCATACACTAGTAATTCGTTTCGAATGGATTCGAGGTGCCCTTCCCAATTCCGGTTGAACTGGTATTATGGCCTAACGTAATTTTTCATAGCCGTATAAGTTTTGCGGGGAAACAAAGTTCAGACGACGCAGCATATAAGAAGCTCATTTTTTGAACAAAAGTATTGCTAGATAAAGGTTTTGTGGGCATCAATCTTTGCAAGACCAGAGTATACTTACTTGTGGTTTGCGTGATCGCTTTTCTTAAGGATTGGAGTAAGCACGGGGGGCATGCGATTGTGCGACTGTACTTTGAAAAAGCATTAATGCATACTTTAAACCAACCCACGTTTGAACATATTGGCAAGTCGGGTATAACTTGCTGGACCAGTGTTATTTGCCCACCGAAATATTATTAGTTTTATATTCCGATGGTACGTTTCATGTTATGTAATGGGAAAAGTGATACCTCCATATCGTAAGTACACTCTTTTTCCATTCCTGCCTCCGAATCGTGCTCATGTGGACATTTTTTTGATGCTGGTCCCAGTCGATGTTTAGACCTTAAATGCGGTCTCTCAGTCTGCCATAGATAATTTTTCTTCAGGGTTTTTTCATCAGGAGATAGCTAAGTAGCTTGGTGTGTTTTTCTGATCTGGTACTTGAAAATACTGACACACGTAGAATAAGTCTCACCGGAGGCCATTAATCTCCGTTAAGTCGTGGAGACTGAATTTCCCGCCTATAAAACCAAATCGGTCGGCTAATCTGTCCTAAAAACATCCAATAATATAAATTATAATAAATTTTTATTATTACAATGGAAACAAAGCTTAGGCAATTCATTACCTAATTTATTTATTATTTATTAAGATGGTGAAAGAACTTAGTAGGTTAATTATGCCTAAGTTTTAGTTGTGGTAGCGATTTTAAGTTAATTTTACAATGGTTTTTCTCTGTGTGTATTGTGGACCGTACCATCTTTTCTCATTCGCATAATATGCATGAAGCTCATCCTTAAATCTTCTTCGGTGTTTGCCGTCGCAACCGTTAAGGCGTCCATAAATCTTTCATGGAACTTTTATCCCAAATATCACAAGAACCTCTCATTTTATGTTTTCAGTGACTTGTAGACCTTGATTTTCCTTTGTGGAGAAGGGACTTCACTTTTCAATTGCCTATTTAGTCCAGTTACCTCATAAAGTCCGTTAGATACTATTTCGAAATTATGGCAACCAACATTAACGTGGATACCAAGCCAAGACATCGGACAGCCAAGCTTGAACTCATTCGGCCAAATTTTTTTTTCATACTCAATACTTCATAGCTTCCGCCATCTTCATCAAAGTAACTTTGAAAGCCCGAAAACGAGCCACTTGTAAACGAGTATATTTTAAATTGTGTAAAACATAGAAAATGGGGACTTCGGTGGAACCATGACTTTCGTGAACTCTGGTTGTTGTTGTTTTAGCAGAAAGGACACTCGTCGAAGGCCTTGGAGAGTGCTATCCATGTTAATAGTCCTTTGCCGGATGCAAATCTGGTACGTTCCGGTAACAAGTACTAGCCCGACAATCTCGGGAACGCTTTAGTATGACCACATGAAACCTTCCAGGTTATACCCCCTCCCACCCCGTAGATCCATGCGGAACTCGGGCGCTCCAGAGCATCGGCTGTTAAATTCTCTCTCTTGGCAGTCTCTCTGGTGGATGCCACCACTGCAATGGGATAAACAGGTTATACAAAATTTGGTTTCCGAGCTAATCCGGTTTAAGCATCAGCATTTTATAGGCAGAGGTTGTTGACGTGCTTTGCTTTTTTTACAGGTATCAAGAAATTAGTTTCCAGACTCTAATAGAGATTGCAGACCCACACTTCTTATAATACGTTAAAAATAAAAGATTTCGTAAGTTGAAATCATATTAAAATCACGCTGCAAAATATGTGTATGATACAAGGTCATGGAGGTGGAGAGTTTAGGTTGGAAGCGATTTTCCTACTAATGTTCCAGCAAATTTAAAATTTTACCTCTGTTTCCGTAACAGTTACGTATTCAGCAACTCATTGACGAATTTTTATTTATTTATTTATTTAATTAATTACAGTCTATGGTGTTTCAGGCCTTACATACTATTTAACAGAATTTTAGCTTTGCTAATGATAATTTAAGATAATTACACACCACTTGTACTACAATAAAATTACAGATTACACAGAACAAACATCACTGAGTATTGATTTAAAAGTGTGATTAAGCAAAGAAAAATCGACGGTTAAAGAATTTGAGAATAGATTAAACTCTGTCATGGCTCTAAACAAAGGTGCATTAGAGGCATAGAGGGTCCTGGCATTGTCGGTATAAAAAGTAACTCTGTTACGGAGCGGCCTGCTCGGGATACAAAAACGGATACTCGCGAGGAGGCAAGGTACATCAACTGCTCCGCGAATAATGTCATAGACAAAAGTAAGAGAGATAATGGTTTTTCTACATTGAAGAGACTGTAGGCTAATAAGTGCACACCTGTCTTCATACGAGGGAATCGGATCAGAGTAATTGAACAAACGCAATGCGAAACGAACAAAAGTTTTTTGTACACGTTCTAGCCTCTTAATATGGCACTCGTTATAAGGCCTCCAAATAAAGCAAGCATATTCAAGCTTAGAGCGAACAAGCGCAATGAACAATAATTTGAAAGTGTAAGGATCTGTAAAATCAGAGCTAAAGCGTCGAATAAAGGCGAGCATCGAACATGCCCTAGCAATGGTAGCATTTAAGTGAGTAGTGAAGGAAAATTTCAAGTAGAATACTACCCTAAGTCTTTTATCTCACTAAGTGTTGAGAGGCGGGTGCCTTCAAAAATTAGAGGGGGGGGGGGGAGATTATCGCGGACTTTGGAGAAGGTAACATGAAAGCATTTACCAACATTTAGCGGCAGATTATTGGTATTACACCACACAGCAACATTGTCGAGATCAGATTTGATCCTTTTCGCGTCAGTGAAATTCGAGATGGTTCCAAAAACCTTTAAATCATCAGCGTACAAAAGAAAGTTAGAGTGCTGAAAGCAGGCCGAAATATCATTTATAAAGATAACAAAAAGCAGTGGCTCAAAAATACTACCTTGGCAATAAAAGAGTCAGAGTGAGTATTATCAATTACGACAACACAACTACGCTGTTGAAGATATGACCTTATCCAAGAAAGAAATGTTGAGTGGAAACCCAAAGAAAGCAATTTAGAAATTAGGGTTGAGTGACTAACTTTATCAAATGCTTTTGAGAAATCAGTGTATACAGTATCGACTTGTAAACGATTATTAAACGCGGATAGGCAATAGTCAGAAAAAATTGCTAAATTTGTCACAGTGGATCTACCGAACATGAAACCATGCTGACTGTTACTGATAAGAGGTTTTACCGCAAAATACATTTCTTGTTTCACAATATACTCAAAAAGGTTTAGAAATAGTCGAAAACTTTGCTATGGGTCTATAATTAGCGACGTTATTTTTATTACCGCTCTTGAAAACAGCGCTAATGAAAGTCATCTTCCATGCATCGATAAATTCACAACATCTTTAAGGGATAAGGTCAAAGCGCCAAAGTTGATAGAAGAGTCAGCCCAAACGGGGACCTCCGACCGGAAGTCCGTTTGCGCAACGAAGTTGGAGCGGAAAAAATCCGCAAAGAGATTAGCCGCTTCAGCTGGTAAAGATTCATGTTCAGTATTATAGAAAACTGATGCCGGAATACTAGAGCATAGCTTTTTGGATTTTACGTAATTCCAAAACGTCTTAGGATTTTCTTTAATACCAAGTTCAAAGTTACGAACAAAATTCCTGTGGAGTCTTTTGCCCAATACTTTAAATATTTTAGAATAATGAATGAATTTAGATCTATAGACCAAGGACTTAGTGAGTTTGAATTTTTTGAAGAATCTATTTCTCAAATTCTTTAGCCGCTTCAGCTTTCTAGTATACCACGGAATTTTGTAACGACGCGCTTTTTTCCGAGGTATATTCTCAATACAAATTTGGTTAACAACAGTTTTAAAAATGTTGAAACAACTAGAAAGATCCTTTCCCAGAAAAACAGACTCCCAGTCAATGGACGAAACTTCCAGAAAAATCATATCAAAGTTTCCGCGTTTAAATGAAAAGCTATGGGTATCGTCATATGGACGGATACCACAAAAGGTATAAAATTCCATGTCCAAGGTAAGCGGGATGTGATGCAAACTTGCCCAAGACATAGAGTAAAATTGTCTTTATTTCTTTTCAAACTTAAAATCAAGTGAAATTCTTGTAAATTTATTTTGGAAACGCGTTCAAAACCTATAAAATAAATTTCAACCGAGTTTAAACACGGGAAAAGAGATTAAATTTAAGAAAAATTTAAAGTACGTTTCGGAAACGTTCCCGGAATGGAAAGCTTAAAACCTTTTAAACAGCTTTTGAACTTGTTTACAATAGTATAGTATGTATATATATACTTAATTACATATATTTTTTGGCTCAACCTTACCAAATGGTCATAATATTGAAATCTATCTAATGTAAGTTCTATATATAAACACGCTACAAGCTCCTCCTTATGCCCATCGAGGGGAGCGTCCTTTCGACTCGTTTTATTCCAGCTAGAAGAATCCCGGAAGTCCGGTCACACTTTCCTGTGGAGGCCGCAACTTTAGTGGGGGAAAGTAACCTTATAAGACAGCACAGCCCTGGTTACCCCCTAATAAGGGACATAAATCAACGCATCAGACAGCTTGTGGACAAACACAAACAGGTGAAATGGGAGGAACACTTAAAAATTGTAACCTCTCTGCCGGTGTAGGTAAGCTATGGCGTACAGTGAAGCCCTATGACGCCCGACTAAGCACAATGATAAAGTGTTGTCGGATACGAAAAAATGCGTGAGCGCTATCTGCCGACAATATGTATTGAAGAAGCCCCATTCCCGTGGGGAGTGTTATAGGGAAATACGGCACCTGAGAACACAGCCGTATGAAGAAAAAAACACAAACAGGTCCTCAGCGATATCCACAAACAGGCATCGGACCTCTATGCCAGGATTTGGCCGGCGAACCCAGTTCTAAAAGATACTCGCAGAAGAGGAAAGCACTCTCCCTAGGGAGATGGGCGTCACTCTAGCTCAACTTCGATCGAGATATCTATCAGAATTATCCCCGACATACATAATGTATGTCCTCCTTGCAATGTTTACCCAGATGACACCAACCATCTTTAATTGCATGGTGGAACCAACGCATCTAACCACCCTCTGAGCTTCTTCAATCAGATGCCTGTTAGGATGCCGTTTCTGAATTATCAACAGAAACTCTTTGTTCAGCATTTCGTTTCTCTCCTTAATGGGGAGAGATCCCGCCTCACAGTGATGATTACGTTCTGGTAGTACAAGAAGTAATTCCGTGGCAGTTCTGAGCGCAGTGTTATGGTAGACCTGCAGTTTCCTTCAGTGTGATTATTAAATTCAGCGACTATATCAGAAGCGAGTAGCATACGCTTGTATGCTGGCCAATTGCTTTATAGTTAGCTAAGAGCGTTTTTTATTCTTTTCCACAAGTGCTGCCAGCGAAGGACTTAAGGGTTTGTTACAGCTCTGAACTTTGGGTACATTTGCGTCTGCATGCTCGCCAAAATACAGGTCACTATCGCACGTCACACCCAATATCGAAGTGGATGTCCAATATTTCCGACACTGCGAGCGAAACAACCGAAGAAAGCAATGGTAGCTCCTTCCGGTAGGGAAGGGAGTTTCGATATGTAAAAATTTAACAAAAGTGTGAAAGGAAACTATCCTTTTTAATTATTTTTGGTTTTGATTTTACGTTCATGAACTGGGCCGATGCCTACCGGCCACACTGATAATTTGCGTCCACCTTTTGAAACTGGGTGAAAGGCCAGACCCTTCCAAGTCTTCCAGTAACGTGCTGTGTTTGACTGTTCTATGGAGTGGTTCTTGGTTCAATCCGCAATTTAATGGCGTTCAGAGCGGTGGCGGTTGTTTTGATACTATCTGCTTTCTAAAGGATCTCAAATAATGTTATCGATTGGCTAAATTTATCATGGTGCCAGTGGTTCTCGACTTTTTGCTAAACTCCGTACTCATAAGGAATCACTTCATTGAATTAAGGTCGCTCGCTACCTTCTTTCGCGTTATTTTCCTCTTAAATTTTTTTGGAAAAGCCTCGCACTTAAAAGTCTTCCCACCTAAATTGATTTTTACCACTTCTATAACCATCTCGAGCAATTTAAGCGGATTTTAAATACCAAGGTTATTATTATTATTGTTATTATTTAAGTTAACTTTTATTAATAACGGTATAGATATAAACTCCGTTAATCGTCAAATATTTTTCGACCTACAATATGGATATCGAAAAAATGTTATAATGAATTTTTAATAATTTTAATTGTGCCAACAAAAAAACCCATTTTCGAACAAAAGTTACGCTTCCATGCATGATAAAAATATTAGAAGGTAAAACCATTCTCTCTTTTTGGCGGCCATAATGGGTTTTTGATTTTTGAAAAAATCATTGTGAATTCATACAAGTGAAAAATCTTTCTATTCCTCCATTGCCGTACCTACCTGTCAAATAATAGTGGACAGGGAGAATTGCTGTCGCGAATGGCCAGAGAATGGAAGAAAGGTTCGTTTTTGCTCGCGATTACATGCCTTGAATTGCTCATATGTGTTTCAATACAGATTTTCTTTAAAATGTGTATACAGAAAATTAGTCTACATATTAATATTCATTTCTAAAATCTAGTTAATAGATAAAATGTGAGCAGTCAGTTAGGCAAACATTTTAAAATATGTAAATAACGCAATATACCAGTCGTCTACAAAAATGTTTGAAAAACACTATTGAGCAAATGATTTTAGTAATCGAACAGCGATTGAACAGGTGATCGAGGCTGTTTACTATTGTGAACGTTTTTTTTTTCACACACTCGCCACTTGTATGAATTCACAATGGAATAAATTTTAAGATCACTCTCTTAAATTTTGTGGAAATGCCAAACCAAAGAAAACACAAAAAAAAATGTTTGCTGAACGGCCAAAGTCTGCCGCCGCAGTGGCATTTTTCCATGATTTAGAAGCGAAAAATTAATAACTCACTGAAAAATTAATATATTTCATTCAAACCAAGTATATATGTTTATATGCCTTACCCCCCTTCAGTGAGGATAGGCGAAGGATGGGTGGGGGGTGACCGTGGATTTGGCCGGCTAGGTTCAGATAATTTGCAGTTTATCTATTTATACAAAGGGGAAAGGGTGAATCTTCTATATCTTGGAGTATAGTACCGTGGTTGACTGTGTCAAAAGCTTTTGACAGTGCTGGTAGTGCTATGTATTTTGCGGAGGCCATGCTGATGAGTGGCTAGGCGAATATTCGCACTAAACTGACGGAGCAGGAAGGTTTCCAATGTCTTCGCTACTGGCGAACGGAGTGATACCGGTCGTTATAACTCACCTTCGTTAGCCGGTTTCCCAGGCTTGAAAACGTGTGCAGGTAGGTTTCTCCCTCAGCGCTAAATGTTTTAGCATTCCATCCCGGATACCAGACTATATATTTTCAAAGGACTTTGAAGATATGAATCGAAATCTGGCCTCAGAATTGCTCTATCAGCTCTGGTTTTCGAGAGATGGGAACACTAAAAAAGAATGGGAAGTTGTAAATAGCATTATCAACCGAAATATCTCTGGTAGTGAACGGGTTATTGCTCTGAATAATTGTGGCAATATGATTGACGACCCCTCTGTTGTTGCTGATATTTTTAATGATTTTTTTGTGTCTGTTGGTCAATGCAATACTTCTTCCTGCAACTGCATCATGTCCAGTGGTGACGCATCTATTTCTAGGTGCAGTTTTATGTTTGAACCCTTCACAGGCACTGAGCTCCTTGCAATAATAAAAAGTCTAAGCAACTCTGGCTCTAGTGGATACGACGGTATTTCAAATAAACTTCTTAAAAACATAGCCCTTAATATACTGGACGTACTAAAGCATCTATTTAATACTAGTGTTTTTACAGGAATTTTCCCCGATGCCTTGAAATGTGCAATTATTATACCCGTGTTTAAAAAGGGTAACAGGGAAGATAAAAATAACTATAGGCCTATTTCACTTCTATCCTCTATATCTAAGGTCTTTGAAAAAGCTCTTAAAAATCGAATTATGCAGTTTCTAGAAAGCAGAAGCTTTTTTAGTCCAAGGCAGTTTGGTTTTAGAGCAAACCGCTCTACTGAAGATGCTCTACTAGAATTCTGCTCTTTTATTTATCAAGAGTTGGACAATAAAAAAAAATTGCGCTGGTCTTTTTGTAGACATAACCAAAGCTTTTGACACGGTAGATCATACTATTTTAATAAATAAATTGTATGATGCCGGTTTTCGAGGATTTGTACATAAGTGGTTTCAATCATACCTTTCTGAAAGGGTACAATGCGTCAGAGTTTGCGGAAAGCTGGGGAAGACTAATCCAATCACGAGAGGGGTTCCGCAAGGCTCCGTGCTTGGTCCCATCTTATTTTTAATTTATGTTAATTTAATTTTTGGTATGCCCTTCTTGGGGGAAGTCACTGCATTCGCAGATGATCTTGCGATGGCCTATAGTTCTCCTAACACCTTTGATTTGATAAGTAGTATAAACCATGATGTACATCTACTGAGAACTTGGTTTGCAAAACATAAGCTCGTCGCTAGCAATAAGACCAAACTCATGAGTTTTAGTCTAAATATAAAAAAACCACCGGATGTAAGTATTGTTTTTCATTCTGCGATTTGCGAGCGATTTGCTTTACATGACAATATGTGCCAAGTTTTTCAGTCCGGTACCTTCGCCTCGCTTGTGGCCTGTAGTAAGTACTGCTTCACGATAGACTATGTTGATGAATTTCAGTATCTGGGTGTAACGGTTGATACGAATATGAGCTGGGGTAACCATATATCCCGTCTAAAAAAATATCTTCAATTCTCTTTGCGTTGTCTTTATCATCTCAGAACTTCCGGTTCCAACAATCTTCTCAAAATAGTTTATTATGCGGTCTTTCATTCTACATTAAAATACGGAATCAGCTGCTGGGGTGGCGCCACCCTTAACAAAACCCAGCCGTTACTAGTATTGCAAAAGTATGCTGTTCGAAAAATATCTAATGTTAACCGGCTGCATCCATCGAGAGAACTTTTTAGAAGTCTAGGGATTCTCCCAGTCAAGGACCTGTATTATTTCAAAGTTTTAAAAATTTTTTTTATTAGATGTGGCTATCTGCAAAGTATGAGGTCGGAAACATATAACCTGAGGACAAACTCACAAACTAGAGTCGTTGTACCTTCGACCAGAACCACACATTCAAGCAAGTTTTTCACAGTTGTTTCACGAAAACTCTTCAATATACTTCCCACCGAAATACGTACTTTACGGAATCTTCGGCAATTTACAAAAAGTGTTAAGTCCTTCCTCTTAGGCCTCGCACACAATGAAATCGAAGTTTTGCTTCAACCAGCTACATAAACCGTTTATAATAACAAATTCTTCATAATTTTAATTGCTTTTCCTTTCATTTACCCATGGGTTTGTTGGAATTTTAGCTGAATCTTTTTATATACTATAATTAAATTAAACAACCATTTATAATTTAATCACTTTATTTAACAGTTCACCCCACTGTATTTTTTTATATTTGCTATAATTGACATTTGTCACTATGCTGAATTGGCATAAAAATGTCTTAACTTTTCCTATATCTGCTTGTACATATATCCCATATATATAAGATTAAATTGTTTGCTTTTACGATGTTATTTTAATATGTACATACATAGATATAAGGAAAATGCCTAATAAATGAATGAATGAATGAATATCCTAACCTAAAAGTGCAAAAAACACCGTTTTTGCCCATATTTGAGGTTATGTAGTCTTGCATATGTTTTATTTCACCAAAATTAAAGGATGGTATCTTTAAATACAAGTCTTCTATCAAATTGCATTGAGTTTGCTCAAATATTT
Organism: Eurosta solidaginis; assembly: GCF_040869045.1. Classification (NCBI taxonomy): domain Eukaryota; kingdom Metazoa; phylum Arthropoda; class Insecta; order Diptera; family Tephritidae; genus Eurosta; species Eurosta solidaginis. The sequence goes on along the minus strand of NC_090321.1, from coordinate 160,370,887 downwards.
TTTCGCTGAGATATCGCATTTTGAAATTTTGTGGTGAGGTTGGGGTGGTTTCTAGGGGTTATACACTTTTAGGTTAGGATATCTCGAAAACCAGAGCTGATAGAGAAATTTTGAGGCCAGATTTCGAGTCATAGCATCAAAATCCACTGAAAATATATAGTCCGGTTTCTGGCTCTGAGATGCTGTCGGCCTGTGTTATCATTGTGTTTTTTTGGGTTAGATAAGGACTTTACAGAATCTTTTAATTCATTTTTAAACATATATCAAGTGAGCTCGAATCATAGCGCTGAGCCTGGTGATATTGCAGCACAATGGAAATCAATGTATAGATCCGAATGTCTAATCCTGTGTCGGTATATTCGGATTCTGATTCTGCAGAAGCCGCAGTGTATCCTTCGACTTCATCACGCATGGTATCCATACTTTAGCTTTTGGTACCATGGGCATTTGTGCTTTATCCACCACCTCGAACTTCGCGTTGGTGCCTTGGCTTTAGAGGTTTGGAACCACTTCCTCCAGCCACAGCAAGCTCGCGGACGCTATCATTTTCATACCAGGGCCTTACGTGGTTGTTCCCGTATCATCTTAAGCATTAAGTAAACAAGATCCCTTTCTACAAATCTCCACCTTTCAGTAGTCATCTGTCCGAAAGGATTCCTACGATCAACCAGCGCCAAAGCCAGTTACTACCTTGCCACATCATTTATCTTCTCGGGAAAAGCCAGAGTCTTAGCTTTTTCTACCTTTGGCTTATCTCCTACTTCCCTATATGGAACTTCGCCACTTTTGATGTCCTTCTTCTAACTTGCAGCTTTCGAGGTAGTTGCTATCTCGCTGTTGGAGCCACCTGTCCTACAGTTTTAGGCCTACTTATCTTGTCTATGCGGCTGCCCTGCCTCGCCGCTCTGGGACTGGGTCCTTTCAGACTCATGAAAGGCGACTTTTCGCCTTCCGCCGAACGTTGCCTCTTCATTCTGCCATTCGACACTTCTTCGTACTCGTACCGGTTGCAGTGCCGAGAGTTTCTCGCAGCAAACCTTTTGAACTGCCTTCGACCTATTTCTACCGCCTCATGAGCCCATTCCAAGCGCTCGATCTCCGCTTCTGTTGGGTTGACCACTGCTCCCAGGCGTTGGTCAATTCTTGGTGCTGATCGGTAATGCGACAGTGCTCTCTTACTTCCTCTGCCCAGTACCCTTCTCCACTCTTCTACTCCGTTTTCAGTTGTATGCTTTTCCAACACGGAGTTCATTGAATCAGCACTATTCTTGCTCCCCGGGTCCGACCCATCACTTAATGCGTTTTTGTCGTTTATGGCTTGTGACTCAGTCCTCCCATTATCACCGTACTTATTAGAATTAGATAATGATAATACGTCGTATGACCACCTACGGGCTCAACAGTTCAGTATTATGCACGGGGAAAGAACCGTCCTCCAGAGCAGCGCCCCTTACTGTGGTAATGCCATCAATACTTCCAGAGTGGTCCGGTATCGGGAAGGCTTCGTTCGAATGTATACCCTGGCTGCAAATCGTCCAATATGCACGGTCCGAATAACGCCGTGAATTAGGGGGTTTGCAGTTCTTGGTCACCGACATTCCGCCGCCCTCCTATGAGGCGAAACGGCGCCTCATAGTCGAGCGCTATGGTGTTCGACTAAGCCCTCACACAAACGACAAGATGCCTACCTTAGGGAGGGATATTAGAAGCATACATTTTGCAATTTCATCAACGCAAATTGTTTTTTATTGGAATACAGTTTACATCTGTGTCGGAATCCTGTTTTCTATATTGCATTTGTGAAGTATGTAACAACAAAAGAAAACGCATTTTAAATAATTAATGGTGTTTACGTTATGCCAGCTGAATGTATCAAATAAAACTAAAAAATATGCTGCTTTCCCATAGCCACCACCCTTTGATAGCGGAGGAAGGGAAGGAGATGCCCTTACTTAGCTGTGAACTTTAAGAGGATAATGATTTTATATTCATAGGTGTTTCCAAATGCTTTCAGTTACCACTCACAAGAATGACCTGATGAAGTAATGAAAAGTGTGACCCGAAAAGTCACCCACATCAACCGGAGTAAGTTCCTATAGACAAACCAACTTGTAGTTTTTCAATTACTTTCGCAATTCCTTTGAGGAATGGAATGGGAAATTCGAAAGTACTTTTTTCCATTCCTTATAATGTAATTGGAAAGTTTTCAATTACTCTTGCAATTCCTTTCGAAAGTACTGGGGCAGAAATTACATTTGAGCAAAGTATTTTTTTGTTTTTTTAATTACAAACAAAAAATTTGTTGTAGCCTCAAAAAACGAAATTACTTTTGGTATTTTTTTTTTGAGGAATTGAAATGTAATCAATTCTTTTCCTCCATAGGAAATACTTTTTCCAATTACTGGGGAATGTAGTGGGTAATGTAATTGAATTGAATTTACCCAGCTCTGGAAACACGTAGGAGGAAAAAGGAAAATTGTATTTTTTGCCGTATAATGACCGACCGTAAAGCCACAACTCAGTATATAAAAAACTGAAATTTTGGCGGAATAATAATCGTACATTTATTAATACTCCAACTCAAAAGTACTAAATAAATATCAAACACGTTCACTTCATACATATATTAAATTATTATTTTAACTAACCTTTACCCGCGGCCCCGTCCGCAAAGAGAAAATGAAATATATGGGCTATTCACGTTAGCCTGCTTATCAAGTTATCTGTTTAAAAAATTTTTTCTGTCTAATGCATTTTATTTTTGTAATTGAGTAAAAAAAAAGATCTAAATGAGCTGATAACCTGATAGGATCCCCAAATGAAAACCATCCAGAAATGCCCCGAAAGGGTCTCCAAAAGTTCCAGGAATAGTCCCAAAAAAACCCGAAATGACAACGACACGATTCTAGACTTATCCAGAAAACCACACAGAAATGATCCCTGAAGGGTACCAAAATGATGCCGAAATAGTCCCGGAAAAGTTTCGAAATAACCCCGACGGGATCCCGGACGGATCCCGAAAATCGCCCAGAAATTATCCAGGAGGGGTTCCAAACTGATTCCGAAATAGTCGCGAAAAAGTTCCGGAATGACCCTGACGGGATCCCGCAAACCATGCAGAATTTATCTCCGACGGGTCCACAAATTATCCCGAAAGAGCCCGGAAAAGGTCACGAATTACCCCGAAGGTACCCCCAAATGATCCCGAAATAGTCCCGAAAAACTCCCGAAAGGACCCCGTCGGGATCCCGAACGGATCCCGAAATCCATCCAGAAATGATGCAGAAAGGGTACCCAAATGATCCCATATTAGTCGAGAAAAAGTCCCGAATGACCCCGACGGGATCCCGGGCGGATCCCGAAACCCATCTAGAAATGATCCCGGAAAATACCCCAAATGATCCCGAAATAGTTCCGAAAAAGTCCCGAAATTACCCCGCCAGGCGGATCCGTAAACTATCCACAAATGATGTCGGAAAGGTCCCCAAAAGATCCCCTAATAGTCCCGAAATGCCCCTGATAGGATCCCGGACGGATCCCGAAAACCATCCAGAAATGATGCCGAAAGGGTCCCCAAATGATCCCGAAATAGTCCCGAAATTACCCCGACGGAATTCCGGACGGATCCCGAAAACCATCTAGAAATGAACACCAAATAATCCCCTAATAGTCCCGAAATGACCCCGACGGGATCCCGGAAGGATACCGAAAACCATCCAGAAAGGATGCCGAAAGATACCCCAAATGATTCCAAAATAGCCCCGAAATGCCCCAACGGGATCCCGGACGGATCCTGAAAACCATCCAAAAATGATGCCGGAAGGGACCCAAAATGACCCCGAAAAAGTCCCGTAATGATCCCGGAAAGGATCCCAAATGATCCCGAAAAAGTCCCGAAATAACACCGGCGGGATCCCGGACGGATCCCGAAAACCATCCAGAAATGATCTCGGAAGGGTCTCAATATGACACTAACGGGATTACAAATAAGGTGAAGCTAATTATAAAACCATGTTAATAAGGCAGCAAGCGCGTTGAGGCGAATGAAGAGTTACAAAGAAACATACAGGTAAAACTAATAAAAGCGTGCTAGTAAAAACAATTGAAGGAGGACGGATGGCGGATGGCGGGAGGAGAAGGAGAGGACCACTGCTCATTTTTCCAAAATTGTTTAGATCTCGATCTGTATGTGTCAGATACCAAAAACTATTGATTTAGGAGAAAATGTATATTGAATTTTAACAATTTATAGATTTAACACCAGAGGGTCGAGAAGGGGGTCGTGGGTCCCCTACCCCCCTTTCCATGTTCGAAAAAAATTTCGCTAGTAGACTACTGTCTGTGTCCCAAATTTCATCAAAATCCGTGTAGCCATTTTGGCGTGATTCAGTCGCAAAGACGAAAAAATATAATAATTAAATTATAACTGTTCCTAGGGGGCGGATACCATGCCCCTTTTGAAAAATATATAGCTAGTAGATCCTTCTAGACTATTGGCTATATGCGTGCAAAATTTCATCCAAATCGGTCCAGCCGTTCTTGCGTGATTGAGTCACAAAGACAAACGTATGGACAAACATCCAAACATCCAAACTTTGCCATTTATAATATACTAGCCTTTACCCGCGGCCCTGTCCGCAAGGAAAATTTTAAATATATGGGCTATTCGCGTTAGCCTGCTTATTATCTGTTTTAAATTTTGTTTTCTGTCTAATGCATTTTATTTTTGTAATTGAGTAAAAAAAAGAACTAAATGAGCTGATAACCTGATAGGATCCCAAATGATCCCGAAATTATCCAGAAAAAGCTACGAAATGACCCCAACGCTATCGCGGACGGATCCCGAAAACCATCCAGAAATGCCCCGAAAGGGTCTCCAAAAGTTCCCCGAATAGTCCCAAAAAAACCCGAAATGAGAGCGACACGATTCTAGACGTATCCAGAGAACCACACAGAAATGATCCCTGAAGGTGTTCCAAAATGATCCCGAAAAGGTTCCGAAATGACCCTGACGGGCTCCCGGGCGGATCTCAAAAACCATCCAGAAAATATCCAGGAAGGGTCCCTAAATTATCCCGACTAACTCCAGAAAAAGTTCCGAAATGGCTCCGAGGGGATCCACGATGGATCGCGAAAACCATACAGAAATGATTCCGGAAGGATTCCAAAATGATCCCGAAATAGTCCGGAATTGACCCAGATGGGATCCCGCACAGATCCAGAAATGATCCCGGAAGGGTGCAAAAACTATCCCGGAAAAGTAACAAAAAATCCCGAAATGGCTCCTACGGCATCCCGGACGGATCCAGAAATGATCTCGGAAGGGTCCCCAAATGATCCCAAAATGGTCCCGAAATGACCCTGATGGATCCGGCAAACCATCAAGAAATTATGCCGAAAGGGTCCCAAAATGATCCCGAAATAATACAGAAAAAGTCACGAAACGACCCATAGAGGATCCCCAAATGATCCCGTATTAGCCCCGAAAAGGTCCCGAAATAACCCCGACGTGATCCCGGACAAATCCCGAAAATCATCCAGAAATGATTCCGGAAGGGATCCCAAATGATTCCGTAAAAGTCCCGCATTGATTCCGACGGGATCCAGAACGGATACCGAAAATCATCCAGAAGTGATGCCGGAAAGGTCCTCAAATGATCACCTAATAGTCCCGAAATGACCCTTAAGGGGTCATGGACGGATCCCATAAACCATCCAGAAATTATCCCGATATAGTCCCGAAGAAGTCCCGAAATGACCCTGACGGGATCTCGAACGCATCCCTAAATGACCCTGACGGGATCCCGGACAGATCCCGAAATCCATCCAGAAATTATCTTGGGAGGGGCCCCAAATGATCCCCAAAAAGTCCCGCAATGATTCCGAGGGGATCCTGATCGGATACCGAAAACCATCCAGAAGTGATGCCGGAAAGGTCCTCAAATGATCACCTAATACCAAAATGACCCTGACGGCATCCCGGACTGATCCCAAAATCCATCCAGAAATGATCTTGGGAAGGTCTCAAAATTATCCCGAAATAGTCTCGGAAAAGTTCAGAAATTACCCTGACGGGTTCCCGGACGAATCCCGAAATCCATCCACAAATGATCTTGGGAGGGTCCCAAAATTATCACGAAATAGTCTGGGAAAAGTCCAGAAATTACCCTGACGGATCCCGGACGAATCCTGAAAACCAATCTTAAATGATGCCGAAAAAGTCCCGAAATGACCCTGATGGGATCCGGAAAGGATCCCAAAAACTAACCAGAAATGATGCCGGAAAGGTCCTCAAATGATCTCCCAATAGTTCCGAAAAGACCCTGACGGGATCCCGAACGGATCCCGACAACTATCCAGAGATGATACCGAAAGGGCCCGCAAATGATCCCGTATTAGTCGAGAAAAAGTCCCGAAATGACCCCGACGGAATGCCGGACGGATCCCGAAAACTATCCAGAAATGATGCCGGAAGAGCCCCAAATGATCCCGAAAAAGTCCCCAAATGACCCCGACGATATCCCGGACGGATCCCGAAAACCATCCAGAAATGATGCCGGAAGAGCCCCAAATGATCCCGAAAAAGTCCCCAAATGACCCCGACATACTCCAGAAAAGGTTCCGAAATGGCTCCGAGGGAATCAACGACGGATCGCGAAAACAATACAGAAATGATTCCGGAAGGATCCCAAAATGATCCCGAAATAGTCCGGAAATGACCCAGATGGGATCCCGCACAGATCCAGAAATGATCCCGGAAGGGTCCAAAAACTATCCCGGAAAAGTAACAAAAAATCCCGAAATGGCTCCTACGGCATCCCGGACGGATCCAGAAATGATCTCGGAAGGGTCCCCAAATGATCCCAAAATGGTCCCGAAATGACCCCGATGGATCCGGCAAACCATCAAGAAATTATGCCGGAAGGGTCCCCAAATGATCCCGAAATAAAACAGAAAAAGTCACGAAACGACCCCTAGAGGATCCCCAAATGATCCCGTATTAGCCCCGAAAAAGTCCCAAAATGACCCTGACGGGATCCCGAAAGGATTCCGAAAACAATACAGAAATGATGCCGGAAAGGTCCTCAAATGATCCCCTAATAGTCCTGAAATGACCGTGACGGGATCCCAACAACTATCCAGAAATGATGCCGAAAGGGTCCGCAAATGATCCCGTATTAGTCGAAAAAAAGTCCCGAAAGGACCACGACGGGATCCCGGACGAATCCCAAAAACCATCCAGAAATGATGCCGGTAGGTATCCCAAATGATCCCGAAATAGTCCCGAAATGACCTCGTCGGCATCCCGGACGGATCCCGAAAATTATCCAGAAATGATGCCGGAAAGGTTCCCAAATGATCCCCTAATAGTCCCGAAATTACCCTAATGGGATCCCGGACGGATCCCGAAAACCATCCAGAAATGATGCCGAAAGGGTTACCAAATGATCCCGTATTAGTCGCGAAAAAGTCCCGAAATGACCCCGACGGGATCCCGGACGGATCCCGAAAACCATCCAGAAATGATGCCGAAAGGATTCCCAAATGATCCCGTATTAGTCGCGAAAAAGTCCCGAAATGACCCCGACGGGATGCCGGACGGATCACGAAAACCATCCAGAAATGATGCCGGATGAGCCCCAAAATGATCCCGAAAAAGTCCCCAAATGACCCCGACGGGATCCCGGACGGATCCCGAAAACCATCCAGAAATGATGCCGGAAGAGCCCCCAAATGATCCCGAAAAAGTCCCCAAATAACCCCGACGATATCCCGGACGGATCCCGAAAACCATCCAGAAATGATGCCAGAAGAGCCGTCAAATGATCCCGAAAAAGTCCCCATATGACCCCGACGAGATCCCGCACGGATCCCGAAAACCATCCAGAAATGATGCCGGAAGGGTCCCCAAATGATCGCGAAATAGTCCCGAAATGATTCCGGAATGGTCCCGAAAATGTTCCAAAATAACCCCGACGGGATCCCGGACGGATCCCGTAAACTATACAGAAATGATCCCGGAAGGGTCCCAAAATGATCCCGAAATAGTCCCGAAAAAGTCCCGAAATTACCCCGGCGTAATCCCGGACCGATCCCGAAAACCATCCAGAAATGATCCCGGAAGGGTCTCGATATGACCCTTACGGGATTACAAATAAGGTGAAGCTAATTATAAAACCATGTTAATAAGGCAGCAGGCGCATTGGAGCGAATAAAAAGTTAGATAGAAACATACAGGTAAAGCTAATAAAAGCGTGCTAATAAAAACAATTGATGGAGGGTGGATGGCGGGAGTAGAGGAGAGGACCACTGATCGTTCCTTCAAAATTGTCTAGATCTCGTTCTGTATGTACCAGATACCAAAAACTGTTGATTTAGGAGAAAATTTAGATTGAGTTATAACAATTTATGGATTTTACACCAGAGGGGGATATAAAGGGGGGCGGGCGGAGGGTGTCACTGCTTACTTTGTAAGCCCTCGACTTATTTGACCCCTTGAGTCTGTGATATTGATGAAGGCCAGTATACGTAAAGTTATAATGTGTAAAAATTATGAAAAATAATTTCTCGAAGGGGTCGTGGGACCCCCACCCCTCTTTCCATGTTCGAAAAAAATTTCGCTAGTAGACTACTGTCTGTGTCCGAAATTTCATCAAAATCCGTGTAGCCATTCTGGCGTGATTCAGTCGCAAAGACGAAAAAATATAATAATTAAATTATAACTGTTCCTAGGGGGCGGGGACCACGCCCCTTTTGAAAAATATATAGCTAGTAGATCCTTCTAGACTATTGGCTATATGTGTGCAAAATTTCATCCAAATCGGTCCAGCCGTTCTTGCGTTATTGAGTCACAAAGTCAAACGTCTGGACAAACATCCAAACATCCAAACATCCAAACATCCAAACATCTTAACATCCAAACTTTCCCATTTATAATATATATTAGACTAGCCTTTACCCGCGGCCCCGTCCGCAAGGAGAAATTTAAATATTTGGGCTATTCGCGTTAGCCTGCTTATTATCTGTTTAAAATTTTGTTTTCTGTCTAATGCATTTTATTTTTGTAATTGAGTAAAAAAAAAAGAACTAAATGAGCTGATGACCTGATAGGATCCCAAATGATCCCGAAATTATCCAGAAAAAGCTACGAAATGACCCCCACGCTATCGCGGACGGATCCCGAAAACCATCCAGAAATGCCCCGAAAGGGTCTCCAAAAGTTCCCCGAATAGTCCCAAAAAAAAAAACCCGAAATGCCAGCGACACGATTCTAGACGTATCCAGAGAACCACACAGAAATGATCCCTGAAGGTGTTCCAAAATGATCCCGAAAGGTTCCGAAATGACCCTGACAGGCTCCCAGGCGGATCTCAAAAACAATCCAGAAAATATCCAGGAAGGGTCCCTAAATTATCCCGACATACTCCAGAAAAAGTTCCGAAATGGCTCCGAGGGGATCCACGACGGATCGAGAAAACCATACAGAAATGATTCCGGAAGGATCCCAAAATGATCCCGAAATAGTCCGGAAATGACCCAGACGGGATCCCGCACAGATCCAGAAATGATCCCGAAAGGGTGCAAAAACTATCCCGGAAAAGTAACAAAAAATCCCGAAATGGCTCCTACGGCATCCCGGACGGATCCAGAAATGATCTCGGAAGGGTCCCCAAATGATCCCATCGGCAAACCATCAAGAAATTATGCCGAAAGGGTCCCAAATGATCCCGAAATAAAACAGAAAAAGTCACGAAAAGACCCCTAGAGGATCCCCAAATGATCCCGTATTAGCCCCGAAAAGGTCCCGAAATAACCCCGACGGGATCCCGGACAAATTCCGAAAACCATTCAGAAATGATGCCGGAAGGGATCCCAAATGATTCCGAAAAAGTCCCGCATTGATTCCGACGGGATCCCGAACGGATACCGAAAATCATCCAGAAGTGATGCCGGAAAGGTCCTCAAATGATCACCTAATAGTCCCGAAATGACCCTTAAGGGATCCGGGACGGACCTCGTAAACCATCCAGAAATGATCGCGATATAGTCCCGAAGAAGTCCCGAAATGACCCTGACGGGATCTCGAACGAATCCCTAAATGACCCTGACGGGATCCCGGGCAGATCCCGAAATCCATCCAGAAATGATCTTGGGAGGGACCCCAAATGATCCCGAAAAAGTCCCGCAATGATTCCGACGGGATCCTGAACGGATACCAAAAACGATCCAGAAGTGATGCCAGAAAGGTCCTCAAATGATCACCTAATAGTTCCGAAATAACCGTGACGGGATCCCGACAACTATCCAGAAATGATGCCGAAAGGGTCCGCAAATGATCCCGTATTATTCGAGAAAAAGTCCCGAAATGACCCCGACGGGATCCCGTACGAATCCCGAAAACCATTCAGAAATGATGCCGGAAGGGATCCCAAATGATTCCGAAAAAGTACCGCATTGATTCCGACGGGATCCCGAACGGATACCGAAAATCATCCAGAAGTGATGCCGGAAAGGTCCTCAAATGATCACCTAATAGTTCCGAAATGACCCTTAAGGGATCCGGGACGGACCTCGTAAACCATCCAGAAATGATCGCGATATAGTCCCGAAGAAGTCCCGAAATGACCCTGACGGGATCTCGAACGAATCCCTAAATGACCCTGACGTCATCCCGGACTGATTCCGAAATCCATCCAGAAATGATCTTGGGAAGGTCCCAAAATGATCCCGAAATAGTCTCGGATAAGTCCAGAAATTACCCTGACGGGATCCCGGACGAATCTTGAAAGCCATCCTTAAATGATCCCGAAAAAGTCCAAAAATGACCCTGGCGGGATCCCGAAAGGATTCCGAAAACAATCCAGAAATGATGCCGGAAAGGTCCTCAAATGATCCCCTAATAGTCCCGAAATGACCGTGACGGGATCCCGACAACTATCCAGAAATGATGCCGAAAGGGTCCGCAAATGATCCCGTATTATTCGAGAAAAAGTCCCGAAATGACCCCGACGGGATCCCGTACGAATCCCAAAAACCATCCAGAAATGATGTCGGTAGGTATCTCAAATGATCCCGAAATGACCTCGTCGGCATCCCGGACGGATCCCGAAAATTATCCAGAAATGATGGCGGAAAGGTCCCCAAATGATCCCCTAATAGTCCCGAAATTACCCTGATGGGATCCCGGACGCATCCCGAAAACCATCCAGAAATGATGCCGAAAGGGTTCCCAATTGATCCCGTATTAGTCGCGAAAAAGTCCCGAAATGACCCCGACGGGATCCCGGACGGATCCCGAAAACCATCCAGAAATGATGCCGAAAGGGTTCCCAAACGATCCCGTATTAGTCGCGAAAAAGTCCCGAAATGACCCCGACGGGATCCCGGACGGATCCCGGACGGATCCCGAAAATTATTCAGAAATTTATTTATTTATTTATTTAATTATTTAAAGTCAACTAACAAGAGTGGTCGACTAACAAAATACAAAGGAAAGTAACATAAAAAAAAAAGATAGCGTAAAAATATATACAAGTATAGAATTAAAAATGGAATAAATTAAAAATTTACAATTTATTTTAACATTGAACAAGAACTAAAATTAAACTATCATTACAAATTAAACAAATAAACTTTAAGATATCAGTTGAGACTGAAAAGTATATCATTGCGTAAGGCAACAAACGAACATTCGATACTAATGCAATTATACAAGTCGTTATAGTACGAGCACCAAACACGTATAGGATCATTTTTGTCAAAATTTCTACGACACAGGGGTAAATGGAAGGGCACGTAGTGTCTGGGGTTCCTAGCAGGAACTGCAAAGCTCAATCGACTTAGCAGCTCAGAGGAGTCAACCTCACCTAGAATTATGATGCCGGAAAGGTCCCCAAATGATCCCCTAATAGTCCCGAAGGAAAAGTCCCTAAATTACCCCGGCGGGATCCCGGACCGATCCCGAAAACCACTCAGAAATGATCCCGGAAGGGTCTCCATATGACCCTTACGGGATTACAAATAAGGTGAAGCTAATTATAAAACCATGTTAATAAGGCAGCAGGCGCATTGGAGCGAATAAAAAGTTACATAGAAACATACAGGTAAAGCTAATAAAAACAATTGATGGAGGGCGGATGGCGGGAGTAGAGGAGGGAACCACTGATCGTTCCTCCAAAATTGTCTAGATCTCGATCTGTATGTACCAGATACCAAAAACTATTGATTTAGGAGAAAATTTATATTGAGTTATAACAATTTATAGATTTTACACCAGAGGGGGAGATAAAGGGGGGCGGGCGGAGGGTGTCACTGCTTACTTTGTAAGCCCTCGACTTATTTGACCCCTTGAGTCTGTGATATTGGTGAAGGCCAGTATACGTGAAGTTATAATGTGAAAAATTATTAAAAAATAATTGCTCGAAGGGGTCGTGGGACCCCCACCCCTCTTTCCATGTTCGAACAAAATTTCGCTAGTAGACTACTGTCTGTGTCCCAAATTTCATCAAAATCCTTGTAGCCATTCTGGCGTGATTCAGTAGCAAAGACGAAAAAATATAATAATTAAATTATAACTGTTCCTAGGGGGCGGAGACCACGCCCCTTTTCAAAAAAATATAGCTAGTAGATCCTTCTAGACTATTGGCTATATGTGTGCAAAATTTCATCCAAATCGGTCCAGCCGTTCTTGCGTGATTGAGTCACAAAGACAAACGTATGGACAAACATCCAAACATCCAAACTTTGCCATTTATAATATACTAGCCTTTACCCGCGGCCCTGTCCGCAAGGAAAATTTTAAATATATGGGCTATTCGCGTTAGCCTGCTTATTATCTGTTTTAAATTTTGTTTTCTGTCTAATGCATTTTATTTTTGTAATTGAGTAAAAAAAAGAACTAAATGAGCTGATAACCTGATAGGATCCCAAATGATCCCGAAATTATCCAGAAAAAGCTACGAAATGACCCCAACGCTATCGCGGACGGATCCCGAAAACCATCCAGAAATGCCCCGAAAGGGTCTCCAAAAGTTCCCCGAATAGTCCCAAAAAAACCCGAAATGAGAGCGACACGATTCTAGACGTATCCAGAGAACCACACAGAAATGATCCCTGAAGGTGTTCCAAAATGATCCCGAAAAGGTTCCGAAATGACCCTGACGGGCTCCCGGGCGGATCTCAAAAACCATCCAGAAAATATCCAGGAAGGGTCCCTAAATTATCCCGACTAACTCCAGAAAAAGTTCCGAAATGGCTCCGAGGGGATCCACGATGGATCGCGAAAACCATACAGAAATGATTCCGGAAGGATTCCAAAATGATCCCGAAATAGTCCGGAATTGACCCAGATGGGATCCCGCACAGATCCAGAAATTATCCCGGAAGGGTGCAAAAACTATCCCGGAAAAGTAACAAAAAATCCCGAAATGGCTCCTACGGCATCCCGGACGGATCCAGAAATGATCTCGGAAGGGTCCCCAAATGATCCCAAAATGGTCCCGAAATGACCCTGATGGATCCGGCAAACCATCAAGAAATTATGCCGAAAGGGTCCCAAAATGATCCCGAAATAATACAGAAAAAGTCACGAAACGACCCATAGAGGATCCCCAAATGATCCCGTATTAGCCCCGAAAAGGTCCCGAAATAACCCCGACGTGATCCCGGACAAATCCCGAAAATCATCCAGAAATGATTCCGGAAGGGATCCCAAATGATTCCGTAAAAGTCCCGCATTGATTCCGACGGGATCCAGAACGGATACCGAAAATCATCCAGAAGTGATGCCGGAAAGGTCCTCAAATGATCACCTAATAGTCCCGAAATGACCCTTAAGGGGTCATGGACGGATCCCATAAACCATCCAGAAATTATCCCGATATAGTCCCGAAGAAGTCCCGAAATGACCCTGACGGGATCTCGAACGCATCCCTAAATGACCCTGACGGGATCCCGGACAGATCCCGAAATCCATCCAGAAATTATCTTGGGAGGGGCCCCAAATGATCCCCAAAAAGTCCCGCAATGATTCCGAGGGGATCCTGATCGGATACCGAAAACCATCCAGAAGTGATGCCGGAAAGGTCCTCAAATGATCACCTAATACCAAAATGACCCTGACGGCATCCCGGACTGATCCCAAAATCCATCCAGAAATGATCTTGGGAAGGTCTCAAAATTATCCCGAAATAGTCTCGGAAAAGTTCAGAAATTACCCTGACGGGTTCCCGGACGAATCCCGAAATCCATCCACAAATGATCTTGGGAGGGTCCCAAAATTATCACGAAATAGTCTGGGAAAAGTCCAGAAATTACCCTGACGGATCCCGGACGAATCCTGAAAACCAATCTTAAATGATACCGAAAAAGTCCCGAAATGACCCTGATGGGATCCGGAAAGGATCCCAAAAACTAACCAGAAATGATGCCGGAAAGGTCCTCAAATGATCTCCCAATAGTTCCGAAAAGACCCTGACGGGATCCCGAACGGATCCCGACAACTATCCAGAGATGATACCGAAAGGGCCCGCAAATGATCCCGTATTAGTCGAGAAAAAGTCCCGAAATGACCCCGACGGAATGCCGGACGGATCCCGAAAACTATCCAGAAATGATGCCGGAAGAGCCCCCAAATGATCCCGAAAAAGTCCCCAAATGACCCCGACGATATCCCGGACGGATCCCGAAAACCATCCAGAAATGATGCCGGAAGAGCCCCAAATGATCCCGAAAAAGTCCCCAAATGACCCCGACATACTCCAGAAAAGGTTCCGAAATGGCTCCGAGGGAATCAACGACGGATCGCGAAAACAATACAGAAATGATTCCGGAAGGATCCCAAAATGATCCCGAAATAGTCCGGAAATGACCCAGATGGGATCCCGCACAGATCCAGAAATGATCCCGGAAGGGTCCAAAAACTATCCCGGAAAAGTAACAAAAAATCCCGAAATGGCTCCTACGGCATCCCGGACGGATCCAGAAATGATCTCGGAAGGGTCCCCAAATGATCCCAAAATGGTCCCGAAATGACCCCGATGGATCCGGCAAACCATCAAGAAATTATGCCGGAAGGGTCCCCAAATGATCCCGAAATAAAATAGAAAAAGTCACGAAACGACCCCTAGAGGATCCCCAAATGATCCCGTATTAGCCCCGAAAAAGTCCCAAAATGACCCTGACGGGATCACGAAAGGATTCCGAAAACAATACAGAAATGATGCCGGAAAGGTCCTCAAATGATCCCCTAATAGTCCTGAAATGACCGTGACGGGATCCCAACAACTATCCAGAAATGATGCCGAAAGGGTCCGCAAATGATCCCGTATTAGTCGAAAAAAAGTCCCGAAAGGACCACGACGGGATCCCGGACGAATCCCAAAAACCATCCAGAAATGATGCCGGTAGGTATCCCAAATGATCCCGAAATAGTCCCGAAATGACCTCGTCGGCATCCCGGACGGATCCCGAAAATTATCCAGAAATGATGCCGGAAAGGTTCCCAAATGATCCCCTAATAGTCCCGAAATTACCCTAATGGGATCCCGGACGGATCCCGAAAACCATCCAGAAATGATGCCGAAAGGGTTACCAAATGATCCCGTATTAGTCGCGAAAAAGTCCCGAAATGACCCCGACGGGATCCCGGACGGATCCCGAAAACCATCCAGAAATGATGCCGAAAGGATTCCCAAATGATCCCGTATTAGCCGCGAAAAAGTCCCGAAATGACCCCGACGGGATGCCGGACGGATCACGAAAACCATCCAGAAATGATGCCGGATGAGCCCCAAAATGATCCCGAAAAAGTCCCCAAATGACCCCGACGGGATCCCGGACGGATCCCGAAAACCATCCAGAAATGATGCCGGAAGAGCCCCCAAATGATCCCGAAAAAGTCCCCAAATAACCCCGACGATATCCCGGACGGATCCCGAAAACCATCCAGAAATGATGCCAGAAGAGCCGTCAAATGATCCCGAAAAAGTCCCCATATGACCCCGACGAGATCCCGCACGGATCCCGAAAACCATCCAGAAATGATGCCGGAAGGGTCCCCAAATGATCGCGAAATAGTCCCGAAATGATTCCGGAATGGTCCCGAAAATGTTCCAAAATAACCCCGACGGGATCCCGGACGGATCCCGTAAACTATACAGAAATGATCCCGGAAGGGTCCCAAAATGATCCCGAAATAGTCCCGAAAAAGTCCCGAAATTACCCCGGCGTAATCCCGGACCGATCCCGAAAACCATCCAGAAATGATCCCGGAAGGGTCTCGATATGACCCTTACGGGATTACAAATAAGGTGAAGCTAATTATAAAACCATGTTAATAAGGCAGCAGGCGCATTGGAGCGAATAAAAAGTTAGATAGAAACATACAGGTAAAGCTAATAAAAGCGTGCTAATAAAAACAATTGATGGAGGGTGGATGGCGGGAGTAGAGGAGAGGACCACTGATCGTTCCTTCAAAATTGTCTAGGTCTCGTTCTGTATGTACCAGATACCAAAAACTGTTGATTTAGGAGAAAATTTAGATTGAGTTATAACAATTTATGGATTTTACACCAGAGGGGGATATAAAGGGGGGCGGGCGGAGGGTGTCACTGCTTACTTTGTAAGCCCTCGACTTATTTGACCCCTTGAGTCTGTGATATTGATGAAGGCCAGTATACGTAAAGTTATAATGTGTAAAAATTATGAAAAATAATTTCTCGAATTTCCCTCTTTCCATGTTCGAAAAAAATTTCGCTAGTAGACTACTGTCTGTGTCCGAAATTTCATCAAAATCCGTGTAGCCATTCTGGCGTGATTCAGTCGCAAAGACGAAAAAATATAATAATTAAATTATAACTGTTCCTAGGGGGCGGGGACCACGCCCCTTTTGAAAAATATATAGCTAGTAGATCCTTCTAGACTATTGGCTATATGTGTGCAAAATTTCATCCAAATCGGTCCAGCCGTTCTTGCGTTATTGAGTCACAAAGTCAAACGTCTGGACAAACATCCAAACATCCAAACATCCAAACATCCAAACATCCAAACATCTTAACATCCAAACTTTCCCATTTATAATATATATTAGATAAATTAGACTAGCCTTTACCCGCGGCCCCGTCCGCAAGGAGAAATTTAAATATATGGGCTATTCGCGTTAGCCTGCTTATTATCTGTTTTAAATTTTGTTTTCTGTCTAATGAATTTTATTTTTGTAATTGAGTAAAAAAAAGAACTAAATGAGCTGATAACCTGATAGGATCCCGAAATTATCCAGAAAAAGCTACGAAATGACCCCCACGCTATCGCGGACGGATCCCGAAAACCATCCAGAAATGCCCCGAAAGGGTCTCCAAAAGTTCACCGAATTGTCCCAAAAAAACTCGAAATGACAGCGACACGATTCTAGACGTATCCAGAGAACCACACAGAAATGATCCCTGAAGGTGTTCCAAAATGATCCCGAAAAGGTTCCGAAATGACCCTGACGGGCTCCCGGGCGGATCTCAAAAACCATCCAGAAAATATCCAGGAAGGGTCCCTAAATTATCCCGACATACTCCAGAAAAAGTTCCGAAATGGCTCCGAGGAGATCCACGACGGATCGCGAAAACCATACAGAAATGATTCCGGAAGGATCCCAAAATGATCCCGAAATAGTCTGGAAATGACCCAGATGGGATCCCGTACAGATCCAGAAATGATCCCGGAAGGGTGCAAAAACAATCCCGGAAAAGTAACAAAAAATCCCGAAATGGCTCCTACGCCATCCCGTGCGGCTCCAGAAATGATCTCGGAAGGGTCCCCAAATGATCCTAAAATGGTCCCGAAATGACCCTGATGGATCCGGCAAACCATCAAGAAATTGTGCCGAAAGGGTCCCAAAATGATCCCGAAATAATACAGAAAAAGTCACGAAACGACCCCTAGAGGATCACCAAATGATCCCGTATTAGCCCCGAAAAGTACCCGAAATAACCCCGACGGGATTCCGGACAAATCCCGAAAACCATCCAGAAATGATGCCGGAAGGAATCCCAAATGATTCCGAAAAATTCCCGCATTGATTCCGACGGGATCCCGAACGGATACCGAAAATCATCCAGAAGTGCTGCCGGAAAGGTCCTCAAATGATCACCTAATCGTCCCGAAATGACCCTTAAGGGGTCATGGACGGATCCCATAAACCATCCAGAAATGATCCCGATATAGTCCCGAAGAAGTCCCGAAATGACCCTGACGGGATCTCGAACGCACCCCTAAATGACCCTGACGGGATCCCGGACAGATCCCGAAATCCATCCAGAAATGATCTTGGGAGGGCCCCAAATGATCCCGAAAAAGTCCGGCAATGATTCCGACGGGATCCTGATCGGATACCGAAAACCATCCAGAAGTGATGACGGAAAGGTACTCAAATGATCACCTAATACCAAAATGACCCTGACGACATCGCGAACTGATCCCGAAATCCATCCAGAAATGATCTTGGGAAGGTCCCAAAATTATCCCTCGGAAAAGTCCAGAAATTACCCTGACGGCTTCCCGGACGGATCCCGAAAACCATCCAGAAATGATGCCGAATAATCCCGTATTAGTCACGAAAATGTCCCGAAATGACCCCGACGGGATGCCGGACGAATCCCGAGGACCATCCAGAAATGATGCCTAAAGGGACCCAAAACAACCCCGAAAAAGTCCCGTAATGATCCCGGAAACCATCAAGAATTTATCTCTCGAAGGTACGCAAATGATCCCGAAAGTACCCCGACGGGATCCCGGACGGATCCTGAAAATCATCCAGAAATGATGCCGGAAGGGTCCCCAAATGATCGCGAAATAGTCCCGAAATGATTCCGGAATAGTCCCGAAAATGTCCCAAAATAACCCCGACGGGATCCCGGACGGATCCCGAAAACTATACAGAAATGATCCCGGAAGGGTCCCAAAATGATCCCGAAATAGTCCCGAAAAAGTCCCGAAATTACCCCGGCGTAATCCCGGACCGATCCCGAAAACCATCCAGAAATGATCCCATAAGGGTCTCGATATGACCCTTACGGGATTACAAATAAGGTGAAGCTAATTATAAAACCATGTTAATAAGGCTGCAGGCGCATTGGAGCGAATAAAAAGTTACATAGAAACATACAGGTAAAGCTAATAAAAGCGTGCTAATAAAAACAATTGATGGAGGGCGGATGGCGGGAGTAGAGGAGAGGACCACTGATCGTTCCTCCAAAATTGTCTAGATCTCGTTCTGTATGTACCAGATACCAAAAACTATTGATTTAGGAGAAAATTTATATTGAGTTATAACAATTTATAGATTTTACACCAGAGGGGGAGATAAAGCTGGGCGGGCGGAGGGTGTCACTGCTTACTTTGTAAGCCCTCGACTTATTTGACCCCTTGAGTCTGTGATATTGGTGAAGGCCAGTATACGTAAAGTTATAATGTGTAAAAATTATTGAAAAATAATTTCTCGAAGGGGTCATGGGACCCCTAACCCTCTTTCCATGTTCGAAAAAAATTTCGCTATTTCTGTGTCCCAAATTTCATCAAAATCCGTGTAGCCATTTCGGCGTGATTCAGTCGCAAAGACGAAAAAATATAATAATTAAATTATAACTGTTCCTAGGGGGCGGATACCATGCCCCCTTTGAAAAATATATAGCTAGTAGATCCTTCTAGACTATTGGCTATATGTGTGCAAAATTTCATCCAAATCGGTCCAGCCTTTCTTGCGTGATTGAGTCACAAAGACAAACGTCTGGACAAACATCCAAACTTTGCCATTTATAATATATATTAGATATATTAGATACTAGCCTTTACCCGCGGCCCCGTCCGCAAGGAGAAATTTAAATATATGGGCTCTTCGCATTAGCCTGCTTATCAAGTTATCTGTTTAAAATTTTGTTTTCTGTCTAATGCATTTTATTTTTGAAATTGAGCAAAAAAAAGAACTAAATGAGCTGATAACCTGATAGGATCACAAATGATACCGAAATTGTCCAGAAAAAGCTACGAAATGACCCCCACGCTATAGCGGACGGATCCCGAAAACCATCCAGAAATGCCCCGGAAGGGTCTCCAAAAGTTCCCGGAAAAGTCCCAAAAAACCCAAAATGACAACGACACGATTCCAGACGTATCCAGAGAACCACACAGAAATAATCCCTGAAGGTGTTCCAAAATGATCCCGAAAAGGTTCCGAAATGACCCTGACGGGCTCCAGGGCGGATCTCAAAAACCATTCCGAAAATATCCAGGAAGGGTCCCTAAATTATCCCGACATACTCCAGAAAAAGTTCCGAAATGGCTCCGAGGGGATCCACGATGGATCGCGAAAACCATACAGAAATG
The DNA here is from genome assembly GCF_040869045.1 of Eurosta solidaginis. NCBI lineage: Eukaryota > Metazoa > Arthropoda > Insecta > Diptera > Tephritidae > Eurosta > Eurosta solidaginis. The sequence continues at coordinate 160,350,517 of NC_090321.1, read as the reverse complement.
ATCTTGGGAGGGTCCCAAAATGATCCCGAAATAGTCTCGGAAAAGTCCAGAAATTACCCTGACAGGATCCCGGACGAATCCTGAAAACCAATCTTAAATGATGCCGAAAAAGTCCCGAAAGGACCCTGATGGGACCCGAAAATATCCCGAAAACTATCCAGAAATGATGCCGGAAAGGTCCTCAAATGATCTCCTAATAGTTCCGAAAAGACCCTGACGGGATACAGAACGGATCCCGACAACTATCCAGAAATGATACCGAAAGGGCCCGCAAATGATCCCGTATTAGTCGAGAAAAAGTCCTGAAATGACCCCGACGGGATCCCGGACGAATCCCAAAAACCATCCAGAAATGATGCCGGAAGGGACCCCAAATGATCCCGAAAAAGTCACGCAATTATTCCGACGGGATCCTGAACGGATACCGAAAACCATCCAGAAGTGATGCCGGAAAGGTCCTCAAATGATCACATAATAGTCCCAAAATGACCCTGACGGCATCCCGGACAGATCCCGAAATCCATCCAGAAATGATCTTGGGAAGGTCCCAAAATGATCCCGAAATAGTCTCGGAAAAGTCCAGAAATTACCCTGACGGGTTCCCGGACGAATCCTGAAAGCCATCCTTAAATGATCCCGGAAAAGTCCCGAAATGACCCTGACGGGATCCCGAAAGGATTCCGAAAACTATCCAGAAATGATTCCGGAAGGTCCTCAAATGATCCCCTAATAGTCCCGAAATGACCGTGATGGGATCCCGAACGGATCCCGACATCTATCCAGAAATGATGCCGAAAGGGTCCGCAAATGATCCCGTATTAGTCGAGAAAAAGTCCCGAAATGACCCCGACGGGATCCCGGACGAATCCCAAAAACCATCCAGAAATGATGCCGGTAGGTATCCCAAATGATCCCGAAATAGTCCCGAAATGACCTCGTCGGCATCCCGGACGGATCCCAAAAATTATCCAGAAATGATGCCGGAAAGGTCCCCAAATGGTCCCCTAATAGTCCCGAAATTACCCCGACGGGATCCCGGACGGATCCCGAAAACCATCCAGAAATGATGCCGGAAGAGCCCCCAAATGATCTCGAAAAGGTTCCCAAATGACCCCGACGAGATCCTGGACGGATACCGAAAACCATCCAGAAATGATGACGGTAGGTACCCCAAATAATCCCGAAAAAGTCCCCACATGACCCCGACATACTCCAGAAAAAGTTCCGAAATGGCTCCGAGGGGATCCACGCCGGATCGCGAAAACCATACAGAAATGATTCCGGAAGGATCCCAAAATGATCCCGAAATAGTGCGGAAAAGACCCAGATGGGATCCCGCATAGATCCAGAAATGATTCCGGAAGGGTCCAAAAACTATCCCGGAAAAGTAACAAAAAATGCCGAAATGGCTCCTACGGCATCCCGGACGGATCCAGAAATGATCTCGGAAGGGTCCCTAAACGATCCCAAAATGGTCCCGAAATGACCCTGATGGATCCGGCAAACCATCAAGAAATTATGCCGGAAGGGTCCCCAAATGATCCCGAAATAATACAGAAAAAGTCACGAAACGAGCCTTAGAGGATCCCCAAATGATCCCGTAATAGCCCCGAAAAGGTCCCGAAATAACCCCGACGGGATCCCGGACAAATCCCGAAAACCATCTAGAAATGATGCCGGAAGGGATCCCAAATGATTCCGAAAAAGTACCGCAATGATTCCGACGGGATCCCGAACGGATACCGAAAATCATCCAGAAGTGATGCCGGAAAGGTCCTCAAATGATCACCTAATAGTCCTAAAATGACCCTGACGGCATCCCGGACAGATCCCGAAATCCATCCAGAAATGATCTTGGGAAGGTTCCAAAATGATACCGAAATAGTCTCGGAAAAGTCCAGAAATTACCCTGTCGGGTTCCCGGACGAATCCTGAAAGCCATCCTTAAATGATCCCGAAAAAGTCTCGAAATGACCCTGACGGGACACCGAAAGGATCCCGAAAACTATCCAGAAATGATTCCGGAAGGTCCTCAAATGATCCCCTAATAGTCCCGAAATGACCGTGATGGGATCCCGGACGGATCCCGAAAACCATCCAGAAATGATACCGAAAGGGTTCCCAATTGATCCCGTATTAGTCGCGAAAAAGTCCCGAAATGACCCCGACGGGATCCCGGACGGATCCCGAAAACCATCCAGAAATGATGCCGGAAGAGCCCCCAAATGATCCCGAAAAAGTCCCCAAATGACCCCGACGAGATCCCGGACGGATCCCGAAAACCATCCAGAAATGATGCCGTAGGAGCCCCCAAATGATCCCGAAAAAGTCCCCAAATGACACCGACGAGATCCGGGACGGATCCCGAAAACCATCCAGAAATGATGCCGAAAGGGTGCCCAAATGATCCCGTATTAGTCGCGAAAAAGTCCCGAAATGACCCCGACGGGATCCCGGACGGATCCCGAAAACCATCCAGAAATGATGCCGGAAGAGCCCCCAAATGACCCCGACGAGATCCCGGACGGATCCCGAAAACCATCAAGAAATGATGCCGGAAGAGCCCCCAAATGATCCCGAATAAGTCCCCAAATTACCCCGACGAGATCTCGGACGGATCCCGAAAACCATCCAGAAATGATGCCAAAAGGGTCCCCAAATGATCCCGTATTAGTCGCGAAAAAGTCCCGAAATGACCCCGACGGGATGCCGGACGAATCCCGAAGACCATCCAGAAATGATGCCTAAAGGGACCCAAAATAACCCGGAAAAAGTCCCGTAATGATCCCGGCAACCATCAAGAACTTATCTCTCGAAGGGACGCAAATGATCCCGAAAGTACCCCGACGGGATCCCGGACGGATCCCGAAAATCATCCAGAAATGATGCCGGAAGGGTCCCCAAATGATCGCGAAATAGTCCCGAAATGATTCCGGAATAGTCCCGAAAATGTCCCAAAATAACCCCGACGGGATCCCGGACGGATCCCGAAAACTATACAGAAATGATCCCGGAAGGGTCCCAAAATGATCCCGAAATAGTCCCGAAAAAGTCCCGAAATTACCCCGGCGTAATCCCGGACCGATCCCGAAAACCATCCAGAAATGATCCCATAAGGGTCTCGATATGACCCTTACGGGATTACAAATAAGGTGAAGCTAATTATAAAACCATGTTAATAAGGCAGCAGGCGCATTGGAGCGAATAAAAGGTTACATAGAAACATACAGGTAAAGGTAATAAAAGCGTGCTAATAAAAACAATTGATGGAGGGCGGATGGCGGGAGTAGAGGAGAGGACCACTGATCGTTCCTCCAAAATTGTCTAGATCTCGTTCTGTATGTACCAGATACCAAAAACTATTGATTTAGGAGAAAATTTATATATAGTTATAACAATTTATAGATTTTACACCAGAGGGGGAGATAAAGGGGGCGGGCGGAGGGTGTCACTGCTTACTTTGTAATCCCTCGACTTATTTGACCCCTTGAGTCTGTGATATTGGTGAAGGCCAGTATACGTAAAGTTATAATGTGTAAAAATTATTAAAAAGTAATTGCTCTAAAGGGTCGTGGGACCCCCACCCCTCTTTCCATGTTCGAAAAAAATTTCGCTAGTAGACTACTGTCTGTGTCCCAAATTTCATCAAAATCCGTGTAGCCATTCTGGCGTTATTCAGTCGCAAAGACGAAAAAATATAATAATTAAATTATAACTGTTCCTAGGGGGCGGGGACCACGCCCCTTTTGAAAAATATATAGCTAGTAGATCCTTCTAGACTATTGGCTATATGTGTGCAAAATTTCATCCAAATCGGTCCAGCCGTTCTTGCGTTATTGAGTCACAAAGACAAACGTCTGGACAAACATCCAAACATCCAAACATCTTCACATCCAAACTTTGCCATTTATAATATACTAGCCTTTACCCGCGGCCCCGTCCGCAAGGAAAATTTTAAATATATGGGCTATTCGCGTTAGCCTGCTTATTATCTGTTTAGAATTTTGTTTTCTGTCTAATGCATTTTATTTTTGTAATTGAGTAAAAAAAAAGAACTAAATGAGCTGATAACCTGATAGGATCCCAAATGATCCCGAAATGACCCCAACGCTATCGCGGACAGATCCCGAAAACCATCCAGAAACGCCCCGGAAGTGTTTCCAAAAGTTCCCGAAGTAGTCCCAAAAAAACCCGAAATGACAACGACACGATTCTAGACTTATCCAGATAACCACACAGAAATGATGCCTGAAGGGTACCAAATTGATCCCGAAATAGTCCCGAAAAAGTTCCGAAATTACCCTGACGGGCTCCCGGACGGATCTCAGAAACCATCCAGAAAATATCCAGGAAGGGTCCCTAAATTATCCCGACTAACTCCAGAAAAAGTTCCGAAATGGCTCCGAGGGGATCCACGATGGATCGCGAAAACCATACAGAAATGATTCCGGAAGGATTCCAAAATGATCCCGAAATAGTCCGGAATTGACCCAGATGGGATCCCGCACAGATCCAGAAATGATCCCGGAAGGGTGCAAAAACTATCCCGGAAAAGTAACAAAAAATCCCGAAATGGCTCCTACGGCATCCCGGACGGATCCAGAAATGATCTTGGAAGGGTCCCCAAATGATCCCAAAATGGTCCCGAAATGACCCTGATGGATCCGGCAAACCATCAAGAAATTATGCCGAAAGGGTCCCAAAATGATCCCGAAATAATACAGAAAAAGTCACGAAACGACCCCTAGAGGATCCCCAAATGATCCCGTATTAGCCCCGAAAAGGTCCCGAAATAACCCCGAGGGGATCCCGGACAAATCCCGAAAACCATCCAGAAATGATGCCGGAAGGAATCCCAAATGATTCCGTAAAAGTCCCGCATTGATTCCGACGGGCTCCCGAACGGATACCGACAATCATCCAGAAGTGACGCCGGAAAGGTCCTCAAATGATCACCTAATAGTCCCGAAATGACCCTTAAGGGGTCATGGGCGGATCCCATAAACCATCCAGAAATGATCCCGATATATTCCCGAAGAAGTCCCGAAATGACCCTGACGGGATCTCGAACGTACCCCTAAATGACCCTGACGGGATCCCGGACAGATCCCGAAATCCATCCAGAAATGATCTTGGGAGGGACCCCAAATGATCCCGAAAAAGTCCCGCAATGATTCCGAGAGGATCCTGATCGGATACCGATAACCATCCAGAAGTGATGCCGGAAAGTTCCTCAAATGATCACCTAATACCAAAATGACCCTGACGGCATCCCGGACTGATCCCAAAATCCATCCAGAAATGATCTTGGGAAGGTCTCAAAATTATCCCGAAATAGTCTCGGAAAAGTTCAGAAATTACCCTGACGGGTTCCCGGACGAATCCTGAAAGCCATCTCTAAATGATCCCGAAAAAGTCCCGAAATGACCCTGACTGGACCCCGAAAGGATTCCGAAAACTATCCAGAAATGATGCCGGAAATGTCCTCAAATGATCCCTTATTAGTCGAGAAAAAGTCCCGAAATGAACCCGACGGGATGCCGGACGAATCCCAAAAACCAGCTAGAAATGATGCCGGAAGGGACACCAAATGATCCCGAAAAAGTCCCGCAATAATTCCGACGGGATCCTGAGCGGATACCGAAAACCATCCAGAAGTGATGCCGAAAAGGTCCTCAAATGATCACCTAATAGTCCCAAAATTACCCTGACGGCATCCCGGACAGATCCCGAAATCCATCCAGAAATGATCTTGGGAGGGTCCCAAAATTATCCCGAAATAGTCTGGGAAAAGTCCAGAAATTACCCTGACGGATACCGGACGAATCCTGGAAACCAATCTTAAATGATGCCGAAAAAGTCCCGAAATGACCCTGATGGGACCCGGAAAGGATCCCGAAAACTAACCAGAAATGATGCCGGAAAGGTCCTCAAATGATCTCCCAATAGTTCCGAAAAGACCCTGACGGGATCCCGAACGGATCCCGACAACTATCTAGAAATGATGCCGAAAGGGCCCGAAAATGATCCCGTATTAGTCGAGAAAAAGTCCCGAAATGAACCCGACGGGATGCCGGACGAATCCCAAAAACCAGCCAGAAATGTTGCCGGAAGAGACACCAAATGATCCCGAAAAAGTCCCGCAATAATTCCGACGGGATCCTGAGCGGATACCGAAAACCATCCAGAAGTGATGCCGAAAAGGTCCTCAAATGATCACCTAATAGTCCCAAAATTACCCTGACGGCATCCCGGACAGATCCCGAAATCCATCCAGAAATGATCTTGGGAGGGTCCCAAAATTATCCCGAAATAGTCTGGGAAAAGTCCAGAAATTACCCTGACGGATACCGGACGAATCCTGGAAACCAATCTTAAATGATGCCGAAAAAGTCCCGAAATGACCCTGATGGGACCCGGAAAGGATCCCGAAAACTAACCAGAAATGATGCCGGAAAGGTCCTCAAATGATCTCCCAATAGTTCCGAAAAGACCCTGACGGGATCCCGAACGGATCCCGACAACTATCCAGAAATGATACCGAAAGGGCCCGCAAATGATCCCGTATTAGTCGAGAAAAAGTCCCGAAATGACCCCGACGGGATGCCGGACGAATCCCAAAAACCATCCAGAAATGATTTTGGAAGGGACCCCAATGATCCCGAAAAAGTCCAGCAATTATTCCGACGGGAATCTGAACGGATACCGAAAACCATCCAGAAGTGATGCCGGAACGGTCCTCAAATGCTCACCTAATAGTCCCAAAATGACCCTGAGGGCATCCCGGACAAATCCCGAAATCCATCCAGAAATGATCTTGGGAAGGTCCCAAAATGATCCCGAAATAGTCTCGGAAAAGTCCAGAAATTACCCTGACGGGTTCCCGGACGAATCCTGAAAGCCATCCTTAAATGATCCCGAAAAAGCCCCGAAATGACCCTGACGGGATCCCGAAAGGATTCCAAAAACTATCCAGAAATGATGCCGGAAAGGTCCTCAAATGATCCCCTAATAGTTCCGAAATGACCGTGACGGGATCCCGAACGGATCCCGACAACTATCCAGAAATTATGCCGAAAGGGTCCGCAAATGATCCCGTATTAGTCGAGAAAAAGTACCGAAATGACCCCGACGGGATCCCGGACGAATCCCAAAAACCATCCAGAAATGATGCCGGTAGGTATCCCAAATGATCCCGAAATAATGCCGAAATGACCTCGTCGGCATCCCGGACGGATACCGAAAATTATCCAGAAATGATGCCGGAAAGGTCCACAAATGATCCCCTAATAGTCCCGAAATTACCCTGATGGGATCCCGGACGGATCCCGAAAACCATCCAGAAATGATGCCGGAAGAGCCCCCAAATGATCCCGGAAAATCCCCAAATGACCCCGACGATATCCCGGACGGATCCCGAAAACCATCCAGAAATGATGCCGGAAGAGCCCCCAAATGATCCCGAAAAAGTCCCCAAATGACCCCGACGAGATCCCGCACGGATCCCGAAAACCATCCAGAAATGATGCTGGAAGAGCCCCAAATGATCCCGAAAAAGTCCCCAAATGACCCCGACATACTCCAGAAAAGGTTCCGAAATGGCTCCGAGGGAATCAACGACGGATCGCGAAAACCATACAGAAATGATTCCGGAAGGATCCCAAAATGATCCCGAAATAGTCCGAAAATGACCCATATGGGATCCCGCACAGATCCAGAAATGATCTCGGAAGGGTCCAAAAACTATCCCGGAAAAGTAACAAAAAATCCCGAAATGGCTCCTACGGCATCCCGGACGGATCCAGAAATGATCTCGGAAGGGTCCCCAAATGATCCCAAAATGGTCCCGAAATGACCCTGATGGATCCGGCAAACCATCAAGAAATTATGCCGGAAGGGTCCCCAAATGAAACCCGAAATAAAACAGAAAAAGTCACGAAACGACCCCTAGAGGATCCCCAAATGATCCCGTATTAGCCCCAAAAAGTCCCAAAATGACCCTGACGGGATCCCGAAAGGATTCCGAAAACAATACAGAAATGATGCCGGAAAGGTCCTCAAATGATCCCCTAATAGTCCCGAAATGACCGTGACGGGATCCCGACAACTATCCAGAAATGATGCCGAAAGGGTCCGCAAATGATCCCGTATTAGTCGAAAAAAAGTCCCGAAAGGACCACGACGGGATCCCGGACGAATCCCAAAAACCATCCAGAAATGATGCCGGTAGGTATCCCAAATGATCCCGAAATAGTCCCGAAATGACCTCGTCGGCATCCCGGACGGATCCCGAAAATTATCCAGAAATGAAGCCGGAAAGGTTCCCAAATGATCCCCTAATAGTCCCGAAACTACCCTAATGGGATCCCGGACGGATCCCGAAAACCATCCAGAAATGATGCCGAAAGGGTTCCCAAATGATCACGTATTAGTCCCGAAAAAGTTCCGAAATGACCCCGACGGGATCCCGGACGGATCCCGAAAACCATCCAGAAATGATGCCGAAAGGGTTCCCAAATGATCCCGTATTAGTCGCGAAAAAGTACCGAAATGACCCCGACGGGATCCCGGACGGATCCCGAAAACCATCCAGAAATGATGCCGGATGAGCCCCAAAATGATCCCGAAAAAGTCCCCAAATGACCCCGACGAGATCCCGGACGGATCCCGAAAACCATCAAGAAATGATGCCGGAAGAGCCCCCAAATGATCCCGAAAAAGTCCCCAAATGACCCCGACGATATCCCGGACGGATCCCGAAAACCATCCAGAAATGATGCCGGAAGAGCCCCCAAATGATCCCGAAAAAGTCCCCATATGACCCCGACGAGATCCCGCACGGATCCCGAAAACCATCCAGAAATGATGCCGGAAGGGTCCCCAAATGATCGCGAAATAGTCCCGAAATGATTCCGGAATAGTCCCGAAAATGTTCCAAAATAACCCCGACGGGATCCCGGACGGATCCCGTAAACTATACAGAAATGATCCCGGAAAGGTCCCAAAATGATCCCGAAATAGTCCCGAAAAAGTCCCGAAATTACCCCGGCGTAATCCCGGACCGATCCCGAAAACCATCCAGAAATGATCCCGGAAGGGTCTCGATATGACCCTTACGGGATTACAAATAATGTGAAGCTAATTATAAAACCATGTTAATAAGGCAGCAGGCGCATTGGAGCGAATAAAAAGTTAGATAGAAACATACAGGTAAAGCTAATAAAAGCGTGCTAATAAAAACAATTGATGGAGGGCGGATGGCGGGAGTAGAGGAGAGGACCACTGATCGTTCCTCCAAAATTGTCTAGATCTCGTTCTGTATGTACCAGATACCAAAACCTATTGATTTAGGAGAAAATTTAGATTGAGTTATAACAATTTATGGATTTTACACCAGAGGGGGAGATAAAGGGGGTGGGCGGAGGGTGTCACTGCTTACTTTGTAAGCCCTCGACTTATTTGACCCCTTGAGTCTGTGATATTGGTGAAGGCCAGTATACGTAAAGTTATAATGTGTAAAAATTATGAAAAATAATTTCTCGAAGGGTCGTGGGACCCCCACCCCTCTTTCCATATTCGAAAAAAATTTCGCTAGTAGACTACTGTCTGTGTCCCAAATTTCATCAAAATCCGTGTAGCCATTCTGGCGTGATTCAGTCGCAAAGACGAAAAAATATAATAATTACATTACAACTGTTCCTAGGGGGCGGGGACCACGCCCCTTTTGAAAAATATATAGCTAGTAGATCCTTCTAGACTATTGGCTATATGTGTGCAAAATTTCATCCAAATCGATCCAGCCGTTCTTGCGTTATTGAGTCACAAAGACAAACGTCTGGACAAACATCCAAACATCCAAACATCCAAACATCCAAACATCCAAACATCCAAACATCCAAACATCTAAACATCCAAACATCCAAACATCCAAACATCTTAACATCCAAACTTTCCCATTTATAATATATATTAGATAGTAGCCTTTACCCGCGGCCCCGTCCGCAAGGAAAATTTTAAATATATGGGCTATTCGCGTTAGCCTGGTTATTATCTGTTTAAAATTTTGTTTTCTGTCTAATGCATTTTATTTTTGTAATTGAGTAAAAAAACGGACTAAATGAGCTGATAACCTGATAGGATCCCAAATGATCCCGAAATTATCCAGAAAAAGCTACGAAATGACGCAAACGCTATCGCGGACGGATCCCGAAAACCATCCAGAAATGCCCCGAAAGGGTCTCCAAAAGTTCCCCGAATAGTCCCAAAAAAACCCGAAATGAGAGCGACACGATTCTAGACGTATCCAGAGAACCACACAGAAATGATCCCTGAAGGTGTTCCAAAATGATCCCGAAAAGGTTCCGAAATGACTCTGACGGGCTCCCGGGCGGATCTCAAAAACCATCCAGAAAATATCCAGGAAGGGTCCCTAAATTATCCCGACTAACTCCAGAAAAAGTTCCGAAATGGCTCCGAGGGGATCCACGATGGATCGCGAAAACCATACAGAAATGATTCCGGAAGGATTCCAAAATGATCCCGAAATAGTCCGGAATTGACCCAGATGGGATGCCGCACAGATCCAGAAATGATCCCGGAAGGGTGCAAAAACTATCCCGGAAAAGTAACAAAAAATCCCGAAATGGCTCCTACGGCATCCCGGACGGATCCAGAAATGATCTCGGAAGGGTCCCCAAATGATCCCAAAAGTGTCCCGAAATGACCCTGATGGATCCGGCAAACAATCAAGAAATTATGCCGAAAGGGTCCCAAAATGATCCCGAAATAATACAGAAAAAGTCACGAAACGACCCCTAGAGGATCCCCAAATGATCCCGTATTAGCTCCGAAAAGGTCCCGAAATAACCCCGACGGGATCCCGGACAAATCCCGAAAACCATCCAGAAATGATGCCGGAAGGAATCCCAAATGATTCCGTAAAAGTCCCGCATTGATTTCGACGGGATCCCGAACGGATACCGAAAATCATCCAGAAGTGATGCCGGAAAGGTCCTCAAATGATCACCTAATAGTCCCGAAATGACCCTTGAGGGGTTATGGACGGATCCCATAAACCATCCAGAAATGATCCCGATATAGTCCCGAAGAAGTCCCGAAATGACCCTGACGGGATCTCGAACGCACCCCTGTATGACCCTGACGGGATCCCGGACAGATCCCGAAATCCATCCAGAAATGATCTTGGGAGGGACCCCAAATGATCCCGAAAAAGTCCCGCAATGATTCCGAGGGGATCCTGATCGGATACCGAAAACCATCCAGAAGTGATGCCGGAAGGGTCCTCAAATGATCACCTAATAGCAAAATGACCCTGACGGCATCCCGGACTGATCCCAAAATCCATCCAGAAATGATCTTGGGAAGATCCCAAAATTATCCCGAAATAGTCTCGGAAAAGTTCAGAAATTACCCTGACGGGTTCCCGGACGAATCCTGAAAGCCATCTCTAAATGATCCCGAAAAAGTCCCGAAATGACCCTGACTGGACCCCGAAAGGATCCCGAAAACTATCCAGAAATGATGCCGGAAATGTCCTCAAATGATCACCTAATAGTTCCGAAAAGATCCTGACGGGATCCCGAACGGATCCCGACAACTATCTAGAAATGATGCCGAAAGGGCCCGCAAATGATCCCGAATCAGTCAAGAAAAAGTCCCGAAATGAACCCGACGGGATGCCGGACGAATCCCAAAAACCATCCAGAAATGATGCCGGAAGGGACACCAAATGATCCCGAAAAAGTCCCGCAATAATTCCGACGGGATCCTGAGCGGATACCGAAAACCATCCAGAAGTGATGCCGAAAAGGTCCTCAAATGATCACCTAATAGTCCCAAAATGACCCTGACGGCATCCCGGACAGATCCCGAAATCCATCCAGAAACGATCTTGGGAGGGTCCCAAAATAATCCCGAAATAGTCTGGGAAAAGTCCAAAAATTACCCTGACGGAACCCGGACGAATCCTGAAAACCAATCTTAAATGATGCCGAAAAAGTCCCGAAATGACCCTGATGGGACCCGGAAAGGATCCCCGGGAATCTGAACGGATACCGAAAACCATCCAGAAGTGATGCCGGAACAGTCCTCAAATGCTCACCTAATAGTCCCAAAATGACCCTGAGGGCATCCCGGACAAATCCCGAAATCCATCCAGAAATGATCTTGGGAAGGTCCCAAAATGATCCCGAAATAGTCTCGAAAAAGTCCAGAAATTACCCTGACGGGTTCCTGGACGAATCCTGAAAGCCATCCTTAAATGATCCCGAAAAAGCCCCGAAATGACCCTGACGGGATCCCGAAAGGATTCCAAAAACTATACAGAAATGATGCCGGAAAGGTCCTCAAATGATCCCCTAATAGTTCCGAAATGACTATGACGGGATCCCGAACGGATCCCGACAACTATCCAGAAATTATGCCGAAAGGGTCCGCAAATGATCCCGTATTAGTCGAGAAAAAGTCCCGAAATGACCCCGACGGGATCCCGGATGAATCCCAAAAACCATCCAGAAATGATGCCGGTAGGTATCCCAAATGATCCCGAAATAATCCCGAAATGACCTCGTCGGCATCCCGGACGGATACCGAAAATTATCCAGAAATGATGCCGGAAAGGTCCACAAATGATCCCCTAATAGTCCCGAAATTACCCTGATGGGATCCCGGACGGATCCCGAAAACCATCCAGAAATGATGCCGGAAGAGCCCCCAAATGATCCCGAAAAAGTCCCCAAATGACCCTGACGATATCCCGGACGGATCCCGAAAACCATCCAGAAATGATGCCGGAAGAGCCCCAAATGATCCCGAAAAAGTCCCCAAATGACCCCGACGAGATCCCGCACGGATCCCGAAAACCATCCAGAAATGATGCCGGAAGAGCCCCAAATGATCCCGAAAAAGTCCCCAAATGACCCCGACATACTCCAGAAAAGGTTCCGAAATGGCTCCGAGGGAATCAACGACGGATCCCGAAAACCATCCAGAAATGATGCCGGAAGAGCCCCCAAATGATCCCGAAAAAGTCCCCAAATGACCCCGACGAGATCCCGCACGGATCCCGAAAACCATCCAGAAATGATGCTGGAAGAGCCCCAAATGATCCCGAAAAAGTCCCCAAATGACCCCGACATACTCCAGAAAAGGTTCCGAAATGGCTCCGAGGGAATCAACGACGGATCGCGAAAACCATACAGAAATGATTCCGGAAGGATCCCAAAATGATCCCGAAATAGTCCGAAAATGACCCATATGGGATCCCGCACAGATCCAGAAATGATCCCGGAAGGGTCCAAAAACTATCCCGGAAAAGTAACAAAAAATCCCGAAATGGCTCCTACGGCATCCCGGACGGATCCAGAAATGATCTCGGAAGGGTCCCCAAATGATCCCAAAATGGTCCCGAAATGACCCTGATGGATCCGGCAAACCATCAAGAAATTATGCCGGAAGGGTCCCCAAATGAAACCCGAAATAAAACAGAAAAAGTCACGAAACGACCCCTAGAGGATCCCCAAATGATCCCGTATTAGCCCCAAAAAAGTCCCAAAATGACCCTGACGGGATCCCGAAAGGATTCCGAAAACAATACAGAAATGATGCCGGAAAGGTCCTCAAATGATCCCCTAATAGTCCCGAAATGACCGTGACGGGATCCCGACAACTATCCAGAAATGATGCCGAAAGGGTCCGCAAATGATCCCGTATTAGTCGAAAAAAAGTCCCGAAAGGACCACGACGGGATCCCGGACGAATCCCAAAAACCATCCAGAAATGATGCCGGTAGGTATCCCAAATGATCCCGAAATAGTCCCGAAATGACCTCGTCGGCATCCCGGACGGATCCCGAAAATTATCCAGAAATGAAGCCGGAAAGGTTCCCAAATGATCCCCTAATAGTCCCGAAACTACCCTAATGGGATCCCGGACGGATCCCGAAAACCATCCAGAAATGATGCCGAAAGGGTTCCCAAATGATCCCGTATTAGTCCCGAAAAAGTTCCGAAATGACCCCGACGGGATCCCGGACGGATCCCGAAAACCATCCAGAAATGATGCCGAAAGGGTTCCCAAATGATCCCGTATTAGTCGCGTAAAAGTACCGAAATGACCCCGACGGGATCCCGGACGGATCCCGAAAACCATCCAGAAATGATGCCGGATGAGCCCCAAAATGATCCCGAAAAAGTCCCCAAATGACCCCGACGAGATCCCGGACGGATCCCGAAAACCATCAAGAAATGATGCCGGAAGAGCCCCCAAATGATCCCGAAAAAGTCCCCAAATGACCCCGACGATATCCCGGACGGATCCCGAAAACCATCCAGAAATGATGCCGGAAGAGCCCCCAAATGATCCCGAAAAAGTCCCCATATGACCCCGACGAGATCCCGCACGGATCCCGAAAACCATCCAGAAATGATGCCGGAAGGGTCCCCAAATGATCGCGAAATAGTCCCGAAATGATTCCGGAATAGTCCCGAAAATGTTCCAAAATAACCCCGACGGGATCCCGGACGGATCCCGTAAACTATACAGAAATGATCCCGGAAAGGTCCCAAAATGATCCCGAAATAGTCCCGAAAAAGTCCCGAAATTACCCCGGCGTAATCCCGGACCGATCCCGAAAACCATCCAGAAATGATCCCGGAAGGGTCTCGATATGACCCTTACGGGATTACAAATAATGTGAAGCTAATTATAAAACCATGTTAATAAGGCAGCAGGCGCATTGGAGCGAATAAAAAGTTAGATAGAAACATCCAGGTAAAGCTAATAAAAGCGTGCTAATAAAAACAATTGATGGAGGGCGGATGGCGGGAGTAGAGGAGAGGACCACTGATCGTTCCTCCAAAATTGTCTAGATCTCGTTCTGTATGTACCAGATACCAAAACCTATTGATTTAGGAGAAAATTTAGATTGAGTTATAACAATTTATGGATTTTACACCAGAGGGGGAGATAAAGGGGGTGGGCGGAGGGTGTCACTGCTTACTTTGTAAGCCCTCGACTTATTTGACCCCTTGAGTCTGTGATATTGGTGAAGGCCAGTATACGTAAAGTTATAATGTGTAAAAATTATGAAAAATAATTTCTCGAAGGGTCGTGGGACCCCCACCCCTCTTTCCATATTCGAAAAAAATTTCGCTAGTAGACTACTGTCTGTGTCCCAAATTTCATCAAAATCCGTGTAGCCATTCTGGCGTGATTCAGTCGCAAAGACGAAAAAATATAATAATTACATTACAACTGTTCCTAGGGGGCGGGGACCACGCCCCTTTTGAAAAATATATAGCTAGTAGATCCTTCTAGACTATTGGCTATATGTGTGCAAAATTTCATCCAAATCGATCCAGCCGTTCTTGCGTTATTGAGTCACAAAGACAAACGTCTGGACAAACATCCAAACATCCAAACATCCAAACATCCAAACATCCAAACATCCAAACATCCAAACATCTAAACATCCAAACATCCAAACATCCAAACATCTTAACATCCAAACTTTCCCATTTATAATATATATTAGACTAGCCTTTACCCGCGGCCCCGTCCGCAAGGAGAAAATGAAATATGTGGGCTATTCACGTTAGCCTGCTTATAAAGTTATCTGTTTAAAATTTTTTTTCTGTATAATGCATTTTATTTTTGTAATTGAGTAAAAAAAAGAACTTTATGAGCTGATAACCTGATAGGATCCCAAAATGATAACCAAATTATCCAGAAAAAGCCACGAAATGACCCCGACGCTATCGCGGACGGATCCCGAAAACCATCCAGAAACGCCCCGGAAGTGTTTCCGAAAGTTCCCGAAGTAGTCCCAAAAAAACCCGAAATGACAACGACACGATTCTAGACTTATCCAGATAACCACACAGAAATGATGCCTGAAGGGTACCAAATTGATCCCGAAATAGTCCCGAAAAAGTTCCGAAATTACCCTGACGGGCTCCCGGACGGATCTCAGAAACCATCCAGAAAATATCCAGGAAGGGTCCCTAAATTATCCCGACTAACTCCAGAAAAAGTTCCGAAATGGCTCCGAGGGGATCCACGATGGATCGCGAAAACCATACAGAAATGATCCCGAAATAGTCCGGAATTGACCCAGATGGGATCCCGCACAGATCCAGAAATGATCCCGGAAGGGTGCAAAAACTATCCCGGAAAAGTAACAAAAAATCCCGAAATGACTCCTACGGCATCCCGGACGGATCCAGAAATGATCTCGGAAGGGTCCCCAAATGATCCCAAAATGGTCCCGAAATTACCCTGATGGATCCGGCAAACCATCAAGAAATTATGCCGAAAGGGTCCCAAAATGATCCCGAAATAATACAGAAAAAGTCACGAAACGACCCCTAGAGGATCCCCAAATGATCCCGTATTAGCCCCGAAAAGGTCCCGAAATAACCCCGACGGGATCCCGGACAAATCCCGAAAACCATCCAGAAATGATGCCGGAAGGAATCCCAAATGATTCCGTAAAAGTCCCGCATTGATTCCGACGGGATCCCGAACGGATACCGAAAATCATCCAGAAGTGACGCCGGAAAGGTCCTCAAATGGTCACCTAATAGTCCCGAAATGACCCTTAAGGGGTCATGGACGGATCCCATAAACCATCCAGAAATGATCCCGATATATTCCCGAAGAAGTCCCGAAATGACCCTGACGGGATCTCGAACGCACCCCTAAATGACCCTGACGGGATCCCGGACAGATCCCGAAATCCATCCAGAAATGATCTTGGGAGGGACCCCAAATGATCCCGAAAAAGTCCCGCAATGATTCCGAGGGGATCCTGATCGGATACCGATAACCATCCAGAAGTGATGCCGGAAAGGTCCTCAAATGATCACCTAATACCAAAATGACCCTGACGGCATCCCGGACTGATCCCAAAATCCATCCAGAAATGATCTTGGGAAGGTCCCAAAATTATTCCGAAATAGTCTCGGAAAAGTTCAGAAATTACCCTGACGGGTTCCCGGACGAATCCTGAAAGCCATCTTTAAATGATCCCGAAAAAGTCCCGAAATGACCCTGACTGGACCCCGAAAGGATCCCGAAAACTATCCAGAAATGATGCCGGAAATGTCCTCAAATGATCACCTAATAGTTCCGAAAAGACCCTGACGGGATCCCGAACGGATCCCGACACCTATCTAGAAATGATGCCGAAAGGGCCCGCAAATGATCCCGTATTAGTCGAGAAAAAGTCCCGAAATGAACCCGACGGGATGCCGGACGAATCCCAAAAACCAGCCAGAAACGATGCCGGAAGGGACACCAAATGATCCCGAAAAAGTCCCGCAATAATTGCGACGGGATCCTGAGCGGATACCGAAAACCATCCAGCAGTGATGCCGAAAAGGTCCTCAAATGATCACCTAATAGTCCCAAAATGACCCTGACGGGATCCCGAACGGATCCCGACAACTATCCAGAAATGATACCGAAAGGGCCCGCAAATGATCCCGTATTAGTCGAGAAAAAGTCCCGAAATGACCCCGACGGGATGCCGGACGAATCCCGAAAA
Source organism: Eurosta solidaginis (assembly GCF_040869045.1). Lineage (NCBI taxonomy): Eukaryota > Metazoa > Arthropoda > Insecta > Diptera > Tephritidae > Eurosta > Eurosta solidaginis. The sequence goes on along the minus strand of NC_090321.1, from coordinate 160,332,951 downwards.
CCATCCAGAAATGATTTTGGAAGGGACCCCAATGATCCCGAAAAAGTCCCGCAATTATTCCGACGGGAATCTGAACGGATACCGAAAACCATCCAGAAGTGATGCCGGAACGGTCCTCAAATGCTCACCTAATAGTCCCAAAATGACCCTGAGGGCATCCCGGACAAATCCCGAAATCCATCCAGAAATGATCTTGGGAAGGTCCCAAAATGATCCCGAAATAGTCTCGGAAAAGTCCAGAAATTACCCTGACGGGTTCCCGGACGAATCCTGAAAGCCATCATTAAATGATCCCGAAAAAGCCCCGAAATGACCCTGACGGGATCCCGAAAGGATTCCAAAAACTATCCAGAAATGATGCCGGAAAGGTCCCCAAATGATCCCCTAATAGTTCCGAAATGACCGTGACGGGATCCCGAACGGATCCCGACAACTATCCAGAAATTATGCCGAAAGGGTCCGCAAATGATCCCGTATTAGTCGAGAAATAGTCCCGAAATGACCCCGACGGGATCCCGGACGAATCCCAAAAACCATCCAGAAATGATGCCGGTAGGTATCCCAAATGATCCCGAAATAATCCCGAAATGAGCACGTCGGCATCCCGGACGGATACCGAAAATTATCCAGATATGATGCAGGAAAGGTCCACAAATGATCCCCTAATAGTCCCGAAATTACCCTGATGGGATCCCGGACGGATCCCGAAAACCATCCAGAAATGATGCTGGAAGAGCCCCAAATGATCCCGAAAAAGTCCCCAAATGACCCCGACGATATCCCGGACGGATCCCGAAAACCATCCAGAAATGATGCCGGAAGAGCCCCCAAATGATCCCGAAAAAGTCCCCAAATGACCCCGAAGAGATCCCGCACGGATCCCGAAAACCATCCAGAAATGATGCCGGAAGAGCCCCAAATGATCCCGAAAAAGTCCCCAAATGACCCCGACATACTCCAGAAAAGGTTCCGAAATGGCTCCGAGGGAATCAACGACGGATCGCGAAAACCATACAGAAATGATTCCGGAAGGATCCCAAAATGATCCCGAAATAGTCCGGAAATGACCCAGATGGGATCCCGCACAGATCCAGAAATGATCCCGGAAGGGTCCAAAAACTATCCCGGAAAAGTAACAAAAAATCCCGAAATGGCTCCTACGGCATCCCGGACGGATCCAGAAATGATCTCGGAAGGGTCCCCAAATGATCCCAAAATGGTCCCGAAATGACCCTGATGGATCCGGCAAACCATCAAGAAATTATGCCGGAAGGGTCCCCAAATGATCCCGAAATAAAACAGAAAAAGTCACGAAACCACCCCTAGAGGATCCCCAAATGATCCCGTATTAGCACCAAAAAAGTCCCAAAATGACCCTGACGGGATCCCGAAAGGATTCCGAAAACAATACAGAAATGATGCCGGAAAGGTCCTCAAATGATCCCCTAATAGTCCCAAAATGACCGTGACGGGATCCCGACAACTATCCAGAAATGATGCCGAAAGGGTCCGCAAATGATCCCGTATTAGTCGAAAAAAAGTCCCGAAAGGACCACGACGGGATCCCGGACGAATCCCAAAAACCATCCAGAAATGATGCCGGTAGGTATCCCAAGTGATCCCGAAATAGTCCCGAAATGACCTCGTCGGCATCCCGGACGGATCCCGAAAATTATCCAGAAATGATGCCGGAAAGGTTCCCACATGATCCCCTAATAGTCCCGAAATTACCCTAATGGGATCCCGGACGGATCCCGAAAACCATCCAGAAATGATGCCGAAAGGGTTCCCAAATGATCCCGTATTAGTCGCGATAAAGTCCCGAAATGACCCCGACGGGATCCCGGACGGATTCCAAAAACCATCCAGAAATGATGCCGAAAGGGTTCCCAAATGATCCCGTATTAGTCGCGAAAAAGTCCCGAAATGACCCCGACGGGATCCCGGACGGATCCCGAAAACCATTCAGAAATGATGCCGGATGAGCCCCAAAATGATCCCGAAAAAGTCCCGAAATGACCCCGACGAGATCCCGGACGGATCCCGAAAACCATCCAGAAATGATGCCGGAAGAGCCCCCAAATGATCCCGAAAAAGTCCCCAAATGACCCCGACGATATCCCGGACGGATCCCGAAAACCATCCAGAAATGATGCCGGAAGAGCCCTCAAATGATCCCGAAAAAGTCCCCATATGACCCCGACGAGATCCCGCACGGATCCCGAAAACCATCCAGAAATGATGCCGGAAGGGTCCCCAAATGATCGCGAAATAGTCCCGAAATGATTCCGGAATAGTCCCGAAAATGTTCCAAAATAACCCCGACGGGATCCCGGACGGATCCCGTAAACTATACAGAAATGATCCCGGAAGGGTCCCAAAATGATCCCGAAATAGTCCCGAAAAAGTCCCGAAATTACCCCGGCGTAATCCCGGACCGATCCCGAAAACCATCCAGAAATGATCCCGGAAGGGTCCAAAAACTATCCCGGAAAAGTAACAAAAAATCCCGAAATGGCTCCTACGGCATCCCGGACGGATCCAGAAATGATCTCGGAAGGGTCCCCAAATGATCCCAAAATGGTCCCGAAATGACCCTGATGGATCCGGCAAACCATCAAGAAATTATGCCGGAAGGGTCCCCAAATGATCCCGAAATAAAACAGAAAAAGTCACGAAACCACCCCTAGAGGATCCCCAAATGATCCCGTATTAGCCCCAAAAAAGTCCCAAAATGACCTTGACGGGATCCCGAAAGGATTCCGAAAACAATACAGAAATGATGCCGGAAAGGTCCTCAAATGATCCCCTAATAGTCCCAAAATGACCGTGACGGGATCCCGACAACTATCCAGAAATGATGCCGAAAGGGTCCGCAAATGATCCCGTATTAGTCGAAAAAAAGTCCCGAAAGGACCACGACGGGATCCCGGACGAATCCCAAAAACCATCCAGAAATGATGCCGGTAGGTATCCCAAATGATCCCGAAATAGTCCCGAAATGACCTCGTCGGCATCCCGGACGGATCCCGAAAATTATCCAGAAATGATGCCGGAAAGGTTCCCACATGATCCCCTAATAGTCCCGAAATTACCCTAATGGGATCCCGGACGGATCCCGAAAACCATCCAGAAATGATGCCGAAAGGGTTCCCAAATGATCCCGTATTAGTCGCGATAAAGTCCCGAAATGACCCCGACGGGATCCCGGACGGATTCCGAAAACCATCCAGAAATGATGCCGAAAGGGTTCCCAAATGATCCCGTATTAGTCGCGAAAAAGTCCCGAAATGACCCCGACGGGATCCCGGACGGATCCCGAAAACCATTCAGAAATGATGCCGGATGAGCCCCAAAATGATCCCGAAAAAGTCCCGAAATGACCCCGACGAGATCCCGGACGGATCCCGAAAACCATCCAGAAATGATGCCGGAAGAGCCCCCAAATGATCCCGAAAAAGTCCCCAAATGACCCCGACGATATCCCGGACGGATCCCGAAAACCATCCAGAAATGATGCCGGAAGAGCCCTCAAATGATCCCGAAAAAGTCCCCATATGACCCCGACGAGATCCCGCACGGATCCCGAAAACCATCCAGAAATGATGCCGGAAGGGTCCCCAAATGATCGCGAAATAGTCCCGAAATGATTCCGGAATAGTCCCGAAAATGTTCCAAAATAACCCCGACGGGATCCCGGACGGATCCCGTAAACTATACAGAAATGATCCCGGAAGGGTCCCAAAATGATCCCGAAATAGTCCCGAAAAAGTCCCGAAATTACCCCGGCGTAATCCCGGACCGATCCCGAAAACCATCCAGAAATGATCCCGGAAGGGTCTCGATATGACCCTTACGGGATTACAAATAAGGTGAAGCTAATTATAAAACCATGTTAATAAGGCAGCAGGCGCATTGGAGCGAATAAAAAGTTAGATAGAAACATACAGGTAAAGCTAATAAAAGCGTGCTAATAAAAACAATTGATGGAGGGCGGATCGCGGGAGTAGAGGAGAGGACCACTGATCGTTCCTCCAAAATTGTCTAGATCTCGTTCTGTATGTACCAGATACCAAAAACTATTGATTTAGGAGAAAATTTAGATTGAGTTATAACAATTTATGGATTTTACACCAGAGGGGGAGATAAAGGGGGGCGGGCGGAGGGTGTCACTGCTTACTTTGTAAGCCCTCGACTTATTTGACCCCTTGAGTCTGTGATATTGGTGAAGGCCAGTATACGTAAAGTTAAAATGTGTAAAAATTATGAAAAATAATTTCTCGAAGGGTCGTGGGACCCCCACCCCTCTTTCCATGTTCGAAAAAAAATTTCGCTAGTAGACTACTGTCTGTGTCCCAAATTTCATCAAAATCCGTGTAGCCATTCTGGCGTGATTCAGTCGCAAAGACGAAAAAATATAATAATTAAATTATAACTGTTCCTAGGGGGCGGAGACCACGCCCCTTTTGAAAAATATATAGCTAGTAGATCCTTCTAGACTATTGGCTATATGTATGCAAAATTTCATCCAAATCGGTCCAGCCGTTCTTGCGTTATTGAGTCACAAAGACAAACGTCTGGACAAACATCCAAACATCCAAACATCCAAACATCCAAACATCCAAACATCTAAACATCCAAACATCCAAACATCTTAACATCCAAACTTTCCCATTTATAATATATATTAGATTAGAATTAGATTAGATTAGATATAACAAATCTTTTTTGATGCTGTTGGAGTATACATTTAACATTTTTTTTTACTTGTTTCAAGTTTTTTTTTGTTTTAAGGTGTTTGGCACACATGAAGGTAAGCACCTAAATCTCTAAAATTGCCTTGATAAAAAAAGGAAATAAACCGCTAAATGTCTTTATTGAATAAATGTTCATATTGAGATACAAACAAACATACGCTTGTAGGTAGATTACTTAACACAATTATTATGAATTATTTGCAATTGAACAAAAATTAAAGAATTTCATGTTTGAAGGTTCCGCTTTTAATCAGCGACATATATTCGAGGTCGCAAATTTTTATAGCGCATACGTTTTTTTATGTGCGTATATATATACATATGGATGTATGTATATTATGTACTTGTATGTTAAATGTTTTAATGTTTGAATCATAACAACTATTCAAGTTCAAATATAAAAGTATCACAAGTAAAAGTAAATATTTGCAAGCATTCAATACATATTCGCCCATACGCACTTAATCATCTACGTCTGCATACATACATAAATGTATTTATATACATACGTTCATACTTTGTAGCTGATAGCTAATAAATGTATATAAACTATGTATGTACGTATTTTTGCATAGTAACCTACTTTTAGAACACGATGGCCTCATTCTATCCATGTGAGGTCTTCGCGGACCGGCCTACCTAACTTATCTTAAGGGATGTCAAACATATTTACATTTACATATCATTTGGTCCATTCTAATTCGTCCATTTAAAACTTTTTCCATGATGCATGATTCATAAATATTTCCATCTATGCAAATGTTTTCATGAATCGATATCCTTTCTAACCTGTGTTCCTAATATGCTCCAGAAAATTTTTCTGTATGATTTGATTATAGCGCCATCACGTTTAATTGTCTTAACTTCTTTTGTTATACCTGGCGCCAATGAGTAAGGCCACGCAAATCTCCAGAGTTTTGCAGGTTGTACAACTTTCTGAAATTAAAAAGATCGCGCGATTAGAGTTCGCCAATTTGAAACCGCATTTAGAATCGAAACGCATGGAAAGGTCCTTTCCAACTCTTAATTAGCTGATGAAGTTGCTCAATACTTACATATGTAACTTTCGCGGGGAAACCAAACTCCGATCAGATAGCCGGGATACATTTGCTATCTTACGCCACTTTAAATTTTACGAACACATTTCGTAACCGTGTATTTATAACTCGCTAACCTAAATGGCGTAATCGTTGAAACTGCTTTGACCGTACATCAAATCGAGCTATCTTATTTGGGTTAACTAGCGCCAGTTGGTACCCCAAGGGATCATAGATCATTTTCCATATGCGGAGTGGGATCCATAAAGTGTTTCAGAAATGGAAACAATTATATGTGTAAGAAATATAGAACTAAGTTTTTCCATATTTTTCCTGATAAGCTTATTGAATGGGTGTTACGACAAGTTATTCCGATTTCACTGTTTGGCATATAGTTTTCAGCATAAAAATTTCGACATATAAGTACATATTTATTTCTGTGCGAAATAAACAACTTGAACAATAACTGTTATTTTCTGAGCAAAATAAAAAACTCGAAAAATAACTTTTATTTTCTGAGCGAACAGTAAAAAATATCAGCTAAAGCGAATTTTATAATAAAAGTTGTTACTGTTATATTACAAGAGCACTGACTGTTATTTGAGACGACATCTCAGTCAGTACTGGCAACCTAACGATCAGCGCTCCGAACAAACTTTGTATCACAAACTTACATGCCAACCTAATAAAACCGCACTGCGTTTTTTTAGCGCACGCAAACAACCGGCGTTTTTTCCCCTAAAGGCCCCGGTACAATGACATTTTTCATATAAATGCGTTTAACACAAGCTTATGCATTCCAATAACATCGCTGCAATCAACCAAGATGTTGCGTTTGTAAATATGAAGGAATTTCAGACTTGGCAATTGTAGTTTATTATGCCTTGCCCATTCACATACACAATTTCGCGAAGCACTGTTGTAAACATTCTCCCTGTACAACAAAAACACTTGCTAACATATTTTGTGTCGTATTCGATTGTTATATTGCAGTTTTCAATTGCGAAAAATTTCAGAAATTTTACCAACCAGTGGGAAAAATAATTTCACTTGCAAAGTGTGCCAACACCCTTAGCCAAAACATATGACAAATTCTTCTTGTTATGATTTACTTGGAACAAAATTGGGGAGTTGGCTATTTTTCAATATCAGATGGCACCAGTGTCGCTCATTCTACCATTCTCCATAAAAATACATGCAATCTTCTCATAATGCATACGCATGGGTTAAACTCATCTATATGAAAAACGGCTTATGTGTCGGAGCTGTAACCCAAATAAGCATGCGTTGCGACAAAGTAAAGCATGTGTGCAAACGTCAAATCTAAATGTCACGCAGAACAAAAATTGGAAATCGAGTTAGGTTTTCACGCAGCAAATTCAGTTTGGGTTGCTCTCCCCTGCAAAAATCGCGAGTACTCCATGCATGCATGTATGGAGAACTCGCTATGGACCACCCGAGTGCTCGAAAGTTAACCACAATTGATACAAAAATATGGTCCAATTAACATTGCGATGTCCTAGGACTGGACCATATACTCCAGCTCCGCATTACATCAGAGTAATCCATGGAGTACCCACAGTTCAATAAACATCGTGTAGTGATCACAATCGTTAAAAACGAGCAATGATCGGCTTACAATATGTTCGTGTAGAAACATGAGTTGGTCCATTGCTGCATTACAGTGGAGTATAATGGTAAGTACTCCAGTGGACCACATGATCCAACGATTTTGCAGGGTCATACAAGTTGTATGTGCATGAGAAATTTTTTACAGAAAATGACTTGCGTGCGTTTATATTAGGTTAGCATGTTGAAGAGACTGGCGCAAATGTGATGTTAACAACTGTGTATGTGTGAGTTTTTGTCTCGCTCGTACATAGCAAAATCGCCAAATTTTAAGCATAGAGACGTACTGCATACTCCCACTCTACTTCTTGGATCAGGGCTGATACTTAAGCTGGAGTCATTGGTGGCGTATGTCGTATCGCTGTATCCGTATCCCTAACGTAATCAGCTGTTTATCGTTACGACGGTAAACCAAAACCCAATTGGTTGGCTACGATACGGTTACGACCTTAGCGGCACCAATAATCGATTGCATTGATTCTCATAAGGTTGGTCGAATCAGCTGTTATAAGGTTACCGATAAAGCACCAATGTATCCAGCTTTAGATTATCACAGCTGTTTGTCGTGAATCAGGGGAATCTGTAAATGCTGACAGTAAGGCAATTACAACTGACCAATATCACAATCAGCCAAAAAATTATTTAATAATGATTATTTTTCATAAAAAGCATTTAAGGCATTTTTTCGGCTTAAACAAATTATATATCAAAATATTTTGAGTTTTTAAATAACAAACCGGGTTTTTATTAATTAACATCTCTGCCTAATTTTAGAAATTAATAAATGCGTATGTAGTTCCATGGGCATAAATTGCTCCCATCTGCAACTGTAATAAAATCGTGTTTTTTAGTTTATAATTTATAATAAAATATTTTTTTTTTTGTACATTCGCCAGTTCATTTTATGCAACTTCGAACTTAACTTATGCATTTTTAATTGCATAAGAGCATTATTGTTTTTGTTTTATCGGCCTATTTATAAAGTATTCAAGGTTCGAAACGAGCTCAAGGCCAGAACATTAATTTTTGGTAATGATTATTGTGTTTTTAATTATTAATTATAGAAAAATTTTCTACTTACTATTCCAAAAACAAAAGTAAATGTTTCCATTATAGAAAAATTAAAAAAACGATGATCATTACAAAAAATTATTGTTCTGGCCTTGAGATCGTTTCGAACCTTTTATAAGAGCATTATTTCACAATATTTTCACAAATTTCCACAAACGATGCGAGACGGTTAAGAATATTCCAGTAGTTTTGATGTCGCACTATTGCTAATAATCATTTGATAATCATAATGAGTCAGACAGTCAGTACAGGTAACCATCACTCAATCGGGTCCACTATTCTCCCATACATACAATTCTAGTCAGAATTATACATATTCATTACATATATTCATATATACATTCATACTGGCATCTACTTTGCCTTCTTTTGTTCCGGAGCAGGTGTCCGAAACTTCCCAGTTTGAGTTCCTTTCCATGATAAATAGTAGTTGGGTGAAGGCGGCCTCATGTGTACTAACAAAAGAATAAACACAAATTCAGTATCAATATTTACTTTGGCTCGGGATCAGCACTGTAATAATGTAATACTTGGTTTTCACTTTGTCAAATTTTAGCACAGACTTGGCCATATAATGAAGATTGCTTGTGACACAACGTCAAATATGTTTGCCGTCCGTTTCGACCGTAAAGGACAATTTGAAAACAACAAATGCCCAACGGCATAGCAAGTTTGATATTAAAATCTAATTGTAATGAAAACCAAGCCTAAGTGTATTAGTAAAAATAAAAGCGTTTCTTGTAGGGTAGTGTTTAAAAATTAAATCAATGTTTGGCTGAAGCCATGAGAAAAAGACAATCAAGTAAAAGCATACATTGTATAATGTGCTAGACATTTAGCTGTTATGTGTTCAAATCCAATTATAACCTTAATGCAACCAGCCTTTTGCAACGAATTGTCACCATATTGACATATTAATACAAATACATTAGGGTGAGGGTGTTTTGATTGGCGATAAAATTATGTTTTTGTAAGTATCCAAATAATTTAAAGAGCAGGAATATATGTAATTGTACTTTTATTATAGCTTTTTTAATTACAGAGATATCACGTTTTTTCCATAGTTTCATTATTTATTTATGTTTACCCATGTTTTTGATATACTCAAAGTTTTCGAGGCTTACACTCAATTTAGATGATAAATATTTATGCATACAAAGTAAAGTACCAAAGGTCTTTCCTTCACTCTCTTAATCCCTTCCCTTTACTTCTCTTTCTACAGGGGTCAGTTGAAAAAAATAGCCCGTTTGGCATATATGTACATGGTACAGAAATTATTTTTAAGTGTCGACATTTTGATGGAAATCTTCGAAAACCACTCAAATAAATTTGACAGTCCATTGATGTAAAATATAAAAAAACGCATGGTTTTTATTTCAATATCTTAAAGATTTGGAACGTAAAATGGGCTGAGCACCTTGAAAATGTTTATACAAGGTTATGGAACAACCCATCTTGATTTTTCAAATTTAAGTCCGAGTCTGAACCATTATAACCTAAATTCATAAACCTACCTGACCTCACAACAACATCAACAATTACAGAAATAAGGACCACCCTAGTTTAAAAGCTAATATGGCTAAATATTATGCATATTTATCGGGTGATTTTGAAGGGTTGGTATCGAACTGTTAATTAAAAAGAAGTATAAAATTCTTGTCATTCTTTCCAGCTCAAGAAATTCGCGCAGCTACCATAAGTGACAGGGAATGTTTGATATGATACGTATATAAAAGAAATCTGTGGTTCAAAATGCAATAACACGTGGGTTACACAAAAAACAAGTAACGGTATCGAATTTCGGGTGTAACCCGAGCTTCTATTGTACAGACCAGTCTTTTGTCATTTTTATTAAAAATATTACTATGTATAAGGGAAATAAGAGTACCAAGTTTTTTTAAGATAGGTCGATTCTTTTTCCAGTTATGGCTTTCAAAACTTAGAATAATGATTGTTCCAAAAAGGGGTCATGCGACGTCCATTTCCAAACTAATATTTTTATTAATTTTCTTGTTATAAATAGACTTCAAAAGAAAAAAAGCATTGTTATAAAGTTCTTTTTTGCAGAGATGTGCCTTTTGAATCTCTTTAATATAAAAGTGGGCGGGGTCCTTATCTGATTTCGTTCATTGTAAACATGACAATTTTACGTTATAAGACAAATACTCGTACCGAATCTTATCACGGTACTTGAGAAACTGCTTGGTCAAAAAAGAGGTGGTGCCACTCCCACTTCTTTTTATGCATATACTGTACACCTAATTTTTCAAACTCATTTCCTATGACAAGGTAGATTAATTTACCAAGTTTCGTGATGACAATTTAAACCGTGTTAGATTTGTGTGCAAAAACATTTGAAAAATTGATTTAGTTAGAACCCACATACCAAATATCTCAAAATTTATTCAAGTTATCGTGTTCACAGACGGACGGACGGACCTAGTTAAAGGAATTTCTTTTTTCATCCTAATAATTTTGATGCAGTTAAAACCTACCTTTATGCTTTATGTCAACAAAGTGAATTACTCTGTAAGCTTTCCTCAGCTGAGTATAAAAACTACGGCGCTTAGGTATTCCTTCGACAGATATAAATAATAGGTTAGAAGTTGTGTTCAAAGCTCGGCCCTTAGCTTGTCATAGTTCAATTAAATACCGCGAGAATTGAAAAAAAGCACATCTACAGTGTAAATGTACCGGTGATTCTATACGTATGAGTAAGAGTGAAATGTTACCAAAGAAAAGTGATGAATTAGTTGCGTGGCTATTTTGGGTATTTCCTAACATCAGAGGTTTAACTAAAGTAAATCGTCTAACAAAATAATAAAGTAAGCTTAAGTCATAATTCAATTTTCATTGTAAGGTAGAAAGCCACATCCATTTTTATTTGAGTAAATGTGTATGCACTGGAACAATATACTATAAAAGCGTGCAATTACTCGCATATGCTGATGACATTGATATCATCAGCCTAAACACCCGCGCTGTTAGTTCTGCTTACTCCAAACTGGAAAAAGAAGCGGTAAAGATGGGTTTGATGGTGAATGAGGACAAAACGAAGTACCTGCTGTCATCCAGCAAAGAGTCAGCGCATACGCGCCTTGGCAACCATGCTACTGTTGGCAGTCATAATTTCGAAATAGTAAAAGACTTCGTTTATTAGGGAACCAGCATCAACAATAGCAACAACATCAGCACTGAAATCCAGCGAAGAATCAATCTTGCCAATAAATGCTACTTTGGACTAGGTAGGCAATTGAAAAGTAAAGTCCTCTCTCGGCGAACGAAAATCATACTCTACAAGTCACTTATCGTACCTGTCCTGCTATATGGGGCAGAAGCATGGACCATGACAACAGCAGATGAAGCGGCTTTGGAAGTGTTCGAGAGAAAAGTTCTTCGAAAGATTTATGGACCTCTACGCGTCGGCGATGGTGAGTACCGAAGAAGATTTAATGATGAGCTGTACGAGCTATACGCAGACATCAACATAGTCCAGCGAATTAAAACGCAGCGGCTGCGCTGACTAGGCCATATTATGCGAATGAAAGATGATGCTCCGGCCAAGAAAGTGTTTCTATCGGAACCCGCCTATGGAAGCAGAGGTAGAGGGCGGCCCCCACTCCGTTGGAAGGACCAGGTGGAAAACGATTTAAACTCCCTTGGTGTGACCAATTGGCGCCGGTTGGCGGAGCGAAGGAGCGACTGACGCGCCTTGTTGGACGGCCATAACCGTTTAGACGGTTAAGCGCCAATTAAGTAAGTAAGTAAGTAAATGTGTATGCATGTATGTACATAAGTTCTCTTAAAAATTTGAATTTTATTATGTACATTAGGGTGGATCGATTTGTATGGACGAAAGTTAACCGATATCGCGCCATCGATTTTTCGATAGGATTTGGGTGCAATTGACAAACGTCTATGTTTTGTCAAAATGTTCTGACCAAACGCACGTGCTATATTCCCTTGCTTTGCATACCTCGATCCATGTTTCTTCCACTAAAACAATTTTCGGGAGCTCGAAAAACTTATTAAAAACCTTCTTTTCTATGCTGATATTTCGTATTAAAATATGTCCAAGGCATGGGGCTCGTTGTTTTTTCTCTTTTATTTAAAATAACTATGAAAATAATTTGGTCGTATTCGTTAATATGAAATCCACCAAAATTAGATAAACTCGTAACATTTTTTAATCTGGTGGCTGGTTTTGGTGAAATTGTGATTATCCCCGCAAAAGTCAAGTGGCTAACGTCACACTAAATGGAACTACCTCCATATTTTGTATCATGGATCGGACCCTATACGTACGTATAAATTTTACAATCAAATGAAAATTTGTTAGTAGGCTCGAAAATTATTTTTTTTTGCATATTCGTCGTGGAACTTTTTTCCCCTGAGCCCAAATCCTATCGAAAAAACGATGGCGCGATATCGGTTAATAAACCGACCCAGTCTAATGTACACACTTAAGAGGAAAACCTACAAACATTCTAGTTAGTGAATTGGCAACGATGGATATTAGTCACTTACTTTCTCGATATACTTAAATAATTTGTCAATTTATATACAACGATTTTCTATCGAGCGAAATAAAACATTTTAAACGTTTACAGTGAAACTTAAGGAAACAAAAAACATTTCAAAGTATCGATAGTCTGTGTAATAAATTGGTGTACTTCTTACGCAGGTAGCATACCCTCTTCAGTATGATTTGGTTTGAATTTGTACCCAAGTAGGTTATTTGCAATCCATGTATGAAAGAATTTTCTGTTATGCGAAGTCTTTGATTTCTTAGGTAAAAAACGAACAAAAAATATGAGTAACTTTTTCCTTAAATGCTTGGCTCAATACAGTGGCCTAGCAGGGGTGGCTCATGCCCAGGCCTCTACTCGCCAAGTGGCACAAAATGGTCCGCAAAACAATAAAATAGCTAAACAATTTAAATTTTTTATACTCAGCTGAGCAGAGCTCACAAAGTATATTAACTTTGTTCGCATAACGGCAATCCGTACCGGCATAAACTAATCGAGATAGATATAGACTTCTATATATCAAAATGATCTGGGCGAAAAAAGAAATTCATTTAGCCATGTCCGTCCGTCCGTCCGTAAACACGATAACTTGAGTAAATTCTGAGGTATCTTGATGAAATTTGGTATGTGGGTTCCTGGGCGCTATTCTCAGATCGCTCTTTAAAATGAATGAAATCGGACTGAAACCACGCCCACTTTTTTGATTTCGAAAATTTCGAAAAACAGAAAAAGTGCGATAATTCATTACCAAAGACGGATGAAGCGATGAAACTTGGTAGGTGGGTTGACCTTATGACGCAGAATAGAAAATTAGTAAAATTTTGGAAAAAGGGCGTGGCACCGCCCACTTTTAAAATAAGGTAATTTAAAGGTTTTGCAAGCTGTAATTTGGCAGTCGTTGAAGATATCATGATATTTGTGTGCTAAATAAAAATTAGCAAAATCGGATGGCAAACACGCCCACTTAAAAAGAAACAAATTTTTAAATCAAATTTTAAGAAAAAATTTGATATCTTTATAGTATATAAGTAAATTATGCCAAAATTCAACTCCAGTAATGATATGGTGCAACAAAATACAAAAATAAGAGAAAATTTCAAAATGGGCGTGGTTGCGCCCTTTTTCATTTAATTCGTCTAGAATACTTTTAATGTCATAAGTCGAACAAAAATTTACCAATCCTTGTGAAATTTGGTAGGAACATAGATTCTATGACAATAACTGTTTTATGTGAAAATGGGCCAAATCGGTGGAAGCCACGCCCAGGTTTTATACACAGTCGACCGTCTGTCCTTCCGCTCGGCCGTTAACACGATAACTTGAGCAAAAATCGATATATCTTTACTAAACTTAGTTCACTTACTTATCTGAACTCAGTTTATCTTGGTATAAAAAATGGCCGATATCGGACTATAACCACGCCCACTTTTTCGATATCGAAAATTACGAAAAATAAAAAAAAAAATGCCATAATTCTATATCACATATGAAAAAAGGGATGAAACTGGTAATTGGATTGGTTTATTGACGCAAAATATAACTTTAGAAAAAACTTTGTAAAATGGGTGTGACATACCATATTAAGTAGAAGATAATGAAAAAGTACTGCAGGGCGAAATCAACAGATGATGTTTTGGGTCACCCTGGTCCACATTTTGGTCGATATCTCGAAAACGCCTTCACATATACAACTAAGAGCCACTCCTTTTTAGAACCCTCATTAATACCTTTACTTTGATACCCATAACGTACAAACACATTCTAGAGTCACCTTTATGGCGATATATCGAAAAGGCGTCCACCTATAGAACTAAGGCCCACTTCCTTTTAAAATACTCATTAACACCTTTCATTTGATACCCATATCGTACAAACACATTCTAGAGTCACCCCTGGTCCACCTTTATGGCGATATCCCGAAATGGCGTCCACCTATAGAACTATGGCCCACTCCCTTTTAAAATGCTCTTTAATACCTTCCATTTGATACCCATGTCATACAAACAGATTCCAGGGTTACCTAGGTTCATTTTCTTAAATGGTGACTTTCCCTTATTTTGTCTCCATAGCTCTCAGCTGAGTATGTAATGTTCGGTTACACCCGAACTTAGCCTTCCTTACTTGTTTATAATAATTTTCTAAAAACATATTTGAAATTTAGTTCTAGTGTTAAATCACTCCATCTCGGTGCTACTTCAAAACAACTTATCTGAGAATATTTTACAAAAACGCAAAAAAATGCTGCTACAATCACAAAAATTTTATTATAGGCTGTCTTCTTTTGATTTCGAATTCAAAACACATTGCGAACATTTTCTATTAGCAATATAGGAGTATTACATATATGTAAACACCCAACCACATGTCAAAATGTATTGAATTTATGCTCAGATTGTGCATTTTTTAAACTAATTCTGAGATAGAGCGTTTTTGGATTAAATTCTGAAACAGAGTGTTCTTCAAACAATTTTTGATATAGGGCGTTTTTTAAATTTTCTGCGTTCTTGAATTGGCTTGCCCATTAGGCAAGGATAAGTACTTTTGTGAAAGTCTGTATTCTGTCTATATTTAACAGAAGTAAATTGGTTGAGTATGAATATTACCTTAACCACGAAATTTAAAGAGAGAGGCTGGACAGATTGACTTCAATATTATCAATGCGATGAAAGTCATATCGAAAATAATTCTGTTTTTTGGATAAAACTCTGGAAACGAATTCCGGGGTCGTATCTTATCTCCCTTAAAGAGCAGGACGATTGGGACTTGTTGGTTTTAAAATGTTTTAAATACAAACAACTGCAACAAAAGCAGTTTTAATAATTTTAACGACATTTCAGGTATTAATTGATTCAAAATAAAACCAGTAAGGACGGGACTGTATTCGGCTGTGCGGAGGACTTTATACCTTTCATGAATGGTGCTGAGCAATATTTTATCCTATTCGTAATATCCGAGTAATCGGCTATATGAGGTATCTTGTTGACCGATTTATATGATTTTTTCGTTCAAGATCATATGCCATAGCATAAATCATTGGGTGACATTTGAAAGCTTATAGTTGTTAAAATGGGGCAGAAATCATGAAAAGCTTCTGATCTGAACAATCGGTTGTATGTTTTTTTTTTTTGTACTACCGACTGTTTTCGTTATTTATTGCAAATTTGTTTTTGGTTTCGGGTTTACAGTCTAATAAATCAGGAAAACGTCTTTTTTATTTTTTCGCCAACGATTCGACCTTTTATTTTGGTTTGAATTATACTGGGTTCATTTTATTGCTTATTTCTTTTTCAATTTTATTCAAATTTAAAAAAACTAATCCCGAAGCCCTATAATTAAAATTTTTTATATGTGACTATTTCTGCACAATGCAGAAAACAAAATATTTATTCAAAACAACTGGACAAGGAAGAACGCAGTAATTTTGAGCCCTGAAGAAGACCAAAATAAAAGGTCGAAACGTTGGAAAAAAAATAAAAGGCGTTTTCCTGATTTATTGGACTGTAAACCCGAAACCAAAAACAAATCGGTTGTATGGGATATACTTACATGACTGATCTCCACAATTTTTTTATACTCAGTATATGCCACATACGTACGCATTTAGTAAATGGGGCGGAAATTACGAAAATTTTCTTACCTCAGCAATTGGTTGTATGGGATATGTGCTATATATGTACATATATGACCGATTTCAGATCTTTTTTCAGACAACAATATACATATGCCGTATACGTAATCATTTGGTGATATTTTGGGCATATGGGTATATAATATATAATACTGATCTCCACGGTTCCTTTCATACAACAATATGTGCCACATACGAAATTATTTGGTGTAATTTTAAGCTTCTTTCTTCCTTTTTCTGAAAAATCAGTTGTTTGGAAGATATATGCTAAAATGGTCCGATCCAGCTGATTCCGAAAAATTTCTAATCGGACACCTAAATATATCCGCTCAACAAATTTTATCATATCTCAAAAATTGGTAGTCCCTGCTTTCAAACAGGCAGACGGACATGGCTAAATTAAACCAGACTGCCAACCTGATGAAATCGGTATACTTATTGGTGGGTCCCCTTTTCCTTTAAGGGCTTACAATTTTGATATAAGTGACAAACTTAGCATACCATTTCATTTTCATGAAATTTAAAATTAATACATGAATATGAGTTGCATCACAATGGGTTAATTCTGTTTGTTCACAACATTTGACACAACAGTCCCTCATATGTGATTCATATAAAACTGTCAATTACAGTTTGTTGAACACACTTTGCTTTTAACATTATTTTTATAAATATATGTATTTATTTTTAATTATTATTTTTCAAATCTTGCCAAATGCCAGGCTAACTTTCCACTTATTCCTGCAAACAAAAATTGACTATTGACACGATTTCAAAGCCTACTGCGTGAATGATACCGTTACAGCTACAAATCTATAATTTTGAAATTCTCAGTGCTATGTAAGCACTCTAATAATATTTAACGACATCAAGGTATGAAAGTTATACTAGGACCACTTGATGCAGGTAGCATTGCGAGAGGTTTCCCTGTGGGCTTCCCGATGTGGACTCAGCGTCAATTCCGATAAAGTTGAGCTTGTCCTATATACCAAACGATACAAAATACCATCATTAAACCTACCAGAACTAAATGGGGTGCGCCTAAGCCTGGCAGATAAAGCGACATTTCTAGGCGTAGTTTTAGACAAAAATCTGAACTGGAAGGACAACGTTATTCAGCGACAAAAGAAAGCGTACATTGCATTATATACGCGTAAAAGAGCCATTGGCAAAAAATGGGGACTCACCCCCAACATATGGATTTATACCGCGATTATCATTCCCATACTGCTGTATGGGGTAGTCGTATGGTGGCCAGTCTTGAGCAAGGCGTCAAACCTAAACCTGTTGGGTAAAGTCCACAGATCCAGCATGATAAGCATAAGCGGGCCTCTAAGAACAACGCCTAGCGAAGCTCTTCAAGTCATTTTTGACATTCTTCCATTGGATCTAGCTGGTCATCGAGCAGCGGCAACGTCAGCCCTGCGTCTAAGGGAGTTGTCGTGTTGGAACAACAAGACCACAGGACACTCAAGTATACTAAACAAATACAGTTTTCTCCCTCCTAGCACGGATCGCTGTGCGACCACAACAGTTGCGGAAACCAACTTTAAGATAAACATACCCAGCAGGGATGACTGGACGGAGTCGGATAAGTGCTTTGCTATGAGCAGCAGCATTTCTATATACACGGACGGCTCCAAGTTAAACGGTAGAGTTGGAGGTGGAGTATACTCAAGGGACCTTGACCTCCAGCTCTCATTCAGACTACAGCCATAATGGAAGTCGCAGCTAGGAGAGGGACATACAATGTCGGCAAAGACATTTTTATCTTCAGCGACAGCCAAGCTGTTATAAAATCTCTTCAAGAGATGGCTCAACAGAACCGTGTACACCTCACATGGGTCCCTGGACATAGGGATATCGAGGGAAACTGCATTGCAGATGAACTCGCTAGGCAGGGTACAACCAGGCAGGTTCTTCCTGGACAAGAACGCTTAGGTATGCCCCTGTCCCCATGCAAGCTAATGCTAAAAGAGCACATCTACCGTCAAGCCAACGAAAGATGGCTACAAACACCGTGTGTCAAACATCGAAAGAAACCTGGCCTAAATGGGATTCTAAAAGATCCCATCACGTGTACAACCTAAGAAGGGACACAATTTCCACACTTTTGGGGGCACTAACGGGTTATTGCCTCATAGGTAGGCATGCAGAAAGGTTGGGAGCGCCTTATCGTCGTTGCTGTAGGAGTTGTAAAGAGGATGAGGAGGAGGAAACGGTGGTTCAACTCATTTGCAACTGCCCAGCACTAAGCGGAGCACGGCAGCGCTTTCTTGGAGCTCCATTTCTTGATAATCTGAAACAGGTTGTGGAGAATGACGTCAAGGACCTGGTAGCTTTCATCAGGTCTTCAAAATTGTTCGAAGAGGAAAGGTAACGGTGTTTTGCGTGGTATCACAACGGGCCTAATACTACTGGCCTAAGTGTGCCCTCGGGCAGCCACCCTAACCTAACCTATACTAGGACCATTTATGCCCGGTTTTTCAGTGCGAGTTTAAATTCCAGTTAATGTTGACTATAGTTTAACCCTGCCATTTCGGCCGCTTAAGCTGAGATGAGCAGCAAAATTGTATGTTATCGAACATAGTGGCTGGGTTAAACTCTACTCAACTTTAACTAGATTTTAAACTCGCATTGAAAAACCGGGCGTAAGTGTTGCGGAAATCTGGGCTCGTGTTACGTGTTACGTGTTACGATCCGTGATCGAAACCCATTTTTTAAATCACAACAGCTCCGAAGTTGTCGATCGGATTATTGGCATATGAGAACTAGCGACAAATAGTTTCCGTTAGATCCATAACTTAATATAATTTTTAAAAATAGTTTGACAGTTGCATAATTATCGCTTGATTGAAAATGGTGTGCAGTCACTGATCGTAACACGTAATACGAGCTCTGATTGGTATGAGTGATCACAACCAGTGCACGACAACTTGAAAAATATTGGTATACGAAATATGAAAATATTAGTAGGAGTTGGTAGATTTTCTTTGTTCAAGGACACATAGGAATTTATTAATAGAAACTGTTTTGAAAGGTCTGACGTTTACGGTGGTAGAATAAAAATTTAGCTTTAAAGTGGTAAAAGTTCCAATAAATTGGTAAACACAGTGTACTGATCACGCCGCATGATAAATTCGAATGAATCCCCCAAATTTTCATAAATGTACATACCTACATACGTGAAAATATATGTATGTATGTGTGTATGTATGTATGTACATATGTTGCAAATATATTTTAATATTAAGGCATATGAACGATTTGACCTTTGTTTGTTATAAATATACACACGTACACATTTACGTGCTAATATAAATATATGCACACATATGCTTTAAGCAAACTTTTATGTGTGTGATACGTACAAACATGCCCAGCAGGACACGGGTAAGAAACTTATGATCTAAACCAGTCCTGCATTTGTTGCCGCTATGAATTTTATACTGTCGAAACTGAAAACAACTTACACTTTCCGTAACGCTCTTAATTTTGACCTGTTATCAGTTTACCTCTTTAAGTTTTGGTTTTGAAGAAATCCGAGATGGGAAAAAAGAGGGAAACGCTTATTCTCGCTATAAACGAAACCTTAGGAAAAAAATTTGAACGGAGCAGATTAAGCAAATTGGTTTTTAAAAAAAATATTTCTGTGACGCATTTTCTATTAAAAAATTTGCTTTTTCGAATGTGTTACACAGTTTGTAATACAAACTAACCGCAAAAAATACAAAGCACGATATAGCTCCGAAGAGAACTTAGGCCGAGCTTCTCTTCCGGATCGTGAATAAATTTTTTTTATTTAAAATTTTTTCTTTGCATATTTTATTTTGCATTTGTGACATTTGTGCAATTGCAATTCTATGTTGAAAGCATGCACTACAGTATTTGATGCTGCGTATTTGCAATGAAGTAGCAAGTACATAGTCATACATTTTTTTAGTAAATATACCACACAAGTTTGCAAATCAATTGACTTAGTCACTTTTTTATGAAAATTGTAACATCTTCAAGGCCTTTGTTTAATCTCTGTTTTTTTTTTAGTAGTGAGGATCAGCCGCCATTCTGTTGTTCTTCAACACAGCTGTATGTGAAGGCGAGTGTACTTTTTATTAAAAACTAGAAGACCCGGCAGACGTTGTTCTGCCATAAATTTGGCCTATCTGCATACGTTTTAATAAGCTTTTTTCGCCTGACTCTGCCGTCCCCCTCTTCACTTTTTCCTAATCCTTTTATTCACTCCTCCCTCCGTCTTTTTCGCTTCATCAATCTCCATCTTCGTCTCATTCTATCTCTTTCTCAATCTCTTTCTCTCTTTTCTCTTCTCTCAATTTCTTCTCATTCTTCTGCATCCCTTATTGCCTGCCCCAGAGGGTGGTATGTATTTTATTCCAGTCCCAGTCCAACTCCGAGTCTCAGTCCCAGTCCCACGCCGAGTCTCAGTCCCAGTCCTAGTCCTAATCCCAGTCCCAGTCCGTCTCTGGATAATATATTACTCTGTACTAAAGCACTCATCAACAGCTTTCATTTCATATCCATATTGTATAAACACTGTCTAGGCATTCACTGGCCTATATCTCGAGACCCTAGTCACCAAGGGGTATGAAAATTACCCTCTACTAAAGCACTCATCAACAGCTTTCATTTGTTATCCATATTCTATAAACACATTCTAGGGGTACTCGGGTCCACGTTTCGGCCTATATCTCGAGACCCTGTACGTCGATCGCAACCAAACCTATGTAGTAACCACCGCGTGAGGTTTACGCAACTTGTGTGAAAGTTTGAACAAAATCGACCGACGCATCTCTTCAAACACCGGCGACCAACTAACACACATTTTAGCCTTTATTTTTATATATATAGATTTTTATTTTTCACACTTCACTATAATATTAAAACGAAATGCAGATTTTCGTTGCTTTTGAAAGTCGGCTTAAAAATTGCACATGGAACGACTAAAGACTCTCCTGAATTAAAAAAAATGTCATAGTACTTCTAAATCGCGGGCCCCCTCAGAAACCCCGAGCCCGGGGTTAATCCCACCCCCGGGATTATTACGTATAAACAAATAAAAAAATTTGCAATAAAATATTGTGACTATAAACTGAGATATATCCTATCCTATATTTCAAGTTAGATAAACTACACACGGGGTGCAAAACAAATTCAAAATCGGTTCAGTAGTTTAGGAGTCCATCGGGAACAAACATAGCGACACGTGATTTTTATATATTAAGATAAATAAATTACATTTGCTCAGATCACAAAAAAAAATTATTTGTCATAAAGCTTTATAGATACATAAATATTTCATTCCTAAAATTTTTAATTTTAATACTGAGGTTGGAACCTTTGGAATTTTCCAAACAGAAATCAGAGCGTCGGCTTAGCAAGCTCAGCCACATATCACAATGTTAAGTTTGCCAAAACGCCGTGTTATATTATTTATTGTCTGTTTCTATGTTTTCCTTTCATTGGAACCACGATTTTCAATATTGTAACGGGAGAAAAGGCTTTGAAGGGATTTACAAGGTATAATCGAAACAGCTGTCGCCTTGCCCGTCCTGATGTAACGTTGTTTAAATTTGTCCCAAATTATTAAATAAATTATATTTTTCTCTTTACGCATACAAGGTTCCGTGGAATGTTTTCCATATAGTTGAAACCAATCCAAGATGTTGGCCAGTTGATTACTTCAACCGAACAATGTCGGGACAAAGCTGTAGTCGATTTAGTGTTGCAAAAAAGGTTCGACATGCTCAAGGAATTTTTTTGTTTTCCTTTTATAAGCTTGACTTAATACAAGTTTTTTGTGAAAATAGATATTTTCCATTTTTTTACTAAATTTCTTTACAAACTTTCGTATACTTGCAGGACGGACAAGCTTCAACAAACTGTTCACAATATAGATACAAACTTAGTAAACTAACGATATTATCTATCAGACGCTGCCGATGAAATGCCCCCGCTAGCACTTAAGCCAATTACAAGGCTTAGCTACTTAGGTTGTCGCGTTCTCTTATTACCTTACCAGCAAACGTATGATCAGTGGCTACCCAGACGAAGCAACCGGAAGTAGTGAGCTGCTTGAGCCGCATGAGTAGAATCGATATATCCATTTCCTGGTGAATGGCGGTCAGAAACTTTTTCCACGTTTTTTACACACGGGTCAACCCGCTAATATTTGCTTATAGCCATATACATACATATATACGCATAAAGGCGATAGGCATATTAATTTTTTTAACTTTCTTGGGATGAAACTCCTTCCTGATTATACCTACTTTACATATATTGAGATTATCTTCATTTTAGTGCTTAACTCCCAATCGTTAATTGATGATCGAACAAATTTTAGAGATTCCAATTTTTTCATAGAAAAAGTAATCTCAAGCTAGTTCCCAATGATGGAACATATGTATGTAAACGCGTAGATTATCTACTTTTTGACGACTTAAAAAACAAAAATTAAAGTAAGGCGCGATAACCTCCGAAGAGATTTTAGACCGAGCTTTTCTTCCTATTTGCGTCGTGCTCCTTTTTATTTTTTTCCTACAAATTGGTGGGACGGGACTTATTTGTTTTATGCCGACTCCGAACGACATCTGCAAGACGGATGAGCTTTCACTGAGAGCTTTTCATGGTAGAAATATACTTGGGGTGCTTTCCAAACATTGCCGAGGGGCGACCCCGTTTAGAAAAAATTTCTTCTAGTTGAAAACCGAGGATTTTCGGTGTGGTAGGCGGAGCACGCTACCATCACACCACGGCGGCCGTCACGACTTTTTGTAAATTAAAGAGCCTAGCAAAGTTGAAATAGTCACAATCATATTTTTACTTATCCGTATCAATTGGCATCGGTTATTGGTGCCTTAACCTAAAATATGTGACAATTTCATAAGAAAGAATTAAAATGCAAAAAATTACGAACAAATTCCACAAATAAAAGGACCCTTCGTCAAAACGTATCCAAAACAAAATATAAAATATCCAAAAAGTTAATGAATTCACCGAATGAAATATTTATAGGTTATGGATATGGCGAAAAACCAAAAACCAATTGGTTGGTATGGTATAGTTTTGGCTAGGGTGTTATGGTATGGCACCTTTGACTAACTACATTGCTTTCCGTTAGGTTGGTCAACTTTGCCAGGTCTTTAAGACATTAGTAAAGATGGTCTGTTGCTCCAACCGATCACATTTTGGTAATTGGTTAACTGTACATAAAACAGATATTCAACCAACAAAATATTGTACATGTTTTTAACATCATAAATTTCTCTTGATCTCAGTATACATACATATTTATATGCTATTATCTACTCTAAATGGTAACAATAATCCCTTAAAAGAAAATTTCCAAAACTGTCTTCTAATTTTGATAAAGTCTGTATAAAACGTAACTTATCGGTAAACTTTTTGTTTCCAAGGGGTAAGTTTTCAAAAATATGAACAAGTATGGGTGTATAAATATCGACATACGTATACTACTAAAAACGCACTTTATTTCTTACATTCATTCATTCATACATACGTACATTTACATATATGTACATATAACCAAATTTTATACTAACATAGCGATGCATTCACACACGATTACAGCAGTATGGAAGAGCAAGTGCACGTGTTTTCAAAGCGCTGAAGTCGAACGTTGTTAATGCTGCATTACGTCGTATCCCCCCTGAATCGGAAGTACCGAATGATCACCTTGCGACGAGAACATTTAAGTGCGTTAAGTCACACAAATAAATTAAGTGAGCAGGTTATACGACAAATAAACAAATAAACAAAAAACAAAAGACATTTCTCATTTCATTGAATTGCCATTTATGCATTTTCAGTACTAACAAGTTTAACGCTTTGCTGTGTGCGCTGCTCTCTGTAACGCACTACATAACTGTTACAAGCAATATTATATCAATGCATGCACTGAATGCATGTATGTACAAATGTATGTAGTCTGAAAGCCCCCAACATCCCCAGTGGCTGCAGCTACAGACAGCCACGGTATGCGGGGGCAGCAGCAGACGAAGTAGGCCGACAACTTGAGCGACTGGCAAATTTTGCGAACCGTACAAGTGCGCTGACAACCAACGGGGCGAATCAAAACAAGCGTCTGTCTGTGCTTCCCGCAGCAGCAAAAAGCGACACCACTGCGTAGCAGCGACAAACAATCGAAAGCAGAGGGTATTTAACCGACCCCAAATCAATTTGCAATTTCAGTCTAAAATCGCATTGCAGCATTGCATGAACCTGCCTAAACAATAAAACGGAACTAACATCAATTAACGAATTCCGCGTGACAAACAAAATTTTAATTAAAAACGTTTGAACTTGAAATAAAAAAAAAAAATACCGTGAACTTACAAAAAAGGTCTAATAAATGTATACATAGTATGTATGTACATACATTCAGAATATCCGCACATAAGTATATAACCGACTGCGGAAATCAAATGTGCGGGTGAATGAATATATGACATTTGTGCTTTGTGTTGTTGGCTGTTGTGCTGATGTTGATTAAAAAATAAGTGTTGTGAATCAGTCAACAACACGCGACTTGCATTTTGAGGACGAGCCGGCTGAACGGAGCACAATAATGAAAAAAGACACCAACAATAAGAAATAATGTTATAATAAAAAATAAAAAATTACGAAACAGAAAACTCACCCGTGCCATTGTGCTATATTCAGTGCATGGGCTGTTTGTATGTATGAATCCGTTTATTACAGTCGCTACTCGTACCGCAATCGCGAATTGATTATCTAATAAAAAACAATGTGGGTGCGCGCCAATGTTTGACCTAGAAAAAATACGGTCGTAATGAGTGTAAAAAGGGTATAAAAGTAGGTGATTTGCGGATAAATGATTTGCAAGAAATGAAGTAAAAGAAAAAAACGCTTCATTCAAGCCACGTTAATTTGGCCAAGTGTACACGCAACGACATGGCAATAAAATGCTGATGAACATTGATCGATGAAGAATCGTTTAACGAACAGAAGACACTTAAACAAAATAAAAAAAAGATATACAAAAAATCACGTTGCTGTGGTACAGTGGATTTGTGAAGTTTGTTTCGAGAAAAGGAACAAAAATTATTTGAACAAACGTGAAAGTAAAAGTGCTAAATGATATTCGAAAAACACAACTCGTAACCAATTATGTTAAACAAAAAGTCTGCTAACCCATTGCGATGCAAAGTAATAGGCATCCACTATTAGTGTCTTAAAGCAGATGTGTGAAAGATTTAATAAGAGACATCCAAAAAATAGCTCATTTAAGTAAATACTTGAGCGCCTCCCATCGGTGAAATATAACTTTGCAAAGTAAGACCCTATTTCAGGTAATCCATTAAACCAATTTTTATCTCAAGGAGCAAAAACTTAGCAAGATGAGTGATAATCCAAGGTGCCCATGTGGGAACGGCGATAAAGCTGAAATCAACTCCGAAACGGCGGTAAGTACCGATTATAAACAAGAAATTCGTAGAGCCAGCCAGATCGATGTGACGCAGGGAAATGGGGGCCATACATTTGTCGTGACCACAGTAGTAACGGAAACTGTTAGGAATATGGAAAGACCAACTAGTGTCATGAGCAGTACAGGCATTATTAGCAATCTAAATGAATTCAGTCCTACTAGTTTGACCAGAAACTTGGTCAACAATGGCTCGAGTTCCACATCTTATGTAAACTCAAATGCGTTCGAAGAGACAGTTTCATCCAAGGCAATTGTTCCTATTTCCTCATGTTTGCCTTCCAAGTTGTTGCGCTTTCATGCCAAACGCTCTGCACAAGCTTTGCTGCATCAGGTCGCACAATCACAATCATTGGATTCTCAACTTGGCAGCGATGAAGGCGCTGTGGGCGGTAGTGAATTCGACACAAACCACGGCACAGATGTCTTTGATATGCCAATTCCCTTGGCTTCTGCAAATTCACCACCAACACCTAGTACTACACCCGTTGAATGTTGTGAGGACAAATTAATAGATGTTGGCATGGGTTCGTCTATAGATGACTCTGAAGAGTCTGAAGTCGACGATGAATTGAAGCCGCTTGCCGTCGATAATCACGTGTTACATGGCGTTGTTTTGAGTCCAACTACTGTTGACTGTGAAAGCCCATCATTTGACGTCGCACCTTCAGCTTCGCCTGCAACTGTTTTGAGCGAGGCGAATTTGGAAAAATTCCATAGACATCATAGCCCACAGCAGCAACATAACAACGATTATTATCGACAAATGGACAACATTTATTTACACCCTAATTTTAAGTTGGAGCATGATACTGCCGCTCAAGATATCCCAGAAACATCGCCTCCTCCTGCTGTAGCTCCAGTCAATTCGCCTACGGAGCCCAAACGCGTTCATCGATCGTTTTTGACAATGCAAAAACCAACAATGCCCGAAACAACAGAATCGAAGCTATGCGTCGATAAATGTATTGAGCCTGTATCTGCCTTAGCTGCTACAGATAGTAACACAAAAACTGAACCCCAAACAGATCAACCGATTGCGAATGAAATCGATACACTCGATCCAGCGTTGATACCAAGTGACGAACTTGCTGCCGAGATTGCAGATGCTGTCGAATTTTACTTTTCAAATGATAGTATTCTCAAGGATGCCTTCTTACTAAAGCACGTGCGGCGGAACAAAGAAGGTTTCGTAAGCCTGAAATTGGTTTCTAGTTTTAAACGTGTTCGACAATTAACCAAGGAATGGAAAGTAGTAGGCGACGCCGTTCGGCGCAAGTCACAAAAGATCGAACTAAATGATGTGGGCACAAAAGTACGGCGTGTCGAGCCATTGCCTGACTTCGATGAAACAATGCCTTCACGCACAGTTGTCGCCTGTGATTTACCGCTCGAGAAGCTTACTATTGAAAAGGTGTCTGAGATATTTTCTAAATGTGGAGAAATTGCACTTATACGCATTTTGAAACCTGGTATGGCAATCCCAGTCGATGTTCGACAATTTATGAATAAATATCCCGAAGTGCAACAGAAGGAGTGTGCGCTTGTAGAGTTCTTAGAATCCTCGGCGGCACGTGAAGCCAAAAATTTGCAGGGCCCGTTTCAAGTGTATGAAATGGTGGCACCCAAGAAAAAGACCGGTAAGAAAGCTATCATTCAGGTAGCTACACCAGTGGCGCGTATGGTAGAAAATTATCGCTATTATAATGATGCTACGTACGAGCGCACACGCGGCGGTAGTTTTAGTGGCATTGTTCCACACGATGTAACAGATTCACGCTTTAAACTAAAACGATTTAATTCAGATATCCATCCCAAACCACAACCAGAGCTTCATCACAGCAATCATATTGCACAGCAACATTATCATCATCATCAGCAGCAGCATAGCATGCATCATAGCCCACAACATCGCGGCAGCTTCGGCAGCGAACATTCACACCAATTTCAAACATATCAACCACGCATGGGCATCAACAGCGATCCGCCGTCTGCTGGCGGTTCTGTAACATTAAACAACAACAATAATGGATATTTTTACGCATACTCACCACGTCGTTATAGCAATAACTCAACCGTCTCAGCCAGTTCAACTGCTGTCGTCGATGCGTCTCTGAATACAACATCAATAAGTGGTAATAACAACAACAAAAATAACAACGAAAACTCAAACACAAACATGGTTAGACGTTTATCGAATTGTTCGGACAGTTATTCAAGTTATTCAGATTCACGTCGACCATCGAATTATTCGGAGAGTATGTCACAGAGGCGTGAATCCAACTGTTCAGAAAATTGTCCGTGCTCGAGGCGAATTTCCGATTTTGGACAAAATGAAGTCTATCGCAAAGTTTCTCAAAGTTCTATTGGTAGTGGTGGAGAGCGTCGATTCTCTAACGGTTCTATGCAATTTGAGCGCACGCTATCTAATTCGAACGAATTAAATAACAATTTAAATAATAACTTTTTGCGACGTATGTCTAACGACTATAACTTTGAGCAGCGCAAACAATCTGTCGACACACAAACCGATATACCATATGACGATCCAAATGTTGGCGGTGGTGGTGGCGGTTATAATGTCTTCCCACGACGCTACTCGAATAATTTTAATGTTGCCAACAAAATTGCTGCTTACGATAATGCACAGTACATCAATGGTCGTCGTATATCAACTGACTCTGGTTATGATCGTCGATGTTCGTTCGGTTCCGAGTATGAGGGCTCACCACGCTCACGCACCGGAAGTTTTCTGAACAATTACAAGCATGGTGTCGATTTTGATGGTCAACCACGTTCACGCACGGGGAGTTTTCTTGATAACTCGCCACGTTCTCGTTCGGGATCATTCGCACAAAGAAACGCGGATAATCTTATACGCACGCCTATAGGTCCCGACGGTAGCAAAGGGTTTGTTGGGCGTGCCAGAAAGTTTGGACAAACAATCTCACCTGTCAATTAAGTGCCAACAAAACTATAAGTAATAAAATTTAAATTTATGTATAAGTAGGGTATATAAAATATCACAATACGATTGAAAAATGGTTGCCAGATATTTATTTTTTTTTAATATTCAAACGTACAAAGTGTTTGTTCTTGTTATTTTAATTTGTGTTTTTTAACAAATTAGTATATATAAGTTCTTATCAAGGACGTACCCAGCCTTTCACAAACGGAGAAGTTATAACTATATTATATGTAAATAAGAAAGGGCGCCGGTTTTATAGACCCAGCGGAACTGTAGCAGCTCGTTCCCATTTTTTTTTTTTTTTTTTTTTGTCAAAAGTTCTTTTCTTCTTTTTTATATTCGTTAATTTTTGCAAAAGCTTCCATAAATTGTGAAACTAAACGTATGAGAACTAGTTACAAAAGCGTTTCCGAAAAACTTGATAAATCGAGATGTGTTCAAATATCTTCATGGAAATTTTGAATTTTTTATTTTGAACTTTCATTTTATTTTTATCATGTCAGTTACATAATTCATTGAAGTTCTAATTCTGACAGAAACAGAAATTGCTATTTTCGTGTTCGCAACTGTATTTATATGTACATATAGAAATGACAGTCTCTCTCTGATTTGGGGAACTAAATTTTTCTGACTTTTAAAAATTAGTTATATAAAGTCGGTGAAAAACGTTATCGGTTTTAGAATTGTGATCGCCACATACATTATTTATTTACAGAGATATATTTCAAGTTACATTATTCGTTCGCATAGTACTTTGTAAATATAATTCTTCGTGAATTTTTTGTAAATTCATCCAAAACTATATCTTTTAACCCCACATCATTTTTCGCTACCATTTTTCTGTGAGCACTTAACAAGCTCTAAAACAACGAAATATATGCAATACAAACAATTATACACATTTTCAAATTGAACATAACTTTTTTTTAACATTAAGGCGAGACAAAAACTTGTGAGGAGTTGAAAACCTCTTGAGCTGTTGAGTTCTAACTCTCAGTTTTGTGTTGCTAGCTTACGAAGGGAGGGAGTATGCCCTGGGTTCATATTTATTAAAATTAGAAATGTTTTCAGGTTCTATGAACGTAACGACGAGGGTTGTTACTAAAGTGCACTTGGCAGACCAGTACACAAAATAAATATGAAATTTCTCTTATCTGAATAATACCCATTTATTTCACTACACTTCCTTTTTTATACCTTTTGGCACCCTTGGCCTTCAATTGCATTTCCTTTTTCATTTTTAAAATGACATTTTCTGAACCATTTGCATATAGTGCATACATACATATATAGAAAAGGTGCTATCAATCTTTTATTAATTCAGCATTCATCAAATATCTGTGGTCTCTGTCTATAAATATTTGTAGTTCACGCCGTGAAATTTCGTCCTTATATCCTGCAATATTTCTTTTGTTTCTCCGTGCCTGTTTGAACTGATTGTGAATTTTTCGATTTTTATACAAATATTCAACAATCACCATGTAAGCTAACGTTGTTAGCACCCCCTACGTAATTACAATAAATTTTCCATAAGTTCGATATATGTATATATAAAAGGAAGCGAACACGATTAGTTCTGGGGTATGGTTTCGAGCTCAGCCACCTTTTTTTGTTGTAAAAACACCTCTTTTATGATAATAAATCTAAGCTATGTTTTTAGAATAATTCCTAAGCCGGTTGCGAATCACAAGCGCAGCGCGTTCCTTTTGGTAATGAAAGAAAGTTCGTATATATTTCGTCATTTGCAATCCACAAAGTAACAGCGTCCAGCTTGTGTCAAATGAAATAAGTAATAACATCTGCCTTTCACACAAAGCCATTTGTTTTATTAAACAACATTTGTCACCTGCCTTAAAGATATACTCCGTATTTTGTAAGAAAAATTGTCTAAATGGAAGGCAGCCATTTAATCTTTAGATTTATTGACAGCCTAACTAAAATGACTGTGTTATTGCACCTAACCATATATTTCCTGATTTAGCTTGAGCTCACTAATTATTTCATTAGCTCTGTGTGAAATTGGTATTCAGCTGATTTTACTCAATCGTTTCATTATTAAACCTTTCTCAAGCATGCACCACACGGCGTATGAGTAACGTAGGGAACCAAGTACGCTTCTGCTACCATTTGCCACACGATGTAATATTCAAATCTGTGACTTCCCGGCATAACAGGAAAAATCACTTCTTCCTCGAAATTGAATTAGTGGGCAATTCTATATCTGCAAATGCTAACCTTTCCAGAAAATGTCAATTTACTCCAACAGTCAATTCATAATATCGACATTTCTCCGGCATAACTGAACAACTAAGCGTATTCCAAGCATACATTTTTCTTTTTAAATATTTTAGCTTTGACTTTCTGGTTAATTATTGAGCTCAAGGCCGCAAGGATAAATAAGACACCATGTATTTTGTGGTATTATAATTTATATAATTGGTTGATATTTCGGTTTCACTCTGAAACCATCATCAGGAACAAATGAATGTATTTAGTGGATCAACCGGTGTTTTATTTATCCTTGCGGCCTTGAGCTCAATAATTAACCAGAAAGTTAAAATACACTTATAAGGCTATTAACAAAACCCAAAAATTTTAGCTTTGGCAACCCCAACAATCTATATACATATATAAAATTCAAATTATGTATGTATGTAGGTATATATAGATCGAGTTGCGTCCTAAACGGATCGACCGACACATCACAACCAAATTTGCACAACCCACTAGAAACCTTCCAATTATGGTCATAGGCTAAAAATAATACCGATATATAAAAGGGGCGTGGCACCTCCCATGCAAAATGAATATTTGGTACTAAATAACTCTGAAGGTATTCATCCTAGAACATTGAAATTGAGTAAGGAGTTATATGAGGTCAATCCCTCACACCACCAAGAAAATGTGAGGTGAGGAAGAAGGGGGCGTTGCACGTCCCATATAAATGGAATTTATCATACTGCATATCTCTGGATGTAGTAATGGTAGAATAATGAAAATTGGTAAGGAGCTATAGGAGTTTAAGTCCTAACACCTCCAGTAAAATGTGGACTTGGGGAAAGGGGACGTGGAACCTTCCCTATAAATGTGATTTTTCAGAACTATGGCTGCCGTACAAACTTAGGTTATTATAACACCTAAGTTTGACTACAGAGTTGTTTGGCTGTTATTCCTTTTGGATGTTTAGTAATCATCCGCCGTTAAAATTTTTTGTTAACTTCAGTCTATCCACATCTTCTATCTATATATATATAAAGTTAAAATTATGAATGTTTGGATGTAGGTATAAATTGGGTACCGCCCTAAACGGATCGGCCGATCCCAACTAAATTTGAATCACCCACTAGAAACCTTCCCAAGATGGTCATAGGCTAAACATAACTTCAATATAAAAAAGGGGTTGGTTGGCACCTCCCATACATATGGAATAATGAAAATTGGTAAGGAGCTATATGACGTTAAGTCCTAAAAGCACCAGTAATGTATGGAACAGAAAAAAACAAAACAAATGGGACTTTCAGAACTATGGCAGTCTTAAAAACTTAGATTATTTCAACACGTAAAGTTTGATTGCAGAGTTGGGTTTGGCTGTTATTCCTTTAGTATTTTTTATGTGTTCTTTAGGGTTGGTATTTTTGGATACGCCTGGAGGAATCGGAAAAAACATTTCTGTTTAATTTGATATTAATTGATGTAAGAGCAAAAAGAGAAATCACTATGGCAGTTGATTTCTCAGATACCGCGGATACCCTTTGTGTGGTGGACGTACAACTCCGCATTTAAATGACCACTGTCTGCAAACATCTTATACACAGATGTGCAACATAAGCAAACGGTCAGGCCAAAGTGAGGGTCTGCGGGAGTCGCTGCAAGTTTTGTACCGAACCCTTAAGAATTTAAGGTGTAATTATCATCCAAAAGGTGGTGCGTTCCTGCTACTTGCTGGAACAGCCGCAGTTGAAGTAAATGCGTACTTTTTCGTCTATAGACAGCTTTACGTACAAAAATTTACTATCTTTAGAAATATGAGTGGGCTTTTTCGGCGGAAACACTTCAGCAACAGCTTTTGCTAAACACCTTCTTGAAATTAATTATGGCAAAATTCCTATTCCTTTATTTAGAGATTTGATTTCTTTTTCTGCAAGTTTTTGAGAAATTATGACATCACCTGAAGTTTTAATAGCTAATGTTACTTCCAAATATTGAATCTATCTTTACAAACTATAAATGCCTTTGAGAAAAGGCATTTTAGGCACATTAAAATGAGGATGTTAGTATCTCTAGATCCAAGAAAACTTATCACTCTATTAACACAGTCGTGGAAGCGTCCTAAGCTGTGCATATCCGATTGAGTTTATTAGCTCTTTTGAGCCATCAGAAATTTCTCCTCATCGATTGATCCTTAAAAAAGGGCCCATAATATCATAATATTTACGCTTCGTTATTTCGATCTCCACGCTTATGTAGTGGGACAAGGCTTATCATCACAAAACTTTTACGAATGTCATTGAAGCTATTCATTTTATCGGAAAATTTCGAAAACAAAAAATTTTAAAACCAAGGATTCCATTGACACCGATAGATTTGTCTTTTCAATTTTAAATGCCTTAAATTTCCAATCCCTATAAATGAAGCGCAAGGACGATAATTAGCTGCGAAGGGATTGATGAGCGCAATACAAACTTTTATAGCTTCAGAGCTTCTGCAACTCAATTATCAACCTCACCTACGCGAGGGGAATCCTGTTACAAATATGAATATATCATACAACAACAGTCATTAGGTGTAGCAGAAGTCAATCTTACCAACTCATGTTTTACCCATGGTCAGTTACGTGTAGCCTGCATATTTTTATAGAAACGTGGGCTAAAACCCACGGGCAAAAGCTAGTGATATTATAAAAGAAAAAGTTTGCAACTTTTGCCCAACACTTCAAAAACTTTAAGGCTGGTTTTCTGAAAGCCACAGAAATGTTTGTAAACTTCTACTTTTTATTCGATAACCGAATAACTGAAATCATACCCCACAATGTGATTTAGCCACAGAGTTAGGCAAAATTTATTGGAATAACGTATAAACGATAAATAATTTTTTGTAGATTATTTACGAGCACACACAATTTTGTTTATTTAAGGAAATTTCACTTGAGTGATGAATAAATCATTTTCTGTGTCATTCGAATAATAAATAATTACGGAATAATTTTCTTTGCCTCATATTTAAATGAGTAAACAAATTTTGAAACAAATTTTCCATCAGAAAATTACTCAAAAATAAATTATTTATCAAAAAGTTATTCAGAGATAACTTATTCATGAATAAATTTGCTTCGAATAATTTTCTCAGAAAATATTTTCATCCGAATATTTATCCAAATACAAATTTATTGGAATGATGCCCAACTCTGTTTAGCCATACATGCTGTAAAAGCTTTATACAAATCGACAGTGCTTTGGCAAATCCCCAGGCAGTTTTGCATTGAAGAAGCAACAAAAAAGTCGTCATTGGCAAAAAAATAATAAAACGAATACAAGATACGAATTTGTTGCATAGAAAATAAAAAAAAAGTTGCCATGCCAAATTAACGGCTATGTTTATAAATGTATTTAGGTAAATTAAATTGTTTGTCCTTTTTTAAATGCTTAGCAAAAAGTTTACATTTTCACCAATATCTGGTACCATGTACATATATTAATATTATGATAATTTTGAACTAAAACCGATTTTTAAACAGAAAAATACATAATTGAAGTATTTAATATTGTTAAATATATTCGTCATTGTTTCTGCCGTGTTTGGGAACAAGTACGTATATACCTCCAAGGATAAAATATTTTAGTTTTTAGATTTTTTAGGAACATTCTCGTATTGCTAATCTCAGGATTGAAAAGCGCTGCCGTGTTCAAATATGTGTTAACTTTTATAATGGTACAAACACACATATATATGTACATACGTACATATATGCATATTGACGGCTGAGTAGCAGGTCGCCCTATTTCTGCTATGTATTCGATCAAAGCAAAATGATCTTTCCCAGAATTTGACTGAAGAACGTCCTACCACAGAGCTTGGTTGAAGAATACCTTATCTTTGTTTTAAAAGCCTTAGCCCAGATAAAATATTTTGCAAAATAGGAATAGGGCTATCTTTTACTAAGCCGCAAATAAATATGTTACTAAAATTGTTTCGTTTATTTAAAAGTAATGAGAGAAACGTGCTAAACTCAGTGATTCGTCTTCATATATTTTGGGGACGGTAGTTATGTAAGCTAAAAATGATTTGCATATGCGCGCATGTTACAATTTATTATCTTAGTTAGGAAACTCACATTATATGTATTATTCAAGTAAGTGTTATAGCATTGATTTTTATAAAAATCTATCTCATTTTTAATTTAATAATAGTATAAAAATACATTCTTTAAAGTAAATCGATTTTTTTGTTTTATATTCAGAGGATTTTCAAAGTAAGTAAACATACATATGATGCGCTATATATTGTGTTAGCTTAATTTACAAAGGCCCTGACCAGTCAAGTTAAAGTTTTACAGCAGAAGGAAAAGCAACATTTTATTTTCACATTCACTTCATGCAGATATGGGGTGTGTTGGAGCCTCCAAATAATATCAGCAATATTGATAAAGTTTTGATTGATGAAATATATCGAGCTGATAATGTGCTGCTATACGCGATAAAATATTTTATGTTGCGCTTGGTTTGATAATCATGACCAATAGAATGTCGACATTTCCTTCCAAACTTTGCCGAAGAACGTGAAGCTCCCTCATAAACACGAACACAGCTGCAACAACTGCAGCTCGAACACACGCATGGATTTTGAAAAGTGGCGTAACTCCGTTGTTATTGGTTCTAACCAGGGGTGCACCTTAACGTTAAGCTAATCGTTTATCAAAAAATTTCCTCCGTTTCCGTTGAAACACTTCGAAATATTATCGATAAAGAAATTATCAAGATAAATTGTATCTCGTTTTTAACCGAAACGAAAAGCTTTCGTTAACGTTAAAAACGTTAAAAAAACGTGATACTCTATGTTTGAATTGTGCTGGCAATGCTATAGCCATGGTGAAGCCGTAAGTTGGTAACAGCGAGCGGACATACACACAAACTCCATGTAAATTGTTTGTGTAATTCGTTGGTGGTAATGTCAAAAATACTCTGAGAAATGTTCGTACTGTCAAAATTCATTAGAAAAATTGCAATCAGCTTGGCTAATGCTTTCACCTTTAATTACTCCGCCATCAATCAGCTTTGCCAGTATAGTTCGAAATTAATAATCAAAATAAACGATTTGATGTCGTTTTGATATGGCAGAAAACGAAACAAAATCATTTCGTTAATTTGACGTTCTTAACGTTAATAAACGAAACGAAATGACTTTGTTTCGTTTATTAACGTTAATTATCGTAACGAAATGATATCGTTTCGTTGGTTAAGCATGCCTGGCTTTTGGAATTGGCCTTTGTGATCGATGTATACATTAGGGTGGGTCGATTTGTATGGACAAAAGTTAACCGATATCGCCCCATCGATTTTTCGATAGGATTTGGGCTCAGGAAAAAAGTTCCACTACGCATACCCAAAAAAATAATTTTCGAGCCAGCGAAATTTTATTTTTTCAACTTTGATTTTTAAGGTTTTTTTTTGTGACCTACAAAAAAAATTTTCATATGTATACCCTGTCCGACCCAAAAATGTCAGTTAAAAAATATTTTTTTTTTTTTTCAAAAAACTGTTATCGCCAACGTTTTTAGTGGACATTTTTGGGTCGGAC
Source organism: Eurosta solidaginis (assembly GCF_040869045.1). Lineage (NCBI taxonomy): Eukaryota > Metazoa > Arthropoda > Insecta > Diptera > Tephritidae > Eurosta > Eurosta solidaginis. The sequence goes on along the minus strand of NC_090321.1, from coordinate 160,296,054 downwards.
AGGATATATATGAAATCATACAATCAAATGAAAATTTTTTTAGTAGGTCATGAAAAAAACCTTAAAAATCAAAGTCGAAAAAAGTAAAAAAAAAATGAAATTTCGCAGGCTCGAAAATTATTTTTTTGGGTATGCGTAGTGGAACTTTTTTTTTCCTGAGCCCAAATCTTATCGAAGAATCGATGGGCGATATCGGTTAATAAATCGACCCAGTCTAATAAACATATTGACATACCTACACATATACAACAGTTTAGTAATGCACAAGCTGGCGCGGGAGTTGTTTTCCGGTTTGTACCTTGATTCACCTTTAAATACAATTCTACCTTTCTCTCCCTCTACGCTTACCTTTTCTCATCTCTCACTCCACCCTTCCTTTTCCCACAAACGCTTTCCCTTTTTTTTTGCTATTCTCGAGTTCTCATTTTGTAATCCCTTTCCTCTTTTTCTCACTTGCTTTTCTTTTTTCCCCTTCGCTTTCCATGTTTCTTTCCTTTCCCTATTGCCCTCTTTCCATTTGAAAACTTGTTTCCCTTACATTCTTTTAATATTATCCCTGCTTTATTCTCTTCTCACTAACGCCCTCATTCGCCTTCTCCATAAATCGTTCACTCATTTCTTTTCCCCGCTCCCTCCAGAACGACGTTTCCCTGGGATACAAAATATGCATTTTGCCATCTGTATTCATTACATAAGATTTTAGCCAAAATCACTGAGACAACAACAACAAAACTTAAACTTATGTGTTCGCTTGGAACACTAGAATGAATTAAACGTGTTCGTTTTGACTAAAATAAAAGAAATCTGTTAGCGTTTCCAAGCAAATAAAGAATTGTGCTCCTTTTCATCGCAACCAAACGAAACGTGTTAGACTTTCACGAAAAATAGAACGTGTTAGTTAGACTGGGTGGGTCCTCATACAAAAATAAAATTGCAAATGTCGCCCCTAAATTTAAAGATTATGTTGAGAGGGTTTCGGGGAAAACACAATTTTGTTAGCTGACTTAATCATGTGAAAACGACTTCATAGCTTAAAAGGACATTAGAAAGAAAAGTGAAGAAAGTGAAAAAATGACATATCAATTTTAAAAATCGGACGCGAAATAACCAAGTCACAACGAAAAAACCTCTTCGGCTGTATTTCGAAGGATCAAACAAAAAAAAAAAATTCCGAAACCCTCAACATAATCTTTAAATTTTTTTTTTCGACCCAGTGCACAGTGGCCAATTTGGCTTCGCTAGCGGCATTTTATTCATAGCTTCCAAAGTAAAGAAGTTATCTTCAAAAATTTTTTTTTCTCAATTCAGAAAAAAAACAAACAATTTTTGGAAAAAAAATAAAATTTTTTTTTTTTAAATTTTTTTTTAATTTTTTAATTTGTTTTTAATTCAATAAACATTTTCCACCATATATTCATATATAAAATAAGAAAAAAATTGTCAACTCAAAGAGAAACCATATTATAAAAGAAATATTAATCAGATTCTTCAGTATCAGATTCAGAGAAATCATCTTCAAAATGATGCATTATAAGCAAGCTTTTAACTTCCTTATCGAAACTAATATTTCTGGAATAGGAAATTGATGAGCCGTTGGACAATGAAGATATTAACGGATCGGAAGAAACAAAAAGAGCGTTAATTATATCTTCCATTGTATTTTTTCTGCAATTTTTTCTGGTATTATTTTCACGGATGTTCCGATAATCTTTATTTCTGGCTTCAAGCGCTTCCTCGCACATCATACCAATTGGAAGCGAAAAATGATTGATTATGTCTGCTCCATGAATTAAAATTCTGTGAACAGACGAGGGCATGTAAAACCAAGGGTATAAAGTAACAAAAATTTCGGCAGTTTCCATTGCGTAAAGTCTGAATGCCTCCGTGTTTATATCGTATCCACATGCAAGTGCTCGTAAGACGACGCTGAATCGATATATTAAATTTTCGTTCACCCCAGTTATACGAGCGGCTAAATCTGGTTGTTGAAAGAACCTTCTTGCCGTATTTCCGTTGTTGGTATTTCCAGTAACAGCCATTGGTATGTCGACCAACAAATGCATTTGTTCTCGTAGCTTCTGCTGTATATTTGTTTTATTTTGTCCAACAATAACCTTGTCAGCACCACGAGTTTGCCACTTTTTTATTGGTATTCTATAGGATATGTGCAAAATACATTCAAAAAACCTTATCCAAGCATGGAGACTGGATAGCCCATATTGAAAGAGGTTTACTTTAATTGGAAAGCTCTTCACCAAATTTAAGTCTTTCATATTTTTCGGTGTTGCCTTGCAGATTCCGCATATTTGCGAAGAAGATTCTGAAATGACGCTGAAAGTTTTACCATCAAGCATGGTCATGTGAAATTGGTGATCAATAATCAATGAGTTTACATATGTTGGTACAATATTTAATATTTGGCTCTTAATATTTTCAATTTCCCTGCGACTCAGGTCCGCCGTTTCCTTGTCGCAAAGTATTTTGATTGGTCGACAGTATCGTGTAGAAGAAGATCGATTGTTTTTCCATAAAACTGTCGGCCCGTTCTGCACTTGCAGTGGTACAATACAAATTGAAAATAAATATTGGTCTCTCATGTTTCCTTCGCAGTCGTTAAATTTTTGCCTATATGTGGAATGGCCGCTGCTGCCATCACAACCCCATTTGTAGACAGCAGTTAAATGGGTGTTATTATTACTTCTAGATGGGATTTCAAAACTTTCAGAGTGTGCTTCCATGATCCTGTTTATTGTATGGTCCACAAGACTTTGTAGTGGCACTTCAGCATAATAATCAGTGACTGTAATGTCACTAGGATAGCACTTTTTTTTGGCGAAGCGTAATTTTTCGTAGCATGGATATATATCGGCGTTTTGGTTTTTTGCTACTTTCTTATTCAAGTTCCAAGTGTATCTGGTATGTCCAAGATCTACAAATAGCGCAAGCGCTTTATCGTCCGAAAATTTGGATGGAAGGGGCTTTGGTTTGTTTATATTTTGTATTACCTTTCCGCTAAACTCCTCATCGCCATTTACCATTTCTACAACTTTGCAAGCACTGCGCTTTCCAGCTTTATATAAACTGCAGCTTGCAGCTACCAACAATCCTTCACATGACACTTCCTCTGTAAGCCCTGACATCTTACTGACTTGCGTTTTTCTGCAGCACTTGGAAAGCTCTTTTTCCGGCCGTCCAATATTTTCATTTGCTTTTTTTCCCAACAATACCAATGGTGTATCTAGCCATTCTTGGTTAATTTTTTCGAAAAACACCTTACTTCTGCCACAGGCCTTCCACTTTTGGATAAGCCTACTAACAAAATTGCGCAGTTTTTTCCATTTTTGCACTGCTCCTTCTGAGTATAGGTAATTTTACTCAAAACGGTACAAAAAACATAATTTTCTACGGCGAGAAACTTCTTGGTGGGGATCGCTTCTTCATGCCATATTAAAAAAAGGGTGCGTTTTGACACAGACATTTTGCCTAAAAAGTACAATAAATTGAAGGCTCGCAGGTACTCGCAGTTCATTTTGGACATTTTGGACACACAATGGTTTACACATATAGGAAAATTTGAAATTACACTGAATCTAGGTGAATTTTGGAAGTTCTACTCCACGAAAAACAGGTGTACGTTACAATGGGCGAGTTGCTAATACACTTAAACACGATTACGTTTTATAAATAACACAAGTATACACAGATCACAACTACAGCTTTTTTATATAATACATACCTTGGCGTTAGTATATAACACAACTTTTAATGAAAATAATAAAATTTGCAAGTTTAACACGAATACGAAAACGATGATCAAAAAGGCGGAAATATTTTGCACAACACTTGCAGAAACATGTGCTGACTTTGACAGCTCACAGCTGTTCATCAGCTGTAAGCTGAGCTTTTAAAAATCGATACAAATCTAGTGAATGTATTTGTTATCGATTGTTAAAAAAAAATTTACGGTTTTTCAAATTTGAAAATTTTAATTAAATGCCGCTAGCGAAGCCAAATTGGCCACTGTGCAGCGCCAGCTATTCATCAAAGTTCTTGCCCAATACGATGATGTCGTCCAGGTACACCAAGCATGTTTTCCAATGTAGTCCTTTCAATACCTGGTCCATGAGTCTCTCAAAAGTAGCTGGTGCATTACAAAGTCCAAAAGGCATCACTGTAAATTGCCAAAGACCATCACCCACACTGAAGTCTGTATTCTCTTTATCTTCGTCCTTCACTTCAACTTGCCAGTAGCCGCTTTTCAAATCCAGCGTGGAAAACCATTTCGTACCAGATAGCGAGTCCAGAGTGTCGTCAATTCTTGGCAATGGGTAGCTATACTTTTTCGTTACGTCATTCAACTTCCGGTAGTCCACGCAAAACCTCATTTTTCCATCCTTCTTCTTTACAAGTACTACCGGTGAGCTCCATGGACTAGCTGATGGTTCGATGACGCCGCTGTCGCTCATTTCTTGTATGATTTGGCTCACAACTTCCCGTTTCGCTAGTGGAACACTACGTGGAGCTTGACGGATCGGCCTCGCATCTCCAGTGTCAATTTGATGTTTCACAACATTGGTGCGGCCTGGTTTGGAACCATCCTGGTCAAATATGTTCGCGTACTTGTTTTGCCTTACTCTGATATGCTTCCTCTAGCCCCTGTGTCCATGCCGTGATGTCATTTGAAAGATCAGTATTACTAGTTGAAACGTGTTCCTGGAGCTGTTCACAGTTAATAAATAATTCAGCCTCTTGGCATCTTCCCAAAATAGCTCCTTTAGTCAGTTTGAGTGGTGACTTGAACTCATTGCGTACTCTTACCGGAATACGTCCATCTTGTTTTGTCATGGCCAGGGTTTTTCCTACAAGTATGTTCAGCGGCCACCGTGGTGTGATGGTAGCGTGCTCCGCCTATCACACCGTATACCCTGGGTTCAACTCCCGGGCAAAGCAACATCAAAATTTTAGAAATAAGATTTTTCAATTAGAAGAAAATTTTTCTAAGCGGGGTCGCCCCTCGGCAGTGTCTGGCAAGCGCTCCGATTGTATTTCTGCCATGAAAAGCTCTCAGTGAAAACTCATCTGCCTTGCAGATGCCGTTCGGAGTCGGCATAAAACATGTAGGTCCCGTCCGGCCAATTTGTAGGGAAAAATCAAGAGGAGCACGACGCAAATTGGAAGAGAAGCTGGCCTTAGATCTCTTCGGAGGTTATCGCGCCTTACATTTATTTATTTATTTATGTTCAGTGCTGATTTGTTTGCTGCTTCGGCAACCGACAATTTGTTTGTCCCACAACCTCCATCAACATTTGCCCAGATGACTGCTTCGGATTTTTGTGGTATTCGCTGACTCTCTTCCACCAGCACTCGTTTACTGCTGTAGCCTCTCTCGTAGCCGAAATTAAGTGGTACATCCATGTTCTTATATCGCATCGTCTTGCTTTGCATGTCAATCTTGATGCCCTGGTCGATTAAGAAGTCCACTCCAATTATGATTTCATCAACAATCTCTGCCACTATAAAACTGTGTACTACCGTGACGTTCCCAATTTCGACTTCACATGATACTTCTCCTAGAACCGTGCTGTCTTCTCCAGTGGCTGTACGCAATCTTGCTCCATGCAATGGTCTTATCTTCTTGTTGACTAAATCCGCTCGAATGATGGAATGAGATGCACCCGTATCTACAGTCAGTAAACGTTCCTTTCCATCCACATGTCCTCCGACAGTAAGATTGTTTGACCTTCTTCCAATTTGTGAGATAGAGATTATGGGGCATTCAATTGAGGGAGCGAGCTGTCGCCCCTTGCGGCTGACTCGCTTTAGTTTAACGATTGAGTGGACTTGGAGATTTGCTCATCTCCTTCAGCTCTGCGTTTACGGCCACCCACATTGTTGGAGCTATTGGAACCGGTGCTGCAATCTCGTGCAATATGACCTGGGTTTCCGCACTTGAAACATTTAATCACTCCGGCATTTTTCTGTTGTGATCCCTTCAGTGCTTCCAAAATTGTGCCTACCCAATCTGGTCTTTCCATTTTCACACGATGAGCTTTGTATGCTGGTTTACACAATAGTGAGGCCGTTTCCTGAGTCAATGCATGTGATACCGTTTCAGCAAATGTCAGTTTTGGGTTTGCGTATGTAGCTCGCTTCGTTTCCACGTCTCGTATGCCATTTATAAAACTCTGGATTTTTACCCTCTCGGTGTATTCCACGGGTGCGTCCGCATTTGCGAGATGAGCCAACCTTTCAACATCTGAAGCAAACTCCTGCAATGTCTCATTTGCTTTTTGGTAGCGGTTTTGCAACTCAATTTGGAATATCTGTTTTCTATGCTCGCTTCCATAACGTCGTTGTACAGCAGCCATCACTGCTTCATAATTGTTCCGCTCTCCTTCGGGAATCGTCTGTAGGATTTCCGCTGCTGGCCCCTTCAATGCCACGAACAGTGCAGCAACTTTATCTTCCGCATTCCAGTTGTTCACTGCTGCGGTCTTCCCAAACTGTAGCTTGAAAACCTGGAAAGGAACAGAGCCGTCAAAAGATGGAGTTTTTACCTTCGTATTACTCGCTGAAGCAGCCGGCCGATTTAGTTGCAATTCCTGTATACGACCCCTCAAAGCATCCACCTCGGCTTCGATTTTTTCCTCAAACTGCGTTATTTTCTCGTCCATACGCGCTTCGAGTTTTGATGATATACGCGCCCCTGCGCTTCGAGTTGTACTGTTATGTGTGCCTCTTGTTCTTTCAGTTGTGTTTCCATCTTTGATGTAATTTCTGACGACATTTCTGACATTTGCGACGACATAGATGCTACTGTCGATGTTTGTGCAGATATTGCAGCCAATATCAAGTTCAAGTCTGTGCTGGTAACCGTCTGCGATGTTTCGTTTTTCTCCTCCAATTTTGTTGTCTCATCGCCATCAAGATGAAAGACATACTCTTCCACGTCAATTCCTTCTGCTTCCATTGCCTCTCTTAGCCGTGCCTGAAGTTCGTGTTTAACGCCGCTTGTATTCAATGCACGGCTCTCCAACTCCTTCTTTAGTTGCTGGATCTTCAATTCACTGAACTTTGCCATGTCCTTGTTGTCCTCTGGTATTTATTCAACTATTCCTCTTCTGACACCAGTTGTAACGAATTTACTTGCAAATCCTTTTATTTGCAACCCTCTGCTAAGTTCGTATCGCTAAACTGTTGAATAAATAACTCCAATATTGAATAATGGAAAAACGGCCTTTATTAAAATACTTCACAATAACTCTTGTACTTTACTTAACATCCAAAGTCATTGATAGCTCAAATGAAACTCTACTATTCAAAATAATACTGCTATAGCTCGCTAGATAGCGCTTAATCGAACCGCTTGACGGTTCAAATCAACTGAATTACTTCTTACTCGCCTGCTCCGCTTTTATAGTTTCCGCTGCATACTTCTAGGCTCTTCAATTTCCAGAACTGACTAGTTAGTTTCGGCTACAAAATCGCCAGCCACAACTACGTGCACAAATTATTGCTCTCTCTTGTGACTACTCAGATAAGATATGTATATGCATGTGTTTGTGCATTGCCGCTCCGCTGCTCGTATACGTACATATATGTAGACGCAATTATTTATTCGTTTATGTAGATACATAATGATTGAATTATTGATGTGAATGTTTGTAGTTTACAGTCTCTCGCGCATACATAGGCGTATAAGTAAATGCATCTGTGTGTGACATCTTTCGGCTGCCTTATATATGTGTATACATGATTTGATTATTGACGTAAATACTGCTTATCGTGGCCTTAGCATCGCCTTAGTGATGGTATAACTTAGCGATGCTAATATCCGTGACACTATTTTATGTGCTAATCACTCATAGTATTTGTCTGTACTTTACTAAGTACACATTTACGCCCCGATTCTAGTGTGGTAACAACAGAATCACCGTGGTGAAGAGGTAACGAAATCATGTGGCAACTTTACACCCTTTTGGTATTCTACCCGCGAAAGTAGCCGGATAATTTTTACCCACAAAAGTGGGTGGTTACATCGAAATAACTGCACAACAGCTGTTGTTTAGAAAAAGGCGAAACTGAAAAATAAAGAATTGTAACCGCAAATAAGTAAAGATAATAGTAAAAAAGTGATGCCTCTTGCTATACATATTTGTTTACATTATGTACTTTCACAAAATAAAGCTGGAGTCATTGGTGCCGTATGTCGTATCGCTGTATCCGTATCCCTAACGTAATCAGCTGTTTATCGTTACGACGGTAAACCAAAACCCAATTGGTTGGCTACGATACGGTTACGACCTTAGCGGCACCAATAATCGATTGCATTGATTCTCATAAGATTGGTCGAATCAGCTGTTATAAGGTTACCGATACGGTTACCGATAAAGCACCAATGTCTCCAGCTTAAATTACAATATACTTATGTAGAAACTTATCATGCATAATATGCATATACACATCGTCCCGTTTATTCGTTAACCTCGTATCTACAAGCTAAAAGCGAGACATTTTCGGTAAAGCGAACACGGTTGCCACACCATGTTTTCATTTGGGACCAAGATTCATCGAAAAAAAGACCAAATTTTTGTTTTATTTTATTAGTATAAAATACAAAATTTTAGAATGTTTCGATATAAAATTTTACTAAACATAGGGAAGACTTTCCTTTAGTTCAAGCTGAACAAACAAATATATGTGCATGCAACCAAAAATGGTACTATATTTTGACATAGGATAAGTCTTTCACCAACCAAACGTTGTGGACCTAGTTTTGGTCACAAAGCTCTTGGTTCTAGCATTATGTTGTTGATTGAAATGAAATAAAATGTATAGAGCAGTTAGGTTTTAGCAAGAAACTGTTCAAAATTTGCGTTCTGGTGTTGCCGAACTATGTATGTGGAAAACTCAGTAAGGCAAGGTGCACACGAGGCTACACGTCATAGACGCTGCAGGCGAAATTTGTACGCTTTGATGCCAAACACATGTATTTGAATGGAGAGTTGCATACGAGGCGTCAGCTGCATGAAAGCGACAAAGCATGAAATTTTCGTGTAGCTAAGCGTACAGCAATGTTGGTCGCTGAGCGTACGTACGCTTGAAAAAAAGGAAGAACAAGATGTTTGTTTACATTTTTTTTGTATGCAAATTTGTGTAATTTGTTAAAAAATGTTACTTTAGTTAATAAAAGTGCGTGAAAGGTATATTACCAAAGCGAAAAAGAGTATTAAGCTGGAGTCATTGGTGCCGTATGTCGTATCGCTGTATCCGTATCCCTAACGTAATCAGCTGTTTATCGTTACGACGGTAAACCAAAACCCAATTGGTTGGCTACGATACGGTTACGACCTTAGCGGCACCAATAATCGATTGCATTGATTCTCATAAGGTTGGTCGAATCAGCTGTTATAAGGTTACCGATACGGTTACCGATAAAGCACCAATGTCTCCAGCTTTAAACACTACAACAGCATGGTTAGACATTGTTGAAGCTTTTAAAATGATATAAAGTGTTGGAAACTAGAAATCACCCTTTTCTCTAGTCCGCGGTGGTTTAAAATTGCCGTTCATAATTTACAAAGGCACGGGGATGCAAACAACGTTTAATACCTATTTTCCTTTGATTTCGGGGACGGATATAGCTGAAGAAATTTAATTTTTTCAATAATTGTTTGCTTTTTGTAGCGACCATCGAAAGTAGCTTCGTGTGCAGATCTTGAGGCGTAGAGAAATTGTAGCTATATGAAATATCTTGTACGCGTCTATGACGCGTAGCCTCGTGTGCACCTTGCCTAAATCATAAATGAAACTAGGCAATTTTGTAAGTGCTATTTTTATAGATGCTTACTTTTTCCGTTAACGTTTGAACTTCATATCACAGCCTAGATTCATTAAGTGTTAGTTTTGATCCCAGGCCTCAGTGGTTCTGCTAGACCTACGGGAATAATTTTATACAAAACATTTCTTCCGAAATCAAATCTCTTTTGCATTTGCTTCCTTCTGTCTTCGAGTTAAAATATTTCTTGTGCCAAGAAACTTAGTTTTCAATTACCTTGCATGGCTTAACACCACAACAGTCCTGGAATTCCTTGTACTTATTGAGCTGGGTGAGAAGGATTTAAATGTCAACGTACGAAACGAGAAGAAATGCATAGAAGTTCTTTGTATAAGTTTTGAAAGTGTTAGGCTCACAGCAGAGTGCTCGCTATAAGCTATGCTAGGCGAGAAGCAATTTTTATTTTCATGTATTCTACGTAGTGTTGTAAAAAGGCTTGGTTTCCTCGAAAGCGGTGCCGCTATTTAGCGGTCGTTACATAGCGGTAGAGTATGTTGTCAAAAATGTTGCGGTGTAAAAGTAATTATGTGTAAACTAAGAAGACGGTGAAGTTGAACATAATATAGCGGCAGGGCATAAAATATTACGGCCGTCATGACGGTAGAAACTCGTTCATCACCGTTTGTGGCCACCGCTATTGTCAAAGCGGTAAACATTTTGTCAAATATTTATAAAATAAACAATATTTTTGAATTAAAATTTTTTTGAACATGTTTTATTTTTGTATGTGCAGTTAATAAAATAAGAAGAAAAACTAAAAAAAAATGAAAAATTTAAAGTGAAATTTTGTGGATCTAAATACACCTTCTAGCATCTTCTGTCACTAATAAAACTAATTTTCTGGAGAAAATTTGTGGGATTTGAAACGTAATTGACTCTCTATGAAACGTAAGTAACACAGAGCATCATGAATATGTTAGTAGGAAACCATAGTAAGCGAGAAAGTTAAAATCAGCGTAATTACAAGCAGAGTTGTATAATGATTTCATCCTGTGATAAGTTTCATTATTTGCGAAATTCGTTCTACGCGTTTGAACGTAGAAAATGTGTTATTCTCTATGGTACCTTTCAGGCGCATAGAAGGGGAGAAGAAGAAATAGTTTCGGGTAATCGATTTTGTTATCATAAATGTCTTTGATAGAGAGAATGCCATAAATTTTTCTTCGTCTATCAAAGCACTGAATATTTAAAATTCTACATCTCAGCTCATAGGAAGGCATAAAGTCAAAAGTAAACATTCGTCGAAGGCGAGTTTAATAAATCGCCTCTGAACTCTTTCTAACCGGTTGGGATGTATGACGAAGTCTGCATCCCAAATGATTCAGGCTTATTCCAAAATGGATCTTACCCGGCTCGTGTAAAGAACTTTCAGTTTAAACGGATCTAAAAAGTCTTTCGTTTGAGAAAACCGAGTTTAGTAAATGGAACTATGTTTCAAGTCTAGGCATACTTCCAAATCCTGCTGTTTATTATGTACGCGATTTTCCTAGTTAACGTGATTTAATTTCACTGGGAGAAGTTCAAAAAAGCATAGTTACTGTTACACCATTTTATCAAAGCCAAGATGTCTTCCTGTGGTTCTATGTAGTCGCTAATGTTTTTAATTCGGTGATAAAGTTTTACATCATCGGCGTACATCAAACAACAACAAAACTTCAAAGATTAGCTGATGCCATTTATAAATAAAGAAAAAAAGTAAATAGCCCAGATGCCTACTTTGTGGAACCCCTGATGTAACTATTATGGGCTTGGAGAGATTGCTACCAATCTTCGCTATCAATTCTCTGTTTTTCAGATACGATACAAGCAATTTTAGAGCGTTGGAGTGGATTCCATTCTCAAGTTATTCAAGTAACACAATATGGTTGAGTCTATCAAATGATTTTACAAAATCAGTGCACAGAGTGTCAGTCGTGATGGGTTGATAGTTATCTATCATGTTTCGAGATCCAGACTTATAAATTGGGGATATGAATACCGCTTTCTATTCATCATTCGCATACCACGAGATTTTGAAGGATTTCTTTTTTCTATGGGCAGGCACGTATGAATTAAGTGTTTCTTTTACTGTTTTCTAGAACTTTATATAGGCTAGGTTACGTTGAATTGGCCGGTGCATGGGGACCCGACATACACTGAATGAGTCCGTAGTGTTATAAGAATCCGTAAGCCTTCGTAGTTTCCAACAAAGCGGTGCCGCTGAAAACGGTGAGTATACCGGGCGTTCTTTAGCGGTCGTAATAAAGCGGCACCGCTTTCCAAGGAAACCAAGCCTTAACCGATCGAAATATCAGGCCGTTATTAATATTATTATAAAATAAGAGTTTTTTTTTTATTAGTCGGTTATTTCATCAACAATTAACGACAATGTGTTCGCTAACACTTCTCTTTTTAATGCCTGGCATAAATTATATCCTAGGTGAAATGTTATTGTACTGGTACATTTTATTCACTGAGCAAGTTTGTATGGTGAGAGTAAATTCAAAATTATATGGGGCTAACGAAAATGTGGCGAATTTTTGGGAAATATTGTGAATTTTTACCTAAGTGAAAAAGAAATAAAAGTACCAATCGTGGCTACTGCCTAAAAAGGACCAGAATTGAAGAAAGGGGCTCAGCGGACCAAATGGGTTGGAAGGGACCATGTTTGTTCCGAATGGACCAAAGTGGCAACCGTGAAAGCGAAGTAAACTACTTTTCAAATTTCTCCACAGACACTGGTGAGTTTCTCGGTGATGACAGCGTTACCACTTGGGCCAGAATCGCGGATAAAAGAACTGGTAACTATATTCGGTTACATAATGTTCTGGGTACTATTTTACCGGTAACGCTCAGAATCGGGGCGTTAGACACAATTTTTTGGCTCATGACTAAGTAAACTAATTTTATTAGTACTGAAAGCAGATCTCTGTTCTCAAGTCTCTCAATGATCCTGAGCATTCCCGTGAGAATTGAGCGTGATACGGAGCTAGAAAACTCACTGGTGGATGCTTTTGTGTTCTTAATAGTGTTACAAGGCTGCGCAATAATACATATACATATGGTTCTATTCTGAACTAATTTTTCTTCGAGTTATGTCTTCCGAAATATAGAAAATTGCTTAATCATGAAAGGGGTGGTACCACGCCCATTTTTTTATACTCAGTTGAGCAGAGCTCACAGAGTATATTAAGTTTGATTGGATAACGGTTGGTTGTACATATATAAAGGAATCGAGATAGATATAGACTTCCATATATCAAAATAATCAGGATCGAAAAAAAATTTGATTGAGCCATGTCCGTCCGTCCGTCCGTCCGTCCGTCCGTCCGTCCGTCCGTTAACACGATAACTTGAGTAAATTTTGAGCTATCTTGATGAAATTTGGTATGTAGATTCCTGGGCACTCATCTCAGATCGCTATTTAAAATGAACGATATCGTACTATAACCACGCCCACTTTTTCGATATCGAAAATTTCGAAAAACCGAAAAAATGCGATAATTCATTGCCAAAGGCAATTAAAGCGATGAAACTTGGCAGATGGGTTGACGTTATGACGCCGAATAGAAAATTAGTAAGATTTTGGACAATGGGCGTGGCACCGCCCACTTTTACAAGAAGGTAATTTAAAAGTTTTGCAAGCTGTAATTTGGCAGTCGTTGAAGATATCATGATGAAATTTGGCAGGAACGCTGCTACTATTACTATATATGTGCTAAATAAAAATTAGCAAAATTGGATGAAGAACACGCCCACTTTTTAAAAAAAAAAAATTTTAAATTCAAATTTTAACAAAAAATTTAATATCTTTACTGTATATAAGTAAATTAAGTCAAAATTCAACTCCTGTAATGATATGATGCAACAAAATACAAAAATAAAAGAAAATTTCAAAATGGGCGTGGCTCCGCCCATTTTCATTTAGTTTGTCTAGAATACTTTTAATGCCATAAGTCGAACAAAAATTTACCAATCCTTCTCAAATTTGGTAGGTACATAGATTCTATGACGGTAACTGTTCTCTGTGAAAATGGCCGAAATCGGTGGAAGCCACGCCCAGTTTTTATACACAGTCCACCGTCTGTCCTTCCGCTCGGCTGTTAACACAATAACTTGAACAAAAACCGATATATCTTTACTAAGCTTATCCCACCTACTTATCTGAACTCACTTTATCTCGGTATAAAAAATAGCCGAAATCCGACCATAACCACGCCCACTTTATCGATATCGAAAATTACGAAAAATGAAAAAAATGCCATAATTCTATACCAAATACGAAAAAAGGGATGAAACATGGTAACTGGATTGTTTTATTGACGCAAAATATAACTTTGGAAAAAATTTTGTAAAATGGGTGTGACACCTACCATATTAAGTAGAAGAAAATGAAAAAGTTCTACAAGGCAAAATCAACAGCCCTTGGAATCTTGGCAGGAAGACTGTTAGTGGTATTGCATATATAAATAAATTAGCAGTACCCGACAGATGATTTTCTGGATCACCTGGTCCACATTTTGGTCGATATCGCGAGAACACCTTCACATATACATCGAAGGGCCACTCGCTTTTAAAACCCTCATTAATACCTTTAATTTGATATCCATATCGTACAAACACATTCTAGAGTCACCCCTGGCCCACCCTAATGGCGATATCTCGAAAAGGCGTCCACCTATAGACCTAATGCCCACTCCCTCTTAAAATGCTCAGTAACACCTTTCGTTTGATACCCATATCGTACAAACATTCTAGAGTCACCTCTGGCCCACCCTAATGGCGATATCTCGAAAAGGCGTCCACCTATAGACCTAATGTCCACTCCCTCTTAAAATGCTCAGTAACACCTTTCGTTTGATACCCATATCGTACAAACATTCTAGAGTCACCCCTGGCCCACCTTATTGGCGATGTCTCGAAAAGGCCACCTATAGACCTAATGCCCACTCCCTCTTAAAATGCTCAGTAACACATTTCGTTTGATACCCATATCGTACAAACATTCTAGAGTCCCCCTGGCCCACCCTAATGGCGATATCTCGAAAAGGCGTCCACCTATAGACCTAATGCCCACTCCCTCTTAAAATGCTCAGTCACACCTTTCGTTTGATACCCATATCGTACAAACATTCTAGAGTCACCCTTGGTCCACCTTTATGGCGATATCTCGAAAAGGCGTCCACCTATAGACCTAATGCCCACTCCCTCTTAAAATGCTCAGTAACACATTTCGTTTGATACCCATATCGTACAAACATTCTAGAGTCACCCTTGGTCCACCTTTATGGCGATATCTCGAAAAGGCGTCCACATATAGAACTAAGGATTACTCCCTTTTAAAATACTCATTACCACCTTTCATTTGATACCCATATCGTACAAACACATTCTAGAGTCACCCCTGGCCCACCCTAATGGCGATATCTCGAAAAGGCGTCCACCTATAGACCTAATGTCCACTTCCTCTTAAAATGCTCAGTAACACCTTTCGTTTGATACCCATATCGCACAAACATTATAGAGTCACCCCTGGCCCACACTAATGGCGATATCTCGAAAAGACGTCCACCTATAGACCTAATGCCCACTCCCTCTTAAAATGCTCAGTAACACCTTTCGTTTGATACCCATATCGTACAAACACATTCTAGAGTCACCCCTGGCCCACCCTAATGACGATATCTCGAAAAGGCGTCCACTTATAGACCTAATGCCCACTCCCTCTTAAAATGCTCAGTAACACCTTTCGTTTGATACCCATATCGTACAAACATTCTAGAGTCACCCTTGGTCCACCTTTATGGCGATATATCGAAAAGGCGTCCACCTATAGAACTAAGGATTACTCCCTTTTAAGATACTCATTACCATCTTTCATTTGATACCCATATCATACAAACACATTCTAGAGTCACCCCTGGCCCACCCTAATGGCGACATTTCGAAAAGGCGTCCACCTATAGACCTATTGCCCACTCCCTCTTAAAATGCTCAGTAACACTTTTCGTTTTATACCCATATCGTACAAACATTCTAGAGTCACCCCTGGCCCACCCTAATGGCAATATCTCGAAAAGGCGTCCACCTATAGACCTAATGCCCACTCCCTCTTAAAATGCTCAGTAACACCTTTCATTTGATTCCCATATCGTACAAACACATTCTAGAGACACCCCTGGTCCACCTTTATGGCGATATCTCGAAACGGCGGCCACCTATGGACTAAGGATCACTCCTTTTCAAAATACTCATTAACAGCTTTCCTTTGATACCCATATCGTACAAACATATTCTAGAGTCACCCCTGGTCCACCTTTATGGCGATTTCTCGAAAAGGCGTTCACCTATAGAACTAAAGCCCATTCCCTTTTAAAATACTCATTACCACCTTTCATTTGATACCCATATCGTACAAACACATTCTAGAGTCACCCCTGGTCCACCTTAATGGCGATATCTCGAAAGGGCGTCCACTGATAGACCTAAGGCCCACTCCCTCTTAAAATGCTCAGTAACACCTTTCATTTGATACCCATATCGTACAAACAAATTCTAGAGTCAGCCCTGGTCCACCTTTATGGCGATATTCCTAAATGGCGTCCATCCATAGAACTATGGCCTACTCTCTCTTAAAATACTCTTTAATACCTTCCATTTGATACACATGTCATACAACCACATTCCAAGGTTACCCTAGGTTCATTTTCCTACATGGTGATTTTCCTTATTTTGTCTCCATAGCTCTCAACTGAGTATGTAATGTTCGGTTACACCCGAACTTAGCCTTCCTTACTTGTTAAATTTGAAGTTTGTCTTATTTATTGTTATAAATCCACTTGGGAAATGAAATACCATTGATATAAAGCTCTTTTTTGGAAAGATAAAGCTTATTTTATTCGTTCACGACCCGTTTAAAAACCTTTTATATAAAAGTGGACGTGGTCCTTAACCGATTTCGTTAATTTTTCTTCAAAGCATTCCTTATAGTAAGGGCACCCTCTCTGCCGAATTTTGTTACGATTATTTTATATTGGGCCAGGTCGTAAAGTTTAATTATTAAATTGTGGAGCTTTTCGGCCGATTTTTTTTTAAATAAAACCATCGTTTTTTTATCTTCTACGCGTTTCGACGCATATTCGCGTCTTCCTCAGGAAGGTAAGTTAACAATTATTTAAATATCACATCTGGGTATAATCAATGGAAAATTATATATATATAAAAAACACCGCACATCTTCTCTTGTCCAGGCTCAAACATTAGGTTACGATAGGTTTAACAATTTTTGTTTATTTAATAATTTTGGAAAATTTTAAACAACGCGACATCAGGACGGACAAGGCGACAGCTGTTTCGAGTCGAACACGCACTCCTACGATAGTTGAAATGGTTACAAACGCATTCAACTACGTCATGCCTTAGTTGTAAAGTTTTTCCCAATTGCCTTCTTTTTGCATATTTTAATGTTTCGTATGCAATTATGTGTTAAAGCTACTATGCTTGTTGGTACGGCGGTTTTCAAAGAAACTTTGGTATTGTTGCTGTTTTTGTTCTATTTATAGAACTACAACGAATTAACCAATTTTGTCTGTTTGTATGATTAACAATTTTTGATTTATGGTTAATAATATTTGTAAAATTGATTTTGTCACAAGTGGGCGGTGCCACGCCCATTTAAAAAAAAATTTTCAAATTTTTATCAAGAGTCTCAATATTAGTCCACACGTCAAATTTCAACATCCTCGGTGTATTGCTTACTAAATAATCAGGTTTTTTGTGTTTTCCAAAAGTTATATATATAAAATTGTGGGCGTGGTTATCATCTGATTTCGCCCATTTTCAATACCAATCTATTCTGGGTCCAGATAAGCTCGTGTACCAAATTTGGTGAAGATATCTCAATATTTACTCAAGTTATCGTGTTAACGGACAGACGGACACACGGACGGACGGACGGACATGGCTCAATCAATTTTTTTCGATTCTGATGTTTTTGATATATGGAGCTCGACAACCAACCGTTATCCAAGCAAAGTTATAATACTCTGTGTACAAGTACAGCTAGGTATAAAGATGCCAAGATTAAGGGCCTCATTCTATATTGCGAAACGAATGGTCCGGGGTTTCTCGGTGGCCCGTGATTTAGAGATACTAACACTTTTATTTTTTGTAATTCAGGAGAGTCTTTAGTTGTTCCATGTGTAAATTTTAAGCCGAATTTCAAAAGCAACGAATATTGATAATGATTTTTTCCTGGGCCTGAGGAGACAATAAAAACATCAACCAACAAGTAAGGAAGGTTAAGTTCGGGTGTAACCGAACCTTACATACTCAGTTGAGAGCTATGGTGACAACATAAGGGAAAATAACCATGTAGGAAAATTAACCGATGGTAACCCTGGAATGTGTTGGTATGACATGTGTATCAAATGAAAGGTATTAAAGGTATGAAAGGTGTTAATGAGTATTTTATAATGGCGTTGGCCTTAGTTCTATATGTGGACGCCTTTTCGAGATATCGCCATAAACTTGGACCAGGGGTGACTCTAGAATTTGTTTGTACGATATGGGTATCAAATGAAAGGTATTAAAGAGTATTTAATGAGGGAGTGGGACATAGTTCTATAGGTGGACGCCATTTAGGGATATCGCCATAAAGGTGGATCAGGCTTGACTCTAAAATTTGTTTGTACGATATGGGTATCAAATTAAAGGTGTTAATGAGTATTTTTAAAAGGGAGTGGGCCTTAGTTCTATAGGTGGTCGCCTTTTCGATATATCGCCATAAAGGTGGACCAGGTGTGACTCTAGAATGTGTTTGTACGTTATGGGTATCAAATGAAAGGTGTTAATGAGTATTTTAAAAGGGCGTGGGGCTTAGTTCTATAGGTGGACGCCTTTTCGTGATATCGCCATAACGGTGGACCAGGGATGACTCTAGAATGTGTTTGTACGATATGGGTATCAAATGAAAGGTGTTAATGAGGATTTTAAAAGGGAGTGGTTGTAGTTGTATAGGTGGTCGCCTTTTCGAGATATCGCCATAAAGGTGGACCAGGGATGACTCTAGAATGTGTTTGTACGTTATGGGTATCAAATGAAAGGTGTTAATGAGTATTTTAAAAGGAAGTGGGCCTTAGTTCTATAGGTGGACGCCTTTTCGATATATCGCCATAAAGGTGGACCAGGTGTGACTCTAGAATGTGTTTGTACGTTATGGGTATCAAATGAAAGGTGTTAATGAGTATTTTAAAAGGGCGTGGGGCTTAGTTCTATAGGTGGCCGCCTTTTCGTGATATCGCCATAACGGTGGACCAGGGATGACTCTAGAATGTGTTTGTACGATATGGGTATCAAATGAAAGGTGTTAATGAGGATTTTAAAAGGGAGTGGTTGTAGTTGTATAGGTGGTCGCCTTTTCGAGATATCGCCATAAAGGTGGACCAGGGATGACTCTAGAATGTGTTTGTACGTTATGGGTATCAAATGAAAGGTGTTAATGAGTATTTTAAAAGGAAGTGGGCCTTAGTTCTATAGGTGGACGCCTTATCGATATATCGCCATAAAGGTGGACCAGGTGTGACTCTAGAATGTGTTTGTACGGTATGGGTATCAAATTAAAGGTGTTAATGAGTATTTTAAAAGGGCGTGGGGCTTAGTTCTATAGGTGGACGCCTTTTCGTGATATCGCCATAAAGGTGGACCAGGTGTGACTCTAGAATGTGTTTGTACGTTATGGGTATCAAATGAAAGGTGTTAATGAGTATTTTAAAAGGGCGTGGGGCTTAGTTCTATAGGTGGACGCCTTTTCGTGATATCGCCATAACGGTGGACCAGGGATGACTCTAGAATGTGTTTGTACGATATGGGTATCAAATGAAAGGTATTAATGAGGATTTTAAAAGGGAGTGGTTGTAGTTGTATAGGTGGTCGCCTTTTCGAGATATCGCCATAAAGGTGGACCAGGGGTGACTCTAGAATGTGTTTGTACGGTATGGGTATCAAATTAAAGGTGTTAATGAGTATTTTAAAAGGGCGTGGGGCTTAGTTCTATAGGTGGACGCCTTTTCGTGATATCGCCATAACGGTGGACCAGGGATGACTCTAGAATGTGTTTGTACGATATGGGTATCAAATGAAAGGTGTTAATGAGTATTTTAAAAGGAAGTGGGCCTTAGTTCTATAGGTGGACGCCTTTTCGATATATCGCCATAAAGGTGGACCAGGTGTGACTCTAGAATGTGTTTGTACGGTATGGGTATCAAATTAAAGGTGTTAATGAGTATTTTAAAAGGGCGTGGGGCTTAGTTCTATAGGTGGACGCCTTTTCGTGATATCGCCATAACGGTGGACCAGGGATGACTCTAGAATGTGTTTGTACGATATGGGTATCAAATGAAAGGTATTAATGAGTCTTTTTAAAAGGGAGTGGGCCTTAGTTCTATAGGTGGTCGCCTTTTCGAGATATCGCCATAAAGGTGGACCAGGGGTGACTCTAGAATGTGTTTGTACGGTATGGGTATCAAATTAAAGGTGTTAATGAGTATTTTAAAAGGGCGTGGGGCTTAGTTCTATAGGTGGACGCCTTTTCGTGATATCGCCATAACGGTGGACCAGGGATGACTCTAGAATGTGTTTGTACGATATGGGTATCAAATGAAAGGTATTAATGAGGATTTTAAAAGGGAGTGGTTGTAGTTGTATAGGTGGTCGCCTTTTCGAGATATCGCCATAAAGGTGGACCAGGGATGACTCTAGACTTTGTTTGTACGATATGGGTATCAAATGAAAGGTATTAATGAGTCTTTTTAAAAGGGAGTGGGCCTTAGTTCTATAGGTGGTCGCCTTTTCGAGATATCGCCATAAAGGTGGACCAGGGGTGACTCTAGAATATGTTTGTACGATATGGGTATCAAATGAAAGGTGTTAATGAGTATTTTAAAAGGACGTGGGGCTTAGTTCTATAGGGGGACGCCTTTTCCAGATATCGCCATAAAGGTGGACCAGGGGTGACTCTATAATGTGTTTGTACGATATGGGTATCAAATTAAAGGTATTAATGAGGGTTTTAAAAAGGAGTGGCCCTTAGTTGTATATGTGAAGGCGTTTTCGAGATATTGACCAAAATGTGGACCAGGGTGACCCAGACCATCATCTATTGGATACCGCTAATTTATTTATATATGTAATACCACGAACAGTATTCCTGCCAAGATTTCAAGGGTTTTTAATTTCGCCCTGCAGAACTTTTTTCTAAAAGTTATATTTTGCGTCAATAAACCAATCCAATTACCATGTTTCATCCCTTTTCTCGTATTTGGTTTAAAATTATGGCATTTTTTTCATTTTTCGTAATTTTTGATATCGAAAAAGTGGGTGTGGTCATAGTCGGATTTCGACAAATTTTCAAACCAACGCAAAGAGAGTTCAGATAAGTACGTGAACTGAGTTTAGTAAAGATATATCGATTTTTGCTCAAGTTATCGTGTTAACGGCCGAGCGAAAGGACAGACGGTCGACTGTGTATAAAAACTGGGCATGGCTTCAACCGATTTCACCCATTTTCACAGAAAACAGTTACCGTCATAGAATCTATGCCTCTACCAAATTTAAGAAGGATTTGTAAATTTTTGTTCGACTTATGGCATTAAAAGTATTCTAGACAAACTAAATGAAAGGGCGGATCCACGCCCATTTTGAAACTTTCTTTTATTTTTGTATTTTGTTGCACCATATCATTACTGGAGTTGAATGTTGACATAATTTACTTATATACTGTAAGGATATTAAATTTTTTGTTCAAATTTGACTTAAAAAAACCTTTTTTAAAAGTGGGCGTGGTCGTTCTCCGATTTTGCTAATTTTTATTAAGCATACATATTGTAATAGGAGTAACGTTCCTAACAAATTTCATCATAATATCTTTATCGACTGCCAAATTACAGCTTGCAAAAATTTTAAATTACCTTCTTTTAAAAGTGGGCGGTGCCACGCCCATTGTCCAAAATTTTACTAAATTTCTATTCTGCGTCATAAGCTCAACTCACCTACCAAGTTTGGTAATGAAGTATCGCACTTTTTCGGTTTTTCGAAATTTTCGATATCGAAAAAGTGGGCGTGGTTATAGTCCGATATCGTTGATTTTAAATGGCGATCTGAGATGAGTGCTCAGGAACCTACGTACCAAATTTCATCAAGATACCTGAAAATTTACTCAAGTTATCGTGTTAACGGGCGGAGGGACAGACGGACGGACATGGCTCAATCAAAATTTTTTTCGATCCTGATGATATTGATATATGGAAGTCTATATCTATCTCGATTCCTTTATACCTGTACAACCAAACGTTATCCAATCAAAGTTAATATACTCTGTGAGCTCTGCTCAACTGAGTATAAAAATTGTATGCTTACATGAATCCGAAATCGTAAAGTTTTCGTGGTGACACTAGTTCATCTTCAAAAAGTCTTCCAGCAATACCACCAACTCTGTATCAAAGTCGGGATTATTTAAACGTTTTTGATATTGGTACCGTAAATAATGAGTTTTTCGATCTGAAGAAGTCAACGAAACAATTCGTAGAGGTCAATAAAAATGCACAGTTATTTTTCCCCGTGATTGTCATGACGAGGCATTTCCTACCTCATTTGTTAAATAGAATCTTGCCAAATGGAGAAAAAGTGGAGCGTGACTGGTTGGTGTGGAGTGCCAGTATCAATGCTTTTTATTGCCTACCATGTCGTCTGTTAAGCACCAATACTTTAAATCGATCTAAAATTTGTTGTGCGGATATTCGAAATTCCAGGAATGGAAGAAGCTATACGATAAACTGCCATCACACGAAAATACTCAAGATCACATTAAATGTTATATTCAATGGCGATCTTTACAAAATCTAATTCAAAAGGAGGCTACAATTGATACACTTATCAATGACCAGCTAGCTAATCACTGAAACTAAAAAGTGGAAAGAAATTTTATATAGAATTTTGGAAACTATTTTATTTCTGGGTAAAAGAGATCTAGCTTTCAAGGCGAAGGTATATATCTTGGTGAACGAAACGATGGACAATTTTTGGGCATCTAAGATCTCATAAGGCAATATGATCCGATACTTAGAGATCATTTGGAGAAAGTTAGGATTTCACAACAGCAGCAAAAACGTTTACAAGTTCACTATCTTTCCCCAGACATTCAGAAAGATTTTATAGAAATCTGTGCAAAGCACATGAGAGAAACTATATTAGATCAAGGCAAGAAAGCCAAGTATTTTGCTATTATCGTTGATGCTATGCCCGATGCTAGTCATGTTGACTACGTTCATTTTGCGCTAACTCCATTTCAATTCGAAAGCAACAAATTTTACCTTTCAAGAACGGTTTTTGGCTTTCGTGAATTGTAACAAAAAAACTGGTCAGAAAGTCGCTGATCTAATTTACCATACTCTAGGTAAACATGAAATCCCATTAAAAGATTGTCGTGCACAAGGGTGCGAAAACGGCGCCAATATGAAAGGAGCTTACAACGGAGCACTACGTCACATTCTCGACAAAAACTCGAATGCTGATTACTCGCCTTGTGCAAACCACAGTCTCAATTTATGTGGTGTTGATGCTACAGAATGTTGTACGGCTGCAATTACTTTCTTCGGAGTTGTACAAAAATATTTTACTATTTTCAGCAGCACTGTTGGGGCATCCTCAAAAAAAAAATGTACCGAGCTCTCTTCATAGTCTTTCAGGCAAAAGCCGAATTTGACTGCGTAAGCATACGGAGATGTTACCGGTATTCTCAAGTACATCAACAAGTTCGAATGTATCTTGCTGTCCTCAATGTGATTCAAAATACTGACTACCATTAATGAAGGAAACGTCGTACTCCAAACTAAAGACGCCACCATAGATGTTCAGCTCCGACATCTAGATGCCTTATTAGCTGATTTGAAGTTGATCAGGAACTAATGGGAAACAATTTTAAACGAATGCAAAACAATTGCTATTCAATTGAACATCTCGCCAAAGTTTCCGGACATTCGAAAGAGAAAACACAAAAGACGTTCTGAAGATAATTTAAATGAGATACATTCCTGGTGATCGTTCATTCGGTAATCACTGGCATTACTGAACGATTTGCAGTTATGAGAAATTTGAGCGAGACGTTTTCCTTTTTGTGGCAATTTGAAGACATGTATGAAACTACGGTTCGGGCGAGCGCAGCAAAATTTGTCGAAAAATACAAGTCGGACGTTTTTCAAAGCTTAGAATGTGAAATAATTCACTTAAATCACATTAACGAAGCAAATTTTGATAAAGGTCTGTCACCATTGGAATTGCCAATACGATTTTCCCCAACATTTGTGTGCTTTACGTATTTTTGCACTATACCTGTTACTGTAGCTAGTACAGAACGTTCCTTCAGCGTCCTTTTAAGAATCAAAAACTTTCATAGATGGTGTTCATCTAAAGAGCGAGTTTCAGGACTTGCCACGCTTTGTGTTGAATCCGTTTTGGCAAGACAGTTAAGCTTTGATATTATTATAAAAAATGTTGCAACGGAAAAGCAAGAAAAGCCACTCTTTGATATCCGAACCTACTATATTGAATAATTAATATTTATAATCATAATTATATTTATCAGAAATGTACTAAAATATTCCCAAATAACTAGAAAAGATTATTTGAAACAATATGTGGCTGTTAAAATAGAATTTTATTTCTAGGTTACAATAGAACAGTATAAATAGTAAATATTCTGTGTTAATTTTATTTTCAGCTCTTAGTCCAAAAATCATTTTTTTTGATGTAATCCAACTATAATGATTCATGAATGAGACATCATTAATTCAAATTAATCAAATGTATTAGTGGATTTTTTATAGGGGGCCCGTAAATTGTTTAGTCCCGGGCCCGGATTTTCTCTCTACGGCCCTGCCTATAACCCCCGGAATACCACATAAGTTGAAAAAATGTTCCTTCAAGCTATTCTCCATATACTGAGTTTTTTTTTTTTTGGAAAACTATCCGTTTCTTACAAAAATGCTCTTAAAAGGTTTTAAAGGTTCCCCGATGACTCTTGCCGCTGTCGGTTGGGCCATAGCCGAAAAGTGTTCATTCCTATCGACTTTTGGTAACTTCTAGTGGGTAGAAATCATAGAAATGTTGATAGGTTCAACTGCACTGGCAAGTGAGTGTTATGGAACGAGGTTTACATATGCCTTTTTGTTTCGTCTATATATGCCTACACTGAAAGAAATGGTGCTAGTAAAATTAACACATCGGTTCTGTTGTTCTTGACTTAACGGAGATTCGATGAAATTGATCGAATTATGGTTAATTCGACCGAGTTCTTTGTCAAGCGAAAAAATTAGTTTAGTCATTTCAACAGAAGAGAAATTGTCGCTCTTAAGTTAACAAAATTCTGTAAAATTGACAGATTCCTAATCAATCTAACTGATTTTTCTGTTAACACAACTGATCTCACTGGTCATTTCAACAGCGTTAAACATTCAATACATGAGCAAATTTCAAAAAGAATTTTACGCTCACTGCGCTCTCTATTTTGTACTTATGACGATAGTGCCGATAGTGTTAAAAAAAACACCAAAATAAGAAAACCACCAAATCGAAAAACACAAAATGGGGAAAAAAATAGTTTTCCAGTTATCAATACAAAACGAAAAAACCCTTTTTTGAATTTACTGTGCAAAAAATTATGAGATACCGGGACACCTATTTATCGGGTACAATTTTGCAACTTCTCCCCCAAGCGAAATGCAAAAGGAACAGGATTTTTCCAAAGTTAGTAACAAATTGTTCAAGTTTTTACAAATTTTCACTCACGCGAACGAATCTAATAAGATCATAAAAAACATCCTTTAGTGAATTACGTTCCTGCGATTTGATTCTTTACTTTTCTATAACTTACAAGTTCTCTATTTAAAATTTTGTGTCAAACATTTATATTACAACCTACAAGTTTTATTCGAAACAATCAATTGTGGCAACTACATGCGAGAGAAGAAATTGAGAATGAGCTGAACTGCAACTGAAAGAATTGGTGTGACAAAATGTCAAAATGAAATGGAAACAAACAAATGGCATCTCAAAATATAAACGTCACTTAGAACTTACATAGAAAATCAAAATTCAACAGACTTCTAAAGACTCCATTACTGATACTTAGCATAGACTTGACTTGACTTGGCAATTTAGCCACGATTATACTCCACTTAGCGCATACAATCTGGCATCATAATCATAAATGTCAATTTGTATGACAAAATGTCAAAATGAAATGGCATCTCAAAATGTAAACGTCACTTAGAACCTACATAGAAAATCAAAATTCAACAGACTTCTAAGTCAAGTAAAGTGTTGCAAAGTTTTGAGTAATCAGTAACATACAATGTTCATTTAACAGAACTGTAAGTGACAGTTCTCAAGTCAAGTCAAGTCTATGCTAAGTATCAGTAATGGGCGCTTAAGACACGTAAATGCCGAAGGAAAATGATAGAGAATATCATTGCTAGACGAAATCGTCAAGAGACGAGTCTTTCGCCTAAGCTATCGTTCGCAATACAGAATGATGCCCTAAGGCTAAGGCCACACTAAGCTGCACTACACTGCACTTCACTTTTTTGCCTATTTAATCAACATGGCCGCGCCGCGCAGTGCTGCTGCCGCTAGGTGTGAATTGCTTCATAAGAATACATGCGAAGAATATTTTGCAGCTCAGTGGGGCCTTAGCTTAAGTGAAAAATCAAAACAAAAACTTTTTACATATTGTTACGAATATTAGCAACACTAAGGGGTACTGCCATCTCTAAGCCGATGCTAATCAGTGATTGTATGCACATCCATAAATCAATCATTATGTATCTACATAAACGAATCAATCATTATATCTACACATATGTAGGTACACGCAGCTGAGAAGCAACGCACAACCACATGCATATATCTGAGATACTCCCGAAAGTATGCAATGAGAGAAGCGATAAAATCGTGCAATTGTAGTTACAGCTGAGAAATTTGATAGCTGATGGCCAACTAGTAGATTCTGGAAATGGAAGCGCCTATAAGATGCGAACGAGGAAATCAGAGAGTATAAAAGGCAGCAAATGTGGAGGCGCTGGAATCAGTCGAATAAGCACGCTATCTGTCGGGCAATAGTAGAGTTATTTATTGTGAAGTACTTGAATAAAGGCCATTTTGCATTATTAAATATTGGAGTTATTTATTCAACAGTTTAGTGATTCGAACTTAGCAGAAGGGCAAATAAGAGGATTTGCAGTAAATTCGTTACAATTGGTGTCAGAAGTGGGATTGTTGAATAAATTCCAGAGGACAACGAGGACATGGCAAAGTTCAGTGAATTGAAGATCCAGCAACTGAAGAAGGAGTTGGACAGCCGTGGATTGAATACAACCGGCAATAAACTCGAACTTGAGGCACGACTACGAGAGCCAATGGAATTACAGGGAATTAACGTGGAAGAGTATGTCTTTCATCTTGATGGCGAGGAGACAACAAAAATTTAAGATAAAAACGAAACATCGCAGACAGTTACCAGCACAGTCTTGACATTCAATTGGCTGTAATATCTGCACAAATATCGACAGTAGCATCAATGTCGTCGCAATTGGCATCCCAACTGGAAGCGCAAGAGGCACGTATAACAGAAATGTCATCACAAATATCCACAAATATGTCATCACAACTCGAAGAGCAGAAGACATATATGGCATCCCAACTGGAAGAGCAAAAGACATGTATGACATCTCAGTTGGTTGAGCAGTTGAAAGCACAGGAGGCCCGCATATCCTCGCAGCTGAAGGCACAGGAGATAAGGGTAACATCGAAGCTGGAGGCCCAGGATGCAACAATATTACAGTTTGAGGAAAAAATCGAGGCCGAAGTGGATGCTTTGAGATGACGTATCGAGCAGTTGCAACTAAATCGCCCAGCAGTTTCAGCAAGCAATCCGAAGGTAAAAACTCCATCTTTTGACGGCTCTGTTCCTTTCCAGGTCTTTAAGCTACAGTTTGAGAAGACAGCAGCAGTAAGCAACTGGAATGCTGAAGATAGAGTTGCAGCTCTGTTCGTGGCATTGAAAGAGCCTGCCGCGGAAATCTTACAGATGATTCCAGAGTACGAACGGAACAGCTATGAATCATTGATGGCCGCTGTCGAGAGACGTTATGGAAGCGAGCATAGAAAACAGATATTCCAAATTGAGTTGCAAAGCCGTTACAAAAGAGCGAATGAGACTTTGCAGAAGCTTGCCTCGGATGTTGAAAGGTTGGCACATTTGGCAAATGCCGAGAGGGTAAAAATCCAGAGTTTTATAAATGGCATACGGGTCGTAGAAACGAAGCGAGCGACATATGCAAACCCAAAACCCACATTCGCGGAAACGGTATCCTATGCACTGACTCAAGAAACAGCGTCTCTTTTGAGTAAGCCTGCATACAAAGCTCATCGCGTGGAAGTGGAAAGGACAGACTGGGTAGACACAATTTTGGAAACATTGGAGGGTACGCAGCAGAAGAATAATGATGCAGTCAAATGCTTTAAGTGTGGAAAGCCAGGGCACTTTGCGCGTTATTGCAACACCAACCCCAACAATTCCAACAATGTGGGTGGTCGTAAACGCATAGCTGAAGGAGATGAGCAGATCTCCAATACCAATCAATCGTTAAACTAAAGCGAGACAGCCGCAAGGGGCGACAGCTGGCTCCCTCAATTGAATGTCCCATGATTTCTATCTCGCAAATTGGAAGAAGGTCAAGCAATATTACTGTGGGAGGACATGTGGATGGAAAGGAACGTTTCCTGACTGTAGATACGGGTGCATCCCATTCCATCATTCGATCAGATTTAGTCAACAAGAACATTGCTTAGAGCAAGATTACGTACAGTCACGTGAGAGGACACCCAGGTAATTTGAGAAGTGGCATGTGAAGTAGCAATTGGGAACGTCACGGTACTACACAATTTTATAGTGGAAGAGATTGTTGATGAAATCATAATTGGAAATCTTAATCGACCAAGGCATCAACATCTATATGCAAAGCAAGACAATGCGATATAAGAACATGGATGTGCCACTTAATTTCGGCTAAGAGAGAGGCTACAGCAGTAAACGAGTGCTGGTGGAAGAGAGTCAGCAAATACCCCCAAAATCCGAAGCAGTCATCTGGGCAAAGGTTGATGGAGATTGTGGGACAAACAAATTGTGGGTTGTCGAAGCAGCAAACAAATCAGCACTGAAAATACTTGTAGGAAAAACCCTCGCTATGACAAAACAAGATGGACGTATTCCGGTAAAAGTACTCAATGGGTTGAAATCACCACTCAAACTGACCAAAGGAGCTATTTTTGGAAGATGCCAAGAGGCAGAAGTAGTTATTAACTGTAAACAGCTCCAGGAACATGTTCTATCTAGTAATACTGATCTTTCAAATGACCTCACGGCATGGACTGAGGGGCTAGATGAAGATTATCAGAGTAAGGCAAAGCAACTGCTCCTAAAGTACGCAAACATATTTGACGAGGATGGTTCCAAACCAGGCCGCACCAATGTAGTGAAACATCAAATTGACACTGAAGACGCGAGGACGATACGTCAAGCTCCTCGTTGTATTCCACTGGCAAAACGGGAAGTTGTGAGTCAAATCGTCCAAGAAATGAGCGACTGCGGCGTCATCGAACCATCAGCTAGTCCATGGAGCTCACCGGTAGTACTTGTAAAGAAGAAGGATGGGAAAATGAGGTTTTGAGTGGACTACCGCAAGTTGAACGACGTAACGATCCTTTTTCGCTACCATTGCCAAGAATTGACGACACTCTGGATTCGCTATCTGGTACGAAATGGTTTTCCACGCTGGACTTGAAGAACGGCTACTGGCAAGTTGAGGTGAAGGAGGAAGAAAAAGAGAAAACAGCCTTCAGTGTCGGTGATGGTCTTTGGCAATTTACAGTGATGCCTTTTGGACTTTGTAATGCACCAGCTACTTTTGAGAGACTCATGGACCAGGTACTGAAAGGACTACATTGGAAAACATGCTTGGTGTACCTGGACGACACATCGTATTGGGCAAGAACTTTGATGAACATCTTAAGAACTTGGAGGAAGTTTTCCAGAGAATAGCTGTGTCTGAAGTTAAGTCCCAAAAAGTGTGCGCTGTTTAAAAAGGAAGTAAATTATTTGGGTCACAAGGTAACGACAGAGGGCATCTGCACTGAGAACGAAAAGATAGAGGCTGTAAAGGATTGGCCAAGACCACAGAACCTACATGAATTAAGAAGTTTCCTTGGGCTGTGCACATATTACCGCCGATTTTTACCACATTTTTCCAGCGTACCCCATAGCCTCCATGAGCTTACAAGAAAAAATAAAGCTTTTGAATGGAAGAAGGAGCAAGAAGTGGCTTTCCAAACATTGAAGAAGCGTTTGCGCACTACCCCAATATTAGCATATCCGATTCCAGGAGCAACATATATTCTAGATACAGATGAGAGTGGATATGCTATAGGAGGCGTTTTATCATAACTGGTCGATGGACAGGAGAAGGTAGTTGCATATTACAGCCGTTCGATTGGAAAACCAGAGAGGATCTACTGCGTTAAGCGGAGAGAGCTGTTG
Source organism: Eurosta solidaginis (assembly GCF_040869045.1). Classification (NCBI taxonomy): domain Eukaryota; kingdom Metazoa; phylum Arthropoda; class Insecta; order Diptera; family Tephritidae; genus Eurosta; species Eurosta solidaginis. The sequence continues at coordinate 160,265,590 of NC_090321.1, read as the reverse complement.
GTGTTGATAGAGTGCATTAAACACTTCACAAACACCTCTACGGCCAGCGATTCCGTGTCAGGACAGATCACGCAGCGTTGAAATGGCTTCTGCAGTTCCGTAATCCGGAAGGACAATTGTCACGGTGGATCGAGCGACTACAAAGCTATGACTTTTCCATTGAGCATCGAAAAGGTAGTACCCATGGAAATGCTGATGCAATATCACGAAGACCATGTAGTTTGGAATGCAAGCACTGTTCAAAGGCCGAGGCTAAAGAAGACATTATAGATGTCCGGCTAATGACTATAACGTGTACTGGTGAATGGGACAAGGAACAGCTAAGAAAGTGTCAGCTAGAAGATACTGATCTGTCACATGTTATGCAAGGGCTCGAATGAAACGAAAGACCAAACAGAGAAGAGATGTCAGCAGAGAGTCCCATTGCGATGTCATATTGGGCACAGTGGAACAGTTTAGAATTGATATCAGGTTACCTTCATCGAGTATGGGAGAGTGAGGATGGTAAATGCAAGAATAAACTGATAGTTGTTCCCAGAAAGAGGATTCCTGACGTGCTGAGCGAGCTGCATAATGGTCCAAGTGGAGGTCATCCTGGAATCACGAAGACGCTCGAGAAAATTAAGCGGAGATTCTATTGGATTGGTTGCCGTCAGTAGGTCACCGAGTGGATTGCCAACTGCGAGGATTGCAAGAGAGCGAAAGGGCCCAAAACATGAAGTCATGGCCAGATGAAGCAGTATATTTCAGGTGCACCATTTGAAAGGATCGCCATGGATGTCGCAGGACCATTTCCTACTAGCAACCGCGGAAACAAGTACGTACTGGTGGTTATGGATTCTTTCAGTAAATGGCCAGAGGCATACCCAATCCCAAACCAAGAAGCAAAAACAGTAGCAGAAGTGGTTACAAATGTTGGGTTGCAAGGTATGGGGTACCAATGGAGTTACATTCTGATCAAGGCAGGAATTTTGAATCAGCTGTGTTCCAAGAAATGTGCAAGAAGTTGGGCATCTGGAAAAAAGGGACAACTCCATTGCATCCTCAGTCCGATGGTATGGTGGAACGTATCAATAGAACATTGGAGGAGCATTTAAGGAAAGTAGTAGACAAGTACCATAAGGACTGGGATATACACATATCATTATTCTTGATGGCCTACCGATCGGCAGTACATGAGACAACGGGCCAAACTCACGCATAGGTAATTTTTGGCAATGACCTTCGACTGCCAGTTGATTTGAAGTATGGGATAGATGCCGATGCGGAGAGAAATGTCAAGAAATCCACTGGTGTCTTGGAAGAAGAGCTGCGAGAGATACACGATCTGGTAAGGCAACGAGCAAAGATTATGAGTGACAAGATGAATGCGAGGTACGATAAAGCAATTAATTCGTACGGGTTTCAGGAAGGAGATTTGGTGCTGTTATACAACCCACAACGAATAAAAGGTTTGTCCCCGAAATTGCAGTATAATTGGGAAGACCCATACAAAGTTGTAAAACGGATCACCGATGTAGAGTACCGCATACAAACCATTGGCAAACCACGAACCAAAATGAAAGTGGAACATTTGGAAAGGCTGGCAGCGTTTAGATCGGGAGATTTGTCTCATCGGTAATATCAGACTTAGGTGGAGGGCAGTGTTACGAATATTAGCAACACTAAGGGGTACCGCCATCTCTAAGCCGATGCTAAGCAGTGATTGTATGCACATCCATAAATCAATCATTATGTAATACATATGTAGGTACACGCAGCTGAGAAGCAACGCACAACCACATGCATATATCTAAGATACTCCCGAAAGTATGCAATGAGAGAAGCTATAAAATCGTGCAATTGTAGTTACAGCTGAGAAATTTGATAGCTGATAGCCAACTAGTAGATTCTGGAAATGGAAACGCCTAGAAGATGCGAACGAGGAAATCAAAGAGTATAAAAGACTTAGAGGCGCTGGAATCAGTCGATTAAGCACGCTATCTGTCGGGCAATAGTAGAGTTATTTATTGTGAAGTACTTGAATAAAGGCCATTTAGCATTATTAAATACAGCTGTACTTGTACATAGGGTATTATAAAGGAATCGAGGTAGATATAGACTTCCATATATCAAAATCATCAGTATCGAAAAAAAAAATTTGATTGAGCCATGTCCGTCCGTCCGTCGGTCCGTCTGTCCTTTAACACGAAAACTTGAGTAAATATTGAGATATCTTCACCAAATTTGGTACACGAGCTTATCTGGACCCAGAATAGATTGGTATTGAAAATGAGCGAAACCGGATGATAACTACGCCCACTTTTTATACTTGATTGGATAACGGTTGGTTGTACAGGTATAAAGGAATCGAGAAAATCATCAGTATCGAAAAAAAATTTGATTGAGCCGTGTCCGTCCGTCCGTCCGTCTGTCCGTTAACACGGTAACTTGAGTAAATTTTGAGGTATCTTGATGAAATTTGGTATGTAGGTTCCTGGGCACTCATCTCAGATCACTTTTTAAAATGAACGATATCGGACTATAACCACGCCCACTTTTTCGATATCGAAAATTTCGAAAAACCGAAAAATTGCGATAATTCATTACCAAAGACGGATAAAGCCATGAAACTTGGTAGGTGGGTTGACCTTATGACGCAGAATAGAAAATTAGTAAGATTTTGGACAATGGTAATTTAAAAGACAGAAGGTAATTTAAAAGTTTTGCAAGCTGTAATTTGGCAGTCGTTGAAGACATCATGATGAAATTTGGCAGAAACGTTACTACTATTACTGCATATGTGCTAAATAAAAATTAGCAAAATCGGATGAAGAACACGCACACTTTTAAAAAAAAAAATTTTTTAAAGTCAAATCTTAACAAAAAATTTAATATCGTTACTGTATATAAGTAAATTATGTCAATATTCAACTCCAGTAATGATATGGTGCAACAAAATACAAAAATAAAAGAAAATTGCAAAATGGGCATGGCTCTGCCCATTTTCATTAGTTTGTCTAGAATACCTTCTTAAATTTGGTAGAAGCATAGATTCTATGACGGTAACTGTTTTCTGTGAAAATGGACGAAATCGGTTGAAGCCACGCCCAGTTTTTATACACAATCGACCGGCTGTCCTTCCGCTCGGCCGTTAATACGATAACTTGAGCAAAACCCCATATATATTTACTAAACTTAGTTCACGTAATTATCTGAAGTCTTTATCTTGGTATAAAAAATGGCCGAAATCCGACTAAACCACGCCCACTTTTTCGATATCGAAAATTACGAAAAATGAAAAAAATGCCATAATTCTATACCAAATACGAAAAAAGGGATGAAACATGGTAATTTGATTGGTTTATAGACGCAAAATATAACTTTAGAAAAAACTTTGTAAAATGGGTGTGGCACCTACCATATTAAGTAGAAAAAAATGAAAAAGTTTTGCAGGGCGAAATCAACATCCTTTGGAACCTTGGCAGGAATACTGTTCGTGGTAATGCATATATAAATAAATTAGCAGTACACGAAAGATGATTTTCTGGATCACCCTGGTCCACATTTTGGTCGACATCGCGAAAACGCCTTCACATATACATCTAAGGGCTACTCGCTTTTAAAACCCTCATTAATACCTTTAATTTGATACCCATATCGTACAAACACATTCTAGAGTCACCCCTGGCCCACCTTAATGGCGATATCTCGAAAAGTCGTCCACCTATAGACCTAAGGCCCACTCCCTCTTAAAATGCTCAGTAAAACCTTTCGTTTGATACCCATATCGTACAAACATTCTAGAGTCACCCTTGGTCCACCTTTATGGCGATATCTCGAAAAGGCGTCCACCTATACACCGAAGGCCCACTCGCTTTTAAAATCCTCATTAACACCTTCCATTTGATTCCCAAATCGTACAAAAACATTCTAGAGTCACCCCTGGTCCACCTTTATGGCGATATATCGAAACGGCGTCCACCTATGGAACCAAGGATCACTCCCTTTTAAAATACCGATTAACGCCTTTCATTTGATACCCATATCGTACAAACATTCTAGAATCACCCTTGGTCCACCTTTATGGCGATATCTCGAAAAGGCGTCAACCTATACACCGAAGGCCCACGCGCTTTTAAAATACTCATTAACACCTTTCATTTGATACCCATATCATACAAACATATTCTAAAGTCACCCCTGGTCCACCTTTATGGCGATATCTCGAAAAGGCGTTCACCTTTAGAACTAAGGCCCATTCCCTTTGAAAATACTCATTAACACCTTCCATTTGATACCGATATCGTACAAGCATATTCTAGAGTCACCCCTGGCCCACCTTTATGGCGATATCTCCAAAAGGCGTCCACCTATAAAACTAAGGATCACTCCCTTTTAAAATACTCATTACCACCTTTCATTTGATGCCCATATCGTACAAACAAATTCTAGAGTCACCCCTGGTCCACCTTTATGGCGATATCTCGAAAAGGCGTCTACCTATAAAACTGAAGCCCACTCCCTCTTAAAGTGCTAAGTAACACCTTTCATTTGCTACCCATATCGTACAAACACATTTTAGAGTCACCCCTGGTCACCTTTATGGCGATATCTCGAAAACGCCTTCACATATACAACTAAGGCACATTCCCTTTTAAAATACTTATTAACACCTTTCATTTGATACCTATATCGTACAAATAAATTCTAGAGTCAGCCCTGGTCCACCTTTATGGCTATATCCCCAAATGGCGTCCATCCATTGAACTATGGCTTACTCTCTCTTAAAATACTCTTTAATACCTTCCATTTGATACACATGTCATACAACCACATTCCAGGATTACCCTAGGTTCATTTTCCTACATGGTGATTTTCCCTTATTTTGTCTCCATACCTCTCAGCTGAGTATGTAATGTTCGGTTACTCCCGAACTTAGCCTTCCTTACTTGTTATATATATAAAATTTAGGAAACACAAAAAACCTGATAATTTAGTAAATAATACACCTAGAATGTTAAAATTTGACATGTGGACTGATGTTGAGGTTCTTGAAAAAAATCTGGAAAAATTTTTTTAAATGGCCGTGGTACCGCCCACTTGCGATAAAATCAATTTTTAAAATATTATTAATCATAAATCAAAAATCAATAAATATATCGTAACAAAATTCGGCAGAGAGGGTGCCTTTACTTTATGGAATGCTTTGAAGAAAAATTAACGATATCGGTTAAGGGCCACGCCCACTTTTATATAAATGACTTTAAAAAGGGTCGTAGGCAAAAATAATAAGTTAAATTTTAGCGAAAAATAGTTTTGTTCCACTCGTATTTGTGCCATTATAACAAGAAATAGAAAAAATTGGCGTGGCACTACCCCTCTCTTACAATGCATTTCCCAACTTTTCTAGAGCCAGAACTCGACGAAAAATTTGGTGCACATGTATGCCTTTTAACAGGAAATATTTTCAGTAAAAATGGACTAAATATGTTAAATCGCCTTCTTTTATATAAAAGGTTTTGTAAAAGTGCGTAGATGCAGGTAATAACCTATTTCTAGTAAAAGTTGGGAAATTTTATTAATAACCCTGCCCTGTTTTTTTGTAAGAACGCTTTTTAGTACAATGGCACTTATGTGTTTATGTTTATTGTTCGGTTATATCTTTATTTTAAAATAAACAGTAGGGAAATCCCCATATCTGAAGAAAAACTTCATTATTCCCGCTCAAGGTCATTGGTGTGAGCCTGTGTATCCTTTTTGCTTCTTTTAAACGAAAATTAGTGCAGAATAGAACCATATGTATATGTATTATTGCGCAGCATTGTATTACTATTAAGCACACAAAACAAACAACAACAGCATTTCAAGTGTACAGCTGGGTATGTAATGTTCCGTTTCACCCAAAATTAGACTTCCTTACTTGTTCATATAAAATTTGACAGTTCGTATATGCACTAGATAAATTTATACATTTACACTCTTTATAAGGCATTTATAAGGTTAAATGAGTCCCCCTATTATTTTTGCAGCAAAAGATAATATGGGTTTTTAAAAAATAGGCATACACTCAGAAAAAACCGCCGTTCTAAAATCCAGCACCACCGGACTCAATTCAAGCTTTTCATGTTCTAACTTTTTTGTTGTTGAAAAACGAACGACCTGTTCTTAAAACGACAACCTTGTTCTTGAACTGACACCATTTTCTTGAAAAGAACAAATGTTCTATTAATAAGAACGAATGTTCTTAAATTAAGTTCAAGAAAAAAGAAACGGTATAATTCGTGTACACTACAATGTTAAATACAACATTTGGCACGAACTGCCAAGCAGTTGTAGTGGCCCAGCGGCTATGTTGTTGCGGTTGCGATCGTGTGACGCGAGTTCGATCGCCGTCAAACTCTGAAGCTTTTTAAAACAATTTTTTTATATTTTATTTTTTAACTCTTATTTTTCGTTCAGTTCTATTCAGGTAATTCTCAAACTTGCAATGAAATGTTTTAAATATATATTCAGATTGTATCATCAAATAAGAAAGATTTCTCTTATCGGGAGATCTATGAAAAAATGCATATTATGCGTTTTTTAAAACCTTTTTGGCATTTAATAATAGTTTTTTGTTAATAATATTTCTTATTAATAACAAAAAAATTATTTATTAATAAAAAACAAATAAATAAATGGGTAATAATTAAAAAATTATTTTCCTCCCACCAAGCACAACCGTTCTTAAATTGAGACCGAAAACTGTTAAATCGACCACAAATCGTTCGCGAAGCGTGAGAACGAAAAATCTTAAATCAAGCCCGAGTAGTGTTTGAAATGAGCACAGAAGATTGACAAATCAATACCAAAGTGGTCACAAAATACGAACGGTGTGCTTGGAAAAACTGTTCTTAGAACAAGCCCATCGGTCGCGAGTTAAGAAAAAACGTACTTAACAGACTTTTGTCAACGAATGTTCTTAATTTTGAACTTGTTTCGTTCGTTTTAGAACGATTTTTTCTCTGGTGTAGGTGCAACATCTATGAAGAACTCTGCAAGTATTTTATTATACTCAACTGTGCAGAGTTCACAGAGTATATTAATTTTGTTCGCATAACGGTAATCCGTAACGGCATAAACTAATCGAGATAGATATAAACTTCTATATATCAAAATGATCTGGGCGAAAGAAGAAATTAATTTAGCCATGTCCGTCCGTCCGTCCGTCTGTCCGTAAATACGATAACTTGAGTAAATTTTTAGGTATCTTAATCAAATTTTGTACGTAAGTTCCTGGGCGATAATTCATTACCAAAGACGGATAAAGCGATGAAGCTTGGTAGGTGGGTTGACCTTATGAGGCAGCATAGAAAAATAGTAAAATTTTGTACAATGGGCGTGGCACCGCCCACTTTTAAAAGAAGGTAATTTAAAAGTTTTGCAAGATGTAATTTGGCAGTCGTTGAAGATATCATGATGAAATTTGGCAGGAACGTTACTGCTATTACTATATGAGTTCTAAATAAAAATAAAATTAAAGAAAAAAACTTTTTTAAGAATAAGCTTTTATTATTGGTTAATAAAATTAACTAAAAAGTAAAATCTGACTGTAAAGAAATATTACACTATAAGTTCACTAGCTATACCCGGCGTACGTTGTAACGCCCGTGATCGAATGAATGTTGCATTATTTTTTCTGTTTTGTTTGTTGATAATTTAGTCTATTGTTCTGTAAATTGAATTGAATTTTGTACGCATATTTGGTAAAATTTCCGGTTAAAACATTTTATTATTGTATCTTATTATAATTCATGTGGGTACACAATATTTTTGGTTTTTTCGTTCGGTGCAAAGATAAACACATTTTTTGGCGTTCCAACTCTAGAGCAAGAAACATATAGCTGGCCATGGGAAAAGCACGGACTCTCTAAATTTAATCCTGCAACAGTAAGCGATTGTCCTTGTGCTTTGTTGATTGTAATTGCAAAAGCAAGGCGTACAGGAAACTGTACGAGCTTAAAAAAAACTGTAGGAATCATTGGGATCCGTGTAATGAGCACATCTTCACTTTCGCGTTTACCGCTGATGGTTGTGGCTTCGATTACATTCGGCATTAATTTCTTAACGCAAAGTCTTGTTCCATTGCACAATTTTGGTGGGTTTAAATTCGGAAGAAGCATGATTGGTGAGCCAGTTTTCAAAGTTAATATATGCGCAGGCATTCCAGGTGGTTCTAAAGAGTTTAGAAATTCAGTTGGATAATTCACAATTTGATCTTCATGTGTAACTGTGTCGATAGATTTATATTTCGCCACAGCACCAGGAATTGGGTTTTGAATGCGATCATTGACTTTGTTAACATGATCATTTTTGGGATCTAAGATTGCTCGTTCGCATAGCCAAAAAAAAACTTGAATTTAAAATTCTTTATTGTGAAATATGAAAAACCTTCGTCGTGATCAAAGGAACCAAATTTTTTTTTAACGGCGGCAGATTACTAAACGTTCAAAAGGAATAACAGCCAAACTCAACAATGCAGTAAAACTTTAGGTATTAAAATAACATAAGTTTGTACGGCAGCCATAGTTCTGAAAATCCCATTTGTAGGGAAGGTGCCACGCCCGCTTTTTCCCAATTCCACATTTTCTTGGTGGTGTTAAGGATTGACCTCATATAACCCCCTACTGAATTTCAATGTTCTGGCATGTATACCCTCAGAGTTATGCAGTACCAAAAATTCTATTTGTATGGGAGGTACCACGCCCCTTTTATATATCGAAATTATGTTTAGCCTAAAACCTTCGTGTTGATCGAAGGAACCTATAGCCAAAATTTGGTGATGATTGACGTGTGGGAAATACGTTTCCATAGGTAATACACACACAGAATTTTATCTATAAATCTTATAAAATAAAGTCACTAAATGCCATGTATGCACATAACTTCACACAGAATGCTCCGATTTTAAAACGGTTTTTTGCATTTGAAAGCTTAGCTACGTGAGATGGTACAGTTACTATAATTTGAAGGTATATATTATAGGGGCGTGGCAAATTGTCAAAATGTAGTAAAAATCGCAAAATTTTTGTTTACACAGCTATAACTCATAAACGGATGGATGGATTTAAAAAATTCTTTCTTTCAGTAAAAATGAAATATTTGCTTTCGTTCTGCATCAAAAAATACTTGATTGCTTTCTTATATCAGTCAAATTGTTTAAACATAAGTAACATTTTTACCAAAAAATTCGTGTGTGTGATTGTTCAGTGTCAACCGTGCGCGCTAATTGCTTTTGAGTGAGGCGATGCGACACATACGTACATATGTACATAGCATTCGCTGCGTTATTTAACTTCTGCCGTAGGTTTATAGGTATGTATGAATGTACATATGTATGTATTTTCATATCATATCAGCTTGACTTAGGTATGTACATACATATTTATGCAACATAAATGGTTAATTGTTAATGCTGCAACATACATGGTTAAGAATGCATACATCTATTGAAAAACAATCGTTCGTTAAAAATATTAAACATTTCCATAAAATTCTTCAAAAAAGTTTTATTTTTTGGTATTTTTGCATGTATCACTAGCACTATCACAACATAGTATAAAACAAAGTCGCCTTTCCTGTCTCTATGTCCCTTTGAATGCTTAAACCTGTAAAACTACGCAACGGATTTTCATGCGCTCTTTTTTAATAGATAGAGTGATTGAAGTTTGTAGATTGTATAATAGCATCCATTAACTAGTGGAGAAATACTGTTATTTTTGAAATTTCTAATGTGATGTATATATATAAAAGAAAGTGGTATTATTTACACTATTTATAACTCAAGAACGGATGAACAGATTTGGCTGAAAATTGGCGCAGGGGTAGCTTAGAACCAGGAGACAGACATAGGATACTCTTTATCCCGTTCTGGATAGGGTCTTGAGATCAAAACGTGGACCTGGTTAATTCTGGGATATGTTTGTACAATATGGGTATCAAATGGAAGCTGTTTATGAATACATTGATACGGGGTATTTTTCGTACCCGCGAGTGACTAGGGTCTCGAGATATAGGCCAAAATGTGGGCCCTGGTACCCCTAGAATTTGTTTATAGAATATGGATAACAAATGAAAGCTGTGGATGAGTGCTTTAGTACAGGGTAGTATTCATACCTATTGGTGACTAGGGTCTCGAAATTGAGGTCAAAACGTGGACCCGGATACCCCTAGAAAGTGTTTATACAAGAAGGAAAACAAATGAAAGCTGTTGATGCGTGCTTTAGTAAAGGGTAATTTTCATATCTATTTGTGACTAGGGTCTTGAGATATAGGCCAAAACGTGGATCAGGGTAAAACTAGGATGTGTTTTTACATTATGTGTATCAAATTGAAGCAGTTGATGTGTGCTTTAGTACAGAGTAATTTATACCGCTTGTGACTAGGGTATCGAGATATAGGCCAAAACGTGGACCCTGATACCGCTAGAATGTGTGTGTAATATAAATATCAGATGAAAGCTGTTGCTCAGAGTTTTAAAGTAATTTTCATTGTGATATTTGATTTAGTCGCATCAACCTGGAAAAACTGATAAATATACTTTCGAAGCCGAAAAAAAGCATGAATTGATAATACCCACATACCTATACATATACGTCCTATTCGATTTGCCTGAAATTTGGTATATAAATTTGCCTATATTAGTATTTACGATCATTTTTTCGGGGAAGTAGACCAGAGACGGGCTGGGAATGGGATTAGGACTAGGATAGGGACTGAGAATAGGAGTGGGGCTGGAACTCGGAATGGGACTGGAACAAAATACATACCACCCTCTGGGACTGGCAATAAGGGATGAAGAAGAATGGGAAAACTTGAGAGAAGAGAAAAGAGGGAAGGATAAGGAGACTGAGAAAGAGATATAGTGAGACGAAAATAGAGATAGATAAAGGGAAAAAGACGGAGGGAGGAGTGAATAAAATGACTAAGAAGAAGTGAAGAGGGGAGGGCAGAATTAGAGAGAAAAAGCTTATTAAAATGCATGCAGATAGACCAAATTTAGGGCAGAACAACGTCTGACGGGTCTGCTAGTTTTTATATATATAGATTGTAACCTTTAACGATAATTAGGCTTTTTCGTCTGCGACAAAAAAATTCTATATTGTACAATTATATATTTTTAACATTAAAATTTTACACCTAAATTATTAAATATTACAGTTTATATCACAGTCCTTATTGTCCTAATAAAAGCGTGTTACATTGTGATAGCAAGAAAAGGAGGTCCTAAATACCATCAAAATTTAACACGTTTTTTATTAGAACAATAAGGACTGTGGTATAAACTGAAAGATTTAATAATTTTGGTATAAAGTTTTAATGTTAAAAATATATAATTATGTACAATATAGAATTTTTTTGTCGCAGACGAAAAAGCCTAATTATCGTTAAAGGTTACAATGAACTTATAAAGTGTTATATTTCTTTACAGTCATTACAGTATTTATTACTTTTTAGTTAATTTTATTAGCCATTAATAAAAGCTTATTTTTAAATAGTTTTTTTTTTCTTTAATTTTATATATACGTTTACAGTGTACTATTTATCACAACTGATTCAGCTATGTTATACACAGAAATACAACAGAGGGTTGTGTCTCCGCTTTTCGCAAGCGTGGGATTCACCACGTGTGATTCACCACGTTGCACAGTGTTTCGTGTAGAACAAGCTAGCTGGACAAAATTATTTTATGAGATTTTCCGTTTCATATGCAGTCATTTATTACAACTGCGTCATTTTTTTCAGCCATATGTTCTTTTTTTTTCAAAATTTTACTTCATATGCATACATTTGCTTATTTCATATACAGTAACTCATGTGAATAAGTGACATAGATCCAAAAAAATTTAAAGGACTTAAGAATATTACTTTATTGTACTTAAATTGAATGGAATACAAATCTCAATACTCTAAAAAATTCTAAAAATTCGGAAAAAAAAATTAAAATTTTTTATGAAAATTCGTTGAATTTTTTAAATATAATTTAGTTTTTGTTATAGATCGTGGCGGCCACCGTGGTGTGATGGTAGCGTGCTCCGCCTATCACACCGTATGCCCTGGGTTCAACTCCCGGGCAAAGCAACATCAAAATTTTAGAAATAAGATTTTTCAATTAGAAGAAATTTTTCTAAGCGGGGTCGCCCCTCGGCAGTGTCTGGCAAGCGCTCCGATTGTATTTCTGCCACGAAAAGCTCTCATTGAAAACTCATCTGCCTTGCAGATGCCGTTCGGAGTCGGCATAAAGCATGTAGGTCCCGTCCGGCCAATTTGTAGGGAAAAATCAAGAGGAGCACGACGCAAATTGGAAGAGAAGCTCGGCCTTAGATCTCTTCGGAGGTTATCGCGCCTTACATTTATTTTTTTTTTTTTATAGATCGTGACAAATTTTCTTATGGGAAATTAGTTAAAATAAATTTGCGAAAGCGAAAATTGTAAGAATTATCCAAAAAGGGGTGTCTACTTATTTATGTGAGTGACTGTACATATGTACATACATATTTTGTATTTATTTGAGTATTTATCCTGGCACTACAATTTTTACAGAATTATTTTATAGTACCAGTCAGGAATGTAAAAGTGAATTACAATAATAATAATAACAATGGATATAATTAAATTAATTATGTGAAAATTACTTATTACAAAAACTTAAAAGTAAAGTATCATACAAAGTAGAAAAGACAATAGATTTAAATTGAATAAAACCTGATCCAACAATAAGTTATAGGGTAGGTTATCTTTTATAATTATGTTATTATTCGCTATCATCACTTTCATTGGATGAGTCACTTGTGGAATAGTCATGAACATCAGCAACACTACTGTGAAAGCTTGAAATAACTGGGGTATTTATTGACTCCTCAACATTATCGGGAGACAGTAAATTTAAGACTTCTGAAGTCAGACTTTTAAATTTTTTCTTAGGTATCTCCCTAAAACTGTTAACTAAAGGATCCGATGTTATAAGCAACATATTCATAAGATCTCTATTCGTGGCTTCACGCGACTGCTTTTGTGTGTTATCAGCCCTGAATCGTCTCACTCTTTGTTACGGGCTTCCTGTGCTTCCTCGGAAAGTTGACCAATAGGTAAAATTGCTGATTTTATAATATCAGTACTATGCACTAAGAATTTATGAATTGTAACAAGCATATTAAACCATGGATAGAGATCTATGTATAGTTTTTTAGTCTCGACCGCAAATTTTTCAAATTTTTGGATATTTATATTGTAACCAGATGCTAATGCGCGAAGGAGAGTGTCGAATCTTTTGATGAGCGTTACATCCAATCCCGTAATCTCAGCACTAGCCTCAGAATTTTCGAAAAACCTACGAGCAGTGTTGCCGTCATTGGTATTGCCGAAACCTGGGTTTGATTTATCTTCATCAATCCATTGTATGTACCTGTTTTTATGCCTTGGTGACTGGTGCGGTAGGTTGTGGCAGGTTGAAGTCAGTGATCTTTGCCTTTTTGCTTTTGGTGTGCTCTTATTGACTTTGCGCGTTTATTTTTGTGTGTTTTATGGCTACGTATTTGTTCCCTGTACCTGGGAATTGGTTTTGACGTTTGTAGATCAGCTTTAAAGGTTCAAATATCTCGTCGGAGCTGGTACGTACATACATCCTATTTGATATGTAGAGATAACTAAATCTACAAAAAAAAAAAAAAATTAAAAATAGATGTGCAAAGAATTCGCAATAGTTTTTTCTTTCGACTATTAGAGAATACTTGCGACTATACCATATGTAAAATTAAGCCCGGATGTCCGCGGATGTATGTAACTTTTTTGTCCCTAAAGTTAAAAGTGAAGTTAGAACAAGTTTTCTAAGAGGGGTCGCTCCTCGGCAGTGATTTAGCAGATATTCCGGGTGTATGTCTGCTATGAAAAGCTTCTCAGTGAAAACTCATCTGCCTTGGAGCACGACGCGAATTGGAAGAGAAGGCTAGGTTAGGTTAAACTGGTTAGTCCGTAACGACCTCACATAGACTGAATGAGTCCGTAGTGTTACCAGAAGTTTGTTTAACGAAAAACCCTATCAAACACCAGGACCTATGCATGTTATAAAATAACTCCGTCCTACTCGCAAATACTAGAATCTTTCTAGGATCTATGATCCTTGCTACTTCTAGACCTGACAGTTGTATCATTCCTAATATCTGGAGTATTAGCCTGGCAAACGCAAGACATGAGCACAAAACGTGCTTGATCGTTTCCTACTCCAGCCCGTACTTCCTACATCTGCTATCACTGAACAAGCTCAATTTAAAGGAATGTGACGCCAGAAGGCAATGTCCAGTCAGAATACGTGTCATAAATCTATACATGCTCTTTGACACTTGGGTCCACGCCTTTCCCACTTGGTTGATCATGGGCAAATCTCTAATTGGGACGTCTAAGGAGTATGCTACGAGGGTTGCGCCGTTTTAAGCTGGTTTATCCGCTTTTTCATTCCCGTATGCCCTGGGACCCAATATAGATGTATGCTTCTCCCTATCGCGATTCTTTCCAGGGATTGCTTACATTTAAACGCACTTTTGGATGCTGTGCTATGCGAGATTATTGCCTTAATTGCTGCTTGGCTGTCAATATAAAAGTTGATGCGTCTGTATTTGAAGGTATTTTCTTCCAGTGTTTCTACTGAAATCCTGAAATCCAGCGAAGAATCACTCGTGCCAATATATGCTACTTTGGACTACACTCAGGGAAAAACATTGTACATTGATTTTACGCGCTTAAATCAACCAAAAACGTGTTTAAAAGTGATGCAAATATGCAGATTTTTATTTAAAAAATGAGCATTATAACATCGTAAAATCAAGTAAAAACATATTTGATTTAAAAATTTTCCATTGTTATTTTAAAAACTGTACATTTTTGATTCAAAAGCTTTCATTTTTAATTTAACAATTTTAATTTTTGATTCAAGCATACTTTTTGTTAATTTAAATAACAAACGTGTTTGAAATAAAAATTTTCATATTTAATTCAAATATGATTGATATGAAATTAAATACCTATATTGTTGAAATAAAAATGCGTTTTTTTGTTTTAATAATGCAACATTTTTTTTTTTATTCACCACTCCTCATATACATATTCACCTTTTTTAGGCTGTATAAACATTGTTAGGACTTTTGTTATAATATAAGCTATAGCATAAAAATTAACTAAATTATGAAGAAAATACAACTAAGAAATAAGAAACTAAATTATGAATAAAGTTAAACTTAGAAATAATAAACCTTTTAACACATATAGGATAGCATATAACATATATTATTATTTTGATGCAAAAATGAATTAATTTTAAACAATTCAAGATTATTATCAGAACATAGATAATTGTTGCTTTTATAATAAGTTCCTTTATAATGTATTTCGATTAAAAGTATTACAGTTTTACGGTTAAAAGTATTACATATTCTGTATAAATTCCTTAAAAAAACCCCATGAATTTTCGCGTTCCTGGGGATATTTTAGAAAAAGAGTTTGAAACATTTTGAAGCAGATATCTAAGCACCCAAGAAAGGATTGAAATTTATACAACGTTTTATCAAAGTATATAAAAAATCTACTTATATTACCCTCATCTATTCCCTCGACAATTATGGAAGGCTGTATTGTCAATCCTACAGAGTAGTACATACTTATCAACTCATTAATTTTTCTTTCGTAATCTCAAAACAAAGCTTTCTTGCGAGTCTGCTATTGTAGCTTTTTTTTTTTAGTTTTCCGCAGGAACTTTGAAACCTTGACGAAGGATGAAGAACTCCACTTAGCAGCAATGTCAGAATGTAGTCTTACGTATCTTTAAAGATTTAATGAAAATAGATTGATTTAGTAGTTTTCTATTGTTGGTTTGTTAGCCTTCATTTTTATTTACCTTTGTTCGTTGAAGCTTTGGCAATAGAAAAGAGCTGTTTGCAGGAATCGTTGTGGAGATTAGTTTCATAAAATAGTTGAAAGTTGGTAAACATTTCCCATTTCGAATACAAACAATCTTCCTTGTCTTCTTACCAATTCAGGAGCCCGCGAGTCAGATTACTTGGGTCACGCTTGAAGAAAATCAATGTTGGTCATTTCTTTTAGGTCATTCGGTCATTTTGTTCACAAAATATTAAAGAAAGTACGCGAAATTTACTTTTTGATCAGAATTGACAATTGCTTCTTCTTGCACATTTATGAGCATTGTCACAAATTTAACTATGAGAATGTTTAAAATAAAAATGTTTATATTTGAATCAAAGTTTTCATTTTTGATTTAAGTATGGAAAGTTGTAAGCTCACCCATTTTTAAAATAAATACGAGCATATTTAAATCAAAAATGAAAACTTTGCTTCAAATATAAAACATTTTAAAATGCAAAATGCATTTTTATTTTAAAAATTCCATTTTTAATTTAAGATGTTTTGCTTTGTTTTGAAAATTTTAATTTTTAAAACGAGAATGACCTCGTTAACAACGTGCATGGGAAGAATAAAAATTTTGTTATTGATTTTAAAATGCGATTTTTCTCTGAGTGTAGTTGTGCAACAATTCTGCACTTTTCTTTTGGGCTTTAAGCGTCTTACTACAAAATATTAGTAAAGCGATTGGCAATAGTGGCGTATTTAACAAATCGTTTTTTAACAATAGTGGGCAATGAAGTGTAACCCTACTAAACCAGCTGATCGTCCCGTTTTATTTTAGTAACGTCTGATATTTTTAGCGAAGAAAATTGAAACGGAATTTTATTATTATTGACAGCGCGCTTGTGAGAATCAGCTGATCCACAGGGTAGCCATTTATGTTCTTTTCATGCAATATAAAAAAGATTCCAGTTTTCATGGGTAGGAGTAACTCTCTTAAGGTTTACCAATTATTTAGCAACAATTTTTTTCTGAATAAAAGGCTATAAATTTAGGTCATATCTCTTATATCAAAAAACTATGTATTTCAATCACAACCGTTTTTAACCGGCTTCCTAAGATACGACTTTATTAACGACTTCTCAAATACGAGCTTATTAACAGAATGTCTGAGATACGTCCTTCTTAGCAAGACTTTTAAGTTACGACCTTTCTGTTAGGATAGGTCGATATGGACTAACTTTTAATCCCAACGGGTTTCAATTCAAACCTATCTTAGTTTGCACTTGAAAAATTACAATAGTTTTAGTTAAAATACACAAAATTTTAATTTCTAACTTAACGCAGCACTGTCATTTTTGAAAATAATAGTAAAGTTTCAATTTTAAAGCAAATTTGGTTTAAAAAAAAAAAAAATTTGGTTTGGTCGTACATATATGTAGCGCATACGCGGTCATACATATATGTAGCGCAAAAGAGTTTAAGTATTTGGGTTATTCCGGTCAATTTTAATAAATTTTAATATTTTGTTTTTAGGCTATTTGACCTATTGTGGGTTCCAGTAGGAAATAAAAAGATGGTAATTATTCCACTGTTGCGGCCCTACGTTTCGCTAGCCGTCCTAGCTTCTTCAGGGGCGAAGTCTATTTATTTTTAACAATAAAACATAAGAAATAATTACATTAGTTTTTGGTGACGATTTTTTAAATTATTTACATCAACAACAATAAGGTGTCACAAAACAACAATTTTAGCTAAGCTAATACTAATTAAGGTACAAAAAGGACGCACATACATATATACACGTAAACAAAAATTAATATCACTCACATGATATTTTTTCTTAACTCTAAAAATTTTTGGTACCACTTGCAATGGGTATCATAGTCATACTAAACATAAAAATATTATAAACATAAAAGATAGCTTGCTGCAATCGCTTCTGTATCCTCCTTCTTGTTTATCGTGATTTCCCTTTTTTTTTGCATTATTCGAAGGCTCTCTAACGTGTATCGGACTTTTCCTCTTTTATTTTTGTCTATTATTGTGGTATTCGCGAGATCAGCTGTATGTCCAGTTGATGTTATGTGTTGTGATAACGCAGTGTTGTTCTTTTTCTTCTGTATGTCAGCTTCGTGTTCTCTTAGTCGTACGCTCAGATTTCGCTTTGTGGTCCCAATATATACCCGGTTGCAATTTTCGTTAACTTTTTTGTTTCCCATGCAACTGATTTCATACACAACATTATTTTGTTGTAGTATATCGATGGGGCTCTTTGTGTTTGTAAATATGCTGGATAGGGTGCAGTTGGATTTATGTGCTATTGTAATGTTCGGCTTAATATTCATGCTTTTGCGAACAGATTCAGTAAGTTTGGGGATATATGTAACGCTGTAGTATTGTTTCGTTGAATTCGTTGTTTGCGATGTTAGTGCTTTGGTATGTTTCGTTTCTGTTCTCAGTGTTTTTTGCTGTATTAGATTTTGTATCATGTTATGTGGGTAGTTGTTGTTTCTTAATATTTGGTATATTTTTTCGATATTGGCATTGTGAAATTGTTCGTGGCTTATAGACAGAACTTTGTTTACGAAATTTCTCGCTTATAACATCGGAAGGCCAGCCGAATATCAAGATACCAACAACAAAAAGCGCTAGGAAAAAATTGCATTAGTTCATATTATACAAAGATGAAAGATTTTTACCAAGCCATCAAATACAAACATGGTGAGCACACCTGTATGACTATGAAACACTACAGCAAGCAGAAACAAAAATTAGCAAAACAAACGGAACAACTAAAATTTCTTTTGGAATGCAAAAAATATGATTTAACACCGAGCCACCTAACAAACGCAGTCAAAAACATAACCATCAACTCAACTTCACAGATTGTAAGACAACAACTACACAAAACAAAGCTATTATTTCTCCGCAAAATATTAAACATAGAAATTACACACACAAATATAAACATAAAAATAACGAAAGATTACATACATCACGCGGAAAAGAAGCTTAAAGGCAATCTTAGCGAAACAGAGCTCAGAACATTCACTAGCAATCAACACTTCTTAGGACAACGAATAGCAAAAGAGACACGGGATACTCATACATCGAAGCTACAAAACTTGAAACGACAACAACTTCACAACCTCGGTATCAATACAAACAACGACTGGTTTGTGAACAAAACAAACATACACTTCCCCGAAGAAACCAAGTGGTTGCTCTCTCTTGGAACAAAATTTACGATTCCTACAACGAAAACGAATTTTACCCCAGTACACATAATTGCAGAAATGGAGCAAATCATATAGACTCTAGACGACGAGCGAACGAAGGAAATAGCGAGAAACAGACTAAGTAATCGAATACTCCAATTTAAAAGGAACATCAAAAACAACTCAGCAGAAAAGTTCATAACAGAGGTGTATAACAAAAGCAAAACTTTCCTAAAGCAATACAAAAACGAAATAGTGATAACAGAAGCAGACAAAGGGAAAAAGACAGTCGTACTTTACAGAAAAGACTACAACGCGAAAATGAACGACTTACTGCAAGATAAAAACACATACAGAGCAACCAGAACTGATCCAACACACGCACTACAAAAGAAAAACAATAACATCGTCAACGATTTATTCAAAAACAAATACATCACTGCGAAAGAAAAACAGCAACTTTCATGCTCAGCAGCCAATGCGCCGAGACTCTATGGATTACCAAAAATCCATAAGCCTAACTTCCCCCTCCGTCCAATCGCATCCTCTTGGAACGTTCCGTGCTATCAGCTATCCAGGTATGTAGGCAACATAATAAAGAATATAATATGTGAAAAATACAATATAAAGAATGCGTTTGACTTAAAAGAGAGGCTTCATGGCATTAGTGTCGCCGAAGACGAAGTTTTAGTGTCTTTTGATGTTATATCCCTTTTTACTAACATTCCAACTTATCTCGCTATCAACATTATTATGAAAAAATGGGAGAAAATACAAAATACAACGAACATACCCAAAAACAAATTCCGCGATATACTAAACTTTTGTCTCATGGACAACAACTATTTCATGTGTAACAACAAAATATATACCCGAATGTTTGGAATGCCCATGGGCAACCCCCTCTCCCCAACTATAGCAGATATAATTATGGATGATTTACTCGAGAACACTTTCGCAACATTAAATCAACAACACAATACGAAAATAAAGTTTCTAGTCAAATATGTAGACGACATATTGGCAATAGTCACCCGCAACGATTTGGAAATAATTTTAAATACGCTCAACAGCTACCACAATAAGTTACAATTCACCCTGGAAGTAGAACAAAATCACAGCATCCCCTTTCTTGACGTCAAGATCCACAAAAATAATGGATCTCTTTTATTCGATTGGTATGCCAAACCTTCGTCATCGGGACGGATGATCAATTTCCTTTCATCGCAGCCCTTTAAATATAAATTAAACACAGCGAGAAATTTCGTAAACAAAGTTCTGTCTATAAGCCACGAACAATTTCACAATGCCAATATCGAAAAAATATACCAAATATTAAGAAACAACAACTACCCACATAACATGATACAAAATTTAATACAGCAAAAAACACTGAGAACAGAAACGAAACATACCAAAGCACTAACATCGCAAACAACGAATTCAACGAAACAATACTACAGCGTTACATATATCCCCAAACTTACTGAATCTGTTCGCAAAAGCATGAATATTAAGCCGAACATTACAATAGCACATAAATCCAACTGCACCCTATCCAGCATATTTACAAACACAAAGAGCCCCATCGATATACTACAACAAAATAATGTTGTGTATGAAATCAGTTGCATGGGAAACAAAAAAGTTAACGAAAATTGCAACCGGGTATATATTGGGACCACAAAGCGAAATCTGAGCGTACGACTAAGAGAACACGAAGCTGACATACAGAAGAAAAAGAACAACACTGCGTTATCACAACACATAACATCAACTGGACATACGGCTGATCTCGCGAATACCACAATAATAGACAAAAATAAAAGAGGAAAAGTCCGATACACGTTAGAGAGCCTTCGAATAATGCAAAAAAGGGAAATCACGATAAACAAGAAGAAGGATACAGAAGCGATTGCAGCAAGCTATCTTTTATGTTTATAATATTTTTATGTTTAGTATGACTATGATACCCATTGCAAATGGTACCAAAAATTTTTAGAGTTAAGAAAAAATATCATGTGAGTGATATTAATTTTTGTTTACGTGTATATATGTATGTGCGTCCTTTTTGTACCTTAATTAGTATTAGCTTAGCTAAAATTGTTGTTTTGTGACACCTTATTGTTGTTGATGTAAATAATTTAAAAAATCGTCACCAAAACTAATGTAATTATTTCTTATGTTTTATTGTTAAAAATAAATAGACTTCGCCCCTGAAGAAGCTAGGACGGCTAGCGAAACGTAGGGCCGCAACAGTGGAATAATTACCATCTTTTTATTTCCTACTGGAACCCACAATAGGTCAAATAGCCTAAAAACAAAATATCAAAAGAGTTTAATGTTTACAGTCAAATTCCACCATCGAAGGACAACCTAATTATAAAAAAAAAGACATTTTAAAGTGTTTTCAATTGATTTCTCATACCTCTCTGGAAAAGAAACTGAAGAATTGTGCATGGCTACAAACACTGCTTTTTGACAATCAAAAAATTAACTCGTGTCCAGTGTACACCATACCAACTTTTAGTAACAAATAATTTTAACAATTCGTAATATGTTACTCATTTAATTATCTCTCCAACCGTGCCGCAAATTAAGATTAAACTTTTCGATGATATTTAAATATACAAGTTTTTATTTTTGATTCAAGGAAATTTTTAAATTTATTTTGTTTTAAGTCAGTTAATTAACTTAAAAATTATTATGCCTCCAATTCATTACTTCGGTAATTTATTTTATGAAAACAATATCCAAATCTAAATTATTATACAATTCATTCACATAATAAGGCATATACGCATATGTACAAATGTATGTACTTCATGCATGTTAATTGTAAAGCCCTCATTCTGGTTTTGATACTTCAAGGAAATATAGGGCATTTCAATAAGAATTTACATCTTAACAATAAACACTATATACGCTTCGAAATCGAGCATGATTTTGTGGTTACATATCAGCTGGACTCGAAGCCGCTTTCTCACTATCTCTGAAATAAGTTTGAGTAAAACTTTGAACCGAACAATTAGAAAAGGTAAGCTTTAGGCAATCATTAAAATAAATCGTTGAATGAGTTAAAGTAGATTAGAGTTTAACGTTGCCTCTTTGTTCGATAACATAAAATTTTGCTGTTTATCTCAGCTTAAGCGGCCAAAATGACAGGGTTAGCTATAGTCAACATTAACTGGAGTTTAAACTCGCACTGAAAAACCGAGCCTAAGTGTACGGTACAGGTCTTGAGAATCGAATAGTACATGAATAGATTAATCGAATGGGATAAGCCGTTACACTAGTCGATGAATTCTGCTTTTCAAATAGTGGCTAAGGTTTACCTTCGCAATTTTCTTCAAGCCTGGTCTTTCTTACGGAATTAACTTTTTCCGACTTTTACTGTCTTATTTTTTATTTAAGCAGCTTTTGTTATTCAATTTATAGCCCTATAGTCCTATTTCACAAGATCGAATAAAAATTTAAAATAGACCCACCAATGAGTAAATATACCGAACTTTTCAGCAAAGCGATACACTCAAGGCGAATTCAATACCAGGTGATATCCCAAAAGCTGTTTGCTCCTTCTTGATAATTTTCCATACAACGCCTTGTACAACAATATGTAATTTAATAGAAACCAATGAACATTTTCTTTTGATTTAACATTCTTCTGCACGGAGAATTGGTTGAATTCGCTTCGCCACCACCTGGTACAGATTCGCCTTGGATACACTTAAATATTTCGTCAGTAGATACAGCTTATCTTTTGGTGTAATGTATTTTCTGGCCAGCACTGAAGTAAAGTCATTCCTGCAAGTAGACATTCTATGATGATCTCATATGATATTTATGACTGATGGTGATGAAAAAATATTACTCATGCTGCCCTCTTAAAATCTAACTCTTGAATAAAAATCATCTGGCGCTATTCATAATGGCTCTTTTTGTAGGTAATTTTTTAAGCGGAACACACAATCTCACTGGTGAGCAGAGAAGAACCAACAGGGCGACATTATTTTTAGAAATGAAAACTATACTTTCAATATTGTTTTCGAAAGTATTTCAGGACTTTTTCAGGAACCATATCGCAAGTACTGCTACGTAATATTATTTAACTATCGCCGGATGTGTTCGTTGTTTTCGGAACTATTTCAAGATCATTTCGAAAAAGTATATAAGGGGAGTATTGGAACTTTTTAAAAAAATCCAGTATATCTTTCCTTTTATTTATCGTTATGTGAATATCTCCCCGACTGCGAATATTTCGCGATTTGTTTGAACTATTTAAATATTATTTATGGACGGTATTGGTATAGTTTTCAAAATCATTTATTGGTATAAGGCAATAATTTTATGTTTTTGTATTTTTTATATGTATTCCGATTGGTTCTTCTTTGATATTAAATATATATGTAAGTAGGATTTCCAATCTGTATTTTTTATGTGCGAATAAAACTAAATTATTCCACTGTTTTCCCAACATTTCGCTAATATTTTTATTTTTAGCATCATCAGGGGAATATTATGATATAAATGTTTTTGTTTTCTTCGTGCTGACTGGGCCGCGGGTATCGGCTAGTAAATAAGTAAATACAAGGCTCGAAATACCTCCGAAGAGAGTTTTGGCCGAGCTTCTCTTCCAATTCGCGTCGTGCTCCTTTCTAATTTTTTCTATAAATTGGCTGGACGCAGACTCCGAACGGCATCCGCAAGGCAGATGAATTTTCACTGAGAAGCGGATTGTCTGCCAAATTACACGCACAAGCACAAAACAAAACGTCAAACAAACAAATATTTTTCCGTAATTTCTGCTATTTCACTCATTTAAAGGCAAATATTTATGTATATAAAAAAAGTTCTTGCATTTTAAAGTGGATTTTAGGCGAGCAAATTGAATATTTGGTGAGTTTCAAAAATATTTGCCATCATCCGGTGGCCAAATCCTGAGCTAGATAAATAATTTTGCATGTAAATGCAACAACAATGATTTGCGACAGATAAATCCAGATAGCGGTCTGGTTCAATTTGTGAGTCAGATAATTTGTGAATTACTTCTTTTTAGTTTGGCAACGTTGCCTTTAAAAAACCTACATTTTCAAAAATAGATGTCGCTGCTTAGCCTTTCACCGTACGAGTTAAATGAAAAACAGCGGCGACATCTGCCTATCACATTTCACGTGTGCGAAAATTTCACGACATCTGCTTCTCAAGTCTCTCAATGATCCAGAGCATTCCCGTGAGCCGGAGCTGTAAAACTCACTGATTGTTCTAAATTCGGTATATGTAAGTCGCTGCATAGAGCTGCCAGGTAAATATTACTGCATGTGTATTTACAAAACAATCAAGCAGTAACAAAATTAGCAGCGCTGCACCCAAAACTGCTGCACATGTATTTTGGTCTTTAATAATAGCTGTGCTTTTTTTTACACGCGTATAGATTTATGACACGTATTCTGACTGGACATTGCCTTCTGGCGTCACATTCCTTTAAATTGAGCTTGTTCAGTGACAGCAGATGTAGGAAGTACGGGCTGGAGTAGGACACGATCAAGCACGTTTTGTGCTCATGTCTTGCGTTTGCCAGGCTAATACTCCAGATATTAGGAATGATACAACTGTCAGGTCTAGAAGTAGCAAGGATCATAGATCCTAGAAAGATTCTAGTATTTGCGAGTAGGACGGAGTTATCTCACAGAGTATATTAAGTTTGATTGGATAACGGTTGGTTGTACATATATAAAGGAATCGAGATAGATATAGACTTCCATATATCAAAATAATCAGGATCGAAAAAAAATTTGATTGAGCCATGTCCGTCCGTCCGTCCGTCCGTCCATCCGTTAACACGATAACTTGAGTAAATTTTGAGGTATCTTGATGAAATTTGGTATGTGGGTTCCTGAGCACTCATCTCAGATCGCTATTTAAAATGAACGATATCGGACTATAACCGCACCCACTTTTTCGATATCGAAAATTTCGAAAAATCGAAAAAGTGCGATAATTCATTACCAAATACGGATTCAGCGATGAAACTTGGTAGGTGAGTTGAACTTATGACGCAGAATAGAAAACTAGTAAAATTTTGTACAATGGCCGTGGCACCGCCCACTTTTAAATGAAGGTAATTTAGAAGTTTTGCAAGCTGTAATTTGGCAGTCGTTGAAGATATCATGATGTAATTTGGCAGGAGCGTTACTCCTATTGCTATATGTACGCTTAATAAAAATTAGCAAAATCGGAGAAGGACCACGCCCACTTTTTCGATATCGAAAATTACGAAAAATGAAAAAATGCCATAATTCTATACCAAATACGAAAAAAGGGATGAAACATGGTAAAGTAATTGGATTGTTTTATTGACGCGAAATATAACTTTAGAAAAAACTTTATAAAATGGTTGTGACACCTACCATATTAAGTAGAAGAAAATGAAAAAGTTCTGCAGGGCGAAATAAAAAACCCTTAAAATCTTGGCAGGTATTACATATATAAATAAATTAGCGGTATCTAACAGATGATGTTCTGGGTCACCCTGGTCCACATTTTGGTCGATATCTGGAAAACGCCTTCACATACAACTACCACCACTCCCTTTTAAAACTCTCATTAATACCTTTCATTTGATACCTAAAATTTAAGTTGTTGTGTGGTAGGTGGGTGGGTGGTTGTGGGGTGGTGTTTCAAGGTGGAGATGCTCTGTGCTCTGTGTTTTTTACTTTGAAATTATAATAGAAAATATATCCTAGCACACGAATACACGAAACACGAATCACGAATATAATATCATCCATCACAAGCCACAACACCCACCCTACAGAGCCGCACACAGCACCAACATGAATGCCAAAACATGTTAAATTCCTCTGCCACGCACCAGAATGCTGTTAAATTCCTCTGCCATGCACCAGAATTCTGTTAAATTCCTCTGCCATGCACCAGAATTCTGTTAAATTCTTCTGCCACGCACCAGAATTCTGTTAAATTCCTCTGCCAAACACAAGAATTCTGTTATTCCTCTGGAAAATTGCAAATCTGTTAAATTCCTCTGCCACGCACCAGAATTCTGTAAAATTCCTCTGCCATGCACCAGAATTCTGTTAAATTCCTCTGCCACGCACCAGAATTCTGTTAAATTCCTCTGCCAAACACAAGAATTCTGTTATTCCTCTGGAAAATTGCAAATCTGTTAAATTCCTCTGCCACGCACCAGAATTCTGTTAAATTCCTCTGCCATGCACCAGAATTATGTTAAATTCTTCTGCCACGCACCAGAATTCTGTTAAATTCCTCAATTCATTTGCCTATAGAGTATATGGTGTGAACGTTCTATTAGAGATGACATGTATATGGTCACTATGGAAAAAAACATCTCTAAAACTTGATCATGATGACCGATTATTAAAGGGTTTCGTTTGCGCATGAAAAAACCGCCTATCCTCGCTTAGATAATGATTAGGAGACCCATCTAGCGGCAGTGGTTAAACAACTAGCTACAGCTACAGGGTGCACCGAAAAGCCTCTGTTATATTTCTGTCTATAACATATAGCTGAATCAGTTGTGATAGATAGTGGACGCGCATAGAATACATGGAATTAGTGCAGAGGGTGAAACATGGACACATATTGCAGTTACATCTGAGTATAATGCGTATTGAAATTTAGTAGTACTAATTTTATGCGTAGCAATTTCAGAGGTGTATTTAAAGTTTGTCGCTTAACAGTCCATATAAAGTTTAAGCGTAAACGTATATACACTTGAAAAAAAAAACACAGCTAATGTGATACATGTATGTAGACGCATAACTTAAATATCTAGATTCTTTAATTAGCTCCCTGTAGATCTACATACATAGGTGGTCGTATAAAAACAAATTTTGTTTGCAAAATATAAAAAGGAAATTACATATATAAATGCTACTTGGAAGCTTTTTAAACTAACATGTCTTTTGTAAACTCAAAAGCAGAGCAACCTCCACTTCTGAAAATTTAATTTCTTATAGTAATAGAAGCGTTCAAAACGCTTAAACGCATGTCCATGGCATTGACTTTGATGTATTACACAAAAATGTGCACAAAAATTACCTGCAATACCCAAAAAATTGCTGCAAACTACTGCGAAATTGCTTGTTACACACTGCTTCCAAAAAACCTTACTTGTGTACCAAATTTAATTGAAAAGAATATTATTTGTTCAAGGAGAACAAGAAATAAGGAAACTAATAAGTGTTATTCAAAACCTTGTATTCATAGATAATTATTAAAATGAAATTCTTCCAAAAGTTTACCACAAATGCTACAAATTCCCCATATTTTGGAAATTACGCACAAAACGGCAACACCGATCTCTACACGAAGACGACTGGTGCATTGGGACTTGAATAAGAAAAATATTAAACTAACAGAATAACATGTAAATAAAAGCTTCTTTTGGTAAAATTTTAAATATCTGTTCACATGAACATGTGTAGCGTATACATGTTTTAAAAGCTTTTATTTATGTTAAATGTTTAACTCATCGTCAGACACATTTTTCGATAGTCACATTCGGTACACATGAGTCTGGCTGGACCCACATACAAATTGTATGCATTTACTTTGAAATATAGGAGTTATATACAACATTTTTTTTTGAACCTTTTAATTGTATGTTATTTAAATATGTATTAAATTACTTATTTTTATTGTGCTAAATTGTTTGGAGATATGAACGTTGTTCATTCTTTCTTCAACGTTTGGTAGAACCAACGAACTAGCAAGTGTCCATAAGAAGTTGCGTCGAGCGTCATTTTTTTGGGTATTTTCAACTTCTTTGAAAATGCAGTAAGATGCCAGTCCCTTAACATCCAGTATATTACAAAAAAGGCAAATGTCCACCGTTTTGTTGAACGTTTCGTAGTAAAATGCGTTACCATCTGGTCCATACAATCGACACCAACTTTATTTTTATTATAAAACAATATTGCTTCAGGTTTTTTTGCTTCGCCAAAACACTCTTTTGTATAATGTACGGTGGAAATCAAATTGACTACCTTTTTCTTTTTCGGCACATAACTGCAAATTGATACCAAATTGTCGTGAAATCCGAAACAAGATGAAAGAATGGGACGAGCAGGACTTGTTTTGAATTCGCTGGGAATAAATCTCTTATTGGCCCGAATAGTGCCAAAGAAAACCATACCAATTTTGGCGAGAGCCTTTACACTTTCCAAGGTTGTAAAGAAATTATCAACTGTGCGCCCGGTGTTAGTATACGGCTTAGCGAGCTGTAACAGTACATTTTCACCTTGATTTACTTCTCTTTCCTCGCCTTCATTTCGTCCTGTATACAATTTTCCTTGTAATAGGTATTTAGTTTTGGAATCACATGCCCACCAAATTTTGATGCCATATTTCGCTGGCTTTGAAGGTATGTATTGGGTGAATTTGGTTTTTCCTCGATATGCAAATAACTGCTCATCAACTACAATTGTCTCATGAGGTTCGTAGTTATCAGATTTTGGTTTAGAAAATTCCAAATATCACGAATTGGTGCCGCTTTGTCCAACTTTTGACGATGTTCACGAGTACGACGGTCGTCAAACCGAATATGACGAGCCAGGGCAACGAAGGGATGGTAAGACATGGGAGCTCTAAAGATTGGTAGGTTATCCGTACGCCACAAAACATCTGCTTTTTGCATATTATTGTGTGTAACACCAACTGCAAAAAGAATGCCCAAGAAGGCATCCAATTCAGCTTCAGTCATATCTTTCCAAGTTTTTTGTTGCTTGTCAGGGTTGGCCTTATTCCACTTCTCAGTTGTGTCTTTGGCCTAACGATTTGTTTCTTTTATAATAATAAAAGAAATGTTTTGAGTAAACAATTTTTTGAATAGCTCGATCGCAATGGAATTATTTTCTTTTGGTCCTGCACGAAATCGCATGATATTGTGTGCTCGAAAACGAACTGCGCTTGGTGCATTTTTGCTCCATCTTGTGCCGTCTTTACCATACACAAAGTCATTGGAATTATGTCCTGCCATTGTTTCTTCGAACTCATCATCACCATCATCATCAGCGTCATCATCATCATCAAAGGATAATTCATTTGGTTGGATTATTGGGTCGTTCTCGATGTCTGAAGCTTCATTGCCAGGAATACAATCCAAATCCTCGATGTCATTGTAATCATCAGGTAGATTTATCGGTTGAAAGTTATCTTCAAGTTCTTCAGCAGCCCTTTCACGTTCCAGATCGTTAGCTAAAGCATCTGCTATACGTTCATAAAATTCACTGTCAAAGTTTCTTCTATGCGGTCGAGTGTTATAAATAAAATCAATTTCGTCACTCATATTCTTTTTATCAAAATAGCACACCAAAAAATTACACGTAGTAAAAAATTATATTTTAGCACTCACATCCTGAACATTCAACTTTTATTTATCAACTGCCATCAAAGCAAAATTCAAAAATATGAGCTAAAAAGAAAATCAACTCTTTTTCGACCGACCAAATTCAAAAATCTGAACTAAAAAGAATATCAACTCTTGTCATGAAAAAAAAAGCAAAGGTTGCCTTGACACTAAAAAATTTGAAAAAAAAAATGCATTATGCGCGGTTGCATGCAAAATATTACATAGAAATGTGTGTGGGTCCAGCCAGACCTATGTGTTACGAATGTGATGTATTAATTCATTCAAAGTTTCAGGTCTCTGGGTTAACGGAAAGTTCCTTATAACTCGAAAGCAAAAAAACAGGACTGTGACACATGAATACAAAACGTGCTCAACCGTTTCTTCCTGCAGCTCGTACTTCCTACATCTGCTATTACTGGCAATACCTATCTTATGCATGTTAGTGATAGAACGATATTTCGCTATTGGTGATTGCATCGCCGCTATTGACAAATCGATAATAGCTATAGCTATTGCAATCCAAATATATCAGTGATTGGCGATTTTCCTTCATTCGATTCTTTTGAATGGCAATCACCTCTGCCAGAATATCGCCAATAGCGATTGGCGATTTTCTGTCAGCATGGAATTGTAATACTAATAGTGATAGCAGCGATGCAATCATCGATAGTGAAATATCGCCCATCACTACTCATCTGTGTGCTTTACTTTCCGACTGAGTAAAACAGTTTATTGGATACAAAAAGGAATAATTTTCTCGAAAATTGGAAAAATAGTTATTATCGAAAAACCGGGATAGTTGTCTTAAAGCGGAGTCATTGGTGCCGTTTGTCGTATCGCTGTAGTCGTAACCCTAACGTAATCAGCTGTTTATCGTTACGGCAGAAAACCAAAAACCATTTGGTTGGCTACGATACGGTTACGACCTTAAAGCGGAGTCATTGGTGCCGTTTGTCGTATCGCTGTAGTCGTATCCCTAGCGTAATCAGCTGTTTATGGTTACGACGGTAAACCAAAACCCAATTGGTTGGCTACGATACGGTTACGACATTAGCGGCACCAATAATCGATTGCATTGATTCCCATAAGGTTGGTCGAATCAGCTGTTGTAAGGTTACCAATACGGTTACCGATAACGCACCAATGTTTGCAGCTTTAAGAACTGCACGACGAAACAAATTTCTCGTCAACAGATAGTGGTAAATAAGGGCTGTTTTTATACTCAGTTGAGCAGAGCTCACAGAGTATATTAACTTTGATTGCATAACGGTTGGTTGTATAGGTATAAAGGAATCGAGATAGATATAGACTTCCATATATCAAAATCATCAGTATCGAAAAAAAATTCGATTGAGCCATGTCCGTCCGTCCGTCCGTCTGTCCGTTAACACGATAACTTGAGTAAATTTTGAGGTATCTTGATGAAATTTGGTACGTAGGTTCCTGGGCACTCATCTCAGATCGCTATTTAAAATGAACGATATCGGACGGTTATTTCGAAAAATCGAAAAAGTGCGATAATTCATTACCAAATACGCATTAAGCGATGAAACTTGGTAGGTGAGTTGAGCTTATGACGCAGAATAGAAAACTAGTAAAATTTGGACAATGGGCGTGGCACCGCCCACTTTTAAATGAAGGTAATTTAGAAGTTTTGCAAGCTGTAATTTGGCAGTCGTTGAAGATATCATGATGAAATTTGGCAGGAACGTTACTCTTATTACTTTATGTCTGCTTATTAAAAATTAGCAAAATCGGAGAACGACCACACCTACTTTTTAAAAAATTTTTTTTTTTAATTCAAATTTTAAAAGAAAACTTAATATCTTTACAGCATATAAGTAAATTATGCCAACATTCAACTCCAGTAATAATATGGTGCAAAAAAATACAAAAATAAAAGAAAATTTCAACAAATTTCAAAGAAACATGGTAATTGTATTGGTCTATTGACGCAAAATATAACTTTAGAAAAAAACTTGGTAAAATGGGTGTGACACCTACCATATTAAGTAGAAGAAAATGAAAAAGTTTTGCAGGGCGAAATCAAAAGCCCTTGGAATCTTGGAAGGAATACTGTACGTGGTATTACATATATAAATAAACTAGCGGTACCCGACAGATGATGTTCTGGATCACCCTGGTCCACATTTTGGTAGATATCTCGAAAACGCCTTCACATATACAACTAAGGGCCACTCCCTTTTAAAACCCTCATTAATACCTTTAATTTGATACCCATATCGTACAAACACATTCTAGAGTCACCCCTGGTCCACCTTTATGGCGATATCTCGAAAAGGCGTTCACATATAGAACTAAGGCCCACTCCTTTTTAAAATACTCATTAACACCTTTCATTTGATACCCATATCGTACAAACAAATTCTAGAGTCACCCCTGGTCCACCTTTATGTCGATATCTCGAAAAGGCGTCCACCTATAGAACTAACGCCCACGCCCTTTTAAAATACTCATTAACACCTTTCATTTGATATCCATATCGTACAAACAAATTATAGAGTCACCCCTGGCCCACCTTTATGGCGATATCTCGAAAAGGCGTTCATCTATAGAACTTAGGCCCACGCTCTTTTAAAATACTCATTAATACCTTTTATTTGATACCCATATCGTACAAAATAAATTCTAGAGTCACCCCTGGTCCACCTTTATGGCGATATCTCGAAAAGACGTCCACATATAGAACTTAGGCCCACTCCCTTTTAAAATACTCATTAACACCTTTCATTTGATACCCATATCGTACAAACAAATTCTAGAGTCACCCCTGGTCTACCTTTATGGAGATATCTCGAAAAGGCGTCCACCTATAGAACTAAGGCCCACGCCCTTTTAAAATAGTTATTAACACCTTTCATTTGATACCCATATCGTACAAACAAATTCTAGAGTCACCCCTGGTCCACCTTTATGGCGATATCTCGAAAAGGCGTCCACCTATAGAACTAAGGCCCACATCCTTTTAAAATACTCATTAGCACCTTTCATTTGATACCCATATTGTACAAACGCATTCTAGAGTCACCCCTGGTCCACGTTTATGGCGATATCCCGAAAAGGCGTCCACCCATAGAACAAAGGCTCACTCCATATTAAAAAAATTATTACACTTTTCGTTTGACACCAATATTGTACAAACGCATTCTAGAGCAACCCAGGTCCACTTTTATAACGATATTCCGAAAAGGCGTCCACCTATAGAACTAAGGCCCACTCTCTTTCAAAATACTCATTAACACCTTTCATTTGATACCCATATAATACAAACAAATTCTACAGTCACCCCTGGTCCACGTTTATGGCGATATCTCGAAAAGGCGTCCACATATAGAACTAAGGCCCACGCCCTCTTAAAATACTCATTAACACCTTTCATTTGATACTCATATCGTACAAACAAATTCTAGAGTCACTCCTGGTCCATCTTTATGGCGATATCTCGAAAAGGCGTTCATCTATAGAACTTAGGCCCACGCTCTTTTAAAATACTCATTAATACCTTTTATTTGATACCCATATCGTACAAAATAAATTCTAGAGTCACCCCTGGTCCACCTTTATGGCGATATCTCGAAAAGACGTCCACATATAGAACTTAGGCCCACTCCCTTTTAAAATTATCATTAACACATTTCATTTGATACCCATATCGTACAAACAAATTCTCGAGTCAGGCCTGGTCCACCTTTATAGCGATATCCCTAAATGGCGTCCATCTATAGATCTCTGGCCCACTTCCTCTTAAAATACTCTTTAATACCTTCCATTTGATACACATGTCATACAAACACATTCCAGGGTTACCCTAGGTTCCTTTTACAACATGGTGATTTCCCTTACTTTGTCTCCACAGCTCTCAACTGAGTATCTAATATATAAATTTGTATTGTTCTCTTTATGTGGCCAACCGCCATGTTTTTTCACTTCGTGTATTGTTCTCCATATGTGGCTAGACGCCATGTTTTTTCATTTTCCCGCTATGTTAAATTTCGAGAATTTTCTTTGTATAAATTTATATTATTTTCCATATGTGGCTAGACGCCATGTTTTTTCGATTTTTTGATTCCTGTTAGGCATGCAAGAATACCACGCTAACTCCGGTCAGGGATGTGTCGCATCTCCCAACTCCGCCAAAACGCCCGAGGGTAGCACCGAAGCCAACCCTGAGGCCTATTTTAATTTTCCACTCAACGCAAAAAATCCCGAAAATTGACGCTGAGCCGAGGATGACACCGTACAACCGCTCGCGAGAAAAGACGGAATACCAGAGCTGTTTTTGTGCAGAGAAATTATGGAAACGGCGAACGGAACAAAGCAAACTTGTGCAACAACAATTTCGACGACGAAATGATAAAGGTCCACTTGGAGAAACAGTACTAAAATGTTACTCGTGTGGCGTACGTAATGTATTTGTATTAGGATTCATTCCAGCACAGGCTGATTCTGTTGTAGTCTTGTTATGCCGGTAAGATGAAAATGGAGTAAATATTAAAAAGCGTATCTATTTAAACGAACAAGTAAGGAAGGCTTAGTTCGGGTGTAACCGAACATTACATACTCAGTTGAGAGCTGTGGAGACAAAGTAAGGGAAATCACCATGTTGTAAAAGGAACCTAGGGTAACCCTGGAATGTGTTTGTATGACATGTGTATCAAATGGAAGGTATTAAAGAGTATTTTAAGAGGAAGTGGGCCATAGATCTATAGATGGACGCCATTTAGGGATATCGCCATAAAGGTGGACCAGGCCTGACTCGAGAATTTGTCAAATGAAATGTGTTAATGATAATTTTAAAAGGGAGTGGGCCTAAGTTCTATAGGTGGACGTCTTTTCGAGATATCGCCATAAAGGTGGACCAGGGGTGACCCTAGAATTTATTTTGTACGATATGGGTATCAAATAAAAGGTATTAATGGGTATTTTAAAAGAGCGTGGGCCTAGGTTCTATAGATGTACGCCTTTTCGAGATATCGCTATAAAGATGGACCAGGTATATCAACATTCAAGTTGATATTTTAAAAATCTTTTATTTTGATTTTAAGTATAAAAATTTATTTTTGTTTATTTTTGAGTTTAGATATTTTCCAACTACTTAGAATTTTCTTTTTTTGAAGTTATTCAAAAATTTTAAGTTAACACGAAAACTCAATAAAAATTATTTTTAAAAATTAAAGTAAAGAATACAAAGTAGTTAACACTATACCAGGGGTGACTCTAGAATTTGTTTGTACAATATGAGTATCAAATGAAAGGTGTTAATGAGTATTTTATAATGGCGTTGGCCTTAGTTCTATATGTGGACGCCTTTTCGAGATATCGCCATAAACTTGGACCAGGGGTGACTCCAGAATTTGTTTGTACGATATGGGTATCAAATGAAAGGTGTTAATGAGTATTTTAAAAGGGCGTGGGTCTTAGTTCTATAAGTGGACGCCTTTTCGAGATATCTCCATAAAGGTAGACCAGGGGTGACTCTAGAATTTGTTTGTACGATATGGGTATCAAATGAAAGGTGTTAATGGGTATTTTAAAAGGGAGTGGGCCTTAGTTCTATAGGTGGATGCCCTTTCGAGATATCGCCATAAAGGTGGGCCAGGGGTGACTCTAGAATTTTTGTGTACAATATGGGTATCAAATGAAAAGTGTTAATGAGTATTTTAAAAGGGTGTGGGCCTTAGTTCTATAGGTGGACGCCTTTTCGAGATATCGCCACAAAGGTGGAACAGGGGTGACTCTAGAATTTGTTTGTACGATATGGGTATGAAATCAAAGGTGTTAATGAGTATTTTAAAAGGAAGTGGGCCTTAGTACTATAGGTGGATGCCTTTTCGAGATATCGCCATAAAGGTGGGCCAGGGGTGACTCTAGAATTTTTTTGTACGATATGGGTATCAAATGGAAAGGTGTTAATAAGTATTTTAAAAAGGCGTGGGCCTTAGTTCTATAGGTGGACGGCTTTTCGAGATATCGACATGAAGGTGGACCAGGGGTGACTCTAGAATTTGTTTGTACGATATGGGTATCAAATGAAAGGCGTTAATGAGTATTTTAAAAAGGAGTGGGCATTAGTTCTATATGTGGACGCCTTTTCGAGATATCGCCGTAAACGTGGACCAGGGGTGACTCTAGAATGTGTTTGTACGATATGGGTATCAAATTAAAGGTATTAATGAGGGTTTTAAAAGGGAGTGGCCCTTAGTTGTATATGTGAGGGCGTTTTCGAGATATCTACCAAAATGTGGACCAGGGTGATCCAGAACATTATCTGTCGGGTACCGCTAATTTATTTATATATGTAATACCACGTACAGTATTCCTTCCAAGATTCCAAGGGCTTTTGATTTCGCCCTGCAAAACTTTTTCATTTTCTTCTACTTAATATGGTATGTGTCACACTCATTTTACCAAGGTTTTTTCTAAAGTTATATTTTGCGTCAATAGACCAATAAAATTACCATGTTTCATTCCTTTTTTCGTATTTGGTATATAATTATGGCATTTTTTTCATTTTTCGTAATTTTCGATATCGAAAAAGTGGGCGTGGTCATAGGCGGATTTCGGCCATTTTTTACACCAATACAAAGTGAGTTCAGATAAGTACGTGAACTGAGTTTAGTAAAGATATATCGATTTTTGCTCAAGTTATCGTGTTAACGGCCGAGCGGAAGGACAGACTGTAGACTGTGTATAAAAACTGGGCGCGGCTTCAACCGATTTCGCCCTTTCACAGAAAACAGTTATCGTCCTAGAAGCTAAGCCTCTACCAAATTTCACAAGGATTGGTTAATTTTTGTTCGACTTATGGCATTAAAAGCATCCAAGACAAATTAAATGAAAAAGGTCGGAGCCACGCCCATTTTGAAATTTTCTTTTATTTTTGTATTTTGTTGCACCATATCATTACTGGAGTTGAATGTTGGCATAATTTACTTATACGCTGTAAATATATTAACTTTTCTTTTAAAATTTGAATTAAAAAAAAAATATTTTTAAAAGTGGGCGGGGTCGTCCTCCGATTTTGCTAATTTTTATTAAGCAGACATAAAGTAATAAGAGTAACGTTCCTGCCAAATTTCATCATGATATCTTCAACGACTGCCAAATTACAGCTTGCAAAACTTCTAAATTACCTTCATTTAAAAGTGGGCGGTGCCACGCCCGTTGTACAAAATTTTACTAGTTTTCTATTCTGCGTCATAAGTTCAACTCACCTACGAAGTTTCATCGCTGAATCCGTATTTGGTAATGAATTATCGCCCTTTTTCGATTTTTCGAAATTTTCGATATCGAAAAAGTGGGCGTGGTTATTGTCCGATATCGTTCATTTTAAATAGCGATCTGAGATGGGTACCCAGGAACCTACATACCAAATTTCATCAAGATACCTCAAAATTTACTCAAGTTATCGTGTTAACGGACAGACGGACGGACGGACGGACGGACATGGCTCAATCGAATTTTTTTTCGATACTGATGATTTTGATATATGGAAGTCTATATCTATCTCGATTCCTTTATACCTGTACAACCAACCGTTATGCAATCAAAGTTAATATACTCTGTGAGCTCTGCTCAACTGAGTATAATAAATTTAAATTTTAGTGAACCATGTGCAGCGCAAAACTCTTTGAAAGATATGAATTGGGATCAAGAACAATGGAAGCCACTTATAACTCGGGCCCTATTCAGTAACTATGAGTTTTGAAATGTACATTTCTCTTTCATACAAATTATATGAAGAAAAAGTGTACATTTTAAAACTCACAGTTACTGAATAGGGCCCCTCATCGTTCTTTTTTTGCCGTGGTTGGTTAAGGTGCCTACCGAGCAAGAGCAGTTGCGTGCACGACAAATATCAGCAGCACAAATAAACAAATTGGAGCAATTATGGAAGAATATATTGATGCAACATTTCAGGATTTAGAGAAGCCAGGTAGAGATACTGAACCATCACAAGTGCTATTGCGTTATGAAGATGGTTATCAATACGAGCAAGTTTTTGGCCCACTTGTGCGCCTAGAAACAGAATACGATAAAAATTTAAAAGAATCGCAAACACAGGAGGGTAAAGAAATAAGATGGGATGTTGGCTTAAACAAAAAAACAATAGCACAGCTTGCTAAAACTGATTCGGACATGAAACTAAGGTAACGTTTTACAAGACCTAATTTTTATAGGAGTTTCTCAAAGGTAGTATCAAAAGCCCAGTCTAGACCTCCGTTTTAAGAATCCGAAAGCGAAAATCAAAAATTTTATTTCGGTCAAAAGTTATTTACAAAAAACCGTAAAACGACCCCGGGAGAGTCCGAAATATGGGGCCCGATCCACAATATTTTTGCATAGAACACCTCTCAGGGTTGGCGGACTTCGGCCGCGCTTATACAAAATTACCCTGGGTAGATCCGACACCGGTTTGGGGATCAAAACTAAATGCGCACAGAACACCTTTCTGAATTAGTGTGTGTGTGTGTGTGTGTGTACATCAAATGTGGCAACAAGCAACAACCACATGGAAATTTGAACCGATTTTTTGCTTATATCTTTTGACAAAAATAAAAATTTTATTTTCGCTTTCGGATTCTTAAAACGGAGGCGAGACGCGTCTGTCTTTTGATACGACGTTTTGATTTTGATAAATTTCTATAAAAATTAGGTGGTGCTCCGTCAGGGCCGTAGAGAGAAAATCCGGGCCCGTGACTAAACAATTTACGGGCCCCCTATAAAAAATCCACTAATACATTTGATTAATTTGAATTAATGATGTCTCATTCATGAATCATTATTGTTGGATTACATAAAAAAAAAATGATTTTTGGACTAAGAGCTGAAAATAAAATTAACACAGAATATTTACTATTTATACTGTTCTATTGTAACGTAGAAATAAAATTCTAGTTTAACAGCCACATATTGTTTCAAATAATCTTTTCTGGTTATTTGGTAACATTTTAATACATTTCTCATAAATTTAATGATGATCATAAATTTTAATTATTCTATATAGAAAGTTCGGATATCAAACAGTGGCTCACTTGCTTTTCTCGCTGCAAAATTTTTATAATAATATCAAAATTTAAATGTCTTGCCAAACCGGATTCAACACAAAGCGTGGCAAGTCCAGAAACTCGCTCTTGAGATGAACATGATCTATGAAAGTTTTTGATTCTTGAAAGGACGCTGAAGGAACGTTCTGCACTAGCTACAGTGACAGGTATAGTGCAAAAGATACGTAAAGCACACAGATGTTGGGGAAAATCGTATACATATTTTGAACATATGTAGATGGTATATGGCAATTCCAATGGTGACAGACCTTTATCAAAATTAGCTTCGTTAATGTGTTTCAAGTGAATTATTTCGCATTCTAAGCTTTGAGAAATGTCCGACTTGTATTTTTCGACAAATTTTGCTGCGCTCGCCCGAACCGTAGTTTCATACATGTCTTCAAATCGCCACAAAAAGGAAAACGTCTCGTTCAAATTTCTCATAGCTGCAAATCATTCAGTAATGCCAGTGATTACCGAATCAACGATCACCAGGAATGTATTGGTTTAAAATCAGACTCTGAATCATCCGTAATCATCTCGTTTAAATTATCTTCAGAACATTTTGGGCTTTCTCTTTCGAATACCCGGAAACTTTGGCGAGATGTTCAATTGAATAGCAACTGTTTTGCATTCGTCTAAAATTGTTTACCATTGGTTCCTGATCAACTTCACACCAGCTAATAAGGCATCTAGATGTCGGACCTCAACATCTATGGTGGCGTCTCTAGCTTGGAGGACCACGTTTCTTTCATTAATGATAGTCAGTATTTTGAACCAAATTGAGGACAGAAAGATACATTCGAACTTGTTGATGTACTTGAATATGCCGGTAATATCGCCGTATGCTTGCGCAGTCAAATTTGGCTTTTGGTTGAAAGACTATGAAGAGAGCTCGGCACATTTTTTTTGAGGATGTCCCATCGTTGTGGAGTGCTGCTGAAAATAGTAAAACATTTTTGTACAACTCCGAAGAAAGTAATTGCAGCCGTACAACATTCTGCAGCATGAACACCACATACATTGAGGCTGTGGGTTGCACAAGGCGAGTAATCAGCATTCGAGTTTTTGTCGAGAATGTGACGTAGTGCTCCGTTGTAAGCTCCTTTGATATTGGCACCGTTATCGTACCCTTGTGCACGACAATCTTCAATCAAGTATGGCAAATTAGATCAGCGATTTTCTGACAATTCACGAAAGCCAAAAACCGTTCTTGAATTGTAAAATTTGTTGCTTTCAAATTGAAATAGACTTAGCGCAAAATGAACGTAGTCAACGTGATTAGCATCAGGCATAGCATCAACGATAATAGCAAAATACTTGGCTTTCTTGCCTTGATCTAATATAGTTTCTCTCACGTGCTTTGCATAAATTTCTATAAACTCGTTCTGAATGTCTGGGGAAAGATAGTGAACTTGTAAACGTGTGTGCTGCTGTTGTGAAATCCTAACTTTCTCGAAATGATCTCTAAGTATCGGATCATATTGCCTTATGAGATCTTAGATGCCCAAAAATTGTCCATCGTTTCGTTCACCAAGATATATACCTTCGCCTTGAAAGCTAGATCTCTTTTACCCAGAAATAAAATAGTTTCCAAAATTCTATATAAAATTTCTTTCCACTTTTTAGTTTCAGTGATTAGCTGTTCATTGATAAGTGTATCAATTGTATCCTCCTTTTGAATTAGATATATGAATATAACATTTAATGTGATCTTGAGTATTTTCGTGTGATGGCAGTTTATCGTATAGCTTCTTCCATACCTGGAATTTCGAATATCCGCACAAAAAACTTTAGGAATAGGTTATTATTGGTGCTTAACAGATGGCATGGTAGGCAATAAAAAGAATTGCTACTTGCACTCCACACTAACCAGTCACGCTCCACTTTCTCTCAATTTGGCAAGATTCTGTTTAACAACGAGGTAGGAAATGCCTCATCATGACAATCACGTGGAAAAATAACAGGGCACTTTTGACGACCTTGACGAATTATTTCGTTGACTTCTTCAGATCGCAAAAACTCATTATTCACGGTACCGATATCGAAGTCGTTTAAATAATCTGGATTTTGATACAGAGTTGGTGGTATTGTTGGAAGACTTTTTGAAGACGAACCTTCATCAGTGTCACCACGAAAACTTTACGATTTCGGATTCATGTAAACATACATTTTTGTTTGATATTTTTATTGTCTCCTCTGGCCCAGGCAAAAAGTTATTATCACTATTCGATGGTTTTAAAATTCGGCTTAAAATTTGCACATGGAACAACTAAAGACTCGCCTGAATTAACAAAACTGTCTTAGTACCTCTAAATCGGGGGCCCCCTGAGAAACACATTTTTGTTTAATTTTTTTATTGTCTCCTCAGGTCCAGGCAAAAATTTATTATCAATATTCGTTGATTTTAAAATTCGGCTTAAAATTTGCACATGGAACAAATAAAGACTCGCTTGAATTAAAAAAATTTCTTAGTACCTCTAAATCGGGGGCCCCCTTAGACACACATTTTTGTTTGATGTTTTTATTGTCTCCTTAGGCCCAGGCAAAAAATCATTATCAATTTTCGTTGCTTTTGAAATTTGGCTTAAAATTTGCACACGGAACAACTAAAGACTGTCCTGAATTAAAAAAAATGTCTTAGTACCTCTAAATCGTGGGCCCCCTGAGAAACACATTTTTGTTTGATGTTTTTATTGTCTCCTCAGGCCCAGGCAAAAATTTATTATCAATATTCGTTGATTTTAAAATTCGGCTTAAAATTTGCACATGGAACAAATAAAGACTCGCTTGAATTAAAAAAATATCTTAGTACCTCTAAATCGGGGGCCCCCTTAGACACACATTTTTGTTTGATGTTTTTATTGTCTCCTTAGGCCCAGGCAAAAAATCATTATCAATTTTCGTTGCTTTTGAAATTTGGCTTAAAATTTGCACACGGAACAACTAAAGACTGTCCTGAATTAACAAAAATATCTTAGTGCCTCTAAATCGGGGGCCCCCTGAGAAACACATTTTTGTTTGATGTTTTTATTGTCTTCTCAGGCCCAGGCAAAAAATCATTATCAATATTCGTTGCTTTTGAAATTTGGCTTAAAATTTGCACACGGAACAACTAAAGACTGTCCTGAATTAAAAACAAGTAAGGAAGGCTAAGTTCGGGTGTAACCGAACATTACATACTCAGTTGAGAGCTATGGAGACAAAATAAGGAAAATCACCATGTAGGAAAATGAACCTAGGGTAACCTTGGAATGTGGTTGTATTACATGTGTATCAAATGGAAGGTATTAAAGAGTATTTTAAGAGAGAGTAGGCCATAGTTCTATGGATGGACGCCATTTAGGAATATCGCCATAAAGGTGGACCAGGGCTGACTCTAGAATTTGTTTGTACGATATGGGTATCAAATGAAAGGTGTTACTGAGCATTTTAAGAGGGAGTGGGCCTTAGGTCTATCAGTGGACGCCCTTTCGAGATATCGCCATTAAGGTGGACCAGGGGTGACTCTAGAATGTGTTTGTACGATATGGGTATCAAATGAAAGGTGGTAATGAGTATTTTAAAAGGGAATGGGCTTTAGTTCTATAGGTGAACGCCTTTTCGAGAAATCGCCATAAAGGTGGACCAGGGGTGACTCTAGAATATGTTTGTACGATATGGGTATCAAAGGAAAGCTGTTAATGAGTATTTTGAAAAGGAGTGATCCTTAGTCCATAGGTGGCCGCCGTTTCGAGATATCGCCATAAAGGTGGACCAGGGGTGTCTCTAGAATGTGTTTGTACGATATGGGAATCAAATGAAAGGTGTTACTGAGCATTTTAAGAGGGAGTGGGCATTAGGTCTATAGGTGGACGCCTTTTCGAGATATTGCCATTAGGGTGGGCCAGGGGTGACTCTAGAATGTTTGTACGATATGGGTATAAAACGAAAAGTGTTACTGAGCATTTTAAGAGGGAGTGGGCAATAGGTCTATAGGTGGACGCCTTTTCGAAATGTCGCCATTAGGGTGGGCCAGGGGTGACTCTAGAATGTGTTTGTATGATATGGGTATCAAATGAAAGATGGTAATGAGTATCTTAAAAGGGAGTAATCCTTAGTTCTATAGGTGGACGCCTTTTCGATATATCGCCATAAAGGTGGACCAAGGGTGACTCTAGAATGTTTGTACGATATGGGTATCAAACGAAAGGTGTTACTGAGCATTTTAAGAGGGAGTGGGCATTAGGTCTATAAGTGGACGCCTTTTCGAGATATCGTCATTAGGGTGGGCCAGGGGTGACTCTAGAATGTGTTTGTACGATATGGGTATCAAACGAAAGGTGTTACTGAGCATTTTAAGAGGGAGTGGGCATTAGGTCTATAGGTGGACGTCTTTTCGAGATATCGCCATTAGTGTGGGCCAGGGGTGACTCTATAATGTTTGTGCGATATGGGTATCAAACGAAAGGTGTTACTGAGCATTTTAAGAGGAAGTGGGCATTAGGTCTATAGGTGGACGCCTTTTCGAGATATCGCCATTAGGGTGGGCCAGGGGTGACTCTAGAATGTGTTTGTACGATATGGGTATCAAATGAAAGGTGGTAATGAGTATTTTAAAAGGGAGTAATCCTTAGTTCTATATGTGGACGCCTTTTCGAGATATCGCCATAAAGGTGGACCAAGAGTGACTCTAGAATGTTTGTACGATATGGGTATCAAACGAAAGGTGTTACTGAGCATTTTAAGAGGGAGTGGGCATTAGGTCTATAGGTGGACGCCTTTTCGAGATATCGCCATAAAGGTGGACCAAGGGTGACTCTAGAATGTTTGTACGATATGGGTATCAAATGAAAGGTGTGACTGAGCATTTTAAGAGGGAGTGGGCATTAGGTCTATAGGTGGACGCCTTTTCGAGATATCGCCATTAGGGTGGGCCAGGGGGACTCTAGAATGTTTGTACGATATGGGTATCAAACGAAATGTGTTACTGAGCATTTTAAGAGGGAGTGGGCATTAGGTCTATAGGTGGCCTTTTCGAGACATCGCCAATAGGGTGGGCCAGGGGTGACTCTAGAATGTTTGTACGATATGGGTATCAAACGAAAGGTGTTACTGAGCATTTTAAGAGGGAGTGGACATTAGGTCTATAGGTGGACGCCTTTTCGAGATATCGCCATTAGGGTGGGCCAGAGGTGACTCTAGAATGTTTGTACGATATGGGTATCAAACGAAAGGTGTTACTGAGCATTTTAAGAGGGAGTGGGCATTAGGTCTATAGGTGGACGCCTTTTCGAGATATCGCCATTAGGGTGGGCCAGGGGTGACTCTAGAATGTGTTTGTACGATATGGATATCAAATTAAAGGTATTAATGAGGGTTTTAAAAGCGAGTGGCCCTTAGATGTATATGTGAAGGTGTTCTCGCGATATCGACCAAAATGTGGACCAGGTGATCCAGAAAATCATCTGTCGGGTACTGCTAATTTATTTATATATGCAATACCACTAACAGTATTCCTGCCAAGATTCCAAGGGCTGTTGATTTTGCCTTGTAGAACTTTTTCATTTTCTTCTACTTAATATGGTAGGTGTCACACCCATTTTACAAAATTTTTTCCAAAGTTATATTTTGCGTCAATAAACCAATCCAGTTACCATGTTTCATCCCTTTTTTCGTATTTGGTATAGAATTATGGCATTTTTTTCATTTTTCGTAATTTTCGATATCGATAAAGTGGGCGTGGTTATGGTCGGATTTCGGCTATTTTTTATACCGAGATAAAGTGAGTTCAGATAAGTAGGTGGGATAAGTTTAGTAAAGATATATCGGTTTTTGCTCAAGTTATTGTGTTAACAGCCGAGCGGA
Source organism: Eurosta solidaginis (assembly GCF_040869045.1). NCBI lineage: Eukaryota > Metazoa > Arthropoda > Insecta > Diptera > Tephritidae > Eurosta > Eurosta solidaginis. Next base: position 160,221,191 of record NC_090321.1, on the reverse strand, counting down.
AGGACAGACGGTGGACTGTGTATAAAAACTGGGCGTGGCTTCCACCGATTTCGGCCATTTTCACAGAGAACAGTTACCGTCATAGAATCTATGTACCTACCAAATTTGAGAAGGATTGGTAAATTTTTGTTCGACTTATGGCATTAAAAGTATTCTAGACAAACTAAATGAAAATGGGCGGAGCCACGCCCATTTTGAAATTTTCTTTTATTTTTGTATTTTGTTGCATCATATCATTACAGGAGTTGAATTTTGACTTAATTTACTTATATACAGTAAAGATATTAAATTTTTTGTTAAAATTTTAATTTAAAATTTTTTTTTTTTAAAAAGTGGGCGTGTTCTTCATCCAATTTTGCTAATTTTTATTTAGCACATATATAGTAATAGTAGCAGCGTTCCTGCCAAATTTCATCATGATATCTTCAACGACTGCCAAATTACAGCTTGCAAAACTTTTAAATTACCTTCTTGTAAAAGTGGGCGGTGCCACGCCCATTGTCCAAAATCTTACTAATTTTCTATTCGGCGTCATAACGTCAACCCATCTGCCAAGTTTCATCGCTTTAATTGCCTTTGGCAATGAATTATCGCATTTTTTCGGTTTTTCGAAATTTTCGATATCGAAAAAGTGGGCGTGGTTATAGTCCGATATCGTTCATTTTAAATAGCGATCTGAGATGAGTGCCCAGGAATCTACATTCCAAATTTCATCAAGATAGCTCAAAATTTACTCAAGTTATCGTGTTAACGGACGGACGGACGGACGGACGGACGGACGGACGGACGGACATGGCTCAATCAAATTTTTTTTCGATCCTGATTATTTTGATATATGGAAGTCTATATCTATCTCGATTCCTTTATATATGTACAACCAACCGTTATCCAATCAAACTTAATATACTCTGTGAGCTCTGCTCAACTGAGTATAAAAATGTCTTAGTACCTCTAAATCGTGGGCCCTCTGAGAAACACATTTTTGTTTGATGTTTTTATTGTCTCCTCAGGCCCAGGCAAAAAATTATTATCAATATTCGTTGATTTTAAAGTTCGGCTTAAAATTTGCACATGGAACAATTAAAGACTCGCCTGAATTCAAAAAATATCTTAGTGCCTCTAAATCGGGGGCCCCCTGAGAAACACATTTTTGTTTGATGTTTTTATTGTCTCCTCAGGCCCAGGCAAAAAATCATTATCAATTTTCGTTGCTTTTGAAATTTGGGTTAAAATTTGCACACGGAACAACTAAAGACTGTCCTGAATAAAAAAAAATGTCTTAGTACCTCTAAATCGTGGGCCCCCTGAGTAACACATTTTTGTTTGATGTTTTTATTGTCTCCTCAGGCCCAGGCAAAAAATTATTATCAATATTCGTTGATTTTAAAATTCGGCTTAAAATTTGCACATGGAACAACTAAAGACTGTCCTGAATTAAAAAAAATGGCTTAGTACCTCTAAATCGTGGGCCTCCTGAGAAACCCCGGGACCGGCGGAATCCCCCCCCCCCCTTCCCCTCTCTCGTAGGGCCTGTGCACCGTCTTGTAAAACGTTACCGAAACTAATGCATGTGTTATTCATAAGTTAATACTTCTAGGCTGTAGCCGTTAACATTTTTATAAAATTTGTATTCGCTTAACTCAAAATTTAAGTTTTTTGGGAGAATGCAATTCAAGCTTTGTCATATGGTTTGTATATGGTTGAATTCTGCGGCTCATTTCTAGTGCACTGAAGTGGGTGGGTAAATTTCTGCTAAAGAATATTTTTATAATAGTTTGAAGAATTTGCTATATTTTTCCTCTGTATTTTTCATTAAAAATTGATTCACTTTACTATACAAATATTATGCAGCCAAATAAAACTTTCAGAATAAATTCATACCGAGTATTTCTGAATACATCGGTGTATTATAATATAGTAAATAAATCATGTTTTATGGTGTTACATATACAGATTTATTTCGGGTTGATTAATCTTACATTTAAAAATCAAAGTATTTTCAATTACCAAAATTTATAAAACAAAGATGCATAGATATATATTTCCGCTATTTTCATCTCATTGAGTGTAATACGAGACTTAACAGAATGTTGTCAGCCAGTTAATAATATTGTATCACAATATCTCAGAAAATTAGAATTTTATATTACATCAGTTTACAATAAAAGGTACATATTTTTTTCTTTTTATTCCAATTTTGGTTCACATATTCTGTATACGGGGCCACTTCACGTTCTGTGAAGTGATAAAATAAAAACGAATTTTCATACATTTGAAAAAAATTTTGTATGAGATTTTTTTTCATTTTATCACGTCACAGAACGTGAATTGGCCCTCTGTATACTAAATTAAATTAATGTATAACATTCAATCTACTCCGCTAAACAAACTTAAACATTAATTTTTTATATCCAAGTATACAAATAATTGCAGATTCGCTTATTTGGCAAGATTCTGTTTAACAACGAGGTAGGAAATGCCTCATCATGACAATCACGTGGAAAAATAACAGGGCACTTTTGACGACCTTGACGAATTATTTCGTTGACTTCTTCAGATCGCAAAAACTCATTATTCACGGTACCGATATCGAAGTCGTTTAAATAATCTGGATTTTGATACAGAGTTGGTGGTATTGTTGGAAGACTTTTTGAAGACGAACCTTCATCAGTGTCACCACGAAAACTTTACGATTTCGGATTCATGTAAACATACATTTTTGTTTGATATTTTTATTGTCTCCTCTGGCCCAGGCAAAAAGTTATTATCACTATTCGATGGTTTTAAAATTCGGCTTAAAATTTGCACATGGAACAACTAAAGACTCGCCTGAATTAACAAAACTGTCTTAGTACCTCTAAATCGGGGGCCCCCTGAGAAACACATTTTTGTTTAATTTTTTTATTGTCTCCTCAGGTCCAGGCAAAAATTTATTATCAATATTCGTTGATTTTAAAATTCGGCTTAAAATTTGCACATGGAACAAATAAAGACTCGCTTGAATTAAAAAAATTTCTTAGTACCTCTAAATCGGGGGCCCCCTTAGACACACATTTTTGTTTGATGTTTTTATTGTCTCCTTAGGCCCAGGCAAAAAATCATTATCAATTTTCGTTGCTTTTGAAATTTGGCTTAAAATTTGCACACGGAACAACTAAAGACTGTCCTGAATTAAAAAAAATGTCTTAGTACCTCTAAATCGTGGGCCCCCTGAGAAACACATTTTTGTTTGATGTTTTTATTGTCTCCTCAGGCCCAGGCAAAAATTTATTATCAATATTCGTTGATTTTAAAATTCGGCTTAAAATTTGCACATGGAACAAATAAAGACTCGCTTGAATTAAAAAAATATCTTAGTACCTCTAAATCGGGGGCCCCCTTAGACACACATTTTTGTTTGATGTTTTTATTGTCTCCTTAGGCCCAGGCAAAAAATCATTATCAATTTTCGTTGCTTTTGAAATTTGGCTTAAAATTTGCACACGGAACAACTAAAGACTGTCCTGAATTAACAAAAATATCTTAGTGCCTCTAAATCGGGGGCCCCCTGAGAAACACATTTTTGTTTGATGTTTTTATTGTCTTCTCAGGCCCAGGCAAAAAATCATTATCAATATTCGTTGCTTTTGAAATTTGGCTTAAAATTTGCACACGGAACAACTAAAGACTGTCCTGAATTAAAAACAAGTAAGGAAGGCTAAGTTCGGGTGTAACCGAACATTACATACTCAGTTGAGAGCTATGGAGACAAAATAAGGAAAATCACCATGTAGGAAAATGAACCTAGGGTAACCTTGGAATGTGGTTGTATGACATGTGTATCAAATGGAAGGTATTAAAGAGTATTTTAAGAGAGAGTAGGCCATAGTTCTATGGATGGACGCCATTTAGGAATATCGCCATAAAGGTGGACCATGGCTGACTCTAGAATTTGTTTGTACGATATGGGTATCAAATGAAAGGTGTTACTGAGCATTTTAAGAGGGAGTGGGCCTTAGGTCTATCAGTGGACGCCCTTTCGAGATATCGCCATTAAGGTGGACCAGGGGTGACTCTAGAATGTGTTTGTACGATATGGGTATCAAATGAAAGGTGGTAATGAGTATTTTAAAAGGGAATGGGCTTTAGTTCTATAGGTGAACGCCTTTTCGAGAAATCGCCATAAAGGTGGACCAGGGGTGACTCTAGAATATGTTTGTACGATATGGGTATCAAAGGAAAGCTGTTAATGAGTATTTTGAAAAGGAGTGATCCTTAGTCCATAGGTGGCCGCCGTTTCGAGATATCGTCATAAAGGTGGACCAGGGGTGTCTCTAGAATGTGTTTGTACGATATGGGAATCAAATGAAAGGTGTTACTGAGCATTTTAAGAGGGAGTGGGCATTAGGTCTATAGGTGGACGCCTTTTCGAGATATTGCCATTAGGGTGGGCCAGGGGTGACTCTAGAATGTTTGTACGATATGGGTATAAAACGAAAAGTGTTACTGAGCATTTTAAGAGGGAGTGGGCAATAGGTCTATTGGTGAACGCCTTTTCGAAATGTCGCCATTAGGGTGGGCCAGGGGTGACTCTAGAATGTGTTTGTATGATATGGGTATCAAATGAAAGATGGTAATGAGTATCTTAAAAGGGAGTAATCCTTAGTTCTATAGGTGGACGCCTTTTCGATATATCGCCATAAAGGTGGACCAAGGGTGACTCTAGAATGTTTGTACGATATGGGTATCAAACGAAAGGTGTTACTGAGCATTTTAAGAGGGAGTGGGCATTAGGTCTATAAGTGGACGCCTTTTCGAGATATCGTCATTAGGGTGGGCCAGGGGTGACTCTAGAATGTGTTTGTACGATATGGGTATCAAACGAAAGGTGTTACTGAGCATTTTAAGAGGGAGTGGGCATTAGGTCTATAGGTGGACGTCTTTTCGAGATATCGCCATTAGTGTGGGCCAGGGGTGACTCTATAATGTTTGTGCGATATGGGTATCAAACGAAAGGTGTTACTGAGCATTTTAAGAGGAAGTGGGCATTAGGTCTATAGGTGGACGCCTTTTCGAGATATCGCCATTAGGGTGGGCCAGGGGTGACTCTAGAATGTGTTTGTACGATATGGGTATCAAATGAAAGGTGGTAATGAGTATTTTAAAAGGGAGTAATCCTTAGTTCTATATGTGGACGCCTTTTCGAGATATCGCCATAAAGGTGGACCAAGGGTGACTCTAGAATGTTTGTACGATATGGGTATCAAACGAAAGGTATTACTGAGCATTTTAAGAGGGAGTGGGCATTAGGTCTATAGGTGGACGCCTTTTCGAGATATCGCCATAAAGGTGGACCAAGGGTTACTCTAGAATGTTTGTACGATATGGGTATCAAACGAAAGGTGTGACTGAGCATTTTAAGAGGGAGTGGGCATTAGGTCTATAGGTGGACGCCTTTTCGAGATATCGCCATTAGGGTGGGCCAGGGGGACTCTAGAATGTTTGTACGATATGGGTATCAAACGAAATGTGTTACTGAGCATTTTAAGAGGGAGTGGGCATTAGGTCTATAGGTGGCCTTTTCGAGACATCGCCAATAGGGTGGGCCAGGGGTGACTCTAGAATGTTTGTACGATATGGGTATCAAACGAAAGGTGTTACTGAGCATTTTAAGAGGGAGTGGACATTAGGTCTATAGGTGGACGCCTTTTCGAGATATCGCCATTAGGGTGGGCCAGAGGTGACTCTAGAATGTTTGTACGATATGGGTATCAAACGAAAGGTGTTACTGAGCATTTTAAGAGGGAGTGGGCATTAGGTCTATAGGTGGACGCCTTTTCGAGATATCGCCATTAGGGTGGGCCAGGAGTGACTCTAGAATGTGTTTGTACGATATGGATATCAAATTAAAGGTATTAATGAGGGTTTTAAAAGCGAGTGGCCCTTAGATGTATATGTGAAGGTGTTCTCGCGATATCGACCAAAATGTGGACCAGGTGATCCAGAAAATCATCTGTCGGGTACTGCTAATTTATTTATATATGCAATACCACTAACAGTATTCCTGCCAAGATTCCAAGGGCTGTTGATTTTGCCTTGTAGAACTTTTTCATTTTCTTCTACTTAATATGGTAGGTGTCACACCCATTTTACAAAATTTTTTCCAAAGTTATATTTTGCGTCAATAAACCAATCCAGTTACCATGTTTCATCCCTTTTTTCGTATTTGGTATAGAATTATGGCATTTTTTTCATTTTTCGTAATTTTCGATATCGATAAAGTGGGCGTGGTTATGGTCGGATTTCGGCTATTTTTTATACCGAGATAAAGTGAGTTCAGATAAGTAGGTGGGATAAGTTTAGTAAAGATATATCGGTTTTTGCTCAAGTTATTGTGTTAACAGCCGAGCGGAAGGACAGACGGTGGACTGTGTATAAAAACTGGGCGTGGCTTCCACCGATTTCGGCCATTTTCACAGAGAACAGTTACCGTCATAGAATCTATGTACCTACCAAATTTGAGAAGGATTGGTAAATTTTTGTTCGACTTATGGCATTAAAAGTATTCTAGACAAACTAAATGAAAATGGGCGGAACCACGCCCATTTTGAAATTTTCTTTTATTTTTGTATTTTGTTGCATCATATCATTACAGGAGTTGAATTTTGACTTAATTTACTTATATACAGTAAAGATATTAAATTTTTTGTTAAAATTTGAATTTAAAATTTTTTTTTTTTTAAAAGTGGGCGTGTTCTTCATCCAATTTTGCTAATTTTTATTTAGCACATATATAGTAATAGTAGCAGCGTTCCTGCCAAATTTCATCATGATATCTTCAACGACTGCCAAATTACAGCTTGCAAAACTTTTAAATTACCTTCTTGTAAAAGTGGGCGGTGCCACGCCCATTGTCCAAAATCTTACTAATTTTCTATTCGGCGTCATAACGTCAACCCATCTGCCAAGTTTCATCGCTTTAATTGCCTTTGGCAATGAATTATCGCATTTTTTCGGTTTTTCGAAATTTTCGATATCGAAAAAGTGGGCGTGGTTATAGTCCGATATCGTTCATTTTAAATAGCGATCTGAGATGAGTGCCCAGGAATCTACATACCAAATTTCATCAAGATAGCTCAAAATTTACTCAAGTTATCGTGTTAACGGACGGACGGACGGACGGACGGACGGACGGACATGGCTCAATCAAATTTTTTTTCGATCCTGATTATTTTGATATATGGAAGTCTATATCTATCTCGATTCCTTTATATATGTACAACCAACCGTTATCCAATCAAACTTAATATACTCTGTGAGCTCTGCTCAACTGAGTATAAAAATGTCTTAGTACCTCTAAATCGTGGGCCCTCTGAGAAACACATTTTTGTTTGATGTTTTTATTGTCTCCTCAGGCCCAGGCAAAAAATTATTATCAATATTCGTTGATTTTAAAGTTCGGCTTAAAATTTGCACATGGAACAATTAAAGACTCGCCTGAATTAAAAAAATATCTTAGTGCCTCTAAATCGGGGGCCCCCTGAGAAACACATTTTTGTTTGATGTTTTTATTGTCTCCTCAGGCCCAGGCAAAAAATCATTATCAATTTTCGTTGCTTTTGAAATTTGGGTTAAAATTTGCACACGGAACAACTAAAGACTGTCCTGAATAAAAAAAAATGTCTTAGTACCTCTAAATCGTGGGCCCCCTGAGAAACACATTTTTGTTTGATGTTTTTATTGTCTCCTCAGGCCCAGGCAAAAAATTATTATCAATATTCGTTGATTTTAAAATTCGGCTTAAAATTTGCACATGGAACAACTAAAGACTGTCCTGAATTAAAAAAAATGGCTTAGTACCTCTAAATCGTGGGCCTCCTGAGAAACCCCGGGACCGGCGGAATCCCCCCCCCCCTTCCCCTCTCTCGTAGGGCCTGTGCACCGTCTTGTAAAACGTTACCGAAACTAATGCATGTGTTATTCATAAGTTAATACTTCTAGGCTGTAGCCGTTAACATTTTTATAAAATTTGTATTCGCTTAACTCAAAATTTAAGTTTTTTGGGAGAATGCAATTCAAGCTTTGTCATATGGTTTGTATATGGTTGAATTCTGCGGCTCATTTCTAGTGCACTGAAGTGGGTGGGTAATTTTCTGCTAAAGAATATTTTTATAATAGTTTGAAGAATTTGCTATATTTTTCCTCTGTATTTTTCATTAAAAATTGATTCACTTTACTATACAAATATTATGCAGCCAAATAAAACTTTCAGAATAAATTCATACCAAGTATTTCTGAATACATCGGTGTATTATAATATAGTAAATAAATCATGTTTTATGGTGTTACATATACAGATTTATTTCGGGTTGATTAATCTTACATTTAAAAATCAAAGCATTTTCAATTACCAAAATTTATAAAACAAAGATGCATAGATATATATTTCCGCTATTTTCATCTCATTGAGTGTAATACGAGACTTAACAGAATGTTGTCAGCCAGTTAATAATATTGTATCACAATATCTCAGAAAATTAGAATTTTATATTACATCAGTTTACAATAAAAGGTACATATTTTTTTCTTTTTATTCCAATTTTGGTTCACATATTCTGTATACGGGGCCACTTCACGTTCTGTGAAGTGATAAAATAAAAACGAATTTTCATACATTTGAAAAAAATTTTGTATGAGATTTTTTTTCATTTTATCACGTCACAGAACGTGAATTGGCCCTCTGTATACTAAATTAAATTAATGTATAACATTCAATCTACTCCGCTAAACAAACTTAAACATTAATTTTTTATATCCAAGTATACAAATAATTGCAGATTCGCTTATTAAAGATAAATTAAAGCGTACGCCATAGCTGTAAAAAATAGCCATATCTATGTTCAGTGATAGCTCAAAATCGCTGTATCGCCCATCATATCTTCTGTATAGAATCGCTTGTTATAATAAAGCGATCGCTATAGCTATAAAAAATAGCCGCGATTCAAAAAGAGCCATATCTATTTTCACTGATAGCTCAAAATCGCCATATCGTCAATCACTAATGAATGTGACGCCAGAAGGCAGTTAGAATGCACATCGTGAGTTCTAAGTCTTGTATCATTGCGTAACTCATGGGTGAAAATAGTATAATCCTAGGCGCATCTATATAATTTTAATTTTACCAGGACCCCGTATGTGTTCGAAACATTGATTTAAATAGTCTTCGTTAACCCAAAACGATATTTTGGAATGAAAGTCGACCGATTTTAAGTTGAAAGATATTAAGGTTATATGATAAGTCCAAACTGCGGTTGTCGGGCCTTTTGATAAATTCATTATCATTATGAATAACCGCGTAACTTCAGTTTCCGTACTAGTTCAACTATCCACTACGTTAGTGCAGTAGCACACCCGGTCATTTGTTCGACTATCTTGGGAAAGCTTTTGCCTTACCACTTTGAGTTTTCTTGGGAAGGACAAAGCCTTACCTGGTAAATATATGTGCTTACGTAACGTAACGTGTAGGTAATATTTAATCAACTTCAAGGGACTAGTTGGGATACGGCCGAAAACTTTAGGAAACGTCAGACTTGGGTGTTGAATGATGAAGTGTGAAAATCAAAATTAACGTTTTAGACGCTTTTTTAAAGCTTCGCAAATAAACACCAGTTGTTTGAATATAAGGCCAAGTGATTTTTCAAACCCTTCTCCAACGTATCATAAGTGTGAGATGAGAATCATTTCAAAGGAGTGTTTAAATACCTGGAACCTACTAAGGGATTTTGCATCACTGAATTCGCTTATTATTTTAGCCAATCGGAATAAATAATTTTTGAAAAAATCGGCACTTTTTTCGAGTAACTTGCTTTTTACTTAAGTTTTTTTAAGTACAATTTGAAAACATGTTCGACTTGGGTCATTTTATTTGAATTTATTGTTCATTATTAATTTTTTGAAAAAAATTATGCAAAGTGAGCATTTATATTTTTTATATAACTTTTCATTTAGTGTTTTGTTTTAATAACTTGCTGAAATTCGGTGATGCAAAATCCGTTGCAATGCTGAGCTGGCATTGAAAGCGCATATCTTTTTAAATAACTTTTGAACGGTTAAAAAGATTACATATCGGACCAATGTTCGACATGAACAATAAACGGCCAAGACAGTCTTAAATTAGTAGAAAAATATAGTAACAGGCCGAACGCCGCCGCGCCGACATTTTTGACATTCGGCAGTGGCGTGCGAAAAACGAAGGAAATCGGTGACGGCGTATTTCTCTAATACATCTTTTAATCTATCTACGGCTTTGAGCAGAAAAGATGTAAAAGTAGTAGCAGTGGCGTAGTAAAAGGGTGGGAGGCGGGGGCGGGCCGCACCGGGTGTCACCTTTTTTGGGGTGACACCCACCCGGTCTCTCAACTTTAAGAACAATGTACAAACAAAAAAAATCGCTTGCACAAAAATTTCTTTTTCTAGAATTCCCCAACTAGCTCAGCTCAATGTATAATTCGGGGATTTTCGTAAAAGAGTCTGACGCTGTCTTGGGGGATTCCTCGTCCCAAACTCGCGATCTTTGACGTCTCAGTAGCAACATTTCTCATTTGTTTCGTGATGTGTGTTGTGTTTGGTTGGCGTGAATTGTTAAATTGTCTCTTCAAGATGTAGCTTCATTGTTCGAGATCGTACAAACTAATGCTTTGCTTTTGGCGAATACTGAAGAACTGAAATTAGCTACATCTAAATTTACTGATTTTTATGATGAGGTCTCTGTATCCGAATTAGTTTTGGAGATACCAAGACTGCGAATACATTTAAAACCCGCTAATGTTACGGTTACTGAGTGGGTGTCTCTAGATTTTTTAAAGTTTATTGTAGAATGGGATTTTACATAATCTCTTCCTAATCTTATGATTGCACTGAAATTGTTCATGACGGTTTGCGTGTCCGTAGCTTCATGTGAGAGAAGTTTCAGTAAATTAAAATTAATAAAAAAACTATTTGCGGGCAACACTGACCCAATCGCGGCTTAGTAATCTAGTATACGAAGCCATCGAACACGAGACAATACAAAATATAAATTTCGATAAAGTAATTGCTGAGTTTGCAGCTGTCAAAGCTAGAAAGAAGAAATTTTAATTGTATAACAATTCCTTTTCTGTCTTAGTTATTATTGTGTTTTGTTATGGGGTGACACCACCAACTTCCGCACCGGGCTACGCCACTGAGTAATAGGCATGTAGTTTTTCGGGTGCAGATGACTGGTTTTTCCCGCTTTCGGTATGCAGACTACTCGATTCGTTTTCCAAGATTGCGGGACGTGGTTCAGTTTTATGCAACCCTTAATAATTATTCTAAGCCATTCTACAACCGCTCCATCTGCCATCTGCGGCATAGCAGGGAATATCCCATCTGGACCCGGTGATTTGAACTTGGCAAACGTTTTCATTGCCCGTTTAATTTTGCAATTTGTCACCGTTCCTGATGCCTCTCGCTCCGTATTAGGAGTGTAGACGTTGTTACATAACTCTTCCGCATAATCTTCTTGTGGGAAGTGTGTCTAGGGGTTTATAATCCTCATTCGTAACTATATGCAGGGATACTAATGTGCATGTATGTATGTATGTATATATGTGTTAAACAGTGGCTACCCATTTTTTAGGCTTAAAACTTTAATTATGATGGTTTGAGAATATGAGGTTTTGTTTATATTAGGCAAAAAAATCGACTTTCGGTCGGACACTAATCCAAACATATGCACACCCGTAGGCATTAATGTATGAACTACTCACATATACATATATTTTACTACCCACATGTAAATAAATGAATTCCTTTTTTTAAGATGTGAAATTATTCATCGATGTTACTAATTTTTGAATTTACAAGCGGATGTACCCCTTGGCGTCATCAATGGAATGTCCTGACATATGTACATACATATGTATGTATGTATAATATAATTATAATTAAGAAACGTTTTCCCATTTCTGGAATGTAGTATGACGACGTAAAATCGCAGTCGAAAATTGTATACAGTAGGTAATACGAACCTTTGTATAAACAGATGACCTTATTATGTATTACTCTGCTTCCTCTTAATTGGCGTGTAACCGTTGAGACTATTCCTGGCTAGATCAACAAAGCATATAACTAACGTCGGTTTTGTTAACTTTGGCGTGGATTAGGAATACAATTTTTTATATACGGCCCACATTTTTATTTAATCCCTAATATCACTACCTAAAAAAATTGCAACAACCACTCACCTGAGTCCCCATATTTTAAAAACGCCAAGGGAATTATATTTTTAATGACACATATTATTAAATGGAAATGTAGAATGTAAGTTCTTATAACATAAAGAAATGCAAAAAAAAAAAAATATTTAATTGAAATTTCATATTTCTACTTCTTTTGTATTAGTTCAGTTTTATGTTTTCCGCGAATTTCAGTACAAAATTGGGAATCTTGCAATCCATTTTTGAGTAACTTCCCGTGGAGCTAGAATCTTGGAACACAAGTCAGAACCCTCTGACAATTTAAGATGTTGCTAGGTGAGGGATTACTTACTTAATTGCCGCTTGACCGTTTAAACGGTTATTGCCGTCCAACGAGGTGCACCAGTCGCTTCTTCGCTATGCCAACAAGAAAAAAGGAGCACGACGCAAATTTGAAGAGAAGCTAGGTCTAAAATCTCTTCGGAGGTTATCGCACCTTATATTATGTCCAATGATCGTGAAAATTTAAAAAATCATGCGAATTCGGACATTTGGCAATGAAAGTCATGTTTATAAGTAGGTCCAACTCCACACCAGTTTCCAAGGTTAGGTTAGGTTGACCTGGCCGGTCCATGAGGACCTCACGTAGACTGAATGAGTCTGTAGTGTTCCCAGAAGTTTGTTTTAACGACCAAACTGAAAAACCCAATCAAAAACCAGGACCTATGTTATAAAATAACTCCGTCCTCTTGGCAATACTTGAAGCTTCCTAGAACTTAAGCCACTTGCTTCTTCTAGATCTGACAGCTGTATCACTCCCAATAGCTGAAGTCTTAGCCTGGCAATCGCAGGGCACGAGCAGCGAACGTGCTCGATCGTTTCGTCCTCCAAACCGCACTTCCTACATCTGCTATCACTGAACAAGCCTAATTTAAAGGCATGTGACGCCAGAAGGCAGTGTCCAGTCAGAATACCTATCATGAGAAGCAACTTTGTTAGTCTAAGATTGTAAAACCTACACATAATCTTCGAAATTATGGTGCCCTGAAGTTTTTGTTCGGACGTTCCGAAAACGTATCTAATATTTGAGGTGACATTATATTTTCTTAGAATTCAGCGAAATGGTTTATGCTGCCTGAAAATGGTGGCGGAATGGTTCTTCAAGCAACATATTGTGACGAATATTAGCAACACTAAGGCATACTATCATCTCTAAGCCGATACTAAGCAGTCACTTGTATCTACATAAACAAATCAATCATTATGTCTACACATATGTACATACAAGAAGCGGAGAGATATGCACAAACACATGTACATATCTGAGATACTCACAAAATTATGCAATCGTCGGTCAAAGTATCACTCACATATACACGCGCATATGAGAAGCTATAAACGTGCATCTGTAGTTATGTTATAGCTGGTAAACAAGTAGTAAATTCTAGAAGGAGAAACGCCTAGAAGTATGCGAACGAGGAAACCGAAGAGTATAGAAGCGGCAGCAGCTGAGGCATGGGCAATCAGTTTGATTTAAGCACGGTATTGGTTGTGAAGTTAAGTGTTATTGTGAAGTATTTTCAAAGTAGGCTAATAAAGACCATTTTGCATTATTGAATATTGGAGTTATATATTCAACAGTTTAGCGATACGAACGTTAGTAGAAGGTTGCAAATAAGCGGAATTTACCTAAAATCGTTACAATATCTATTATATAAATAGGCGAGAAAATTTCGCGCCAATTTTATGGCCAAACTATAATTCCAAGGTACAAACAATTACATATGTATCGATACTTGCGTTTGATGCACACCTGTTAAACTTGAACTAGCATTAATCAATTAATTAGATGCCCATTTTAATCGCTTCCCAAGGCAGTCGGTTCTATGTACCGGAGCGACTCGGTATTTTTCCCGACCAAGGATTGTCATTTCAGTGTAACCCCATGTAATTTGTTGCATCCCTCCCACAAATTTTCATCCTCCCAGCAGCTCCTTGCAGCGGGACTGCTCCATATTCTCTTGCTCCGGGAAGGTATCGAATCCAATCCAGGCCCGTCTCCTAACCCCGGTTTTGCTGCGTCTGCTGGAAAAGAATCTTTTTAGGACGATGATACTCTTGTCAGTGTGTCTCGTGCAAGGGATGGTTGCATCGGACAGGTTGTTCTGGGCTAGATCCCAAAACCCGACGTCCACGTAACTTTTGTAATTCTTTTGTGGCTCCTTGTTGTTCACGCTCAAGGGCGTCCCGTAGTCTACGCCTTATGAAGCGGCACAAAATCCGCATTGCTGAGACTCAAGAGACCAAACTCACAGCAATATCTGCTCTGCAGACTTGTTCTGCCTATAACGTCCACAGAAAAGATCGCGAGAGCGGAAATGGAGGTGGCCTCGCGTTTATCATACACCACTCTGTGCAATATCATTTATTTGATCCCGACATCGGCCGTAGGGACAGAGTCTTAGAACGTCAAGGCTTATCTGTCCGGTCAGGCGATGCCAAAATCAAAAAGAAGAAACGACGTTCTGCACAATAAACGGAGACGCCCCACACGTATGGTAGGAAGCTGCCACAGTTCGCCGGATATATCAATCGCGAGCGCAGGACTCGTAAACTGCGTCAACAGGCAGCCGATGGTAACATTGGCATCCGACCACCTGCCAATAATTATTTCGCTCGAGCGTACCGCCAACTTCATCGTCACTGAAAAACGCACTTTCATAACATTAAAAAAGGAAAGTGGGACGAATACAAATCCTTTACAGACAACCGCTTTGATGCTCGCAAAGGGGAGCGTGCTTTCCGCAAGGTCATTGAATCCGCCTCGGCTCACTTCATTCCCGCCGGTAGAATTCCCGAAATTCGGCATCACTTTCCGGGGAGGCCTCAAATTTAGCGAGAGAATGCGACCTTATAAGACAGCTCGGTCCCGGCGACCCCCAAATAAGGGATATAAACCAACGCCTCAGATTGCTTGTGGATAAACACAAGTGGGCAAAGTGTGAGGAGCACCTAAGCGGTTGTAACCTCTCTGCCGGTGTAAGTAAGCTTTGGTCCACCGTGAAGTCCCTATCGAATCCGTAAAAGCACAATGACAAAATTTCCATCGGCGTTGGCGATAAAGTGCTGTCGGATGCGAAAAAATGGGCGAGCGCTTTTTCCGACAATATCGACAGAGATAGACGGAGGACCAACGAAACATCAAAACCAAGAAGAATTAAACAAGGGATGCCACAGGGTGGTGCCCTATCCCCACTTTTGTTTAACTTCTACTTATCAAAGTTACCTTCGCCACCAGAAGGAGTTACTATCGTTTCCTACGCCGATGCCTGCACAATAATGGCCACAGGCCCAGGCCCACAGATCGATTAGCTTTGTAACAGAATAAACGGCTACCTCCCTGATCTCTTCAGTTTTTTCGCCTCGCGAAACCTGGCATTATCACCGACTAAGTTCTCCGCGACCTTTTTCACAACATGGACGTCCCAAATGTCGACTGTTTTGAACATCCACGTCGATGGCATTACGCTGCCGACAGTCCAACACCCCAAAATCTTGGGTATGACGTTTGACAGGATCTACATTTTGGTGACCATGCAGCCGCAATTGCGCCGAAAGTCCAGAGCCGTAATAAAATCCTCAAATCTCTTGCTGGCATTACTTGGGGAAAAGACAAAGAAACGCTCATTATCACTTACAAAGCAAATGTCCAGCCGATTGCATGCTACGCGTCCCCTATATGGTCGCCAAGCCTAAAAACTACTCACTGGAAGAAGCTACAGGCCTGCCAAAATTCTGCTTTCAAAACCGCCACGGGCTGTCTTCTTCCAGTACTCAAAGAACAATACCCAAAACTTGCGGAAGAGGAACGCACACTCCACATGGAACGCGAGTCACTCTAGCTCAACTTTGATCTGGATACTGTAACAGGTTAAACTCTTACCAATCCAGAATCAACCCCGACATACAAAATGTATGCCCTGCTTGCAATGTGTCCCCACGTGCCACCAACCATCTCTTTAATTGTAATGTGAAACCAACGTCTCTAACACCCCTTTCATTATGGTCCACGCCTGTTGCAACAGCATGTTTCCTAGGACTCTCGTTAGAGGATATTGATGACAATTTGTGATCGGTCGCACCTATTGGATGGGGCGAAGCTGCATCTTTTTTTGGTACCCCTTGTTACTTTATTTATTTTTTTATCTTATTAAACTATTTTCGTTTATTCTCTTAATAATTTCTAATACTTATAAAATAATGTATTATTTGTAAACTGCCAAGTGAAAGGTGACTCCGAACGTTATGTGTAATGTTGGCTTTGTGATGCGCTTGCTCACATGAAGTGTGCTGGTTTTACGGGAAGAGCTGTAGATGCGATCAACGACAAGAAGGGTTTGCGTTGGTCGTGCTTGAAATGTAGATCAACCGAAGTTGATCTTTTCTAGCTCTTTAAACAGACCCGCAATGCGTTCTCGGAAGTCAGCAAAGACCTTTCTACACTTTGCGGTAAATTTAGGTATTGTGAAAACTTGTTTATTTAATACTTTTAAATGTGTAAAAGATAAACTTCTTAGCATTATTAGGGTTAACCGTGATAACAAGAGGAAAGGAATAGATAATTTGAGTTATCAAAGAAATATATCTTCCTTCAGAAAATACGTACTTTTGAGTAATTGTTTTTGGACGGGGCTCTTGTGCGTAATTTGAATATAGGAGAAAAACTAAGCAAAAATCCCTCCTAATAGCACTGCTTCAAAACACTGAATGTATGAATTGCTTTATATATATCCTATCAAATTATAGGAGGCTTAAACATTAAATTAACTGATCAATCCTTAAAATCATTTAACTTTCGGTACGACATCATTGGTTTTACCGAAACTTGGTTAGAACCGCATGTCTTTAATTCAGAGATTTTGTGCAATGACTAACAAGTAAATAGAAATGCCCGCTTGAACAGAATTGGAGTTGGAGTTCTGCTTGCTGTCCATTCTTCTATACCATCTTAAGACGTCAGCGTACCCGCCATTGATACAATTGAATTCTTGTGCATACATACGTACACAGCTAAAAAAATATGTATAACTAACAATGTAACCAACAATGCAAATTTGAATAATGAGAACAATAAGAGGATATATACAGGTGTAACATACATACCAGGACTAACGGATAACAAATCAATGGAACATTTTATGCGAAACAACAACATAACATTAGAACACAAACCAAACCAGTCACTAAATAAAATATACACTATGTAGTCTACGAAATAAAATGCAACGGAAAGGAAGGAGAAGTATGCGAAAAAGTTTATATTGGTACCATAGCGGAACGATACAAGGTGGCAGCATGGTGACATACCTACAAACATAAATATAAATTACATGTACTTTGTTTTTGTAAAATCGATGGACAAATGTTAAAATCGCACTGCGCCGGAAGTTGATGTATCACATCAAATAAAAAAGTGTATAATCAGCTGACCCATGCTGCCACCTTGTATCGTTCCGCCATGATTGGTACAACGAAGAGATCATTGGGCCTCCGAATGAGTGAGCATAAATCAGTTGCGAAAAATATGAAAACGACTACTGCTATTGCTGAGCACCTATAAAGGCCATACAGCCAACAGCTGATTACTTCTCCTTGATAATTTTCCATACAAAGCCTTGTACAACAAAATGTCAGTTAATCGAAATCCAAGGTGAATTCAGTACCAGGTGGTGTTATCCCAACAGCTAATTGCTTCTTCTTGATAACTTTCCATACAAAACCTTGTACAACAATATGTCAGTTAATCGAAATCAATGACAATTTTCTTTTGACTTGACATTCTTCTGCACGGCGAATTGATTGAATTCGCTTTGCCACCACCTGGTATGGATTCGCCTTGTCGAAATCTATGAAAATTTTTTTTTTACTTGACATTCATCTGCACGACGAATTGATTGAATTCGCTTTGCCACCACCTGGGGGCCTACTCTGTATTACGATGCGAAAGAAAAAATACGCGAAATCGCAAAATAGGTACTCTGTAACTTGACATTCGCATGTATATTTTGACTTTCGCATTCACATTTTGCCCATTCGCAATTTTTCTCCCTTTTCGCATTGCCGGCACTCTGTAAAGCGAAAGCGAATGTCAAACAGCATTCATTTTCGCATTGTTCAAATATGTAAGTATTAATTGATGATTTTATAAATTGATATCTTTATATTCATTTAAAAATATATAGGACAACTCAAAAAACAAAACAAACACAAAAGCAACAATTTGTAATCCTAGTGGACTTAAAATACATAAATAAATAACAATTAAATCGATACCACTTTTTTATAAAGCATTTCTATTGGAAATCATGTCATTTTTTATTTGTTCTCTGATACAACTAGCAATATTTCCCATTCTCTATTTTCCACGTTTTCTGTATTTATCACGTTCACTTCTTCCAGTTCAATTTCTGAACTGGGAGGATTTCTTCATTTAAATCAATCCTTTCTTCATTTAAATCGTTCCATAATGCTACAGAATCCTTTTTTTTATTTTGTTCAACAAAAATTAATCGTTTGCCGAAATTGTAATCGCCTTGTTTCTTTTGTTCTCTTTCTTTGAGTTTGGTCAGTGATGCATACTCAAGCAAAAAATTAGCGAAAAATAAAAAAGCGACATTGTTAGCGATGCGATAGCGCTACAGAGTTCCAATTACCTTTCGCATCGCAATTTATATTCGCATCGCACTGCCTTTCGCATCTCAATACAGAGTATGCCCCCTGGTATAGATTCGCCTTGCCATACAGCGGACTTCGATAATGTTTAGATTTTTGATATAGAGAGGAGAGAGAGGACGCGACTAAAGCTGCAGTTACCCACTGACGTATGTAACGTACGTATACGTATGCGGTACATACACACATTTGAGAAAAAGATATGCCCGTAGTGGCAACAAAAAAAATGTTGCCATTGACCTGTTTGAATGCATGCTTTCGGAAACATCAACTTTTTCTATTTTAATTTTTGATGTTGTAAAAGGCTGGAATTAATATTAAATAAGTGTAAGTAGATTACATATTTGTAATCTGCACTTTTACATAATTATTTCGAATTATTTTCACAATTTTTCAAACTTTAATTAGGTGTTTTTGCATAAAACTGCAAACGGTCAAAAATTAGAGCACAAAAGTTTACTAGCCAACTCTGTCTAGTGAGAGAGCGATCAGCTGACACTTTATTACGGAAAAAATTAAAATTGTTTTGATTTCTACGTTCCGGGCTACGTACGTAAGTGCGTTGCACCGCGGTGAGTTTTCGTTTACATTGCACATTCATAAGATAGGTCGTATCAGCTGACACGTTTTTTTTAAGTACCTTCGTGGGTAATTGTAGTTTAACACTCGAAGGGTTACGCATACAACAAAAAATAGAGAAGACGGTAAACTTCAAAGAAGACGTAAATAATATAAATGGCGCATACACAACTGCCATCAAATGCAATGGTCGAAGCAATGGACGCATTCGAAAATTTTAATTGTGCGAATTTCTATATGTTGTTGAATGAATGTTTTTATACTCACTTGAGCAGAGCTCACAGAGTATAATAACTTTGATTGCATAACGGTTGGTTTTACAGGTATGAAGGAATCGAGATAGATATAGACTTCCATATATCAAAATCATCAGTATCGAAACAAAATTTGATTGAGCCATATCCGTCCGTCGTCCGTCCGTTAACACGATAACTTGAGTAAATTTTGAGGTATCTTGATGAAATTTGGTATGTAGGTTCCTGGGCACTCATCTCAGATCGCTGTTTAAAATGAACGAAATCGAACTAGGGCGAAAAAGGGCGGAATCGGTTGAAGCCACGCCCAGTTTTTATACACAGTCGACCGTCTGTCCTTCCGCTCGGCCGTTAACACGATAAATTGAGCAAAAATTGATATATCTTTACTAAACTAAGTTCGCGTAATTATCTGAATACACTTTGTATTGGTGTAAAAAATGGCCGAAATCCGACTAGGACCACGCCCACTTTTTCGATTTCGAAAATTACGAAAAATTAAAAAAATGCCATAATTCTATACCAAATACGACGCAAAATATAACTTTAGAAAAAACTTTGTAAAATGGGTGTGGCACCTACCATATTAAGTAGAAGAAAATGAAAAGTTCTGCAGGGCAAAATCAAAAGCCCTTGGAATCATGGCAGGAATACTGCTCGTGGTATTACATATATAAATAAATTAGCGGTACCCGACAGATGATGCTCTGGGTCACCCTGGTCCACATTTTGGTCGATATCTCGAAAACGCCTTCACATGTATAACTTATGATCACTCCCTTTTAAAACACTCATTATCACCTTTCGTTTGATACCCATATCGTAAAAACAAATTCTAGAGTCACCCCTGGTCCACCTTTATGGCGATATCTCGAAAAAGCCCACTAATGCCCACTCCCTTTTAAAATACTCATTAACACCTTTCATTTGATACCCATATTGTACAAACAAATTCTAGAGTCACCCCTGGTCAACCTTTATGGCGATATCCCTAAATGGCGTCCACCTATAGAACTATGGCCCACTCCTTCTTAAAATACTCTTTAATACCATCCATTTGATACACAGGTCATACAAACACATTCCAGGGTTACCCAGGTTCATTTTCCTACATGGTGATTTTCCCTTATTTTGTCTGCATATCTCTCAGCTGAGTATGTAATGTTCGGTTACACCCGAACTTAGCCTTCCTTACTTGTTGTTAATAAATGTTGCATGTAAAAAGTAAACATTTTATGTTAAAAGTTAGTAGTTGTAGTTCCAATGTTATTGTATTATGTTAAATGTAAGTGAACTGTTGGAATATGTTATTGGTTGATGTTAATTATTAATAACTTTTTAATGTTTGTTTTTTCGTTTTATGTTTTATTAGAATTAATCAGATTCCCTGATGAAGACGTTATAAAAAAAACATCGAAACGCGTAGGAGAATAAGAAAAAACAAAAGTGTTTGTCTTTTTATTTATCGACCGAAAAGTTCCTTTTGGAAAAATTAATAGCTATATTTTTTTGGCTATCTGTTATATCCCGCGATCACATTATTGACCACGAAGATGATTACCATCCGTTCCTCAAAATAGTTTACGAATTAGAAAGTAATGCCCTTAACCGCGTTAGTAAGCGACATGACTCCAGTTATCGCTACGAGGGCCAACTTCTACAAATTAAATCGTGATCTTTCTCGAATAGCGTGGCCAACGTACAGATTGGTTGGAGCAAAGAGTTTGACACTTCTATAATACCATTTACTTTCTTTTGGGAAAATACTTACCTAAGCGGGTTTATGTACAATCCACGTATGTATAAAAATCTTAAAAAATAAAGGCTCGGTCTTTTAAGTTGTTTAAGAAGACGGGTTTACTTACCCATTACTTACAATCATATATGTAATACATAGAAAATGCTCGCAATATGTTTTGGATGCGAAATCAAAGCAAGACAGCCTATACAATTTTTGTGATTGTAGCAGCATAAGTGTGACAAGGAAAAACTTAAATTTTGGTACATTCGATTATTGAATACAAAAAAAAAACATGTAAACAGCAATATATCGGCACTCTGATGTTGGGGAATGTACTTAGCTTTTTGTAGCAATATAGAAGTATTACATATATGCTTACAATACTCAATTATTATCAACTAAACTAAAAGTGTTACAAAGTAGAGCTGGATTTCGATTCGATTCTTAATCGATTTAATCGTTCTTGTTTTTAGAAATGTAGAATCAATTTTTTTTAAATCATTCGATTATTTAGGCATCGAAGTTTTCATCACTATCTACTTTACGGATGCTTGAGGAAATACATATTCTATAATTTTTGTTTTTATAAATTTAGCTTTATTGTGTTTGTGGCTTCGAGAGAAAGGAGAAATTTGAAGAAATTTCTTCGCACTTCTGGTAAACAATATATTGAACATGTGTTTATCTATTTTGTGGTATGATATTGTGTTCAGTACGAAATTAATACCACAGTTTTAGATTCTAGTAAACCAATTGAAAGTGACTGAAGAGGAATTCAATATTATAAGTAATCCAAAGATTCGCAGATGTGTTGTCTGGAAGTATTTTAGTCAAGTGCAGGGCGATTCTACGAAATGCAAATCGTACAGAAAAAAATGCAAAACAGGTGGAAATACAACCAATTTGTTAAATCACTTGAAGCGATCACATCCAACGTTGATGGAAATGTCTTCATCAACAGTTCTAATAGAATCCTTTTTTGAACCTAATAACAACAACATAAGAAGTCTCAGTCTGTAGATGAGCGAAAAAACAACTGCATTGTGCTTTGATTAGAATGATTGCCACAGATATGCAACCCTTTAGGATTTTCGAAGATAACGGATACAGATCTTTTACACAATGCTTGGATCCTCGGTACGTTTTGCCTTAACGAGTAACATTAAGAAACACACTTTTAACAAATATATAAAATCAATTACATTTATGATTTAGACAGCAGCAAACACGAAAACAGAAGTGGCAATTTTTATGAAATAAGCTAAGAAAATACTTCCATAAAGTTTTAAACTGAAACTACGCAAAACATGACACAAATTGCCGTATGTTGCCAATTGAAAGTTCCGTATACCTCATTGGTTAAAAAGCTGCAAACGTGTACTGAGAACATGTTACCTTACGTATTTAATAAATACTTCCTTTTTATATGACGCTGAACATAGATCGATTCTAATGCCGTAAACGAAGCGAGAACATTATACATATTGTAAAAATAAGTATTAAAGAGGAAAGTGTATTGGTTAATGTTCCCAAGGTTAGTTTCCCTACATTTTGAAATAAAAGATTCAAAAAAGCGCTAAAAGTATGACATTTCGGTAAAGAATACACTCAGAGAAAAACGCCGTTCTAAAATCCAGTACCACCGTACTCAATTCAAGCTTTTCATGTTCTTACTTTTTTGTTCTTGAAAAACGAACGACCTGTTCGCAAAACAATAACCTTGTTCTTGAACTGACAACGACTTTCTTGAAAAGAGAACGGCTGGTCTTAAAATATGAACAAATGTTCTATTAATGAGAACAATGTTCTTAAATTAAGTACAAGAAAAAAGAAACGGTAAAATTCGTGTACACTACAATGTTAAATACAACATTTGGCACGAACTGCCAAGCAGTTGTAGTGGCCCAGCGGCTATGTTGTTGCGGTTGCGATCGTGTGACGCGAGTTCGATCATCGTCAAACTCTAAAGTTTTTTAAAACAATTTTTGTATATTCTATTTTTTTAACTCTTATTTTTCGTTGAGTTCCATTCACATATGCACAGCTAATTCTCAATCTTGTTATGCTGTGCTTTAAATATATATTCAGATTGCATCATCAAATAAGAAAAATTTCTCAATAAGAGAAATTATATAAAAAATGCATATTATGCTTTTTTTCAAACCTTTTGGAATTTTAATAATAATTTTTTTTTGTTATTAATATTTTTTATTAATGACAAAAAAATTATTTATTAATAAAAAAAATAAATAAATGGTACCTTTCCACTCCCACCAATGATCAAGCACAAACCGTTCTTGAATTGAGACCGAAAAATGTTAGATCGACCACAAATCGTTCTCGAAGCATGAGAACGAAAAATCTTAAATCAAGCCCAAGTAGTGCTTGAAATGAGCACAGAAGATTCACACATCAATAACAAAATGGTCTTAAAATACGAACGGTGTGCTTGGAAAAACTGTTCATAAAACAAGCCCATCGGTCACGAGTTAACAAAAAACGTACTTAACACACTTTTGTCAACGAATGTTCTTAATTGTGAACTTGTTTCGTTCGTTTTAGAACGATTTTTTCTTTGAGTGTATACTAATTATCTCACTCCGATGAAAGGATCAAGTGAAGACCCATGTGGCATTCCTTCATGCTTCCAATTTTGTCGGCAGGCAACGAAACAAGAGAGAAACTGTCCAGCTTTATTTGTCGGGAAAAATCGTGTAAATGGTTAAGTACGTAAGCAAGTACACTGTTACAAAGAAAAAGCATAATTTAAATAAACTTTGTTTGTTTCGATTTAATCGAATATTTTCTAGAATCGAATCGAAAAAATTGATTCTAAAAAAATCGAATCGAATCCAGCTCTATTACAAAGCTTATGAACGGAAAATGAAAAGAAATATGTATGTATAACTTCCAATCCGAAGGCATTTTACGGATTCGTAAACTCTAATAACTCAATTACATTGCTTTATTTTTGCTTGGTTTCCAAGCTTAAAAAAATTACGAAACTTTATCAGAAAAACAAATTACAATAACATTTTACCCATATGCGAAAACGAGAGCAATATTACACACAAAATACATAAATGAGCTAGATATGTTTTTGTTGATTTTGAAAACGTTATTTTTCGTCTAAACAAAATTTTCATTTGTCAGAAAAATATAGAAAAAACAGACAAATGTCAAAAAAACCTTACGAAACACAAACTGGCTCATTTGTTTTTATACTCAGAGTGCTTTGCACACAGAGTATATTAACTTTGATTGGGTAACGGTTCGTTGTACAGGTATAAAGGAATCGAGATAGATATACACTTCCATATATCAAAATCATCAGTATCGAAAAAAAATTTGATTGGCTCAATCATCATGTCCGTCCGTCCGTCCGTCTGTCCGTTAACACGATAACTTGAGTAAATATTGAGATATCTTCACCAAATTTGGTACACGAGCTTATCTGGACCCAGAAAAGGTTGTAATTGAAAATGAGCGAAATCGGATGATAACCACGCCCACTTTTTATATATATAAAATTTTGGAAAACACAAAAAACCTGATTATTTAGTAAACAATACACGTAGAATGTTGAAATTTGACGTGTGGGCTTATATTGAGACTCTTGATAAATATTTGTGGAGAAGCACCCGAGCAGAAAAACGACGATGCCAATACAAATAGTTGAACAGGAAGGGTAGCAATAATGTAGAAATGGAATTCATTTGTTTTTTTTAATGAAAAATTGTCTTAATAAAATATCAATATTTGTTCCCAACTTGCTTTGACAAATATAAATAGTTGGAATGCCATCATATCGGAGTCATAAAAGCTTCCCATATGATTCTTTTTCTGATTCCTTAATTTACCACTCCTTTGGATTCTTAAATTATGAGCGCCAAGGGCATGTTTGAGGGGTAGCTTATGTGTACCCTATAAACATTCTCGAAGCACCTATAATTCTGGAGTCTAATAATATGTGAAATATATGAGCTTCAGAAATTTTATCACGTAAGAGTCTGTTATGACTCAAACGAAAAATATTAAAATTGGTAAACTTGGCAGCTCAGGAATAAAAATTCAGAAATTTTTCTGTGACAATTTATTTTAAATAAAATTTGACTTCAATTAAAACTTATTTCATTCCTATTAACAGGATAATTTCAGGGGACTTTTATTACAAAAATTGTTTTCCTATATTCTCCGCTTCGGATATATGTCAATAATTCTTCCTAAGAGTTCTGAATTGCATCATTATAGAACTCAAAGTAAGCATTGGCCTCATAACAATAAGGCTTATAAATGACATCGGAAAGATGCTTGTGTAGGAGTAATATTAGCGGTAAGATATGAGCTGCTTATGCGCCTGCTAGGAGTCATATTGTATTTACTTCACGCTCCTTAATGAGTTCGCACTAATTATTGATTTCGATTTTTTGCTAGGTTGCTTGTTTAAAATCAAAACGTAAATTTCTTAATTTCAAATGACGTAGCAATTCAATTTCTGAACTGTCATTCCAAGCAGCCTCGATTCAAATTATTTTTAAATATCCAAAAAAAGATACAAATATTCCGGGTATTTTCCTGGTATTTACTCATAAAAATGGTAAATACCCGGTAGAATCCCATCTCTACCCATATGCGAAGCCGAGGCCAATATTGCACACAAAATAAGTGAGCTAGATGTTTTTGTTGATTTTGAAAACTTTATTTTTCGTCTAAACAAAATTTTCATTTGTCAGAAAAACATATAGAAAAAACAGCCAAATGTTAAAAAAAAACCTTACGAAACACAAACTGGATCGTTTGCTT
The DNA here is from genome assembly GCF_040869045.1 of Eurosta solidaginis. Classification (NCBI taxonomy): domain Eukaryota; kingdom Metazoa; phylum Arthropoda; class Insecta; order Diptera; family Tephritidae; genus Eurosta; species Eurosta solidaginis. Next base: position 160,194,885 of record NC_090321.1, on the reverse strand, counting down.
TTAACAAACTAGATTGGATTTTCTTTATTTTTTTATGAAAGTAAAGAAAATACAATGAAATAGAAAAAAAAAAATAAAAAAAATAAATTAACAAAAAATAGAGGAAATGATAGAAAGCAAAAGAAAGGAAAATAAAGTAATATAAAGAAAAGGAAGGAAAATGAAAGTGAGGGGGAATGAAAGGTAAGGAAAGGAAAAGCAAGGAAAGGACAGAAAAGGAAAGAAAATAATATGAAAGGGAAGGAAAGGATGGAAAAGAGTGAAAAGGAAAGGGAGAGGAGGAAAGGAAAGGAAAAGAAAAAAAAAATAAAGGAAATCAATAAATCGGAAAAAGCAAAGCAAAAAGCTATGAAAAGAAATGAAAAATAAGGAAAATTAAATAAAAGGAAAGCAAAGAAAAGGGGATGAAAGAAAACGAAAGGAAGGTAAAGAAAGTGAAGGAAATCCAAGTATAGTGCCGTTTGTAGTGGTGAATTTCAACCACTGGGCGAACTCTAGGATTAAAGCTGTATCAATTTTATTTATGGCGCAATGTGTTTTGTTGGTTCAAAATCGAATTGAAACTTTTCGGATTCTCCCTTCCTTTAATTTTTTTCACCTCCCTTTCTTTCCATTTCTTATATATTATTTTCCATCTTTTTATTTCCTTTTACTTTTCTTCCTCTTCCTTTTCTTTACTTTCCTTTTCTATCCTTCCCTTTATTACATTTTATTCTATTTAATTTTTTTAATTATATTTTATTCTACTTTTTCCTTTTTATTTTATTAATTTTTATTTTTTTATTTCATTGTATTACCTTCAATTTTATTTTATCTTAGTTAACTTTATTTAATTTATTTTTATTTTTTCATTTTTTAATCTAATTTTATTCTATTTTACTTTCTTTATTTTATTTTATTAACCAACTCCTTCCTTGATGGTGGGCCGAGATAAGAACTAAAACGATTCAGTGCGTCTTCCCACTTCACAACGCACCAGGGATGCACCTTAACGTTAAGCTAATCGTTTATCAAAAAATTTCCACCGTTTCTGTTGAAACACTTCGAAATATTATCGATAAAGAAATTATCAAGATAAATTGTATCTCGTTTTTAACCTAAACGAAAAGCTTTCATTAATGTTAAAAACGTTAACAAAAACGTGATACTTTATGTTTGAATTGGTTGAATTGTGCTGGAAATGTTATAGCCATGGTGAAGCCGTAAGGTGGTAACAGCGAGCGGACATACACACACAAACTCCATGTAATTTGTTTGTGTAATTCGTTGGTGGTAATGTCAAAAATACTCTGAGAAATGTTCGTACTGTCAAGATTCATGAGAAAAGTTGCAATCAGCTTGGCTAATGCTTTCACCTTTAATGACTCCGCCATCAATCAGCTTTGCCAGCATAGTTTGAAATTAATAATCAACATAAACGATTTGATTTCGTTTTGATAGGGCAGAAAACGAAACAAAATCATTTCGTTAATTTGACGTTCTTAACGTTAATAAACGAAACGAAATGACTTTGTTTCGTTTATTAACGTTAATTATCGTAACGAAATGATATCGGTTCGTTGGTTAAGCTTGCCTGCAACGCACATACATATCTTAATCTTTGGTGTAGTGGGGATCAAATTTTAGGCAGCATTGTTACTGAAAAAGAGGTCAAACTCCTAAAAATGTATAAAAATTCGAATTGCAGAGAAGAAGGCTTTATTGCATTAGTTGAAACTAATGCATTTACTGCTGGAGGTATATTGCAACAAAAGAGATTATATGAGCCGTTTATTTTGAAAGTGGCATAAGTCATTTCATGTCGTTTAGGTTCAGTGGTAATTTGTTTGTATCTCTCCTCGCCTCCAGTTTTTTAGAGTCCAATATCCAAAAGATGCAAATCTTATTATTATTTTATAATTGTAGAACCATCTATATATGCATTCGTTCAAAAATAACAATGCATTTAAGACCATGAGTTGAAAATGACTTATGCCACTTTCAAAATAAACGGCTCATATATAAAGTGGGATACTTGGCCGAGCATCCCATCGTCTTGAGATGCTTTAATGTAGGAAATAAAGTATAAAGCCAGCGAGTGCACGAAAAAAAGGAGCGTGGAGCAAATGTGGCGGATCTCATGACAGCAAAGTACGCACATATTACAAGCGAATTTGGTACCAACGATCGTGCACTGAATCGTTTGGCTATGAAACATGGAGCTGAGAGTTCATGCAATTAGATCCATGTTCACTTTAAAGCAAATTGAATAATCTCTTCGGATGTGTATCGCGCTTGAATTTAATTTTTGTTTTTTAGCCGAATTTCCGGATTTAAAGAGCGTTTTTAAGATAATTGACCATGCTCAACCACTGAAAAAGTAATATATGTAGATATATTTGGAATTGAACTAAAATGGTTTGAAAGCCTTATTGCCAATTTACCGTCTATATCAGAGAATAGGGAGATACCAATTGCACTTCCACAGGGGTCTGTATTGGCTCCAATATTATTCAACATTTATATCGATGATATTGTAGCAAATTTTGGGAAATTAATATCCGCCAACAATACATATTGTTAGATTTATTAAACACAATTTCCTCTAATAATAGTCGCCGACAAGAATACTGGCCGAGTTTATTTTTACTTGCATATGGGTCATTATTTCACAAATCGTACGGATTTGTAGAAAAAAAAATTTTCACATTTTTAAAAGACACCAAATTTATTTGTTGAAATCTTTTCGCAATTTAAGTGAACACATATATCAGGATTTCCTCGAAATTTTATTTTCAGAGATCTGCATGTGCTCAGATTCGATGGGTAAGCAACCTTGCCACATTCAAAATGCTATATCTTTGGTTCCGCTCGTCGTATCTTATTAATGTTTTAAATTGAAGGTAACAATATTTAATTTATAATTGCGTTAAAAAAATATTTAATTTTATAAAATCAAAATAATGAATAAAAAATGAATTTTTTAAATAATTATTACATACTGTTTTCCCCCACGAATATTTTCAAAAAAAAAATATATATAATATACGATACACTTTCATCTAAAAAACCGTTTTTATTTTAAGTTGGACAATTTTGTAGTTCAAAATATATTAACTCATTTCTGACCTGACCTCGAGCAACTTGCTTACATTTACTTGCATCAGGTACATGCTACAATTGTATACAGCCAACGCCTGCCTGTGTATGCATGCATGGTCAACTTAACTACAACAGACATGCATATATGTACTTGTAAATAAACCTAATATCACTTAGCAGGTAGCTAGTTTTACGAAATTATTATTTATGTCACAATTAGTATAAGTAGATGTAAGATTGTAAATAGGAAACAGAATTAAATTTCATTTCAATGTAGAAATTCCTTAATCATTTCCTTAATTCAGAAAGTTCTTGTTTTATTATTTCGAGTTTTAAATAAATATTATTAGGAAAATGCCGAAAGTTAAATTTTTTAATCCATTCGATTTGTCTTCGCACCCAAACACCAAAAACTACGGGACTCTGAGAAAAGTAAAAAAAAAAAAAACACTTATTGACGCTTGATATTCCTGTAACAAAAAAAGCGATGGGACAACGAATTTGCAACAAATGCCGATTTAAGCTATCTAAAATCAAAAAAAGATAATGAGGTTTGTATATACTTCCACATATAATAATTGAATATACAAATTTAGAAACAATATATCTATGGAACTCATATTTAAGACATTAGCAGCTACCCTTATGTACGCATATGGTTTTCCTTATTTTAACTTCAGTATTAATAAATTCGTCAATTAGGTACTTATCATACATTTATTCGTTTTTCCAGAAAGAAATAATTATTATGAAATATGTATAAATTTAAATGAAATTAAAAATTATTGTTAAGTTGGTTTAACGGTTTGTAGTAATTAATTAATATATTAATAACTAAAAAAATAGAAATTGTATTTTTATTTGTATTCTATTGCCTATTGTACTACAATAATGATTTGGTAAAACACAAATACTAGCTACCTGCTAAGTGATTAGTAGGTTTGTTTACAAGTGCATATAAATATGTATGAATGTACATATGTTGTAGTTAAGTTGACCATGCATGCATCCATAGGCAGGCGTTGACTGTATACAATTGTAGCACGTACCTGCTGCAAGTAAATGTAAGCAAGTTGCTCGAGGTCAGGTCAGAAATGAGTTAATATCTTTTGAACTACAAAATTGTCCAATTTAAAATAAAAACGGTTTTTTTAGATGAAAGTGTATCGCATATTATATATATTTTTTCGAAAATATTCGTGGGGGAAAATAGTATGTGATAATTATTTAAAAATTTCATTTTTTATTCGTTATTTTTATTTTATAAAATTAAATATTTTTTTAATGCAGTTATAAAGTAAATATTGTTACCTTCAAAATAAAACAAAAATTAATAAGATAAGACGAGCGGACCAAAGATATAGCATTTTGAATGTGGGCAAGTTTGCTTACCCATCGAATCTGATCACATGCAGATCTCTGGAAAAAAAATTTTCGAGGAAATCCTGATACAGGTATTTGCTTATTTCGTGCGAGCAACTTAAAAAAAAGGTTGAGCCGAATCAAAATTATGAAATCTCATAAGTTGTTAGATTTCTAAAATAACGACCCATATACAGCTGCCTTTGCGACTAAAAAAATCCTAATCGGGAATTACATATTGTAGTAATGGATGGAGAAATAGTGGAGACACGCCCTATTTCGGTAATGGTGTATAACGCTTACCAAAATCGAATGTAGAGAATAGTGGAGACACACACATGCACTTAGAAGTCCATATAAAGTATAAGTGCATATGTATATGCGCGTAAAGAAAAACACAGCTATTGCGTTGTTAAAATCTTAATATATAAAAAACACGTGTCACAACATTTTTGGGCGCGATGGACTCCTAAACTACTGAACCGATTTTGAATTTGCTTTGCACCCCGTGTGTAGTTTGATCTAACTTGAGAGATAGGAGACGTTATATCTCAGTTTATAGTCGCAATATTATTTTATTGCAAATTTTTTTATTTGTTTATACGTAATAATAAAATGTTACGTATACGCAGTGGCACTCATATTTTCAGGTGGTGCGGATATACTTCCGTGTAATTGGCCGGTGCTTAATTAAACAACGTGCTTATCAATAAAAAAATATTATAGCGAATCATATCAAGTATAGCACATCACCAGGCCTGCCGAGAGGGTGGGGGGTTTCTGAGGGGGCCCGCGATTTAGAGGTACTATGAAATTTTTTTTAATTCAGGAGAGTCTTTAGTTGTGTAGAGGGTAATTTTCATACCCCTGGTGACTAGGGTCTCGAGATATAGGCCAAAACGTGGGCCAATGAATGCCTAGACAGTGTTTATACAATATGGATATCAAATGAAAGCTGTTGATGAGTGCTTTAGTACAGAGTAATATATTATCTAGAGACTGACTGGGAGTGGGATTAGAACTAGGACTGGGACTGAGACTCGGAGTGGGACTGGGACTGGGACTGGAATAAAATACATACCACCCTCTGGGACAGGCAATAAGGGATGCAGAAGAATGAGAAGAAATTGAGAGAAGAGAAAAGGGAGAAGGAGATTGAGAAAGAGATAGAATGAGACAAAGATGGAGATAGATGAAGCGAAAAAGACGGAGGGAGGAGTGAATAAAATGATTAGGAAAAAGTGAACAGGGGGGAGGGCAGAGTCAGACGGAAAAAGCTTATTAAAATGTATGCAGATAGGCCAAATTTAGGGCAGGACAACGTCTGCCGGGTCTTCTAGTCTTGTATAAATTTTAAATGTCATTATTGCTTGTCGAGTAAAGTCCTCTATTTCTTGACAAGAGTAATTGCCCGTTGGATTTGTAAGATAGCATTATTTAGCCTGTTAATACTGGTTCCAAAATAAAGGAAGTTCCTCCTAGGTGGTTTCAAAATTTGTATCAATGTATGTAAACATTGTGGGCACCGTGGCGTGGTGGTAGCGTGCTCCGCCTACCACGGACAAAGCAACATCAAAAAATTTAGAAACAAGTTTTATCAACTAAGCGGGATCGCCCCTCGGCACCACTCCGAGTGTATTTCTGCCATGAAAAGCCTCGCAGTGAAAACTCATCTGCCTGTCAGATGCCGTTCGGAGTCGGCGTAAAATATGTAGGGCCAGTTCCACCAATTTGTAGGAAAATTAAAAGGAGCACAACGCAAATTGAAAGAGAAGCCTGGCCTAAGATATCTTCGGAGGTTATCGCCCTTGCATTTATTTTTATTTATCTGGCAACATTGACGTGCATATTGCACCTTTCCGATCTAGTTCAGAGGATGGAAATGCCTTTTCAAAAGAAATGTCATGCTTTAGAACGCCCTTATTTGGTTTCGCATAGCTCTGTTCAGCATTTTGTTTTGCTTATTTACGCTCCTTACGGGACCTCAACATCATTATAACAATGATGCTATGAAAAGAAAACCTCTCCTTATTGAAAAGGATTACGCTTCGAGGTGAAGAAAGATATTTGCATGTCAACTGACACATTTGAGTAATTGCTGAAATTAATTAGCTGCTAGGCCAAAGTGCTTATTGGCAGCTAATTTTGGATAAAATGCGGCATGTGTACCAATTAAACTCGACGCCATTTCGCATTTAAAATGCTTGCTCCAATGCAAATTTTAGTAGGGACGGATATTAATGCATCTATCACACACCGATTTCAAAAGAGGTACAACTAAATATTAGTGGATTTTATAAAAAGTAAAGATGGTACTTTTCTAGCGAAAAAAATCTAGAATACATTAAACTGAGTCCATAAGTCGTTTTGACATATTTGGACCTATTACTCAAAGTATTGCCGCCTAAGATATCCACTTTATTTTAACTTCCCGTAAAACCAGATTCTTTAATCACACCTCAGAATCCGATGACAATCATACGCAGGTCCAGGGAGGCATTTTGGAGGGGAACTTCACGAAAAAAATCCGATTTTTTCGTGTGCCACTATGACTGTATCGGTTGTAGCGCCTAGCATTTTTTATACACAGCCAGATTTGCACACAGAGTATATTAACTTTGATTGGATAACGGTTGGTTGTACGGGTATAAAGGAATCGAGAAAGATATAGATATCCATATATCAAAATCATCAGTATCGAAAAAAATTTGATTGAGCCATGTCCGTCCGTCCGCCCGTCTGTCCGTTAACACGATAACTTGAGTAAATATTGAGATATTTTCACCAAACTTGTTACACGAGCTTATCTGGACCCAGAATAGATTGGTATTGAAAATGAGCGAAATCGGATGATAACCACGCCCACTTTTTATGTATATAATATTTTGGAAAACACAAAAAACTGATTATACACCTAGAATGCTGAAAATTGACATGTGGACTGATATTGAGACTCTTGATAAAAATTTGAAAAAAATGTTTAAAATGGGCGTGGTACCGCCCAGTTGTGATAAAATCAATTTTACAAATATTATTAATCATAAATCAAAAATCGGTAAACCTATCGTAACAAAATTCGGCAGAGAAGGTGCCTTTACTATAAGGAATGCTTTGAAGAAAAATTAACGAAATCGGTTAAGGACCACACCCACTTTTATATAAAATATTTTTAAAAGGGTCGTGGACGAATAAAATAAGCTATATCTTACCGAAAGAGCTTTGTATAAATAGAATTTAACTTTGTAAATTGAATTATAACATTAAATCGGAAAACACTAGAATTTTTGAAAATGGGGCCCCTTTTTTGTCTAAGCAATTTTCAATGTTTCGGGAGCCATAACTCGAAGAAAACTTTACATATCGTAAAAAAATTGGGTACACATATTTTCCTTATAGCAGAAAATATTTCCAGTAAAAATGGACGGGATCGGTTAAAGACCACCGCAACTTAGATATAAAACAAGTTTAAAAGGGTCGTAGACTAGAATAATAAGCTATAACTTAGCAAAAAATAGTATTGAATCAATGATATTTCACTTATCAAGTTTTATTGTAAGAGGAAATGGGTATACATTTATTTTAAACGGGCGGTGCCACGTGTTATGTAGAAAAGTAAATTATCTGAAATGAAATGTACAATTGAAGCTCACGCTGAGTATATAATGTCCGTTTTCCCCTCGAACTTAGACACTTTTACTTGTTATATGTAACTTAAGTCAACCGAAAAATTGGTAGTCTCAACCGACAAAAAATTTAAGCTAGCATTTTTTGTCCATTCATCAGCCTATCCGTCTGACTATTTTTCCGAGGGGTCATCATCGCACGTTTTTTTGCAATAACATTTGCAGAAATGTATTGATATGAATTTTAACAAACTATTGTTTTTTTGACTGCGACTAATACTACTGTAAAAAATAAATATTATTTTAAAATGAATGTAATTCTATGATAATTTAATACTTAGCGGCATATTTCCGTCATTTATAAAGCTGAAATGCTGAAATTTTATATGACCAACTTCGTAAGGTTGACTTAAAAACTTGAAAAATAGTGCGTCGCCTAATATCCACAAAACTACATCACTGTCACCGATCAAAAAATACGGCGCAAAGTATAGGAAAAGGTTAAAATTTTACATGAAATTCGGCGAAAGACGGAAAGTTTCAAACCCGGATCAAATTTCTAGAACGAAAAGGGCGATCTGGGGGTTAATTCAGTAAGTGTGAATACAGCCCTGGAAACCAATGTTCAGAGAGAGCTCAGATTCTAGAGAGAAGTCGTCAACGCCATGTTAAACGGAGGTAGCACCCAGCAGAGGTGATAATGTTCCACCCGCTCTTCGCAATAGTTGCTACTGGAGCAATCCACGGTTGGTACGGACAAATCGTACACATTTTTTTTTTTCAATGTTAGACCTTAACTTAAGAAAAATTATAACTTTTTCGGACAAAGTATTAAGTGCATTAATATTGTGTAGTACATATCCAAATATATATAGAAACCTGCTCTTGAAATATTTGACACCAGTCAGTCAGGTGAAACTTCAGGGAAACTATAATATAAAAAAAAATACAAAAACAAATACATGTCTTCGTAGTTGCATCAAGGTTTGTTAAAATAATAAACAAAATTTAAATACGTTGATTAAAAAAAAATTGTGTTCAATAATAAATTGTTTTTACGGAACAATTTTGCAATTCACTTTTCAAATTTCGATTTCTCCTATACTATATATCGTAACGTGCTCCACCTCCTCCAAAAATTCTGAGTTGAAGCCTCGGGCAAAGCAACTTCAAAAATTTAGAAAACAATTTTCTCAATTGGAAAACTTTTTCTAAGAGGAGTCGCTCCTCGGCAGTGATTTCGAGTGTATTTCTGCTATGCAAAATTTCTCAGTGAGACCTCATCTGCCTTGCAAATGTCGTTCGGAGTCGGCGTAAAACATGAAAATTGGAAAAGAAGCTAGGCCTAAACGCTCTTCTGGAAATTGTACATACATATTAAAGGTACAGGCATAGCCTATGCACAGAAATTAACAATCTGTATTAGTACAGCTAATTAATATGAAGGAATAAAAAAATGGTCGATAAGGAATTTTTGAAATTATTTGATTTTTCAAATTTTTCTATACCAATTTTATTTTACTTTTTTTTTTTTCTCAAGCTGATACTAATTTTATATTCTTCCTCCTTGGTACGTTGAGGTGTGATATATTTAAAATATATTAGCACTGAAAATCAATATGGAGAGCAGTTCGAAAATCGGCGAAAATTAACGATTTTCCATGTAATGCTCGTACTATAGATAGAGTCATTGTACTTCTGAACAAGATTTTTAAGCGCCACACGTAAGCAAAATACGTTTAAGCACTAGCGGTCGTGGCAACCAATGTGCCAAATATGAAAAAAACACTCAAAAAAAACTTCATCAGAAGATAAACATTGGAGGGATTTTTTACAATAGGGAAAGACATTTTTCCTCAATTTATTATATGCATTTTTTAAGTTTTTTCTTTTGTTTTTAGAAAAATATTATTGTTTTGAGAAGAAATTCCTATGACGAAAATCATTTCCATTTTAGGAAAAAATTTTTTTGAGTGTGGAATTGATAACTGTGCCACAGATTAACATAGCTTCCATAGGTTTTGGGGGTACTCTCCCCCAGTTGGCCACTTCCCCCTCCTAGTGGATCCGCCACTAATTCATGTGTACTTACTGGATACCCACTTTTAGCTATATTCCTTTCCTACTGGGTACTCCAATGTATGTTTATATGGGACTTGTGCTGGTTGATTTCCTTGAAAATCGCTGCAAATTACTGGAGACAAGTCTCCCCTTTCTACTTGCTATCAAAGAAGTGTCACTAGCATAACTCTGAAATTGTTCGACTCAATTCATTTCATTGTTAGCCTCATCTTTATATGCATTGATGTACATACATATGTATGCATGCGTGTTTTTTTGCTACATACATATCTATATATGTATGTATGTACCTATACTAGGCCTAAAGCTTGGGGAGACATTCATTTATTTATTTTTTAACTTTCCATCATGATTCCATACATTTGTACATATCGTGAGCATGTGTATACATACATATATATGTATATACATACATAAATGCAAATGATTGAGCATCAGTAGCGTTCTTTCCAAGGCCAAGGACCCCGTCATCTTTCACACCAAAGAGTTTTTATTAGTTTAGAGCCGTCACTCGATACTTTGGCAACAACAAAACAACCAATTCATACCAAATGTTTACCTAAGGAAGTTTTGGTTAGTTTTCTTTAACTGCATCCTATATATTGTGACGAATATTAACATCACTAAGCTGTTAGTAAATAATCACACAACAACAAAAACATGAAGCAGCCACTTTTATGTACATGAACACATTAAAGCTAGCAACACTTATGTAGGCGACGAAGAGCTATCTCACACACACAGATGTGGTCATCAGGCGAAGTAGTTACTCACACATACACACGGATATGGCTATAAAATACACATATGAATGTACTCATACAACTAATTACCAAGCAGGAGATACAAGAAATCTAGAAGGTGAAACGTCTAGACCTTTGGAGAAATATGCGAACGAAACAACGGAGAGTATACATGTAGCGAAAGCTGAATCAGGACTACATTTGATTTAAACACGCTATCAGTGCGAAGTGAAGTATGATTGTACTACTCTCAAAGTAGTCTAATAAAGACCAATTTTCAATACAAAATATTGGAGTGATTTATTCAACAGTTCAGCGATTCGAACGTTATCAGAAGGTTTCAAATAAGTGAAATTTCTCAAAATTCGTTACAATATTTATGTATGCGGAGTAGTGACCTTGAGTAATTGCAATTTTTGGAAAGAGAATAAATTCATTAACTTAATGCAATCTTTAAAATAAAAACAAATACGCCACGAAAATGTATAGAAGGCATTTTTTGTCAAAATATCTGACAAAAAAAAACCAGCTACGACCTTCAGAAAACATAGAGTAATGTGCCAAAGTATCGAGTGACGGCTGTTAACAAATAAAAACTATTTGTTGCGGGACGAATGAATAGTTTGTCGTTGTCAGTTTTCTGATGACATAAAATACGCCCCTGATGTCTAGATATGTGGTTACTTATTCTGCGGCCAATTTTCTCAGCATTACAATGTCATGGCTGACAGCTGTAGTCAACAATTTGATATCAAACACTTTTTCGGATCTATTAACTCGGATAGTTTTGTTGGCAGATTTATAGACCTTGTTGATGAGCATATGTTGTAATTAATTTCCAAGAATGTACAATTTTCGCACATCATACACACATCGGCATGGACATGTTTGCAGTAAGATACATACATATGTTCATATGCATATGGTCGAAACTCATTGTCTATGCCGCTTCGAGAGGATTACAATCATAACCTCAACTTTTTTTTAAGTTAGATTAAAGTAGTTTTTATTTTTCAACCACCATTACGATCTACTAAAATCTACCTCAATCATGTTTTACATTCATTTCTATTTTAGTCACTCGAAATTATTTATAGGTTAATATACATATATATAAGTATATGTACGGTTGATATTGGTTTTTATGTTAAAAATTATATTGGAATGGGAGAGAGATATGGGATGCCAGGAGGAGTTGGAAGGGAAATGGATGTGGGAGTGGGAGTGGTAGTTGGAGTGGAGTTGAGAGTGGGAGCGAGAGCGGGAGTGCGAATTGGTTTACGAGTGGGAGGGAGATAAGCGGAATAAGGTATGGAGAAAAATAAGAATAAAAATAGAAGGTAAAGTAGAAGAAAATAGGATAGAGAGTGAAGACTGGAAGCAAGATTTTATTTTTGAATATATGTAGGTAAACCAGTTTTCTGGCTGAACAAAGTCTTCCAGGTACGCTAGTTTCTTTATAAATTTATTTGAAACAGATTTTCTGATATCTGAGTAGTGAAGTGAATTATTAGATTTTTAAGAATTAATGTAAATTTCGACATAATTTTGCTCAACTATTATAGAAATAGTTGAAATTTTCAGTTCATTTTATGGCCAAACTATAATGCTAAAGTACAAACAATTAGATACATATGTATCGATAGGTCTTCTCAAGAAGCAATGCCGGCCATTAAAGAAGTTAAATATGTATAGCGCTTGAATATCAATTTATAAATCACACGCACAATACCAATCACGTATATAAGCTGTAAGAATGTTTATTCTCACTACGGACGCTACGTGTGTTTGACGTTGTTGTGTTGAGAAAACCAGCAGGCCGCATGCCATGGCGGAGCCAGGAACAACTGCCGGGATTCGGTTGATTGGTACTTTTTTAGTATGATTTGACACTTCAATTTCCGGCGTAGTCGAAATTTGAAGGTAGTCTATGGATTTACAAAAACAAACTACATGGAATTCTTATTTATGTTTGTATGTGGTGTGTTCAAAGTGTCATGTCAATATGAAAAAAATCTTAGCCGTTTCAGAAAATTTTTCAAAATTTTTAAATTTGTGAAAGATATCTTTTAAATTTAAATAAAACACCATCATTTGCGGTAAGAACATACCAAGAACATTTTTAATATTTCGCAGCTTAAAAGCCCATGTTGTTGTTGTTGTAGCAGTAAAGACACTCCCCGAAGGTTCTGGCGAGTGTTATCGATGTTTATGGCCCTTTTTCGAAAATAGATCTGGTACGTTTCGAAAACAAACACCATTATCGTATAAGTCCGTATCACCCCGGATACAAGGCAACCCCGCCACCCACCTCTAGTTCCATGACGAGATTTGGGCGCCAGAGCTTCGCCTGCTAAATATTTGTATATTGGTAACAAGATTCGCTCCGGGTAGGTGTGGTTGACAATATGTAATGCGCTTATCAACCCCTTGAATCCTCTTACAATTCCATTTAGATCATAGAAGGTAAAAGTATGAAAAAGACCACAAGGTATGAACATTGCGATGCGTGTTTCAACAGCGAGAACAGCAAACTAGTCCTTTTTTTCGCCAGCTTGCGAACAGAGATGGAAGCGATGTGAATAAAGCTATGGGGTTGTGTTAACAAATTCATCTCGCCTTTTCGAAAATAGTTTTAAGGAAACTGATTTTATCAGCTGTCCTTCATATCTGAGTATTTACAAACATTCTCGGTTGTATCCAGGAGCTGCTCCCATTCCAATTGAACCAAGTCCTTCAAGCTGGGCACAATTAATAGCCTCATTCTGTTTGGCGAACGATACGCTCAACGAATTGGTATTCTGAATCTTGAGTTGCCGTTTATCGTGTAGCTTGACGTCGTGTGTAAACTACGCGATATTAAGTGTCACACTTGCAACTCTGTGCACATATGTTTTGTTTTTGCGCACGCCCATAAAGTTTACAAAATAAGTGAAATAAAAATAAAGTTGTTAGTGAAATAAATATAGTGATATAAATATAATAAAAATGTATCAAGCTATTGCTCTATTAGTGTTGCAAGAAAAAGAATTAAAAATCCAAAGGCGGATATTGAGAGACCGCTCGAACAAGCACGAGGAATTGGGCGCTTGTGGTTTTTTTTAATCTTCTAAAATAAAATACAAGTTTTTTTATACAATAATAACTAATTAATTAATAATACTCACTTTTTTGTTTGTGCCGCTCATTTTCAACCAAAACGATAGGTGAATACCTGTTGTTTGTTTTTGACAATTTGTTTTCGTATTGGTTGCACCTTTTCGTGATACAGAATACCAATCGAGCACTTTCGTTACGTAACAGTCAGCTGTTATCGTTTTGTCTATCGTATTGCAATTCATAATACGAACACACGAACGATGATTGTTTTGGAGACGATATCGTCAAACAGAATGAGGCTATAAGAAATATACCATATATTTTTCCGAATTGGAAACTCAAACAGAAAGCCCTTTCGAAACCATTTTTCGAAAGGAGGAAATATGAAACGTGAAAGTAAGGATTGGGGAGGTTAGGTGTATAAACTTAAATATCCTAACAAAAAGTTGTTCTGGAAGTGGGAAGATAATTAATGCGGAAAAGCATAAGTGCACGCTCACACAGCCACCGATAAACCGAAAAATTGCAATCGGCCGATAAAATCTGGTCGGTGGTAGATTTATTAGGTCTGAAGCCGCACTGATAAGGTTCAATCAGCCGACTCACGGTGCGCTTCAATCTTTCGCCCAATACATTTGATAGGACCTTAAATGCTGATTGCGCGATAGTTGGCGCAGTTTGCAGAAAGGGGTCTTGTGGACTGTACCTTACCAACTCCTCGCCGCCGTATTTGAATAGCCCCGCAGGCTAATCTGGTTATTGCTATTCTGACTTCGCAAGATTTATTCCATCACCTTCGATTGCGGGATGGGGTTCGTCATCGCTGTGCGGTAAATCGCTGTATCCATTTAGGAGTGCAGAGAAGTGTTACCTCCATAATTTAAGTACTCTCTATACATCGGTTACAAGCTCGCCGTTTTCGTTCTCACATGAGTTTGCACTTGACTTCCGTCTGTCGCCGAATTTTTTGGTAACATTTTCGGACGTTATTTCTTGGAGCTAGCAGTTCAAGCTCCTCGTACTCACGCCTTTCTGCCTCTGTTTTTTTCCTCCTGAAAAGGCGTGTCGCTTCCCTTTTCAACTCGCGAAAGCGTTCAAACACTCCACTTGTTGGCGCTCGCTTTTAACGAAGCAACGTCTTTTCTTTCGATTGCAACGCGGAATTTTCCATCGTACCAACTTTTCCGCGGTGGCAGTACGAAGTGTTTTGAAGATATGCTCCCACTGCCCCTGCATTCCGTCGGGTTTACTTGTGCTCTCAGTAAGTAGGTGTGAGAGTCGAGTTGCGAAATCATTGGCAGTCTGTTGCGATTGCAGCCTTTCGACGTCTACCTCTCCTTGTGTTTTTTGTTCCTTGGTTCACCCGCGGCCAAAAACATATTTGCCCACCCGAGGGACGGATGTCATATAAGCAATAAATTAACATGTTCTTAAAGGGAAAGCATTGACAAACTAACTATAACACCCTATATTATAAATATTAGGATTTTGTTTTAATACAACGCGGTATGAACCACCATATATGTATAAACAGCTCAATTATGTCGTTAAGCACAGTGACGACCCTAATGAGCCCTGCAATCAAAGACATAAACGCTATTTACCGCCCTTTTCATGGCGTTCAAGGTCTAACATATGCCTATACACATAAAATATAAATACACGTGCCTATATGAACTTTTATTTACAAGCATCCTTATTTGAATATGTGCATTAGGGTGGCCCACATTATAAAAAAGGCGCTATAACGTTCGAAGAGATCTTTGGCTAACCTTTTCTTCCAATTTGCGTCGTCCTCTTTTTAATTTTTCCTACAAATTGGTGGGACGGAACCTACAAGATTCACGCCGACTCCGAACGACATCTGCAGGGCAAATGAGTTTTCACTTGAGAAGATTTTCATGTCAGAAATACATTCGTGGTGTTTGCCAAATCACCACCGAGGGGCGACTCCCGCTTAGAAAAACTTGTTTTCTAACTGAAACGTGTTTTCAAATTTTTCATGTTTTAAATTACCTAAGAATTGAGCCC
Source organism: Eurosta solidaginis (assembly GCF_040869045.1). NCBI lineage: Eukaryota > Metazoa > Arthropoda > Insecta > Diptera > Tephritidae > Eurosta > Eurosta solidaginis. The sequence goes on along the minus strand of NC_090321.1, from coordinate 160,178,864 downwards.
GGGATCTTCGGTGTAGTAGGCGAAGCACGATACCACCACAATACAGCCTCACCACATTATTATTAGGCTTCCCAAGGCAGTCGGTTCTATGTACCGGAGCGACTTGAGATTTTTCCCGACCAAGGACTGTCATTTCAGTGTGACCCCATCTAATTTGTTTCGTCCCTCCCACAAATTGTCATCCTCCCAGCAGCTCCTTGCAGCAGGACTGCTCCATATTCTCTTACTCCGGGAAGGCATCGAATCCAATCAGCCCCTGACCCCGTCTTCTCCCCCTCTTTTCCGTCAGCAATCGTGCAGGTCAGGGAAACAGACTCTTAGTCCCTACCTCCGTTTGCACCGTCTGCCATCACAGAATATATAGGTTTGCGACATCCGCCCAATGCAGCTCCTGCCTTGGGTGGTGCCTTTTTCCTAGATGTTCTGGTCTCCGCGACGGCAACCCCCTGACGGTTTTCATCGCGCCATGTTGCCAGGTTGCCAACCCAAACCATCCGGGTACCCCAATGCTTGCCCAAGGACGCCCAGTCCCAGGGCCACAACAGCAATTGCGTCCTGGCCTTCCACAACCAAGGCGTAGTCACCAGTCATTTACCCCCAGAGTGGCGACGTCTCCCCTTATGCACTTCAGAATTCTGCAGTTAAACTGTAATGGACTAACTGGGAAGATTACGGAGATAGTCGATTTCATGAAGCGGCACAACATCCGCATTGCTGCGATTCAAGAGACTAAACTCACAGCTAGATCTGCATTGCAGACCTGCTCTGGGTATAATGTCCACAGGAAAGACCGCGAGAGCGGAAATGGAGGCGGTCTCGCGTTTATCATACACCACTCTGTGCAATATTATATATTTGATCCTGGCATCGACCGCAGGGAGAATGTCTTAGAACGTCAAGGCCTATCTGTCCGGTCAGGCGATGCAAACCTAGAAATCATCAACATCTACATCCCTCCTGCCAGCTGTTGCCCTAGTGGATACCGCCCTAATATCAGGGCTTTACTCACTGGCAACAATCGCATTATATTAGGCGATTTCAATGCCCATCACGATCTATGACATTCAAATTTGCGGGCGGACAGTAGAGGTGAGATGTTGGCGGATCAAATAGAAGAAAATACGTTCTGCACAATAAACGGAGACGCCCCCACACGTATGGTAGGAAGCTGTCACAGCTCGCCAGATATCTCAATCGTGAGCGCAGAACTCGTAAACTGCGTCAACTGGCAGCCGATGGTAACATTGGCATCCGACCACCTGCCCATACTTATTTCGCTTGAGCGTACCGCCGACTTCATCGTTACCGAAAAACGCACTTTCATAAACTTCAAAAAGGAAAGTGGGAAGAATATAAATCCTTTACAGACAGCCGCTTTGCTTCCCTCCCTATCCCGACTGATGCCCTCCAAGGGGAGCGTGCCTTCCGTAAGGTCATTAAATCCGCCGCGGCACATTTCATTCCCGCCGGGAGAATTCCGGAAATCCGGCCCCACTTCCCGGCGGAGGCCGCAAACTTAGCGAGAGAACGTGACCTTATAAGACAGCTTGATCCAGGTGACCCCCAAATAAGGGATATAAATCAACGCATCAGATTGCTTGTGGATGAACACAAGCGGGCGAAATGGGAGGAGCACCTAAGAGGTTGTAACCTCTCTACCGGTGTGGGTAAACTTTGGTCCACCGTAAAGTCGCTATCGAATCCGACTAAGCACAAAGACAAAATTTCCATCGCCTTTGGCGACAAAGTGCTGTCGGACACGAAAAAATGTGCGAGCGCTTTCTGCCGACAATATATAATGCATCCTACGGTCGACAAAGATAGACAGAGAGCCAATAGACACGCACATAAACACAAATTCAGCGGGCCACCAATCACCATCACCGCTAAAGAGGTTGAGGACGCCATTGGTCGTGCTAAACCATCCAAAGCAGTGGGCCCAGACGGCATAGCCATGCCGATGCTTAAAAGCCTAGGGAAAGAGGGTTTCAAATATTTAGCGCATGTCTTCAACCTGTCTCTTTCCACCTTTGTCATACCTGAGAAATGGAAAATGGCCAAGGTGGTCCCGCTACTAAAGCCTGGGAAACCAGCTAACATAGGTGAGTCGTATCGTCTGATATCTCTCCTATCGCCAGTGGCAAAGACGCTTGAAGCCATTTTGCTCCCTTATTTCCAAGCAAATTTGCAGCTAGCCCCTCATCAGCATGGCTTCAGAAAACTCCATAGCACTACCACCGCGCTAAATGCCATTAGCACCCAGATAAATTGCGGTTTAAATCAATACCCCCACCATAGAACAGTACTCGTAGCCCTAGACCTATCAAAAGCTTTTGATACGGTCAAGCATGGCTCGTTACTGCAAGACCTGGAAGGGTCTACCCTTCCCCCATGTCTTAAAAGGTGGACCGCAAATTATCTGGGTGGTCGGCAGGCATCGGGTGCCACAGGGTGGTGTCCTATCCCCACTTTTGTTTAATTTCTACATATCTAAGCTACCCTCACCACCGGAAGGAGTCACAATCGTTTCCTACGCCGATGACTGCACAATAATGGCCACAGGCCCAGGCCCAAAGATCGATGCGCTATGCAATAAAATAAACGGCTACCTCCCTGATCTCTCCAGGGTTTTCGCCTCGCGAAACCTGGCATTATCACCGATTAAATCTTCCGCGACCTTATCTACAACATGGACGTCCCAAATGTCGACCATTTTGAACATCCACGTCGATGGCACTACGCTACCGACTGTCCTACACCCCAAAATCTTGGGTGTGACGTTTGATCAGGATCTACATTTTGGTGAGCTCGCAGCCGCAATTGTTCCGAGAATTCAGAGCCGTAACAAAATCCTCAAATCCCTCGCTGGCAGCACTTGGGGAAAAGATAAAGAAACGCTCATGCCTACATACAAAGCAATTAGCCAGCCGATTACGTGCTACGCGTCACCCATATGGTCGCCAAGCCTAAAAATCACCTACTGGAAGAAACTACAGGCCTTCCAAAATACTGCTCTCAGAATCGCCACGGGCTGTCTTCTTATGTACCCAGAACACCATCTGCATAATGAGGCGAGAACAATCCCCATCGGGAGAGAAATGAGATGCTGACCAAACAGTTCCTGTTGAATACCCAGAAACCTGGGCATCCTAACAGACATCTGATTGATGAACCAGCACCGCCTATGGGCTTAAGGAGTCATCTCCGTAAGCATTTTGAGGAAATACGGCACCTGAGAACCCAGCCGTATGAAGTGAAAGAACACAAGCAGGTCCTTGGTGAACTCCATAAACAGGCGTCGGACCTTTATGCCGGGAATTGCCCGGTGAATCCAGTACTTAACGAAAATTATCGAAAACTCGCGGAAGAGGAACGCATACTCCCCAGGGAAACGGGTGTCACTCTTGCTCAACTTCGTTCTGGATACTGTAACAGGTTAAACTCTTACCTATCCAGAATCAACCCCGACATACAAAATGTATGCCCCGCTTGCAATGTGTCCCCACATGACACCAACCATCTCTTCAATTGTAATGTGGAACCAACGCCTCTAACACCCCTTTCCTTATGGTCCACCCCTGTTGAAACGGCAAGTTTCCTTGGACTCCCGTTAGAGGATATTGATGACAATTTGTGCTCGGTCGCGGCTATTAGGTGGGGCGAGCATTGCTACAACAACAACAACAACATTATTATTAGACTCCGAACAATTTTACACCTCTCTCTGCAGTGTCATTTGCCACGCGTTAGTGTTTGATCTTCGGTGTCGTAGGCCGAGCACGCTACCACCACACCACGGCGGTCGTGGACTTGGCTCAACATTTATACCTCGAGCGATTTCCTTTTTTTGCATTCAAGTCAGACTGTCTCATAGTAAAATTAGTTCGAAAACCTCATCAGATAAATACCAAAAGTGACGTTGCAAAACCCTTCTTGATATGTTTGCAAATTCAGGTTCCATTGCTTCATAAGCCTTAACGGTTCTAGATTTCGTACACCAAGACTGAGAATGTCATATTTTTGACGCGTTGAGCAGGCCACACTATTTTTAATATCTTGAAACGTGTCTATTTAGTATTTATATGTATATTTAATTAATTGTTTCTCATTGATTTCAAAACTTATCAATTAAACCAGTTATATACGACTACTTCTTTATAAGACATGTTATTTTTCAAAAATTTTCACTCCAAAAAATTACTTCTAATGTATCTTGAATACACTGCAATTAAATAATTTAATGACAAACTAAAAACAAAAAGAACTTCAAAGTAACACAAAAAGGATTTAAAAACATACATTTGGCTGGCAGCGTCCGTTAGTTCTTGAAATGTCTGCATCTCCGGAAAAATGTTCGAATTTCCATCGCCGATTCATTGAATGAAAAGTATTTGCTTTATATTTTTTATCATGGCAAAACATCAAAATATGACATTTCTTCTGCGTTCATTGCATAAAAAAATAAATCTATGATATCTAAGTATATATGCAAATTATAATAACTTATATAATTGTCACGGGTAGGACCAAAAAAAGACGATATCCATTAGTACAGTTATATATTAACTCTGTGAATATATAGAAATAGCTTGTTTTTTCAATATCTTTAGATATACGAACATTTGGGGAATCAAATAACGTAAGAGTAAATAATTTTTTATTTAGATGATTTGCATTGCATTTGTCACGGGTGGGATATGTTTCAATTAAAATCCTTTGATGAACTTATTAATAGTAAATATAGTATTTCAAAGGTTCCAATTATGGTTGACGTCATTGAATCAGTTCATGGGCTAAATAAATTTAAGTTGCAGAAAATTTTAGGAGTTTTCACTCTCTAAGGCTTTGACTCAGATTTAGGGGCCATGAAAAAACCTATTTCATACATATCATATTTGGATTAAAACTTATACTGGATGTAATAAGTTGATATCTCTATTAGTATTATGAGGCGTATTAGCAATGACTACTAATTTCTGACAAGGGTTTCTACGTACCTGTCAAGGGGCGAACATACTTCACTGTTGAATGATTCCTTAACAACTTCGAAGAAGTCAAAACTGATTTGTTGGAGACACTGGGAACTAGCTTCTAACATTATATAATAAATATGAAATGAGAGAACGATTTGCAAAATTAAGAATAACGACGCTTTGTCACAGGTGGGAAAAAGCTAATACTCTTCGATACATCTAATAATAACAGTATAGGGCTTATATAAAATGGTATTTAAATCATCTTTATTAAATAAAGATGAGTTACTGTAGTTATTTTTTTATCACTCGAATGGTAAATTACAAATTGTTTGATAGGTTTATCAAAACAAGGTGTTTCAACCTAATTGAAATAGATAAATCAGCACTTCACTTTAAAAGAAAAGAAGGCATTTATTAAAAATTTAAAGTTTAAATTTAGTACTTTTAGGTAGATTGAAGGTTCTTATAACATTTGTATCCACTCTGTCTACAGTTTTATAAGAAAAATTATCTCCGCACCAAGTTTCACTTTCTCATGGCACTTCCCAGATGTATTTCCGTTGCTAATGTTTCGTTTTGATTGGGATTGGATTTACTGTGATCTCAGAGAAGAAAATTTGAGAAAAAAAGCCGTGAGTAATAACTACTAGTGCAGTTCGACGTACAAAAATAAGAAAACTCGTGTTTTTAAGTTTACTAAAGCATACACAGGGGTTGAAGTTCAACCACAACACAGGCAAGTTTACCGGAGACAAATTATTCCGGGCTTTTTAAGAACATTTTCGTGAGCTCCTTATCTGTAAGACAAAGTTTACATATAACGAGATTATCTTCATTTTCGTACTTATATAACTCCTAATCGCAGATTATATATCTAGATTTTTCATATAAATTTTTGCCTTCGATAATCGGTAATTATGAAAAAAATGTTAGAGATGCGGATTTTTTATACTCAGTTGAGCAGAGCTCACAGAGTATATTAAGTTTGATTGGATAACGGTTGGTTGTACATATATAAAGGAATCGAGATAGATATAGACTTCCATATATCAAAATAATCAGGATCGAAAAAAAATTTGATTGAGCCATGTCCGTCCGTCCGTCCGTCCGTCCGTCCGTTAACACGATAACTTGAGTAAATTTTGAGGTATCTTGATGAAATTTGGTATGTAGGTTCCTGAGCACTCATCTCAGATCGCTATTTAAAATGAACGATATCGGACTATAACCACGCCCACTTTTTCGATATCGAAAATTTCGAAAAAGCGAAAAAGTGCGATAATTCATTACAAAAGACCGATAAAGCGACGAAACTTGGTAGATGAGTTGAACTTATGACACAGAATAGAAAATTAGTAAAATTTTGGACAATGGGCGTGGCACCGCCCACTTTTAAAAGACGGTAATTTAAAACTTTTGCAAGATGTAATTTGGCAGTCGTTGAAGATATCATGATGAAATTTGTCAGGAACGTTACTACTATTACTATATGTACGCTTAATAAAAATTAGCAAAATCGGGGAAGAACCACGCCCACTTTTAAAAAAAAATTTTTTTTAAAGTAAAATTTTTACAAAAAATTTAATATCTTTACAGTATATAAGTAAATTATGTCAACATTCAACTCCAGTAATGATATGGTGCAACAAAATACAAAAATAAAAGAAAATTTCAAAATGGGCGTGGCTCCGCCCTTTTTCATTTAATTTGTCTAGGATACTTTTAACGCCATAAGTCGAACAAAAATTAACCAATCCTTTTGAAATTTGGTAGGGGAGTAGATTTTACGATGTTAACTGTTTTCTGTGAAAATGGGCGAAATCGGTTGATGCCACGCCCAGTTTTTATACACAGTCGTCCGTCCGTCCGTCTTTCTGTCCGTTAACACGATAACTTGAGTAAATTTTGAGGTATCTTCATGAAATTTGGTATATGTGTTCCTGGGCACTCATCTCAGATCGCTATTTAAAATGAACGATATCGGACAATAACCACGCCCAATTTTTCGATATCGAAAATTTCGAAAAATCAAAAAAGTGCTATAATTCATTACCAAACACGCATTAAGCGATGAAACTTGGTAGGTGAGTTGAGCTTATGACGCAGAATAGAAAACTGGTAAAATTTTGGCCATTGGGCGTGGCACCGCCCACTTTTAAATGAAGGTAATTTAGAAGTTTTGCAAGCTGTAATTTGGCAGTCGTTAAAGATATCATGATGAAATTCGGCAGGAACATTACCCTTATTACTTTATGTCTGCTTAATAAAAATTAGCAAAATCGGATAACGACCACGCCCACTTTTTAAAAAAATTTTTTTTTAAATTCAAAATTTAAAAGAAAAGTTAATATCTTTACAGCATATAAGTAAATTATGCCAACATTCAACTCCAGTAATGATGTGGTGCAACAAATTACAAAAATAAAAGAAAATTTCAAAATGGGCGTGGCTCCGCCCTTTTTCATTTAATTTGTCTAGGATGCTTTTAATGCCATAAGTCGAACAAAAATTAACCAATCCTTGTGAAATTTGGTTTTTATACACAGTTCACCGTCTGTCCTTCCGCTCGGCCGTTAACACAATAACTTGAGCAAAAATCGATATATCTTTACTAAACTTAGCACACGTACTTATCTGAACTCACTTTATCTCGATATAAAAAATGGCCGAAATCCGACCATAACCACGCCCACTTTATCGATATCGAAAATTACGAAAAATTAAAAAATGCCATAATTCTATACCAAATACGAAAAAAGGGATGAAACATTGTAACTGGATTGGTTTATTGACGCAAAATATAACTTTGGAAAAAACTTTGTAAAATGGGTGTGACACCTACCATATTAAGTAGAAGAAAATGAAAAAGTTCTACAAGGCGAAATCAACAGCCCTTGGAATCTTGGCAGGAATACTGTTAGTGGTATTCCATATATAAATAAATTAGCAGTACCCGACAGATGATTTTCTGGATCACCTGGTCCACATTTTGGTCGATATCCCGAGAACGCCTTCACATATACATCTAAGGGCCACTCACTTTTAAAACCCTCATTAATACCCTTAATTTGATATCCATATCGTACAAACACATTCTAGAGTCACCCCTGGCCCACCCTAATGGCGATATCTCGAAAAGGCGTCCACCTATAGACCTAATGCCCACTCCCTATTAAAATGCTCAGTAACACCTTTCGTTTGATACCCATATCGTACAAATATTCTAGAGTCACCCCTGGCCCACCCTAATAGCGATATCTCGAAAAGGCGTCCACCTATAGACCTAATGCCCACTCCCTATTAAAATGCTCAGTAACACCTTTCGTTTGATACCCATATCGTACAAACATTATAGAGTCACCCCTGACCCACCCTAATGGCGGTATCTCGAAAAGGCGTCCACCTATAGACCTAATGTCCACTCCCTCTTAAAATGCTCAGTAACACCTTTCGTTTGATACCCATATCGTACAAACATTCTAGAGTCACCCCTGGCCCACCCTAATGGCGATATCTCGAAAAGGCGTCCACCTATAGACCTAATGTCCACTCCCTCTTAAAATGCTCAGTAACACCTTTCGTTTCATACCCATATCGTACAAACATTCTAGAGTCACCCCTGGCCCACCCTAATGGCGATTTCTCGAAAAGGCGTCCACCTATAGACCTAATGCCCACTCCCTCTTAAAATGCTCACTAACACCTTTCGTTTGATACCCATATCGTACAAACACATTCTAGAGTCACCCCTGCCCACCCTAATGACGATATCTCGAAAAGGCGTCCACCTATAGGCCTCATGCCCACTCCCTCTTAAAATGCTCAGTAACACCTTTCGTTTGATACCCATATCGTACACACATTCTAGAGTCACCCTTGGTCCACCTTTATGGCGATATCTCGAAAAGGCGTCCACCTATAGAACTAAGGATTACTCCCTTTTAAAATACTCATTACCATCTTTCATTTGATACCCATATCATACAAACACATTCTAGAGTCACCCCTGGCCCACCCTAATGGCGACATTTCGAAAAGGCGTCCACCTATAGACCTAATGCCCACTCCCTCTTAAAATGCTCAGTAACACTTTTCGTTTGATACCCATATCGTACAAACATTCTAGAGTCACCCCTGGCCCACCCTAATGGCGATATCTCGAAAAGGCGTCCACCTATAGACCTAATGCCCACTCCCTCTTAAAATGCTCAGTAACACCTTTCATTTGATTCCCATATCGTACAAACACATTCTAGAGACACCCCTGGTCCACCTTTATGGCGATATCTCGAAACGGCGTCGACCTATGGAACTAAGGATCCCTCCTTTTCAAAATACTCATTAACAGCTTTCATTTGATACCCATATCGTACAAACATATTCTAGAGTCACCCCTGGTCCACCTTTATAGCGATTTCTCGAAAAGGCGTTCACCTATAGAACTAAAGCCCATTCCCTTTTAAAATACTCATTACCACCTTTCATTTGATACCCATATCGTACAAACACATTCTAGAGTCACCCCTAGTCCACCTTAATGGCGATATCTCGAAAAGGCGTCCACCGATAGACCTAAGGCCTACTCCCTCTTAAAATGCTCAGTAACACCTTTCATTTGATACCCATATCGTACAAACAAATTCTAGAGTCAGCCCTGGTCCACCTTTATGGCGATATCCCTAAATGGCGTCCATCAATAGAACTATGGCGTACTCTCTCTTAAAATACTCTTTAATACCTTCCATTTGATACACATGTCATACAACCACATTCCAGGGTTACCCTAGGTCCATTTTCCTACATGGTGATTTCCCTTATTTTGTCTCCATAGCTCTCAACTGAGTATGTAATGTTCGGTTACACCCGAACTTAGCCTTCCTTACTTGTTTTCATAAAAAAAGTTCCACCTTAAGAGTGTAATCTCTAATTTGAAGCACAAAATGAAAAAGAAACGTGAAAATTTGACATAAAATAATCTATTTGCTAGGGATGGAACATATATATGTAAACAAGTGGATTATTTGTTGACGATTTATTGTAGATTAAGGCATGCGTAAACGTGGTCATGTGTGATATTATCGTCAAACTATCGGTTTGTTATCAGCTAAGCCATCGATAACCAATCGATAGCACGTCGTTAACAACTTGATCATACTCTGATAAAAAACCGATAATTTTTAGGTATCAAATCGATATCTTTTTGAAAACAAAACGGTAAATTTTCGATAACAAGTCAAAAACTTTTCAGTTCATATTGATAATAAATCGATACATTTTCTATATTATACCGATAACTTTTCGTTAACAACTCGATAACTTATGTGTCGGGCCTACGCGTTGCAATTAATTTGAGAAATAAATCTAGATGGTCAAAAATACTTTAGGGTATATTGTTATATCTTTCTATTGAGCGCTAATTTTTAAATGGATTGTAGTTCTTTTTCACAAAATGAATTTTATATTCGCGTTGAACACCGTCTTACTCGAGTTTAAGAGCGTTAAAATTTCGATGGGTAGTAAAGTAAAATCAACTCTCGATGAACAAAAATAACGCTCTACAAGTCGCTCATAATACCTGTCCTGATATATGGCTCAGAATCATGGACGGTGACGAGAGAAGATTTAATGGCTCTTGGAGTGTTCGAGAGAAAAACTTTCCTTAAGATGTATGACCCTGTTAGTGATGCCGACGGCGAGTATCGAGGGAGGTATAATGAGCTTTATGATCCCTACGCAGATATGACGATAGTGCAGCGAATAAAAGCCCAAAGACAGCGACTAGGCCAAGAAAGTATTTCAGTAGACCCCGGAGATTGAAAGCAGAGGAATTAGTGTAATAAATATACTTTTATATAACTATATATATAACTATGTAAGTACGGCAATGTGCGTTGCACCTTTATATTTTTGTTCCTCATACAAATTTTTACAGTGGTTATGTTAAAATTTGAATCTAAAACTTCAGCAAGATTATGTCTTTGTTGCGTTTTTCGTTAAAAATTGTGTGTTTTCATTTTATCTTCACCTTTTGTTGCATTACCGAGGTCACCTGAGCTATACGTAATGTTTCATGTTTCTAGCTCAAAATTCTAAATGGACTTCATACTACCTCTGAATATCTCGATCCCTGTCCCATCTAGAAAACTCTTTTATCCTTAATATTACAACCCAATAAATCCTAAAGCATCGTTTAAAGTTTCAGATCTCAGGGTTGTCGGGAAGTTGGCGAGAGTCAAACTAGCGCACATTTTTTTCCTTCATGTTGCATTTTCATTACATTATCGGCGGCGGCGGCGTAGACTCTACTGTATACCGGCGGCGGTATTTAAGGAAATGGACGTTTCGGCCATTTCGGAAAGATCCGGGGTTTTTGCCTCTCGTTTAAAAAATTTCAGGAGTAGCTGCTTGCGGAGCGAGGGAGAAATATTTAAAATTGTCACACTTTTGATGCGTAGTTTCACCGAATAAGATGTTCTTGGCTAACTCTAATTCTCATCGTCGGCACGATTTCTTTAAATGATTTGTGGCTTCATTCTGGTCACACACAAAGGCGACTTATGGTTGCTATCAATTATCTACTAATAGCCATGACTCGTGGCACAGCTTTAACGATTAGCATCAATGCTGGCTTATTGTTGATCGCGCCAAAAGGCGCCTTCAGTTTTTTCGGCTGTTTCTAAGGGCTACAATTCCCGATGTGCGAACAGTAGTAGTCCCGACCAGCAGTCGCTACCGCGCATCCTGGCCCTTATACCATTTGTCAGCACAGAAGCTATAGGGCTGCGACTTTGAGCTCATACTTTCATCGACGTCACTTTCCTAGAAGCTCTAGGTGTAGCTCCGAAAATTTCTGACCGATGGTTTTGTCGCGCTAGGCTGCCGAGTTACACAAGGGAAACACCTTTAAACGTTAGGGAGTAACTAGTTCGACTATCCCCTACGTTAGTGTAGTATAACACCCGGTCATTTGTTCGGCTGTCTTGGGAAAGCTTCACCACTTGGAGTGTTCTTGCGATGGACAAAGGCTAACCTGGTTAAAATATGTGCCTACGTATTCAGCCGTAACGTGTAGGTGATATTTAAACACGGTTGATAGGTTATATCCAATGTGATTCACCCCAAGGGACTAGTTGGGGAACTTTAGGAAATGGCAAATCCGGAGACTTGGATGTTGAATAATGAAGTGTGAAAATCAAAATTAACATTTTAGACGCTATTTTAATGTTTCGGTGGCGGCCACCGTGGTGTGATGGTAGCGTGCTCCGCCTATCACGCCGTATGCCCTGGGTTCAACTCCCGGGCAAAGCAACATCAAAAATTTTAGAAATAAGATTTTTCAATTAGAAGAAAATTTTTCTAAGCGGGGTCGCCCCTCGGCAGTGTCTGGCAAGCGCTCCGATTGTATTTCTGCCATGAAAAGCTCTCAGTGAAAACTCATCTGCCTTGCAGATGCCGTTCGGTGTCGGCATAAAACATGTAGGTCCCGTCCGGCTAATTTGTAGGGAAAAATCAAGAGGAGCACGACGCAAATTGGAAGAGAAGCTCGGCCTTAGATCTCTTCGGAGGTTATCGCGCCTTACATTTATTTATTTTTAAATAAACAAAAGATGTTTGAATATAAGGCCAAGTGATTTTTCAAACCCTTCTCATACTTACATATATCTTCAACTTACGTATGAGCTGAGAATCATTTCAAAGGAGTATTTAAACCCCTGGAGCCTACTTAAGGATTTTGCATCACTGATTTCGATCATTTTTTCAGCCAATCGGGATATAGACATTTTGAAAAAATCGTCAACTTTTTCGGGTAACTTGCTTTTTTTGCAACTCGAGGACAATTTTATTTAAATTCATTGTTCTAAATTAATTTTTTGTAAAAATTATGCGAAGTGAGCATATAAATTTATTATATAACCTTTTGTTTAGTGTTTTGTTTTAATAATTTGGTGAATTCGGTGATGCAAAATCCGTCTTAAGCTGGCATTGAAAGCGCTTTTTCTCTGAAATAAACTTTTAACAATTAGAAAGTGTTAAATTTCGCAATTGGATTTTTATAACTGGCATTGATGCGCATTGATATTGGCGGCCACCATGGTGTGATGGGTAGCGTGCTCCGCCTATCACACCGTATGCCCTGGGTTCAACTCCCGGGCAAAGCAACATCAAAATTTTAGAAATAAGATTTTTCAATTAGAAGAAAATTTTTCTAAGCGGGGTCGCCCCTCGGCAGTGTTTGGCAAGCACTCCGGGTGTATTTCTGCCATGAAAAGCTCTCAGTGAAAACTCATCTGCTTTGCAGATGCCGTTCGGAGTCGGCATAAAACATGTAGGTCCCGTCCGGCCAATTTGTAGGGAAAATCAAGAGGAGCACGACGCAAATTGGAAGAGAAGCTCGGCCTTAGATCTCTTCGGAGGTTATCGCGCCTTACATTTATTTTTTTATTTATTGATGCGCATCGATTGATACCCCTTTCGACCATATCGGACCAATTTTCGGAATGAACAATGGCCTAGACAGTCGTAAATGAGTAGAAAATATAGTAACGTGCCAAACGCCGCCGCCGACGCAGCGCCGATATTATTTACATTCGGCGGCGTTGGCGACGGCGTACATCTCTATTCTGAAGTATATTCTTAGTTTAAGGAATGCAGCCCTACGGGAAGTTACTCAAACAGCGGTCACAAGATTCCATATGTTGTAAATGAACTTTCTAAATATCTCGATCTCTGTCCCATCTATAAAACTCTTTTACCCTAAATATTAAAAAGTTATAAATCCCGAAGCTATGTTCAAAGTTTCAGGTCACTGGGTTATCGGGAAGTTCATTAAAGCTCCAAAGCAAAATTTCTAAGTTCGCACGTTCTTTAGAATTTTCACGATCCTTGTGTTAAATCGTCATGGGTTCCCGTTGTGTGTTCCAAGTTTCAAGAATCTAGCTCTCCGGGAATTGACTCAGAACCGGGTTACAGATTTTCCAATTTTGTTTGGAAATTGGCGGAAAAGCATCAAACTTAACTAATATATAATAAGTAAAAAAAATAAATTTACTGGAATGGTCTAATGTAGGTGTACGTGTGTACAGAAAGATCCCACAAGTATTTGACGGCAACTTGCTTCAACAATAAATCGCTGCTAAGTGTCACTAATAAGTGTTTTGGATTATTTTCAAAACACTAACATCTAATATTGTCACTTTCAGCTACGCCACAGCTTTGCAACGACACATAACATGCGTGGGGCGTATAATTTGGATTCCCCTATTTTCCATACATACTTTTCTAATTAATCTATGATTTTCCTCACCGCATCAATCTCACTCAACTACTAGAATAATGCAGGAAAAAGATTGTGAAGTTGATTACTGGAAAGAGGCGGATCATTGGCGCTATGTCGGCGAGTTATTCGTCTGTCTATTTTCACGCGCCAAGTATTTTTCAAGAAAACGATTACTTAAACCTCAAAAGGGCGCCGTCAAACATATTGTAGACGGAGAAACCCAACAAATCGAAATGAATTCAATGGAATGATGGCTTCAAAAATATTAATTTGTTTGTTTTGTTTTTGACCGTTAATATAAACTGGTTGTTTAGTTGTTAAGCTTTAAATGACTTTCGCCATTGCTATATTAGCGATGCTTGGACCACTGATCGTTAACTTGACGGTACTGAGTCTCCAATGATGTATAGAATGATAACACTGGTACAAGAAAAGTGGCCCGTACATTGGACTAAATCTATCTACCTATGTATATGCCTTTCGGGGGCGCTGACTCCGAATTTTTAGTTAGATTTGCAAACATACCCCCAAAATCTTGAGATAATTGCGACAATTGCTATTTCCAAAAGAAATTTTAAAGAGGTTCTATATAGGATTGTATTTGACCTCCAAAACAGACTTCATAATGATGAAATGGCAGTTGCCTCAGAAAATTTTGCAGTTGTTTGAAAAAAATATTACAAAAAAATGGAAAGCGGGTAATTAAACTTTTTAAAATCAATTTAAATATATTTTATAATCGGCAATTTTCTAGACATTTATAGAAAAAACATGGTTTCGACGAAGGATCAAATTGAAAAACCTATTCGCCTTATGGAGCGACATCCCGAAGTTGGACGCAAGTTTGGATGCAGCCGAAATAGAGTGAAGGAACTATGGGAGGAATTCGCCTTAGAGCTAAATAGTTTGGGACCACCGACAAGAACTGCACTTGATTGGACACGTGTGTGTAATAGTCGTTAAAATAGATTAACACATTAAAAGGGCATTGATATTTTACATATACATATACATATATATTTCTCTTTTAGGTTTGGGTACATTATAAAGCGAACTTGAAGAGAAAGCTTTCCAACAACCGTAGCAATCTTGTTGCAACTGGTGGGGTCCGTCGCAAGAAAAGTCTCTAAGCCCGCTAGAGGAAAGTGTAGCGCAACTCATTCAAATGAGAAGCTAAGTTGCTAGTGGTCGTGCTTTCGGGACGGAGAATATACCACCGGCTATCGATGACGAAGAAATGCTGACAGTATGACTGTAGCCGCGTCCAGGACAAGGAGCCCACTGGCTCAAACGCAGGGCACCTTCCCACTCTGTCAAGATCACAGAGGAAATCGTCGACGGTGCAATATTGACACTAGGCGTCCTAACCAAGTAGACAGAAATTCTTTTTGCGTTAAAAAAAAGTAGTCCAGCTAGAGAGGACAGCACACAAAATATTTAAAGTGAATGAAAAATTGCTGGAAATTAAGCAAAAAATGTATTTGCTTTACAAGAAACAAGCACAGGAAGCTGGCGAGCTGTGTACGTTGATGGCAGAACCCTCTTTAATAATAACCGAAAAAATGGTTTCAATAAAAAGACTAGCGGTTGTATAAATTTATATTTCTTTATGCTTTGAACTGAGGGGCTATTCTTACGAATGTATTTAAATACGACACACAAATCATTGAAGTGTTCACAAGGGCCGTATTAAAAAAAATACTCCTTAAGACAGTAAGAGACCTCGTGACCCTGTTATCAAATCTTGACTGAATGCGAAGAGGGCGAAACGGAAGTGGTTTTTTTCTAGTAACTTTTAACCTGTAAAAGAGACATACATACATAAATTGTTATCCAAAGGCATACGAGTGGAAATGAGAGAAAATTACGAATATTGAGAGAGAGTGCTCTCTTTGCGTAGGTGATTATATTTTGCCCGACCTTCTTACAAAAATACCAAGTCTCCCGTATAGCTCCTAACCAAGGTTATAATCAATTGTGTCAGTTTAAAAACTAATACATTAACCCGCACTATTATTACTGGGGTGAATTGCCTAGTTATTTTGCTTATTGGAACGACACTTGGCATATCAACAAATACAAAATCAACAATACAAAATATATTAGAGAAAGATAAAAGTGCGGACATGTCTTCAAAACACATTAGGGGTTGATTCGCCCGCATCCCCTTTTAGTACAAAAAACCACACGCCGTTTAATTTAGTGTTAGCTAAGTTGTTCCTTTAAATTTGGTATTAGGGTTTTTTAACATTTGTCATAATCTGTCTGCTCGTTTTGTGTAATTTTATTTATTCATAATACATATCTATTTATGACATCATCAAATATTTGAGCAGATGTTCTTTGTTCTATTTACATAAGTATATATTTACTGTGTTCTTATATATATATATGTACGAGGTGTGTTCAAAAAGTATCACGAATTTTGTGTTTTTTCAAAAATTATTTATTTATTCATGAATATCTATTTTATCTCGTCTCTTCAGTTTAGGGAACAAGAAAAAGTCACAGAGGGCCAGATCTGGGGAATACGGTGGCTGCGGCATCATAAGTGTGTTGTTTTTGGCCAAAAAGTCGCGTCGAAATTGACCAATTTTGGTACGAATTTCGCGGCGACCCCTCTCATGCCCAAATCATTGATAAAAATCAAATGGGACGAGCAGTGGCGGATCGTGAGCTTGGCTGTGGGGGCGGGGGAATGGCATCAAAAAGTTTCATAAATTTTGTTTTATTTTTATAAAAGCGGTATTCATGTGTAAATTTCCATGCATCGTGAAATGCCAAAATTTTGTGCCTACTGCTCAAATCATGCTACTGAAAATCATGCTCAAGAAAAATGCAAAATTTTTCTTGAATGCTTGCTTTTGATCTGCGAAGAGCGCTTAATAATACCAAAATGTAAGCTTTCGATTTCAAAGTATTTTCGAAAGTATGTATGTATTCTGTTTTTAAATACTTTTTGTATTTTTTATTTGGTACTTTTATCATCACTGGGTGTGCACATTTCACACTTATATAATTTTAATAAAACAATGTAATAATAACTATGTAAATAAACGTTATTTTTAAAGACAAAGTGATCACCGAATAACGTCCTAATTTATTTTTGAGCAACAAAGATATTATTTGGTAGCTATCGCTAATACAAACAAATGCTCGTCTTCAATTTTTCCAAAGATACTGTATCCTTAATTATCGCCATTTGAATTTTCTTTGTCCTTTTTCCTTTAAAGTTGAATAGCAGCCGATAGGCTCCACCGATTTTGCAAATTCGGTAAAAGTCTAGTTGAGGGGTCGATTGCTAATACGCTACCAAAAATATCGAGAGAGGTGTCCAAGGACGCGTATTGACCTCAGTATTAAGAATCCGAAGGCGGATAATAAAAATTTTAATTCGTTCAAAAGATATTAAACAAAAACCGAAAAATGACCCGCGGGTCGCTCCGAAACCGGGGGTGGTATCCATAGTATTTTTGCGCAGAATACCTTTTTGCATTGGCGGCCTTCGGCCGCGCTTATAAAAAATTACCCTGGGTGGGTCCAACACCAGTTTGGAGACCAAAACTATATCCGCGCAAACCACTTATGTTAAATTTTTTTTTGTGGGTACGAAAATAGCCAATTTCAACTGCAAATATCTCCCGGCAGAGAAAAAATTTTTCTTTTCCGCCTTCCGATTATTGTTTTCGAGGTCAATACGCGTCGTTTAACACTTCTCTCGATATTTTTGGTAGCGTATTAGCAGTCGACCCCTGAACTAGACTTTTACCGACAATTCAAACACCAATTTTCTTGTAATTAAAAACTCTCTAAGAGCAAATTTTTATTTCTGTGAAATAAATTTCTATTTTTACAATTGTTGCAAAAACCGTCCAAAAAAAATGCCCCAAATGAAAAAAAATGAAGATTCATAAAGCTGCATGGCTGTCACCCGATAGAAAAGTACGGCACAGAATATTAAAATATTATCGAAAATTCGACCAAAGACGGAAGGTTTCAAACCTGGGTCAAATTTCTCCCAGAACGAAAAGGCCGATCTTGTAGCTAATGTTCAGGGAATGCTCAGATTCTAGAGCAGTTCTTCAGCTAATGAAATAATTATTGGCGCCACTTCACACGTATTATTATTCTCTTTATTCGTCTTTAGTTGTCGCTGAACAAGCAGAGTAGCAACATCGTATGAGGCTATTATTTATTTGCGCATTTGCGAAAACATATTTTGCAAACAAACTCTCATGTTTAAATTTTTCCTTAGACTCAAGCAATAAAGTAGTATTTGTATGGCATATTTATGAATTACGTCATTGATTTTTCATCAACAACTAAACCACTACCAATAAGATGATTTTAGTTTCACTCACACAGCCACAGTTTTCATTTTGGTGACCACTGCTCTAGAGGAAAGTCGTCTACATCTCTTAAACGGATGCAGCTTTTAAGCACCCAGCGATGTTGATAATGTTAAACCCGCTCATCACAATAATTGCTATTAGATCATTCCATGGTTGGTACGGGACAAATTGTACACATTTTTTTTTATTTTTAGGCCTTAACTAAAGAAAAACTATAACTTTTTCAGACAAAGTTTTTAGTGCATTAGGATTGTATGGTACATGTGTAAATGAAGATAGAAACCTGCTCTTGATATATTTATATATGTGTGTGAAAAATCGCAAAAAAATTCAGAAACATGTCCAAGTAACCGTCGCCGTTTGTAAACTTTGCAATTTTTCTTTAATATCAATAAACAAAATTTAAATACGTTGATTAAAAAAAGGTGTTTAATAATAAACTGTTTTTACGGGGCGTGTGCAATTCACTTTTAAAATTTCGATTTCCCCTATACTATATATCGTAGCGGGCTCCACCTCCTCCAAAAATCGTTGGTTCAAACTAGAGACATACGCCGCCGATAAACGCCGCCGCCAAATGTCAAAAATATAGGCGCGGCGGCGTTCGGCACTTTACTATATTTTCTACTCTTTTAAGACTGTCTAGGCTATTTATTGTGCATCTCGAAAATTGGTCCCATAGGTCGATGGGGTATTAAGGGATGCGCATCACTTCTAGTTATAAAAATCTAATTGCGAAATTTAACACTTTATAACCGTTCAAAAGTTATTTGAAAACACAGGCGCTTTCAATGCCAGCTTAACACGTATTTCGCATCACCGAATTCACCAAGTTATTAAAACAAAACACTAAAAGAAAAGTTATATAAAAAATTTAAATGCTCACTTCGCATAATTTTTTCATAAAATTAATAAAGTAAAATGAATTTAAATAAAGTGTCCCAAGTCGAATATATTTTCAAATTGTACTCAAGCTGTTAAAAAAGCATGTTAACCAAAAAAGGCGCCGAATTCCATACCCCGATTTTCTGGAAGAATAAGCGAAATCAGTAATGCAAATCCTTTAGGCTCCAGTCATTTAAATTCTCTTATGAAAAGATTCTGTCATGCTTAGTTGCATATATCTTCAACACGTATGAGAAAGTTTGAAAAATCAATTTATTTGCTGAAATATAAAATAGTCTCGGAAATCTTAATTTTGATTTTCACACTTCACCATTCAACACCCAAGTATCCCTTATGACTAAAACGTGACGGCTCCTGTTACAAATGTGAATACGTAAGCACATTTTTTAACCAGGCTTTGTCCTTCGCAAGAACACTCAAAGTGGTGAAGCAAAAGCTTTCTCAAGACAGTCGAACAAATGACCGGGTGTTCTACTAGCCTAACGTAGGGGATAGTCGAACTAGTCTGAAAACTGAAGGCGGTTATCCATAATGAGCTCTTATATCTTAAGGCCGGAAACAAAGACTATTGAGGTCAATGTATCGAACACAAACGTCTGCAAATTTTGGTCTAACTTTTAAAACTTTAATCTACGGTCCTTGTAAAGTTTAAACTACGTAGATGCGCCTAGGATTATACGATTTTCACCCATGTGTTACGCAATGATATCCACTTAGACTGCTTTTGATTTCGAGGGCGGCATCCTTGGCGGAATAGTTACACCCTAACGTTTCAAGGCGTATTTTGGTGTAGCTCGGAAGCATATTGCGACAAAAACATCCGTTAGAAAGTCTTCGGAGCTACACCTAGAGCTTCTAGGAAAGTAACGTCGACGAAGATATGAGTTCGAAGTCGCAGTCCTATGGCTTCTGTGCTGACATATGGTATAAGGGCTAGGATGCATGGTAGCGACTGGTGGTCGGGATTGCTACTGTTTGCACGTCGGGAAATGTAGCTGTTATAAACAGCCGAAAAAACTGAAGGCGCCCTTTGGCGCGATCAACAATAAGCCAGCATTGATGCTAATCGTTAAAACTGTAAATCGTAAATCGCCTTTATGCGTGACCAGCATGCAGCCGCAAATGATTTAAAGAAATCGAGCCTACGATGGGTATTAGAGTAAGCCCAGAACATCTCCTTAGGTGAAACTACGCTACAAAAGTGTGACCACCTTAAGTATTTCTCCCTCTCTCCGCAAGGAGCCATTCCGGAAATTTTTGAACCATCCACGAGATTTTGAGGCAAAATCCGCGGATCTTTCCGAAATGGCCGAAACGTTGATTTCCGTAAATACATATAAACATAACCTTTCCAAATATTATTTTTTTTAATTTTCGCTTTAAAAGCCTCCCAGATCTTCATCCGCAAGTTAAAGATATTGTTCCAGATCGTCAAACATACCATTGACGTCAGCAGTATGTTTCCATATTCGTTAGTTGTGGACAATGTGAAACTCTGAAGTCCAGCCATTCAATTCACAGGTTTACGCCGATCAAGCGACCGGCGTAAACCTGTAGTTCAAATCCCGGGCGGAGCAACTTCAAAAATTTAGAATTAAGTTTTTTCAATTAGGAAACTTTCTCTAAGCGGATTCGCCCCTCGGCAATGATTTCGAGTGTATTTCTGCCATGGAAAGTTTCTCAGTGAAAACTCATCTGCCTTGCAAATGTCGTTCGGAGTCGGCGTAAAACATGTAAGACTAGTCCCACCAATTTGTAGGGAAAGTTAAAAGGAACACAACGTAAATTGGAAGCAGCTTACACGGCGAATGCGGTTTGAGGTGCTGGGCATGGATTGCCTGAAAAACGCTGAAGAAGTTGCAGAGGCTGTTCGGAAAGAGGCTGGCGGGGAAATGGTGGGACAGGTGTGTATCTATATGTTCTCGGCAAACCAGCGGGAACAAATGGTGATGAAGTGGGCGATGATGTTGTAGATTTATTTTTTCTATACCAATTTTTTTATTTATTTGTTTTTGTTTATTTTTTTAGTTTATATTACATTAAGGAGTGAAATATGTATGTATATTGGCACTAAAAATTATTAAGCGGCGCAATTAAAAAAGCGGCTAAAATTCACGATTTCCATTGAATGCTCGATGTGCATATACATATGTACCTATAGATGATGTAGTAGTATGTAAATGGTTGGTGTTGTAGAGTCCTAATCTGATAATTGGTTGTAATTTATGAGAATATCACTTCTCTTCTCAAGAAATATGGAAAGCTATAAGGGAGAACACTCATTATTAAAATACGCCCTTTTCATGTATGTATTTATGTATGTACATTGTACACGTGTTTGCACAAAACTACATAATACAGGCTTGTAAGCAGGCAGTTCCTTTGAAAATTGTCGCGATATTAATTTTATTTTTTTTTATTTTTTTTTTTATTTTTATTGTTGGTCGGGCGGCAATTGTCACTTTTGTACTACCTTTTGTACTCCTGATGGGGCAATATGGTGTAAGAAGAAAAGTTATAAAAAGTGAGCTTAGGAAACATTTTACTACTAAAGCTTAATATTCACATCGAAAGAAAACTGAAAATGTCATATCGTCGGCTTAGAGAGCAAACCTGCCCGCCTGCTTTTTTGATCCAGTTTGTTAGATCAGGAGCTAATGCATCAACCAGCCATAACAGATGTCAAATATCGGCTACACACAAATTAAGTCAACTTTGAGTTCACTTCTTATACTTTCAATGAAAAATTCAAATAGTTTTTTGCCTGACGTGAAGGCTACAATTTCCGACTGTATGACCAAAGCCCCTTTCTTGGCCACCCTGGCTTTAAAGTCGTCCAGCATGATTTTATTATCATGGCGTTGCAGTAATCATATGTTTTTTCTATTTTCTCATAAAAGGAGTCCTTATCGTCGTCCGCATCGTCTATTATTACGTAAGCTCATACAACCGATATATTGAAAAACTTCGCCATGACAGACGTGAACGACAGTATATGGCGGCAAACTTTATTTCCCACCACAAAACCAACACCATGCAAAACACCTGAACACCTCCAAATTTCAAGGCTCTATCGTCCGTCTGCCTTGCCCCGTCCATCGTACTCCTATATGACCTTCTCCCAAAAGAGTCTGGACATGACAAATACATTCGCTCTGCGGGTTAGGGGCTGTAGAGTTTACCCGCAGTAGGTATATCGAACGTAAAAGGCAATTATAATACCATGTAGCAAATGCCCGTCATATTATTAAAAAAAAAAAAATTTATGTAAGGCCGAGCTTCTCTTCCAATTTTCGTCGTGCTCCTTTTAATTTTCCTACACATCGGCGGGACGGGATCTACTTATTTTATGCGTACTCGGAAAGGCATCTGCAAGGCAGATGAGTTTTCATGGTAGAAGGTACAATCGGGGTGCTTGCCAAACATTGCCGAGAGGCGGCACTGATTAGACAAATTTTCTTCTAATTGAAAAAACTTGTTTCTAAGATTCTGATATTGCTTTGCCCGGGGCGTTAACCCAGGACATTTCAGGATATTCCTGCCTTGAGAACTCGGATGAATTGCGGGGGTTGTGGTTTGATATTGTAACGAATGTTAGCAGCACTGAGCGATGCTATCGTCTCTAAGCCGATGCTAAGCAGTGACGTGAATGCACATCAATAATTCAATATTGGAGTTATTTATTCAACAGTTTAGCGATACGAACTTAGCAGAGGGTTGCAAATAAAAGGATTTGCAAGTAAATTCGTTACAATTGGTGTCAGAAGAGGAATTGTTGAATAAATTCCAGAGGACAACAAGGACATGGCAAAGTTCAGTGAATTGAAGATCCAGCAACTGAAGAAGGAGTTGGAGAGCCGTGGATTGAATACAAGCGGTGTTAAACTCGAACTTCAGGCACGGCTACGAGAGGCAATGGAAGCAGAAGGAATTGATGTGGACGAGTATGTCTTTTATCCTGATGGGGACGAGACAACAACAAAAATTGAAGAGAAAAACGAAACATCGCAGACAATTACCAGCACAGACTTGAACATGATATTGGCTGCAATAACTGCTCAAACATCGACAGTAACATCGAAGATTGAAGCACAAGAAACGCGTATGTCAGAAATGTCGACACAGATTTCATCGAAGATTGAAGCACAAGAAACGCGTATAACAGAAATGTCATCACAAATATCCACCAACATGTCATCACAACTGGAAGAACAGAAGACATATATGGCATTACAATTGGAAGAACAGAAAACACACATGGCGTCACAAATTGCAGAACAATTAAAAGAACAAGAGGCACGCATAACATTACAGCTCGAAGCACAAGAAGAACGTATCTCAACAAAGCTGGAGGCACAGGAAACAAAATTCTCATCGCAGCTGGAGGCTGTTAGTGAACGACAAAATAAAGTGGAGGCCGAGATGGATGCTTTGAAAGATCGGATTCAGGAGTTACAATTGAACCGTATAATCACTTCAACGTCTACTCTGAAGGTAAAATCCCCAACGTTTGATGGTTCTGTTCCATTCCAGGTATTTAAGCTCCAATTTGAGAAGACCTCGGCAGCGAACAACTGGAATGCTGAAGATAAAGTTGCAGCTCTGTTCGTGGCATTGAAAGGGCCAGCAGCCGAAATCCTACAGACGATTCCCGAAGGAGAGCGGAACAACTATGAAGCATTGATGGCCGCTGTCGAGAGACGTTATGGAAGCGAGCATAGGAAACAGATATTCCAAATTGAGTTGCAAAACCTTCACCAAAGAGCGAATGAGACTTTGCAGGAGTCTGCCTCGGATGTTCAAAGGTTGGCTCATCTCGAAAATGCGGACGCACCCGTGGAATACACCGAGAGGATAAAAAGCCAGAGTTTCATAAATGGCATACGAGATGTGGAAACGAAGCGGGCTACATATGCGAATCCAAAACTAACATTTGCTGAAGCAGTATCGCATGCTCTGATTCAGGAAACAGCGCCGCTTCTGTGTAAGCCAGTTTTCAAAGCACGCCGTGTGGAAGTAGAAAGGCCAGAGTGGGTAGACACAATTTTGGAAGCATTGAAGGGATCCCAACGGAAGAATGCCGGAGTTATTAAATGTTTCAAGTGCGGCAACCCAGGTCACATTGCACGTCATTGCGATCTTGGTCCTAATAGTTCCAACAATGTGGGTGGCCGTAAACGCAAAGCTGGCGGAAATGAGCAAGAGCGTGTCGGATGTAAAGAACGAAAACTTGCCCCGGCTATTGAATGCCCTGTGATATCTGTGTCGCAGATTGGAAGGAAATCAAGCAGTCTTACCATCAGAGGGAATGTGGATGGTAAAGAGCGTGTACTGACTGTAGATACGGGGGCATCTCATTCCTTGATTCGATCTGATTTGGTCTACAGGAGAGTAAAGTCATTACCTGGAGCAAGGTTGCGTACGGTCACAGGCGAGTATAATCAAGTCCAAGGCGAAGTGGTATGTGAGGTATTAATTGGAAAAGTCATGGTTCTACACAAATTCGTTGTGGCAGAGATCGTTGATGAAGTCATATTGGGAGTGGATTTCTTGGTTGACCATGACATCAAGATCGATATGCAGAGAAGGGTGATGCGTTATGAGAATCAAGATGTGCCACTTAACTTTAGTTTGGAAAAAGGGTTCAGCAGTAATCGGGTACTGGTGGAGAAGACTCAACGAAGGCCACGAAATTCAAAGGTAAAGGTTGATGGAACAAATGGGCCAAACAAATCAAAACCGAAGGTACCTGTGAGAGAAACACTGGCATTGAAAAGCCCTAACGGACGTACTAAAACGAAGAAAGAATGCGAGGGTGTTTCAAGCCGGAGCGCACTACTGTTGTGAAATGTGGGAACGATACCGATTATGCAAAGCAAATCCGTCCAGCGCAAGCTCTACGAAGTGGTTCATTGACCAAACAACAGAGTGTGAAGGAACGGCCCAGGGTAATGAGTAGTAAGATGAAACACTGGCATGACAAGAACTTTAATTCGGAAGGTTTCTTGGCGAGAGATTTGGTACTGTTAAACAACCTTCACCGGCGGAAAGGTGTTCCAGCCAAATTTCGGTGCAGTTGGGAAGGCCCGTACAAAGTTGTGAAGAAGATCAGTGATACCATCTACCGCATACAAACCTCTGGGAAACCGGAGGAGAAGAGTGGTACATGTGGAGATGCTAGCGGCGTTTAGATCTGGAGATTTGTCTGATCGGGACGATCAGACTTAAGTGGAGGGCAGTGTAACGAATGTTAGCAGCACTGAGCGATGCTATCGTCTCTAAGCCGATGCTAAGCAGTGACGTGAATGCACATCAATAATTCAATCATTATGTATCTCCATAAACGAAACAATAACTGCGTCTACATATATGTACCATGTACGTATACGAGCAGCGGAGAGTCAATGCACTAACACATGCATATATCTGAGAAGTTTGAGAGCTACTGGAAGCACCTAAAAGATGTATAAAATTGTGCAATTTTAGTTATAGCTGAGAAGTTTGAGAGCTCATGGAAAATGCTAGTAGATTCTAGAAAAATGCGAACGAGGAAACCAAAGAGTATAAAAGGCGACAGATGTAGAGGCGCTGTAATTCAGTTTGATTTGAGATTTCGATTAAGCGCTATCTAGCGAGTTATAGCAGAATTATTTTGAATAGTAGAGTTTCATTTGGCTATCAATCAGTTTGGTTATTAAGCTTGCTATTCGTTGCAAAGTATAAGTGTTATTGTGAAGTACTGTAGTAATAAAGGCCATTTTTCAATTATTCAATATTGGAGTTATTTATTCAACAGTTTAGCGATACGAGCTTAGCAGAGGGTTGCAAATAAAAGGATTTGCAAGTAAATTCGTTACAATATCATACTTTGCCCGTAGTCTTCGGCTTTTTCCTTGGCTTTTGCCTTCGACTTGTTCCTTAATGCGATGAACTCACTTTCGGGGAAGTTGAAAATAAAGCATACTTAACGAAGCTATGCAGTCTATTCTTTGTTGGAGTTGGCAATAAAGCATTCTCTTCGGAGTAATGCGGTATTATTCGTTGAAAAGTTGGCATATAGTTTACTCTTGGTCCGTCGACTAGGGTAAACTGCCTCTTTACTTATTCCAACCTAAGCATAAATATTTCAAAGATTCTTGTGCGAAAGGTCAAAGAAAGGGTTGATCACATCCCAAAATTGTGACCCTGGAGTAAACCTGTTTAGTAAATGGTGGATAAGAGTGAGTTTGTGCTCACTCTTCTTTTTGGAGTTTTTGAAACTGCGTGAGGCTATGCTAACCGATTGCATCTGATATTGCGTAAATGTGATCAGTAGCTGTACTTAATGAAGATGTTTCTGTATCTTATCGCTTTGTCAAGGGGCCGATGAGTTGAGCGGATTATTCGAACGTAGTTCCACTTCTCTTTCGTCAACTACTGCAGGAAGTGCAGCTCGCAGTTCGTTAACAGTACCTACCGAAGACATTTCCAATAGTGGATGTTTGAGAAGGACTGTTCAAACAAAATTATTGGTTACCAGCACACGTTCTGAGCTCTCAGAGCAAGAAAAAAATAATATTGATGAATCTCTTTTAAAGATGATTACAAAAGACTTGCAGCCGCTTTCCATCGTTGACAATGTAGGATTTGTAGAATATACAAAAAAGCTTCAGCCATTATATTCCTTGCCAAACAGAAAAGTTTTATCAAATACAATGCTACCTTTTAAATACAATGAAGTAAGAAAGAAACTGCATGACTTGCTCAACATTGTAACACATATTTCAGTTACAACTGATATGTGGACTTCTGATAGTCAAAAATCTTTTTTGTCAGTTACTAGTCATTTCGTTCGGGATAACAAAATGATTTCTGCAGTTTTATCAACAAAGGAAATTTTAGGAAATCATACCTCCCAAAATATAGCTACAGAATTGAAGTTAATATTTGATGAGTGGTCCGTTTTTGACAAAATAGTTACTGTAGTAAGTGATAACGGAGCTAATATTAAAAAGGCTATAATTGAAATGCTACAGAAGCACCACCACCCATGTGTAGCGCATACATTAAATTTATGTGTAATTGATGCCATCAAAGCTGTTCCACAAGTTACTGTGCTCATAAACAAGTGTCGTGCCATAGTCACTTACTTTAACCATAGTTCTCAAGCGACGGAAAAATTAAAAAATATGCAAAAGCAAATGGGCGTTACTGAACTGAGGTTAAAACAAGATGTCCCTACCCGGTGGAATTCCACCCTTATAATGATGGAGCGCATATGCTGCCATAATAACTTCTTTACCAAATGCTCCTGATTTCCTCAATTCATCAGAATGGAAAACATTGTTCAAGCCCGTAGAGGCCATGACAATCGAATTGTCAGGAGAAAATTATCCCACGATGTCACTGGTAGTGCCCTTAATCAGAGGTCTTCAATACGCAGTACGAAATCGCAAAATGAAAACTGTAGAGGGAGAAAGTTTGAAGAGCAGATTGTTAGAGGTGGTTTGGAGACTATTAGGGCAGTTGGAGTCTGACAAAATGTGCGCCAAATCAACATTCCTAGATCCCAGGTTTAAAAAAATTGCGTTCGGTAATGAAATTAATGCAAATAATACAACAAAATGGCTAGTGGAAGAAGTAACTTCCCTAATACGGCAACAAAACACAAGTGTTTCTACCAACACCCCAAGAGAAGTATCGGTCGATAAAAGCGAAGTATCTCTCTGGGACCTTCTCGATGAAAAAGTTGCTGAAGCAAAAACAATTTGTCGAAACGCGCCCAATGTGAATGCAAATATTCAGTTGGAGCAATATCTAAGGCAAAATTTTGTTGATCGCTCAAATAATCCCCTAGACTATTGGAATCGTAGCCAGTCAACATTTCCGGAACTATATATGCTTTCGAAAAAATATTTATGTATACCCGTAACATCGGTTCCGTCAGAACGAGTTTTCTCGAAAGCAGGGCAAATAATTAACGACAGGAGAAACCGACTTAAAGGAGATAAACTAGATATGATAATATTTTTGAACAGCAATTTAAACATTGAAGGTATTTTTCATGTCAACTCGATGTACATACTTGAATTATTTACTTTACAATCAATTTTTTTAGGGGTTTAATAACACAATCAGTTGCCATCTCTGCGGCGAAAATTTAATATAGACCCTCATGCACTATCCGATTTTGGCTAGAACAACTATAGCGACTTTTAGTATTTAAGTGCTTGAAATATTTGTTTTATGTTTCTTTTATAAATGAAATTTAATGTGCAATTTTTATATTAATTAAATGTGACCTGAATTTTGAAAAAAAAAAAAAACAGTAGCTTATGTATAAGTTAAGGCAATCAATAATGCCTCTGAAACATATTTGAATAATACAGATAAAAATCCACTTTAAGTAACCTTCTTTCCTGTTGTTGTTGTTGTTGTAGAGGCATAAAATCTCCCACAGGTTTGGGGGAGATCAAAAAACTCTGTGGGTTGCGAACCAAGGTCATTTGCATATCATTCATGCGCTTTGCATAACATGTAACAAAGGCATTTAAATTGAATATTTTCATTATTTACTTCAAACACAATTTACACCATTTTAGTCATATTTAACGTTTTTGTTACGTTCCAATGTAGCGTGATCCAAATACGGATAGAAATTTAACATACAAATGCAACAACAAATTGATCCATATGGTTCACATTGTTGTCGCATTGGCATGTTAAATCTCTAGCCGTATCTGGATCACGTTTCATTGGAACACGACGTTTTTTGTCTTATATAGGTTTGTTCTTTAGCTATCCCGAGGGGTAACTAAAACAGCTTCTGGCAAGCTAAAGAACAAATCAAATGAATGAATGAATGAATGAAAAAATTCGTTCGATAGTTAAAATCATTCAGTAACTAACTATCGATAGTTGAATTCATTCGATAGTTCCCAACACTAGTCGTATCCGTATCGTAGCCAACTAATTGGTTTTTGGTTTACCATCGTAACGATAAACAGCTGATTACGTTAGGGATACGACTACAGCGATACGACAAACGGCACCAATGACTACAGCTTAATGCAACAAAAAGTTGTTAGGCTAGGAAACTTCAACCGACATTTTTTTAAGGTTTTAATACCAAGTTGCAAAATTGCAACTGAAACAGAGTTGAGTTGTAAACCGTATAGGGGCATTAATAGTACCCACCAAATAATTTGAACCTTATATAAGGCTTATTTCATATGGCCAAAAGTCTTATGCCATCAAGCCTTTATTCTACATTAATATGAATTGTATGGCATATTCCTTATAATACTTTTTACTTTTCTTTACTTATGTCATCAGGTGTAAGGTTTATCTGAAAGATAACATTGTGTATAACACTTTTAGCTCATATAAAGTACGGCTTACATGAGGAATTGTTTTAAGCCATTAGGTAGAATTAAGCAACTTTCTAACAAGACTTATAGACCAAATCAAATAAAGCTTACATAAGGCCTATTATAAGATTTTACTTACTCTGTAAGGTCTTTTATATAACGCTTATAACCCGCGCAAAGACAGACTTAATTATGGCGTTATAATAAGATAATACATTGAGTACACAAAATAAAACTAGATTATATAGTTTATGAATCATGTAGAATAAGGAATAAGATGCCATATTATAACGTAATTATAAATCTCATTGTACATAAAAAATCTGGCTTGCATAGAACTTATAATACGACAGCATTTAGCTTTAATTAATTCCCTTTAATTCTCATTATAATCACCTCTTTCAAAACTTTATTTAAGTAAAGATTGCTAATCTATTGTCGAAAACTCATTCCCAGGTCCTACGTGCAAATTACGTGACAAGTAACATTTTATATACCTTTCAAAGTTTTTCTAAAAGGAGACAGTCCTCGGCAATAGTACGGCCAGGTCAAAATGCCGATCGGAGTCGGCGTGAAAGACGTAGCTCTCGCTAATGTGTGGGAAATATACAAAAGTATATTTACTTATTGAAACTAGTTTTATCAGAGTTCTCATTTTTGAAATGAAAACAAATCCTGGCTGAATGGAAACATACTATCACAGATTGAATACCATACGAAAGAAAATTACGTGATACGTCAGTCGTAAAAGTTTAATGGGGGGACTAAAACATACGATAGCAAAGAAATCTCGATTTATTTTGAATAAAGCTTTCATCTCGAGCACAAGCGAGAATTTCGAGACCCAAGTAATCGGGAACTCGGCCTCTGGCGAGGTTCTCGCATCTCAAAATACTCGTAAGTCTTGCGAGATTCTCGACACACGATTTAGTCGCTGCATTGACAGTATTTACAAACTTTGTTTTTTGTTACTTCTGGCTTTTTTGTTGATTATATTGCCCATGGTGAAATCACCAGGTGACGTAAATAAACAAAGACAGACGATGTACGCTATCTGAAACGGTAAGGATGTATTTTCAGCGGCGACAAGAGGGTAAAATGTTTACCCGGTTTGAAAAATAGGGGCAGAAAAATTACGATTGCTACGAAAGCCATTACAGAAACTGTTTTTTTTTTTGCATATCAGTGTCACCTAACGCCAATACAAAAGGGAATCTAGAGGACCAGTGCGAGTGTGGCATCGAATAAATTGAAAGAAAAATTCAATAATGCGTCTAAAGTAAACTTACCTCAACTTCAAGTTGAAGCTTTCATCGAAAAACCGGACATAAAAGGGAGAGGTGTTATCCACTATTTAGTTGATTTATAGTAACTTTGCGCATTTAAATGGGTTCGGTGAAAAATTTTACAGTCCCACTTGGAAGTGACCATAATACTTCTGAATGTGTTTCCATCCCTAAAAATGCATTGATATTGCCATCTGCTCTGTTGATTTGTCGTTGAGAGTCGGAACTAAAACATATGCCCTTCTAATATATTGTCACGGATATTAACATCACTAAGCTATACCATCACTAAGGCGATGCTAAGGCCATGCCAAGCAGTATTTACGTTAATAATCAAATCAAGTATACACATATATAAGGCAGTCCAGAGAGATGTCACACACAGATGCATTTACTTATACGCCTATGTGCGCGCGAGAGACTGTAAACTACAAACATTCACATCAATAATTCAATCTTTATGTATCTACATAAACGAATAAATAATTGCGTCTACACATATGTACCATGTACGAATACGAGCAGCGGAGTCAATGCGCAAACACATGCATATATCTGAGAAGTTTGAGAGCTACTGGACTAGTAGATTCTGTAAGCGCCTAAAAGATGTATAAAATTGTGCAATTTTAGTTATAGCTGAGAAGTTTGAGAGCTCATGGACAATGCTAGTACATTCTGGAAAAATGCGAACGAGGAAACCAAAGGGTATAAAAGGCAACAGATGAAGAGGCGCTGTAATTCAGTTTGAGTTGAGCAATCAATCATCAGTTATTGATTAAGCACGCTATCTGGCGGCCAATAGTAGAGTTCAATTTGAGTTATCAATCAGTTTGGTTATTAAGCCAGCGAGTAGCAAAGTATAAGTGTCATTGTGAAGTACTTTAATAAAGGCCATTTTTAAATTATTCAATATTGGAGTTATTTATTCAACAGTTTAGTGATTCGAACTTAGCAGAGGACTGCAAATAAGAGGATTTTCAAGTAAAATTCGTTACAATTGGTGTCAGAAGAGGAATTGTTGAATAAATTCCAGAGGACAACAAGGACATGGCAAAGTTCAGTGAATTGAAGATCCAGCAACTGAAGAAGGAGTTGGAGAGCCGTGGATTGAATACAAGCGGCGTTAAACTTGAACTTCAGGCACGGCTACGAGAGGCAATGGAAGCAGAAGGAATTGATGTGGAAGAGCATGTCTTTCATCTTGATGGTGAGGAGACAACAAAAATTGAAGAGAAAAACGAAACATCGCAGACGGTTACCAGTACAGACTTGAACATGATTTTAGCTGCAATATCTGCTCAAACATCGACAGTGTCATCTCAACTGGCAGAACAGCAGACATATATGGCATCACAACTAGAATCGCAGGAGAACCGAATAACATCGAAGATTGAAGCACAGGAAACACAAATTTCTTCACAACTTGAAGAACAGAAGACGTATATGGTATCCCAACTGGAATCGCAGGAAACCCGTATAACATCACAATTGGAAGAACAGAAGACATATTTGGCATCTCAACTGGAAGCGCAAGAGGCACGTATATCTGAAATGTCGGCACAAATTTCGGAACAGGTATCATCGCAGCTCTTTGTGAAACTGGAAGAGCAGGATGCAAAAATTTTACAACTCGAGGACAAAATTGATGCCGAAATAGAAGCGTTAAAAGGTCGTATGGAGCATTTACAACTAAACCGCCCAGCTGTTTCAGCGAGTAATCCAAAGGTAAAGACACCATCCTTTGACGGTTCTGTTCCTTTTCAGATCTTTAAGCTACAGTTTAAGAAGACCGCAGCAGTGAACCAATGGAATGCTGAAGATAAAGTTGCAGCTCTGTTCGTGGCACTGAAAGGGCCTGCCGCGGAAATCTTACAGACCACCCCAAAGTACGAGCGGAACCACTACGAAACATTGATGAGCGCTTTAGAGAGACGTTACGGAAGCGAGCATAGGAAACAGATATTCCAAATTGCTTCAGATATTGAAAGATTGGCTCATCTTGCAAATGCAGACGCACCCGTGGAATACACTGAAAGGGTAAAAATCCAGAGCTTCATAAATGGCATACGAGATGTGGAAACGAAGCGGGCTACATATGCGAATCCAAAACTAACGTTTGCTGAAACGGTATCGCATGCACTGACTCAGGAAACAGCCTCACTTTTGAGTAAGCCAGCGTACAAAGCACGCCGTGTGGAAGTAGAAAGGCCAGAGTGGGTAGAAACAATTTTGGAAGCACTGAAGGGATCTCAACAGAAGAATGCCGGAGTTATTAAATGTTTCAAGTGCAGCAACCCAGGTCACATTGCACGTCATTGCGATCTTGGTCCTAATAGTTCCAACAATGTGGGTGGCCATAAACGCAAAGCTGGAGGAGATGAGCAAGAGCGAGTAAGAGATAGAGAGCTAGATCCAGCTATTGAATGCCCTGTGATATCTGTGTCGCAAATTGGTAGAAAATCGAGCAGTCTTACCGTCAGAGGGAATGTGGATGGCAAAGAACGGGTACTGACTTTAGATACGGGCGCATCTCATTCCTTGATTCGATCTGACTTGGTCAACAGGAGAGTAAAACCGTTACCTGGAGCAAAGTTGCGTACGGTCACTGGCGAGTATAACCAAGTTCAGGGAGAAGTGATATGTGAAATATTGATTGGGAAGGTCATGGTTCTACACAAATTTGTTGTGGCGGAGATTGTTGATGAAGTTATATTGGGAGTGGATTTCTTGGTTGACCATGACATCAATATCGATATGCAGAGAAGGGTGATGCGTTATGAGAACCAAGATGTGCCACTTAACTTTAGTTTGGAAAAAGGGTTCAGCAGTAATCGGGTACTGGTGGAGAATACTCGACGAAGGCCACGAAATTCAAAGGTAAAGGTTGATAGATCGAATGGGCCAAATAAATCAAAATCAAAAGTACCTGCGAGAGAAACACTGGCATTGACAAAACCTAAAAGACGCAGGAAAACGAATCAACGAATTTCCGAGAAAGAATGCGAGGGTAGTTTCAAGCCGGAGCGCACTACTCTTGTAAAATGTGGGAACGATACCGATTATGCAAAGAAAATTGGTCCAGCGCAAGCTCTACGAAGTGGTTCATTGACCAAACAACAGAGTGTGAAGGAACGGCCCAGGGTAATGAGTAGTAAGATGAAACACTGGCATGGCAGAAGGAATTGATGTGGACGAGTATGTCTTTTATCCTGATGGGGACGAGACAACAACAAAAATTGAAGAGAAAAACGAAACATCGCAGACAATTACCAGCACCGACTTGAACATGATATTGGCTGCAATAACTGCTCAAACATCGACAGTAACATCGAAGATTGAAGCACAAGAAACGCGTATGTCAGAAATGTCGACACAGATTACATCGAAGATTGAAGCACAAGAAACGCGTATAACAGTAATGTCATCACAAATATCCACCAACATGTCATCACAACTGGAAGAACAGAAGACATATATGGCATCACAATTGGAAGAACAGAACACACACATGGCGTCACAAATTGCAGAACAATTAAAAGAACAAGAGGCACGCATAACATTACAGCTCGAAGCACAAGAAGAACGTATCGCAACAAAGCTGGAGGCACAGGAAACAAAATTGTCATCGCAGCTGGAGGCTGTTAGTGAACGGCAAAATAAAGTGGAGGCCGAGATGGATGCTTTGAAAGATCGGATTCAGGAGTTACAATTGAACCGTCTAATCACTTCAACGTCTACTCTGAAGGTAAAATCCCCAACGTTCGATGGTTCTGTTCCATTCCAGGTATTTAAGCTCCAATTTGAGAAGACCTCGGCAGCGAACAACTGGAATGCTGAGGATAAAGTTGCAGCTCTGTTCGTGGCATTGAAAGGGCCAGCAGCCGAAATCCTACAGACGATTCCCGAAGGAGAGCGGAACAACTATGAAGCATTGATGGCCGCTGTCGAGAGACGTTATGGAAGCGAGCATAGGAAACAGATATTCCAAATTGAGTTGCAAAACCGTCACCAAAGAGCGAATGAGACTTTGCGGGAGTTTGCCTCGGATGTTGAAAGGTTGGCTCATCTCGAAAATGCGGACGCACCCGTGGAATACACCGAGAAGATAAAAAGCCAGAGTTTCATAAATGGCATACGAGATGTGGAATAGAAGCGGGCTACATATGCGAATCCAAAACTAACATTTGCTGAAACAGTATCGCATGCTCTGATTCAGGAAACAGCGTCGCTTCTGTGTAAGCCAGTTTTCAAAGCACGCCGTGTGGAAGTAGAAAGGCCAGAGTGGGTAGACACAATTTTGGAAGCATTGAAGGGATCTCAACAGAAGAATGCCGGAGTTATTAAATGTTTCAAGTGCGGCAACCCAGGTCACATTGCACGTCATTGCGATCTTGGTCCTAATAGTTCCAACAATGTGGGTGGCCGTAAACGCAAAGCTGGCGGAAATGAGCAAGAGCGTGTCGGATGTAAGGAACGAAAACTTGCCCCGGCTATTGAATGCCCTGTGATATCTGTGTCGCAGATTGGAAGGAAATCAAGCAGTCTTACCATCAGAGGGAATGTGGATAGTAAAGAGCGTGTACTGACTGTAGATACGGGGGCATCTCATTCCTTGATTCGATCTGATTTGGTCTACAGGAGAGTAAAGTCATTACCTGGAGCAAGGTTGCGTACGGTCACAGGCGAGTATAATCAAGTCCAAGGCGAAGTGGTATGTGAGGTATTAATTGGAAAAGTCATGGTTCTACACAAATTCGTTGTGGCAGAGATCGTTGATGAAGTCATATTGGGAGTGGATTTCTTGGTTGACCATGACATCAAGATCGATATGCAGAGAAGGGTGATGCGTTATGAGAATCAAGATGTGCCACTTAACTTTAGTTTGGAAAAAGGGTTCAGCAGTAACCGGGTACTGGTGGAGAAGACTCAACGAAGGCCACGAAATTCAAAGGTAAAGGTTGATGGAACAAATGGGCCAAACAAATCAAAACCGAAGGTACTTGTGAGAGAAACACTGGCATTGAAAAGCCCTAACGGACGTACTAAAACGAAGAAAGAATGCGAGGGTGTTTCAAGCCGGATCGCAATACTGTTGTGAAATGTGGGAACGATACCGATTATGCAAAGCAAATCTGTCCAGCGCAAGCTCTACGAAGTGGTTCATTGACCAAACAACAGAGTGTGAAGGAACGGCCCAGGGTAATGAGTAGTAAGATGGAACACTGGCATGACAAGAACTTTAATTCGGAAGGTTTCTTGGCGGGAGATTTGGTACTGTTAAACAGCCCTCACCGGCGGAAAGGTGTTCCAGCTAAATTTCGGTGCAGTTGGGAAGGCCCGTACAAAGTTGTGAAGAAGATCAGTGATACCATCTACCGCATACAAACCACTGGGAAACCACGGGTTAGAATAGTGGTAC
Source organism: Eurosta solidaginis (assembly GCF_040869045.1). Lineage (NCBI taxonomy): Eukaryota > Metazoa > Arthropoda > Insecta > Diptera > Tephritidae > Eurosta > Eurosta solidaginis. The sequence goes on along the minus strand of NC_090321.1, from coordinate 160,142,299 downwards.
ATTTGGAGATGATAGCGGCAGTTAGATCGGGAGATTTGTCTGATCGGGACGATCAGACTTAGGTGGAGGGCAGTGTCACGGATATTAGCATCACTAAGGCGATGCTAAGGCCATGCCAAGCAGTATTTACGTTAATAATCAAATCAAGTATACACATATATAAGGCAGCCCAGAGAGATGTCACACACAGATGCATTTACTTATCCGCCTATGTGCGCGCGAGAGACTGTAAACTACAAACATTCACATCAATAATTCAATCTTTATGTATCTATATAAACGAATAAATAATTGCGTCTACACATATGTACCATGTACGAATACGAGCAGCGGAGAGTCAATGCGCAAACACATGCATATATCTGAGAAGTTTGAGAGCTACTGGACTAGTAGATTCTGGAAGCGCCTAAAAGATGTATAAAATTGTGCAATTTTAGTTATAGCTGAGAAGTTTGAGAGCTCATGGACAATTCTAGTACATTCTGGAAAAATGCGAACGAGGAAACCAAAGGGTATAAAAGGCAACAGATGAAGAGGCGCTGTAATTCAGTTTGAGTTGAGCAATCAATCAGTTATTGATTAAGCACGCGATCTGGCGGCCAATAGTAGAGTTCAATTTGAGTTATCAATCAGTTTGGTTATTAAGCCAGCGAGTAGCAAAGTATAAGTGTCATTGTGAAGTACTTTAATAAAGGCCATTTTTACATTATTCAATGTTGGAGTTATTTATTCAACAGTTTAGTGATTCGATCTTAGCAGAGGATTGCAAATAAGAGGATTTGCAAGTAAAATTCGTTACAATATTATACAAATTGAATCCGAAGGTCCCCCAAAAACTCCTGACAGCTGAATTCATGATGTATTGCTAATGTTAACATGTTATTAATTACTAAAATATGCCAAGGGATATACTAGCCCCGTGGCAGTCGGCCTAGAACCAGATGGAACCATTGTGATCCGATCGAGCCCGATTCATATATTCTAAATTACAATTGTGGTGGTATAATTTTTAGGGAAAACAACAACAATGAGTTACAATTTTTATTTTTTGTAACTATATTTAGAAATCCGTTGTTTTAGCGAAGTTTTTACATAAATAAGGTGTAATACAACAGTTTTGATGTTCATGATGCAGGAATGACAAAAACATTTCTCGAAAGTCTTCAGTAGCGCTGCACAGGCGAAAATCCTTGTTGGATTTGACGTGAATACAAATAGTTTGTTTTACCAAAGACTTGTTACAATTTATATATAATGGAAACATCAAAATATGAACCTAATAATTAAGCACGGCCTTACTTATGAAAGCCAAGGTCCATCGATATTCATCTACTAGTTTATGTGAAAAAAGTACTAAAACTACCATATTTTACTCCTGAAAAATGCAAAAAGACAACACTTTTTCGGGGACAGCATTGGTGAAAATTTTTCAGATAGCCGAATGACAGAACAAAGAAGAATTTAGAGCGAGACAATTGACGGCTTACTTCACCTGGTGATTCCACCATGATATTGCCTTTCCAATGATACTTCAATCAACACATATTGATATAATTTTGCTCTTAATATTCTAATTTTTTATCGGGAAATCGAGAACTCGGGTTCTGGCGCGATTCTCGAATCTCGAAAACTCGTAATGCTCGCGTGCTTCTTTACATTCAATTTAGTCGCTACCAGAGTGCGCATCCTTACAAAACGGCACAATTCAATCGTATAGTATTCGACTTTACGATGCAGGCTACTAAACACACACGAGTATATCCCTTATTTCATACAAACGCTTATGCCAGTTTTTGCTGGGTACTTACATATGTATGCACGTATAAATATATACTGCAGGTACCTTTTGTAATGGTAATTCAGTATGTGCGTACGATAAGAATTTATTCACACACATAAAAAAACACTTACCAAAAAGATTCCAGCAATTCCACTGCCATTTGACTTTAAATCGACCGAGACCGTGTCAAAATTTAATTAATACTAATACATGCATCTTCATTATAAATCATCACATTTCAAGTGTTTGTCACCGCAAGAGACATAAATCACAGGAATAACTCGAGTAGGTACACTTGGATCCGTTTACTGGTGTCATGAACTCGGGAAACTGGAGCGAGGACATTAACTAATCGCTCCCCCTTGTAGTGCCTTCGGGAATTGAGCATTTGTTTAAGTAGACATTAAGAAACTTATTGAATGTAGAGACATATTCATTCATACGTTCATTCAAACAGATGTGGTATATGTTTTATTTTTAATGAAGCTGCATTTTGCATGCGGTAAATTTCAGTTGATCAGAGTTGATTTGTCTTTTCGAGAGTCAAAAAACTAAGTGACAGATATTTTTGGTTTCACTTTACACAAATTGAATGAATGATTCGAAGAAGAGGTTTTTGTTTTTCGTTTAATTGCACCAATGAACGGTAACATTTACCAGGGATGGCAATGTTCACAATTTTTGCGGTTCTGATATTATCGGGATCTCATAAAGCTGGTTCGGGATAATGAGCTCCGCTATTGGTAGGAAGGCATAGCGAGTCGTCTTCCAAAAGTGCAGCACATAATTGAGACCTGTACACCCATAAAATATTATCCTCAGCCATTCGATGATCGTTTAATCTGCAATTTGCAGCAGAGAAGGCACTGCTAAGGTTTTTATCAATCGTGGTATTGTCCGTTCTCAGCTCCTTTAGACCATCTTTCGAAGGGAAATATAAGTATGCTTTTTTCCGTCCCTGGACTGTACCTACCTTATTTCCCCAACCTGGCTATTTTGTTTAAGTTTTCAATGTATGTACAAAGAATATTTCTTTCGCTTCAGACCCGAGAAGAATAAAAGTGAAGCGGTAGTGAATGTTTACCATGTATTTTGGGGAGCATTACACTCCACGGTGGCCGCCGTGGTGTGGTGGTAGCGTACTCCGCTTACCACACCGAGTGCCCTGGGTTTAACTCTTGGGCATAGTAACATCAAAATTGAGGAACACGTTTTTTTTTTAATTAGAAAACAATTTTCTAATCGGGTTGGCCTCGGAAGTGAATTACAAACACTCCGAGTGTTTTCTGCCATGAAAAGCTTCTCAGTGAAAACTCATATACCTGGCAGATGGCATTCGGAGTCGGCATAAAACATGCAGATCTCGTACCGCCTCCCCCAGCGGATTAGGGGGTTAGTATATACCCGTGGTAGGTATGCTTGTCGTTGTGTAGCGCAACCCTTTCAAGGGGTTGCCAGCGCAATATATAGATTCTACAACCCAATTGTCCACCTCACCTATCCGTGGCGAATCCTGTTTCATTAACAGCCGAGGCTCTGGCGACCCGAACTCCTCATGGATCTAGGGGGTGGGAGGGGGGTAAGGCCTAGAAGGTCGCATGTGGTCATAACAAATCGTTTCCGAGTTGGTCAGGCGTGGTACCGGAACGTACCGCATCTGTATTCGGTAAAGGACCATCAACATCGATAACACTCCCCATAACTACAACAATAACAACAGCAACATCGCGTACCGCCAATTTGTAGGGAAAATTAAAAGGCGCACGACGCAAATTTGGAGGGAAGCTCGGCCTTAATATGCTCGGAGGTAAATTGTGCGAAAGGCTGGGAAGTGGATTGAAACACTGCAAAGAAGAAATTAAATAGAAAAAGCAGAGGCAGGGATTGGTGACAAGGCCTCTCCAGCTAAACAACTAATAACGAAATAAGAAAAAAATATAGATCATATCAACAACAACAAAAATCGTAATAACAACAAATAAAAAACCACCGACGCAAGAACAAGTTCATAGCCCCACTTCAAAAAGGGAGACCTAAGCAGAGTAGGCCCGGATTGGACACAAGACCTCTTCAACCTCCCAAAAGCGCCCCTCTACAGTAAATCTGGAGCAATTCGACACAAGCCTAATCAATACCATAGCAATGAAGAAGCACCATAAGTACACACAGGTAGGTACATTTATATATAAGTAAAAACAGAATGGAAAAAATTATAAAGAAGTGGTTCATATATACATAGGGATGGGATACGAACGGATGGCAGGACAGATAGTCGGCTGGGTATGAAGAGTGGGCCTGACTTCCAAACAGAATTCGCCCATCTTCTATGCAAACAATCACATAAAACAGATTGGTAAATATTTTTTGATTTATGGTCTCAACAGTATTATAGAAAGATTAACTAAGCAAGTAAGGAAGTCTAAGCTCAAGCGAAACCCCACGTCTAGTCTCACATATTTATCAAGGATATATTTAAAGAAGAATGTCACGAACATGAAATGATATGGAAGCTGAAATATATTATAAAAAAGTTGTTTGCAAACCTTAGTTAAAGGGAGTGGACCTGTACCATTTTTTTTTTTTTGTTAAATATTCGTAAGTGCATTGCACTAACATATCCATAAGATAACGGATTTACGTGTCATGAATATGCTACCAATTTTGGGATGGTTAGAACTTTAAGCAACTTTTTTAAAAAGGTGGGCGTGGTCATTAACGAATTTTTCCTCAGATCTAAAAATAATTCTAGGAACCATAACTCAGCGAAATTGCAAATGATACTAACAGTTTCTGATTTACGGCCTGCAAAACCTATAAATTGTCTTCTCCTAAATGTAGACGGTCGGCGGCCGCCTTGATGTGATGGTAGCGTGCTCCGCCTACCACACCGTATGCCCTGGGTTCACACTCCGGCGAAAGCAACATCAAAATTTTAGAAATAAGGTTTTTCAATTAGAATATAATTTTTCTAAGCGGGGTCGCCCCTCGGCAGTGTTTGGCAAGCGCTCCGAGTGTATTTCTGCCATGAAAATCTTTCAGTGAAAACTCAAAACGACTCGGAGTCGGCATAAAACATGTAGGTCCCGTTCGGCCAATTTGTAGGGAAAATCAAGAGGAGCACGACGCAAATTGGAAGAGATGCTCGGCCTTAGATCTCTTCGGAGGTTATCGCTCCTTACATTTATTTTTATACCTTTCATGAACATGAAATGGTATATTAACTTTGGTCTGATGTTTAAGTATACCGAATTGATCAGGGCGACGAACTGAGTTGATATAGCCATGTCCGTCTGTCCGTCCGTCTGTCTGTTTGCACGCAAACTAGTCCCTCGCATTTTGAGATATCTCAATGAAATTTGGCACAAGGATGTATTTTTGTATTATATTAGACATTTGTCGGATCCGGTAGGATCGGACCACTATAACATATATCTCCCATACAACCGATCCTTCAGATAAGACAATTTTGGTCATTCCTGCCGCAATTAAGAAAGTATAAACGTGAAACCCGGTGATATATATTCTAATATATCATAGAAGATTTTCTAAAAAAATCACTTTGATCGGAGCTATATATATAGTATATACCTATCCCATACAACCGATCGTTCAGATAGAAAGATTTTTGGCAATTTCTCCCTTAATTTCCAATATAAAAGCGTTAAACTTGGTGATATTTATTCTAATATATCATAGAAGATTTCCTGAAAAAATCACTTTGATCGGAGCTATATATATAGTATATACCTATCCCATACAACCGATCGTTCAGATAGAAAGATTTTTGGCCATTTCTCCCTTAATTTAGAAAGTGCTGCGCCATATTACTACTGAGGTGATATATCAATATAATTTAAATAAAAATCTCAAGTTTGTCGAAGGTTTTGTTACCATTTGTCTTTGGAATCATTTTTTTTTTTTTGTTCAAAGTGATCGAACATGTATGTATATATAAAAGCAAATACAACCTTCGTGCCAAATTTTCAATGCATTTTGGTTTACCGCTGCAAAACTTTTTCTTCTTCTAAATATGGGTGGTGTCACTCTAATTTTATAAAATTTAACCAAGTTTCTTTCTTTCAGTGACAGTGCCTTGCCCATTTTCCAAATTTACATTTCTTGTCAGCCCACATATCAACTCTTATCACTTTATCTATCTGTGGTAATGAATTATAGCAATTGTTCCATTTTCCGAAGTTTTCGATATCGAAAAAATGGTTAAAATGTTGCTATAAGAAAGTATATATCCATCTCGTTTCCTTTATGCCATTGCGTTCTACCGTTATCCAAATGGAGATATAACACCCTTTGGTACAAATACACGTTAAGAATAAAAAAGAGGCCAGGCCACCCCACTTTTCAAAAAATATTCTAAGCCTCTTACTTTGCTCCACCATATTAGTAATGAGGTTGATTATAATTACACTGGATCACAAATTCCAATTTTTTTTCTGCACCAGAGACGCCATTATGAAATTCCTATGTAAAATCACCCCCTTATTCATAAAATCAAGGTTATTAAACGGTTTTATTGGAGGGTGGAGACGTGTGTAGAAGTCCACGAAAGTGGGGAAAGCTTCTGACCGCCATTCACCTGGGAATGGCCAGAGCGATTCTTTTGCATGCGGTTCAAGCAGCTCACTACTGCCGGTCGCTTGCGGCCAAGTATCCTCTGGGTAGCCGCTAAACATCCGTTTAGCGGTGAGCTAATGTGAGAAGGCGACAACCTGGCTAGGCCACTCTGACATAATCAGTTTAAGGGCTAGCCGGGGGAGATCTCATCGGCAGCGTCTGTACACCTCTAACTGCGGATGCAAGCGGGCGTCTGTCTTGGAGCAAGCGGCTCGCTATATAAACGTGCAAGTAATATTTTCACCCCCGCCCCGCTGAGCGGGTTGTGCGCTGGGCTTGGGACCACGTAAAACCATACTCCAATGAAATATAACAACAAATACACTCTCTATTGATGACGATCATGGCAAACGTTTGAAGGACAATGAATTGAGGGCATGCACCTGGAACGTCCGCTCCCCGAATGGGATTGGTGCAGATGCCCGGCTGGTTGATGTCCTCGTCAAAGCAAAATCTGACATCACCGCCATCCAAGAAATGCGTTGGACGAAGCAAGGAAGAAAAAAGATCAAAAATTGTGACATCTATTGGAGTGGCCATACGAATAAGCGCAGTTTCGGCGTCGGATTCGTGGTGGAAGAGAGACTTTGTCGCTAAGTGCTGGCGTTCACGCCTGTGGACGAGCGTCTCGCCGCTATCCGAATAAAAGCAAAATTTTTTAATATATCATTCATCTGCGCCCATGCACCGACAGAGGAGAAAGACGATGAAGTGAAAGACACTTTTATGAACAATTAGAACGCACATACGAGCGCTGCCCCCGTCATGATATAAAAGTCGTGCTTGGCGACTTTAACGCCAGGGTGGGCAAAGAAGGTGTTTTTGGCCCTACAGTCGGAAAGTTCAGCTTACACAATGAAACGTCTCCTAACGGACTGAGGCTGATTGATTTTGCCGGTGCTCGAAACATGGTCATATCCAGCACGAGGTTCATGCATAAAAAAATACATCAAGCTACATGGCTGTCTCCTGATCGAAATTCTCGCAATCAGATCGATCACGTTGTTATACACGGACGGCATGCCTCCAGTGTTTTAGATGTGCGCACGATCCGAGGACCTAACATCGACTCGGACCATTATCTCGTTGCAGCCAAAATACGCACCCGCCTCAACGCTTTTAGCCGCGAGGCCAAGGAACAAAAAACACAAGGAAAGCTAGACGTCGAAAAGCTTCAATCACAACAGACTGCCAATAATTTCGTAACTCGACTCTCACACCTGCTCTCTGAGTGCACAACTCATCCTGAAGGAATACAGGAGCAGTGGGAGCATATCTCCAAAGCACTTCGTACTGCCGCTGAGGAAAAAATTGGTTACCGGCGGCCACGAAAAAACAACTGGTACGATGAAGAATGCCGTGCTGCAACCGAAAGAAAAGACGCTGCCTACAGGGCTACGTTAAAAGCGAGTGCGACAAGAGGAGTGTGTGAACGCTATCGTGAGTTGAAAAGGGAAGCGAGACGCCTTTTCATGAAGAAAAAAGTAGAAGCAGAAAGGCGTGAGTGCGAGGAGCTTGAGCTGCTAGCCACCAGGAATAACGCCCGAAAATTCTACCAAAAAATACGGCGACAGACGGAAGGTTTTAAGACCCGGGCAAACTCCTGTAGGAATGAAAACGGCGACCTTGTAACTGATGTGCAGAGAGTGCTTAGATTATGGAGGGAATACTTCTCTGCTCTCCTAAATGGAGGCAGCAATTCACCGCGCAGAGATGAAGAACCTGATCCCGCAATCGATGATGATGGAATATATGTCCCACCGCCCGATTATGACGAAGTTAGAATAGCAATAACCAGATTGAAAAACAACAAGGCCGTGGGCGCTGATGGATTGCCTGCGGAGCTATTCAAGTACGGCGGCGAGGAGTTGGTAAGGCGCATGCAGCAGCTTCTTAGCAAAATATGGGCGTACGAGTGCATGCCCGACGGTTGGAATCTAAGTGTTCTTGGCCCACAAGAAGGGGGATACTGCAAAATGCACCAACTATCGTGGAATCAGCCTTCTTAATATCGCATATAAGGTTCATTCAAGTGTATTGTGCGAAAGATTGAAGCCCACCGTGAACCGGCTGATGGGACCTTATCAGTGCGGCTTCAGACCTGGTAAATCTACCTTCGACCAGAATTTCACAATGCGCCAAATCTTGGAAAAAACCCGTGAAAAGAGAATCGACACACATCACCTCTTCGTCGACTTTAAAGCCGCCTTCGACCGCACGAAAAGGAGCTGTCTATATGCCGCTATGTCTGAATTTGGTTTCCCCACAAAACTTATACGGCTGTGCAAAATGACGTTGAGTAACACCATCAGCTCAGTCAGAATTGGGAAGGACCTCTCCGAGCCGTCTGAAACTAAACGAGGTTTCAGACAGGGTGACCACAACAGCAGATGAAGGGCTTTGGGAGTGTTCGAGAGAAAAGTTCGTCGAAAGATTTATGGACCTGTACGCGTTGGCGATGGCGAGTACCGAAGAAGATTTAATGATGAGCTGTACGAGCTATACGCAGACATCAACATAGTCCAGCCAATTAAAATGCAGCGGCTGCGCTGGCTAGGCCATGTTATGCGAATGAAAAATGATGCTCCGGCCAAGAAAGTGTTTCTATCGGAACCCGCCTATGGAAGCAGAAGTAGAGGGCGGTCCTCACTCCGTTTGAAGAACCAGGTGGAAAACGATTTAACTCCCTTGGTGTGACCAACTGGCGCCGGTTGGTGGATCGAAGGAGCGACTGGCGCGCCTTGTTGGACGGCCATAACCGTTTAGACGGTTAAGCGCCAATTAAGTAAGTAAGTAAGTAAACGGTTTTATTTAGGTTTACTTGACAGGCTGCACGGCTGCTGGGCCGTTGTGAACGAATTTTGTAATTAAAATTGTATGTAGTAACTTCCCGATAAGCTACAAGCTTGAAACTTGGAATATAGTTCAGAACCCGATGACAATGCAATAATGAGAAAAAAATCGTCGCTAGGTGGCGCAAGGATCGAGATATTAAACAAATCGTGTTTGTGGTCCGATTTGGCTCATATTTAGAACACATAATACATACAAGTATAGGCGGCGACCTATGAAAAAATTTAGCATGCCACAAGCACTGTATGCACAGTGTTTAAGGTAGGCTTGCAAATATTCGTAGAAGTGGTATGCGTCAAGCACATTCAGGTAGTAAGCAGGGCGTGTCAGTCCCAGCGTTAACCATACCGCGGCACTATCTAAGTACAGCAACGTGACCCCGACAGACGTAGAGCTTAGTGCTCAACCTACCTCCCGACGGAATACTTGACGGTAGTACCGGGGGGTAAATGGTACTCAGACGGTAGGAGGTTTAGTGCGGTTAAAGTCCCACACTGACTATGAGGCTTTCGATGCTTCCTCCTCGTAAAACAAAAAAAAAAAAAAAACCTATGAAAAAATCGACGCTAGGTGGCGCAAGGATCGATATATTCACAAAAATCGTATTTGTGGTCCCATTCGGCTCATATTTGGAACACAATACATACAAGAATAGAAAGCGACCTATGAAAAAAATCACCGCTAGGTGGCGCAAAAATCGAGATATTCAAAAAAATCGTATTTGTGGACCGATTTCGTCCATATTTGGAACACATAATGCATACATGAATAGAAAGCGACCTATGATGCCCGATTTGGCTCATATTTAGAACAAATATTACATACAGTCCGGCAGAAGTGACATCAAAATATTTTGGAGTTGGAGGAGGGATAAGCAAATGAGGCGCAGAGTCGAGTAAAGTCTTTGGAAGGATTATATATTGAGGACTTAGATTGTAACAAATTGTCAGGAAAGAGTCCTTGTAATAATGAGTCACTAAATGAACTAAAGAGAATGAGAAATAATAAAAAAATAAATAAATAAATGTAAGGCGCGATAACCTCCGAAGAGATCTAAGGCCGAGCTTCTCTTCCAATTTGCGTCGTGCTCCTCTTGATTTTCCCTACAAATTGGGACCTACATGTTTTATGCCGACTCCGAACGGCATCTGCAAGGCAGATGAGTTTTTAGAGAAGTAATGAGAAATAATAGGAAATTAAAAAAAGGCTAAAAACTTGAAAATAAAATAATTTAAAAAAAAATTTTAAGTTAAACGGTTTTATTGAAAACAATACTTACATGAAGTAATAATAATACTAAAAGCTAGAAAATAATTAGGTAAGTCCTAGGTACTATTCATCACACTCCTCATCAATCTAGGGCCTTGATCAGACAATAAAATAAAAGCGTTGGACGCGTCAATATTCTATTGATAGTCATATACAAGACCAACTGAACTTACATTTTTAGAAATTGCACGCGCTCAACGCTTTTGTTTTATTGTCTGTTCTATGGTAAGGGTTTTTAGATATTTACAAATTACCGTTTTTTCAAAAAAAAAAAAAAAACTGGGTCCACTTAATCATATATATCTCAAGAACGAATTGAGCAATCCCAAAACGGGTTGAAGCTTTTAAAAGATAATAATAGGCCCTGCAGATTCAGAGATAACGAACAATCATTACGGATTTTTTCAATTTTTTTTTGTAAAAATATAAAAAAATTTGTACTTTGCGAGGAAGGATCTGGAAAACTAATACAAAAGTTAAAAGCATTCAAGTAAATATATCCAATTAATACTTAAGTACCCTTCTGGTACGTATGTGATAGTATTCGTATATCAGTTAGTTAGCAGGTAGATTTTCAAAGGGTTATTAGATACAAAAAACTGTTAGTGTCGTTTTCTCAAACCCAGCTACTTTCAAGAAAGAGCATATTTTTAAGGCAGGTAGTGTTTTCTTTGTAGAACTAGGGAACCTTTTTGTCTAGGTAGGCTTGAATTTTTACTTGATCTAAGTATAAATAATAGTACATGCGCCTTGTTCCTTCATAATATCTGCAAGGCTCGCCGGATACTGTTAAGTTTATAACCCGTCATTTACTTAAAAATATAATGTGAATAAAAGGGCGCGAGAGTTTGAGTTTACAAATGATCCAGATATGTTCTGTTTCATCTGCGGTCAATTTATCCTTAAAAGGATGCGACGTGTGTTTTTAAATCCTTTGAAAGTTACATACTATAAGTATTTTGGAATTGAGCCTAAAAACCATGGACACCGAATGCTGTGTGCACCACATGTCGAGTCGAATTGATTTTTTCGGAAACCGGAACACAAAGGTGCGTTGTAAAAATTAGGAATTTGCTCCCTTTTAATGCATAGCTGACTAATTTCTGAAACACTCTATTTAGGCGACATATGAAATTTATTACACCAATGAAGTGGAGGGAACAAACTTGCCATTCAACGGACTGCTATACTTGTACTACAAAAGTACTTGGTGTTGGAAAGTCAAGAAAAGTAACCTATGCGAGCGTATCTAACGCGTTGTTGTTGTTGTTGTTGTTGTAGCAGTGTTTCGCCCCACCTAACAGCCGCGACCGATCACAAATTGTCATCAATATCCTCTAACGGGAGTCCAAGGAAACTTGCTGTTTCAACAGGGGTGTACCATAAGGAAAGGGGTGTTAGAGGCATTGGTTCCACATTACAATTAAAGAGATGGTTGGTGTCATGTGGGGACACATTGCAAGCGAGGCATACATTTTGTACGTCGCGGTTGATTCTGGATAGGTAAGAGTTTAACCTGTTATAGTATCCAGAATGAAGTTGAGCAAGAGTGACACGCGTTTCCCTGGGGAGTATGCGTTCCTATTCCGCGAGTTTTGGATACTTTTCTTTGAGTACTGGATTCACCGGGCAATTCCCGGTGTCATTACCAGAACTAAATTCAACCGAAGCTACATTGCCAAAATCAAATTTAACTTTAGTTCCGGCACCAGTTGTATTGTCAACAGCAGTATCTGATTACGCGGCATCATGTTGAACTGGATTTCAAACGGAAAACGACTCTTTGTCACAAGCACAACTCAATGATTGGATAAGGGATTTGGAATTGTCAAAGGAAAAGGCCGAACTATACGCCTCTCGTATGGAACAATTTAAATTTGTTTCATCGGATGTTAAGGTAACATATTATAGAACTCGTCATGAACAATTTTTCAAGTACTATACGAAAGACGACAATGTTTGTTACTGCAAAGACATTGCTGGTCTATTCAAAGAGTTTGGTGAACCATATGATTCAAAAGAGTGACGGTTGTTCATAGACGGCAATAAATTAAGTTTAAAGGCCGTATTATTGCATATTCGCAACCAAAAGCCATCTATCCCGATCGCGCATGCAGTAAATATGAAGGAAACGTATGAGATAATGCAAAAATTGATCTAACTAATCAAATACCAAGAACATGATTGGAAACTATGTGCCGATCTTAAATTCGTTGGAATGCTATGTGGTCTACAAAGTGGATACACAAAATACTGTTGCTTTCTATGCAAATGGGATAGCCGAGCTCGTCAAGACCACTACATCATAAAGGATTGACCAGAACGAGTCGAGTTTCAGGATGGGGTGGATAACATAAAATAATCCCCATTTATAAAGAAGGAAAAAATAATTCTACCTCCGCTCCACATCAAGCTCGGCCTTATCACAAAGAAGACAAGGCTTTTCATCATTTGATGACAATCTTTTCAGAGATTTCAGAAGCAAAAGTAAAGATAGAGATTTTTTTGGGAACGCAAATAAGGAAAATGATGACCAATAACCATTTCAAAGGTCGTTACTTCTTTTTTAGGCAAACACAAAAGTCCTAACTACGAGATGATAGTGAACGACTTAATCAAAAACTATGCGGAAATGGGTAAATTAAAAAACATATTTAAGACCGTTTTCTCAGTTAACTTTAAAACCTATCTGCCCGATAAACAAAAAATTTGATTGAAAATGTTTAAATTTACATGAGAATATATAGCCCTAAATCTGAATTCATCATCCAGTTCCGTACAAACAAGAACGAGACACAATGGTCCTGAAGGAAGTTTAGGATAAACTAAAATGTCATAGAAAACGCTTGACGCCATCTCTTTCTACACAATATATGCTTTCAGAATCCGTTTTAATCTAAATCGTTGCTGCTCATTTTCCAAATTGGCGATAAAAAACGTATTTTCTCGCCTCCCCCTTCAAGTTACGAAACAAGGAGCTTTTTTTTCAGTTTGTTTGACGTTAAGGACCGAAATTTTGTATCTTCCCCTCCTTCTCGTACCACTTCGTAGCGAATCGCTTTATTTTTCTACTTTGAACGTATTTACTGTGCAATTTTTCAATTTAAAATTCTTTGATTTAAAAAAAAATTTTATTTGTTTTTTGCTATTAAACTAATTCTATTGTATTGAAGCTCAATTCAAAAATAAAGAGCATTTTTTCTCTTTAAAAACAAATATTTGTCATTTCACTATTTGGTTTGATTCCATCAGAAATAACAATTTCAATAAAATCATCAAACTTAAAGTAAATAAATATGAGCATGAAAAAAATCGGTTGAAAGTATGTGCTCCGTGTGGTGGAAAAATAATTTTTGGTAAACAAAAATCGGCTTTTCTTGTTACAAAAAAATTAGAAAATCTTATAAAGAAACATTTAAATAGCGAATACAATAAAAGTGATTCCAAATTCCCTTCAGGTATTTGCGGTACGTGTCGAACTACGTTGAACAAGCGCGAAAGAGGGATTGTCGAAAGAGATTTACCAAATATGCCGAACTACAACAGATTGCACTTCGTTACTTACCGTGGACCGATGTATGCGGGTGCTATATATGCATTACAGCTAGATCAACTTTCCATCCAAAAGTTATGAAAGGGAAAGGTAAAAGAAGAGATTTAACTCAAATAGAAGTTTGCAGCAAACGTGATGTTGATTCGACTTTTGAACAGTTTCCGTGCAAAAAATTTCAATAAATCTATGCGAATCTTGTTGTCAGGAGGTAGGAAGAGGAAAACAACATTCCTGCAAAATAAAAAGTAGAAGTCGGGAAAATGTTATTAAAATAGTGGACAAACTGCCACAAAAGACACAGGAGCAAATAGCTTCAAAAATTATAAAAGAAAAACTCAACTCTTGTGGGTACAAAAGGACTAATATGCCTTTAAATTTAAGCACTCAAGGCAAGAAATTAAACCTGTCCGTCAAACCAGCCCCAAAAAAAGAAGTATTGAAGAAAGTTTGGACAACTTAATAAAAACACTGGAGTATCGTCTAATGACATGAAAAAATTTACAAATTATATAAGAAGTAGGGCAGGCAGACGGTCCATACCAGTCAGTTATCGAAAACCTGTTTCTGAAAGGCTTAGTATTTTAGAAGATTTTTATAATGATGCAGTTCATTTATTTGAAGTTTCAGATACAGAATCAAATCATAAAAACGAGCTTAGACCAGTAATTTATGCAAACGCAGAAAATTTGCTACAACATGTTTTAGAAAAAAGAAAATTATTGAATGATTTCGTAGTCAAAGTAATGCTTGATGGAGGTCAGAAATTTTTTAAAATTAGTATGACGGTAATGCCTAAAAATTACTCACCTGAAGAAGGATATAGGAGTCTATATTCGGAAGGTGGATCAAGTGCTAAAACGGCTAAATTTACCAGCGTTGCAAAACTGATTTTAATATGTGTGGTACCAGAAATTAAAGAAACGTACGAAAATATAAAATTACTATTTGATATAACTAATTTAAACAATATTCCTTTTAAAGTAGTCTGCGATTTTAAAGTTTTACTTATTATAAATGGCCAACAAACTGCTTCGTCTATGTACCCATGTCCATACTGCTTCGTTACTTTGAACGATTTGAAAGAAAAAGAAAAAAGGAAATCAGTTAATGAAACAACTGAAAATGACCATGAAATAACCAATTCTCTTAAAGTGAGTGCCGATTGCTTACGTTTAAAAACCTTTGGAGATCTGGGGAAGGATTATAAAGAGTTTAGTGTTTTCGGAAAAAAGAAGTCTGCTATGGAATATCATAGCACAATAAATCATCCACTTTTTCAAGAAGATGACGATATATATGCCATTGACAAATGTATAATCCCGGAATTACATATACTTCAGGGATTTGTGAACCGTTTGTTTTGGGATGGTCTTGTACATATCCTTGGGAAAAAGAAAGCTTTGATATGGTCAGAAAAACTTGGCCTGAGAAATAAAGAATATCAAAGCAGAGTTTTTGAAGGAAACGCATGTCGCAAGCTTTTGAAATCCTCAGATGCTCTTCAAGATCCGGAAAAATATACTGAAAAAGTTGCCTACTTTGAGTTAGTACATTGACGGCTATGGATAAAATAGTATCAAGCATTTTTTCTATAGGTAAAAGTGATTCGAATTTGGAAAATCAAATTCTGGAACTAAAAAAAGCTTTCCAAAGTACAGGATTGACAACAACTTTGAAAGTACACGTGTTACTAGAACACTTGCAAAATTGTTTATATTTTTTAGATAATGGTGGACTGGAACTATGGTCAGAATAAGCGGGAGTCAGTGCACAGAAAGTTTTTAAAATATTGGGATAAGTATAAAATGACTTGCGTAAAGGATCCGTCATATTCGAAACGATTAAAAAAGGCCGTAGTCGAATTTACGTCACTTCATCTTTAAATATTAATTAAATGACTTATTTAATAAACTGGATTATTTTTTTTAGTTTCTACAAGAATTTAATATAATCAAAAAAAAAGAATAAAAAAAAAATACATAAAACAAAAACAATACAAAGAAATACATAAAACAAAGAAAAATGCAAAACAAAATACATAAAAAAAAAAAAAAATACAAAAAAATTTTAAAAAATTAAATATAAAAATAAAAAAGGAGGAAACCAATATGCCACCACGTCCACGTCGTGGTTTCTGGGTTGAAAGCTAAGAGTGGCAGTCACTTCTATAACATAAAGTACATATAGATATGTCGCTCATCTTAAATTTTACATAGGAATGTATTTCATTTCGAACTCGGATTCGGAAATAGCAAGAAATACTTCGTAAGAAATCATTATAATTTTTTTTTCGGAAAATTTACAAAAGTCGAGAGGCGTTGATATACCATACCTTTTCAGGAAAAACATTCAGAAAAAGTAAAATGGAGATTTTTGCTACCATTTTCGAAAATGAGCATCTACAATTTTGATTAAAACGGATTCTGAAAGCATATATGTGTAGAAAGAGATGGCAATAAGCATTTTTTATGACATTTTCGTTTGTCCTAAACTTCCTTCGGGACCACTGTGGAGAAAATGTAAACAAAAAATCCACCCTAAGAAATTTATATACTAATGTGTCTCTTATGTATTTATCTAAAATACTTTTTTATTTTCTTTCAGGAGTAAATATGTCTTTAAAAATTCTTTTCTAAACTCCCATTTAAATTTTTTCCGCAAAATCTTGGCGAAGAAAGTGACGAGCGTGGCGAAAGGTTTCACCAGCAAATGAAAATGATTGAAAGTCGGTATCAAGGATTCTGGGATGTCGCTATGATGGGTGACTACTGTTGGTTTCTCATAAGAGAAACCGATCCTAATCTAAATAAGCGTCAAAACAAGACACATAACTTTTTCAATTATGAAATAAGATAAAAGAGTTAAGACAGAATCATTATTATTATTATTATTAATTGGTCTGGAAGCACTGCGACCTTTGTGCAGATCTATTGTGCAAGACCTTTCAGCCTAATTTTGTATCTGGAGGCTCTTGATGTATCTAAGTACCTCTTCAGGCTTTTTACTCCATATCACATAGGGATTAAGAGTCCCACCACCTAGATGGGATAGTCTATGCCTAGCTAGAGCGACGCATTCGCAGAGAATGTGAACCGGCGTTTCATCATCCAGCTCACAGAAACGACAAATTTGGGTATCAGATAGATTTAATTTACTTAGGTGATATCGTAGACTTCAGTGTCCCGTGTAGTACCCAGTAAGAGTTCTTAGGTCTTCCCTGCTTAGTTTAATGAGTTTGGCTGATACTTTCGTTGCCGGAAGTATAAATATTTTGGCCTGCCTTTGCCATGGGCAATCAATCCAGTGACGTCTGAATTGTTTAGTTTCCCAGTTACTTATAGTTTCCCTGGTATGTGCTCTTGTGAGTCCACAAAAGGGCTCTGGACCATAGAATGCTGATGTAGCACCCTGCTTTGCTAGGTAATCTGCATGTTCATTACCTTCATGTCCCTGATGTCCGGGAACCCAACCCAACAAAACCTTGTTTTTGGCTCCCAAGGAATTAAGGATTTGAGTGCATTCATCCACCATCTTAGATGTAACTATGTAGGATTGCAAGGCACGCAGTGCCGCCTGGCTGTCCGACATAATGTAGATGCTCTTCGATGTTGAGCCTCTCCGTAGACATTCTCTACCACAGACCTCTATTTCATGAATTTCTGCCTGAAATATGGTGGGGTAACATCCCATTGGTATCGATTTTTTGAAGTTTGGCCCATAGATGCCAGCTCCCGTTCTTCCGTCATCGAATTTCGATCCATCCGTGTACCAGACCACTGAGTCAAGGTCGTTATAGGGATTCCCTATTTCCCAGTGGGTCCTGTCCACAATAGACTCTTCAAAGTTCCGTGAGATTCTGAGCTTAGGGGAGATTACGTCACGCAGTTGTAATGAGGGATTTCCTATGAATTTTCTTATTACTTTCATATGCCCTATCATATTTCCTTCCTTCAACTCAGAAATATTTGGAAGTCTTAGTGCACCTAGTGTTGCCTCTTTCTCTATCAGAATAGGAAAGGGAGGTATTCCCACTAAAGCACTAAGGGCGTCAGCTGGGGCGGTTCTCATCGCACCCGTTATGCCAACGCAAACTAATCGATGCAGTTTGCTTAGTTTAGCCGTTGCCTTTCTTTGCGTGGCCTTCTGCCACCAAACTAGAGAAGCATAGGTGACTATTGGCCTTACAACAGTATTAAATGTCCAATATACCATTTTTGGACAAAACCCCCATGTTTTGCCGTAGAGACGAGTACAGGCGAAGAAAGCTCTTGTTGCCTTGTTTGGGATAGCATCCAAATGAGCATTCCACGTGAGGGTTCTATCCAGTGTGACCCCTAGATATTTAGCCTCCATTGAGAATTGTATTTTTGTACCACCCAGGGACGATTTTGGGATAGATACTTCCCTTCTCCGGGTGAAAGGCACTATAACAGTTTTGTTAGGATTTATAGACAATCCTTTGGTATCGCACCACGTCTCTATGATGCAAAGGGCTTGTTGCATGCGATCTGATATTGTATCTTCGCGCATCCCTGTGATGCAAATAACTAGGTCATCTGCATATCCTTGCGTGTCAAATCCCTTGGTATTCATTAACTGAAGGAGGTCATCAATGACCAGGGTCCACAGGAGAGGGGAAAGCACACCTCTTTGTGGGCAGCCTCTTGTGGCCGCAATTGATTCAGCTGTCTCTCTCAGTTCCAAATGGATTTTTCTACTCTTTAACATAGACAGCACCCATCGTATTATTATAGGGCTTATGTCCTTGTCAATCATAGCTTGTTCGATAGCTTGATGTGTTGTGTTATCAAAAGCCCCCGATATATCAATATTATATATTTTTTGAATCTAGAGCCTTTTCGATTTTTACCGTGAGACTATGAATAGCCGTCTCCGTGGATTTCCCTGACTGGTAGGCGAACTGATTCCTACACAGAGGGAGTTTATTTAGATTGACCTCCCTGATATGCTGATCTAAGATTTTCTCCATACATTTTAGGAGAAACGAACTCAGGCTTATTAGTCGATACGACGATGGCAGTTGTTCGGGTTTCCCTGGCTTTGGTAAGAATAAAACCTTAGCCTCTGCCCACCTGCTCGGGATATGGCCGAGCAGTAGTGATGCCTTATACAAAGTGGAAAGGACTGGGGCTATATGCTTTATCCCTTGCTGTAACAGACAAGGGTAGACCCCGTCCGGTCCTGGTGACTTGAATGGGCTGAAATTAGACAGAGCCCATTGCACTCGTTTTTCATTACCACTGATCGTTGGCAAACCTGCCATTATAGGATGTGATTGATAGCCTGCTGTGCAGTCAGGAAAGTGTGTTTTGAGTAATAGTTTGCTCCCATCTGTTTTTTTCAACCAATTACATTTCTGTGATCTCTAGAAAGGCCTTTTTGTAATCGAACTGCTGCTGGAAGATCATTAATCTTTTCGCAGTGTTCCCTCCTGGTAGCCCTTTTAGATTTCTCAAGTTCTTTATTGTAAGATTTTAGAGCGACTTTGTATTAATCCCAGTCTCCCGTAGCTCTCGCTTTACTGAACAGCTTCCTAGCCTGGCATCTTAGCTGTCCAAGCTTTTTGTTCCACCAAGGCACATCACGTTGTGTACGTATCTTTCCTTGGGGGCAACTTTCATTGAAAGCTGTTTAATGTCTGAGCCGAGCTGTTCAGCTTCCTTCTCAAGCTCCTGCACGGTGGTTATAGGTCCGTTTCTTCGTCCCCCGGAAAGTAGGCAGAGGCCAAGATTGCCTCTTGTTCGTCTCTTGGGGTTGGAATTTTAGCCCAAACTGCTACGAGATCAGCCGTCATAAACTGTAAAAGTGGAAGAAACATTAGTTTGTTGCTTAAAAGTATCGCCGCTCTTGGGCGAGAACTGGTGGCATAAGTTAACTTACCATCAGTACTGTTCAGGACTTTTACGGCACCGTATTGAATCCAGGGCTCCTAAATGAAGGATATTCCTAGACCTTCTTCTGCAAATTTTTTAATTAGGACGACTGAGGCTGCCTTGACATGGTGAAGATTCATCTGAAGGCATTTCAGACGTCTTTGCTTTTGGGCTTTGATAGGGAGGGGAGACACTATTTATGGTCTTTCTTCAGCCGTTCGTCCTCGTCCTTTCTTGTTCCCTTTCCTGACATTGGGGCTCCCACGAGGCGGTTGCCTTGTTGCCGGTTTTTGGGGGACAGGCTGGCGGACTGTCGCTGCCTCGTTTGGCCTCTGTGTGCCAACACTATACTCAGAAGGCCTAGGCTCTTCTTGAGAAGGTTTTTGGGGGGTGTCCGATTGACTCGGCAAATCCTGCTGTTCAGTAGATAAATGCCTACTAGATACCTTCTGGTTCTTCGAACAGCACGGTTTGTCATCGTCAACCGTATCATCCCCCTCACCATTATTGTCACTGCCACTGGTATTTATATTTCCCAGGGGCAGGGATGGCCTGGTTTTGGGCCTTAACTTGACCCTGTCAAACCCACAGAACATCAAGTAGTTGCGTTGCTTTAATATCTCCGCAGACAACGGATCGACGGCTATTGTAACTTCCACCACCGTGGACTTTCGAATCCGGTTGAGGATTCTGCAGTTCCTGGTATTCAAGCCGACATTTTGGGCCTCAGCTAACCTCAAGATGTCGCCGTTTGAGGGGCATTCCTCTTCCTTAAAGTACCCCACGAGAATGATGCGACGTGGTATATCCGCATCAGATACCACCTTCAGCTTGGCACCTTGCCATGGAGTGAGCTTTGGGGCGATAGCCCTTAGCCAGTCCGCGGTGGTTGCATCCCTGCAGGTGATAGAAAGCCAGCCTGGGCGAGGTGTGCAACCGCTAAAGGTGGGCTTTATAGCACCATCTTTTTGGCTCATCACCTCTCCCAGGATGGCCTTCTGTATAGCCTTCAGTCCCCCGGAAGACCAGACCGTGGCTGGATAGTCGGGAGGTATAATGCCCAGCCTTACCCCACTCAGGACATCCCTGAAAGTTGTCGACTGCTTGGCTGTTGCATCACGATGGGGAGGTATGGTTGCTCGACATTTGATGCACAGGTTTTGACAATATTTTTGTATTGCCAGCTGTGGGCTGCGACATATTTTTTGGGCTCTCTCTCTGGTGGAGTCGAGCTATCTGAGCGGCCTCTCTTGGCTGACCCCTCACCACGGACCGATCCCAAGGGTTCTTTGGCAAGTCCCCTGGCTTCATTGTAGCTAATCCCCCTGGCCAATAATCGCTTGAGACGTTTTCGAGCGGCACCACTTAGCCGATCTCGCTCTGCATTCCTGCCAGGCTGATCGCTTTTCGCCGGAGAGGCAAGGAGCCTCTATTCATCCTCCGGCGAGACTGCGGATTGTGACTCTACCCGATTTGCATCCTGCAGAGTCCCCACATCCGCCATCTCCACGTCATGCAGGGGACTATTCGGCCCCGGCAAGTCTGTGGCGACAGCTGATTCGGCTTGCACCGAAAGGCCGCAATCGACCTGATCTATTGGGAGCTGTTCAGCTCCATTTTGGTTGTTTTTTATATTATTTTTATCCATAAAAATACCCACGAGTATGGGGGAAGGTAGGTCAGCTGGGACATAGCCCCCAGTATACCAGCAAGACTAATTACAACCAGAGGGCGTCAGGTATCTGGAGGCCACCGTTATAAGACACACTAACGTAGTGCCATTCATTCCATGAGCACGGTTCCGATGACACTCGGAATTACGGGTTTTATCGAGTTGTCCTCTCTAGATCCGCCATATTTGTTAGCAAAGCTTGGGCACCTTATTCAGGGTGTGACTCTTCGCCACGTATGGCCGGTCTTGAACTAAAAATAGAACCTGTTTATAGGAAAACTTGGCCCAGGGGAAACGGAGTGCGGATGGGAGATGGGAGAAGAAGGGAAATCTGGTTGAAGGGAGGAGAAATGGGTCGCCGCTCGCATTCGCCGCCGAAGCGTTACCAGGTTTCACCGCGAGGAGGCTCCACCCCAAAGTGGAGGGAGGGTGCAAGCAGCTACGAGTCGACTTTTTGGGATGACGCCGGTGTGTGCAATGAGAGACATCCCCATCAAAGACACCCAAAGACAGAATCCTATTTACATATGCTATTATTTGTAGGTTATTTAAGTTTTACTATATGAATATATTTATTTGAATACTTATAACTTTTGTATTAGTTCATCGATTTTGTTGAATGAAAGCTTATTTTCTTGTAATAAAACAGAGCTTAGAGAGAAAAAAAATCTCAAAAAAAAAAAAAAAAGTTTTCGAGATCCTTCCTCGCAAAGTACAAATTTTTTTATATATTTACAAAAAAAATTGAAAAATTTCGTAATGATTTTTCGTTATCTTTGAATCTGCAGGGCCTAGCAAAAAGTGTTGTATGCCCAGTTTATAGCAAATTTTATTACCTTTTAAAAGCTTCAACCCTGGAATAGCTCAATTCATTCTTGAGATATATATTAAGTGAGCCCAATTCTTTTTTTGTTTTTTTTTTGAGAAAACAGTTATTCGTAAATATCTCAAAAACGTTACCATAGAATTAAAAATAACCTCGATTTTCGGAATTTTTACATAGGAATTTCATAATGGCGTCTCTGGTGCATTTTGGCTGTAAACCAGTGTTATCAGAAAAATACTTATATATATAATGTAACGATATCGTACTTTTTGTTAAGAATTTATTAGAAAAACTTGAAGTTTCTTTTAATAAATGTGGCCGGTTCCACAGCCTTTTTCCAAAATTTTTCTATTTTGCATCAAAAAGTCAACCCACTCAACAATTTTTACCCGGCTTTGGTAATTAAAAGTTGAATTTTTTCTATTTCTCGAAATTTGCGATATCGACAAAGGGGAATACCCTGCAAAAATTGTTAGATGACGTGTTCCATTTTCTTCATATTGGAGTACTCTAGCAATACTCCTGTTAATTGGAGCACATTTTTTGTATGAATACGGATTAGTTTTGGAACACTCCCATACTCCTAAATGAGTATTCCTTACACTATTTATGGAGTACTCGCGTTTTTTGAAGGGTAGTTGTTATATGATTTCGCCCATTTGGGTCCAGATAGCCAGCGTATCAAATGTCGTAAAGTTCTTTATTTTTATATCCCTGTGTACAAAATTTAGATGGGATGAGATATTTTTGAGTTTGCAACTATGAAAACAAATAATATAATTAAAAAAACACTCCGCTGTTTTGAGAAGACAAAATTTTTTTTCGAATGTCCATATTTTAGTGATGCTCTATTATCGTCGTCCTCTTGCCAGAAACATAACTGTGTTTTTTTTTTTTCAATTAAAATCTCGTGTACCTCACATAAAATGAAGCGTTTCTTTTTAATGGTCTTTATAAGGGGGAATATGAAGAAATGAATGGATTTTTCGAAAACAGTAATCTTTAAAACTTGTTTTCGAAAGATATTGACAACCATATGTACAGTTATGTATACTGAATCTAAAAAAATTTCTTATCTTTGGTTTTCTTAGACTGTATATCAAAATATTGGCGAACTATTGCATATGCGCCCCTCCAACGTTACCGTCCATATATACAATAGTTTGCAATTAAGGCAAATAAAACAAATTTTAGATTCATAATTTTACATTTGGATCGCAGCCAAGAATTTGTTGTTTTTACAGCCTGATCCATAACTGCATATTTAAAACGTCTTAATTATTCATAAACTATTTTACAAACGACGTGAAAATTCGTTAATTAGGCGTCTGGTTGCACAGCGAGGACTAACAAAAACACAACACTTGGAAAATAATATTTAACAGTGGGATGAGTTCTTAAAACTTAAATCACAAAAAAATTATATATCAACTTATATCTTCATATTTATATTTACTAAATTATTTTGCTGCGTGGCTTTTAGCTTAAGTTTTTAAGATATTCAAGCAGATCGGTAGATCCACCGCAAACAATTACACCGTGTTACCAAATACATTGTGGATAAGGACAAGTATGGTACACCATGACAAAGGAGACAAAAGTACAAATACCTAGGAAGCTATGCTATTTCACTCATGGTCCTCGTTGAGTGGAACACGAAAAAAGGTAAGAAATTTTCCAAACACCTTTAAAATCTTGAGTTACGGTAAAAACCGTTTTCTGTAGCTAGGTGCGCTCATACCCCTGTAACAGAGTTTGGTATGCATATATTTGCAATATGGTAACGGTTTTATAATTTAGAAAATTTTTAATATGTGAGAGTAGTGGTTTTTGCAGACAACTTTGACATTATTTTGCAATACTAATTTATATAGGGCTCACACTTCTCTGGAATGGACGTTATTAATATTCATTAAAAGTCCCAAATATAAAACATTTTCAAAATTGGGTTTAAAATTAACGGACTTTAATACCAAGGGGTAAAGTAAAACGAGTGAAAATTTGCTGATTTTGCAAAAAAATTTGAAAATTATTTATTTATCTATATATGTAAATAAAAAAATACTTGCCGCGATTTACCTCCGAGGAGATTTCGGCAGAGCTTCTCTTCCAATTTGCGTCGTGCACATTTTAATTTTTCCTACAAATTGGCGGTACGGGACATACATGTTTTATGCCGACTCCGAACGGCATCTACAAGGCAGATGAATTTTCACTGAGAAGCTTTTCATGGCAGAAATACACTCGGGGTGTTTGCCAAATCACTTCGTAGGGATGACCCAGATTAGAAAGGTTTTTTTCTAATTGAAAAACTTTTTTCTAAATTTTGATGATACTTTGCCAGAGTGTAGTACCCAGTAGAAGTTTACACCGATCACGCGGCGGCGCGCCGCCGTTCTTACTTTAAAAAGCTTGATTTTTCTATTTGAAAATAATAATAATAATAATTTGGAAAGCGATTTGTTTGTATGTATTTAATGAAATCAACGTTTTGGCCATTTCGGAAAGATCGGGGGTTTTTGCCTCAAAATCTCGCGGATCGTTCAAAAAATGTTAGGAATATCTCCTTGCGGAGCGACTTTCTTTAGTTCCCTTACTCTAAAGAGGCTTCGAACCTAACTCCGGTATAAGAACTGATACCGCTGCGTCTGTCGAAAAAAGTTTAAGTACTTAAAATGTTTACACTTTTGTATGTATGTCTCGTACAAAGCTTTGTTTCACCGAAGGAGATGTTCTGGGCTAACTCCTAATATTCGATGTCGACACGATTTCTTTAAATCATTTTGACTCGTTGCTGGTCACGCACAAAGGCGACTTACGATTGCTATTAATGGTCTTTTAATACCCGTGACTCTCGTCGCACAGTTTTAACGATTAGCACCAAAGCTGGCCTAGTGTTGAACGCCCCAAAGGGCTCCTATAGTTTTTTCAGCTGTTTTATGAGCTATAATTCCCGATGTGCGAACAGTAGCAATCCTGCCGACCACCAGTCGCTACCACGCCTCCTGGCCCTCACACCACATACCAACACAGAAGCTATAGGATTGCGACTTCGAACTCATACCTTCTTCGACTTTCCGAGAAGCTCTAGGTGTAGCTCTGAATACTTTCTACCAGAGAAACACCTTGAAACGTTAGGGAGTAACTAGTCGGCCAAGGATGCCGCCCTCGAAATCATAAGCAGTCCAAGTGGATATTATTGTATAAGTCATGGGTGAAAATAGTATAACCCTACATAGACCAAAATTTGCAGACGTTTGTGTTCGAAACATTGATTTCAATAGCCTTCGTTAAACCAAAACGATATTTTAGAATGAAAGTTTACCGATTTTAAGTTAAAAGATGTTAATGTTATATGTTAAGTCCAAACTGTTGTTTTCCGGCCTTTTGATGCCTAAATAAGTGCATAGATTCAGTTTTGAGACTGGTTCGACTGTCCACTACTTTAGAGTAGTAGCGCATCCGGTCATTTGTTAGACTGTCTTGGGAAAGCTTATGCTTCACCACTTTGAGTGTTCTTGCGAAGGACAAAGCCCAAACCTGTGGTGGAATTCACTAACTTTTTGACCACATTTGCCATCGCTTTATTATCGAAAACTATAATGACTTCATCATTCAGTAACTACTTTGTACCGATATTTGTTTATCGACGAACAGCTGTGTTGTTAAATTAACGGAAAGTAAATTGGCTGCGTTAAAAATTACGGAATTAATATTTCTGGCAATTTTAGTTAAAAAAGAAAATCGGAACTTTAATTAAATACTTTCAAACACGAAAAGCTGCTTTATTTATAAATCATATGGCATTTGAGTACTTGGCGTGCGTTTTATGACAAGATGAACATTTCGGTCCACTTTTTGTCGCATTCGGCTTTTCCATGTAGCTTTAAAAACGTAGATCCCGCTAATCCTGAAGTTTCCATTAAATAGTCCACCATCTGACTTAGCTGCTCTGCTATGGTACGGCTTCTTCTTTGAGTGCTATTACTTGTTGACGCCATTCTATTTTAATGTGAGAAATTGGTTATGTCGGGAAATATGAAATTAATACAGCATTTACTTACCTCTTGTTAAATTAGGTAAAAACTTGCACAATAATGACTTTTAAAAGCAGTTAGTATACGAATTTATTTATTTTTGGCATTCCTTTTGTGCTTTTTGCATTTTTTAGATTTCGTTAAGCTGTGCTGCCGCCACCTTTCTACTATTAAAATGAAATTTAAATGTCAACTATTTCGAGTCGTTAAAACTAAGTTAGTGAATAGTACAATCGATAAGGCAAGCGACAAAATCGTTAATTAAATTCTCGACAAATCGCATCGTTATAACTTAGTGAATTCCACTATTCACATATGTAACAGGATCCGTAACGTGTAAGTGATATTCAAACTTAGTTTTTAGGCTATAATCAATGTGATTCACTCCAAGGGACTAGTTGGGATAGGGCCGCCAACTTTAGAAATGTCAAGCTGGGAGACTTGGGCGTTGAAAGAGGAAGTGTGAAAATCAAAATTAACATTCCAGACGCTATTTTAAAGTTTCGCAAATAAACAAAAGATGTTTGAATATAATGCCAAGTGATTTTTCAAACCCTTCTCATATTTACATATATATTTAACTTAAGTATGAGGTGAGAATCATTACAAAGGAGTGTTTAAACCCCTGAAACCACTAAAGAATTTTGCATCACTGAATAGGATATAGAAATTTTTTTAAAAATCGGCACTTAGTAACTTGATAACCTTTTCGACCATATCCGCCCAATTTTCGACATGAACAATAAATGGACTAGACAGTCTTAAATGAGTAGAAAATATAGGAACGCGCCGAACGCCGCCGCCGCGCCGTCATTTTTGACATTCGGCGGCGGCGTGCGAAAAAGGACGAAAATCGGCGGCGTATATCTCTAATACCCAGGACCCTCGGTGTGGTAGGCGGAGCACGCTACCACCACAACACGGCGGCGGCTTTGCTTAAGAGTTATGATTACTTATAGGATATCCAAAAATTTTCTTGTATTTATATTCAAAATAATTTTTTCTTATTCGTCCGGAATATTTTTTGTAAAGCAATTTTTTAGTTGACTTTATTATGTTTTCCATTGGCTTTGTTTTTTTATTAATACTAGCACATAATTTAACAACAAATAGTCCGCACCAATAGGAAAAAAGGTATTTACTTCACTTTATGGACATGGCGAAAAACAAAAAACCGATTGCTTGGCTGTGGTATGGTTATGACTAGTTATGACTATGATCGATTGCATTAATTATACTCAGCGTGCTTTGCACACAGCCTTTATCAACTTTGATTGGATAACGGTTGGTTGTACAGGTATAAAGGAATCGAGATAGATATAGACTTCCATATATCAAAATCATCAGTATCGAAAAAAAATTTGATTGAGCCATTTTCGTCCGTCCGTCTGTCCGTTAACACGATAACCTGAGTATATATTGAGATATCTTCACCAAATTTGGTACACGAGCTTATCTGCACCCAGAATAGATTGGTATTGAAAATGAGCGAAATCGGATTATAACCACACCCACTTTTTATATATATAACATTTTGGAAAACACAATAAACCTGATAATTTAGTAAATAATACACCTAGAATGTTGAAATTTGACGTGAGGACTGATATTGAGACTCTTGATAAAAATTTCAAACTGGGCGTGGCACCGCCCACTTGTGATAAAATCAATTTCACAAATATTATTAATCATAAATTATAAATCGTTAAACCTATGGTAACAAAATTCGGCAGAAAGGTTGCCTTTACTATAAGGAATGCTTTGAAGAAAAATTTACGAAATTGTTAAGGACCACGCCCACTTTTATATAAAATATTTTTAAAAGGGTCATGGACGAATAAAATAAACTATATCTTTGCAAAAAAGAGCTTTATATCAGTGGTATTTCATTTCCCAAGTGGAGTTATAACAATAAAAATTTAAAAGAATGGGCGTGGCACCGCCCCATTTATGACTAAGCAATATTCTATGTTTCGGGATCCACAACTCGAAGAAAAATTAACATATCGTAATGAAATTGTGTACACATATTTTCCTTGTAGAAAAGTAATTTATCTGAAATGAAATGTACAATTGAAGCTCACCCTGAGTATATAATGTTCGGTTACACCCGAATTTACACACCTTTACTTGTTTTCATTTATTTTGGTTATTCTCCGACAGGGTGGACAACTGATGCACATTGGAACGATTTTATGTTATCTCTTCATCAGTGTCATTGTTCTACAATTCAACGTAAAATCGTTTCAATATACATTAATTTCCATAAGGTTGGTTGGATTAGTTGTTCTATATGGGTATAGTGGATATAGCAAGTTTGCCTTTACATACAACATTTGACACACGGCCGTATAAATCTAAATAGCTCAGGTGATAAGCATTTTGGTTACATATATTTATTTATTTAAAAAAAGCTTAATGTTTCTGATTTTTATATTTAAATTTTGTTAAAAATTCTGATAACAGCACGAAAGAAATGATATTATTATATATGTATGAAGCTTTTCTGATTCGTCCGAACTCCAGTCGAAAAAGGTTGAAAGCGCCAACACAACGGTTCTGCGCACAGTGGAGAAAGGTTTTTTAATCAATACTGCCAATGCCTACACAGCTCGCGAGTGGACCTGTCCATACGGCGTATTCGTAATTGATTACCCATTCATTTTGGTAGCTTCAAAAAGAAAATGCTTCTTTCAGAACTGCAACATAAAAAACTCACAGTGCAAGATCCAGAAAAAATAATACTGTCATAAGACACAATCTAGCATAATTTTCTCAAAAGGAAATATAGGTGCAAATTAGATCGATTTTTTCTGTACATATTTAATTTTTTGTGTTTTGTTTGACGGCTGTTAATAATATTCTTATTCATTTGAAACACCCCAAGTGTTGACATTAAGCTTGAAACACAATGCCCTGACGCCGCGAAATAAACGCGACGAACATCGCCTTGTCAAAAATATAATCCCCATAATTATATGAAAGTGAACACAATGAACGCCAAAAGCGAAATTTACGCGACGTCATTTTGCGACGATAGATTTATTTCTATCGACGCACGGCCACCGTGGTGTGATGGGTAGCGTGCTCCGCCTATCACACCGTATGCCCTGGGTTCAACTCCCGGGCAAAGCAACATCAAAATTTTAGAAATAAGATTTTTCAATTAGAAGAAAATTTTTCTAAGCGGGGTCGCCCCTCGGCAGTGTTTGGCAAGCACTCCGGGTGTATTTCTGCCATGAAAAGCTCTCAGTGAAAACTCATCTGCTTTGCAGATGCCGTTCGGAGTCGGCATAAAACATGTAGGTCCCGTCCGGCCAATTTGTAGGGAAAATCAAGAGGAGCACGACGCAAATTGGAAGAGAAGCTCGGCCTTAGATCTCTTCGGAGGTTATCGCGCCTTACATTTATTTTTTTTTTTAATTCAAAGCTTCTCATTCGCAACGAAGAAGAACTTTACAAAAACAAATCTACATGGCATACAAATTAATATAGAGGCAAATGGTCTCAATTGTGTTGTTAGTGTAGAAATGAGAAAAACTGAATTAAGCATGAAAACAAATACCAGCAGGATAGCCTAGTGGTTAAAGGCAACTGTAGTTTCAACCTTCATATCAAACCTTCATAATAAGGCTAGAGGTGTTCTTTCATTCGTGAAACGGTGGTCCAAAGAATTTAGTGCCCCTGATGTACATAAATAAAGTACTTTTCACCACTTTAGTTAGACCAATACTAGAATACGGATCAATAGTCTGGAATCCACAATATCGAGTTCATGCAGATAGACTTGAATCAATACAAAAGCAATTTCTACTTTTCTCTTTAAGGAATTTTCAGTGGGACTCTGCGTAAAATCTTCCCCCTTATACTAGCCGGGTGAAGCTTATCAATCTTCCAACTCTTACATGTCCTAGAGTAATGCGAGGCGTGAAATATATGGCAAAACTACTGAATGGATTCATTTCTAGCCCAATTCTCTTGAACAAAGTAAACTTTAACGTCCAATAAAAAATGTCAAGACATTACAAACCTCTTCTTTTGAGGCAGTGTAGAACTAGTTTCGAATTAAATGAACCTTTTCGGTGTTTGTGTCATGATTTTAACAGTCATTCTAATTCATTTGATATAACGGATTCACTTTTTACCATAAAGAAAACTGTCCTATCCTATCTTACTTCGTAACAAAAACATATAAAAAATGAAAATTTTACGTACTAAAAATGTTCACTTACTTAACAATGTATTATATGTATAATTTCTAACTGTTATGTATAATAATCAGCTGATGATTTTTAATCTGTAACTGAGCAGTCTTAGATCTCGACGCTTAACAAACCTCCGCCTATCAACAACTCGGCAAAAACAAATCCGTGCGTTATGCGGATGCGCCCTCACGGGCGGGCTTTGGAGGGTATTAATCCGTTGGATATTATCTATATATTAATACGCTAACAAAATTTCCATACAATCAATTGACAGGCTGTTTCGCATACTTAGCATACGTAAAATCATATAAAAGTTATATGAATCGATTCGTATTGATCAGCCGCAGTGCATAGGCCTATTTTTGTTAACAAATGCTACTCTATTTGTTTATAATTAATAGAAAAAGTTTTTTGTAAATTCGAACAATTCATACAAATATCGTAATTCATTATCGTGCACAAGCGCGCCATCTTTGGGAACAATTATCTAAGTTTGTTAATGCGAATTTCAAAGACCTAAACCTTTATGCACAAGCGCGCCGTCTTTGGGAACAATTATCTAAGTGTTTAATGTGAATTTCAAATTTTATGTATCCCCGCTAAATTCGAAGGCACAAATGTTTCACCTACATACAAATATGGTTTCCCA
This sequence comes from Eurosta solidaginis, assembly GCF_040869045.1. Classification (NCBI taxonomy): domain Eukaryota; kingdom Metazoa; phylum Arthropoda; class Insecta; order Diptera; family Tephritidae; genus Eurosta; species Eurosta solidaginis. Next base: position 160,110,929 of record NC_090321.1, on the reverse strand, counting down.
TTTTGCCACTTACCTATAATAGCCTCTGACAAAATCCTAAAAAATTATTCAAAAATAATTTATAGCGTACCATTGCGTCCATTAGTGTAGTTACCTATAATAGCCTCTAACAAAATCCTAAAAAATTATTCAAAAATAATTTATAGCGTACCAAAAATTTTAAATTGAATTAATTTTTGACCGGCCCATTTTTTGTGGCAAATTTTACCTACACGTAAATACATAAGTCTTTATTTAACAGATTCTTTGTTTTTTATTTTAGTTGTTTTCAAAAAAATATGAAATCACAAATAATGAGTTAACTTTTGTTGAAACTAACTAATTTATTTATAACAATTAATGGCAAATTTGCTCGAAAATGTTGTTGCATTTGCAGATTTAATCCTCATTTTAGATAAAGTACGTCTTATACTGAACAAAAAAGAAAAAGGTACAAAAATATAACATTACATTTTTTATATTGCCTTTTATGCTAATTACGAAACAAAAAAACGTCCCAAAAACTTTTTTGATTTTAGGTCAGAGCGGCAACCGGCATCATAGCGGCCGCCTTGCATAGGCAGTATATTACCCACTATATTTATTATTAGGCTAACTTTGTTGGATTATATATCCATTAATCGGATGCTTAGATCCCAAAACCCTAATTGATTTATGTCGCTTAAAGTTATGAAATCAATTCTATTTTAGTAAATATGATTGCGTGAATAATATCAATGTTTTTGTTTATTTTTCCTTTCTTCCTAATTTATTCAGCTCTGTTATATCTTAGTGTTATATTGTTCACAGACGATATTTTATGGTAGATATGGTCATATATATTCATGAAATGGAGTGTTTACAAATTTAATACAAATTAATTACGTACATAGATCTCAATGGGATCCCAACATTAAATATCCGAATATTAGAATCTTCATATTTCCACAATGATCACATTAAAACCCGGAAAAAAGTATAAGTGCACTTATTGCGTTATTATATGGAACTGTTTGTTCACTTCACTTAATTTTTCGCAATTTAAGTAGTTTATTTTTTTTTTTTCTTTAATTAAACATTTTTTTAGTAAACTCTGCTTCTTTCTCATTACATAATTTTTTTATATTTTTTAATTTTATTTTTATGAAGGTATCCTCTATTTTACTCGAAATTTTTGTTTTGTGTCACACTTACATATTAGATATGTATTTATACCAACTTAAACGGGTGGCGTGAAATAGGCTAAATTCCTTTAGCAAATTTCTTAATTTTTAACTAAAAGTTCGTGTTTTTTGAATTATGACACTATTGACGTAAATGGGCGATATGTGTATATGGGCGATATAGGCCTACTGGGGAACCGAGCTCCCAAAACTAACTTCGGTAGCGCGCCAACGGGGACCTTCCGGGTGGTGTGGAAAAACCTATTTTTCAATTCAATTTCAAGTAATTTCACCATAATTCTATGTCAATTTCATATGATTTTACATAATTTTTATATTTTTGTTTAAGGAGCTCCATACCAAAACGTTATAATTACATGTGAAAAGTTTGTAGAAAATTTAAGAAAATACAATCAAAAAGTACAAAGTCTTAGATCAAATTCAAAATTTTAAAGAAAAAGTTAAGTAAGTTAGACCAGTTTGCTATATTTTCAACACTTGATGCATAGACTGAGTTGAAAAAAATACACCTTGGTCGAATTTCGACCACAGGCGATACTAGTTATTATTATTATCCTAAACTTGTTGCATTAAACCCCACTGTACATGTACTATCTGCCACGATGTACTTATTTTAGTGTTTTCCGCCATTCTTGCTAAACTTCGCTCGATTCGCACCCATCCTTGAATATGTCAAGTTGATTTAGTTTTACGATTAAATTTGCTGCACTAACAAATGTTTCAGAAACGAAAATGACATCTTAATTTCCTAATTGCAAATAATGAATCTCAGTATATGGCTCATAATATTTAACATTTTCATCTTAAATATGAATATTAATTTTATGGCTCAATGTAAGTGAAATGAAATACAAATACTCATAAATGAGTACCCTTCAAAAAATGCTATTAGTGTAGGATAAATTCGGGATGAGTGACAAAAGAGCGTGCGACTGTAGTCTAGGCAGGATTGGCCCCCCTACGAGATAAAAAAGTTGGTTATTATACATCCGACTTTTAAAATTGATGTGTCATAATATTTGCCTTGCGAAGCTCTGTAATTCCTTTTAATGTCCTTTTGTAATCGATTTTTTTATAGTTTGGTGAAGAGAAAATCATACTTAAAGGAGCTACAAGTTGTTTAGCACACAAACGATGACCTCAGAGCTGAAATGGACATATGTAGCAATTATAAGGTTCTCAAGATAAAAATTATGACATATCACATTTGAAAATAAGATGCCTTAAAAACAGGTTACAACAAAAATAATTTCTGCTGTGTTTGCAAGTATACAAAAAAAAAAAAAACTCCGAGACCCTCCCAACATGAGTTTAAAATGTAGGGTCGTAAAGCAGCCAACTTTTTGTGCGGCTGGGCATAAAGAATACCTAATGAGCCGTGATTGCAGCTATTGCAGTACAACCGTATGTTCGTATGCCAAAAACGTCCCTCTTTGGAACCGTCGCCTCTTCGCATAATTCGGCGTGGTGCTCCATATTTCTTATTTTTTAAGAGCCTTCTGTTGTTCCTTCCTCTAGGTAGCGTTTTTATGCTCTGCATATTTGTTGTCATTCTGAGTACTCGTTTGCATCGCCGTAAACATACTTGAGATCTTCTGCCTTTTTATTCTGTAACGCTAATTTTTGTTGTTCCATGCCTCTTAACATCTGTGATTAGTTGCGCTGTCAGCGGTCTTGTGATTTTCATGGTTTGTGGGATTTTGAAGTTTGGTTTAAAACGATGCGATCACTGAATAACATTCGCAACCCAATCGTCAACCTCACCTACGCTAGGCGAATACTATTCCGAATATGAATGTATCATACACATATTAAGCAGCTGAGACTCTGGCGACCCCAAGTTCCTTATGAAACTTGGCGGTGGGGGCGGGATGGCCCAGAAGGTTTAATGTGGTCTTATTAAATCGTTCCCGAGATGAACGGGTTATTACCTTAATGGAGCTTGTTACCGGAACATACCGGATCTATATCCGAAGAAGGGCCATCAACATCGATACCACTCTCCAAAGCCTTCGGGAAGTATCTTTATCGCTACAACAACAACATGAGCAGTAGATAGCATGTTGTTGTGTTAACTTAAAATAGCTTGGACTTGGAATCGCTGCTCCAAGGTGTATTCCTCGTCCAAAGTTACAAGGAGGACAATTCGCTTGGATTTGGAATAACATTTCCGTGCATATTCTACGCTATTAAGGACATCTTAGGGCTGAGCACCTCGCCAACATACTTAATGATCTATCAATCTGGGCAATAGCCCATCAGGACCGACACCAGTAAGATCCTGATTATGGCATATAGTAAGAAACAGAAGGCTTCAGAGCTGGTGAAAGTATCATTCTACCACCTTAGTACGGAAGGTGAGACTTCCCGAAATACCAGGTAAGTTATGCTATAGACGACCCGTCCCCTTAAAACCCTGGCAGGTGTCCAAGACGTTATTAGTCACGTCGCTGTTAGCAAGGCCGTACAAGATCAGTTGAGATATACTCCTGATTAGCACTTGTTCTGGCTCTGTATGCAGGATCACATAAAGACTTGTTTCAATTCTATCGCGGCCTCCCTGGTCGCAAAGATAACCACGGAAAGACAGGGCTTTTCATACTAGGAAATGTAGCGGAACCGGTTATGTCTGGGCCCAATACCAGCATGCCGCAATAATCAGCTTCTACCTGACACCAAGCAATACCATACCGGAGTTTCAACAAACGATATCAAGGACACGGCCCGAGAAATGGACGAATCAGTAATCAAAGCAGGTGGCTTTAACTTCGGAGATAAGGAATTGGGAATGCCAACGACTTAGCCAAGAGGAAGACGGGTATTGCATATAGCTGCTAGACTGGGACTAACAGTCGTAAGCTCTGGCTCATCGACCACCTTCTGGAGACCGGGCTGCGAAACAATACCGGATATCACTATGACATCGGAGAGCATATACATAAGTATGGGGCCATACAAAAGTGGAAAGTGCTTGAAGACTTCACTGGCAGCGATCATCAATATATTTCTTTCCAAGTTGGGTCACAAGAAGCGTCTAGGGTGGACACAATTAGAAGCACCGGCATGTAGCAAATGTATGCCAATGCTACCAAATACAAATCAGACAAAATCGGTTTACTGGTGGACAGGAGAAAAAGCAAGAATAAGACCCGATAAGTTGTAATAATTTAAGGAAAAATTTGTTTGCCTATTGTAAAAAATCCCTCCAAAGTTTATCTTCTGAGGAAGTTTTTTTTTTTGTGTGTATATTTCATATTTGGCACATCGGTAGCTAGTGCTTAACGTATTTTGCTTAGAAAACAGTGAAATGAAAAAAAAAATTCAAACAAAAACTTATTCAAATGTATTTAATTGCCTAAATACAGTCGGAAAATAAAAACAAATACCTCACGAAAATGTATAGAAGACATTTTATGCACATCTCGCCCAAAAAAAAGCAGCGAATACTTCTTAGAAAACATCCAACAAATGGCTGCGAGTAACGGGTGACGTCTCTTATCATAATTTATCCTCTTTGATTCCACCATGATAAAAGTATATAACTTTTTTTATTTTTATACTGAAAGCACTGCTGGGCCGAGCACTGCAATTATCAGAAATTTATTAGAAAGAAAATTGTCTGCCAGAAATCCGCGGAACATAAATTTAAGCGCATTGCTAAAAGCAGTGGCGGATCTAGGATTTGGTACTGGGGGGATTGAAATTTTTTCACTTTCAAGCCCCTAGCCTTTGTTTTTTTTGCCCTCTTTAAAATGCTTGCCCTCTTTTGGCTCCAAATCTATTTGGACAACTCGGATTGTAACACTTGTAATTTGTGTATCAAATGACATCGAAATTCTATTTTATTTTTTTCGTTATGATGATGTGGCAGCTTGGTAATCAGCTGATAATAAAACATTAATCGATTATCAAGTGTCATCACTTACACAACGTAGAAATGAAAAGGTAAGGAAATATTTTGCATAAAACGCCACAAAAAATTTTTTTTATCAGATATTTAATAAAAAATCAAGTGCCAGAAACAGCAGAAAACTTCGAAAATGAAGAAAGCGATGAAAGTGAGTTTTTCTTATATTTGGCGGAACAAAGTAATTACTGCTTATTTAACGTATTTTTATTATTAAAAACTATAAATAGAATTATAACAAGTAAAGACGGGGCTGACAATATGCTGTTAAATTTTTAACGAGTAGAGCCGTATATGCCACTTATTTCCACTTTCAGAGCTTCCTAACCATAAGAAAGTGAGTTTAATTCAATTTCTGTAAAAAATGCGAGATACATTCGGTAAAATATTCACAATTTTTGGCATAAAAAATTTAAAACCATACCGTGTGTCCTCAGTATGCCGTTACGTGCAAATTGCACGTAACTCGCACGTATGATACCTCAACCTTGCACGTAATGACTTACTTCGAACGGAGGGGGGTGGCTTTAGACCCCCCGGAGCACCCCCCTAGATCCGCTACTGGCTAAAAGGATGGACTTTGCCACAGCGCACATTTATTGAATATAACGAAATGACGCAACATTCTGGCCACAGATGGGCGAATGGTATTCTTTGGTACTAATGCACGCCGCGATTTCATATGAAGACCTCTCAATATAGAGTACATACCTTAGAATACTTTAGAAAAAACACTAAATTGAACGAAAACGTCACTCAACAATCTGGGCCCGTATTACATGTTACAATCCGTGATCGAAACTCATTTTTTAAATCACAATAGCTCTGAAAAGGTGAATCGGATTGATGGCATATTTGAACTAGCGACAAACAATAATCGTTAGATCCATTATTTATTAAAATTAATAAAAAAAAGTTTGACAGTTTCATAGTTATAGCCTGAGTGAAAATGGTTTTCAGTCACTGATCGTAACACGTAATACGGGCCCTGATTTTAAAAAATGTATTGCCAAATTTATGATGCAAGCTTTTCATAATTTTGTTGGAGTAAGCAGCTTTTGTTTTTATTAACTTTTAGCAAGGGCGTATGCAGGGGGGAAGGGGGGGCGTTGCCTTCTTCGGAAACTAAAAACACAAAACTGAAAGTTAAACATCAACAACATAAAAGGGTTTTAATTCCTCACCTTTTGTTCAAATTATGAGCTTAATAATATTTATTTATATAAATTTATTAATAACTACATACACATACATGTTGTTGTTGTTGTAGCAATGTTTCGCCCCACCTAATAGCTGCGACCGATCACAAATTGTCATCAATATCCTCTAACGGGAGTCCAAGGAAAATTGCTGTTTCGACAGGGGTGGGCCATAATGAAAGGGGTGTTAGAGGCGTTGGTTCCACATTACAATTAAAGAGATGGTTGGTGTAATGTGGGGACACATTGCAAGCGGGGCATACATTTTGTATGTCGGGGTTGATTCTGGATAGGTAAAAGTTTAACCTGTTACAGTATCCAGAACGAAGTTGAGCCAGAGTGACTTGCGTTTCCCTGGGGAGTATGCGTTCCTCTTCCGCAAGTTTTGGGTATTGTTCACCGAGTACTGGATTCACCGGGCAATTCCCGGCATAAAGGTCCGACGCCTGTTTGTGGAGACCTGCTTGTGTTTTTGCTTCATACGGCTGAGTTCTCAGGTGCCTTATTTCCTCAAAATGCTTACGGAGATGACTCCCTAGGTCCCTAGGCGGTGCTGGCTCATCAATCAGATGTCTTTTGGGATGCGCACATGTATATTTAAGCATATATATGCATACAGTGGCGGCGCAAGACAAAAAATTTATGTGGGCGAGGTACATTTTGCGAGGCCCTATCATGGTGCAACAAAAAGGGAATTCAAAATAAAAAATCACTTGAAATGAGACGGTTTTTATTCGTTCAGAAACAAACATACATTTTTACATACATATAACTTTTTGAAATAATAAAAAAATTAAAAAAAATTTTTTTTTTAAATTAGTATGGTGAAAAAATTAAAGAAACAAACATTTTCTACTTTTGGTCTTACTGAACTCCTCAATGATTGGTTTGTAACTTAGATGCTATATCTACTTCAATAGATAAAACTGCCAAAGCCGAGAGTCTTTCTTGATCCATAGTATTTCTTAAATAATTTTAATTAGTTTCAATTTTGGAAAGCTCCTTTCAGCGGAAGCAGTACTTACAGGTATTGTTAACAATATCCTAATGACAATGTAAACATTTGGGTAAATTGTTCTCTATAATATATTGTAGCAAATGTTTCACGTCTTTAATAGAGTTGGGTAAATTTGGAATCATATTTAGTAACTCCTCATACAACTCATAAGGCTGGAAGTCACTGCTCTCACCTACTTGCAGAACACTGTGTAAATCCTGACAGTTTTTCAGTAGTTGCTCCTTTGGAATTCGTTTTAACTGGCTTAAGTCATATATAAAACCAAAATCTTCAAAATGTTGTCTTAAAGACATAAATCTCGATTCCATGCTACTGATCACAGAATCAATCATGGTATTAAAAAAATTGGTTTCATACCGGCTTTCTGCAGACTTTATAGGTTGATCGCTGCCTTCATAATCAAACATCCTTTTCTTTTTGGCTACTCTTTTATTTTTCAAATCTTTGGGCAAATCGTAACTGCTTTTCTCAATAAACTGACGAGCGTCAGACAAGCATTTTTCGAATCCAGTTTGTCGATATTCTTTTATCCATTCACAAGATGTACGCAAATGTTCAAGAGTAACGCTTAAATGGACTTGTACAGATTGCCACAATTTGCTAATGGTATTGACACGAGTTAATAGCTCATACCAGATATGTAATGATACGATAAATTCCAAACTGAACATTTCGTTCAAAATGGAATCGCAATCAGTGAGTGTGTCCGATTTTTCCTTTTGGCATTTTAAGTATTCTATACATTCAACAACATCATCAAATTGCAATAATACAGCCTTCACCACCTGGATTCTGCTTTCCCACCTTGTGTCTGATAAAGGCTTCATCGTAAGCTTTAATTTAAAAAATAAATAAATGTAAGGCGCGATAACCTCCGAAGAGATCTAAGGCCGAGCTTCTCTTCCAATTTGCGTCGTGCTCCTCTTGATTTTTCCCTACAAATTGGCCGGACGGGACCTACATGTTTTATGCCGACTCCGAACGGCATCTGCAAGGCAGATGAGTTTTCACTGAGAGCTTTTCATGGCAGAAATACAATCGGAGCGCTTGCCAGACACTGCCGAGGGGCGACCCCGCTTAGAAAAATTTTCTTCTAATTGAAAATTCTTATTTCTAAAATTTTTTTTTTTTTGATGTTGCTTTGCCCGGGAGTTGAACCCAGGGCATACGGTGTGATAGGCGGAGCACGCTACCATCACACCACGGTGGCCGCCAGCTTTAATTTATCTTTGATTATTTCCCAGCGTTTGCTGGAACTTGAAAAAAGCAAAGGAATCTTCTGAAGAAAACCAAAAAATGTTTTTGCTGCCACCGAAGAATTGGCTGCGTCGAACAACAAGAGATTCCAGCTATGACAACCTCAAGGTGTGAAAAGTACCCTGGGATTTATATTTAGAATTCGAGTTTTAACTCCATTATATATGCCTACCATATTAGCAGCATTGTCGTATCCTTGGCCATGACAGTTTTGAATATCTAAGCCATTTTTTTCAGTATTGCAATAGCCAAATATTCTCCAGTCGTTTCGGTGACAGCAAGAAATCCAATAAAGTTTTCTTCTATGGTTCCAGTTAATGTATTACAATATCTTAAAATAACCGGCATTTGTTCAACTCTACTAGAGTCTCTAGTGCAGTCGAGTAAAATAGAATAATATTTTGCCTCTTTTATCCTACCAATCACTTCACAGGTATTATTGGTGTACAGGTGTATTTGACACTAATGTAATCAATTCATTTTGAGTATCATGGCTTAGATAGTGGTGTGTAAGTTGTTTATTATTAATGCGGTTTAAGTGTTCTTGTAACGTAGGATCATAAATAGCTATCAATTTAAATAAGTGTACAAAGTTACCAGAATTCTTAGTGTTTTCGTCAGTTTTGAGAGATTCTATGTGACCTCTAAATGCAAATTATGAAAGGCTAAGAAGTTTATGATATCAATTAATCTTAATTTCTTGAGAAATGAAAATTAGAAAAGTGTCTATGATCATCATCTTGAGGATAATGTTCATCAAGATGACTTAACTTCATGACGCTTAGCAGCCGCCATGGGAAACGTCCACAATCCCACGTCAAAACTGGCAAATGTTTGCTCCACTACATCACTGGCTCTACTAGCAGATGGCGAACTTATTTCAATCATGCTCTCTTGATTTCTTTTTCCGAATCTCGTCGTTCGGTATCAATATTTGGTGCATCTGGAGTAATTTCCGAATTGTCGGATACAGACACATGTTGTTGAGAAGTGGAAGCAAGCGATTCAATTGATTCAGTACTACTAGATTCAGCTCGACTGAGAAACTTCATCATACCTGAACTTAAAACATGGTTTGATACAGCTCTTTCAGATTTTGTTTCTTTTTGCTGAACCGGATTCCCATTTTCTCCCTTTATCTCTATCTCTCTTAGTACTTAAGAGTGACATGATTGATAAATTATGAAGAAAGTGCCAATATTGTACCCGTAAAATTAGGCGGATTCTAGCGCAACAAATAAAAGATATAAAACAAATAATAACCTCAATTTTCAATCACATAACGGTTTCTTACCTATCTCAACTTTTTAAACACTTGTTATAGTTTTAAAAATATGTGACGCTATTATTTATTTAAAGGAACGAACAAGACTCCGTCTGAACGCGATTTGTACTTTCATTGGAAATGGCTATGCGTCAAATTTGACAGGTAACATATCATATGCATTTGTTTTGATACACAATGCTTTTTAATAAGGGAAAGTCCCGAGCAATGCTCTTTCTCTTAAAGGGGACTCCCCGCTACAGCAGCTTAACGCCAACTAATGTTGCAAGACTAAATATAAACAAATTGTCAGAAACGGAAGAGATGAGATTTCGAAATAATTGATTTTAACAGAAATATTGATTATTACATAAACATAAATTTGTGGCGCCGAAGATTGGAATATCTTTAAGTTAAAAATTTATTTTAAGTGAGGCGTTCAGTGCAACAACGGACACAATATTAACAATTCTCAACTAATGACATTAATTTAAATTTTAAAGTTTTATACAAAGATGGTGGGAGATTTGACATTCTATAAAGTGAAAAGCAGAAAAAGTCCACACATCTCAAGTTTCTTTTCGATAATTGCCATAAAATCATCTTCGGACTAAGCAAAATTAAGATCGGTCTCTTTAAAAAATTACCAGAGGTCCTTTTTTTAGTTAAAAGTTTTAAAGGTACAATTACGCAGAAAAACGCCTGAGGGGTCAGCTAGCTTATTATAAGAACAGCCTTGTGCCGTGTTCTTAGGTATTTTTCATACTTTTTCAATTATATGTTCGTTGTGGGCCGCGAGGCCCTTATCACCGCGAGGCCGTGGGCGGTGGCCCACACCGCCCACGCCTTACACCGCCTCTGTATGCATACATGTATATTATATTCAATGAATATATAGTTACGAACTTTAATTTATCTACACATTCATACAGATCAACATATGAGTAAATATGTTTACATAGACATATACATATTCTTCATAAATTGCACTAGTCAACAAGAGAAATTACTTTGAAATCTAACTATTTAATTTCGATGTATTATGGCCCCCTAAGTACAAAAACACCCAAAATTTAAAATTCTATGAATACGATTTTTGTTTTTTTTTTTCTAAAATCACGAATTTTCATAGAGGTCTTTCCATGTATTTTATCATATCTTGGAAATTACTTATCTAAATTCGTTGAGAGAAACACCAGTGGATTAACCGCAAAATTTTCTTCAAGTCTTGATAAGAACAGTTTTTTATAGGATCGACGGTTGTGGAGTTATTCACATAAAAATGTAAAAAAAATTTTTTTTTTGCAAAATCAGACTTTTTTTATTTTTCAAAAATTCATAAAAAATCGAAGGTTTTGAAAACTTACCAATTTTATTTCACGGTCTTAAGCACTGTGAAATAAAATTGTTTGCTGATGATACATTGCTGATGATAAGTGGGAACAATATTACTGAAATATATGCTAAGCTACAAGAAGATCTTAACAGCGTATATGGTTGGTTATGCGTAAACAGACTAAAAGTGAATGTCAATAAAACGAAATTTATGGTTATATCTAGACGCAATTTTCAAAACAATGAGCTACAAAACTTAAATATAAATAACGAACTAATTGAAAAAGTCAGCATTATAAAATACTTGGGAATAAAAATAGATGATAAGCTGAATTTCAACGAGCTCGTGGATTATACGGTAGGAAAAATAGCGAAAAAGTTATATTTTACACAACGAACCTGCAAATATTTAAATAGAAGGTATAAAATCATCGTCTACAGATCTATAATCGAACCTAATTTTATTTATTGCCCAACTATATTTTTCATCTTGCGAGATAGTCAGATATACAAGCTACAAAAGCAACAGAACCGCGCTATGAGATTCATTCTCAAAAAACGGTATGACACACCTATCAGAGACATGCTATGCTCTCTTAATTGGCTTAGCATTAGACAGCAACTTTTTTATTATACCATAAAATTTATTAAAAACATAATAGAAGGAACTTTGCCTGCGTATTTGAGGACTAATATAAAATATGTAAAAGATGTGCACTCTGTAAATACTCGTAATAAAAATGATTTTAATCTGCCGGCTTATAAAACTGAAGCAGACAAATGTAATCTGTATTATAAAGGTCTTAAATCATATAATGAACTACCGATTGATATTAAATCATGTCATTCCAATAAATTTAAACAAAAATTGTACAATTATTGCAGAACACTACCAATTTAGTGCTGGACAGGCGGACTTCCATAGCATCGATAGAAGTGCAGCGAAACTATACTGCTGTGTAGCGCCAAGACTTCCAAGCTCTTGTGCGCATACAAAAAAGGTTGCCGAAGCACATACTGAAACGGATCACTCGATTAACTCAGTGCATCGCCGTGCAGATGTTGCCTTCGCGCTTTACTAACATGCGTAAAATGCCTACATACTACATAATCGCAACGCTTTGTTCGCATGATCTGGAAGTCTCCCATCCATAGTACTCCAAGGTAGGACATAGATGTAACTATTCTAGATTGCATAGTCCAGAAGACAATTATAAACATGTAAAATAGATTTAAGTTAGGCTTAGGAAAGCCGTAATAAATAAATACATTACATTAAAACTGCAAACATTGTAAATAATTAAAACCTTATTTCGTAAAAATACATGAATAAATGTTGGTTTTATTGACAATAAAGTGAAAATACCCAATTTAGCGAAAATTTTGCATATCAAGCCTATTATAGTTTTTTACAAACAAATTATTTAAGTACGACATTTTGCGCAACTTTGTGAAATGAGAAAACTCCATAATGACACTCAAGAAATTTTTCCCCGTCAATTTTTCTTAAGGCAAAACGCAGATCATAAGAAAAAATGTCTCATACTCTATGGAAAACTTAAGTTGACAACGCGGGTTTTCGTAAGAAAGAAGTATGAACATATATATTTGTTATCAAATAAATACAACTTTTTCCTTGAGGCATTTCTTGCGATGTTCTTAGAATGCTTAAATCATAAAAACAAAAAAATCAAATTATCACTCCGTCATAGAAACTGTTATACCTACCTACTGAACATCCCAGCCTGCACAGGCCATTTCCCATAGCATATGAAGTTTTATTGAAAACCCCTTTTTTCAAACCCTTTCGTAAGTAGTGGTTAAAAAATTTACAGACTCATTAGATGCCTGCCCTGTATGGTATATTGTCGTCGATTGTGACAAACTTAACGAAAAAAAGATACATACTTTTGAAAATCGAAGTGGCCTGCCACTATTTAAAGTAATTCATTTAGTTCATTCAATGTTATTTAACTAGCATTCCTGATCGCGAAAAGTCAAGTTGTCAACAACTGTAAAAAACTATTAATTGGTTAGTGAATTTTAAAAAAATTAATAATAACAGTAGAAAATTTGTCTGCAAAATTTACCCGAATATATTTTGTTATGTATGTGGTCTTTACACTACAGAAAAAGGGCGGAGAAATTTCACTACAAAATTCATATAAGGATTATTTTAAAATAGATGTTGAGAATTTGAGCCAATATTGGACGCCAAATTCAATTTGTGATAGCTGTATATATATTTTAAAGAAATGGAAATCCTACCCTCAGTAAGCAACAATTACATTTATTAATTAAAAATATTTATGATACTCATTTTTCACAGAGAAAACATGCAAATTGAAAAACCTATGATGTGGAGAGAAACATGTTATCATGATGCTAACTGCTACTTTTGTTTAAGTAAAAAAAAAAGGATTTGGAAAACATATGATTTGGTCTTATCCCACGATTTCAGCTGGTGGTTTTACTCTTCCCGTGCTAGATTCAGATGGAGTTCCACGTCCTGAAAATCAACATGATACGTATACTGACGTTCCTCCATCGCCTATTTCTTCGTCTTCAAAAATCTTCAGCGTATCAGATGGATTTTGCCCAAGGCTTCTGACACAGTCCTTGTTAAACGATCTTATAAGAGACCTAGAGCTTCCAAAAGATAAGTCAGAGCTACTTGCATCCCGTCTAAAAGAAAGACATTTATTAGAAAAACAGGTTACGATAACTACCTATCGTGAGTGACATAAGCCATATGCTTGTTTTTATAGAAATAAAAACAATATATGTTTTTGCTATGATATAACTGGACTTTTTGGAAAGCTTGGCCAAACATATGACGCAAGTGAATGGAGATTATTTATTGGTAGTAACAAAGAAAGCCTTAAAGCAGTTTTATTACACAAGGTGGTTACACAAAACATTGTTGTTTTCTTTGCCTTTGGGATAGCCGAGATCGAGGTTCACATTATGTAAGGAAGGACTGGCCAGCAAGAACCAATCACGAAGTAGGCACACACAATATAAAATATGCTGCTCTAATAAAAAAGGAGAATGTGATTTTTCCGCCATTGCACATCAAGCTTGGATTAGACAAGAATTTTGTTAAGGCCCTAAACAAAAATGAAAAAGCATTCGATTATATTCAAACAATATGTCCAAAATTATCCGCTTCAAAAATTTCTGAAGGTGTTTTTGATGGTCCACAAATCCGAAAACTACTACAGAGCACAACATTCGAGACGTTACTATCACCCGATGAAAAGGCTGCTTGGAACTCATTTAGGCTGATTGTTTCAAATTTTTCAGGAAATAATCGGGGTCCAAATTATAAGGAATTCATTTCTGATTTACTAACCAACTATTCGAAAATCGGTAAGTAGGAATATAATATGATTTTTGTATATTCATCATAATTGTAACCTCTAAATTACATATACATATAAAATTTCAGGTGCAAACATGTCTCTAAAAATGCATTTCTTACACTCCCATTTGGATTTTTTCGCTTCAAATCTTGGTGATGTCAGTGACGAGCATGGAGAACGATTTCACCAGCAACTTAAGTCAATGGAGTAGCGTTATCAAGGATTCTGGAACGAAAATATGATGGGGGATTATACTTGGTTTCTTATACGAGAATCAAATTCAGAAAATCACAGTAGACAAGCAAAAAGCAGAAACTATTTTTAAATATTTCTATTACTAAATTTTGTAGAATTTATTTAATAAAGGTATCTTAAATAGCTAAATAAACAAAAATATTAGAAATACGTATTTTCCCTTCATTCACTTAATTGTTAATACTATTACCGTTTATCCATGGATTTTCATGAAATAAAGCTTGCCTGATTTCGAATTTTCACAATTTTACGATCATCTAATAAAAGTTGTAAGTTTTTATCTCCTTCGATTTTTTACGAATTAAAGAAAAAAAAAATGGAAATTTTTAATACAAAAAATCGATTTTTTATAATGCGATGCAAATAACTCTGAAACCAATAAGTATTTAAAAAAATAGTATTTGAACAATTTTAAGGTAATTTTATTTGCTATTAAATTCTGTTTTCTCCAACAAAATCGGAAGACCCATTCCAGAGATATGATAAAATTAATGGATATCCCTTTTCAAAAAAGGCAAATTTTATAAAACAAAAAAAAACAAAAAAAAAAAACAAAACGTATCCATAGAATTTTAAATTTTGACCATTTTTATAATTAGGGGAATATAGCAAATGAAAAAAAAAATAGTGGTGATCCAGGGTAATGCAAAAAGTTTAATTTTGTAGAGCAGTGTTATTAATATACACATTAATAGACACGTTCACAGATTTATAAAATTTGTTGAAATTTAAACCGATTGCAATCTACGAAAGGTGATTAAAGGTGTGTTTTTTTTATTTTCTGTAAGCAAAAAGCTTGGATAGCATTTTGAGATTCCCGGGCCCCTCCATAGCCCGGGCCTGGGGTTATGACCCCCTCAGCCCCCCGCCCCCCCCCCCCCCCCCCCTTTCGACGGGCCTGTATCAGTGTATTACCAGCGAGCAGTTTTTATACCTTATCTAGACTCCCTAATTTGTTCACTAAGTGAAAGGTTTTCGCATCAAAATAATCCTGCTTTTTGTTTGACTACATTGCATACAAATATTGTCAAAGCCCTTGACTTTTAGCCCTGCCGAGCAATTAAAACTAATTTTTCTTTTTACCACCATGTGCAAAAAGCAGTTTTGATTGAAATGTGTAATTTACTGCGGTCAAGTATCTTGTGTGGCTTAACACCAAAATTTCTTCAAAATCTCTGAACTTATTGATTTGCAGTCGTGATGTGAGCGTTCTCCGCCTACCCCACCGAAGTTTCAGTGTTCAAGTCCCGGGCAAAGCAACATCCGCACCGTTCGGAGTCGGCATAAAACATGAAGGTCCCGCCATGCCAATTCGTGGAAAAAAATTACAAAGGAGCACTATGCAAATTGGAGAAGATCGGTCTAAATCTCCTAAGCGGTAAATCGCAAAAATAAATAAATGCAAGGCGTGACAACCTCCGATAAGTTTAAGGCATAGCTTCTCTTCCTCTTGAATTTTCACTGAGAAGCTTTTCATAGCAGAAATATTCTCGGAGTGTTTACCAAATCACTCCCTAGAGGTGATCCCGCTTAGAAAAATCGTTACCTAATTAAACAAACTTTTTTCTGATTTTTTGATATTGCTTTGACCGGGAGTTGAACCCACGATCTTCGGTACGGTAGGCGGAGACCCTTATTGGAAGAGAAGCTCGGCATAAGGATAGTGTTACATTTCGTCGATATTTTCCTACACAAGTTCTCAATATCTTACGTATGTTGCCTCCAACTTATATAAGTAATGCTATTTTTTCCAAGAGGTCGAATTTCTTATTTAGCAAAAATTGTACTTAAATGACAGAGTAAACAACAAGTTTTATTTAAATAAACTACATCTGGCTTGTTTGTGCCTAAGCGCTGCTATTTTTGTGAATATAACTGTATTACGTATACATTCACTTGAAATACTTCTTGCAGAGGGTTGGCTCATCAAGAAAAATCGGATTCACCAATCAGCAAGTGCCAACGCCATTTTAAATTAGTTGCACTGTTATTATTTAATAGAGCTCCACTGGAATCTTAAAGCTAAGGACATACTAAGCGACAGACATTACACTATGCGGAAAAATATTATTTGCATGTTTTCTTATGGTGAAATTCATAATTAGCAGCAGCAGCACTACGCGACACGGCAAAGAGCGACAATGGGGCCCTGCCGCTACATGCCGCGCCGCGTACAGTACACGCACTTTAATGGCACAAGGTATGTATGGATGTATATTTAACGATAAGGTAGGTGTATAGTAGCATCCTATATGAAAGATTTTCGGATCTCGGAATAGCTGACATAGCGCAGAAACGTTTCATCCATACTCTTTCAAGTGGAAAGGCTGGGAGAGGTTGTAAGCTACCACAGGTTATGTTTCTACTTGGCGAAAAGTTTTGACGACCGAGTTTTTACATCATAAAATTAATCCCCTGACGAAATACTATACACAATCGAACTCGGACAAACGGAGAATAGTAATATCCCGATAAAAAAAAATATAATAAAACGCCGGACACTCAATCACGGATTCGAGTTTTTTACAATCATGCATCAGTTGTTATAGGAAATATGGTGGGAGAAGAAGAAAGTTTTCTCAGCCTAATCAATTTAAAAGGCGTTGCCATAACCACGCCGATTACTAATCAGCCTGCTTAAAATTCTATAACCTGCCCTATAGTTCGAAAGGGGAAAGTCCACTGACAACAAACCAAAAAACCAAAACTAAAAATTTTAGTCTAAATTTTAAACCCCCACTATAGCAGGCACCTTATCGTTGGTGCGAGGGCTTAGCGGAACCCTATAGCGCCCGACTATGGGGCTGAGCGGTTTAGGGGCTGCATCTACGCCGTTTCGCTTCATAGGAGGGCGGCGGTTATGGGGACCGTGCCTATTGGACTATTTGCAGCCAGGGGATTCATTCGGCTGTATTTGAACGGAGCCATCCCAATACCGGGCCATCTCGGGAAGTAATGATGGCCTTACCATAGCAAGTGGCGCTGTTGTGGCGGAAGTTTTTATCCCCCTTTTTAACATTAGACCGCAGAGCCCGCCTTGTGGGCGGGTGGTCGTACGGAAAAGATGAGCTCAAAAACTTTAAGAGCATGTAAGGTTGCGAAGGAAAAGGCGATGGCGTCGCAAGCCGGGGAAGAGGAAATCTCTATCAGCGCTGACTCGAGCGCGGATAGCGATGATAGTATGTAGTCAGTGCGCTCGGTAAAGGAGCGGCATACTAGCCGGGATAAAGAACTAATGTTAGAACGGGAACAACGCGATAGGGAGCTTAAGAGAACCCTCTCAAAATATAGACCTGCATTAAGAATTATGCAGCGCTTGGGCCCATTGGTTCGCCCAACCAACGATGAGAGCGATCGTTTGGCATGGCCCCTTGAGACAGTGGAAGAATGTCGACGGCAGTTCACTGACGAAAACTCTGCTACGAGCAACCCTCAATTTTGCAACCGCATCGAAGAGGAAGAAGCCCCGAGAGGCAAGAGGCAGCGATCGGCTGAACCTGACAAGCCTGCTTTTAAGAGGCAGAAAAGAAAGGGCAAACGCCCCAGTCCAAGAACCAGGAGGAGAGTTTGTCGGAATGATAGGAACCAAACCTCAAAATCTGCAAAGCGGATCGAAGAGGGAAATATAAGTACTCGAAAGCCATGTACCTCAAAAGCTGTAATACAGGAAGAGGATGGCAATAATGACTTAAGAAACAAAGACACATGTGTTCATAAGTTAAAGGGAGATAACAATCAGACTCCAGCTTACTCGATGATACTAAAGGGAGCTAACGCTGAAACTCCGGTTATCAAGGAGAACAAGATGAACGAAGTTGCGAAGCACACCCTGACTGTGGCACTAATAGATTGCAGCGTCCCCATGAGCAGATGTCAGCCGAAAGGTAGAGAGATCCATAGAAGGGGAGCTGATCAGTATAATGATCAAAATGATGCATAATGAACCGAGCAGACCGTTACCAACCTTCGAAACAGCTGGATGGGAAAATGGGGTTAAACTGATGACCTGCACCAATAACGCGACTTTAGAATGGCTGCAGAGAGTTGTTCCAGACCTTCAAAAACAAGAAGGCGCAATTTTGAAGTTGGTGGATAGAGCACTGATCCCTACGATACCAAAGACCAAGGTTTGGATACCCCGAGTGGTGAAGGCGGAAGACACGCTGAACATGCTGCAGCGGCAGAACCCGAATATACCAACACGGAATTGGAAGGTACTCCACGTATCCCGAACCGTGGAGGGGGGCCAGTAGTACATCCTCCAAATTAATCTGGAATCGGAGGATCTGTTGCCCTCACAGCTTGGGAAAATATCCTGTGGTGTAGGTAGTATATTTATGCGCCTTAAAAAGAGGAGTCCTCGTGACAATAATCCCAATACGCTAAAAGCAGGGGAGGTGGAAAACGACCACGAGAACCTGAAAGTAGAGGCAAATGACGGGAGCAACTGCGCAGTGGCAGAGATGCACGAGCAAATAAGTGGAGCTGCAAATCTTAAGAAAACCCAAAACATGCTAAAAGCAGGAGAGGTGGAAAAGGATAACGAGGGCCCGGAAGTAGCAGAGAAAGACAAGGGTATAAGCGTAGAGGCGGAGGTACTGGAAGTGGACAAACAGCTCAATGGTGCTGTGAGTCTAACAAAGACGCTTCGAACAGGGGAGGTAGAAACGGACCTCCAGACTCGGAAAACAGCGGAAAAATGCATTGCGTGAGCGCACTGGCGGAAAATTTGGAGTGAGACAAACAGCTAAATGGCGCTGCGAGTTTTACAGTTAAACCTCCAATATAGTAAAGTGGTATCGATCGAGCTCCTCCTGACTCTTGAGGAGGGTTCGTTTGATGTGTCGCTGATACAGGAGACATGGCTCTCATCTGGAGGAAAGGTTTCTGGACTCAGCGTTCGCGGTTTCAGCGTTTATAACGCAAAGACTGAAAGCAGGTCTTAGAGCTGCAGTCATGGTAAGGAAACACCTATACTCGTGCATTCTATCTAACTTATCCTGCTACATGGCCCATCAGAGGAGTTCAAAAGGCTTGTGGTTCAAGAAGTGTGCAGAGCACGGCTTGTCATAGGCACGGATGTGAATGCGCATCACGGCGTATGAGGGGACGATATTAATGATAGAGGCGAGTTCCTTTTTTGGTACATACTACAGATTAGTATACAGGTGGCAACAGGGGTAGCGTGCCTACATATGCTGGTCCTACGTCAAGCAATGAGCTTAATATCAATTGGAGTTCTGAACATGATATATCGGGGTATGAATGTCAGGTCCTTCACAGGCCATCATTCTCACACCATGCATATATCAGCTTCAAAATCCCCTAAAGAGATTAGAGAAGGCTAAAACCTTTAGAAACCCTATGACAACGGACTGGTACAAATTTCAGAAAGATGTATCAGGAAGACTGGGGCAGCGTAAAGAGGTTGCCACCGTAGAGGAGTTGGAGGAGTGCAACAACTTCTTATCAAAGGCGCTGACAACTGCGTACAACAGGGCTTGTCCTCTGAGAATATTCAAGGGGAAAGCAAAGCCACCATGGTGGAGTAAGGAGCTGAGTCTTCTTAGAGGGCAGGTAAAAAAGAGTTTTAAGCTGGCAAAAGTTGCGGAAAGCGAGGAGTGCTGGGACAAATTCAGAGATCTGTCGAGGATCTATAAACGTGAAATCAACAGGTCAAATCGGGTTTCATGGAAGTATTTCCGTGTCGACATAGAATGCTCCAGCGAAACCGCGAGGCTGAGGAAAGTGCTACCTAAAGGAGATGCAGTACAGGGACTGATAAAAAATGACGACGGGGAATGGTCACACAGTAGTGAAGAGTCCCATGGGGCGCTACTTAACACACACTTCCCATCAGGAGACGATGCGGAAGAGATAAGTACCCACGTCTACAGTCTTAATACGGAGCGGGAGGTACCAGGATTGGTGACAAAGACCAAAATTGAATGGGCAATAAAAACGTTTGCTATGTTCAAGTCGCCGGGCCCAGATGGGATATTTTCTGCTATGCTGCAGATGGGCGGTGGAACGATTATAGAATGGCTAAGAATAATCTTTGAGGGTTGCATAAAACTGAACCACGTCCCGCAATCTTGGAGAACGGCTCGAGTAGTCTTCTTACCGAAAGCGGGAAAGCCAGTCATCAGCACTCGAAAGACTACAGGCGCTATTAGTTTGACATCTTTTCTACTCAAAACCCTAGAGAGATTAATATATGTGCATACAAAATCATAAATGAACGTGGAATTATCCTCTTCAGCAAAACATCCCCACACCAAAGGCAGTCAGTCGATACTGCTTGCATTGGGTGGATATGAATAAAGAGAAGGCCTTGGAACACCAGGAATACGCCCTAGGTGTTTTCTGGACATTGCCGGAGCTTTCAACAATATCTCGAAAAGAGCAATCATGGACAGTCCTGACTCCATTGAAGTTCATCCAGCTTTAGCAAATTTGATCGGCTGCATGTTAAGCTGCAGAATGATCACATCACAATGGGGTCTGTTCGAGACAACGAAATCTGTAAACAGAGGAACGCCAAAGGGTGGGGTTTTATCACCAATGCTGTAGACGCTGGTTATAAACTAATTGCTTAGGCGGTTCGACGGAGGACCAGTCAAACTTACGGCATATGCAGACGACGTTTCTGTCATCATAAGCAGCTGATGCCTAACAACACTCAGCTCTCTGATGGATCAGGCATTTCGGGATGTACATGCCTGGGCATCTGGAGTCGGGTTAACCGCCAACGCGGAAAAAACCGCTCTAGTATTATTTACTAGGAAGTATAAGGTCCTCAATTATTTGCTACGTGAAAACCTAACTCGATTTCCAATTTTTGTTCTGCGTGACATTTAGATTTGACGTTTGCACACATGCTTTACATCAGGGATCGCCACAAGCTTCTTATGGAAGCGTGACCACACCTACTTGGAAATCCAAAAAAAAAAACAAAAATGGCGACGGAGCTAGTAAAAAGTACACTGTAAAAACTTCGAAAATTCATAAAATGATATTATTTTAGAAAGAAAATTATACATTTTGTAATCCTGATAGAAGGTAAATTCATTAGATTTTTTTTTTAATTAAATTTTTTATATTTTTTAAATTTTTTTTATATTTTTAGGTTTTTTAGAAACAAAATAATATAGATAATAATAATTTTGTAATTATGATAAAAGAAAAATTCATTCAGTTATTTTATTTAATCTTTTATATTTTTTGTTTTTATTTTTTGTATATTTATTTTTATATTATATTATATTTTTTATATTTATTTTTAATTTTTTTATTTAATAGTATTTCGGAAAGAAGGATTAAAGTGGAGATATTAACCTACTGTAAACTGTCCGCAATTAATTTTTCTATATCTATTTTTATGTTTGCGGTTGATAATTTCAGAAGCGCTTCTAAATGCTGATTTGTAACTCTATTTCTGTTATTTGTTTTTATTTGCTTAAGGAATGAAAAGGAGCTTTCACAAATTAAGTACTACCAAACATTGAATAAAATTTTAAAACTTCTTGACACAATAAGGGATATTTCTCCTTGCTTACAACTTTCCAAAAATCAATGCCTTTTAAATCTAGTAACTGTACTTCAGAGTCGCATTGTAAGTCGCATTTTTGGGCTCTACGCATTTGCATCGCTTGTCATGGGTATACAAAAATTGGTAAAATTTTCCTGTTGCTGAGAGCTTTAAAGTAATTTTCATTGTGATATTCGCTTTAGTCGCATCAACCTGTCAAAACTGATATATATGTATGCAAGCCGAAATAAAGACATGAATTAATAATACCAACATACCTATTTACATACGTCCAATTCGATTTGCCTGAAATGTGGTATATAAATTTGCCTATATTAGTATTTACGATCCTTTTTTCAGGGAAGTAGACCAGAGACAGACTGGGACTGGGATTAGGACTAGGACTGGGACTGAGACGCGGAGTGGTACTGGGACTGCGAGTCGTAATGGGACTGGAACAAAATACATACCACCCTCTGGGACTGGCAATAAGGGATGTAGAGGAATGAGAAGAACTTGAGAGAAGAGAAAAGAGAAAAGGAGAAGGAGACTGTCATCGGGTTCTGAACTATATTCCAAGTTTCAAGCTTGTAGCTTATCGGGAAGTTACTTAAATTTCGATTACAAAATTCTGTTTGCTACACAGAGTCAAGCTAAATAAAACCGTTTATAAAAACCCGGCTATTATTCATTATATTCTGTTAGATAAAGGAATGATAATCTCAAATTATCTTCCCCGGTTAATAATGGTGAAACAAAGCATGCATGTTTCTCAAACTTATCACTAATATGTATATTCTATATTCAATTTTTAAGTCAAGTGAGACGAAATAAAGTTTTGTCACTGCACGTCTATTCATCATTTTGTTTTCTAAAAAAATAGCTACAACCATTCTGCGAGCAGAAATGGCGCTGGCATGTACACAAACCCAGTCGGACTTGGTAGCTTTCAAAATTAACGCATTGCATTGTTTTCTTGAATGCATTTAAAAATTGAACATGCGTTCAATTCAAATTTAATTTAATTATTAAATAAACCAAACAAAGCTTCATTGTATTCATACAGGTGAAACAAAAATATACCCAAAAATATTACTTCAAAAGTAATTTTACACGAAATTATAGCAGTTGAGTTCCTAATAGGTACAGCAGAATACATTCGGTTGTGGGCGAGAGGATAGAATGCGTGCGAGCGGGGATGTGTGGTGCGCTTGCCTATGCGGTGCGCTTGCCTGAGCGTTTTACAAAAACAATTGCGTGAAAGCGCTTATGTAGTGACGACCCCTGCTTTACATTGTCGCAACGCATGCTTATTTCGGTTAGGGCAAAAAACGGTTGTTTGCGTGCGCTAAAAAAACGCAGTGCGGTTTTATTAGGTTCACATGTTAGGTATCATGATAAATGAACAAAGGGAGACAAGAGCGGCTTCTACGGTGAACGGGCAGATTTGGTTAAGCAGGTAAGGAGATAAATAAAAATGTCTCTCGCCAATCAAAAACTCTTTTCTGTCAGTATGGATCCGAATCATGAACGGTGTGGAAAGAAGATAGCATATTGGGCCTTGGAGTATTTGAATGAAAAGCTCTCTGAAAGATTTACTGAATTTCCATAGTTGGAAATTAGTTGGCACTGCGCTGCTTGGTGCAGGGGGTTGGATGACTTCAACGTTATCCTATCAATTCATTGCCGAGATGATCGGGCTAGTATCTTCATAGTGCTAATTTCCGGAACGTGTCGAATATATGTATATCCGACAAAGAAGCACCGGCATCGATGAAACTCCCCAAAACCTTGACTGAGCAGTGAAAAACATATGTGGCGAGACTTGATCTTCCTTGGTGCTCCTAATTGGCGACAGCAATTACTACAAAGAGACGAATGACGCACTTTGCTGCGCCGTCAAAGACACGGTTGTCAGATCTGAAATGTTCTGCCTCTTTGTCTGATGGCAAAGATATAGACTTCTTTCTCTAAACCAATATTTGTATTTCATTATTTGTGCCGCATAACTACAACAGGGCGGCCACCGTGCTGCGATGGTAGCATAAGGTTTTTGCTTCAAATCCCGGGAAAGGCAACATCAAAATATTAGAAAAGGTTTTTATACTTACGCGGAATTGGCAAACACTCTGACTGTATTTTTGCCGGTAAAAGCTTCTCAGCGGAAATTCGTCTGCTTTGCCTTTGCCGTTCTGAGTCGATGTAAAACAGTGTCCCGCCAATTTCTAGTAAAAATTAAAAAATGGCACGATGCAAACTGGAAGGGAAGATCAGAAGGAGGTCTGCCTAAAAGTATGTCAGAAATGCTCGAGTAGCAATTATCTTAAATAAAAAAAGGATCTTTGATCCTGTAGTCAGCAAATTCATTCTACTTTATGTTGATGAAGTTGATCAACTTCGCCACGGTTCGATATACCTACATACATATGTTTCTATGGGACATCGTACGCGATAAGGGAAAATAGTCGTCTGATTGTAATATAATAATAAATTCATATTTTAGCTGATAGAAATTGTACCGGCAAGTTCGGTGTATGAAGAAATATTCCAAGACCAAGTGCCGACCTGGTAAACGACGTCTCTAACGTGCTAGATAGCAAGGGACGGAATGATCCCTATATCAAAGAACTAAAACGGAGTGAAACAGAAACGGCTTAAAATTAATAAATCGCAAAGGAATCGATGGACTATGCCCGGAGATATTCAAAAACTGAAACGTAAAGTTGGTAAAGACTTTGTCCTACAACGCTTACGGTTCGTAATTTTGTACCTACTCTTAATTTAAAAAATCTAAATACTTGAATTCATTTCCTTCAGATCTGAGTAATATTAGCTCATAAACATGTATACATACATACACAAGTTTCCATTCATGTGCACCCAAATATATTAGGCGAAGGGGGCTTTACTTTTTTCGTTATTTATCTTTTAGTGAATATCTTTTCATCTTGCTAAACGAAATGTTAATTACCGATATTAAATACATTTAGCAACTCATAACAATTCCTTAATTGCGCTACTTGTAGCTCATTAGCCAAAATTCGTAGGTGCATATATGTATAGCTAATACGTAATTATCATAAGGGGGAAAATGTATCTCTTAATTCAGTCCGTGTGCGCAAATGTAAACTCAACGTCACGCCCACCATCGCTACTCAATGGAATCCGTTGTTTGAAGGCAGACCATTTTAATTACACTCAATCGCACATTCTGAACAAATACACAAAACTTAGAATATTTGAGAAATAATCTTGTTGTTGCCGTCCTGCTCTTATTCTGTGATGCTGCGATCTTCGTATTCAGTTTGATCACTGGTGCTCTTTGGTTAGTCCATATAATTAGATTTGTTGCATTACTTCACGAAGGATGCGGATTGCGCATTTCCGCTTATTTATATTACGTTTGGCTTTCGTTTTTAGTCGATTTTCGAAGCTCAAAGCAGTTGGAAGTTAACAAGACCTACTCTCGGAAGAATTTTTATATTTCCAAAATGGATACGCGAACCATCCTGCGTTGTTTTCAAAATAATTTTTCTATTGAGAATATTTTATCGAAACCAAATACCAACAAATGTGATTCATACTTAACGGTATTGAGTGATTCGAACCTCAGTTCTTCAAGAGCTGTGAAAATATGTGAAAAAGTAGAAAATGTTGAAACTGAAAGTGATAATACTGAAACACAAACAAGTATAGATTTGTTAGCATCTAGCCCTTCATCGAGTTGCATGGCAGATGGTCTTGAAGATTCGAAAAGTGAAGCGGCCTCTGATGATGGAAACAGTAAGTCGTTAATTTGGTAGTGAATAAGGTGATTATAAAAAAAATTTTAAATAATTCTGTAGGGTTCATTGAGTAGGCAAGGGTTTTCTTGCATGTGCTCCGGGAAGCATGGTGAAATTGAAGCCGAAATATATTTATCCATCACTCTCCCAATATCCACGAATGTGGCGCGCGGACGCGCGTATCCGTATACTCTGACACACCACTTGCGCTGCCGCTTAGTTCGCTTAAATCCAGTTCATCCCCATCTAAATTACGGCTGCTCATTGCTTCTAGCGCGCTACTACTACTTGCTCTACATTATAGGTGCCTCGTGAAGACAGTCCGCTGATCATCATGAGTTAATGAATTAAACTCACGTAAAACCCACATAAAATGAAATGAAGAACAGCGCCTCCGATGAAAACTATTATTTGAGAGTGTGTTCGGACCGTCTTAAGGGAAAGTACCGCTGCCAGGCAGGTCAATCACCAGATGAATACAAAAGTTAGTGTCACCGCTCGGTGGAAAAGGGGACTCAAGGAACAAAGCATTGAAAAAATCGTGCCTTGCAAAATATACTATTGTGACAAGAAATAGTCATCCCCGTCTGTCAACGACGGCGGTTCGACGGAGGACCAGTCACTTACGGCACATGCAGATGACGTTTCAGTCATCATAAGCGGCAGATGCCTATAAACAATCAGCTCTCTGATGGATCAGGCACTTCGGGATGTACATTAACCTGGGTCGATTTGTATGGACGAAAGTTAATCTATATCGCGACATCGATTTTTCGATAGGATTTGGGCTCAGGAAAAAAAGTTCCACTACGCATACCGAAAAAAATAATTTTGGAGCCTGCAAAAAAAATCGATTTTTCGACCAAAATTCTTCTAAATCTCCATAAAAGAATTTTTTTTTTCAAAAAACTGCATTTACGAATTTTGCATTTGCAAACTGACACGAAAAAAATATATAAAAAATGATTTGGAGCCTTGAAAATGAAAAAATGCATAAAAAATCGAAAAAATCGTTGAAATTTTGCAGGCTCAAAAATTATTTTTTTGGTATGCGTAGTGGAACTTGTTTTCCTGAGCCCAAATCCTATCGAAAAATCGATGACGCGATATAGGTTAATAAACCGACTCAGTCTAATGTACGTGTCTGGGCATCTGGAATTTGGTTAATCACCAACGCGGAAAAAGCCGATCTATTATTTACTTGCACATAAAATATCCCTATTTGGACTTAGCCTAAGCTTGGAGAGGTCGTGGAAACTCTATGTCGTGTCGTGGAAACTCTATGTGGAATAGAGAGCGAAGAAAGCCTCTGCGGGACTGTATGCATGCAAGAAGATGATGTTAGGATGCACGTGGGGCGTATCACCCAAACTCTCTCATTGAGTACTGTTAAACCCATACTTTACTATGAGGTCCTTGTTTGGTGGACAGCCACACAAAAAAGTACGTATACCAACAAGCCAAAGGGGGTATGCAGATTATCATTGATTGGCACAACTGGAGCCCTAAAAACTACCGCGACAGCAGCATTGCATGAAATTCTACACATCCCGCCTGTAGACCTAATGGCCAAAAATATCGCGTTAGCCACTGCAACAAGGCTTAAGGCAGTAGAGCGCTATATAATATCGGGAAAACGGAGTATATGGTCCCGAGCCTGAGCTTCGAACAATTTAGCCGAAGGGTGCAGAAATGGCAGAACATATTTTACACGTGTATGCCGATGGCTCCAAATTAACGGAAGTGGTGGGGTCTGCTGTTTACTGTTTCGATCCAGAAATGAGTAGATCCTACAGGCTGCCTGGTTACTGCAGCGTCTTGCCGGCGGTAATCATAACCGTGAAGAAAGCAGCAGAAATTCTGGAGGTCATAAGCTGCAGTCGTACTTCATCAACAAGTGTCCTGGAATGCAAGGAAGCATTGGTAAAACTTCGCTCAGACCGGACCATACATCTGAACTAGATTCTCGTTCATAAAGGGATAAAAGGCTGCAGAAAGAAATGGTTGAGCACGTTCTGTGTTCGTGTCCTGCGCTTGCCAGGTCAAAGCTCCAGCTAATAGGAGCGGCAGAGTTTCCGGATCTCGAGGCAGTATTTAAGCAAGGTTTTAAAAAACTTCTAGCATTTGCCAAAAGGACAGGTCAGAGGAAACCGAATTCGTAACATCGTGATTGACACTAGGCACAGCACATATACCCTGCGTGGTGCAAATATCACCCCGGACCCTACCAATATTATAAGGTCCCAGTGAGCCCGAAAAACGTGAGAAGTGCCGCGGCGTCACTGCCTACAGTCAAGTTGAATATGGGAGACAGAAGGTTTCAAGACCGGAGAAAATTCCTGCTCGAACTATAATCGCAACCTTGTAACCAATGTACATAACTTACTTAAAGGCCCAAACACATTCGACTTTTGCATCATTTTGTCATTTAACTTGCGTCAACAGCTGTCTTTGAACACATACCTTTTCATTTCCATGTTCCTTATCCACAGACAACGACCACGCCAAAAGAACTCATAAACTTACGTTTAGCTGACGTTGCCTATTAGTTCGTGAAATTTGTAGCCATTGATGAAAAATCTTCAAATATCCCTGGCCATTTAATTTAATTTTAAATATTATTTTGCATTTCTGGTTGGATGGCTGTTTTTAATTTTTCATAATGACAAAATCAAAATATGACTTTTTCTTTTGCATTCATTATGGCAGGCAAACTTTCAACGAGCTTTATTCCAGCAATTTTCAGATAATTTTATCTTCTACCGCCAAGAAGTAACTAATTCGATACGTCTTGCAGTGGGTACACAATCCCGACAATATAATCCTGACAGGCCAAATTCCAGACATAGAAAAATCCCGACATAATGTAATTCCGACAAGGCAATATCCCGACAACTCCAAAAATCAATAACACTCTATCCAGACAAATCAGTGTTGGAGGGTTATTTTTATTATTTTTTTGAAGCGCGGCAGAAAGCCACCTATGCAGAAGAGTATTCTGCGCAGACCTACTTTAGATCGACTAGCCGGTGTTGATTCGGTAAGTGTTGTGCAGAGAAGTCTAAAATAATAGACAATAACGAAGATGTGAACTTTTTATGGCATCTTGTGTGGTTTTCCAATTTGTCGAAATTTTTGTGGGGATTGGTTCATGTTGGGACTATGAATGGTCGGGATTCGGTCCTTTCGGTACAATGAGTTGTAGGGATTTTATATTTCGGGATTTTGTAAGTCGCGATAACTAATTCGTCTCCTGAGGGGCACCGTTCTGTGCAGTTGTCGACATAGGAAATGATGGTAGCTCCTTCAAGTGGAGAAGGCAGCTTTGATATGTAAAAATTAAATAGAAGCGGGGATAGGACACTACCCTGCGGAGAGGCACGTTTGTGTACCAGCCGCATAATATCCATGTTGAGGTTACTGGGTGTGACGATCGATCAGGATCTATATTTTGGTAAGCATGGAAGTTAACACAATATTTTGTGAAGTCCATTCCCACACACTTAGCTTAATATTTTGCGATTCCGTTCCCAAACAATTGTACCGGCAAACCGGTCGCATACTTTGGAATCATATTGCAGCCAAAAATGTAATTACGCTGCACGCGCATCTGCGGTTTCTTAGTTGTTGAAACTAAGCACATTTAGTTAGAGAAACACGCGCAACCGTTTATTCGCTCACCTAATGAAATACTTCAGACGACCGCTACACGCGCAAAACTAATTTTGCTAACCAAGCATCTTTGGTCACTTAGGCAGGCTCAGGATAGGTTAGCTTTTAGAATCATAGATTTAAGTTAGTTTTTGACTCACTCGCGGAACTGAAGGCACATAGTGCCGCTAAATAAAGTTTAGGTTTTATAAACATCTGCAATTGTACCTAAAACCCAGAGCCGCAATAAAATCCTCAAATCTCTTGCCTGCAGCACTTGGGGTAGAGATAAAGGGACGCTCATTACTATTTCCAAAGCAATGGACCGGCCGCTTGCATGCTACGCGTCCGCGATATATGAATTTTGAGGAAATTCAGCACCTGAGCACCCAACCGTGTGTAAAAGAAAACCACAAAGAGGTCCTCAGTGTTATCCACAAAAAGGCATCGGACCTCTATGAGAGGAATCGCCCGGCGAACACCGTTCCCAAATCAATCATTCGCTTTCCGCGAATAAATCACTTCAGCTTCGCCTCCCTTGATGTTGTTGTTGTTGTAGCAGTGCTTCGCGCCATTTAAATGGTGCGACCACTCACGACACGTTCTCAAAGTCTTCTAATGAAACTTACAGTTCCAACAGTGGTGGACCATTGGGAAGTTGGTTCCACATTACAATTTAAAATATGGTTGTTGTCATTTTGGGACATGTTGCAAGCAGGACATGCATTATGTATGTCGGGCTGATTCTAGATACGTAAGAGTTTAACCTTTACAGTACCCAGATCGAAGTTGAGCTAGAGTGACGCGCGTCTCCCTTGGCGGTATACGTTCTTTTTCTGCAAGGGTAGGATATAGTATATTGATAACGAGGTTCACCGGGCACGTCGTAACATAAGAGTTCACCGATTCTGTCATTTTGCCTAGGGCCTCCTTATGCTTGTTTGGACCAAACAGCTGTGTAGGCAGGTGCACAGTGCTTATGGAGATATTTCCTTAACCCTCTTGGAGGCGGGGCTAGATGAAGCAGTTGTTTGCTAGGGTGTCCTAGTTTGTGACAACTAAGCAAAAACTGTCTGTTCAGCATTTCGTTGTGCTCTTTAATGTTGAGCGAGCTATTTGTCCCACTATCTAGGTGATGTTCAGGGGTCATTTAAAAAATAATACTTAGGAAAGGTTTTGTTTATACGTATTTAAGGAAATCGACGTTTTGGCTCCCACGGCAACCGGTTCCATATTCTGAAGTGATGATCTGAGGCTTTTGCCAGGATCACCGGCCGACGCGGTTCAATTTATCGCAAATCGTTCAAAAAAATTCTGGAATAGATTCTTACGGAGGGATTGACCTTCATTCACTTACTCCAGGTAGGCTTCGAACTTAACCCCAGTCCTTGGGACTGGTACTGCTGCGTCTACTGAAAAAACCATACAAATACTTAAAATGGTCACACTTTTGTCTGTGTGTCTCGGTCAAAGCGTAGTTTCACCGAAGGAGATGTTCTGGGCTAACTTCTAATACTCGTCTTTGACGCGATTTCTTCAGATCAAAGGCAACTTACGACCTCTATAATTGGACTATTAGTCGTCATGATTCTCGTAGTACAGTGTATATCATTGTGTAACTCATGTGTGAAAGTCGTATAGTCCTCGGCGCATCTACATAACTTCAATTTTACGAGGACCCTGGATAAAGTTTTAAAAATGTAGGCCAAAATTCGCAGACGTTTGTGCCCTGCCCGAAATATTGATTTCAATAGTCTTCATTAAACCAAAACGATATTTTAAACTGAAATTCGACCAATGTTAAGTTGAAAGATGTTAATGGTTATATGCCCAGTCCACACGTTTCCCCGGCCTTATGATATAAGAGTTCATTGTGGATGATCGCGTATCTTCAGTTTTCCGACTAGGTCGACTGTCCACTACGCTAGGGTAGTTCATTGTGAACAACAGAAGATTCAATATTACGCCAAGAGATTTTTCAAACGCTTCATGCGTACTTACATATATCTTAGACCTAAGGATGAGGTGACAATCATTTCAAAGGGGTATTTAAACCCCATTGAGTCTCCGAGCGAAAACCTGTGGGTTGGCAGCCCAGGTTTGTGTAACTGTAGAAAAATTGTGTCCGAACAGAGATTAATCTGTGGTAACCTTTTTTAAGAAAGAGTTACACAATTTTTGGCAGGAGTGAAACCATACAAATGCAAAATGCTTCCAAATGCGTACTTCGTATTTTGTACGAGGATATGGATCTTTCTTGCATCACCGATTTCGCTTGTTCTTTTAGCTAATTGGGATGTAGAATTTTTGAAAAAATCAACACTTTTTTTGATAACTTGTTTTTTTAAAACTTGAAGAAATTTTTAAAACATGTTGGACTTTGGTCATTTTATTTGAATTCCTTGTTCTTTATTAATTTTATAAAAAAAAAAATGCAAAGTGAGCATTTAAATTTTTTATATAACTTTTCATTTAGTGTTTTGTTTCAATAACTTGCTGAAATCGAAGATGCAAAATCTGTTGACATGTTGAGCTGGCATTGACTGAAAGCACCTATATTTTTAAATAACTTTTGAATGGGTAGAAAAAGTTAAATTTTGCAATTGGATTCTTATAACTAGCAGTGATGGGCACCCGTGATACCCTTTTCGTACATATCGGACAAATTTTCGCCTAGATAGTCTTAAATGAGCAGAAAATATCGTAAAGCGCCGGACGCCGCAGTGTCGATAATTTTGACATTCGTCGACAACGAGCGAAAAACGATATATCTCTACTGGGTAAAGCATTTTGGCAGGCTTGCCGCCTTTTCCAGCGTGTGGTTTTAAGACCACGCGAACAAACTGGCGCGCCGTAGCACATGAGCGGCCGGCCAATTGCTTTGTACGTCGTTACCACATTTCTTTATTTTTTCCCAAGTGCCGCCGGGAAGCGACTTGAGGATTATGTTGCTGCTTTGTACTTTAGACCAAATTTCGGTGGCATGTGTCTCGAAGGTGAGAGTGTTATCGAACGGAAATTGGCAGTCGGTACCTAGCACCATCGACCTGAAGGTCCATTATTTGCGCCATCTGCTTCTTCCACGTCGAAAACAGATTGGCCGTGGATTTGGTCGGCGATAGTACGAGGTCGCGCGAGTTGAAGAAACTAGAATGACTAGGGAGCAGGGTTGAGTAATTTTGAAATGAAACAAATCAAAATAAAAAATAAAAAAATATTCATCATTTTAAATTTTCTAATTGATGAATAAAAAGTTATTTTTTATTCAAGCATTTCTTGAATAATGAATAACATTTTCTCGTTATTCAAAATATTCTGATTGATGATAACCGCTCATTCTTATTTTTGCAAAATTTGAATAAAGAGTTGAGTTATTATTCCTTATTTACAAAATATGGAATAACAATAAAATTTTAGTTTTTATTCAGTTATCCAAAAATAAAAAAATAAACCATCGAGATGCCTTGAAAATATACCCATATGCGTAACCAGTTCGTGTGTAGTTCTGAAGCTTCTTAGGGTAATATTGAGATGATTTTGGAGAGTATTCGTGGGGTTTTTTGGGGGCGGTTTGGGGGTAATTTCTGGGCCACCCTGCGGATCCTCCCGTGGCCTATTGGGGTCCATTCCAGGGGCTCCCTTGCGATCCTTCTAGGGTTTTGGGGTAATTTCGGGATGACTTTTGCGACTCCCTCGAGGTCTTTTGAAGGTCATTTTGGCATGGTTTAGGGGAGTACCACGGGGTCCTCCCGGAGTCATTCCGTGATCTTTTTGGGACTCCCTCGGGGTCATTTGGGGGTCATACCGGGTTGATTTTGGGGGCTTCCTCGGGGTCATTTCGGGATGGTTTTGGGGACTCCCTCGGGGTAATTTCGGGGTCATTCCGGGATGGTTTTGGGGACTCCCTCGGGGTCATTTAGGGTAATTTCGGTATGGTTTTGGGGACTCCCTCGGGGTCATCTCGGGGTCATTCCGGGATGGTTTTGGGGACTCCCCCGGGGTCATTTCGGGGTCATTCCGGGATGGTTTTGGGACTCCCTCGGGGTCATTTCGGGATGGGTTTGGGACTCCCTTGGGGTCATTTCGGTATGGTTTTGGAGACTCCTTCGGGGTCATTTCGGGGTCATTCCGGGATAGTTTTGGGGACTCCCTCGGGGTCATTTCGGGGGCATCCCGGGATGGTTTTGGGGACTCCCTCGGTGTCATTTCGGGGTCATTTCGGTATGGTTTTGGGGACTCCCTCGGGGTCATTTCGGGGTCATTCCGGGATGGTTTTGGAGAGTCCGTCGGGGTCATTTCGGGGTCATTCCGGGATGGGTTTGGGGACTCCCTCGGGGTCATTTCGGGGTCATTCCGGGATGGTTTTTGGGACTCCCTCGGGGTCATTTCGGGGTCATCCCGGGATGGTTTTGGTGACTCCCTCGGGGTCATTTCGGTATGGTTTTGGGGACTCCCTCGGGGTCATTTCCGGGTCATTCCGGGATGGTTTTGGGGACTCCCTCGGGGTCATTTCGGGGTCATTCCGGGATGGTTTTGGGGACTCCCTCGGGGTCATTTCGGGGTCATCCCGGGATGGTTTTGGTGTCTCCCTCGCGGTCATTTCGGTATGGTTTTGGGGACTCCCTCGGGCTCATCTCGGGGTCATTCCGGGATGGTTTTGGGGACTCCCTCGGGGTCATTTCGGGGTCATTCCGGGATGGTTTTGGTGACTCCCTCGGGGTCATTTCGGGATGGTTTTGGGGACTCCCTCGGGGTCATTTCGAGGTCATTTCGGTATGGTTTTGGGGACTCCTTCGGGGTCATTTCGGGGTCATTCCGGGATAGTTTTGGGGACTCCCTCGGGGTCATTTCGAGGGCATCCCGGGATGGTTTTGGGGACTCCCTCGGGGTCATTTCGGGGTCATTTCGGTATGGTTTTGGGGACTCCCTCGGGGTCATTTCGGGGTCATTCCGGGATGGTTTTGGAGACTCCCTCGGGGTCATTCCGGGATGGTTTTAGGACTCCATCGGGGTCATTTCGGGATGGTTTT
The DNA here is from genome assembly GCF_040869045.1 of Eurosta solidaginis. Taxonomy (NCBI): domain Eukaryota; kingdom Metazoa; phylum Arthropoda; class Insecta; order Diptera; family Tephritidae; genus Eurosta; species Eurosta solidaginis. The sequence goes on along the minus strand of NC_090321.1, from coordinate 160,076,169 downwards.
GGAGACTCCCTCAGGGTCATTTCGGGGTCATTCCGGGATGGTTTTGGGGACTTCCTCGGGGTCATTTCGGGGTCATTCCGGGATGGTTTTGGGGACTCCCTCGGGGTCATTTCGGGGTCATCCCGGGATGGTTTTGGTGACTCCCTCGGGGTCATTCCGGGATGGTTTTGGGGACTCCCTCGGGGTAATTTCGGGTCATTTTGGGATGGCTTTGGGGACTCCCTCGGGTCATTTCGGGGTCATTCCGGGATGATTTTGGGGACTCCCTCGGGGTCATTTCGGGATGGTTTTGGGGACTCCCTCGGGGTCATTCCGGGATGGTTTTGGGGACTCCCTCGGGGTCATTTCGGGGTCATCCCGGGATGGTTTTGGGGACTCCTCCGGGTCATTTCGGGTTCATCCCGGGATGCTTTTGGGGACTCCGTCGGGGTCATTTCGGGGTCATTCCGGGTTGCTTTTGGTGACTCCCTCGGGATCATTTCGGGGTAATTCCGGAATGACTTTGGGGACTCCCTCGTGGTCATTTCGGGGTCATCCCGGGATGGTTCTGGGGACTCCCTCGGGGTCATTTGGGGTCATTCCGGGATGGTTTTGGGGACTCCCTCGGGGTCATTTCGGGGTCATCCCGGGATGGTTTTGGGGACTCCTTCGGGGTCATTTCGGGGTCATTGCGGGATGATTTTGGGGAATCCCTAGGGTTCATTTCGGGGTCATCCCGGGATGGTTTTGGAGACTCCCTCGGGGTCATTCCGGGATGGTTTTGGGGACTCCCTCGGGGTCATTTCGGGGCCATCCCGGGATGGTTTTGGGGACTCCCTCGGGTCATTTCGGGGTCATCCCGGGATGGTTTTGGGGACTCCCTCGGGGTCATTTCGGGGTCATCCCGGGATGGTTTTGGTGACTCCCTCGGGGACATTCCGGGATGGTTTTGGGGACTCCCTCGGGGTCATTTTGGGATGATTTTGGGGACTCCCCCGGGTCATTTCGGGGTCATTCCGGGATGATTTTGGGGACTCCCTCGGATCATTTCGGGGTCATTCCGGGATGATTTTGGGGACTCCCTCGGGGTCATTTCTGGGTCATTTCGGGATGGTTTTGGGGACTCCCTCGGGGTCATTCCGGGATGGTTTTGGGGACTCATTCGGGGTCATTTCGGGGTCATCCCGGGATGGTTTTGGGGACTCCCTTGGGTCATTTCGGGGTCATCCCGGGATGGTTTTGGGGACTCCCTCGGGGTCATTTCGGGGTCATCACGGGATGCTTTTGGGGACTCCCTCGGGGTCATTTGGGGTCATTCCGGGATGGTTTTGGGGACTCCCTCGGGGTCATTTCGGGGTCATTCCGGGATGCTTTTGGTGACTCCCTCGGGATCATTTCGTGGTAATTCCGGAATGACTTTGGGGACTCCCTCGTGGTCATTTCGGGGTCATCCCGGGATGGTTTTGGGGTTTCGGGGGAATGACCCCCAAATGATCCCGAGGGAGTCCCCAAAACCATCCCGGCATGACCCCGAAATGACCCTGAGGGAGTCTCAAAAACCATCCCGAAATGACCCCGAGGGAGTCCTAAAACCATCCCGGAATGACCCCGAAATGACCCCGAGGGAGTCCCCAAAACCATACCGAAATGACCCCGAAATGACCCCGAGGGAGTCCCCAAAAGCATCCCGGAATGGCCCCGAAAAGACCCCGAGGGAGTCCCCAAAACCATTCCGTGAAGACCCCGAAATGACCCCGAGGGAGTCCCCAAAACCATCCCGGGATGACCCCGAAATGACCCCGAGGGAGTCCGCAAAACCATTCCGGAATGACCCCGAGGGAGTCCCCAAAACCATCCCGAAATGACCCCGAGGGAGTCCCCAAAATCATCCCGGAATGACCCCGAAATGACCCGAGGGAGTCTCTAAAACCATCCCAAAATGACCCCGAAATGACCCCGAGGGAGTCCCCAAAACCATCCCGGAATGACCCCGAAATGACCCCGAGGGGTCACCAAAACCATCCCGGGATGACCCCGAAATGACCCCGAGGGAGTCCCCAAAACCATCCCGGAATGACCCCGAAATGACCCCGAGGGAGTCCCCAAAACCATCCCGGAATGACCCCGAAATGACCCCGAGGGAGTCCCCAAAACCATCCCGGAATGACCCCGAAATGACCCTGAGGGAGTCTCAAAAACCATCCCGAAATGACCCCGAGGGAGTCCTAAAACCATCCCGGAATCACCCCGAAATGACCCCGAGGGAGTCCCCAAAACCATACCGAAATGACCCTAAATGACCCCGAGGAAGTCCCCAAAACCATCCCGGAATGACCCCGAGGGAGTCCCCAAAACCATCCCGGAATGACCCCGAAATGACCCTGAGGGAGTCTCAAAAACCATCCCGAAATGACCCCGAGGGAGTCCTAAAACCATCCCGGAATGACCCCGAAATGACCCCGAGGGAGTCCCCAAAACCATACCGAAATGACCCTAAATGACCCCGAGGAAGTCCCCAAAACCATCCCGGGATGCCCCCGAAATGACCCCGAGGGAGTCCCCAAAACCATTCCGAAATGACCCCGAGGAAGCCCCCAAAATCATCCCGGTATGACCCCCAAATGACCCCGAGGGAGTCCCAAAAAGATCACGGAATGACCCCGGGAGGACCCCGTGGTACTCCCCTAAACCATGCCAAAATGACCTCCAAAAGACCTCGAGGGAGTCGCAAAAGTCATCTCGAAATTACCCCAAAACCCTAGAAGGATCGCAAGGGAGCCCCTGGAATGGACCCCAATAGGCCCCGGGAGGATCCACAGGGTGTCCCAGAAATTACCCCCAAACCGCCCCCAAAAAACCCCACGAATACTCCCCAAAATCATCTCAATATTACCCTAAGAAGCTTCAGAACTACACACGAACTGGTTACGCATATGGGTATATTTTCAGGGCATCTCGATGGTTTATTTTTTTATTTTTGGATAACTGAATAAAAACTAAAATTTTATTGTTATTCCATATTTTGTAAATAAGGAATAATAACTCAACTCTTTATTCAAATTTTGCAAAAATAAGAATGAGCGGTTATCATCAATCAGAATATTTTGAATAACGAGAAAATATTATTCATTATTCAAGAAATGCTTGAATAAAAAATAACATGTTATTCATCACTCAAGTTTTCTGGAATAATGAATAAAAATGAATTTTTTATTTTTTTGTCAATGGTTATTCAAATTTGTTGATAACGCCCATCCCTGCTAGGGAGATAGCTGTTTATTCTATAAACTAATTCTTCAATTTGAAGGCCGTCATGTTGATGGGTGGCTAGGTGAAGATTCGCAGTGAGATAAGGGAGTAGGGAGGTTTCCAATATCTTCCCTATTGGCGAAAGGAGTGATATCGGTCGATACGACTCACCTTCTGGTTTTCCAAGCTTTAGTAGTGGAATTATCCTTGCGTTTTTCTATTGTTCGGGAATGATAAAGGACTTCAAGGAAGGATTGAAGGCGTGCGTCAGTTAGCATACTCCCAAGCGTCAAGGTGTTTTAGCATTGGTATGGCTTTTCCCATTGGGTCTATTCATTTAGAGGGCTTGGCCTTTTTAATGGCTTCTTCAGCCTCTGTGGGGGTGATGGTAATGGATTTCACGTCGTGTTTGTGCTTATGTGCCCATCTGTTTGCATGACGCCTGGCCTTGTCTACTGAAGGATGAATTAGAAATTGCCGACAAAAAGAAGTCGCACATTTCCTCGAGTCCGACAGTTATATCGCCTAAGTCTATTGATATTTTATCATTGTATTTTGACGGGTTAGACAAGGGTTTGATGGTTGACCACAGTTTACCGACATTCGCACATGCAGTTTTTTAGATGCTCTTCCCATTTGGCACGTGTGGGTTCATTTGCCAGCCGCATAATGTCCAAGTTGAGATTCTTAATATGAGGCTCTCTAGGGTCGAGTTGTCTCGTCACGAGCTCTTGCTAAGTTTACAGCTTCAGCCGGGAAATAACGCATTATGTCAGGTATTCGACCGGCTGTGACAAAGGGTGCCAAAGCTGAAGCGATGACTTTACTGAACGCGCCCTGTCTGTCTTACCGTACGTGTAGGGAGCAGAAAAATATTGACTTGTGGAGGTTGTATAGTCTTCCCAGTTAGTATTTTGAAGTAAATAAAAAACCGATCTCCACAGGTGATGAAATTAGCTGGTCGCTGTATTGAACGGAGTATGAGCAGGTTTATGAGTCCTGCGCTGATGATGGAAATGTCTGCAGAGCTGTGACAGTTTCCTGGGCATCGCCATTTATTGGGCAGAAATTCATACTGTATATTTGCTGTGCTAGCTGCCTGCCTCTGGTGTCGACTGGCAGGCTGGAATGCCAGAGGTCTCTTCCGAACAAAGTGGCAAGATTTTAAACTCGCACTGAAGAACCAGGCATAAGTCTCCTCGGAGGCGTATCGCGTAAAGTTTTTATATTTTTTACATTCTTTTTTAACAATTTAAAAAAATATGGGCCCCAACCGTTATTCTTAGCCCCCTGAACTCTTAATATAGCCGTGTAAACGTACTAATGTATTTATATACATATCGCTCATTTACTTCAATAGTGTCATAACTAAAAAGCATGACTTTTGAGTTAATAACATTTAAACGTACCCAATAACATGATCTATGTTGTATAAAAAAATCTTTGTGATCCGTTTAAAATTTACCACGTGCTATACAAATGAAAATATGCCTTTATATGCGCAACATATGGCAGTTAAAATCTTTGAATAGCTCTCCTGGAAAATTGTGTTTTTTGAGTTATGACACTATTGATGTAAATGAGCGATATGCTTCGCTGCTAATGAAGAAAGTGTCAACACTGAGTGATTTTTGGCACTTAGTCGATATTTAAATAAATTTGTTAAATCATTTGTTGTGGCAAAAGTGCCGATTGTGTTGAAAATAATGGTCAATTAGACTTTTATTTTTGGCAACGAATACTCGTATATACATAATACATACTTATCGAACATAGGACAGAGAACACTGAACATCTGCAGTCAATCATGGCATGTACAAATGACTTTTATCAATATTTCATTAGTAGAAATAATGAGCTCGATATAATAAAATCTACAAACTGCAATTACATTAACTTTGGACTTTGTGTGCCGTAGTCTGGGCTTGAAAAATAAAATGAAAATTATTTGCATAGTTCTTTAATTCCACTACGGACGATCCGATCTGAGAATAAGCGTAACGAAAAAAGTGTATACCTTGCTATAATTTTTTAAAAAACAAATTTGTTTCGGAAGCCAATATCGTCGGTAGGGTTTAATCTGGGCTCGTATCGTGTTCTACGATCGTAGATCGAAGACCACTTTTAAATCACAATAGGTTTGATATACATAGGATTAATGACGTACATACATCCAGGGTCATTGCTTTAGCGCACAGTGAAAAAGTATACTAAGAAAAATCTGTTTAAAGGACTATAACCAAGTGTGTTCGGCAATAACGTATTTAAAACTTCATTACAAACTATGGCTAGGGTAAATTGAACCCGCCGGTCAATAAAGACTCCGAGCAGATTGAATGTGTTCATAGTGGCACCAGAATTTGTTTTAACACCAAGCGGAAAAGCAACAATTAGGTACCAAAACTTGTGTTATAAAATAACTATGCCCTCTTGGCAAATAGTAGAAGTCTGACAACTCTGCCGCCGCTAGTAGATGGAGCCAGAAGGCACAGTGTACATCATGGGCCTGTTTATTGAGGAATGGCAGGGAATATACTTCGAGAACATATCGCAAACTATCTTTGATTATCCCGAAAGCTGGAATGATGCCGAAATGGTTGTTGTTGTGTTAACAGTGCTTCACCCCATTCTATGGGCACTACCACTCACAAATTGTCACCAAAGTTATCTAACGGCAACCCAAGGAAACTCGCAGTTTTAACAGGAGCAGGTGATATGGAGATTGGCGTTAGAGGCGAAGGTTCCACATTACAATTGAAAAGATGGTTGGTGTCATGTGGGGACAAATCGCATCCAGGACATACATTACGTATGTCGGTGTTGATTCTGGACAAGTAAGAGTTTAACCTGTTACAGTATCCAAAACGAAGTTGGGCCAGGGCATGGTTCAACTATATAGTTGGCTCATCTCTACAGCAACAAGATACCTCTGTTCAGATTGTACAAATCTACGTATTGGTGTTAGGCGAATGGAATGGAAAGAAAACATAAAACTTTGCATATCGTGTGTGTTGTTGGAAAATAATGCGCCGTATTAGAAGCATTTGTTAATAAAATAATTTTAATAAAATATTTACAACCACGGCAATAAATAACTGCCAATGTGTTGGTTACATTTTGCGTTTACCCTCTTCTTTTGACAATCTACGCCAGTGCAATGAAAACAAAAAAAAAATAAAATCAGCTGATGAGATGACCCAATTATATAATTTAGCCATTGGCCAAGGTGACTCCTGTATCCCTTGGTAGTGTGCTTTATTATTCTGCAATAGTAGGATAATATATATTAATAACAGGGTTCACCGGGCGCGTCCTGGTAAGTGCGTTTACCGATTCTGTGTGGATTTTGCTTAGGGCTCCCTAATGCTTGTCTGGATCAAACCGCTGCGTTGGCAAGCGACTTGAGGATTTCGTTGCGGCTTTGTAATTTAGATACAATTTCGGTGGTGAGCTCCTTAAAGGTCAGAGTATTATCGAACGTTACCCTTAAGATCTTTGGGTTACTGACAGTCGGTAGCGTGAGAACATCGACGCGAACGTCCACTAATTGCGTCATCTGTTTCTTCCACGTCGTAAACAGAGTAGATCTCGTCGGTGATAATGCAAGGTTTCGCAAGGTGAAGAAACTAGAAAGATCGGGGAGAAAGCTGTTTATTTTAGAAACTAATTGATCTATTGAAGGGCCAGGTCCCGTTGCTATAGACGTGCAGTCATCGGCATAGGAAATGAATGTAACCCCTACTGGTGGGCAAGAGCGTTTTGATATGTGTTAATTAAACAGAAGCGGAGATAGGACCTCACCCTGGTGTACCCCCTGTTTAATTTTCCTAGGCTTTGAGATTTCGTTCCTAAATTGAACCGACGCTTGCCGACCATTCAGATAATTGCGGTCCATATTTTCAGACAAGGGGGAAGATGTGACCTTGGAGTAGCGTGACGTGGTTGACTGTGTCAAAAGCTTTGACAGGTCAAATGCGACGAGCACCGTCCTGTGATGAGATTTTTCTTGATTTAGGCCTTAATTTATCTTAGTGTTTATGGAGTTTAGCGCGATGGTGGTGCTATGAATTTTGCAAAAGCCATGTTGGTGGGTGTCTAGGCGAAGATTTGCCGTGAAAGGGAGCAAGACGGATGCCAATATCTTCGCTACTGGCGAAAATAGTGATGTCGGTCGATATAACTCGCCTCGTTATTTCGTTTACCAGGCTTTAGTAGTGGAATTATCTTTGCCATTTTCCATTGTTCAGGAATGAAAAAAGACTTTGGCGACAGGTTGAAAACGTGCGTTAGGTAATTTATTCCCTCAGCGCCGAGGTTTTTTTAGCATTGGTACGGCTATTCTGTTTGGGTCTTTTGATTTAGGCGCCTTGGCCTTGTGGATGACTTATTCAACCTCTGTGAGGGTGATGGTAATGGGTGGCACGTCGTGTTTGTATTTATGTGCCCGTCTGTTTCCGCGACGTCTGGCCTTGTCTACTGAAGAATGTCGGCAAAAGGCGCTCGCGCAATTCTTAACTGCCCGTGTAAAAAAAATCTAAAATTTAGCAGTTATAATGTCGTTCTCCGGCTTCTAATGATCTCCGGGCTTCCTAATTCAATACTATCTAACTTTATACTAATCTTAGTATTCCTTTTACTAATCAACGAGATAATATTGTAACCATTTTACTGCAAATCCTCTTATTTGCAACCTTCTGCTAAGTTCGAATCTCTAAACTGTTGAATAAATAACACCACTATTCAGTAATGCAAAATGGTCTTTATTGAAATACTTCACAATAAATAACTCTACTATTGCTCGACAGATAGCGTGCTTAATCAAAACTGACTCTCGCGCCTGTACCGTTGGTGCTTTTATACTCTGTGATTTCCTCGTTGCATCTTCTAGGCGCTTCCAGAATTTACTTAGTTACTGCTATATAATTATAACTACAGATGCACGTGTATAGCTTCTCATATGCACGTGTATTTATGAGCGACACTTCCACAATTACAATTGCATACTTTTGGGAGCATATCAGATAAGATATCTGCAAGTGTTTGTGCATCTCTTCTCCGCTGCGTGTACGTACATATGAGTAGACATAAAGATTGATTCGTTTATGTAGATACATAATGATTGATTTATGGATGTGCATACAAGTCACTCTTAGCATCGGCTTAGAGATGACAGTACCCCTTAGTGTTGCTAATATTCGTAACACTGCCCTCCACTTAAGTCTGATCGTCCCTATCAGACAAATCTCTCGATCTGACCACTGCCAGCCTTTCCAAATGAACCACTTTCATTTTGGTTCGTGGTTTGCCAATGGTTTGTATGCGGTACACTACATCGTTGATCCGCTTTACAACTTTGTATGGGCCTTCCCAATTACACTGCAATTTCGGGGACAAACTTTTTTTTTGTTGTGAGTTGTATAACAGCACCAAATCCCCTTCCTGAAACCCTTCCGAATTAATTGCTTTATCGTACCTCGCTTTCATCTTGTCACTCATAGTATTTGATCGTTGCCTTACAAGATCGTGTATCTCTCTCAGCTCTTCTTCCAAGACACCAGTGGATTTCTTTACATTTCTCTCTGCATCGGCATCTATCCCAAACTTCAGCTGGGAGTCGAAGGTCATTGCCAAAAATTACCTTTCCGTGAGTTTGGCCCGTTGTCTCATGCACTGCCGATCAGTAAGCCATCAAGAATAATGATATATGTGTATCCCACTCCTTATGGTACATGTCTACTACTTTCCATAAATGCTCCTCCAAAGTTCTATTGAATCGTTCTACCATACCATCGGACTGAGGGTGCAATGCAGTTGTCGGTGTTTTTCGAATTCCCAACGATTTTCACATTTCCCGGAATACAGCTGATTCGAAATTCCTGCCTTGGTCAGAATGTAACTCTATTGGTACACCATACCTTGCTACCCAATTGTTTATAAACACTTCTGCTACTGTTTCCGCTTCTTAATTTGGGATTGGGTATACATCTGGCCATTTGCTGAAATAATCCATAATCACCAGTACATATTTGTTTCCGCAGTTGCTAGTAGGAAATTGACCTGCGACATCCATAGCGATCCTTTCAAATGGCGCACCTGAGTTATATTGCTTCATCTGGCGGTGACTTCGGGTTTTGGGCCCTTTTTCTCTGCTGCAAACCTCGCAGTTCGCAATCCACTCAGTGACCCACTGACGGCAACCAACCCAATAGAATCTCTGTTTAATCTTCTCGAGCGTCTTCGTGATTCCAAGATGACCTCCGCTTGGACCATTATGCAGCTCGCTGAGCACGTCAGGAATCCTCTTTCTGGGAACAACTATCAGCTTCTTCTTGCATTGACCATCCTCACTCTCCCATACTCGATGCAAGCAACCCGATATCGACTCTAAGCTGTTCCACTGTGCCCAATATGACTTCGCAATGGGACTATCTGCTGACATCTCCTCTATATTCGGTCTTTCGTTTCGTTCGATCCCTTGCATAACATGTGACAGATCTGTATCTTCTAGCTGACACTTCCGTAGCTGTTCCTTGTCCCATTCATCTGTACATGTTATAGTCATTAGCCGGACATCAATAATATCTGCTTTAGCATCGGCCTTTGAACAGTGATTGCATTCCAAACTACATGGTCTTCGTGACATTGCATTAGCATTTCCATGGGTACTACCTCTTCGATGCTCAATGGAAAAGTCATAGCTTTGTAGTCGCTCGATCCACCGTGCCAATTGTCCTTCCGGATTGCGGAACTGCAGAAGCCATTTCAACGCTGCGTGATCTGTCCTGACGCGGAATCGCTCGCCGTAGAGGTATTTGTGGAAATGTTTAATGCACTCTACCAATGCCAACAGCTCTCTCCGTGTAACGCAATAGTTCCTCTCTGGTTTTCCAATCGAACGGCTGTAATATGGAACTACCTTCTCCTGTCCAGCGACCAGTTGTGATAAAACGCCTCCTATAGCATATCCGCTCGCATCTGTATCTAGAATAAACGTTGCTCCTGGAATCGGATATGCCAACATTGGGGCAGTGCACAAACGCTCTTTCAATGTTTAGAAAGCTACTTCTTGCTCCTTCTTCGATTCAAAAGCTTTATTTTTTCTTGTTAGCTCGTGAAGACTATGGGCTACGCTGGCAAAATTTGGTACAAATCGGCGGTAATATGCGAACAGCCCAAGGAAACTTCTCAATTCATGCAGATTCTGTGGTCTTGGTCAATCCTTCACTGCTTCTATCTTTTCATTCGCGGTGCAGATGCCCTCCGTCGTTACTTTATGACCCAAGTAACTAACTTGCATCTTGAACAGAGAACATTTTTTGGGACTAAGTTTCAGACCAGCACCAGCTATTCTTTGGAAAAGCTCCTCCAAGTTCTTCAGATGTTCTTCGAAGTTCTTTCCCAATACGATGATGTCGTCTAGGTACACTAAGCATGTTTTCCAATGTAGTTCTTTCAGTACCTGATCCATGAGTCTTTCAAAAGTAGCTGGTGCATTACATAGTCCAAAAGGCATCACTGTAAATTGCCAAAGACCATCACCGACACTGAAGGCTGTTTTCTCTTTGTCTTCCTCCTTCACTTCCACTTCCAGTAGCCGCTTTTCAAGTCCAGCGTGGAAAACCATTTCGTACCAGATAGCGAGTTCAAAGTATCGTCAATTCTTGGCAATGGGTAGCTATCCTTTTTCGTTACGTCATTCAAATTCCGGTAGTCCACGCAAAACCTCATTTTTTCCATCTTTCTTCTTTCCAAGTACTACCGGTGAGCTCCATGGACTAGCTAATGGTTCGATGACGCCGCTGTCGCTCATTTCTTGTATGATTTGACTCACAACTTCCCGCTTCGCCAGTGGAACACTACGTGGAGCTTGACGGATCGGCCTCGCATCTCCAGTGTCAATTTGATGTTTCACAACGTTGGTGCGGCCGGGTTTAGAACCATCCTGGTCAAATATGTTCGCGTACTTTAAGAGCAGTTGTTTTGCCTTACTCTGATAGGCTTCCTCTAGCCCCTGCGTCCATGCCGTGATGCCATTTTAAAGATCAGTAGTACTAGATGAAACGTTTTCCTTGAGCTGTTCACAGTTAATGACTATTCAGCCTCTTGGCATCTTCACAAAATAGCTCCTTTGGTCAGTTTGAGTGGTGACTTGAACTCATTGAGTACTCTTACCGGAATACGTCCATCTTGTTTTGTCATAGCCAAGGTTTTTCCTACAAGTATGTTCAGTGCTGATTTGTTTGCTGCTTCGACAACCCACAATTTGTTTGTCCCACAATCTCCATCAACCTTTGCCCAGATGACATCTTCGGATTTTGGTGGTATTTGCTGGCTCTCTTCCACCAGCACTCGTTTACTGCTGTAGCCTCTCTCGTAGCCGAAATTAAGTGCTACATCCATGTTCTTATATCGCATCGTCTTGCTTTGCATATCGATCTTGATGCCTTGGTCGATTAAGAAGTCCACTCCAATTATGATTTCATCAACAATCTCTGCCACTATAAAATTGTGTAGTACCGTGACGTTCCCAATTGCTACTTCACATGCTACTTCTCCAATTACCTGGGTGTCCTCTCCCGTAGCTGTACGTAATCTTGCTCCAAGCAATGGTTTTATCTTCTTCTTGACTAAATCTGATCGAATGATGGAATGGGATGCATCCATCCACATGCCCTCCGACAGTAAGATTGCTTAACCTTCTTCCAATTTGCGAGACAGAGATTATGGGGAATTCAATTGAGGGAGCCAGCTGTCGCCCCTTGCGGCTTGGACTTGGATATTTGCTCATCTCCTTCAGCTCTGCGTTTACGACGACCCACGTTGTTGGAACTGTTAGGGTTGGAGTAGCAATACCGCGCAATGCGCCCTGGCTTTCCACACTTAAAACATTTGACTGCATCATTATTCTTTTGCTGCGTACCCTTCAATGCTTCCAAAATTGTGTCTACCCACTCTGGTCTTTCTACTACCACACGATAAGCCTTATATGCTGGTTTACTCAATAGGGAGGCAGTTTTCTGAGTCAATGCATGTGATACCGTTTCAGTAAATGTTGGCTTTGGGTTTGCGTATGTTGCTCGCTTCGTTTCGACGTCCCGTATGCAATTTATAAAACTCTGAATTTTTACCCTCTCGGTGTATTCCACGGGTGCGTCCGCGTTTGCCAAATGAGCCAACCTTTCAACATCCGAAGCAAACTCTTGCAAAGTCTCATTAGCTTTTTGGTAACGGTTTTGCAACTCTATTTGGTGTATCTGCTTCCTGTGCTCGCTTCCGTATCGCCTCTCTAGAGCACTCATCAATGTTTCGTAGTTGTTCCGTTCCCCCTCGGGAATAGTCTGTAGGATTGCAGCAGCAGATCCTTTCAATGCCACGAATAGTGCAGCAACTTTATCTTTAGCGCTCCAGTTGTTCACTGCTGCGGTCTTCTCAAACTGAATCTTAAACACCTGGAAAGGAACAGAGCTGCCAAAAGATGGAGTTTTTACCTTCGTATTGCTTGCTGAAACAACTGGGCGATTTAGTTGCAACTCCTGTATATGACCTCGCAATGTTTCAATCTCGGCATCGATTTTGTTCTCAAGTTGCAAAATTTTTGTGTCTTGAACCTCCATCTTCGAAGAAATACGTCCTTCTTGCTCTTCCAGTTGTGCAGAGGTCTGCGCTGATATTTGTGCCGACATTTCGGATACTCGTGCCTCTTGTGCTTCAATCTTCGATGTTATACGGTTCTCCTGCAATTCCATCTTGGATGTAATCTGTGTCGACATTTGTGAAATACGCGTTTCTTGTGCTTTAATCTTTGACGTTATGCGGTTCTCCTGCGATTCCATAAATGTCTTCTGTTCTGCCCGTTGAGATGACACTGTCGATGGTTGAGCAGATATTGCAGCTAAAATCATGCTCAAGTCTGTGCTCGTAACTGTCTGCGATGTTTCACTTTTCTCTTCAATTTTTGTTGTCTACTCGCCATCAAGAGGAAAGACATACTCTTCCACATTAATTCCCTCTAGTTCCATTGCCTTTCGTAGTTGTGCCTGAAGTTCGAGTTTATTGCCGGTTGTATTCAATCCGCGGCTCTCCAACTCCTTCTTCAGTTGCTGGATCTTCAATTCACTCCACTTTGCCATGTCCAAGTTGTATTCGAAGTCTTCGGAATTTATTCAACAATTCCTCTTCTGACACCAATTGTAACGATTTTACTGCAAATCCTCTTATTTGCAACCTTCTGCTAAGTTCGAATCACTAAACTGTTGAACAAATAACACCACTATTCAGTAATGCAAAATGGTCTTTATTAAAGTACTTCACAATAAATAACTCTACTATTGCTCGATAGATAGCGTGCTTAATCAAAACTGACTTTCGCGCCTCTACCGTTGGTGCTTTTATACTCTGTGATTTCTTCGTTGCATCTTCTAGGCGCTTCCAGAATTTACTTATTTACTGCCATATAATTATAACTACAGATGCACGTGTATAGCTTCTCATATGCGCGTGTATTTGTGAGCGACACTTCAACAATTACAATTGCTTACTTTTGGCAAAGATTATCGAAAATAAAGATGTTGCAGGGACGAAAAATCGTGTGAAGCAAGCTTCACAAAATTCTAGTAGGTCACATTCACCACTTACCACAGCAGAATTTGTTAAACGACCACTGTCTGTATTTGTTATTTAACAATTATTTGTACACTCTTTATTCAGCTAATGTGTTCAGAATTTTAAATTTTACTCTCTCAAACTCCAATCAGTGCAATTTCTGTGCTTAAATTATATTAAAAATTGTGTTAAAGTTTTTGGTGTGGTGAAATTGACCTACTAGAATTTTGTTACGCTCCGCTGCTTTCCACCGAAGTTTGCGCCTGCAACATCTTTATTTTCGATAATCTTTGCTTTTGGGAGCATCTCAGATAAGATATCTGCATGTGTTTGTGCATCTCTTCTCCGCTGCTTGTACGTACATATGTGTAAATATAATGATTGATTTATGGATGTGCATACAAGACACTCTTAACATCGGCTCAGAGATGACAGTAACCCTAAGTTTTGCTAATATTCGTAACAATATTTTGAATTGCCGTATAGGGGAGGGGCGACTGCCTCACGCTTTCTGAACATTTCAATCTTTTGAGTTGTTAACTGTTTGGATATAAGTGTGCGATATATATATTTTTTTACAAATCTCTCCCTGCTCATAACTAAAAACATAAGTATTTTTAATTTCAGGTATTAATGACGATCGGAAAAAACGACCGCGAACAGCTTTCTCTGCTTCTCAAATCAAATCATTAGAAACAGAGTTCGAGCGCGGCAAATATCTATCTGTAGCTAAACGTACCGCGTTAGCAAAACAACTAAATTTGACAGAAACACAGGTAATATTCTAACATAATTATGAACGAGCTTCTCTTCGAATTTGCGTCGTGCTCCTTTTAAACTACGGTTTTTCATGTTACATATTACATTTTTTTTCGCTGCTGAGAAACTTCAAAAAAATTTAAGTGTGCACGCGGTACTACTTTAAAATTTTTTCAATATGAAAAACCGAAACGTAAATAAAACTACAGTGCAAACAGTTAAGGTTCAAATTTGAGATTAAATAAATCCTAACAGTTAAAGCTGTAGGTGGGAATATGCTATTATCTAATATCTAATCTAATCTAATCTAATATTATCTAATCTAATATCTAATATATATTATAAATGGCAAAGTTTGGATGTGAAGATGTTTGGATGTTTGGATGTTTAGATGTTTGGATGTTTGGATGTTTGGATGTTTGGATGTTTGGATGTTTGTCCAGACGTTTGTCTTTGTGACTCAATCACGCAAGAACGGCTGGACCGATTTGGATGAAATTTTGCACACATATAGCCAATAGTCCAGAAGGATCTACTAGCTATATATTTTTCAAAAGGGGCGTGGCCTCCGCCCCCTAGGAACAGTTATAATTTAATTATTATATTTTTTGGTCTTTGCGACTGAATCACGCCAGAATGGCTACACGGATTTTGATGAAATTTGGGACACAGACAGTAGTATACTAGCGAAATTTTATTCGAACATGGAAAGAGGGGTGGGGTCTCACGACCCCTTCGAGAAATTATTTTTCAATAATTTTTACACATTATAACTTTACGTATACTGGCCTTCACCAATATCACAGACTTAAGGGGTCAAATAAGTTGAGGGCTTACAAAGTAAGCAGTGACACCCTCCGCCCGCCCCCTTTATCTCCCCCTCTGGTGTAAAATCTATAAATTGTTATAACTCAATATAAATTTTCTCCTAAATCAATAATTTTTGATATCTGGTACATACAGAACGAGATCTAGACAATTTTGGAGGAACGATCAGTGGTCCTCTCCTCTACTCCCGCCATCCGCCCTCCATCAATTGTTTTTATTAGCACGCTTTTATTAGCTTTACCTGTATGTTTCTATGTAAATTTTTATTCGCTCCAATGCGCCTGCTGCCTTATTAACATGGTTTTATAATTAGCTTCACCTTATTTGTAATCCCGTAAGGGTCATATCGAGACCCTTCCGGGATGATTTCTGTATGGTTTTCGGGATCGGTCCGGGATTACGCCGGGGTAATTTCGGGACTTTTTCGGGACTATTTGGGGATCATTTTGGGACCCTACCGGGATCATTTCTGTATAGTTTTCGGGATCCGTCCGGGATCCCGTCGGGGTTATTTTGGGACATTTTCGGGACTATTTCGCGATCATTTGGAGACCCTTCCGGCATCATTTCTGGATGGTTTTCGGGATCCGTCCGGGATCCCGTCGGTGTACTTTCGGGATCATTTGCGTAACTTCGAGAGATAAATTCATGATGGTATCCGGGATCATTACGGGACTTTTTCGGGTTTATTTTGGGTCCCTTTAGGCATCATTTCTGGATGGTTTTCGGGATCCCTCCAGGATCTCGTCGGGTCATTTGAGGACTTTTTCGGGATCATTTGGGGGCTCTTCCGGCATCATTTCTGGATGGTTTTCGGGATCCGTCCGGGATCTCGCCGGGGTCATTTGGGGACTTTTTCGGGATCATTTTGGGGCTCTTCCGGCATCATTTCTGGATGGTTTTCGCGATCCGTCCGGGATCTCGTCGGGGTCATTTGGGGACTTTTTCGGGATCATTTGGGGGCTCTTCCGGCACCATTTCTGGATGGTTTTCGGGATCCGTCCGGGATCTCGTCGGGGTCATTTGGGGACTTTTTCGGGATCATTTGGGGGCTCTTCCGGCATCATTTCTGGATGGTTTTCGGGATCCATCCAGGATCTCGTTGGGTCATTTGAGGACTTTTTCGGGATCATTTGGGGGCTCTTCCGGCATCATTTCTGGATGGTTTTCGGGATCTCGCCGGGGTCATTTGGGGACTTTTTCGGGATCATTTTGGGGCTCTTCCGGCATCATTTCTGGATGGTTTTCGGGATCCGTCCGGGATCTCGTCGGGGTCATTTGGGGACTTTTTCGGGATCATTTGGGGGCTCTTCCGGCATCATTTCTGGATGGTTTTCGGGATCCGTCCAGGATCTCGTCGGGTCATTTGGGGACTTTTTCGGGATGTTTTGGGGGCTCTTCCGGCATCATTTCTGGATGGTTTTCGGGATCCGTCCGGGATCTCGCCGGGGTCATTTGGGGACTTTTTCGGGATCATTTGGGGGCTCTTCCGGCACCATTTCTGGATGGTTTTCGGGATCCGTCCGGGATCTCGTCGGGGTCATTTGGGGACTTTTTCGGGATCATTTGGGGGCTCTTCCGGCATCATTTCTGGATGGTTTTCGGGATCCGTCCAGGATCTCGTCGGGTCATTTGGGGACTTTTTCGGGATCATTTGGGGGCTCTTCCGGCATCATTTCTAGATGGTTTTCGTGATCCGTCCGAGATCTCGCCGGGGTCATTTGGGGACTTTTTCGGGATCATTTTGGGGCTCTTCCGGCATCATTTCTGGATGGTTTTCGGGATCCGTAAGGGATCCCGTCGGGGTCATTTCGGGACTTTTTCGCGACTAATACGGGGTCATTTGGGAACCCTTTCGGCATCATTTCTGGATGGTTTTCGGGATACGTCCGGGATCCCGTCGGGGTCATTTCGGGACTTTTTCGCGACTAATACGGGGTCATTTGGGAACCCTTTCGGCATCATTTCTGGATGGTTTTCGGGATACGTCCGGGATCCCATCAGGGTAATTTCGGGACTATTAGGGGATCATTTGGGAACCTTTCCGGCATCATTTCTGGATAATTTTCGGGATCCGTCCGGGATGCCGACGAGGTCATTTCGGGACTATTTCGGGGCTAATACGGGATCATTTGAGGATCCTCTAAGGGTCGTTTCGTGACTTTTTCTATTTTATTTCGGGATCATTTGGGGACCCTTCCGGCATAATTTCTTGATGGTTTGCCGGATGTTGTTGTTGTTGTTGTTGAAGAGATTTACAAGGTTTGCCGGATCCATCAGGGTCATTTCGGGACCATTTTGGGATCATTTGGGGACTCTTCCGAGATCATTTCTGGATCCGTCCGGGATGCCGTAGGAGCCATTTCGGGATTTTTTGTTACTTTTCCGGGATAGTTTTTGGATCCTTCCGGAATCATTTCTGTATGGTTTTCGCGATCCGTCGTTGATTCCCTCGGAGCCATTTCGGAACTTTTTCTAGAGTATGTCGGGGTCATTTGGGGACTTTTTCGGGATAATTTGGGGGCTCTTCCGGCATCATTTCTGTATGGTTTTCGGGATCCTTCCGGGATACCGTCGGGGTCATTTCGGGACTTTTTCTCGACTAATACGGGATCATTTGGGGACCCTTTCGACATCTGGATCCGGACGGGGTCATTTCGGGACTATTTCGGGATCATTTGGGGTACCTACCGGCATAATTTCTGGATGGTTTTCGGTATCCGTCCGGGATCTCGTCGGGGTCATTTGGGGACCTTTTCGGGACATTTGGGGCTCTTCCGGCATCATTTCTGGATGGATTTCGGGATCCGTCCAGGATGCCGTCGGGGTCATTTCGGGACTTTTTCGCGACTAATACGGGATCATTTGGGAACCCTTTCGGCATCATTTCTGGATGGTTTTTGGGATTCGTCCGGCATCCCGTCGGGGTCATTTCGGGACTTTTTCTCGACTAATACGGGATCATTTGCGGGCTCTTTCGGCATCATTTCTAGATAGTTGTCGGGATCCGTTCGGGATCCCGTCAGGGTCTTTTCGGAACTATTGGGAGATCATTTGAGGACCTTTCCGGCATCATTTCTGGTTAGTTTTCGGGATCCTTTCCGGGTCCCATCAGGGTCATTTCGGGACTTTTTCGGGATCATTTTGGGTACCTACCGGCATAATTTCTGGATGGTTTTCGGTATCCGTCCGGGATCCCATCAGGGTAATTTCGGGACTATTAGGGGATCATTTGTGGACCTTTCCGGCATCATTTCTGGATAATTTTCATTATCCGTCCGGGATTCCCACGAGGTCATTTCGGGATTATTTTGGGATCATTTGGAATACCTACCGGCATCATTTCTGGATGGTTATTGAGATTCGTCCGGGATCCCGTCGGGGTTATTTCGGGACTTTTTCTCGACTAATACGAGATCATTTGCGGACCCTTTCGGCATCATTTCTGGATAGTTGTCGGGATCCCGTCACGGTCATTTCGGGACTATTAGGGGATCATTTGAGGACCTTTCCGGCATCATTTCTGGATAGTTTTCGGAATCCTTTCGGGATCTCGTCAGGGTCATTTCGGGGCTTTTTCGGGATCATTTAAGGATGGATTTCGGGATTTGTCCGGAATGCCGTCAGGGTCAATTTGGGACTATTAGGTGAGCATTTGAAGACCTTTCCGGCATCAATTCCTAATGGTTTTCGGTATCCGTTCAGGATCCCGTCGGAATAATTGCGGGACTTTTTCGGGATCATTGTGGTCCCTTCCGACATCATTTCTGGATGGTTTTTGGGATTCGTCCGGCATCCCGTCGGGGTCATTTCGGGACTTTTTCTCAACTAATACGGGATCATTTGCGGGCCCTTTCGGTATCATTTCTGGATAGTTGTCGGGATCCGTTCGGGATCCCGTCAGGGTCTTTTCGGAACTATTGGGAGATCATTTGAGGACCTTTCCGGCATCATTTCTGGTTAGTTTTCGGGATCCTTTCCGGGTCCCGTCAGGGTCATTTCGGGACTTTTTCGGCATCATTTAAGACTGGTTTTCAGGATTCGTCTGAGATCCCGTCAGGGTAATTTCTGGACTTTTCCGAGACTATTTCGGGATAATTTTGGGACCCTGCGAAGATCATTTCTAGATGGATTTCGGGATCTGTACGGGATGCCGTCAGGGTAATTTTGGGACTATTAGGTGATCATTTGAGGACCTTTCCGACATCACTTCTGGATGGTTTTCGGTATCCGTTCAGGATCCCGTCGGAATAATTGCGGTACTTTTTCGGGATCATTTGGTGTCCCTTCCGGCATCATTTCTGGATGGTTTTTGGGATTCGTCCGGCATCCCGTCGGGGTCATTTCGGGACTTTTTCTCGACTAATACGGGATCATTTGCGGGCTCTTTCGGCATCATTTCTAGATAGTTGTCGGGATCCGTTCGGGAGCCCGTCAGGGTCTTTTCGGAACTATTAGGAGATCATTTGAGGACCTTTCCGGCATCATTTCTGGATAGTTTTCGGGATCTTTTCGGGGTCCAGTCAGGGTCATTTCGGGACTTTTTCGGGATCATTTAGAGATGGCTTTCAGGATTCGTCCGGGAACCCGTCAGGGTAATTTCTGAACTTTTCCGATACTATTTCGGGATAATTTTGGGACCTTCCCAAGATCATTTCTGGATGGATTTCGGGATTTGTCCGGGATCCCGTCGGGGTTATTTCGGGAGCTTTTCGGGGCTAATACGGGATCATTTGGGGATCCTTCCGGAATCATTTCTGTATGGTTTTCGCGATCCGTCGTGGATCCCTCGGAGCCATTTCGGAACTTTTTCTGGATTATGTCGGGATAATTTAGGAACCCTTCCTGGATATTTTCTGGATGGTTTTTGAGATCCGCCCGTGAGCCCGTCAGGGTCATTTCGGAACCTTTTCGGGATCATTTTTGAACACCTTCAGGGATCATTTCTGTGTGGTTCTCTGTATACGTCTAGAATCGTGTCGCTGTCATTTTGAGTTTTTTTGGGACTATTCGGGGAACTTTTGGAGACCCTTTCGGGGCATTTCTGGATGGTTTTCGGGATCAGTCCGCGATAGCGTGGGGGTCATTGGGTTGCTTTTTCTGGATAATTTCGGGATCATTTGGGATCCTATCAGGTTATCAGCTCATTTAGTTCTTTTTTTTACTCAATTACAAAAATAAAATGCATTAGACAGAAAACAAAATTTTAAACAGATAATAAGCAGGCTAACGCGAATAGCCCATATATTTAAATTTCTCCTTGCGGACGGGGCCGCTGGTAAAGGCTAGTCTAATATATATTATAAATGGGAAAGTTTGGATGTTAAGATGTTTGGATGTTTGGATGTTTGGATGTTTGGATGTTTGTCCAGACGTTTGTCTTTGTGACTCAATAACGCAAGAACGGCTGGACCGATTTGGATGAAATTTTGCACACATATAGCCAATAGTCTAGAAGGATCTACTAGCTATATATTTTTCAAAAGGGGCGTGGTCCCCGCCCCCTAGGAACAGTTATAATTTAATTATTATATTTTTTCGTCTTTGCGACTGAATCACGCCAGAATGGCTACACGGATTTTGATGAAATTTGGGACACAGACAGTAGTCTACTAGAGAAATTTTTTTCGAGCATGGAAAGAGGGGTGGGGGTCCCACGACCCCTTCGAGAAATTATTTTTCATAATTTTTACACATTATAACTTCACCAATATCACAGATTCAAGGGGTCAAATAAGTCGAGGGCTTACAAAGTAAGCAGTGACACCCTCCGCCCGCCCCCCTTTATCTCCCCCTCTGGTGTAAAATCCATAAATTGTTATAACTCAATCAAAATTTTCTCCTAAATCAATAGTTTTTGGTATCTGGTACATACAGAACGAGATCTAGACAATTTTGGAGGAACGATCAGTGGTCCTCTCCTCTACTCCCGCCATCCGCCCTCCATCAATTGTTTTTATTAGCACGCTTTTATTAGCTTTACCTGTATGTTTCTATCTAACTTTTTATTCGCTCCAATGCGCCTGCTGCCTTATTAACATGGTTTTATAATTAGCTTCACCTTATTTGTAATCCCGTAAGGGTCATATCGAGACCCTTCCGGGATCATTTCTGGATGGTTTTCGGGATCGGTCCGGGATTACGCCGGGGTAATTTCGGGACTTTTTCGGGACTATTTCGGGATCATTTTGGGACCCTTCCGGGATCATTTCTGTATAGTTTACGGGATCCGTCCGGGATCCCGTCGGGGTTATTTTGGAACATTTTCGGGACTATTCCGGAATCATTTCGGGACTATTTCGCGATCATTTGGGGACCCTTCCGGCATCATTTCTGGATGGTTTTCGGGATCCGTGCGCGATCTCGTCGGGGTCATATGGGGACTTTTTCGGGATCATTTGAGGGCTCTTCCGGCATCATTTCTGGATGGTTTTCGGGATCCGTCCGGGATATCGTCGGGGTCATTTGGGGACTTTTTCGGGATCATTTGGGGGCTCTTCCGGCATCATTTCTGGATGGTTTTCGGGATCCGTCCGGGATCTCGTCGGAGTCATTTGGGGACTTTTTCGGGATCATTTTGGGGCTCATCCGGCATCATTTCTGGATGGTTTTCGGGATCCGTCCGGGATCCC
Organism: Eurosta solidaginis; assembly: GCF_040869045.1. Taxonomy (NCBI): domain Eukaryota; kingdom Metazoa; phylum Arthropoda; class Insecta; order Diptera; family Tephritidae; genus Eurosta; species Eurosta solidaginis. Next base: position 160,054,120 of record NC_090321.1, on the reverse strand, counting down.
GTCGGGGTCATTTCGGGACTTTTTCGCGACTAATACGGGATCATTTGGGAACCCTTTCGGCATCATTTCTGGATGGTTTTCGGGATCCGTCTGGGATCCCGTCGGGGTCATTTCGGGACTTTTGCGCGACTAATACGGGATCATTTGGGAACCCTTTCGGCATCATTTCTGGATGGTTTTCGGGATCCGTCCGGGATCCCATTAGGGTAATTTCGGGAATATTAGGGGATCATTTGGGAACCTTTCCGGCATCATTTCTGGATAATTTTCGGGATCCGTCCGGGATGCCGACGAGGTCATTTCGGGACTATTTCGGGATCATTTGGGATAGCTACCGGCATCATTTCTGGATGGTTTTTGGGATTCGTCCGGCATCCCGTCGTGGTCCTTTCGGGACTTTTTTTCGACTAATACGGGATCATTTGCGGACCCTTTCGGCATCATTTCTGGATAGTTGTCGGGATCCCGTCACGGTCATTTCGGGACTATTAGGGGATCATTTGAGGACCTTTCCGGCATCATTTCTGTATTGTTTTCGGAATCGTTTCGGGATCCCGTCAGGGTCATTTTGGGACTTTTTTGGGGCTAATACGGGATCGTTTGGGGATCCTCTAGGGGTCGTTTCGTGACTTTTTCTGTTTTATTTCGGGATCATTTGGGGACCCTTCCGGCATAATTTCTTGATGGTTTGCCGGATCCATCAGGGTCATTTCGGGACCATTTTGGGATCATTTGGGGACCCTTCCGAGATCATTTCTGGATCCGTCCGGGATGCCGTAGGAGCCATTTCGGGATTTTTTGTTACTTTTCCGGGATAGTTTTTGGACCCTTCCGGGATCATTTCTGGATCTGTGCGGGATCCCATCTGGGTCATTTCCGGACTATTTCGGGATCATTTTGGGATCCTTCCGGAATCATTTCTGTATGGTTTTCGCGATCCGTCGTTGATTCCCTCGGAGCCATTTCGGAACCTTTTCTGGAGTATGTCGGGGTCATTTGGGGACTTTTTCGGGATCATTTGGGGCTCATCCGGCATCATTTCTGGATGGTTTTCGGGATCCGTGCGGGATCTCGTCGGGGTCATTTGGGGGCTCTTCCGGCATCATTTCTGGATGGTTTTCGGGATCCGTCAGGGATATCGTCGGGGTCATTTGGGGACTTTTTAGGGGTCATTTGGGGGCTCTTCCGGCATCATTTCTGGATGGTTTTCGGGATCCGTCCGGGATCCCATCAGGGTAATTTCGGGACTATTAGGGGATCATTTGTGGACCTTTCCGGCATCATATCTGGATAATTTTCGGTATCCGTCCGGGATGCCGTCGAGGTCATTTCGGGATTATTTCGGGATCATTTGGGATACCTACCGGCATCATTTCTGGATGGTTTTTGGGATTCGTCCGGGATCCCGTCGGGGTCATTTCGGGACTTTTTATCGACTAATACGGGATCATTTGCAGACCCTTTCGGCATAATTTCTGGATAGTTGTCGGGATCCGTTCGGGATCCCGTCACGGTCATTTCGGAACTATTAGGGGATCATTTGAGGACCTTTCCGGCATCATTTCTGGATAGTTTTTGGAATCCTTTCAGGATCCCGTCAGGGTCATTTCGGGGCTTTTTCGGGATCATTTAAGGATGGCTTTCAGGATTCGTCCGGGAACCCGTCAGGGTAATTTCTGAACTTTTCCGAGACTATTTCGGGATCATTTTGGGACCTTCCCAAGATCATTTCTGGATGGATTTCGGGATTTGTCCGGGATGCCCTAAGGGTCATTTTGGGACTATTAGGTGAGCATTTGAGGACCTTTTCGGCATCACTTCTGGATGGTTTTCGGTATCCGCTCAGGATCCCGTCGGAATTATTGCGGGACTTTTTCGGGATCATTTGGTGTCCCTTCCGGCATCATTTCTGGATGGTTTTTGGGATTCGTCCGGCATCCCATCGTTTTCATTTCGGGACTTTTTCTCAACTAATACGGGATCATTTCCGGGCCCTTTCGGCATCATTTCTAGATAGTTGTCGGGATCCGTTCGGGATCCCGTCAGGGTCTTTTCGGAACTATTAGGTGATCATTTGAGGACATTTCCGGCATCATTTCTGGATAGTTTTCGGGATCCTTTCGGGGTCCAGTCAGGGTCATTTCGGGACTTTTTCGGGATCGTTTAGAGATGGCTTTCAAGATTCGTCCGGGACCCGTCAGGGTAATTTCTGAACTTTTCCGAGACTATTTCGGGATAATTTTGGGACATTCCCAAGATCATTTCTGGATGGATTTTGGGATCAGTCCGGGATGCCGTCAGGGTCATTTTGGTATTAGGTGATCATTTGAGGACCTTTCCGACATCACTTCTGGATGGATTTGGGGTCCCTCCCAAGATCATTTCTGGATGGATTTCGGGATCTGTCCGGGATCCCGTCAGGGTCATTTAGGGGTGCGTTCGAGATCCCGTCAGGGTCATTTCGGGACTTCTTCAGGACTATATCGGGATCATTTCTGGATGGTTTATGGGATCCGTCCATGACCCCTTAAGGGTCATTTCGGGACTATTAGGTGATCATTTGAGGACCTTTCCGGCATCACTTCTGGATGATTTTCGGTATCCGTTCGGGATCCCGTCGGAATCAATGCGGGACTTTTACGGAATCATTTGGGATTCCTTCCGGCATCATTTCTGGATGGTTTTCGGGATTTGTCCGGGATCCCGTCGGGGTTATTTCGGGACCTTTTCGGGGCTAATACGGGATCATTTGGGGATCCTCTAGGGGTCGTTTCGTGACTTTTTCTGTATTATTTCGGGATCATTTTGGGACCCTTTCAGCATAATTTCTTGATGGTTTGCCGGATCCATCAGGGTCATTTCGGGACCATTTTGGGATCATTTGGGGACCCTTCCGAGATCATTTCTGGATCCGTCCGGGATGCCGTATGAGCCATTTCGGGATTTTTTGTTACTTTTCCGGGATAGTTTTTGCACCCTTCCGGGATCATTTCTGGATCTGTGCGGGATCCCATCTGGGTCAATTCCGGACTATTTCGGGATCATTTTGGAATCCTTCCGGAATCATTTCTGTATGGTTTTCGCGATCCATCGTGGATCCCCTCGGAGCCATTTCGGAACTTTTTCTGGAGTTAGTCGGAATAATTTAGGGACCCTTCCTGGATATTTTCTGGATGGTTTTTGAGATCCGCCCGGGAGCCCGTCAGGGTCATTTCGGAACCTTTTCGGGATCATTTTGGAACACCTTCAGGGATCATTTCTGTGTGGTTCTCTGGATACGTCTAGAATCGTGTCGCTCTCATTTCGGTTTTTTTTGGGACTATTCGGGGAACTTTTGGAGACCCTTTCGGGGCATTTCTGGATGGTTTTCGGGATCCGTCCGCGATAGCGTTGGGGTCATATCGTAGCTTTTTCTGGATAATTTCGGGATCATTTGGGATCCTATCAGGTTATCAGCTCATTTAGTTCTTTTTTTTTCTCAATTACAAAAATAAAATGCATTAGACAGAAAACAAAATTTTAAACAGATAATAAGCAGGCTAACGCGAATAGCCCATATATTTAAAATTTTCCTTGCGGACGGGGCCGCGGGTAAAGGCTAGTATATTATAAATGGGAAAGTTTGGATGTTTGGATGTTTGTCCAGACGTTTGTCTTTGTGACTCAATCACGCAAGAACGGCTGGACCGATTTGGATCAAATTTTGCACACATATAGCCAATAGTCTAGAAGGATCTACTAGCTATATATTTTTCAAAAGGGGCGTGGTTGCCGCCCTCTAGGAACAGTTATAATTTAATTATTATATTTTTTCGTCTTTGCAACTGAATCACGCCAGAATGGCTACACGGATTTTGATGAAATTTGGGACACAGACAGTAGTCTACTAGCGAAATTTTTTTCGAACATGGAAAGAGGGGTGGGGGTCCCACGACCCCTTCGAGCAATTACTTTTTAATAATTTTTACACATTATAACTTTACGTATACTGGCCTTCACCAATACCACAGACTCAAGGGGTCAAATAAGTCGAGGGCTTACAAAGTAAGCAGTGACACCCTCCGAGATCTAAATAATTTGGAAAAACGACCGGTGGTTCTCTCCGTCTCCTTCCGCCATCCGCCCTCCTTCAATTGTTTTCATTAGCACGCTTTTATTAGCTTTACCTGTATGTTTCTTTGTAACTTTTCATTCGCTCCAACGCTCCTGCTGCCTTTTTAACATGGTTTTATAATTACCTTCACCTTATTTGTAATCCCGTTAGGGTCATATCGAGGCCCTTCCGGGATCATTTCTGGATGGTTTTCGGGATCCGTCCGGGATCCCGCCGAGGTAATTTCGGGACTTTTTCGGGAATATTTCGGGATAATTTTGGGACCCTTCCGGGATAATTTCTGTATAGTTTTCGGGCTCCGTCCGGGATCCCGTCGGGGTTATTTTGGGACATTTTCGGGATCATTTCGGGACTATTTTGCGATCATGAGGGGACCCTTCCGGCATCATTTCTGGATGGGTTTCGGGATCCGTCCGGCATCCCGTCGGGGTATTTTCGGGATCATTTGCGTTCCTTTGAGAGATAAATTCTTGATGGGATCATTACGGGACTTTTTCGGGGTTATTGTTGGTCCCTTGCGGCATCATTTCTGAATGGTTTTTGGGATCCGTCCGGGATCCCGTCAGAGCCATTTCGGGACTATTAGGGGATCATTTGAGGACCTTTCGGGCATCATAGTATATAGTTTAAGGGATCCGTCCGGGATGCGGACGGAGTCATTTCAGGACTATTTCGGGATCATTTGGGGTACCTACCGGCATCATTTCTGGATGGTTTTCGGTATCCGTCCGGGATCCCGTCGGGGTCATTTCGGGATTTTTTCTTGATCATTTGGGGTCCCTTCCGGCATCATTTCTGGATGGTTTTCGGGATCCGTCCGGGATCCCTTCGGGGCCATTTCGGGACTTTTTCCTGATCATTTGGGGTCCCTACCGGCATCATTTCTGGATGGTTTTCGGGATCCCCTCGGGGTAATTTCGGGACTTTTTTGCGACTAATACGGGATCATTTGGGGGACCATTTCGCCATCATTTCTTGATGGTTTTCGGGATCCCGTCAGGGTCCTTTCGAGACTATTTGGGAACCTTTCCGGCATCATTTCTGGATAGTTTTCGGGATCCGTCCGGGATACCATCGGGGTCATTTCGGGACTTTTTCGGGACTAATGCGGGATTATTTGGAGACCCTTTCGCCCTCATTTCTGGATGGTTTTCTGCATCCGTCCGGGATCCCATCGGGGTCATTTCGAGACTTTTCCCCTACTAATACGGGATCATTTGGGGACCCTTTCGCCATCATTTCTGGATGGTTTTCGGGATCCGTCCGGGATTCCGTCGTGGTCATTTCGGGACTTTTTCGCGACTAATACGGGATCATTTGGTGTCCCTTCCGGCATAATTTCTGGATGGTTTTCCGGATCCGTCAGGAATCCCGTCGGGGCTATTCCTGTACTTTTTCGGGACTAATACGGGATCATTTAGGGAGCCTTTCGGTATCATTTATGGATGGTTTCCGGTATACGTTTGGTAACCCGTCGGGGCCATTCCTGCACTTTTTCGGGACTAATACGGGATCATTTGGGGAGCCTTTCGGCATCATTTCTGGATGCTTTTCGGGATCCGTTCGGGATCCCACCGGGGTCATTTCGGGACTTTTTCGGGATTATTTGGGGTCCCTTCCGGCATAATTTCTGGATGGTTTTCCGGATCCGTCAGGAATCCCGTCGGCGCTATTCCTGTACTTTTTCGGGACTAATACGGGATCATTTGGGGAGCCTTTCGGTATCATTTCTGGATGGTTTTTGGGATCCGTTCGGGATCCCATCGGGGCCATTTCGGGATTTTTTCGGGATAATTTGGTGTCCATTCCGGCATAATTTCTGGATGGTTTTCAGGATCCGTCAGGAATACCGTCGGGGCTATTCCTGTACTTTTGCGGGATTAATACGGGATCATTTGGGGAGCCTTTCTGTATCATTTCTGGATGGTTTCCGGTATCCGTTTGGGAACCCTTCTGGGACATTCCTGTACTTTTTCGGGACTAATACGGGATCATTTGGGGAGCCTTTCGGCATCATTTCTGTTTGGTTTTCGGGATCCCAGCAGGGTAATTTCGGGACTATTAGGGGATAATTTGGGGACCTTTCCGGCTTCATTTCTGGATAGTTTTCGCAATCCTTTCGGGATCCCGTCGGGGTCATTTCAGGACTTTTTCGGGATCTGGGGTCCCTTCCTGCATCATTTCTGGATGGTTTTCGGGATCCGTCCTTGATCCCATCGGGGTCATTTCGGGACTTTTTCGGGATAATTTGGGGTCCCTTCCGGCATCATTTCTAGATGGTTTCGGGATCCGTCCGGGATCCCGTCGGGATCGTTTCAGGACTTTTTCGGGCTCATTTGGGGTACCTTCCGGCATCATTTCAAGATGGTTTTGGGGATCCGTCCGGAATCCCGTCGTGGTCATTTCGGGACTTTTTCGGGACTAATACGGGATCATTTGGAGACCCTTTCGCCATCATTTCTGGATGGTTTTCGGGATCCGTCCGGGATCCCATCGGGGTCATTTCGGGAATTTTTCGGGATCATTTGGGGTCCCTTCCGGCATCATTTCTGGATGGTTTTCGGGATCCGTCCTTGATCCCATCGGGGTCATTCGGGACTTTTTCGGGATCATGGTTTGGGGTCCCTTCCGGCATCATTTCTGGATGGTTTTCGGGATCCGTCCGGGATCCCGTCGGGATCATTTCAGGACTTTTTCGGGATCATTTGGGGTACTTCCGGCATCATTTCAAGATGGTTTTGGGGATCCGTCCGGGATCCCGTCGTGGTCATTTCGGGACTTTTCGCGACTAATACGGGATCATTTGGAGACCGTTTCGCCATCATTTCTGGATGGTTTTCGGGATCCGTCCGGGATCCCATCGGGGTCATTTCGGGAATTTTTCGGGATCATTTGGGGTCCCTTCCGGCATCATTTCTGGATGGTTTTCGGGATCCGTCCTTGATCCCATCGGGGTCATTTCGGGACTTTTTCGGGATCATTTGGGGTCCCTTCCGGCATCATTTCTGGATGGTTTTCGGGATCCGTCCGGGATCCCGTCGGGATCATTTCAGGACTTTTTCGGGATCATTTGGGGTACCTTCCGGCATCATTTCAAGATGGTTTTCGGGATGCGTCCGGGATCCCGTCGGGGTCATTTCAGGACTTTTTCGGATCATTTGGGGTATCCTCTGGTATCATTTCAAGATGGTTTTGGGATCCGTCCGGGCCATTTCGGGACTTTTCCGGGACTAATACGGGATCATTGGAGACCCTTTCGGCATCATTTCTGGTTGGTTTTCGGGATCCGTCCGGGATCCCGTCGGGGCCATTTCGAGACTTTTCCCCGACTAATACGGGATCATTTGGGGACACTTTCGCCATCATTTCTGGATGGTTTTCGGTATCCGTCCGGGATCCCATCGGGGTCATTTCGTGACTTTTTCGGGATCATTTGGTGTCCCTTCCGGCGTAATTTCTTAATGGTTTTCGGGATCCGTCAGGATTCCCGTCGGGGCCATTCCTGTACATTTTCAGGACTAATACGGGATCACTTGGGGGGCCTTTCGGTATCATTTCTGGATGGTTTCCGGGATCCGTTTGTAAACCCGTTGGGGTCATTTCGGTACTTTTTCGATACTAATACGGAATCGTTTAGCGACCATTTGGGGACCTTTCAGGGGTCACTTCGTGACTTTTTCTGTATTATTACGGGATCATATGGGGACCCTCTCGACATCATTTCGGGATGGGTTTTGGGATCAGTTCGGGATCCCATCAGGGTTATTTCACGACTTTTCGGGACTATTTCGGATTCATTTTGGGACCCCTCCTGTTTAATATCTGGATGATTTCCGGGATCTGTCCTGGAATTTTAGTATCATCTTGGGACCCTTCCGGGATCATTTTAGGTCTCTTCGCAATCGGTAGTTCAGCACACATGCCTTTTTAAATTATGAGCTTTTATGGCCGTAGATTTGCTGCTAATTATTCGTAATTGAAATTCCGTATGTTTTATCTTCAATCTAACACAGCTTTTTCGTTCTATTTTTGAGTTTTTTAAGTGAATCGTGTAACGAATTCTTATAACTATAATTACACTTTTTGTAATATTTTAACCAACTAAATACTCGAAAAAGCAACACTATTTTCATGTAAAAAATTCTCTTTGGTTTTAGCTAATTGGAGTTTCACTCCTTTGTTCTATGAGTAGTAATTCTTTCACCCCTCCCATATCAGTTAATTTAATTTAAAAACAAAATGTATTTTTTTTTAATTCGATTCATGAAAGCGCGCCTTTCAGCTTATCTTCTCACTTAGTTCTTTTTTTTACTGAATTACAAAAATAAAATACATTAGACAAAAATAATTTTTAAACAGATAACTTGATAAGCAGGCTAACGTGAATAGCACATATATTTTATTTTCTCCTTGCGGACGGGGCCGCGAGTAAAGGCTAGTATCTAATATATATATTATAAATGGGAAAGTTTGGATGTTAAGATGTTTGGATGTTTGGATGTTTAGATGTTTGGATGTTTGGATGTTTGGATGTTTGGATGTTTGGATGTTTGGATGTTTGGATGTTTGTCCAGACGTTTGTCTTTGTGACTCAATAACACAAGAACGGCTGGACCGATTTGGATGAAATTTTGCACACATATAGCCAATAGTCTAGAAGGATCTACTAGCTATATATTTTTCAAAAGGGGCGTGGTCCCCGCCCCCTAGGAACAGTTATAATTTAATTATTATATTTTTTCATCTTTGCGACTGAATCACGCCAGAATGGCTACACGGATTATGATGAAATTTGGGACACAGACAGTAGTCTACTAGCGAAATTTTTTTCGAACATGGAAAGAGGGGTGGGGGTCCCACGACCCTTCGAGAAATTATTTTTCCTAATTTTTACACATTATAACTTTACGTATACTGGCCTTCACCAATATCACAGACTCAAAGGGTCAAATAAGTCGAGGGCTTACAAAGTAAGCAGTGACACCCTCCGCCCGCCCCCCTTTATCTCCCCCTCTGGTGTAAAATCCATAAATTGTTATAACTCAATCTAAATTTTCTCCTAAATCAATAGTTTTTGGTATCTGGTACATACAGAACGAGATCTAGACAATTTTGGAGGAACGATCAGTGGTCCTCTCCTCTACTCCCGCCATCCGCCCTCCATCAATTGTTTTTATTAGCACGCTTTTATTAGCTTTACCTGTATGTTTCTATCTAACTTTTTATTCGCTCCAATGCGCCTGCTGCCTTATTAACATGGTTTTATAATTAGCTTCACCTTATTTGTAATCCCGTAAGGGTCATATCGAGACCCTTCCGGGATCATTTCTGGATGGTTTTCGGGATCGGTCCGGGATTACGCCGGGGTAATTTCGGGACTTTTTCGGGACTATTTCGGGATCATTTTGGGACCCTTCCGGGATCATTTCTGTATAGTTTACGGGATCCGTCCGGGATCCCGTCGGGGTTATTTTGGAACATTTTCGGGACTATTCCGGAATCATTTCGGGACTATTTCGCGATCATTTGGGGACCCTTCCGGCATCATTTCTGGATAGTTGTCGGGATCCGTTCGGGATCCCGTCAGGGTCTTTCCGGAACTATTGGGAGATCATTTGAGGACCTTTCCGGCATCATTTCTGGTTAGTTTTCGGGATCCTTTCCGGGTCCCATCAGGGTCATTTCGGGACTTTTTCGGCATCATTTAAGATTGGTTTTCAGGATTCGTCCGGTATCCGTCAGGGTAATTTCTGGACTTTTCCCAGACTATTTCGGGATAATTTTGGGACCCTCCCAAGATCATTTCTGGATGGATTTCGGGATCTGTCCGGGATGCCGTCAGGGTCATTTTGGGACTATTAGGTGATCATTTGAGGACCTTTTCGGCATCACTTCTGGATGGTTTTCGGTATCCGCTCAGGATCCCGTCGGAATTATTGCGGGACTTTTTCGGGATCATTTGGTGTCCCTTCCGGCATCATTTCTGGCTGGTTTTTGGGATTCGTCCGGCATCCCGTCGGGTTCATTTCGGGACTTTTTCTCGACTAATACGGGATCATTTGCGGGCCCTTTCGGCATAATTTCTAGATAGTTGTCGGGATCCGTTCGGGATCCCGTCAAGGTCTTTTCGGAACTATTAGGTGATCATTTGAGGACATTTCCGGCATCATTTCTGGATAGTTTTCGGGATCCTTTCGGGGTCCAGTCAGGGTCATTTCGGGACTTTTTCGGGATCATTTAGAGATGGCTTTCAGGATTCGTCCGGGAACCCGTCAGGGTAATTTCTGAACTTTTCCGAGACTATTTCGGGATAATTTTGGGACCTTCCCAAGATCATTTCTGGATGGATTTTGGGATCAGTCCGGGATGCCGTCAGGGTCATTTTGGTATTAGGTGATCATTTGAGGACCTTTCCGGCATCACTTCTGGATGGTTATCGGTATCCGATCAGGATCCCCTCGGAATCATTGCGGGACTTTTTCGGGATCATTTGGGTCCCTCCCAAGACCATTTCTGGATGGATTTCGGGATCTGTCCGGGATCCCGTCAGGGTCATTTAGGGGTGCGTTCGAGATCCTGTCAGGGTCATTTCGGGACTTCTTCGGGAATATATCGGGATCATTTCTGGATGGTTTATGGGATCCGTCCATGACCCCTTAAGGGTCATTTCGGGACTATTAGGTGATCATTTGAGGACCTTTCCGGCGTCACTTCTGGATGATTTTCGGTATCCGTTCGGAATCCCGTCGGAATCAATGCGGGACTTTTACGGAATCATTTGGGATTCCTTCCGGCATCATTTCTGGATGGTTTTCGGGATTTGTCCGGGATCCCGTCGGGACCTTTTCGGGGCTAATACGGGATCATTTGGGGATCCTCTAGGGGTCGTTTCGTGACTTTTTCTGTATTATTTCGGGATCATTTTGGGACCCTTTCGGCATAACTTCTTGATGGTTTGCCGGATCCATCAGGGTCATTTCGGGACCATTTTGGGATCATTTGGGGACCCTTCCGAGATCATTTCTGGATCCGTCCGGGATGCCGTAGGAGCCGTTTCGGGATTTTTTGTTACTTTTCCGGGATAGTTTTTGCACCCCTCCGGGATCATTTCTGGATCTGTGCGGGATCCCATCTGGGTCAATTCCGGACTATTTCGGGATCAATTTGGAATCCTTCCGGGATCATTTCTGTATGGTTTTCGCGATCCATCGTGGATCCCCTCGGAGCCATTTCGGAACTTTTTCTGGAGTTAGTCGGGATAATTTAGGGACCCTTCCTGGATATTTTCTGGATGGTTTCTGAGATCCGTCCGGGAGCCCGTCAGGGTAATTTCGGAACTTTTTCGGGACTATTTCGGGATCAATTTGGTACCCTTCAGGCATCATTTCTGTGTGGTTATCTGGATAAGTCTAGAATCGTGTCGTTGTCATTTCGGGTTTTTTTGGGACTACTTCGGGAACTTTTGGAAACACTTCCGGGGCGTTTCTGGATGGTTTTCGGGATCCGTCCGCGATAGCGTCGGGGTCATTTCGTGGCTTTTTCTGGATAATTTCGTTATCATTTTGGGATCCTATCAGGTTATCAGCTCATAAAGTTCTTTTTTTTACTCAATTACAAAAATAAAATGCATTAGACAGAAAAAAAATTGTAAACAGATAACTTTATAAGCAGGCTAACGTGAATAGCCCACATATTTCATTTTCTCCTTGCGGACGGGGCCGCGGGTAAAGGCTAGTATATTATAAATGGGAAAGTTTGGATGTTTGGATGTTTGTCCAGACGTTTGTCTTTGTGACTCAATCACGCAAGAACGGCTGAACCGATTTGGATGAAATTTGGCACGCATATAGCCAATAGTCTAGAAGGATCCACTAGCTATATTTTTTTGAAAAAGGGGGAGGTCCCCGTCCTCTAGGAACAGTTATAATTTAATTATTGTATTTTTTCGTCTTTGTGACTGAATCACGCCAGAACGGCTACACGGATTTTGATGAAATTTGGGACACAGACAATAGTCTACTAGCGAAATTTTTTTCGAACATGGAAAGGGGAGTATGGCACCCACGACCCCCTTCGAACAAATACTTCTTAATAATTTTTACAAATTATAACTTTACCTATATTGACGTTCACCAATATTACAAACTCAATGGGTCAAATAAGTCGAGGGCAGTGAGCAGTGACACCCTCCGCTCCCCTCCCCCCTTCACGCTCCTCTGGTGTTAAATCTATAAATTGTTAAAATTCAATATACATTTTCTCCTAAATCAATAGTTTTTGGTATCTGGCACATACAGATCGAGATCTGAACAATTTTGGAAAAACGAGCAGTGGGTCTATCCTTCTCCTCCCGCCATCCGCCATCCGTCCTCCTTCAATTGTTGTTATTAGCACGCTTTTATTAGCTTTACCTGTATGTTTCTTTGTAACTCTTCATTCGCCTCAACGCGCTTGCTGCCTTATTAACATGGTTTTATAATTAGCTTAAAGTTATTTGTAATCCCGTAAGGGTCATATCGAGAATCTTCTGGGATCATTTCTGGATGGTTTTCGGGATACGTCCGGGATCCCGCCGGGGTCATTTCGGGACTTTTTCGGGACTACTTCGGGATCATTTTGGAACCCTTCCGGGATCATTTCTGTATAGTTTTCGGGATCCGACCGGGATCCCGTCGGGGTTATTTTGGGTCATTTTCGGGACTATTTCGGGATAATTTCGGGACTATTTCGCGATCATTTGGGGACGCTTCCGGCATCATTTCTGGATGGTTTTCGAGATCCTTCCGCGATCCCATCAGGGTAAGTTCTTGACTATTAGGGGATCATTTGGGGGTCTTTCCGACATAATTCCTGGATGGTTTCAGGGATCCGTCCGTGACCCGTCAGGGGCATTTCGGGACTATTAGGGGATCATTTGGGGACCTTTCCGACATCATTTGTGGATAGTTTTCGGGATCCGCGCGGGATCCCGACGGGGTAATTTCGGGACTTTTTCAGGACTATTTCGGGATCATTTGTGGTATTTTCCGGCATCATTTCTAGATAGTTTTCAGGATCCAACCGGGATCCCGTCGGGGTCATTCGGGACTTTTTCTCGACTAATACGGGATCATTTGGGGATCCTTTCGGCATCATTTCTGGATGATTTTCGGGATGCATCCGGGATCCCATCAGGGTCATTTCGGTACTATTAGGGGATCATTTGGGGACCTTTCCGGCATCATTTCTGCATAGTTTTCGGGAACCGTCCGGGATCCCGTAGGGGTCATTTCGGGATCATTTGGGGAACCTTCCGGCATCATTTCTAGATGGTTTTCGGGATCCGTCCGGGATCCCCTCAGGGTCATTTCGGGACTATTAGGGGATCACTTGGGGACCTTTCCGGCATCATTTCTGGAAAGTTTTCGGGATCCGTCCATGATCCCGACGGGGTCATTTCGGTACTTTTTCGGGACTATTTCGGGATAATTTGGGGTATTTTCCGGCATCATTTCTGGATGGTTTTCGGGATCCAACCGGGATCCCGTCGAGGTCAATTAGAGAATTTTTCTCGACTAATACGGGATCATTTGGGGACCCTTTCGGCATCATTTCTGGATGGGTTTCGGGATCCGTCCGGGATCCCATCAGGGGCATTTCGGGACTATTAGGGGATCAATTGGGGACCTTTCCGACATCATTTCTGCATAATTTTTGGTATCCTTCCGGGATCCCACCGAGGTAATTTCGGGACTTTTTCGGGCCTATTTCGGGATCATTTGGGGACCCTTTCGGCATCATTTCTGGATGGGTTTCGGGATCCGTCCGGGATCCCATCAGGGGCATTTCGGGACTATTAGGGGATCATTTGGGGACCTTTCCGGCATCATTACTGGAAAGTTTTCGGGATCCGTCCATGATCCCGACGGGGTAATTTCGGGACTTTTTCGGGACTATTTCGGGATAATTTGGGGTATTTTCCGGCATCATTTCTAGATGGTTTTCGGGATCCAACCGGGATCCCGTCGGGGTCATTTCGGGAATTTTTCTCCACTAATACGGGATCATTTGGGGACCCTTTCGGCATCATTTCTGGATGGTTTTCGGGATCCGTTCGGGATCATTTCGGGATTATTAGGGGATCATTTGAAGACCTTTCCGGCATCATTTCTGCATAGTTTGCGGGATCCGTCGGGGATCATGTCGGGACTATTAGGAGCTCATTTGAAAATCTTTCCGGCATCATTTCTGCATAGTTTCCGGGATCCGTCGGGGATCTCGGCGGGGTCATTTCGGTACTATTTCGGGATCATTTCTGCATAGTTTCCGGGGTTCGTCCGAGATACCGTCGGGGACATTTCGGGACTTTTTCTCGACTAATACGGAATCATTTGGGGACCCTTTCGGCATCATTTCTGGATGGATTTCGGTATCCGTCCGGGATCGCGTCAGGGTAATTTCGGAACAATTGGGGGATCATTTGAAGACCCTTCCGGCATCATTTCGGCATAGTTTCCGGGATCCGTCGGGGATTTCGACGGGGTCATTTCGGGACTATTTCGGGATCATTTCTGCATAGTTTCCGGGGTTCGTCCGAGATACCGCCGGGGTCATTTCAGGACTTTTTCTCGACTAATACGGGATCATTTGGGGTCCCCTACAGCATCATTTCTGGATGGATTTCGGTATCCGTCGGGGATCCCGTCTTGGTCATTTCGGGACATTTTCTCTACTAGTACGGGATTTTTTGGGGACCCTTTCGGCATCGTTACTGGATGGTTCTCGGGATCCGTCGGGATCATTTCGGGACTCTTAGGGGATCATTTGAGGACAGCTCCGGCATCGTTTCTGCATAGTTTCCTGGATCCGTCGGGGCTCTCGACGGGGTAATTTCGGGACTATTTCCGGATCATTTGGGGTACCTACCGGGATCACATCTGGATGGTTTTTGGTATCCGTCCGGGATACCGTTGTGATCATTTCGGGACTTTTTCGGGATCGTTTGGGGTCCCTTACGGCATCATTTGTGGATGGTTTTCTGGATCCGTACGGGATCCCGTCGGGGTCATTTTGGGACTTTTTCAGGATCATTTGGGTTCCCCTCCGGCGTCATTTCTGGATGGTTTTCGGGTTTCGTCCGGGATCCCGTCGGGATCATTTTGGAACTTTTTCGGGATCATTTGGGGTACCTTTCGGCATCATTTCTGGATGGTTTTCGGGATCCGTCCGGGATCCCGTCGGGATCATTTCGGGACTTTTTTGGGGTCCCTTCCGGCATCATTTCTGGCTGGTTTTGGGGATACCGTCGGGGTAATTTCGGGACTTCTTCGAGATCATTTGGGGTCCCTTCCGGCATCATTTCTGGATGGTTTTAGGGATCCCTCCGGGATCCCGTTTGGGTAATTTCGGGACTATTTCGGGATCATTTGGTGCACCTTCCGGTATCATTTATACATGGCTCTCGGGATCCGTCCGTTATCCCTTCGGGGTAATTTCGGGACTTTTTCTCGAATAATACGGGATAATTTAGGAACCATTTCGGCATCATTTCTGGATGATTTTCGGACTCCGTCCGGGATCCCGTCAGGGTCATTTCGGGACTATTAGGGGATCATTTGAGGACTTTTCTGGCATCCTATCTGGATGGTTTTCGGTATCCGTCCGGGATCCCGTCAGGGTCATTTCGTGAATTTTTCGGGATCATTTGTGGTCTTTTCCGGCATCATTTCTGGATGGTTTTCGGGATTCGTCCGGGATCCCGTCTGGATAATTTTTGACTTTTTCGGGACCATTGAGGGTACCTTTCGGCATCATTTTTGGATGGTTTTCGGGATCCGTCCGGGATCCCGTCGGAATCATTTCGGGACTTTTTCGGGATCATTTGGGGTATTTTCCGACATCATTTCAGTATGGTTTTCGGGATCCGTCCGGGATCCTGTCGGGGTAATTTTGGGACTTTTTCGGGATCGTTTGGGTTCCCTTCCGGCATAATTTCTGGATGGTTTTCGGGATCCGTCAGGAATCCCGTCGGGGCCATTCCTGTACTTTTTCGGGACTAATACGGGATGATTTGGGGAGCCTTTCGGTATCATTTCTGAATGGTTTTCGGGATCTGTACGGGAGCCCATAAGGGTAATTTCGGGACTTTTTCGGGACTATTTCGGAATTATTTTGGGACCCCTCCTGGTTAATTTCTGGATAATTTTCGGGATCTCTCCTGGAATTTTAGTTTCATCTTGGGACACTTCCGGGATCATTTTAGGTCTCTTCGCAATCGGTAGTTCAGCACACATGCCTTTTTAAATTATGAGCTTTTATGGCCGTGGATTTGCAGCTAATTGTTCATAATTAAAATTCGGTATGTTTTATCTTCAATCTAACACAGCTTTTTCGTTCTATTTTTTGAGTTTTTTAAAGGAATCGTGTAACGAACTGTTATAGCTATAATTACACTTTTTGTAATATTTTTTTTAACCAACTAAATACCCGAAAAAGCAATACTATTCTCATCTAAAAAAATTCTCTTTGGTTTTAGCTAATTGTAGTTTCACTCCTTTGTTCTATGAGTAGTAATTCTTTCACCCCTTTCATATCAGTTAATTTAATTTAAAACAAAATCTATTTTTTTTAATTCGAAAAAACTCTATTGTACTATTCATGAAAGCGTGCCTTTCAGCTTATCTTCTCATTTAGTTCTTTTTTTACTAAATTACAAAAATAAAATACATTAGACAAAAATAATTTTTAAACAGATAAATTGATAAGCAGGCTAACGTGAATAGCACATATATTTTACTTTCTCCTTGCGGACGGGGCCGCGGGTAAAAGCTAGTTATAAATAAATGCCAGGCGCGATAACCTCCGAAGAGATTTAGGTCAAGGTTCTCTTCCAGTTTGCGTCGTGCTCCTTTAAATTTTTCTTTCAAAATCGCGGGACGCGGCCTACATGTTTTATGCCGACTCGGAACGCATCTGCAAGGCAGATGAGTGTTCACTGAGAATCTCTTCATTGCATAAATACAGTCGGCGTGTTTTTGGCATGGAGGGAACACTTCTCTGCTCTCCTAAATGAAGACAGCGATTTACCGCACGGGGATTACAACCCGATTCGGAAATCGAGTACGACGGAATAAATGTCCACCCCCACCCGATTATGAAGAAGTTAAAATAGCAATAACCAGATTAAAAAACAACAAGGCCGTGGGCTCTAATGGATTGCCTGCGGAGCTAATCAAATACGGCGGCGAGGAGTTGGTAAGGCGCATGCATCAGCTTCTTTGTAAAATATGGTCGGACGAGTGCGTGCCCGACAGTTGGAATCTAAGTGTTCTTTGCCCAGTCCACAAAATAGGGGATACAGCAAACTGCGCCAACTATCGCGGAATCAGCTAGCACGAAAAGGAGCTGCCTATATGCTGATATGTCTGAATTTGGTTTGCCCGCAAAACTTATTTGGCTGTGTAAAATGACGTTGAGCAACACCATTAGCTCAGTCAGAACTGGGAAGGACTTTTCCGAGCCGTCCGCATCTAAACGAGGTTTCAGGCAGGGTGACCCCCTATCGTGCGATTTCTTTAATTTGATGCTGGATAAAATTATACTAGCTGCAGAACTTAACCGCTCTGGAACAATCTTAATATATAAAAAACACGTGTCACAACATTTTTGGGCGCGATGGACGCTTAAATTACTGAACTGATTTTGAATTTGTTTTGCACCCCGTGTGTAGTTTGATCTAACTTGAGAGATAGGATAGGCTATATCTCAGTTTATAGTCGCAATATTATTTTATTGCAAATTTTTTTATTTGTTTATACGTAATAATAAAATGTTACGTATACGCATTGGCACTTATATTTTCAGGTGGTGCGGATATACTTCCGTGTAATTGCTTGGTGTTTAATTAAACAACCTGCTTATCAATAAAATATATTGTAGCGAATGATATCAAGTATAGCACATCACCAGGCCCGCCGAGAGGGTGGGGGTGCGGTTTCTGATGGGGCCCGCGATTTAGAGGTACTATGACATCCTTTTTAATTCAGGAGAGTCTTTAGTTGTGTGGAGGGTAATTTTCATACCCCTGGGTGACTAGGGTCTCGAGATATAGGCCAAAACGTGGGCCAGTGAATGCCTAGACAGTGTTTATACAATATGGATATCAAAT
Organism: Eurosta solidaginis; assembly: GCF_040869045.1. Lineage (NCBI taxonomy): Eukaryota > Metazoa > Arthropoda > Insecta > Diptera > Tephritidae > Eurosta > Eurosta solidaginis. Next base: position 160,035,860 of record NC_090321.1, on the reverse strand, counting down.
GGAAGCTGTTGATGAGTACTTTAGTACAGAGTAATATAATATCCAGAGACGGACTGGGATTAGGACTAGGACTGGGACTGATACTCGTAGTGGGACTGGGACTGGGACTTGAATAAAATACATACCACCTTCTGGGACAGGCAATAAGGGATGCAGAAGAATGAGAAGAATTTGAGTGAAGAGAAAAAAGAGGAGGAGAAGGAGATTGAGAAAGAGATAGAATGCGACGAAGATGGAGATAGATGAAGCGAAAAAGACGGAGGGAGGAGTGAATAAAATGATTAGGAAAAAGTGAAGAGGGGGAGGGCAGAGTCAGACGGAAAAAGCTTATTAAAATGTATGCAGATAGGCCAAATTTAGGGCAGGACAACGTCTGCCGGGTCTTCTAGTATTCTATAAAAGCGTGCAATTGCTGGCATATGCTGATGACATCTCTACAAGTCACTTATCGTACCCGGCCTGCTATATGGTGCAGAAGCATGAACAATGACAACATCAGATGAAGCGGCTCTGGGAGTGTTCAAGAGAAATTCTTCGAAAGATTAATGGACCTCTACTCGTTGGCGATGAAGCATACCGAAGAAGATTTAATGATCACTTGTACGAGCTTTACGCAGACATAAACATAGTCGAGCGAACTAAAACGCATTGGCCATGTTATGCGAATGAAAGCTGATGGTCCTGCTAAGAAAGTATTTTTATCGGAACCCGCCTATGGAAGTAGAGGAAGAGGGCGGCCCCACTCCGCTGGAAGAAACAGGTGGAAAACGATTTCAACTTCCTTGGTGTGACCAATTGGTGCCAATTGGTAAATGGAAGAAGCGACTGGCGTGCCTTGTTGGACGATCATAACCGTTTAAACGGTTAAACGCCAATTAAGTAAGTAAGTGTTTACCAAATCACTTTCGAGGGGTAACCCCGCTAAGAAAAACTTGTTTCTAATTGAAAAAACTTGTTTCTAAATTTTCGATGTTGCTTTGCCCGGGAAGTAAACCCAGGATCTTCGGTGTGGTAAGCGGAGCACGCTGCCACCACGTCAAGGCGACCGCCAGAGGTATGATATTAGAGCACAAAACTGTCTTTTCAATGGTAAAAATATAAAGTAATATGCTTTTATATGATTCAACTAATACAAAGGGGGTTTGGCTCCTAACTCCAGATTTTGAGGGTGCGTAGAAATTCCGTTTGCAGTTTTTGTATACTCGACTAGACCTACAACTTGTGATATGTCTCACGAAGGGTATACATACATATTGTGGCGAATATTAGCTTTTCGATACATCACTATGCTGCTAGTAAATAAAGTAAATAGGCAACATCAAAGCAATCAGTCACACATACATACATACATGTAAACATCAAAGCTAAAAACGAAGGGAATATTTCACATGCATACATTTATCAGCAGCTAAGAGTGAAGAAGAAAGAGAAATATTCACACATCATGTAATCATCAGTTCCGAGCGAAGATGACATTACTCACACATATACATGTATACAGCTAAATAAGCAACTATGAGGTACAACTGTTCGAGAAGGCCTTTCGCGAAAAGTTTAGACCCTAGGAGAAATAGGCAAACGAGGAACCTAAGAGTACAAAAGCAATGCGAACTGAGGAATAATCAGTCAGTTTGATTTTAACTCGCTATTAGCGAAGTACGCAAGTATTGTAATTGTGAAGGATTACTACAAAAGTAGTTCTTAATTATAGTTATTTGTTTACAAAACATTTTGCTATACAGAATATTGGAATTATTTATTCGACAGGTCAGAGATTCGAACGTTAACAGAAGTTGCAAAATAATTACAAGTTTCCATAAATTCGTAACAATTGGTGTCAGAAGAGGAATTGTTGAATAAATTCCAAAAGAGCAGAGGACAACAACGGCATGGCCTAGTTTGATGAATTGAAGATACCCCAGCGGGTTAGGGGATCAGAATATACCCGCGGTAGGTATGCCTGCCGTAAGAGGCGACTAAAATACCAGATTCAAGGGGCTGTGTAGCGCAACCTTTCAGGTTGCCAGCGCAATATATAGCTTCTCCAAACCCAATTGTCAACCTCACCTATCCGCGGCGAATCCTGTTTCACTAACAGACGAGGCTCTGGCGACCCCAAGCTCCTCATGGAACTTGGGGGTAGGGAGGGAGGGAATGGCCTGAAGGTTTAATGTGGTCACATAAATCGTTCCCGAGATGGTCGGGCTAGCACCTTAATGGTGCTATGGTACCGGAGCGTGCCGGATTTGTATCCGGCAAAGGACCATCACATCGATAACCCTCCCCAAAGCCTTCGGGGAGCAACCTTATCGCTACAACAACAACAACAACATGAATTGAAGACCCAGCTCCTAAAGAAGCAGTTGGAGGACCGTGGATTGAATACAACCGGCAATAAATAGGAACTTCAAGCACGACTGCGAGAAGGAATGGAGTCGGAAGGAATTAATGTGGAGGAGTATGTCTTTCATCCTCTTGGGGAAGAGGAAACAACAAAAATGGAGGAGAAAAACGAAACACCGCAGACAATGACTCCCTGTTACATGATATTGGCTACAATATCTGCACAAACGTCTACAATAGTATGCCAACTGGAATCGCAGGAGATACGTATAACGTCCATGATGGAAACAAAAGTGGAAGAACAGAAGACATACACGGCATCCCAGCTGGAATCATAGGATACGCGTATTTCAGAAATTACATCTCAACAGGAAGACCAAAAGACATATATGGCATCTCAATTCGATGAACAGAAAACACACATGACGTCAAAGATTGCAGAATAGGTGAAATAACAAGGGACACACATAACATTACAACTCGAATCACAAAAAGAGCATATCTCATCAAAGCTGGATGCACAGGGAACAAAGATCTCATCACAGTTGGAGGCTTTTAGTGAAGTTACAATTGAACCGTCCTATCACTTCCACGTCCACTCTGAAGGTAAAATCTCCAACGTTTGATGGTTCTGTTCCTTTCAAGGTAATTAAGCTCCAATTTGTGAAGACGTTAGCAGCAAACAACTGGAATTCTGAAGGTAAATTTCCTGCATTATTCGTGGCGTTAAAACCACCTGCTGCTGAAATTTTAAAGATCATTCCAGAGGGAGAACGAAACAATTATGAAGCACTGATGGCGCAGTGGAAAGACACTAAGGAAGCCAGCATAGATGATGAAATCTCCAAGTCCACTCAATCGTTAAACTAAAGCGAGTTATCCGCAAGGGGTGAGAGCTGGCCTCCACAATTGAATGCACCATAATCTTTGGAAGATGGTCGGTCAATCTTATTGTCGGAGGGCATGTAGTGGAAAGGAACGTTTCCGGAATGTAGATATGGCCTCATCTCATTCCATCATTCGATCTGGTTTAGTCAACAAGAAGATTACGTCTAGCTACTGGAGAGGACAGCGAAGTCCTGGGAGAAGTAATCTGGGCAAAGGTTGAGGGAGATTATGGGACAAACAAATTGTGGGTAGAGGAAGCGAATAAATGAACACCCAATATTGAAGGAAAAACCCTGGCTATGACAAAACAAGAAATACGTATTCCGGTAAGAGTGCTCAATGAGTTCAAATCACCGCTCAAACTAACCGAAGGAGTAATATTGGAAAGTTGCGAAGTGGTTGAAGTAGTTATTAACTGTGAGCAACTCCAGGAAAACGGCTCAACTACCAAGATTGCTCTTTCAAATGACATCACTGCATGGGCAGAATACTATCAGAGTAAGGCAGGCAAATTCTCCTAAATTTTGGACACAAATTTGACACTGCGAAAAGTTGTGAGTCAAATCATACAAGAAATTAGCGACAGCGGCTTAATCGAACCATCAGCTAGTCAATGGAGCTCACCTGTGGTAGTTGTGAAGAAGAAGGATGGAAAAATGAGGTTTTGCGTGGACTACCGCAAGTTGAACGACGTCACGAAGAAGGACAGCTACCCATTGTCAAGAATTGACGACACTCTGGACTCGCTATCTGGTACGAAATGGTTTTCTACGCTGGACTTGAGGAGGAAGATAAGGAGAAAACAGCCTTCAGTGTCTGTAATGGTCTTTGGCAGTTTACAGTAATGCCCTTTGGACTATGTAATGCACCAGCTGCTTTTGAGAGACTAATGGATCAGGTATTGGAATTACTACATTGGAAAAAATGCTTGGTTTACCTAGACCACATCATCGTATTGGGAAAGAACTTTGATGACATCTTATGAACTTGGAAGAAGTTTTCCAAATAATATCTGGTGCTGGTCTGAAAATTAGTCCCAAAAAGTGGACAGGATTTGCCACGGATAGGTGAGGTTGAAAATTGGGTTGGGGAAGCTATATATTGCGCTGGCAAGCCCTTGAAAGGGTTGCACTACACAACCCCTTGAATCTATTTGGTATTTTAGTCGCCTCTTACGACAAGTAGCTATGTTGTAAGCTTCCTAACTCGCAGCTATACGGACGTTGTGCCGCTTCATGAAATCGACTATCTCCGTCATCTCTCCAGTTAACCAATCACAGTTTAACTGCAGTATTCTGAAGTGTAAGAGGGAAATCTCATCACTCTTAGGGTAGGATACGAGCGATTGTCTAGGTTGTATACAGTTTCAACAGGGTTGGACCAAAGTGAGAGGGGTGCTAAAGGCGTTGGTTCCACATTGCAATTGAAGAGATGCTTGGTGTCATGTGGGGAACAAGTAGGACACACATTATGTATGTCGGGGTTGATTCTGGATAGGTAAGAATTTAACCTGTTACAGTACCCAGATCGAAGTTGAGCTTTAAGAACTGGCATACAGGTCCGACGGCTGTTTGCGGATATTACTGAAGACCTGTTATCCCAGCGGGTTAGGGGGCTTAGAATATACCCGCGGAAGGTATGACTGTCGTAAGAGGCGTATATTCTAAGCTCCCTAACCCGCTTTGTTCCTCCATAATCAAAAGAAGGATTTTGTCGCAACTGGTCGTTGGGCAAGAGAAAGTAGTTGCCTGCTACAGCCTATCAATAGAAAAACCAGAGAGGAAATATTGCGCTACACGGAGGGAGGTGTTGGCATTGGCATAGTGTATTAAACATTTTCACAAGTACCTCTACGGGCACCGATTCCGCGTCAGAACAGATCACGCACATTATAGATGTACGGCTAATGAGAATAACATGCACGGATGAATGAGAAAGGGAACAACTAAGGAAGTGTCATCTAGAAGATATAGATCTGTCACATGTTATGCAAGGGCTCGAATGAAGCGAACGACCAAATAGAGATGAGATGTCGGCAGAGAGTCCTAGCGCTAAGTCATATTGAGCACAGTGGAACAGTTTACAATCGATATCCGGTCGCATGCATCGAATATGGGAGAGTGAGAATGGTCAATGTAATAGGAAGCTGATGATTGTTCCAAAGAGGATGATCCCTTACGTTCTCAGTGAGCTACATAACGGTACAAGTAGAGGTCATGTTAAAATCATGAAAAAGCTGGAAAAAGTAAACAGAAACTCTGCTGGGATGGTTGCCATCAGTAGGTAACTGAAAGAATTGCCAACTGTAAGGTTTGCAGCAGAGCAAAAGAGCCCAAAGCCCGAAGTCATGACCAGATGAATCAATAAACCTCTGGAGCACCATTTGAAAAGATCGCCATGGATGTCGCAGGTTCATTTCCTATTAGTAACCGCGAAAAAAATACGTACTGGTGATAGTGGATTATTTCGGCAAATGGCAAGAAGTATATCCAATCCCAGATTAGGCAGCAGAAGTATTTACAAACAATTGGGTTGCAAGTTGTGGTGTTCCAATAAAGTAACATTCTGACCAACGCAGGTATTTTGAATCAGCTGTTCCAAGAAATGTGTAAGGCATTTGGCATTCGAAAAACTCGAACAGCTGCATTGCATCCTCAGTCTGATGATATAGTGGAACGATTCAATATATCCTTGAGGGAGCACTTAGGGAACGCTTCGGAACTATATACAGGTTCCATAAAGAGCAGGATATAAACATATCTTTGTTCTTGAGGGCTTTCCGACCGGTAGTGGATGAGAAAACGGGCCAAACTCCCGCAAAGGTAATTTTTGGCAATGACCTTCGACTGCCATCTGACTTGAAGTTTGGGATAAATGCCGACGCGGAAAGAAATGCCAGGAAATCCACTGGTGTCTTGGAGGAAGAAATGAGAGAAATACACGATAATAATAATAATACGAACCAGGACTATATGTGGTAAGATGAAAGCCAGATACGATAAAGCAATTAGCTCGGAAGGTTTTCTGGGAGGAGATTTGGTGCTGTTACACGATCCACAACGAAAGAAAGGTTTCTCCCCGAAATTTCAGTGTAACTGGGAGGGCCCATACAAAGTTGTAAAACGGATCAACGATGTTGTTTACCGCATACAAACCATTGACAACCCACGAAACAAAATGAAAGTTGTTTATTTGGAAAGGCTGACAGCGTTTAGATCGGGAAGACTTACGTGGAGGGTATCACTATGCTGCTAGTAAATAAATTCACAACAACATCAAGGCACAAGATATAAACATCGAAGCTAAAAGCGAATAGAATATTTCACATAAATACATGGGTAGCAGTAGCTAACTAAGAGCGAAGAAGAAAGAGAAACATTCACACGTCATGTAATCATCATCTAAGAGCGAAGATGGCATTACTCACACATACACATATATATAGCTAATTAAGTAACTATGAGGTACAACTGGTTGAGAGGTTCGCGAAAAGTCTAGACCCTAGGTGGAATAGGCGAACGAGGCAACTGAGAGTATAAAAGCAGGGCCAGCTGAGGAATAATCAGTCAGTTTGATTTTAACATTGTGAAGTGCGCGAGTATTATAATTGTGAAGTACTACTACCAAAGTAGAGTAAAAAACATTTTGCTGTACTGAATATTTGTGTTATTTATTCGACAGTTCTGAGATTCGAACGTTAAAAGAAACTGCAAAATAACCACAACTTCCCTAAAATTCATAACAATACATTAATCACATTTCTTAAAATTTGCGGACAGATATCTTAAATCAGTTTATTTTGAAGAAAACTGGGGCACTTTAAGGTTAAATCGGCACTTTTTATGCTTTTTCTGATATATCTGGAGTCTAAAAACGGGGTATGCCTCGGAAAGCAGTTTCGTTTATCAGCCCTAAATTTATGTAAATTGTATATGATAAATCAAGCAGGAAGATCGGTGATAGAACGGGCTGCAAAATTCATAAGATGATGTGCAAATCCTACGATTTTATTTAATAATTTTGGGAAAAATTTTGACAAAAGTGACGTCAGGACGGACGAGGCCTCAGCTGTTTCGATTATATCTTGCGAGTCTCTTCAAAGCTTTTCCTACGATTTTTAGACTTACAAAGTTGCTCATATCTCTTAAGAGAGAAGATTTAAGGCTCGCTATGGGAGTACTAACTGGACACTGCCTTCTGTGGTTCATGATTTTAAATTAGGCTTCGCTATTGAGAGCAGATATAGGAAAGTGGTTTGCAGGAGGGATTTTAGAAGAAGCAAATAACACGGGTCCTAGAAAGCTTCTAGTATTTGTCAATAAGGAGGTAATTCACAAAATAGGTCCTGGTTTTGGATAGAGTTTTTAGTTTGGTCGTTGAGCAAGCTTCTGGTAACACTATGAACTCTTTCAGTCTATGTTAGGTCCTCACGGACCGCCCCGTTCAGCTTAACCTAACTATCAGAATACTTGTGATAACTTAGTAATCCAAATAAACTATTCAACTCTCTTATGTATATTTTCAGATAAAAATTTGGTTTCAAAATCGACGCACTAAATGGAAACGGAAGTACACTGCCGATGTTGAAACGCTTGCATCCCATTATTATGCGCAGCTGGGTATAGGTGGACTGGCTCGGCCGATGGTAGTTGGTGATCGTCTTTGGCTTTTCAGTCAAACTGCAACTGGTCCTACACCATTTCAATCGATTATGTTAAATGGCGGTGTAACGACAACTCCAATGACTGCACCATTGCGTCCGTACAACAACAATTTGCCAGCATCCGCATCTTCATCCACTACGCCCCCACTTCTTCCACCATTACCAGTGATAGAGAGTGCGCGTAACGCTATCTTAGCACGAGGTCAACCGTTAAACTTCGCTTTACCATACAGTTTAGCGGTCGCAAATAACGGTAGCACAAATTGCAATGGTACGCCCACACAGCTAACGTCTTCGGCAAAACACTTCAGACATTCGGGTGATTTCGCCGATCGGTTTATGGACTATAACACCCTCCCCTTGATCCCAGGGCCAACTAATAGCAATGGGTATGGCCGGAGTGAAAATTCGTTAATGCACTCTGTGCCGAATGATACTTATTTATCAATAAAATATGGAGCTATGCCTCTTGAAACCGAGACGACAACCTCGAATGGTCTGGCGGAACTTGAACGCGTTTTCGGCGATACAAATACAAATTTTCTACAAAAACGAATCAATAACAATGAAGCTGAAAACGAAAAAAGCGGAAATCGCAAACATCACTTGGCATCGTCAAGATCCGATTCGGATTGTAGCGAAATAGATTGTGAACAAATCGATGATGTTGAAGTTTAGTTGTTCAAATTTGTTTTAATTAAAGTTTAGATATGTACATATATCAATCATTTTAACTAACTTATATTATAATATTTGATATTTAAAAAATATAAGACAAAAGTTATTTATATTTATATTCCTCATAGTACTTATTTATGTATGTGTGTATATACGTGTGTAATTATATCTATATTAATATCGATGTATGGCTTGCTCATCAAGAAATTAATGTGGCACAATAAATTAATTTATTGAATATTTCTATTGAATGTAAAACTTAATCTTCAGACATTTTTTCCAAAAATATAAAAAATATTTAACATCAGCACAAACGCACAAAATCATGGAGGTGGAAAACTTAGGTGCAATAACGGGAAAAAAACAAAATGTCATAATGCAAAAATTCATTTCGATAGAGTATTAAATTTTAGTTGACAATATTGATGCCTTCTAAATCAGCGTTCCCGGAATGGTGCACAAATTTTATACGACATCCAGTTACAGCTAATAATGTTTGAAAATTCTTGTACACTAATGTGTATACAAATTTAATTGCTTTTTCTAATAGCCAAGTAGTTTTGAAACACGTGCAGTTTTGCCTTGTAACAACACGTTACCACATATTTTTGTGGTAGTGTTATTACCCCCAATCAGATTACCAAAAGTTTTTTTTTTTTAATTTTCGTAAACGGTTAGAGAAATTTTGCTACCAGGCTAGATTAAGGGCGTTTCGCTGATTTTATTTTCCCTAACCATATTAGTCAGTTTAAACAAAACATGGCGACTGATTCATCTGTCAAAATATTTTTTAGAAACCCATCGGATAACTTTTACATCATATCCATACCACCACGCTTTCAAAATATATTTTGTTATATACCTACTTATTGTAAGAAGTTATGATAATAATTACTTAAATTTAATATCTTTTGACGTGTTATTTACTCGGTTGAAGTTCGTTTTTTGGCTTTGGGACGCCTTCCCGAAATGATTTTTTAAGCACTTTTCCTAGGAAAAAATTGGATTAGAAATGAATTTAACTAAAATTCTTAAATGCATCAATATAGCAGTTACGTTAAGCAGAAACCGAGATAAATTCTCCACTTCACTGATTATGTACCATAAATAAATGAACTTATGTGCCGGTCTATGAAAAGGTGGCTTATGACTCAAAAAAGAAATTGCGAGAAACAGTAGTTAAAGATAAACAATGCATTTCTTCAGTTTCTTAGTATTTTTTCTTTTCCATTATGAACAGTCATGCCAAAAGGCAAGGCCCAAACCAGTTGCTGACCGATATTTTGGCTCCACTGCCATCGAAAAAAGTGCTACCAAAAAATCTGAGGATGATTCACCAGCAACCAAAGTGGCATCGAAGGAACCAAAGGCTTCATCGTCTTTCATTTGTGCTCTTCTTTCTCTACATTTTTAGTACACTTCTAAGCAGGTTAGGACTTTCTAGTTCTCACCACGTGAAAGAGCGTCTCAAAAACTATCGAAACCAGAAAAAAGGTGGAAACATTTTTTTTAGTCATAAGCCAATTTTTCATAGACCGGGCCACATATACTTATATATATGTATATACATACGTATATATACATTATGGTGGGTAAATTTGTCTGTCGGCGGCCGCCTTGGTGGGGAGATAGGCGTTCTTGAAAAAAGTTCTGGCATAGGGGGTTTTTCAAAACTTTTCTGGGATAGGGCGTTTTTGAAACAGATTCTGATAGTGCATTTTTGAATAAAAAATCAACTTTTGCGTCGTTTTGGCGCTGGCGTCACTTTCAAATAACACACGCTGGAAGTTTACCTGCCACAATGAAAGACAATTTATCAATAAATTAAATTTTAAAATTACAAATTTTTTGCCATGAATATGTAAATATTTTTCAAAATAAAAATAACAGTGAATGGATAATCGCATACAATTTAGGAGATTGGAATAGGGAATTGACAGCGCATGGAAAAACCCAAGCTTTTGAACTCTTTTGATGTTACTTTGGCGTTCCCGTTGCGTTGCCTGTGTTTCAAGGCGAATTCAGTACCTTGTGTTGTTATCCCAACTGCGGATTGCTTCTTCTTGGTTATTTTCCATACAACACCTTGTACAACAATATGCCAGTTAATCGAAATAAATGAAAATTTTCTTTCGACTTGACATTCTTCTGCACGGCGAATTGGTTGAATTCGCTTATGCCATCACCTTGTATGGATTCGCCTTACCTGTGGTTTGAGAACAAATCAAAAAAGACGTGTGTGTTTTTATCGGAACCCGCCTAGGAGGCAGAGGAAGAGTGCGGCCCCCACTTCGCTGGAATGACCAGTTGGTGGTGTGACCGATTGGCGCCAGTTGGCAGAGCGTAGAAGGAACTGGCACGCCTTGTTTGACGGCCATAATCGATTCAACGCTTAAGCGCCAATTAAGTAAGTAAGTAAGTGTTCAAAGCCAGGTGTTGACGCAACGTAAACGCCAAAACAACGCGAAAGTCGAATGTGTTTGGACCTTTTCTTCAATGTGGGGTATACATTGCAGACTTACGGTCCGAAAAGGTATGTTAACGGTCATGGTAATTGCTAGGATAATGTGGGAGTGCTTGTCGAATTGGTTATCTTGATACGGCTAGAACTATTTACAGGACTTATACAAGTATACCCATGTATAGAAAGATCTGTGCAGTAATGAAATATGTACTTGGTAATTGTCATTGGCCAATTACAAATAACTGGTAATTAAACAGTTTAATTAGCAATTACAATTGCAATTACTTGGTACTGAATACATCGGTTTTAATTACGGATCAATTATTTCAATTATTGGCTGATATTAGCATAACGGAATGCTGATTATTTTGAGATGTAAAAATCAGAAAAGAATAGGTCCGTTCCTTACAATAATTACCTTAACCTCTGAAATGATTTTCCAGGTGGCATATTTCACTTTAGTTTTATAGTTTAAAAATACATGTTTTTTATTTAGGCAATTAACAAGGTCTCCTATTCGCTACTATTCTTTAATGAAATTTTATATTGGAACCACGGAAACAACTCAAATCTTAAAATTTTACATGAATACTGATGTGAATTGCCCAAATGAATTAAGATTATGCCGCTTCATACATTCACATTATATAACCTTTGATAATTGAACACCCTACGAAACTAGATAGACAGTTTTTTAGAAATAATGGCAAAACCAGACAATTTTTTTTTTTTTGCGTACAAACTATATGTTAAATTTTCCACTGGATGATACTTTATTATAGTCCAGGAGCTGGAATAGAATAATTGAAAGATTTTCAGAGAATATATTTTTTTCAGAATTGGTTGCATTTTAGTTGTGAAAGCAGTGTCTTAAATCAGAAGTCTCAGTACCGTGACAACTAGCGCGAAGATGCATAATTAGCGGAAAAATAAAACTGTTTTAGGAAGGATGAGCATTGGTATTGGCAAGGCAAATGGTCATGATCAGACTGCTGAGAAGCGCCACATTCGCGGTCAGCGCTTCCTTATAGACCAAAGGGCTAGGCCGTACCGTAAATTTGAAATGGCTCTTTCTTTCACATTACGTTGTAGTTCAGTAATAGAAACTGTGTTATGAGGCTCTCGGTACCACGATATGCCGCATTGACATGATCGCGAAGTTGCCAAATTCAGGTGTTTCGTGAAATTTATTTTGCAAAAGCTGAGTATTGGCACATAGCCTGGGAATATAATGTTGTACGAATATTAGTGACACTAAGTGATACTCACATCACTAGTCTGATGCTAAGTAAATGAAGCCACAACAACAATAAAGCAGCCAGTCACTTGTATCTACATAAACGAATCAGTCATTATGTCTACACATATGCACGTACACGCAGCAGAGAAGAGACGCACAAACACATGCATATATCTTATCTGAGATGCTCCCAAAAGGAGGCAATTATCTGTGGAAGTGTCACTCACATATACACGCGCATATAAGAAGCTATGCACATGCATCTGTAGTTATAATTTTATAGCAGTAACTAAGTAAATTCTGGAAATGCCTAGAAGTATGGAACGAGGAAATCGAAGAGTATAAAAGAGCGCAATCTGAGCAATCAGCAATCAGTTTGATTTAAGTAAGCTATCAGTTGCGAAGTATAAGTGTTATTGTGAAGTACTTTAATAAAGGCCATATTGCATTATTGAATAGTGGAATTACTTATTCAACAGTTAAGTGATTCGAACGTTAGTAGAAGGTTGCAAATAAGCGGAATTGCACTAAAATCGTTACAATATTAAACAAGAATTCCATGATCCAACAGTGGAAAACTGGAAAGTCCCTGTCAGCATCTCTTTGTAATCCAAGAGATCCGTGGTGAGGTGGTAGCGTGCTCCGCCTACCGCACCGAAGGTCCCGGGCAAAGCAACACCAAATATTTCGAGGCACCTTTTTAATTAGAAAACAGGTTTTCTAAGCGGTATCGCCCCTCGGCAGTGGTTCGGCAACAAATATGTAAAATAATGCATTAATTTGCGCATCACTTAATTTTTCGTAAAATGAATGCAGCCCATTTTTTTATCCTTTAACTAAGACTTAAAAAATGAAGTCACCATTCAGACTTCATTTTGTGACTTCGTATTCTTTTTCTTTTAACTTTTTTGTGTTATTCATGTATTGCAATCATAGAATGAGAAGCCTTTTTGAAGTCATTTGCATTCTTTGAAGTCAATTCACATTAGAAAGTATCGAGGCATAAAGTATATGATAATTAAACAATATATATTTAAATGTGTAATATATTCTTAAAATAGAAATTAATTATAGATTTTTTTAACCAACCTTAGTCACAATTTGACCTGCATCATCAATTCGACTTAAAATTTCAAAGCTTTTGTGATTTAAAACCAGTTTTCTATCTGGGTACGGCCCCTGTATTATCTTAATATTAATAATAATATACATAATGCCGCATATTTATTTACTTTTTATGTATCCCCTTCTAAATTCATGCAAAGAATACATTTTTAAACGGTTTTATTTAGTTTGACTTAATTTGTTTGACTTAGCAAGGCTGGCCAACCAGCCAGCCATGGCCGGCACGAATTTTGTAATTGACATTTAAGTAACTTCCCGATAAGCTACAAGCTTGAAACTTGGAATATAGTTCAGAACCCGATGACAATGCAATAATAAGAAAAAAAACTCTGCTAGGTGGCGCATGTAATATTAATACTAAATGCTAGAAAATAATTAGGTAGGTCCTAGGTACTAGTCATCACACTCCCCATTAATCTAGGGCGTTGATCAGACAATTAAATAAAAGCGTTGGACGCGTCAAATTTCTATTGATAGTTATAAGTAAGACCAACTGAACCTCACATTTTTAGAAATTAATAAAACCGTTTACCTTAAATGTTTTCTTTAATTATTATTATTTTTTTCATACAGTTTTCTTACATAAGCGGCTTGCACTTTACAAGACAGTCATTGAGTGCACCGGGTAATACGTAATACGAGGATTGAAGCTTATATTATTCGCCTAATAACAAAAACAGTAAAACAATATAAGAAAATGTGTCTTGAAGAACCCAAGGTTCAATTTGAGCTTCTTGAAGAATCGCAATCGTCTATTGAAGACGAATTTATAGCATATATGATCGATAAGTCCCCAAAGAGAGCCATCTTGCACCGCTATCCTACAATTAAATGGGCGTACATCAAATACAGTGGACCTCTGCTTACTTCAGCCGCCGTGAACAGACTATTTTCGTTTGCTTCAATACGTCGAGGATGTCTATCAGATGGCATCTTCGAAGAGCTGTTGCTGGTGAAAATAATTTCCTAAAAGTTGCCTTTATTTGTAATTTGCTAATAATTCAGGAAATTTTCATGATTGTATGCAATTTGTATACATTTTTTAGCAAATAGTGAGAGAATTTTCAAAATGACTTATAAGTCACACGCTTCCCAAGGCAGCCGGTTCTATGTACCCGAGCGACCCGGGATTTCTCCCGTCCAAAGGCTCTCACTTCAGTATAACCCCATTTAATTTGTTGGCGTCCTTCCCACAAATTGTCATTCTCCCAGCAAATCCTTGCAGCGGGGCTGCGCACATTCTCCTGCTCCGGGAAGGTATCGAACCCAATCCCGGTCCAGAGAAATGGTTTCGCTTCCTTGCACGGTCCACTTTCCTGGATGTTCTGGTCTCAGCGACGGCACAGGTTTCATCGCGCCATGCTTCCACGCCGCAAACCCAACTACACCGGGTACCCCAATGCTTACTCAAGGACGTGTAGTCTCAGCAACACAACAGCACTTGCGCGCTGGCCTCCCTCAACTCAGGCGTAGTCACCCGTCACTTACCCCCACAGTGAGGACGTGTTCCCCGTTGCACTTCAGAATACGCCAGTTAAATTGTAGTGGGTTAACTGGGAAGATCAGTAGCACAACATCCGCATTGCTGCGATCCAAGAGACTAAACTCACGGCAAGAACTGCTTTGCAGACCTGCTCTGGGTATAACGTAAACAGAAAAGATCGCGGCATTGGAAATGGAGGCGCTCTCGCATTTATCACTCACCACTCAGTGCAATATAATCTATTTCATTCCGACATTGGCCGCAGGGACAGTGTACTGGAACGTCAACGTGTATCTGTCCGGCCAGGCGATACAAATTTAGAAATCATCAACATCTACATCTCTCCTGTCACCTGTTGCTCCAGTGGATACTGGCCTGACATCACCGCACTACATTGCCCACCACGACTTGTGGCATTCGGATTTACATGCGGACAGCAGAGGCGAGATGTTGGCGGACCAAATAGAGGAAACGACGTTTCGCACGATAAACGGAGACGCCCCCACTCGTATGATAGGAAGCTGTCACAGTTCGCCAGATATTTCAGTTGTGAGCGCAGGACTCGTAAACTGCGTCAACTGGCAGCCGATGGCAACATTGGCATCCGATCACCTACCAACACTTATTTCGCTCGAGCGTACCACCGACTTCATCATGACCTGACGGAAGGCACGCTCCCCTTGGCGGGCATCAGTCGGGATAGGGAGGGCAGCAAACCGGTTGTCTATAAAGGATTTATATTCTTCCCACTTTCCTTTTTTGAAGTTTATGAAAGTGCGTTTTTCGGTGACGATGAAGTCGGTGGTACGCTCGAGCGAAATAAGTGTGGGCAGGTGGTCGGATGCCAATGTTACCATCGGCTGCCAGTTGACGCAGTTTACGAGTTCTGCGCTCACGATTGAGATATCTGGCGAACTGTGACAGCTTTCTACCATACGTGTGGGCGCGTCTCCGTTTATTGTGCTGAACGTCGTTTCTTCTATTTGATCCGCCAGCATCTTACCCCTACTGTCCGCCCGCAAGTTTGAATGCCATAGATCATGATGGGCATTGAAATCGTCTAAGATAATGCGATTGTTGCCAGTGAGTCAGAGCCTTACTTTATTAGGTATCCACTGGGGCAACAGGTGGCAGGAGGGATGTAGATGTTGATGATTTCTAGGTTTGCATCGCCTGACCGGACAGATAGGCCTTGACGTTCTAAGACATTGTCCCTGCGGTCGATGCCAGGATCAAATATATAATATTGCGCAGAGTGGTGTATGATAAACGCGAGGCCGCCTCCATTTCCGCTCTCGCGGTCTTTACTGTGGACATTATACCCAGAGCAGGTCTGCAATGCAGATTTTGCTGCGATTTTGCGACCTGTCCGATGCAACCATCCCTTGCACGAGACACACTGAACAGAGTATGACCGTCCTAAAAAGATTCTTTTCCGGCAGATGCAGCAAAACCATGTCTCAGGACCGGGGTCAGGAGACGGACCCAGATTGGATTCGATGCCTTCCCGGAGTAAGAGAATATGGAGCAGTCCTGCTGCAAGGAGCTGCTGGGAAGATGACAATTTGTGGGAGGGACGCAACAAATTAAATGGGGTCACACTGAAATGACAGTCCTTGGTCGGGAAAAATTCCGAGTCGCTCCGGTACATAGAACCGACTGCCTTGGGAAGCGGTTTTTCTGCCCTCCCTATCCCGACTCATTCCCTTCAAAGGGAGTGTGCTTTCCGCAAGGTCATTGTATCCGCTTCGGCTGGTTTTATTCCCGCCGGAAGAATCCTGGAAATCCGGCCACATTTTTCAGCGGACGCCCCAACTCTACTGAGAGAACGTGACTTTATAAGACAGCACTACCCCGGCGACGCACAAATACGGGATATAAACCAATGTATCAAATTGCTTGTGGATGAACACAAGAGAAATGGGAAGAGCACTTAAATAATTGCAACCTCTCTGCCAGTGTAGGTAAGCTATGGTCCACCGTAAAGTCCCTATCGAACACGACGGATGAGAAAAAATGCGCGAGCGCTTTCTGCCGACAATATGTAATGCATTCTACGGTTGACAAAGCCAGACGCGGGCCTACAGATGCGCACACAAACATAAACACAGCGCGTCCCCAATTACCATCACCCCCAAAGAGGTTGAAAATGCCAAAGCTCATGCTCCACCATCTAAAGCAGTGGGCCCAGACGGCATAGCAATGGCGATGCTTAAAAAACTTGGAGAAGAGGGATTGAATTATCTTGCGCATGTCTTCAACCTGTCCCTGTCCACCTTCGTCATCCTCGAAAAATGGAAAATGGCCAGGGTGGTACCACTACTAAAGCCTGGGAAACCAGCCAACAAAGGAGAATCTTGTCGACCGATATCTCACCTATCGCCAGTAGCGAAGATACTAGAAGCCATTCTGCTCCCCTATTTCACTACAAATTTGCGTCTTGCCAATCGTCAGCATGGCTTTCGAAAAATGCATAGCACTACCACCGCGTTAAACGTCATTAACACGCTAGACCTATCAAAAGCTTTTGACACGGTCAACCACGGCACGTGACCGCAAGAGTTGGAAGGTCCTCCCCTCCTCAAAGTCTCAAAAGGGCGACCGAAATTTATCTATCTGGTCGGCAAGCATCGGTGCAATTCAGGAACATAAAATCTAAACCCAGAAGAATTAAGCAAGGGGTGCCACACTCATAGAAAAATCGTTCTAAAACGAACGAAGCAAGTTCAAAATTAAGAACATTTGTTGACAAAAGTCTGTTAAGTACGTTTTTTCTTAACTCGTGACCGATGGGCTTCTTTTAAGAACAGTTTTTCCAAGCACACCGTTCCTATTTTTGACCCGTTTGGTATTGATGTGTGAACCTTCTGTGCTCATTTCAAGCACTACTTGGGCTTGATTTAAAATTTTTCGTGCTTCGAGAATGGCTTGTGGTCGATTTAACTGTTTTCGATCTCAATTCAAGAACGGTTCGTGCTTGATCATTGGTAGGAGTGGCAAGGTAATTTTCTCAATTAGTACCCATTTATTTATTTTTTTATTAATAATAATTTTTTTGTCATTAATAAACATAATATGAATTTTTTAATATATTTCTCTTATTGAGAATTTCTTCTAATTTGATGATGCAATCTGAATATATATTTAAAAGATTTCATAACAAGTTTGAGAATTACCTGTGCATATGTGAATGGAACTGAACGAAAAATAAGAGTTTAAAAAATATTAGATAAAAAATTATTTTAAAAAACTTCAGAGTTTGACGGTGATCGAATTCGCGCCACACGATCGCAACCGCAACATCATAGCCGCTGGGCCACTACAACTGCTTGATAGCTTGTGCCAAATGTCGTATTTAACATTGTAGTGCACACGAATTGTACCGCTTCTTTTTTCTTGAACTTAAATTAAGATCATTGTTTTCATTAATAAATGTTCTATTCATAATTTAAGACCAGCCGTTCTCTTTCCAAGAAAATTGTGTCAGTTCAAGAACCAGGTTGTTGTTTCAAGAACAGGTCGTTCGTTTTTCAAGAACAAAAAAGTAAGAACACGAAGAGCTTGAATTGAGTCCGGTGATGCTGTATTTTAGAACGGCGTTTTTCTCTGAGTGTATAGCTTGTAATAAAATAAGCAGCTATCTCCCTCATCTCTCCAGTTTTTTCGTTCGCGAAACCTGACATTGTCACCGACCAACTCATCGGCGACCTTATTTACAACATGGACACGGCTAGTGTCCACCATATTGGCATAATGCTACCGACTGTCTTACACCCAAAAATTCTGAGTGTGACATTCGATCAGGATCTACGTTTTGGAGAGCATGCAATCGCAATTGTACCTAAAATCCGGAGCCGTAATAAAATCCTCAAATCTATTGCCGGTAGCTCTTGGGGTAAAGGCAAAGAAACGCCCATTACCACTTGCAAAGCAATATGCCGGCCGACTGCATGCTACTCGTCCACGATATCGTCTTAAGGTTACTCACTGGAAGAAAATACAGGCCTACCAAAATACTGCCCTCAGAACCGCTGCGGGCTGTCTTCTTATGTCCGCAGAGAACCACCTACACAATGAGGCGAGAGTGATCCTCATTTGGAACAGAAATGAAATCATGAACAAACAGTTCCTGTTGAATATCCAGAAGACTGGGCATCCCAACAGACATCTGATTGATAGGTCACACCTCCCACGGGCTTAAGAGGTCATCTCCGCAAGTATTATGAGAAAATACGGCACCTGAGAACACAGCCGTTTGAAGCAAAAAAGCACTAGCACTGACAAGCTTTTCACTGCCGAGTGGCAACCCCGCTTAGAAAAAATGCCGTTATTAAATTAAAACTAAAAATTATTATTTATATTAGAGCAAAATTACAAAATATGCACAGTGGTTACAAGGACATGTTTCTGAATTTCACTTCTTGATCAGCTGTCTTTTCGGGAGATGAGTTTTGAACTCGAAATCTCCTATAGGATGTATACTATTTACTAAGTCCCCTCAAACTTTATGTGACTTGATGCAGGTAGTATTGCGAGAAGTTTCCCTATGGGCCTCCCGATGTGGACTCAGCGTCAATTCCGATAAATTTGAACTTGTCTTATATACCAAACGATACAAAATACCATCGTTAAACCTACCAGAACTAAATGGGGTGCGCCTAACCTGGCATACAAGGCCAAATTTCTAGGCGTAGTTTTAGATAAAAAGCTGAACTGGAAGGACAACGTCTTTCAGCGACAAAAGAGAGCGTACATTGCATTATATACGCGTAAAAGAGCGATTGCCAAAAAATGGGGACTCAAACCCAACATATGCAGATGGATTTATACTGCGATTATCCGACCCATACTGCTGTATAGGATAGTCTTTTGACCTGCCTTGCGCAAGGCGTCAAACCTAAACTTGTTGGGGAAAGTCCACAGATCCAGCATGATCAGTATTGAAATCGTCACCAATTTTATTAGTTGTTTTAATAAATATTTATTTAACTGAACTTTTTAAGTTGAGAAAATCTTGTAGACTTTTTCGTTTTACAAATTTTTATTAACATATTTTCTAACACCTATTTGATCTGTTTTTATATATTGCAAATATCAAATAAATTAGCAAAGTTTTAACAAACAAAGTGAGTAAAGCCCGGTATATTACCCCCCTCCAAAAAGAAATGGAGTGAAAAATTTATAAATTGAAATCTACCACCTCCTTTTTGTTTTCCGAAAAAATATAAGCTGGCTTTAGCCTATCGATTGAAATATTTATATTACTATTGTTTTTCCGCACCAAGAATGTTTTTCAAAAGCATTTAATCACAGGAAATGGACCTTCATATGGTGGTTCCAAACCTTTTTTTCGTCCTGTCTATTCTAATAAAAACGTGTGAGCAGGACTTTAAATCAGTAGGAACATACGACGTAATTTTAATAGTTTCTTTTTCCTCGGAACGAATATTTTCAAAATAATCACGAATTTTTTAGAAAAATTTAATGGATCACTATTTGTGGAGCTATGTTTGGTTGGAAAAATTGCTCCTGGAACTTTAATATTCTCACCATACAGCATTTCAGCTGGAGTAGCACGACAAATTAATGGTAATTGTTCTGTCCACTTAACACAATTGATAGAACATCGTATTGAAGTCTTTAGTGTCCTATGAAATCGCTCTACCATCCCATTTGCTTGAGGATGGTAGGGTGATGTCCTAGTTCTTATAGCACCTAGAAAACTACAGAGTTCGTGAAACAACTTGGACTCAAACTGAGAACCTTGATCTGCTGTGATACAAGTTGGCACAACAAATCTAGAGACATATTCCCTTACCAAACATTGAGCAACAGTTTTAGCCTCAATGTCCTTTAAAGGACAAGCTTCTGGCCACTTTGAAAAACGATCAATTACTGACAAAATGTATCGGTACTCATTGGATGGTGGTAAAGGTCCAACCAAGTCTATATGTATATGTTCGAAACGACCAGGGGGTATGGAAATCGTTTCTAACTGAGATTTCGTGTGTCTGCCAACTTTACATTTTTGGCATTGTGAACATTGCTTAGACGATTCATTTATCAGTCCTATTCTGCATTTCGACTTGGATTGGAATTTTTTCGATTTGGCAATTTTGGTATTCTGTGTTCCAATCTCTTTCGATCCTAGTTCGAATCGTTCGGTTTTGTGTATTATGCATGTCGATCGTAGTTCCGATTTTTAAGTTGCAAATTTGTTGGCGGAAAAATATTTTATTATTTTTTTTTTATTTTTTTATTAATTTATAACAGAATTTTAACAAAAATGTAAGTAAAACTTGCTAAGAAACGTAGAAGGCTTGATGATGATTGTTTTTTATATGTTCCCAGGTCAAAAACAACATGTCGATGTCGAAGTCCTTGGACGTATTTGTCCCGCAAAAGTATCTAACATATACTTGAAAGCATCCTTATTAAGTCTGAAAGTTTTTTTTGAACCTAAATAAGAAAATAAGTCATTAAACTTTACCACTTTTAAGTTCAGTTTCTTACAATTCGTCACTCATCTCAAATGGATTACACAAATCTCGCAATATTTGCCTTTCCATTCTCGCCTGGCCATTTTCGTATGCGTTGCTTTCCAACTCCACAAATAATGCCGCGGCTATTGATTCCATTATAATAGACAGCTATAATTTGTGTCTGTTCGTTGGGTCCAATTATATGCCAAAGCAAGCTGCCGGAGTAGAGGAAGGTGAAGCGAAAACGTAAACAATCTTTGCGGAAAGAATAAATAAATCTTTATAAAGTATTTTAGGTCAGTGCAATGAAATTAGAAATCATAAAATTCAGAAAATGTTAACTATATTCGTGCAGGAATCCGTTTTAACAAAACTTGGTGGCCACGGCAGGGAATTGGCCAAAATAACGACAAAAACACACATACAATTATGAAAGCACTTCACTCAAAAAAATATAACACTGCGGCAATATATTCTATTGCTTTTTTTGTACAAAATGGCGTGGATAACAAAAAAATTTAAACATTTTTCAGTGTTTTTTACAAATTGTCTTTAATTTATTTTGTTCCAATGTTCACACATTCCGTACAAACAGCTGATTTCGAAAAATCATTTGCTCTTCCTCTTCTCGTTACAATTCCGTCGTAATGCAGAATACCCAACTTCGATTAAAGCGGAGCGTAGAACGGGAACGTAATCGAAATGCAGAATAGGGGTTTATATCTTTATTAATTTTAGGCCAAAAATATAAATGAGTGATTTTCTTCCGAGTCGATCTAATACTAGGGTGAGAAACACCATGAATTAAATTAATTATTTTCTTTTGAAGAGTGGAAGGGACGTAAGGTCGGCATATGCTAGTAGACAAATCACACCAAAGGAGCTTGCCAGGGGAAAATTCTATTTGTCTTAATTGATAAGATGAACTTTCCGATTGATTGGCTGTTAAGTGTTTAAGGCAGGGGCTGAAACTGTTATTCCTTTTATAATATGAGTCCTTGCAAAACTGTTAATTTCGGACTTTAAATATATTTGGATCAAGATAAAAATTATTTTCGGATTTTTTTTTTTTTTTTTAGTCCGATAGAACTAGTTAAACTCGGACTTTTAAAAATAAAAGTCCCGAAATAAAAGTTAAATCAAGACTTTTATTTTTTAAGGCCGAAATAAAAGTCCCGCTTGATAAAAAAGAAATGGCTTATCCGAATTAAAAAAATTTGGTACCAATCGATTCTCCTGGATTCCTAAAATTTAAAACCTTATGGACTTTTGAAAATTTATGTTAATAATACTAGAAATTTATCATAAACAAACTAGATCGATAATCTCGTAGTACAAATGGTGAACTTGCAGTGGATTTTTGCAATAAATTTCGTTCCAATACAACTATTAGAGTGAAAATTGGTAAACCGCATTCTGCTGTGATAGGAAAGTTTTCCAAAAAAAGAAATGTTCGTAATCGGTCAGTAGCCACGCCCCTTTCTGTATATAGAAATTTCCGCACAGAACATGCAATATTTGAGTATCTAAAGAAGCCACGTTATTTGAATTTGGCATGTAAATTACTGATATTGCATGTAGTTGATCCAAATAATTTTTTTGGACAATGGGCGTGGCACTAACTACTTTCCAAATAAAATTTTTTGGACTTTCAAGCGCGATAACTCGTACATACTTTGAGCAATATTTTTGCAAATTGGTAAGCGACCTTCATATTTGTATTTGTACATGCCGACGGAAAAAGTTTTAAAATCGAATTAAAGTCATACCCACTTGTATATAAAAATATCAAAATTGGCTACTTGAATTCATTGCTAAGTACGTCAATATGTCGGAGTTATTTCGGGACTATTGCGGGATCATTTGGGGATCCTTTCGGTATCATTCCTGGATGAATTTCAGGATCCCGTCAGGGTCATTTCGGGGCTTTTTCGGGATCACTTGGGGATCCTTCCGGCATCATTTCTGGATAGTTTTCGAGATCCGTCCGGGATCCGTTCGGGATTCCGTGAGGATTATTTCGAGACTTTTTCGGGCGTATTCCGGGATCATTTATGGATGGTTTTAGGGATCGCGTCGGGTTTATTTCGGTATCATTTGGGGACTCTTCCGGTATAATTTCTGGATGGTTTTCGGGATCCCGTTAGGGTAATTTCGGGACTTTTCCGGGACTATTTCGGGATAATTTTGGGGCCGTTCCGGCATAATTTCTGGATAGTTTTCGGGATTTGTCCGGGATACCGTCGGGATCATTTCGGGACTATTTTCATATCATTTTGGGACCCTTCCAGAATCATTTAAGGACTCTTCGAAACCGGTAGTTCAGCACACATGATTTTTTAAATTATGAGCTTTTATGGCCATGGATTTGCTGCAAATTATTCGTAATTAAAGTTTGGTATGTTTTATTTTTAATATCTAGCACAGCTTTTTCCTTCTATTTTTGATTATTTTAAATGAATCCTGTAACGGACTATATATATATACTATAACTACACTTTTTGTAATATTTTAACCAGATAAACACACGAAAAAGCAACACTATTTTCAATTAAAAAATTCTCTTTGGTTTTAGCTAATTGTAGTTTTACTCCTTTGTTCTATGAATACTAATTCCTTCACCCCTGTCATATCAATCAATTTAACTTAAAAACAAAATTTTAGCTTCTTGGTAAATTATTAAGCTCAAGGCTCAATTTTGTGGTATTATAATTTATATAATTGGTCGATATTTCGGTTTCAATCTGAAACCATCCTCAGGACTAGAAAAACGCAAAATTACGAATAACAAACATTAGGCTTTTGCAGCAAATCTATGCCCATAAAAGCTCATAATTTAAAAAATCATCTGTGCTGAACTACTGGCTTCGAAGAGTCCTTAAATTATTGCGGAAGGGTCCCAAAATGATATTAAAATAGTCCCGAAATGATCCCGACGGGATCCCGGATCTATCCCGAAAACTATCCAGAAATGATGCCGGAAGGATCCCTGTCTAAGATGTTTACGGACTATACTCACGCTGTTAATCCAGTAGAAGTAATCACGAACTTGCTATGTTTTCTTCTCAATTATGTTCTTTAATGAAAAATATGTAGCTATTACAACGTTTGTATTATACAGAGCACACAGAAAACAGAGAAGAAAAGTATATGTAAAGCAAATGTCAATTGCCAAATTGCCGTTTTGTATGTTGCTTTCATGTCAGCGACAACCAGGTATGTTAATGAGAAATGCGAACCAGAGTTGACATTCATCGGGTAGATTTGAGTTTTGTTATGTTTTGAACATTCCGCCCACCTTCGACGGATCGACGGCGAAATTAGCGCGTTGTGCCGCCCACCGTCTTTGGGCCGCACATAGTGATCTCCATCTATGTATGAGTTGGTTGTGTGTCGACAGGTAACACCGAAATTTTTGACAAAGGTCGTTTGATTAGGGTAGTCTTCATCCGTATAGAGACTACACGAACTACTCCGTCTTGACCCACGTGCGTGTCGACTATTCGGCCAAGACTCCAACACATAGGAGGTAACCGTTCATCTCGGACTAAGACGAGTTGACCAATGATGACGTTGGGCTGCAGAATACGCCATTTATTCCGCGTTTGAAGGCTATGCAAATACTCACAAGACCATCTTTGCCAAAAGTTTTGCTGTATTTGTTTCAGTAGTTTCCAGCGTTTTAGTAAACCATTAGTTGCATCAAGAAGATTTTCTTCTGGGAAGGTCAGTAATGCTCTTCCAGTCAAGAAATGGCCAGGGGTAAGCACTGATAGGTCTTGTGGGTCGTCGGATAATGCAGTAATCGGCCGTGAGTTCAAACACGCTTCTATACGTTTCAGAACCGTATAGAACTCTTCAAAAGTTAATGTAGTGGTGTGGACTACGCGTCGGAGGTGGTGCTTCATACTCTTGACACCGGCCTCCCAGATGCCCCCAAAGTTAGGTGCGCCTGGAGGTATAAAGTGTCAGGTCAAGCCCACCGCGGCGCCGAAACTAGTGGCCTGTTGTAGTTGAGATTTGAAGGCATTGATATCTTCTTGTATCAGGTTATTTGCGCCTATGAACGTAGTGCCTTGGTCGCTGTATAAGTCGGAGCAAAGTCCACGGGTTGATGTGAATCGAGTCAGCGCTGCCAGAAAAGCCTCCGTTGTCATATCGCTAACGAGCTCAAGATGTATTGCTCTTGTGGCTAAACACACAAACAGAGCAACATATCCTTTGAAACTACGGTGACCTCGGCCTTTCGTTGTTCTTATGTTGAAGGGGCCAGCAAAATCCACCCCACTGTGCATGAATGGAAACGATATATTACAGCGTGCAGGGGGAAGATCGCCCATGATTTGCGACTGTGGCACGCACTTGTAACGAAAACAGCGTACACAGCTGTTTGTTATACGTTTCACCGTTCTTCGGTCGTCTATAATCCAGTATCGTTGTCGTATAAGTTGAAGAAGGGTACGTTGATGAGCTTGTCTGATAACTAGCGTTGTAAGATAACTGTCTTTTGGTAGAATGATAGGGTGTCGTTCTGAGTATGGAGTACTGGCGTTCCTCAATCGTCCACCAACACAAAGAATACCGTTTGGGTCTAAAATGGGATTAAGCTTTAGAAGTTTGCTTCTTTTCTG
The DNA here is from genome assembly GCF_040869045.1 of Eurosta solidaginis. Classification (NCBI taxonomy): domain Eukaryota; kingdom Metazoa; phylum Arthropoda; class Insecta; order Diptera; family Tephritidae; genus Eurosta; species Eurosta solidaginis. Next base: position 160,009,863 of record NC_090321.1, on the reverse strand, counting down.
GACTGTGTTAGTGTCTTTAAGAGTTGATATATCGCTCCAGAAGGCCACAGCTTGTACACGCTTAATCCAGAATCGCATTGCAGATTCACGTTCCTTCCAAATGCACACCATGCCTTGTTCATGAGCAATGCCTTGCGAGGATTGTATAAATCGGAAGCACCATGCAGTTACAGCTAAGAGTTTATCTAGTGTTGAATAATTTTCTAAAATAAAGGTATCGGATGTGGGTAAGTGTGTTGTTGTAACCTGGATCGGTTTGTATTCCGCAATTTTCTCTGGGGTGCTCACCATGATCTTAGGCCAGTTGGCTTCTGATTGTTGAAGCCAAGAGGGTCCATGCCACCATAGATGATGGTCCAAAAGCTGAGTAATGGTCAATCCTCTCGAGGCGCAATCAGCAGGGTTGTCCCTTGTGTTAACATAACGCCAGTCACTTACATTAGTGATTTCTTGTATTTGGATAACCCGATTTGAAACAAACTCCTTTAGTGCAGCTGGTTCGGATCGTATCCACCATATTGTAGTTGTAGAATCGGACCACATATATGACGTTATAGGTGTTAAATTAAGCGCGTTTCTTACATTTTCCATTAGACGTGCGGCTAGTACCGCAGTACACAACTCAAGGCGCGGTATTGTTACCCTTTTTAGTGGTGCGACACGTGTCTTTGACATAAGTAGGTGAATGTGCACAGAGGATTGTGTTACGACCTTTAAATACACAACAGCGGCGTATGCACTGGTAGATGCATCCGCAAACGTATGCAGCTCATACGCTTTCGCACCCTGATATGTATCAATCCATCGAGATATGCGAACTTCGGAAATGCTCTTAAGTTCGTTTCGAAAGGATATCCATTTTTCATGCAAATCTTCAGGAAGATTATCATTCCAGTTTAAACCGGTCAGCCAGAGCTTTTGGATAAATATTTTACCCCGAATGATTAACGGCGCTAGAAACCCAAGAGGGTCAAAAAGCCTTGCGACGTCGGAAAGTAATTGCCTCTTTGTGAATGTGGTTATTGTGTAGTCAAGCTTGACTGCATAGGTCAAGCAATCATCTCTCACTGCCCAGATCAACCCCAAGGTATTGAACTCACCGTCTAGTTGAAACTCGTGTGCCGATTTTGATTCAAGATCACCGGGATCGATGGACTGCAATACTTGGTTTGAGTTGGAGTTCCACTTTCGAAGGGCAAAACCACCGGTTTGGAGAAGGGCTTGTAGTTCTTCACGTCGTCTGCAAGCATCGGTTATACTATCTGTCCCTGTTAGTACATCATCAACGTAGAATTCCTTGAGTAGGATCTGAGCAGCGTCAGGATAACGGGAGCCTGCGTCACCAGCTAAAGTGTGTAGTACTTTGATGGCTAAATACGGCGCACAATTCATACCGTAGGTGACAGTTTTTAGTCGAAAATGTGTACGTGCTTGCTGCGTTTCTGATTGCCAAACAATGCGTTGCAGATTTGTATCTCTCTCATCGATTAAGATTTGCCTATACATTTTAGGAATGTCACCGGTCAGCGCCACTCGGTATCGACGCCAATTGATTAGAATTGAAGTTAGGTTGTTTTGAAGTTTTGGACCAGAGTATAAGCAATCGTTTAGTGATTTGCCACTGTTACAGCGTCTTGAAGCATTAAAAACAACTCTCAATTTTGTAGTGCTGCTCGATGCCTTCCAGACGCCGTGGTGTGGGAGGTAACAGATGGGCGTCGCTCCAGGGTCTTCCACATTAATTCTTACCATATGCTGCAGCGAAGCATATTCGTCCATGAACTCTTCATACATATCTCGCATATTCGGATCTCGCGACAAGCGTCGATTTAGATGGGCGAGAAGCACAATTGCATCATTTTGTGATGGGGCCAGTTGCGTAAGGTCAACATCTGGTTTGACTGGCAAACGGACAATGTAGCGACCGTCTACCGCTCGCCGTGTAGAGCGGTTGAAATTGTCCTCTACGAAGCGATCCTCTTGCGATAAACCAGGTGCTGAGCTAACTTCTTCCACTTCCCAAAAGCGGCGCAGTGTTTGGTCAAGATCGAGTTGGCTGTTATAGCAGTCAATCACATCTCGCATGGCGTTAGGATATTCACTGTTGGCAGAACTGCCGAATATCACCCAACCTAGTCGTGTACTTTGAGCAATCAAATTACTGATACCACTACGCTGTATTCCACCTAACAAAACAGCGGCGTAATCTCCGGCGTTTAAAATCACATCAATCGGCTGCGGCACGTTCCACGTAGGATCAGCAAGATCCAAACCACTAAAATGTGTAACGTCCTTGGATTTAATGTGTACTGATGGGGTGCGGTTACCAACTCGAGGCAACACTAATGCGATGCAATCAAGTTCGTAGTCAGATTTCAGCGACCGTACATGAAACCGTACTAATCCCTTAGCGGTAGTTACTTTTCCCCCATTGGCGCCATTAATAGGTACCTTTACGTTAGATTTCACCAAATGTAGTAGGTTGACAGCAGGTTCGCTTATGAAAGTTGCTTCTGCCCCACTATCCAATAAAGCTCGCAAAACTACCGTATGTCCAGACTCTGCCCTAACCTCAATAAGTGCTGTGCCGATCAAAACAGGCGGAAATCCGTGAGTGGAATGACTTGCTGAAGATGCATTATGAGAAGCAACGGGGTGCTTACTAACGTTGGTCGTATTATTGGCGAAATATTCATGTAGCATTGTATGGTGTTTGGATTTGCAGGTTTTGCATCGATACTCGGAGGAACAAGTTGATTGCTGGTGACCGCCGTGTAAACAATTAATGCACAGGTTTGCTTGCAGTGCATAGCTATAGCGCTCCTGTGGCGCCCTTTTGCGAAAAGCTTCACAAAACATCAAAATGTGTTTACCGCCGCAAATAGAACAGCGTTCAGATGCAGCGTGATATCCAGAAATACCCGATGTGATGCCCCCTTTCTTTGGAACATGCTCTTTCCCGGGAGGCTTCACTTCGGTAAAGCTTTGAACTATTTCAAGTGATTGGGTTCTTCTTGTAAGAAACTCTGTTAGTTCATTAAAAGTTGGAATATTGTCATTTGATTTAAGGGAAAGCTCCCATGCTTTGCGAGTGGTCGCATCCAATTTGTTGGTTATTGTAAAAACTAACCAATCATCCCAGTGTTCAATTGGCCGACCTAGATTTTTTAGCGCGCGAATGGCCGCAGTCATCGTATCAATCAATTGTCTCAGTGCTGAAGCAGATTCCTTTTGAACAGCTGGCAATTTACTAATCGTTGCTAAATGAGCGCTGATTATTACCCGCTTATTTTCATATTTTGATTGAAGTAGCTCCCAAGCAATTTGAAAATTGGAATCTGTGGTCGTAATATGGTCTAACGCAGTTTTGGCCTCCCCTGAGAGGCTGTCCTTCAAGTACTGCAGTCTCTGCGTATTTGTTAAGGACGTGTTAGACGTAACAATGGAATTAAAAAGATCTTTAAAAGTAAACCATTGCAGAAAATTACCATCGAATGGTGGAATGCGTATGCGGGGTAGTGGTTGAGCAACCACCTGCGTTGACTGGAAAGGCTGTAACATAGAGGTGTTGGTAAGCGAAGGAGTGCCCTCGAAAAGATCGTGTAGCTCGCCCATTGCTTCGGTATAAGCACACTCCACCTCATCGAAGTCTGACGGCGTTGAAATTCCAGCTGCTTCCATATCTTCTACAGTGCCCTCGGTGGTTATCTGTTCGTGAAGGCTGACGAATTTAGCCCAATATTGTGTCAAAAGCTCCTTTCTAGCTTGTAAGAAGCCTTTCGTTTGTTTTGCTTTCGCCGTTTTGCGCGTGTTTGAAGCAAAATTTAGAATCGCTGTTTTGCTAGACAGCAGTTGCTTGATCGTTTTCTCCATTGCTGTGACACAAAGTATTATTCTACGGCCAATTATTTGCTATAACGCTCATGTACTTAAGAAGACAGGTGAAATTTGAGGTTACGTCGCAGGAAAACACATGTGCCGTGTTAAAGCATCCAGCGATTACGTTGTGAAGCAATGGCTTTGCAATAAATTTTTCAGCACAACATATGTAACTGTGCAGAAAACCTTCCGAAGGCCGCAGATTCCCCGCAAGGGATGCCAAAATGTCTAAGATGTTTACGGACTATACTCACGCTGTTAATCCAGTAGAAGTAATCACGAAATTGCTATGTTTTCTTCTCAATTATGTTCTTTAATGAAAAATATGTAGCTATTACAACGTTTGTATTATACAGAGCACACAGAAAACAGAGAAGAAAAGTATATGTAAAGCAAATGTCACTTGCCAAATTGCCGTTTTGTATGTTGCTTTCATGTCAGCGACAACCAGGTATGTTAATGAGAAATGCGAACCAGAGTTGACATTCATCGGGTAGATTTGAGTTTTGTTATGTTTTGAACAATCCCCAAGTGATCCCGAAAAAGTTCCGAAATGACCCTGACGGGATCCCGAAAGTCATCCAGGAATGATACCGGAAGGATCCCCAAATGATCCCGCAATAGTCCCGAAATAACTCCGACATATTGACGTATTTAGCAATGAATTCAAGTAGCCAGTTTTGATATTTTTACATACAAGTGGGTGTGACTTTAATTCGATTTTAAAACTTTTTCCGTCGGCATGTACAAATACAAATATGAAGTTCGCTTACCAATTTACAAAAATATTGCTCAAAGTATGTACGAGTTATCGCACTTGAAAGTCCAAAAAATCTTATTTGGAAAGTAGTTAGTGCCACGCCCATTGTCCAAAAAAATTATGTGGATCAACTACATGCAATATCAGTAATTTACATGCCAAATTCAAATAACGTGGCTTCTTTAGATACTCAAATATTGCATGTTCTGTGCGGAAATTTATATATACAGAAAGAGGAGTGGCTACTGACCGATTACGACCATTTCTTTTTTTGGAAAGCTTTCCTATTATAGCAGAATGCGGTTTACCAATTTTCACTGTAATAGTTGTATTGGAACGAAATTTATTGCAAAAATCCACTGCAAGTTTACCATTTATACTGCGAGATTTTCGATCTAGTTTGTTTATGATAAATTTCTAGTATTATTAACATAAATTTTCAAAAGTCCATAAGGTTTTAAATTTTAGGAATCCAGGAGAATCGATTGGTACCAAATTTTTTTAATTCGGATAAGCCGTTTCTTTGTTATCAAGCGGTACTTTTATTTCGGCCTTAAAAAATAAAAGTCTTGATTTAACTTTTATTTCGGGACTTTTATTTTTAAAAGTCCGAGTTTAACTAGTTCTATCGGACTAAAAAAATAAAAATACAGATTTAACTTTTATATGTGGACTTTTATGGAAAAAGTTCCAAAAATAAAAAGGATGCATGATTCGACATGATATTGCTATAGGGATACCTGGGAACTCCAACATTTTCACCTAGGACAATTTTTTGACCAAAACTTTTTCGACTCCGAAAAAAAAAATTATTATTATTTTCCGTCCCTGGTTTAAGCTGTTCATCGAGTTCTTGCTCTTTAGCTAAAGTTTCAAAGTAAGGAATATCCAATTTAACAGAATCTATTCCTGGTCGCGATAATGAATCTGAAACAATATTATCACTGCCTTTACTGTATCGAATATCTCCAGTGAATTGCGAGATGAAATCCAATTGGTGAGCTTGCCTGGGAGATCGTTCAGTTATTGTGAAAAGAGTTGTTGTAAGCGGTTTATGATCCGTAAGAACAAAAAAATCTCGGCCCTAAACAAAATATTCAAACTGTTTAATTGCTTCGTAAATAGCTAAAAGTTCTTTGTCGAAAGTGGAATACTTTATTTGAGCTGGGTTCAGTTTTTTGCTGAAAAATGGCACAGGCTGCCACTGCTTATTAACATATTTCTGTAAAAACCCCCTAATGCTGTGTTTGAAGCATCAGTGAGTGCTAATAGAAACTGGGGCGTCTGCTTTTGGAAATGCCAATAATGTTGCATTTCACAATGATAACTTTGCAGATTTGAATGCAGTTTCACACTCTTGGGACCATTTAAACTCCTTACCCTTTGTACTTAGCTTCTGTAAATTTGTAAGATGTGTATATAAGGGAGACAACATTTTTGGAAGACTTGGAATGAAACTATGATAGAAATTAACCATTCCTAAAAATCTTTGTAGCTGCTTGATTGATGTAGGAGCTGGAAACTCTGTATTAGCCTGAACTTTTTCTTTAGTAGGTCTAATACCATTAACGGAAATTTTATGACCAAGAAAAATTAGTTCTTGAACTCCAAAAATATACTTAGAAGCCTTAACCCTGAGTCCATATTCAACTAATCGCTTAAAAAGACTACGAAGATGTGACTTGTGTTCCTTATGAGATTTGCTGAAGATCAAAATATCATAAAGATAAACATACACAATGTCAAAACCTCTAACTACTTGGTGCATAAAGCGCTGGAATGTTTGCGCCGAATTTCGCAGACCAAAAGACATAGTCGAAAATTCGAACAAGCCGAAGGGGGTTATGATTGCTGTTTTATGAATGTCCTCTTCTGTTATAGCGACCACCGTGGTGTGATGGTAGCGTGCTCCGCCTACCACACCGTATGCCCTGGGTTCAAACCCCGGGCAAAGCAACATCAAAATTTTAGAAATAAGATTTTTCAATTAGAAGAAAATTTTTCTAAGCAGAGTCGCCCCTCGGCAGTGTTTGGCAAGCGCTCCGGGTGTATTTCTGCCATGAAAAGCTCTCAGTGAAAACTCATCTGCCTTGCAGATGCTGTTCGGAGTCGGCATAAAACATGTAGGTCCCGTCCGGCCAATTTGTAGAGAAAATCAAGAGGAGCACGACGCAAATTGGAAGAGAAGCTCGGCCTTAGATCTCTTCGGAGGTTATCGCGCCTTACATTTATTTTTTTTTTTTTCTTCTGTTATAGGAATGTGATGATAACCGTAACAAATATCTATCTTTGAGAAAATTATACACCCTTCAAGAAAATTTGAAATGTCTTGAATATGGGGAATAGGATATCTGTCTGGAGTTGTTATTGCATTTACTTTCCTATAGTCGCCACAAGGTCTCCAGTAATCGATACCTTTAGGCGCCATGTGCAGACGCGACGAGCATGGTGATGAAGACGGACGACAGATTCCTTTCTGACACATAAAATCTAACTCTTCTTTAGCAATCTTAAGCTTTGCAGGATGAAGTCGTCTAGCTTTGTGGATAGGGAAATGACTCTTTGTTATGATACGATGGACAACATTGTTTTTAACAGGGAGATTGAAATCGATTTCATTGATAAGAGGTGGAAAATCTTTCAATATATCACCCCAGTTAGAACCAATGTTAAAAAAATTTGGCGTAGGAAATTGTTTCTTTGAAAGTACTCCTGAAACTTTTATATTAGTTTTTGGATCAATAAGATTTTGGGATTTGATGTCTATTACAAGACCATATTTGCTTAAGAAATCGGCACCAATGATTGGCTCTGAGATTTCAGCAATGCAAAATAAATGTGGAAAATTACGACGTAAATTTAAAGTTAATGTAAACAGTTTTGATCCAAAAACTTGTGTTGGTTTCTTCGAAACTTTGGAACAAAATGATTTCGGAATGGCGCTAATGTCTGCACCACAATCAACTAAAAATGTTAACTTAGTATTTGGGTCAAAAACAAATAAGCGACTAGAAGGAAAAATGCTACTGTGCATCGCTTTTACAGTAGTATCTACAGGTTTTTTGAGTAACTACAGGGTTGTATACATTTATTGGCCTTTTCCGAAAATTTCTCATGATACCAACACAAACCTGATGATGATAACTGTCTTGGCTTTGACTTAGATCGAGACCTAGACATTGACCGAAATGAAAAATTTTTCTGAATACTAAGTTTTTGTATAGTATCAGTTAATGTTTGAATTTGTTGTTCTAAGCGACTAAGGTGGTCGATTTGCTCACATGTTGATAAAGATATTGCTTGCACATGACCTTGCTTACTTGACAGAATGATTTCATAGATTGAATCTGCCATGTTTAATAATGTGTTTATGTCTGGATTAGGCAATATTTTAAGTGAAACTTGTATTTGTGTTGGTAATTTACGAATCCAAAGTAGTATAATGAGCTTGTCTGAAGTCGAGTCTGACTGTCCCGTTGTTTGTTTAAGTGTGTGATAAGATTCCGATGGTTTTCTATCACCTATGTCTAGATCTGCCAGGAGGGACTCTTAGCCTTGAGATTCACTAAGAGAATTTCTTTCTAAAAGAGCTTCTCTCAGTGTAGAATATGCTGTCGAGGCCGAATTATTCCAATTATCATTAATAGCCTGTATGATATCAAAAACTGTTGCAGTCATATCCTGTGATAGCGATACTATAAGATATTCATACTTGGTAATTTCGCTAGTAATATTTTTAATACGAAATTGAGTCTCAGCTAAAATAAACCATTGGTAAGGATATTTATTATAAAAAAGGGGTAGTTTCAAACCTGAGGAATTTGAGGAGGGGGCGAAGAATTCTTATTTTGCTCTACTAGAGAAATTACCGGTTGTTGATTTTGTTCTAGAGATATGACCGGTTGTTTTGTTCTAGAGAAATTATCGGTTGTTGACTTTGTTCTAAAGACACAACCGGTTGATACAAATTAATTAAACTCCTATTTCTAGTTATAATCGGACTTCGCAAGCATCAATTAGTCGTAAAAAATATAAAGAGGACAATCACAAATAGTATCTAAATAGCCAATAGCTTCTACTTAGATTAGTCGTGCTAGTATTGTATATATACCTATTAATCACTTACAATTTGTAAATTTTACATAAGATCAGGAACGTATGATTATGGATTCACGACGAAAGATGCGGATGTAAATAAATTATTATACTTGCAGTTGATTAAAACTTGAAACATTCATTGATTGAAGATGCGAAGTTCACAATCGTGGATCAGCTATGAATTGCTCATCCAATCACCAGACTTTCTTGTTTAAAATGTTATGTAATTAGCGTAGTACATTAATATGTACATATATTGACCATATAACATATGCTCGTCACAATAAGATCGTATGTATTATGGAAGCAGGGGGTATATATATTTGAAATCGGCAACTATTTTTTTTATACAAAATTATTCTTTGGTCTGGTTAGCTGCTGTACAAATAGGTTTTTTGAATTTGTATCCGTTGGCGTAAATGCAGAAAACGATTAGTTTTTGATGCTAGTGGACGGATTATATATAATAATATAATATTCATTGAATTAGAATCCTGCTGAAGTATGCCATTTTTGCCAGAAAATAGGGTCGTTCCTCCTCTGGAAATGCTTAAGAATGTTCTTTTTATCGGGGTCACCAATTTATTGAAATCGTCACCAATTTTATTAGTTGTTTTAATAAATATTTATTTAACTGAACTTTTTAAGTTGAGAAAATCTTGTAGAAACATATTTTCTAATACCTATTTGATCTCTCTTTATATATTTTAAATATCAATAAATGAACAAAGTTTCAACAAACAAAGTGAGTAAAGCCCGCTACAATCAGCATAAGCGGCGATCTAAGAACAACGGCTAGTGGAGCTCTTGAGGTCATTCTTGACATCCTTCCATTGGATTTAGCTGGTTATAAAGCGGCGGCAACGTCAGCCCTGCGTCTAAGGGAGTTGTCGTGTTGGAACAACAAGACCACAGGACACTTAAGTATACTAACAAATACAGTTTTCTTCCTCCTAGCACGGATCGCTGTGCAACCACAACAGTTGCGGAAATCAACTTTAAGATAAACATTCCCAGCAGGGATGACTGTACGGAGTCGGATAAGTGTCTTGCTATTGACAGCAGCATTTCCATATACACGGACGGCTCCAAGCTAAACGGTAGAGTTGGAGGTGGAGTATACCCAAGCCAGCTTGACCTCCAGCTGTCCTTCAGACTACCCGACCACTGCAGTATATTCCAGTCAGAAACTTCAGCCATCAGCTAGGTTAGAGACACACACTGACGGCAAATAAATCTGTATTTTCATCGACAGCCAAGCTGCCATAAAATCTCTTGGCTCCTACTCGTTCAATTCTGAACTAGTACTAAACTGTCCCCCATCTCTTAAGAGATGGCTCAACAGAACCGTGCACGCCTCACATGGGTCCCTGGACATAGGGGCATCGAGGGAAACTACATTGCAGATGAACTCGCTAGGCAGGGTAAAACCAGGCAGATTATTCCTAGCCAAGACTGCTTAGGTATGCCCCTGCCCACATGCAAGCTAATGCTAAAAGAACACATCCACCGTCAAGCCGACGAAACATGGCTACAAACACCGGTGTGTGGAGCATCGACAGAAACCTCGCCTAAATGGTATCCTAAAAGATCCCGTCACGTGTACAACCTAAGTAGGGATATAATTTGCACACTTGTGGGGGCACTTACAGGCATGCAGAAAGGTTAGAAGCGCCTTATCTTCGATGCTGTAGGAGTTGTAAAAAGGATGATGAGGAGGAAACGGTGGTTCACCTCATTTGCAAGTGCCCGGCACTAAGCGGAGCACGGTAGCGCATTCTGGGTGCTCCATTTCTAGATAATCTGAGCCAGGTTGTGGAGAATGACGTCAAGGACCTGGTGGCTTTTATCAGGTCCTCAAAATGGTTCGAAGAAGAAAGCTAACGGTGTATTTTCGAGGTATCACAACGGGCCTAATACTACTGGCCTAGATGTGCCCTCGGGCAGCGACCACAACCTAACCTAACCTATACTATTGTAACGAATTTACTTGCAAATCCTCTTCTAAGTTCGAATCACTAAACTGTTGAATAAATAACTCCAATTTGTAATAATGCAAAATGGCCTTTATTAAAGTACTTCACAATAACACTCAAACTGTGCAACGAATAGCTTGCTTAATAACCAACTGATTGATAGCTCAAATCAGACTGAATTACAGCGCCTCTACATCTGTCGCCTTTTATACTCTTTGGTTTCCTCGTTCGCATTTTTCTAGAATCTACTAGCATTGTCCATGAGCTCTCAAACTTCTCAGCTATAATTTTATACATCTTTTAGGCGCTTCCAGAATCTACTAGTCCAGTAGCTCTCAAAATTCTCAGATATATGCATGTTTTAGTGCATTGACTCTCCGCTGCTCGTATACGTACATGGTACATATATGTAGACGCAGTTATTGTTTCGTTTATGTAGATACATAATGATTGAATTATTGATGTGCATTCACGTCACTGCTTAGCATCGGCTTAGAGACGATAGCATCGCTCAGTGCTGCTAACATTCGTGACACTGCCCTCCACCTAAGTCTGATCGTCCCGATTAGACAAATCTCTCGATTTAACCGCTGCTAGCCTCTCCAAATGAACCACTTTCATTTTGGTTCGTGGTTTGCCAATGGTTTGTATGCGGTACACTACATCGTTGATCCGTTTTACAACTTTGTATGGGCCTTCCCAGTTACACTGCAATTTCGGGGACAAACCTTTTTTTCGTTGTGGGTTGTATAGCAGCACCAAATCTTCTTCCTGAAACCCTTCCGAATTAATTGCTTTATCGTACCTCGCTTTCATCTTGTCACTCATAATCTTTGCTCGTTGCCTTACCAGATCGTGTATCTCTCTCAGCTCTTCTTCCAAGACACCAGTGGATGTCTTGACATTCCTCTCCGCATCGGCATCTATCCCATACTTCAAATCAACTGGCAGTCGAAGGTCATTGCCAAAAATTACCTTTGCGGGAGTTTGGCCCGTTGTGTCATGTACTGCCGATCGGTAGGCCATCAAGAATAATGATATGTGTGTATCCCAGTCCTTATGGTACTTGTCTACTACTTCCTTAAATGCTCCTCCAATGTTCTATTGAAGCGTTCCACCATACCATCGGACTGAGGATGCAATACGTGTTTTTCGAATACCCAACTTCTTGCACATTTCTTGGAACACAGCTGATTCAAAATTCCTGTCTTGGTCAGAATGTAACTCCATTGGTACACCATACCTTGCAACCCATTCGTTTTTAACCACTTCTGCTACTGTTTCTGCTTCTTGGTTTGGGATTGGGTATACCTCTGGCCATTTACTGAAATAATCCATAACCACCAGTACGTATTTGTTTCCGCGGTTGCTAGTAGGAAATGGACCTGCGACATCCATGGCGATCCTTTCAAATGGTGCACCTGAAATATACTGCTTCATCTGGCCATGACTTCGGGTTTTGGGCCCTTTCGCTCTGTTGCATACCTCGCAGTTGGCAATCCACTCGGTGACCGACTGACGGCAACCAACCCAATAGAATCTCTGCTTAATTTTCTCGAGTGTCTTCGTGATTCCAAGATGACCTCCACTTGGACCATTGTGCAGCTCGCTGAGCACGTCAGGAATCCTCTTCCTGGGAACAACTATCAGTTTCTTCTTGCATTGACCATCCTCACTCTCCCAGACTCGATGCAAGCAACCGGATATCAATTCTAAACTGTTCCACTGTGCCCAATATGACTTCGCAATGGGACTCTCTGCTGACATCTCCTCTCTGCTTGGTCTTTCGTTTCGTTCGAGCCCTTGCATAACATGTGACAGATCTGTATCTTCTAGCTGACACTTTCTTAGTTGTTCCTTATCCCATTCATCCGTACACGTTATAGTCATTAGCCGGACATCTATAATGTCTTCTTTAGCCTCGGCCTTTGAGCAGTGCTTGCATTCCAGACTACATGGTCTTCGTGACATTGCATCAGCATTTCCATGGGTACTACCTTTTCGATGCTCAATGGAAAAGTCATAGCTTTGTAGTCGCTCGATCCACCGTGCCAATCGTCCTTCCGGATTACGGAACTGCAGAAGCCTTTTCAACGCTGCGTGATCTGTCCTGACACGGAATCGCTGGCCGTAGAGGTATTTGTGAAAATGTTTAATGCTCTCTACCAATGCCAACAGCTCTCTCCGTGTAACGCAATAGTTCCTCTCTGGTTTTCCAATTGAACGGCTGTAATATGCAACTACCTTCTCTTGTCCATCGACCAGTTGTGATAAAACGCCTCCTATAGCATATCCGCTCGCATCTGTATCTAGAATAAACGTTGCTCCTGGAATCGGGTATGCCAACATTGGGACTGTGCACAACTGCTCTTTCAATGTTTGGAAAGCTACTTCTTGCTCCTTCTTCCATTCAAAAGCTTTATTTTTTCTTGTTAGCTCGTGGAGACTATGGGCTACGCTGGCAAAATTTGGTACAAATCGGCGGTAATATGTGCACAGCCCAAAGAAACTTCTCTATTCATGCAGATTCTGTGGTCTTGGCCAATCCTTTACTGCCTCTATCTTTTCATTCGCTGTACAGACACCTTCTGTCGTTACCTTGTGGCCCAAATAATTTACTTCCTTTTTAAACAGCGTACACTTTTTGGGACTTAACTTCAGACCAGCGCCAGCTATTCTCTAGAAAACTTCCTCCAAATTCTTAAGATGTTCATCAAAACTCTTGCCCAATACGATGATGTCGTCCAGGTACACCAAGCATGTTTTCCAATGTAGTCCTTTCAGTACCTGGTCCATGAGTCTCTCAAAAGTAGCTGGTGCATTACAAAGTCCAAAAGGCATCACTGTTAATTGCCAAAGACCATCACCGACACTGAAGGCTGTTTTCTCTTTATCTTCCTCCTTCACCTCAACTTGCCAGTAGCCGCTTTTCAAGTCCAGTGTGGAAAACCATTTCGTACCAGATAGCGAGTCCAGAGTGTCGTCAATTCTTGGCAACGGGTAGCTATCCTTTTTCGTAACGTCATTCAACTTCCGGTAGTCCACGCAAAACCTCATTTTTCCATCCTTCTTCTTTACAAGTACTACCGGTGAACTCCATGGACTAGCTGATGGTTCGATGACGCCGCTGTCACTCATTTCTTGTATGATTTGACTCACAACTTCCCGCTTCGCCAGTGGAACACTACGTGGAGCTTGACGGATCGGCCTCGCATCTCCAGTGTCAATTTGATGTTTCACAACATTGGTGCGGCCTGGTTTGGAACCATCCTGGTCAAATATGTTCGCGTGTTTTATGAGCAGTTGTTTTGCCTTACTCTGATAGGCTTCCTCTAGCCCATGCGTCCATGCCGTGATATCATTTGAAAGATCAGTATTACTAGCTGAAACGTGTTCCTGGAGCTGTTCACAGTTAATAACTACTTCGGCCTCTTGGCATCTTCCCAAAGCTCCTTTGGTCAAATTGAATGGTGACTTGAACTCATTGAGTACTCTTACCGGAATACGTATATCGATTTTGATGCCTTGGTTGATTAAGAAGTCCACTCCAATTATGATTTCATCAACAATACCTGCCACTATAAAATTGTGTAGTACCGTGACGTTCCCAATTGCTACTTCACATTCTACTTCTCCAATTACCTGGGTGTCTTCTCCAGTGGCTGTACGCAATATTGCTCCATGCAATGGTCTTATCTTCTTGTTGACTAAATCCGCTCGAATGATGGAATGAGATGCACCCGTATCTACAGTCAGTAAACGTTCCTTTCCATCCACATGTCCTACGACAGTAAAATTGCTCGACCTTCTTCCAATTTGTGAGATAGAGATTATGGGGCATTCAATTAAGGAAGTCAGCTGTCGCCCTTGCTGCTGACTCGCTTTAGTTTAACGATTGATTTGTCTTGGAGATTTGCTCATCTCCTTCTGCTCTGCGTTTACGACCACCCACATTGTTGGAACTGTTAGGGTTGGTGTTGCAATAACGCGCAATATGTCCTGGCTTTCCACACTTAAAGCATTTGACTGCATCATTATTCTTCTGCTGCGTACCCTTCAATGCTTCCAAAATTGCGTCTACCCAGTCTGGCTTTTCCACTTCCACGCGATTAGCTTTGCACGCTGGCTTACTCAAAAGTGAGGCTGTTTCCTGAGTCAGTGCATGCGATACCGTTTCAGCAAACGTTAGTTTTGGATTCGCATATGTAGCCCGCTTCGTTTCCACATCTCGTATGCCATTTATGAAGCTCTGGATTTTTACCCTTTCAGTGTATTCCACGGGTGCGTCCGCATTTGAAAGATGAGCCAATCTTTCAATATCTGAAGCAAACTCCTGCAATGTCTCATTTTATTTTTGGTAGCGGTTTTGCAACTCAATTTGGAATATCTGTTTCCTATGCTCGCTTGCGTAACGTCTCTCTAAAGCGCTCATCAATGTTTCGTAGTGGTTCCGCTCGTACTCTGGGATGGTCTGTAAGATTTCCGCAGCTGGTCCTTTTAAAGCTACGAACAATGCAGCAACTTTATCTTCGGCATTCCAATTGTTCACTGTTGCGGTCTTCTCAAATTGTAGCTTAAAGACCTGGAAAGGAACAGAACCGTCAAAGGATGGTGTGTTTACCTTTGGATTACTCGTTGAAACTGCTGGGCGATTTAGTTGCAACTGCTCGATACGTCCTCTCAAAGCATCCACCTCGGCCTCGATTTTTTCTTCAAACTGTAAAATTTTTGTATCTTGCGCCTCCAACTTCGAGGAAATACGTTCTTCTTGCTCTTCCAGTTGAGCAGAGATCTGCGATGATATCTGTGCTGAAATTTGCGCCGACATTTCGGATATTAGTGCCTCTTGTGCTTCAATCTTCGCTGTTATTTCAGATGACATTTCTGCAATACGTGTCTCCTGTGATTCCATCTTGGATGCCATATATGTCTTCTGTTCTTCTAACTGTGTTTCCATCTTAGATGTTATATCTGTCTTTTGCGATTCCAGTTGAGATGACATGTTGGTGGATATTTGTGATGACATTTCGGACATTTGTGCCGATATTGCAGCCAATATCATGTTCAAGTCTGTGTTCGCCATTGTCTGCGGTGTTTCATTTTTCTCCTCCAATTTTGTTGTCTCATCGCCATCAAGATGAAAGACATACTCTTCCACGTCAATTCCTTCTAATTCCATTGCCTCTCGTAGTCGTGCTTGAAGTTCGATCTTATTGCCAGTTGTATTTAATCCACGGTTCTCCAACTCCTTTTTCAGTTGCTGGATCTTCAATTCACTGAACTTTGCCATGTCCTTGTTGTCTGCTGGAATTTATTCAACAATTCCTCTTCTGACACCAATTGTAACGAATTTAAATGCAAATCCTCTTCTAAGTTCGAATCACTAAACTGTTGAATAAATAACTCCAATTTGTAATAATGCAAAACGGCCTTTATTAAAGTACTTCACAATAACCCTCAAACTGTGCAACGAATAGCTTGCTTAATAACCAACTGATTGATAGCTCAAATCAGACTGAATTACAGCGCCTCTACATCTGTCGCCTTTTATACTCTTTGGTTTCCTTGTTCGCATTTTTCTAGAATCTACTAGCATTGTCCATGAGCTCTCAAACTTCTCAGCTATAACTAAAATTGCACAATTTTATACATCTTTTAGGCGCTTCCAGAATCTACTAGTCCAGTAGCTCTCAAAATTCTCAGATATATGCATGTTTTAGTGCATTGACTCTCCGCTGCTCGTATACGTACATGGTACATATATGTAGACGCAGTTATTGTTTCGTTTATGTAGATACATAATGATTGAATTATTGATGTGCATTCACGTCACTGCTTAGCATCGGCTTAGAGACGATAGCATCGCTCAGTGCTGCTAACATTCGTGACACTATTTATAAGATTTTTTCCGACAACAATATATGTCCCATACGTAAGAAATTGGTGAAATTTTGAGCTTCTAGCTACAAAAATGAAGTGGAAATTACGAAAAACCTGTTATCTGAACCATCGCTTTTATGGGGGATATATGCTGTAGAGGTTCGATCTGTTAGATTCCGAACGTCAAAATTTAACCTAACCCCATAGGCCCTGTGCCAAATGAGTACAAAAATGAAACTTTGACAGACCGAAGGAAAATTTTGACATTTATCGTCGTGAATACGTCTAGGTTAAATTTTGACAACTTCTGATGTGTGTTCATGCATGTAGCAACAAAATGAAAAGGGCGAAAATTTAAGAGGTTTATAAGTGCAACTCCCAGCATCCGCAATCCAATTGTCAACCTCACCTACGCGAGGCGAATCCTGTCACAAATATTAATATATCATACACATATTTAGCAGCCGAGGCTCTGGCGACCACGAGGAACTGGGGGTGGTGGCGGTATGGTCTTGAAGATTCTTTGTAGTCATATTAAACCGTTTCTGAGACGGTCGCGCTTGTGCCTTAATGGAGCTTGTTACCGGAACGTATCGGATTTATATACGCCAAAGGACCATCAGGACAACATCGACTCTCCAAAACCTTTATCGCTACAGCAACAACGAAAATAAATTATAGTAACAAAAAAAGAGTCTCTGTACGGGCTTTTTAAGTTATCTTAATGTCGAAATTAAAATGATACCTATTGGCACACAGCCTAAGTATACAAACTACAACAAACCTACATTTGAAAGAAATTTAAATTGTCTGCATTTTTCTCAGACAACACAATTTCGATAAAATATCCATTTACCACAAGTGTGCACTTACTAATCGATATGTACTAGTTGTAATTTATCAGGATGACGTTAAAAACTTGTTATTGAATACAAACACAAATAAAATCCCTTTGTTAATTTATAAATAGGAAAAGATATAATTAACGATAGTTGTTTTGTTTATAATAGCAAACTTATAATCTATTTAAAATATAAGAATCAATCACACAAAAATAGGACATATATAAATATGCTAAAATTGCATCGTTTGTTAGAGAGCATATTATTTTACAATGTAGCACATTTTCACTGGTTGAGGAAAAAATCCCATAGGAATTCTTAAATTTCAAGTTTATTACAAAGATTAAATGTGTGTGTAATTATTACATGCCGCCAAGAGTAAAGCGTGCAAAGTCTCATTTTCTACAATTATTAAGGGAGTAGAGAATATTGTTCATTTGACGTTGGAAACGTTGATTATTTGCTATTCAATACTGAAAAAAAAACTACGGTTTTACATGTTGCGTTTTTGCAATGACGAAGCATTTTGTTAGTGTAGTGTATAAGATATGCTACGAAAGTTTGCAATGCAATGATGCTAGACTATTTCCACAAAATCCTGAACTCGCATATTCAGCCCAATTCTAAATATTCCCTCGGAATTTTGTTCTCGCGGATTTTTTTATTCCCGCGGAAAAATTCCTCCAATTCTTTTATCCTAGGGAGAACAATAATTGGGGAATAGGAATTTCGAATTTTCGAAGTCAAGTCAATTTTCTGGCGGCCAAGTCGAGTTGAATTCGTATTTCGTCATATACCAAAATCTATTTAAGCCTTCTTAAAAAATCCTTGTGCAATTTCTGGATGGCTGCATCAAATATACCAAGAGCTCTTCCGTTGCTTATGATATACTTTTCGACTTAAAATAAAGAATATTGTGGTAGAATGTACATGATTTAGCACAAATTCTTATAAATAAGTGTTCTTTCTTAAATGAGCGAATTTGATTTAACTATTTTGATGTAATCCATTTAATTTAACAAGTGAAAAAACTCCTAAGAAATGACAGAGAAATCTCCTCTCACTCACATTCATAATACCTACTTTTCTCCCATAACCGGTTTCCGCTTTTTCGAACATTGTTCAAAATAAGAGGAAAGGGAGAAGTGAAAAAACTCACAAGGAATTTTTATTTTGAATACGAGGAATGGGAGAAGGGAAAAAACTCGCACGGAATTTTTGTTTAGAATTGGGCTGATTATCTTTTGATAAAGAAAGGCAAAAAAGGATACATTATTAAAAAAAAGTATCATCTTGGTAATATCAACAACAAATAAAGCAGCTAACCTCAAAGTTAGAAGAACAGCTGCATGTCAAATTGAGCCAAGCATATGACAATATACAAATTTTAGAGTTGTGCTTTTTCGCTCATTTCAGAGATTCGGTTCTTTCGTTCTTTATCTGATGAACGAACAAGTTGTTCTTTTTGTTCATCCGTTCCTTTTTTTCAAGCAAATTTTTTCACTGCTAACCCACAAAAAGTCAACAAGTATAGATGGGGGTGTGTATACAGCAATGCTTTGTGTAGCTATATTTAAATGTGTTATGAATAAATAAGTTAATATATATGTATAATTAACTTCAAAAAAAGTTACAAATTTCGGAAGATCCAGGAAATTGAAAGAGTACAGAGACAAATTGTAAATATGAACTTTTCAAGTTTAATAAATGTAATAATTAGTTTCTTACAAAAGATGTTTTTCATAAATAGTCCATACATATATTGTTGTAGCAGTGCCACACACAAAGATGACCACATATATCTTTAGTGTAAGTGGCATCATCGACATTCGTGCTCACTGTGAATTTCTGCGTATGTATGTATGAAATTACAATGTAGATAAAACGAACTAAAAGAACAAAATAACTAACATAACAAAAGAAAAAAATAGAACCGAAATCGAAGATCTAGTTCACTTGTTCAGTTGACAGACCCGGTCAATTGAACAAGTTCAGAACGAAACGACCAAATTCTAACAAATTTTAATAACCTCTATCATATTTACTGATAAATATACATATAAATATAGTTAGAATTTTGTCTCACCTTTAAGTGGCGATATACATACATTTGTGTATATATTGTCTTATACGCTTGCGTCTTTTAGTGTAATAAAAATTATATGTATGTATAACTAAACGCAACAAATTCAAAGTTTACACTAACACGTAATTAACTTAAATTAGTTTTTGGTTTTGGCTATATATTACATAGTTGTAAATATTAAACATATCTTCAGTTTTAACTTGGCGTGTGTACAAATTGTATATGAGTAAACGAGGATAAACGACATATCAAAATTGGTGTCTGGTACTTTATGATATTATCTAGTAATAATATTAGCTGTCAACATTTTCGTTTCAGTTTAAACTCAAAATGAATATATTATGTTAACTCCATGACAGATCGTAACCTTTCCAGTTAGCATTTGGCGCCAAGTAAATTCGACGTTGTTGGTAAAGGAATGATACTATGCCATGGTATGCAGTACGCGGTACTCCACTCTGTAAAAGATAAACAAATTTATTAATAACTTGTATAAAGATAGAAGTATAAGTTGGGTATTACTTTATATGCCATATTGGGAAAGTAACATTCAGCGAGCCTGTGCATTCTGCGATTATGGTAACGGGACCTGGCCCTTCAATGGATGAACTAGTTTCTAAATTAAACAGCTATCTTCCCGGTCTTTCTAGTTTCTTCACCTAGCGCAACCTCCGACTATCATCGACAAAATCCACGGCCAATCTGTTCCGACTTGGAATTAACAGATGACGCAAATATTGGACGTTCACGTCGATGGTTTTACGCTACCGACTGTCAGTCACCCAAAGTTCTTAGGGGTAATGTTCGATAATACTCTCATCTTCAAGGCGCATGCCACCGAAATTGTATCTAAAGTATAAAGCCGTAACAAAATACTGAAGTGGCTTGCTGGAAGCACTTGGGGAAAATATAAAGAAACGTTGCTAGCCACGTAAAAAGCAATTGGCCGGCTGCTCATGTGCTAGAAGTCACTAGTTTGGTCGCCTGGTCTTAAAAACACACACTGGAAAAGGCTGCAGGACTGTCAAAATGCTGCAAACAGAACTGACACGGGATGTCTCCTTATGAGATCACTGTCTCCTGAACATCACCTACATAGTGAGGCCAAAGAGCTCAACATTAAATAACACAACGAAATGCTGAACAAGCAGTTTTTGCTAAACTGTCACAAACCGTGACACCCTGGCAAACAACTGCTTGATCTTGCCTCTCCTCCAAGGCGGTTAAGGGAACATCTCCATAAGCACTATGATGAGATACGGCACCTGCCAACGCAGCCGCTTGATCCAGACAAGCATAAGAAGGTCCTAGGCAAAATCCACACATAATCGGTAAACGCCTTTGCCAAAACGGGCCCGGTGTACCCTGTTATCAATATACAATATCCTACTTTTGCAGAAGAAGAAACCACACTACCAAGGGAAACACGGATTACCCTGGCCAAACTTCATTCTGGATACTGTTACAGGTTGACCTCTTACTATGTCTCCACATGACACCAACCATCTTTTTAACTGTGATGTGGAACCTACGCCTCTAACACCAACCTCCCTATTGTACGCCTCTGTTGAAACTGCCAGTTTCCTTGGACTTCCCTTAGAGGACTTTAGCGAAAATTAGTGAGTGGTCGCACCCATTGGACGGGGCGAAGCACTGGTAACACAAAAACAACAGCCTCATGCACAAAAATCAATCATTTTCTAAAACTCGAGTCTCGGAGTAAATGTGGGTATATTATTCGCATAGCAAAAACAAACAAGCCACCGTTTACTCAGACACTAGAGTCGGAGCAAATGTTTGTTTCTTATGACTTATCTTAGAAAAGGCAAAACTATTTTGTTTGACATTGATTTAGCCACACTATCTCAGATTATTAAATAATGAATCATTTACATTATAACTAGTTTCGAGTAAATTGACAGTTTATTTTACCATTGATACCAAACGAAAGTTGGTTTGTTTTAATGGCGTAAGTTTGCCTTAATAAGCATATGTGACCTGGAATCATGAAACGACCCTATTGTGCGAAAACAAGTTTTCGAGAAAAAAGCGTTTAAAGTTTTTGCTTAGCTTGACTCTGTGTAGCGGCTGGCCGTTGTGTACGAATTTTGTAATTAAAATTTAATTAACTTCTCAATAAGCTACAAGCTTGAAACTTGTAATATAGTTCAGAACGATGATAAGGCAATAATAATAAGAAAAAAACTCCGATAGGTGGCGTATGGATCGGTGTATTTCAAAAATCGTATTTGTGGTCCGATTTGGCTTTAAATGCGATTTGTAAAAAAACTAAGGATAGAAAATTGCGGGTTGTTCCAATGGAAAGAGCGTTAAATTCCCTATAAGAATAAGAATCACTCAAAAAGTGAAGAACGGTATTTTCGCACAATATGGTCGTTTCAGGATTCCAGGTCACATATAACGAAGAGGTTACATGTACTTTAAATTAATATATCCCTTTAGCCAGTAAAAGCTATTAAAAAGTGTAAATGTTACGTTTAATTGCAACCAGTATCTAAATGTGTCTTTTGAATATGAATCTCCATACAAATAGGAAAAAATAAAATTGTTGCAAAAATTATATAACCTCCAGATTAGCGACCTTGGTAGTTGGCTGATTAATACATTAGTAAAAAAATAGTTTAAATCAATACTTTAAGTGCAAACTTGTTGAAAATAGTCCTACATGATGGTTTCAAGGCAACGTAATGAAGACTTGGTTGCATTTTTTAAATTCTCCATTCGAAAATTCGGTAGATATCTGCAATTGAAAGTTATCTGCATTAGAAGGTAAATTTTTGAAAATACGTTAATGCTGCGTTTTGGTGTGAACCTCCGCATTTGTGCCCCAATATGCGTTTTTTTTTTTTCAAAGCGAAAGTGGTGGCCTAAGAACAACTGATTGTTTGTTCTTGCCATGTTTTTAGTAAGTTTTAGTAATTCTGAAGTTCAGTAAAACGAACATTCACACAGTAAAATGGTTTTGAATTCGCTTTTGTCACCTTGCAGGAATTCGGTTTTTTATTTTATTTAGTTAACAGAATAATTTATTTTAAAACGCACGAATCCTCTGCGTTATTGGGTGTAATTTAACTTGTACAACTACCTAAAATTTTTAAGAAAAGTTCAGTGGGTTTCAGATATTGAAAAAATGAAGTTAACTCAAAATTTTCAAATACGATAAAGCATTCTGAAAAAGTACACTAACAAATTTGCAATATAATTTACGGGAAATTTGACTTAGCTTGATGAAAGCGGAGTACTCAAGCTATAAAGAGTCCAAAAAATCCATAGGGATATTATGCAGATATTTTCTGTTCCAATTGAAAATCGTATTCTGGAAAGTTTTGCTTCGCATGAGTTTTAAATTTGGGCCTTTTTATCGCTTCTCCAAATTACACCTTGCAAAACAATTAAATTACCTTCTTTTAAAAAGGGGCGGTGCCACGCCCGTTGGCCAAAATTTTACTAATTTTCTATTCTGCGTCATAAGGTCAACCCACCTACCAAGTTTCATCGCTTTATCCGTCTTTGGTAATGAATTATCGCACTTTTTCAGTTTTTCGAAATTTTCGATATCGAAAAAGTGGGCGTGGTTATAGTCCGATTTCGTTTATTTGAAATAGCGATCTGAGATGAGTACCCAGGAACTTACATACCAAATTTCATTAAGATACCTCAAAATTTACTCGAGTTATCGTGTTTGCGGACAGACGAACGGACGGACGGACATGGCTAAATGAATTTCTTATTTCGCCCAGATCATTGTGAGATATAGAAGTCTATATCTATCTCGATTACTTTATGCCATTACAGGGTACCGTGATGCGAACAAAATTAATATACTCTGTGAGCTCTGCTCAGCTGAGTTTAATAAATATATGTAAGGCGCGATAACTTCCGAAGAGATTTTAGGCCGAGCTTCTCTTCCAATTTGTGTCGTGCTCCTTTAATTTTTTCCTACAAATTGGCGGGACGGGACCTACTTGTTTTATGTCGATTCTGAACGGCATCTGCAAGGCAGATGGGTTTTCACTGAGAGCTTTTCAAGGCAGAAATACACCCGGAGTGCTTGCCAAACACTGCCGAGGGGCGACCCTGTTTAGAAAAATTGTCTTCTAATTGAAAAAACTTGTTTCTAAGGCTTTGATGTTGCTTTTCCCGGGGCGTGAACCCAGGATCGTCGGTGTGGTAGGCGGAGCACGCTACACCACGGCGGCCGCGATTATAAAGCAACCACAAATTAAGCAACATAGTTCTAGTAGTGCTGTAATCGTACTCTTCAAACTCTGAAAAGATTTGTTTGGTTTCGCATTGTTTAAGAATAATAGGTTTAAAATTATCTTCGTTCAAAAGAAATGGGCTTTAAATCGACTCTTTCAATAGTTTTCAATAATGGGAGACATAAGTATATCGCCCGTTTTATTGTATGCTGATGTAATGCAAAATTTACATTTTTCGAGACTTTAAGTTACCCCACAACAGCCGATTGGTAAGATTATGTTCACATACACAGAATACTTCCAGAGACAAAGATTACCGGCCCAGTGGTCTTTGAATTTAATATTTGTAATGAAACTATGTATATGAAAAAATTATTTGTGTTTTTCGAACAAATTAAAATTTTGCATTACATTTGTTTACAATAAAACGGGCGATATGTAGTGTTGTTCCGATATCACCTTGTAATCGATAACTGTACTCATATAAAGGGATCAAGAAAAGTAATGGATACCAATATTGGTATCGAAGGATAGTACCCGATACCTACTCGTATCGTACTCATTAAAAATATCAGTAAAACTTTCGAAAATTAATAAGTGGCTTATTTATTGAAGCAACTAACTCAATTGCCTCATAACCATGGAAACCTCACAAACGAAAAGATTTTTCATACATATAAGTTTGTTAGCTGTGTAAGGTTATATCGAAACTCGATGGGCACGCGTAGACTTGTGTGTATTTACATGCGTCCACAGTTCGAAACTGCGCGTGGTTGCATTTGGTAACAGACGCGCAGACAAGCATAAACACAGCGCGTCCCCAATTATGATGGCATCGTTCATGCTAAACCATCTAAAGCAGTCGGCCCAGACGCCATAGCCATGCCGATGGCTAAAAAACTTGGCAAAGAGGGATTTATTTATCTAGCTCATGTATTCAACCTGTCCTTGTCCACCTTCGTCATCCCGGAAAATTGGAAAATGGCCAGGGTGGTTCCATCGTAGGAAAATCTTATCATCCGATATCTCTCCTATCGCCAGTAGCCAAGACACTTGAAGTCATTCTGCTTCCCTACTTCACTGCAATCTTGCGTCTTGCCAACCATCAGCATGGCTTTCGAATAATACATAGCACTACCACCGCGCTAAACGCCATTAACACGCAGAGAAATGGCGGATTTAATCAAAAACCCCACCACAGAACAATACTAGTAGCGATAGACCTATCAAAAGCTTTTGATACGGTCTACCACGGCACGTTACTTAAAAACTTGGAAAGGTCCTCCCTTCCTCCAAACCTTCAAAGGTGACCGCAAATAATCTGCCTGATCGGCAAGCATCGCTGCAATTCAAGAACGTAACATCTAAACCCAGGAGAATGAAACAAGTACCACAGGGTGGTGTCCCATCCCCGCTTTTCTGTAAGGAATTTGGCTCGCCACATCCTAGCCTGCTACGTGTACGACAAGTGCAGGAGCACAATAAGTATTTTCCTAAATGGGCGGTACGTTAATTTCACAAGAGGTTGACTATATCTAAAATGAGGTCGCGGCATTTCTTCTTTGCTGCTACTTAAAGAGTGGCGCAAATACTAGTCCAACTCACGATTAAATGATACACCGTGCACTTTTCTCTGATATGACTATATCAAATTTGTTCTGGATATAGGATCAAATCAATTTAAAAGATCAAGCCATAAGAAAGAGTTTATCCTTTTTACGAAGTTGGCCCTCAAAACATAGTTTCGCCTTTTCAAAGTGCCAAATTAGATCTTGCGTAGTTTTTTAGTTAACCTACTGCTAAAAGCAAAAAAAGTAGTCAACTGAATGTTATACTGTTTTCACACAGAAACTTAATGATCTCATTTCACCTGCTAATGAAATCGTAATTTTTTTGCTTTCACACAGAAGTAACTGCTCGATTAGTATGAAGGATGAGACAGACAATCATGGCGGAACGATACAAGGTGGGAGCATGGTGACATACCTACAAACAAAAAAATTCCATATACTTGTAAATTCGATGGACAAATGTCAAAATCGTACTGCGCTGGTAGTTGATGTATCAAATCAAATAAAAAAGGTTATAATCAGCTGTTCGATGCGGCCACCTTGTATCGTTCCGCCATGCAGACAATGACATTTGCTTTGAAAACTAAGAAACGGAGACGGAAGCGGAACGCTGCCAACAGAGTTGCATTGTGCTTTTGACTTCATTAGGCATTCGATTAGCTACTAATGAAATAATAATAGATTCGAATTTTGTAGGGAAGATTGAGCTCAATACGCGTCTTAATGTAGAAAATTGCCTTTATTATTCAATAAGCCTTCTGTGTGAAATTAGTATTATACTTTCTTTCCTTGCAAATTTATATTAATGACGTTGTACTTGACCCCATACTTATTAAAAGCCTTATATTTCGAATGTTTTTAACTGTTTTATGAACTTGAAAAGATAAAAACGTAAGAGAAGAATGCAGAGTTCCCGTATTTTTAGTTTCAAAGCACATACCTAGGTTCGAAGAACTAAGAAATTACTTATTTCACAATATCTTCAAAAAAGTTGGTGTCATAAAATAGCCAGTCGAGTGCTTTACAGTATTATCATGAAAATTTATGGTGTATAATATAATTGTTGTTTGGACTAGTAACAAATATTGTTGGCAAACAAAAAATAATATATATGAGTTAAGCGGGGATTGCCCGTATTGCTTTAAATGTATGAAAACATTTATTTGGAGCAATTTTTCATTTTTATAATTTATTTAATAATCTGGGAAAAATTTAAACAACGTGACATCAGGACGGACAAGGCGACAGCTGTTTCGATTATACCTTGTAAATCTCTTCAAAGCCTTTTCTCCCGGGAGTGGGATTCGAACCCTACGATGGTTGAAAGTGTTACAAACGCATTCAGCCACGTCATGCCTTAGTTGTTGTAAAGTTTTTCCCAATTGCCTTCTTTGCATATTTTATTCTTTTACACACTGCATACTTCGTATGTAATTATGTGTTAAAGTTGTGCTTGTTGGTAAGAGAAAAAGCTTTGAAGAAATTTACAAGTTATAATCGAAACAGCTGTCGCCTTGTCCGTCCTGATGTCACGTTGTTTAAAATTTTCCCATATTATTAAATAAAAAATAATATGATTTGTTTGAGATTATTTGTATTTTTAATAAAATTTACCTTAAAGTCATTCATGAGTCCTAAAATTGATGTAATATATTTATATTGCTCTCTTGTCGTATATTGTATTCGAACTGGTCCATCAGTTTTAATGAGATTTCTACGCAATTCTTCGTATGTTACAATGGGGTAAGAATAAACATCATTCAAAAAAAGTTTATCGTAGTTTTCCTAAAATATTCGCATTTATTGTTACTTTTCTAATAGTCTTCCAAAAGCTTTACTTACTCTTAATAAATAGCTGAGGTTCATTTTAGAAAAATTTACAAAATGGTCACTAAGTTTTATATACTTCAGATGTTTGTCGAAGAATAATCCGCTGCAAAGAAATAGCTGTATTAATTTAATTTCTATTTGAGCTATGAAAAACTCACTTCGAAACGCCAATCTTTCCGAAAGTTCTCGTTCTTGATATTTCCGGTCTTATGCAGGCTCGCTCTTTTCGCTGTTCCGGATGGCGTATCCAATCGTCCCAAAAGCTTTCAAATGATAAGTAATAAAAGTTTACTTTACTTTCAAGATAGCATACAAACATCCCTATGGCTATACAGAGAACAACAAGAACACAGAATTGAATACATCGAGCCATAACCGCAAACCAATTTTTGATTTCCTGTTTTTGATAGAATGTGACAGGCTATTAAGACATGTACGAGCTCCAAAATTTCGAGGCCTTATTAAACATGCCGGTACGAAATTATAGACAAAGCAATTTTGAAACAAGCGCTCGAAAAATTCAGTTTGTTTTTTTGCAGATTTGTTTTTTTTTTTATACTACGTTTCTCCCAAACCAAAAGTTCGTGTTTACCAGTGTTTCATGCAAAATAAGGACTGTTCCGAAAATAAGTACACACCTTTAATTTATTATTTCTCGTAGTGCATGTCCCCTTATGGGTTAAGCAATGCTAGAGAATGTGGTCTATCCTGGTTTTTCTATTGGCTTCTTCACCGATAGATTTGACGGTATCACGAATTGAAGAACAAGAGCATGAAACATAGTGCACAATTTCCTTAGTAAAAATAAATATTTGCAATTAAAAGTAAGTAATTAAAAGCCGCTAAAATTGCACAAGATCATTGTACAAGTGCCAAATAATGATGCATTTTTTTTATTTAGAAATACTTGTAAGCTAAGGTTCTTCCAAAATATGGAGACACATATATAGGATAAAATACGTCAAGGAAGATGGGCACCTAAATGCGTAGAAATTAATCTATATCAGCGCAAAATTTTGCGAAACATAAAGATCCACTGGTACAATAATAAAATTTGCTAATCAATGACATGATTTGAAAAGCAGGGAGTATAAAAACAAAAGGGGAAGCGGTTGCAATTTGGAAGACAAGGCGCACCAATATTTGATGGTAGAAAATGATTAGTGAATTAGAACAGATAATTAAAGCTACATACAAATGGATGAACAAATTTTATCTAGTTCCAGTTTTGCATTAAACCGACGGAGGTTTCTGTATACGTTCCAGTGTCACCAGTTGCCATAACAAAGTTTGGTAAAACAAGTAAGGAAGGCTAAGTTCGGGTGTAACCGAACATTACATACTCAGTTGAGAGCTATGGAGACAAAATAAGGAAAATCACCATGTAGGAAAATGAACCTAGGGTAACCCTGGAATGTGGTTGTATGACATGTGTATCAAATGGAAGGTATTAAAGAGTATTTTAAGAGAGAGTAGCCCATTGTTCTATGGATGGCCGCCATTTAGGGATATCGCCATAAAGGTGGACCAGGGCTGACTCTAGATTATGTTTGTACGATATGAGTATCAAATGAAAGCTGTTAATGAGTATTTTGAAAAGGAGTGATCCTTAGTTCCATAGGTGGACGCCGTTTCGAGATATCGCCATAAAGGTGGACCAGGGGTGTCTCTAGAATGTGTTTGTACGATATGGGAATCAAATGAAAGGTGTTACTGAGCATTTTAAGAGGGAGTGGGCATTAGGTCTATAGGTGGACGCCTTTTCGATATATCGCCATTAGGGTGGGCCAGGGGTGACTCTAGAATGTTTGTACGATATGGGTATCAAACGAAAAGTGTTACTGAGCATTTTAAGAGGGAGTGGGCATTAGGGCTATAGGTGGACGCCTTTTCGAAATGTCGCCATTAGGGTGGGCCAGGGGTGACTCTAGAATGTGTTTGTATGATATGGGTATCAAATGAAAGATGGTAATGAGTATTTTAAAAGGGAGTAATCCTTAGTTCTATAGGTGGACGCCTTTTCGAGATATCGCCATAAAGGTGGACCAAGGGTGACTCTAGAATGTTTGTACGATATGGGTATCAAACGAATGGTGTTACAGAGCATTTTAAGAGGGAGTGGGCATTAGGTCTATAGGTGGACGCCTTTTCGAGATATCGCCATTAGGGTGGGCCAGGGGTGACTCTAGAATGTTTGTACGATATGGGTATCAAACGAAAAGTGTTACTGAGCATTTTAAGAGGGAGTGGGCATTAGGTCTATAGGTGGACACCTTTTCGAGATATCGCCATTAGGGTGGGCCAGGGGTGACTGTAGAATGTTTGTACGATATGGGTATCAAACGAAAGGTGTTACTGAGCATTTTAAGAGGGAGTGGGCATTAGGTCTATAGGTGGACGCCTTTTCGAGATATCGCCATTAGGGTGGGCCAGGGGTGACTCTAGAATGTGTTTGTACGATATGGGTATCAAATGAAAGGTGGTAATGAGTATTTTAAAAGGGAGTAATCCTTAGTTCTATAGGTGGATGCCTTTTCGAGATATCACCATAAAGGTGGGCCAAGGGCGACTCTAGAATGTTTGTACGATATGGGTATCAAACGAAAGGTGTTACTGAACATTTTAAGAGGGAGTGGGCATTAGGTCTATAGGTGGACGCCTTTTCGAGATATCGCCATTAGGATGGGCCAGGGTGACTCTAGAATGTGTTTGTACGATATGGGTATCAAATGAAAGGTGGTAATGAGTATTTTAAAAGGGAGTAATCCTTAGTTCTATAGGTGGACGCCTTTTCGAGATATCGCCATTAGGGTGGGCCAGGGGTGACTCTAGAATGTTTGTACGATATGGGTATCAAACGAAAGGTGTTACTGAGCATTTTAAGAGGGAGTGGGCATTAGGTCTATAGGTGGACGCCTTTTCGAGATATCGCCATTAGGGTGGGCCAGGGGTGACTCTAGAATGTTTGTACGATATGGGTATCAAACGAAAGGTGTTACTGAGCATTTTAAGAGGGAGTGGACATTAGGTCTATAGGTGGATGCCTTTTCGAGATATCGCCATTAGGGTGGGCCAGGGGTGACTGTAGAATGGTTGTACGATATGGGTATCAAACGAAAGGTGTTACTGAGCATTTTAAGAGGGAGTGGGCATTAGGTCTATAGGTGGACGCTTTTTCGAGATATCGCCATTAGGGTGGGCCAGGGTGACTCTAGAATGTGTTTGTACGATATGGATATCAAATTAAAGGTGTTAATGAGGGTTTTAAAAGCGAGTGGCCCTTAGATATATATGTGAAGGCGTTCTCGCGATATCGACCAAAATGTGGACCAGGTGATCCAGAAAATCATCTGACGGGTACTGCTAATTTATTTATATATGCAATACCACTAACAGTATTCCTGCCAAGATTCCAAGGGCTGTTGATTTCGCCTTGTAGAACTTTTTCATTTTCTTCTACTTAATATGGTAGGTGTCACACCCATTTTACAAAGCTTTTTCCAAAGTTATATTTTGCGTCAATAAACCAATCCAGTTACCATGTTTCATCCCTTTTTTCGTATTTGGTATAGAATTATGGCATTTTTTTTCATTTTTCGTAATTTTCGATATCGATAAAGTGGGCGTGGTTATGGTCGGATTTCGGCCATATTTTATACCAAGATAAAGTGAGTTCAGATAAGTACGTGGGCTAAGTTTAGTAAAGATATATCGGTTTTTGCTCAAGTTATTGTGTTAACGGCCGAGCGGAAGGATAGACGGTGGACTGTGTATAAAAACTGGGCGTGGCTTCCACTGATTTCGCCCATTTTCACAGAGAACAGTTACCGTCATAGAATCATGCCCCTACCAAATTTGAGAAGGATTGGTAAATTTTTGTTCGACTTATGGCATTAAAAGTATTCTAGTCAAACTATATGAAAATGGGCGGAGCCACGCCCATTTTGAAATTTTCTTTTATTTTTGTATTTTGTTGCATCATATCATTACTGGAGTTGAATTTTGACTTAATTTACTTATATACAGTAAAGATATTAAATTTTTTGTTAAAATTTGAATTAAAAAAAAATTTTTTTTTAAAATGAGCGTGTTCTTCATCCAATTTCGCTAATTTTTATTTAGCACATATATAGTAATACAGTGGACCCTCGGTTAATGAACGCCCCGCATAACGAACATTTCGCATAACGAATACATTTTTTTGGGAAAAAAGTTTCGCTTTACGAACGAAGTCTCGCATAACAACCTAAACAGGGGAAACCCCGAATTCACATTATTGGGCTGTCTGCGTTTAGCTTTTGCTTCATAGTTCAGAATTTTGTTTTATTTTAGTGCAGAATTGTTCGTAAAATTAACAAGACGTGTTGAAACATACAAATTTTTTATTTTTAATTTTGCTTTTATAAAAATTGCAAAATAACTAACATAAAATGCCCTCAAAAAAAAATTCGGAAAAGGAGAAAAATACAAGGACCAAAATAACTATTGAAATGAAACTCAAGATCATTCAAAAACATAAAGGAGGTTTGGGTGTGGCTGGTTTAGGACGTGCGTTCAACTTGTCGAAATCAACGATTTCTACTATCCTCAAGAATCAGGACAAGCTTGAGGTGCTAAACGCTTCAAAGGGAGTATCAAGAGTTTCTTCGCAACGACCACAAATTCTCGATGATGTTGAAAGATTGCTTTTGATATGGATTAACGAAAAGCAAATGCAAGCTGACACAATTTCGCAGAATATAATTTGTGAGAAGGCTAAAACGATATTCACTACTCTGATTGAAAAGTCGCCAGGAACATCAACAGCAAGAAGGGAAGACTTCAAAGCAAGTAAGGGGTGGTTCGAGAATTTCAAAAAACGTACTGGTATTCATAGCGTTATAAGGCATGGTGAAGCAGCAAGCTCAGACGCTAAGGCTGCCGAGAGTTATGTAGGCGAATTCAAGAAGCTTGTGGATACTGAGGGTTACTTGCCCCAGCAGGTGTTTAATTGCGACGAAACGGGTCTTTTTTGGAAAAAGATGCCCAAGCGAACTTACATAACAGTAGAGGAGAAAGCAATGCCCGGCCATAAGCCAATGAAAGACCGCCTTACTCTGCTTTTTTGTTCCAATGCAAGTGGCGACTTGAAAATAAAACCGCTACTTGTCTATCATTCAGAGAATCCACGTGCCTTCAAAAAGCATAATGTTGACAAGAGTAAGCTAAATGTCATGTGGAAGTCGAACAGTAAAGCTTGGGTGACACGTGTTCTTTTTACTGAGTGGATCAATAATGTTTTTGGCCCCTCTGTGCTGAAATATTTGATTGAGATGGATTTGCCTCTTCGTGTCCTGCTTATTATGGATAACGCTCCTTCACATCCACCAAGTTTACAAGATGAACTCATTGAAGAGTTTAAATTCATTAAAATTCACTTTTTGCCACCTAATACAACCCCATTGCTTCAGCCCATGGATCAGCAAGTGATTTCTAACTTCAAGAAGCTTTACACAAAAGAACTTTTCCAGCATTGCTTTGACGTGACTGAAAAAACAAATCTTACTCTAAAAGAGTTTTGGAAAGATCACTTCCACATTGTTGCCTGTCTCAAAATTATTGATAAGGCATGGAAAGGCGTTACTAAGAGAACTCTCGAATCTTCCTGGAAAAATCTTTGGCCCGACCGCTTTGCCGAATGCACATTTGAAGGACTCGACGCAGTATCTACGGATCCAATAACCAACGAAATAATATTTTTGGCTGACCGTATTGGGCTAGAGGTGGATGGAAATGACATCGCTGAACTTATGGCAGAGCACAGTGAAGATCTGACTACCGACGAGCTTATAGAATTGCAATGTGATTTACAACAAGATGTTAAGAAGCAAACTTTATCAGACGAGGAGATAACCGAAGAACAGCAACCGTCTAGTGCAATCAGAGAAATGCTCAAAGCATGGGAGTTTGTGGCATCATACGTTAAAAAGCATCACCCCAGTCAGACAGCGGCAGTACGTGCAACAGAATTATTCAACGATAATGCTGTGTCCCATTTTGAACAAATTTTGAAGGGACGTCAGAAACAAACGACTCTAGACAGTTTTTTGCTTAATGTAGATTAATAATGCTAGGTACTAGGTTTCTTTCAATAAAAATTCAAATTGAAACATATAAGACTGTATTTTTTTTCGACCTGGAACGCATTATTTTAGTTTACATTGATTCTTATAGGAATAATGGTTTTGCTTAACGAACGTTTTGCATAACGAGCAAGATGCTAGAACCAATTGTGTACGTTAACCGAGGGTCCACTGTAGTAGTAACGTTCCTGCCAAACTTCATCATGATATCTTCAACGACTGCCAAATTACAGCTTGCAAAACTTTTAAATTACCTTCTTGTAAAAGTGGGCGGTGCCACGGCCATTGTCCAAAATCTTACTGATTTTCTATTCTGCGTCATAACGTCAACCCATCTACCAAGTTTCATCGCTTTAACCGCCTTTGGCAATGAATTATCGCATTTTTTCGGTTTTTCGAAATTTTCGATATCGAAAAAGTGGGCGTGGTTATAGTCCGATATCGTTCATTTTAAATAGCGATCTGAGATGAGTGCCCAGGAATCTGCATACCAAATTTCATCAAGATACCTCAAAATTTACTCAAGTTATCGTGTTAACGGCTCAATCAAATTTTTTTCGATACTGATGATTTTGATATATGGAAGTCTATATCTATCTCGATTCCTTTATACCTGTACAACCAACCGTTATCCAATCAAAGTTAATATACTCTGTGAGCTCTGCTCAACTGAGTATAAAAATACTTTCATAGTAAAATATTTGTATTAAGGCTGTATTTGTCACATAAGGGCAATATATCCCAGAAATAAAGTACGAGGAGGATTACAGGTAACGTTTGACACCTTTCTATTGTAAAACATTGTGTCAGCTTTATTTTCCCCAAGTTTGGTCCCTATAAATTTCATCAGATATAAAGCAGGACTGTATAGCAAAAGCTTGATCAGTTAAATAAAAAAAAAGAGAATCTACCAAAATTCCTAAAATTGCGCCCAATAGAACATTACTGGGTTAGTGAGAGCTTGAGTTGTACATACCGTCGCAATATATTATTTACGAAAAACATACATTGGTTACTTCTCTCGAAAAATGTGTGCACATTTTTAACAAAGCTGCTGAAAAGAATTCTCTTTGAAAACTAAGAGATTCATTGAGATGAGTGCCCAGGACCTCCAGCTGGTTAAGGGTTATAATATACCCGCGGTAGGTATGCCTGTCGTAAGAGGCGACTAAAATACCAGATTCAAGGGGTTGTGCAGCGCAACCTTTTCATGCTGCCAGCGCAATATATAGCTTCTCCAAACCCAATTCCTCATGGAACTTGGGGTGGGGAGGGAGGGATGGCTTGAAGGTTTAATGTGGCCATATAAATCTTTCCCGAGATGGTCGGGCTAGCACCTTAATGGAGCTGTGTTACCGGAGCGTACCGGGTCTGTATCCGGCAAAGGACCATCACATCGATAACATTCCCCAAAGCCTTCGGGGAGCAACCTTATCGCTACAAAACAAGAACAACAAGAGTGCCCAGGAACTTACATACCAAATTTCATTAAGATACCTCAAAATTCACTCAAGTTATCGTGTTTATGGACAGACGGACGGACGGGCATGGCTACATGAATTTCTTGTTTCGCCCAGGATCATTTTGATATATAGAAGTCTACATCTATCTCGATTAGTTTATGCCGTTACGGGGTACCGTTATGCGAACAAAATTAATATGCTCTGTGAGCTCTGCTCAGCTTAGTATAATAAAGCGTGCACTTCCTTTTCGGAAAATTTCTTGTCTTTGACAGAAATGATATTTTTGACGTGAAACTCAAAGGGTTGGTATTAACTATGTATATTATTGTTCAAGTTAACTCGCATT
Organism: Eurosta solidaginis; assembly: GCF_040869045.1. Taxonomy (NCBI): domain Eukaryota; kingdom Metazoa; phylum Arthropoda; class Insecta; order Diptera; family Tephritidae; genus Eurosta; species Eurosta solidaginis. Next base: position 159,974,787 of record NC_090321.1, on the reverse strand, counting down.
AGTTCTGTGCAGCGACACTGATTCTTTCGAGAAACTAGTTGTAAAGGAGACTTCTGCAGCAAGAAGTTTCGGAGATATCTTTTTGCCTTTCACATAAGTAGATATCTCAATTCTTATCGGAGATATCGCCGAAAATCGGACCCAGATAGGCCCAAAATCTACTTATACAATGTTGATACCAAATAAATCTTTCACTTGGGTATCCCAACCAGTTTCAGGGATATCGTTAAAAATGAGGCAGATAGGCCTAGAACCGCGAACCAAACAAAAGGCGCTAATATGAAGTAAAGTTTTCACTTCAATATTGCAGACATAGCTTGGAACTGTCGGGCCATATGTAGGACTTGGTAGGGCCGACATCACAAACAACAGGAGTGCCAGATCACTTCCGTATTTTAATAGGTTTTGATAACATAATAAAATTTGTCAAAAATTCGATTGTATAACCAAAGTTTTAACGATACTTTTAATTTCCAAGTTTCAACCTTTTTTGGAGACAACGATCAAAATGCAAACTCAGGAATGGCCAAATTGTGCTAATGAGAACTGCGGTTAAGGCTGCTTTCGTTTTGAAGTGAATAGAAAATAGAATAATAAAAACTAAAACTACCTTTATAATAATAATATTTATTTAGTCTTGAAATTATTACATTTCTTACAGACTAGTTACAGGTAAAGATAGACTACCAACTATTTTAACAGGTCATTTAGTAGCATTTTAAATCTTTTTTCACAGTAGGAGAAGTCCAAAACTGAAGAATTTTGAAGCAAGTTAAACCCTTTTAGAGCTCTAACAACAGGAGCATTGGCCGCATAATTGGTCCTAGCCAGCCCAACGTAAAATGTAGCATGATTCCTTAAACAAATATTAGGAATAAGAAAGAATATACGTTCAAGTAAAAAGGGGCAGTCAACCACCCAGATATTAAATTAAAAATGAAAGTGAGAGATAGGAAGGTTCTCCTACAGTTTAATGTCTTGAGATCAATAAGCATACATGTAGATTCATACGCCGGAACAGGAAGATCAAAACGAAGGGACGCAGAGCGTACTTTATAAAGACTTTCTGAACTCTCTCCAAACGATTATATGACAGGAATAATACGGACGCCAAATAATAACAGCATATTCAAGTCTCGAGCGCACCAGGGAGGTAAAGAGAGTTTTTAAGGTATACGGATCCGAGAAATCTGAGCTGAAACGTCTGACAAAAGCCAGCATAGAGTAAGACTTAGCTATAATATAATTAAGATGGCTTTGAAACGAGAACTTCGAGTCAAAGGCCACCCCCAGATCAGTGATTTTGGAAACAATGCTTAGTTGTGAGCCTGCAATATAATATGAAGTAGGGGAGCGAGATTTGGAATAGGAGACATGGGAGCATTTTTTAATATTTAAGGGAAGCATATTTTTCTGGCACCAAGCTACAACATTGTCTAGATCACTCTGAAGTTTTACAAGTCAGCGGGACACGTAATATTACTAAAAATCTTCATGTCATCAGCATACAAGAAAAATTTTGAAAATTTAAAACAACTAGTAATATCGTTGATGAAAATCACAAAAAGAATTAGGCCTAAAATGCTACCCTGAGGAACGCCTGAAGAAGCAATGAAAGAGTACGCCGACACCCAGTCAACTACAACTGAACAAGATCGATTTGAGAGATACGATTTGATCCAGCTTAAAAAACTTGAGTGGAAGCCAAACCACCGTAACTTCGATAATAAGATACGATGATTAACTTTATCAAACGCTTTCGAAAAATCAGTATACACGTTGTCAACTTGGGTCCGGTTACTAAAAGCTTCAATGCAGTATTCGGAGAAAACTGCTAAATTAGAGGTAGTTGATCTCCCCGACATGAAACCATGCTGGTCTACCGAGATGAGACGACTAATGGCAAAGAAAATTTTATTTTTTATTATACATTCAAAAAGTTTTGGGATAGTCGAAATTTTAGAAATTGGACGATAATTGGTGATATCATTTTTATTGCCAGATTTAAAAATTGGCGTAATAAAGGAGATTTTCCATGCGTCAATGAAAACACCTTGCCCAAGAGATTTATAAAAAGCAGCCATATTGGGTAGGCGAGGGCTGAACAATTCTTAAAAAGTTTAGACGACAAACCATCAACATCAGTCTGGGACGACAAATTGATTTTACGAATCCTCAGTTCAACATCGTCTAAAGAGATTTCAAGAGCCACAAAGTTTAGCGCGGAACCACTAGCACCAAGGCCACTGTAAAAATCACTCCTACTCAAATTAGAGTCGGCCTCAAACTTCGAGCTGAAAAAATCCGCAAAAAGAATCGCAGCAACTGATGCTGAATCAGCTTGTGTATCCTTGTAAAATACAACAGAGGGAATACTCGAACACGATTTTTTAGACTTCATAAAACGCCAAAAAGCTTTCGGATTCAGTTTAATATCCTCTTCGAATATTCTTATATAGTTATGCTTCAAGACTTTGCTCAATGATTTAAACTCGTTCAAATATTTTATATACATTTCTTTGTAAAAACGAAGCCTTGAATTTTTAAATTTTTTGAAAAACTTGTTTCTCAAATTCTTAAGTTTTTTTCAACTCCTTCGTGAACCAAGGAATTTTGTAAACTTTTTTCTTTACTTTAGGAATGTGCTCACTACAAATACAATTTAGATTATTCTTAAAAATATTGAAACAACCGGTCGCATCAACCTCAGTAAATAGCGTATCCCAATGAATACAGTCAGTTGCTGCATTAACCACATCAACATCATAATTTTTAAAACAAAACTTGGAAATTGTATCCTCTACCTCTACGTAAGTATTAAACTCATAAAATTCCAAATGAAGAACCAGCGGAACATGATGTGGACCAGGATTGGACAAAGGGTCCAGACATTCCTGGAGGCAAAAGTTCATGTTATCACTTAAAAATATGAGATCCAGTATTCTATGAAAACTTTCAATCTGAATAAGGTCACATCTTGAAAAACCGTAAATCACATATATTTCAGCAAACGCATTTGAAGACTTTGGAAGAAGCCCCCTACTACTGTCAAAAGTAGACCATTCTAATTTACTGAGTTTGAAGTCGCCAATTACGCAAACATTTTCATGGCTAGATGCTAAGGCTGAAATATTATCAACATGCTCTTTATAAAGTAAATCGCTACTAGAAGGGGCACTAATTAATAGTGTAGAAACTCCATGAACAGAAATGCAGAGGATATCCAATAGAGAATCAGCATTCGGCAAAGGCACCAAAGTCGCACGAAATTTTCGTCGAACCGCAATTAAAACGCCTCCTCCTCTTGATAAACCAGTTTTTGATGCATCGCGATCTTTACGAAAATATATATATAATATCTTTGTGAGAATGTGTATTTACTACAACACGTTGTGAGGTGGCCCGTCCTTGCGAAAAGAATGAAACGGCCGTATTTGAACATTTGTAGGCCACATTCTGGCGTTAACTACCTTAACGTAGAAGCTGAGCGGCACGCCAAGTTTAAAACTAACTTTAACCAACTCATGAATAGCAACATCCCGCTTAACGAGGGCATAACAAACCAAAAACTTAGGGTTGATTTCAGCGTACTTCGATACATAGGCAATAATATCAGCATTCGTCACGTTTGAAGAAAAAGACGACAGATGCAGCCACATCCTAAAATGACCTGAAGTTCTAGGTTATCACTCGATCCAACCACAATAGGCTTGCTCAGATTTCTGAGTAAATTTATGACAGCATTCCCACTGGGTGCATTTACTTCCTTTTCGCCAGCATTCACACTAGGTGCATTTATTTCATTCTCGGCAGAGGCATTTGTCACAGAAACGGTAACAGCGGCGGCCGACGTCGACGCCCTTTGTGAAGAATAAGGCGCCCAAGGCGAATGATCGCAAGACAAACTAGCAGCACCAGCATAAGTGTGTGCACTAGCGAGAGTAGCACCAGATGTAGTGTTAATTGCACAAACAACACTTTTTGCAGGAATAACTTTATCAACAAGCACTTCAGTGCTCTCAGTATTGTTTTTGTTCGACTCGTCAATTGGTGTATCATTAATAGGGCTCGGAATCGTATGCGCATGCAAGGTGTTGTTATTCCATTCGCCTGACTTAGCAGAGTTTGGCTGATCAGCAGATATGATTTTCTTGTTGTTTTTAGCTTTACCTTTATTTAAGTTTTTGCTACCACTACGGCGCAGTTCTTTGACCTCAGATGTGAGCGAAGCAAGCGAACCAGCAACACCTTCATCATAGAGCTTATGGATATTAATAAGTTCAGAGCGCACAATTTCTAACTCGCCAAGTAATTTGTTTTTGTCAGCTTGCAGAGAGTGAATACCAGCAACTGCACTTGCTTGCTCTGCTCGTAAACTTTTGAGTTCAGCAAGAATACATGATAAAACATTATTTTGCTCTTTATCAGTAACATTATTGTAATGCGGTGCATACTGTTGTTATAGCTGCTCTGCAACAGCATTATTTAAGGAAATACACTCTTCATGATGAGCGACAGCACAATCACCAAAAATATAAACTTGATCTGGATTTTTAAAATAATCCAAGTAACCAGCCAATGCACTAACAACGCACTGCATGTGGTAAACTTTTTTGCACTTATCACATTGCACACTGCTTTGAGCGCGCTCAAATCGATGACCACAAAAACAAGGCATATCGAACGAAGCAACGAGAAATGGATAAAATAATAAATAAAGTTATTAGAGTAACTAACAGTCTCCAACACAAATTGATAATTTTTAAAACCGTTTTTATTTTTATTTTTTATTTTTATTTTTTATTTTTCTGAGGAGCCAACAGTGTCTAGTCAAATTGTTTATATTATCCCTGAAAATATTTGTATTTCATAATTATGTATAATAGCAGAAATACAACTCGAAAAGCACAGAGCTCAAATAAACACGTCCGTACACGGCAAGGAACGATGATTTTACCATATATAATATGGATACTATAACAGAAAGTATTAAATTAGTAAGTAGTGAAGGATGACAATTACCAGCAATCCAGCAAGTTTCCAACTGATGTGTACAGGGTTATAGTCAAGCGTACTACGATCTGGACAAAAACATATTTATAAGGATTTAAAGACAAATTTATCGTCTTTTCATTTCGAAAATGAGACTTTTCCATATTTCCCCCTCCCGGTATAATTAAAATGTAGTTTGCATTTCGATCTTGCGGCAAAAATAAGTATTTTTGAAAAAACTGAATTATAAATTAGAATAAAAATGAGTTTGATTTTGCGCCATAGAAACTCTTTCCTCTATCTATACAAGTAATTTTCTCAAAATTAAGATGTTTTTCTCCTTGATTATAGGAATAACTTTTTTAAAAGTGGAGAAAATTGTATAAAAAAATTTAATTGTGTAACTGCCACGGCCGCGGCTTTCTAGTCGAGGTGCTCAATTTCACAGTCAAGTACCAACTCTTCTTCACTTATTCACTGAGCTAACTCGTACATATAATATTGTGCGAAATATCCAATCAAGGCTTTTTCTTTTCTCTACTGAACAATTGTGCTTTGCGCTTAAAATGTTTTCCGTGCCACCCATTCAATTTGCTTCATATAAACTTACGATCTTGGCCATTTAACAGACAATTCTTGCCACAAGTTTTTGGTAAGCATCCAGCCAAGTCCCGGAAAAAAGTCAGTACGATATAGTAATTCAGGTTTTGAGTTGTCAATAAATTTTTCCTTTCCATTATCATTCCACGCAGATACACACCTAAATGGATAATAAATATTTATAACTGTTAGATTAGGTGTAATATGCCGCATATACCATAGTGAAGGGTCTTGCTTAAGTAAAGTATGCGTCCCCAAAAAATATTCATAAAAATCAGGTGCGATATTTAAATCATCCTCCACAACCACTAAATATTCGTAGCCTCTTTGGAATGTGGTATTCAGTGCCCATCCATAATGGCGTGCTATTTTGTAATACCCCTTGAACTTTTTTTCACGCGGTGGCGGTAATATGTCAGACTGGTCTGGTTGTTCTATCAGTGTAACCAGTGATTCATAACTCAGGATTGCTTCTTTCGTCTTTCCGTCACCACAATCCTACAGAAAATAAGTAAATAAATAAATATTTAAATGCTTTTAGAATTAAATAACTTACCTGTGATACAATAATTGGAAATTGATCAGCATTTGGACGGTATTGCACCAAATTGTCTAAACAATTTCGAATCGATACACGATTACACGCAATTACTAATATTGGTATTACCGGCTGTCCATTGGGCATATGTGTAACTATCGGCTTTACAACCTCACCACCTTTTCCGCTGTCCGCTATTGTATTTACCGGCTGTTCATCTTCATTGTTCGGTTGCACCTTTAATTCCTTCGAATCTGGAGGATTTTTCAATTCTTTGTATGATTGTTCATTCCTAGGATTATCTAAGGTAAATTTGTCTCGCAGTATACGCAAGAGTTGCCCTACAAGTCTACTGTTTTCCTTATTTTCGGCACGAGATTCACGTTCTAATTTATTTAACTTTTGGCTTCGCGAGCGATCCCTTAATGGATACATGGTGCTATTCCTTATCAAAAAGTAATACGTTATAAAGGTCCAGGTTGTCAGAAAACCAGCGATGATAAGAATTTTACGTGAACGCATTTTTATGCAAAATAGGTGGGGATTTCGATCTAATTCGGTAGGAAATACATAAATTTTAGGCTTTTGAACCTACTTTATCATTTGAGGTCAGCTTTTTTTATTATTATTATTAAAATTCCAGTGACGCTACTAGGTGAACTTTTCTATTGACTGCCATTTCCAAAATTGCAGCAAACAACGTTGAATAAACAAATAGTTTAAGATCATTGTCTGGTTTAAATGACTGCAAAAGGCAAACTTCCTGAAATAAAAAAATATAACATTTTGTTATTAATAGCCCTGATAAAAAAAATAAATCGATTTTTCATACCTACAGGTAAACGGTGCATTTTTTGTATACAAAATATGACATGGCTACTCAAAGAAGCAAGGGCGGGACGGTCTTCAGCTGTACCGAAGACAAACAATAATCTTAAATCTAAATCTTACTCTAATTTTAATACGTTTTAGTAACAACGATCGCCCACGCTACAAGTCAAATGGTGGTAAATGTCGACAATATTGGACATCCACGCCGCTGGCATTACGATACCGACTGTTTTACATCCAAAAATACTAAATGTGATGTTCGATCAGGATCTACATTTTGGTGAGCATACAACCGCAATTGTACCAAAAATACAGAGCCGTAATAAAATCCTCAAATCTCTCGCCGGCAGCACTTGTGGTAAAGAAAAAGATACGCTCATCTCCACTTACAAAGCAATCGGCCGGCCGCTTTCATGGTACGCGTCCTCGATATGGTCGCCGAGAGAAATTAAATGCTGAACAAACAGTTTCTGTTTAATACCCAGAAACCTGGGCATCCCAACAGACATCTGATTGAAGTAGTCCCATCTCCCAGGGGCTTAATAAGTTATATGCGCAAGCATTATGAGGAAATACGGCACCGGAGAACATAGCCGTATACAAAAAAAACATACAGGTCTTCAGTGATATCCACAAAAAGACGCCGAACCTCTATGCCAGGAGTAACGTACTCTCCCTAGGAAGACGCGCGTCACTCTAGCTCATCTTCGATCTGGATACTGTAACAGGTTAAACTCTTACCTATCCAGAATAAACCCCGACATACAAAATGTATGTCATGCTTGCAATGTGTCATCAACCATCTCTTTAATTGCAATGTGGAACCAACGCCTCTTACACTCACTCTCTATTCACCTTTAAGTGAAAATATAAAAAAATTGGAGATGGAAATGTTTATTCAGGAAAAAATACCTCTATTACAAAATTGTTATTAAACAGTGTTATTGTTATCTGTATTCGAAAGAAATTGTTGACGGCTTGTGAGCACTTTGCACACAATAAATATTTGCATAAATATACTTATTGCTCTAAAATTAGTAATATGTTAGTTGGAATTGAATACCATTAAGAAAAAAAGAAGATAAGAAAAATTTTAAACACTTCCTTTATATACAACTAGCCTTTACCGGCGGCTCCGTCCGCAAAAAGAAAATAAAATATATGGGCTGCTCACGTTAGCCTTCGGTTTAAAAATTATTTCTGTCTACGTGAATAGTACAATAATGTTTTTTCGAATTAAAAAAAATACATTTTATTTTTAAGTTAAATTAATTGATATGACAGGGGTGAAGGAAATACTATTCATAGAACAAAGGGGCGAAAGTACAATTAGCTAAAACCGAATTTTTTAGATATTAATTAGAATAGTGTTGCTTTTTCGGGCATTTAGTTGGTTAAAATATTACAAAAAGTGTAATTATAGTTATAAAACAGTTCGTTACAGGATTGATTTAAAAAACTCAAAAAAAGAACGAATAAGCTGTGTTAGATATTAAAGATAAAACATACCGAATTTTAATTACGAAATAACAGCTCATAATTTAAAAAGGCATGTGTGCTGAACTACCGGTTTCGAAGAGTCCTGAAATGACCCCGGAAGGGTCCCAATATGATACCAAAATAGTCCCGAAATGATCCCGACAAATCCCAAAAACCATTCAGAAATGATCCCTGAGAGGTCCCCAACGCTTCCCAAGGCAACCGGTTCTATGTACCGGAGCGACTCGGGATTTTCCCAAGGGCTGTCATTTCTAAAAAAAAATAAATGTAAGGCGCGATAACCTCCGAAGAGATCTAAGGCCGAGCTTCTCTTCCAATTTGCGTCGTGTTCCTCTTGATTTTCCATACAAATTGGCCGGACGGGACCTACATGTTTTATACCGATTCAGAACGGCATCTGCAAGGCAAATGAGGTTTCACTGAGAGCTTTTCATGGCAGAAATACACCCGGAGCACTTGTCAAACACTGCCGACGGGCGACCCCGCTTAGACAAATTTTCTTCTAATTGAAAAACGTTATTTCTAAAATGATGTTGCTTTGCCCGGGGTAAGAAACCAGGGCATACGGTGTGGTAGGCGCAGCACGCTACCATCACACCACGGTGGCCGCCATTTCAGTGTAACACAAATTGCCATCCTCCCAGCAGCTCCTTGCAGCGGGACTGCGCCATACTCTCCTGCTCCGGGAAGGTATCGAACCCAATCCGGGTCCTTCTCCTGACCCCGGTCCTGAGAAATGGTTTTGCTGCGTTTGCCGGAAAAGAATCTTTTTAGGGCGGTCATACTCTTGGATGGTTGCATCGGACAGGTTGTTCTGGGCTAGATCCCAAAACCCGACGTCCTCGTAACTTTTATAAATATTTTGTTGCTCCTTCCTGTTCACGCCCAAGGGCGTTCTAGTCGTAGTCTACTCATGGAACTTGGGGATGGGGAAGGAGGGATAGCCTGAAGGTTTAATGCGGCCATATAAATCGTTCCCGAGATGGTCGGGCTAGCACCTTAATGCTGCTGTGTTACCCGAGCGTACCGGATCTGCATCCGGCAAAAGACCATCACTTCGATAACACTCCCCAAAGCCTTCGGGGAGCACCCTTATCGCTACAACAACAACAACAACAATTTTCCAGCAACTCTGCTGCTCAGCAAGCCACAACAAGTAACTGCTGCTGCTCGCGCCCTACGGCGCTTCCAGCTTATACGGCCGCTCCCACTCATAACTACGATCTCCGTAGTAGAGTCGGTAGCAATGCCGAGCATCAGCCCCCGCCCCCGTCTTCTTCTCCCCTCTTTTCCGGCAGCAATCGTGTAGGTCAGGGACACAGACTTAGTCCCTACCACCTTTTGCACCGTTTGCCAGCACAGAATATATATGTTGGCGTCATCCGCCCAATGCAGCTTCCCTTGGACGGCGCGACTTTCCTAGATGTTCTGGTCTCCGCGACGGCAACCCCCCGACGGGCTTCATTGCGCCATGTTGACATGCCGCAAACCTAAATACACCGGGTACCCCAATTCTTACCCAGGGACGTCCAGTCCCTGGGCCATAACAGCAATTGCGTCCTGGCCTCCCACAACTCAGGCGTAGTCACTCATCACTTATCCCTAGAGTGAAGACGTCTCCCCCGCTGCACTTCAGAATTCTGCAGTTAAGCTGTAATGGATTAACTGGAAGATCACGGAGGTAGTCGATTTCATGAAGGGGCATAACATCCGCATCGCTGCGATTCAAGAGACTACACTCACAGCAAGATCTGCTCTGCAGACCATGTTCACATAAAAGATCGCAAGAGCGGAAAGGGTGGCGGTCTCGCGTTTATCATACACCACTCAGTGCAATACAATATATTTGATCCCGACATCGGCCGCAGAAATCATCAACTTCTACATCCCTCCTGCCACCTGGTACACCAGTGGATACCGCCCTAATATCAGAGCACTACTCACTGGCGATAATCGAATTATCTTAGGCGATTTCAATGCCCATAGCGATCTATGGCATTCAAACCTGCAGGCGGACAGCAGGGGTGAGATGTTAGCGGATCAAATAGAAGAAACGACGTTCTGCACAATAAACGGAAAAAGCTTCCTACCACTCGTATGGTGGGATGAAGCAAAGCGGGCGAAATGGGAGGAGCATTTAAGTGGTTGTAACCTCTCTGCCGGTGTGTGTAACCTTTGGTCTAACGTAAAGTGCCTATCGAATCCGTCTAAGCACAATGACAAAATTTGCATCGCGGGCCAACAGACGGGCACATAAACATAAATTCAGCGCGTCCCCAATTACCATCACCGTCAAAGAGGTTGAGGATGCCATCGGTCCTGCTAAACCATCTAAAGCAGTGGGCCCAGACGGCAAAGCCATGCCGATGCTTAAAAGCCTAGCTTAAGAGGGTTTCAAATATTTAGCACATGTGTTCAACCTGTCGCTTTCCACCTTTGTCATAACTACATATCACAACCACCGCGATAAATGCCATTAGCACCCAGATAAATTGCGGTTTAAATCAAAACCCCCATCATAGAACAGTACTCGTTGCGCTAGACCTGTCAAAAGCTTTTGACACGGTCAACCATGGCACGTTACTGCAAGACCTGGAAGGGTCTACCCTTACCCCTTGTCTTAAAAGGTGGACCGCAAGTTATCTGGGTGGTCGGCAGGCATTGGTGCAATTTAGAAATGCAACATGAAAACCAAGAAGAATTAAACAAGGGGTGCCACAGGGTGGTGTCCTATCCCCACTTTTGTTTAACTTCTACATATCAAAGCTACCTTCGCCACCAGAAGGAGTGACTATCGTTTCCTACGCCGATGACTGCAAAATAATGGCCACAGGCCAAGGCCCACAGATCGATGAGCTTTGCAACAAAATAAACGGCTATCTCCTTGATCTTTCCAGTTTTTTCACCTCGCGAACCTGACATTATCACCGACTAAATCATCGGCGACCTTATTTACAAAATGGGCGTCCCAAATGTCGACCATTTTGAACATCCACGTCAACGGCACTACGCTACCGACTGTCTTACACCCCAAAATCTTTGTTGTGACGTTTGGTCAGGATCTACATTTTGGTGAACATGCAGCCGCAATTGTACCGAAAATCCAGAGCCGTAATAAAATCCTCAAATCTCTTGCTGGCTGTACTGCTTGACCAGCCGATTGCATGCTACGCGTCCCCGATATGGTCACCAAGCCTAAAGACTACTCACTTGAAGAAGCTACAGGCCTGCCAAAATACTGCTCTCACAATGAAGCGGGAGTACTCCCCATTAGGTAGAGAAATAAAATGCTGCACAAATACTTTCAGTTGAATACCCAGAAACCGGGGATCCCAAGAGACATCAGATTGATGAGGCTACACCTACCAGGGGCTTAAGGGGTTCCCCTCCGTAAGCATTATGAGGAAATAGGGCACCTGAGAACACATCCGAATGAAGCCAAAAACACAAGCAGGTCCTCAGTGAACTCCACAAACAGGCGTCGGACCTCTATGCCAGGAATTGCCCGGTGAATCCTGTACTCAAAAAACAATACCCAAAACTTGCAGAAGAGGAACGCACACTCCCTAGGGAAACGCGAGTCACTCTAGCTCAACTTCGATCTGGATATTGTAACAGGTTAAACCCTTACCTATCCAGAATCAGCCCCGACATACAAAACATATGTCCTGCTTGTAACGTGTCCCCACATGACACCAACTATCTCTTTAACTGTATTGTGGAACCAACGCCTCTAACACCCCTCTCATTATGGTCCACCCCTATTGAAACAGCAAGTTTCCTTGCACTCCCGTTAGAGGATATTGATGACAACTTGTGATCGGTAGCACCTATTGGATGGGGCAAAGCACTGCTACAACAACAACAGGGGCCCCTAAATAATCCCGAAATAGTCCCGAAATTACCCTGACTGGATCCCGGACGGATTCCGAAAACTATCCAGAAATTATGCCGAAAGGGTCCCCAAATGATACCGAAATGGCCCTGACCGAATCCAGGACGGATCCCGAAAACCATCCAGAAATGATGCCGGAAGGGTCCCCAAATAATCTCGAAAGTCCCGAAATTACCCTGGCGGGGTTCTGAAAATCATGAAGTAATTATCCCGGAAGGATCCCGAAATGACCCTGACGGGATCCCGGGCTGATCTCATAAATGATGCCGGAAGTCCTCAAATTATCATGAAATAGTCTCAAAAAATTCCCGAAATCACCCTTACGGGATTCCGGACGGATCCTGAAATGATCTCAGAAGGGTCCCCAAATGATCTTGAAATAGTCCAGAAAAAGTCACGAAATTACCCCGTCGGGATCCCGAAAACCATCCAGAAATGATCCCGGAAGGATCCCCAAATTATCCCGAAATAATCCCGGACGGATCCCAGAAACCATCCAGATATGATCCCGAAATTACCCTGACGGTATCCCAGATTGATCCCGAAAACCATCCAGAATGGATGCCGGCAGGCTCCCCAAATGAACCCGAAATAATCCAGAAAGTCACGAAATTACCCCGACGCGATTCCGTAAACCTAACAACTTCCCTGCCCATTGAGTCATATGTTACTCACGAGAGCGTGTTGAAATAAGTTCATGAGTCACATGTGACTCATTTCATTATACAACTTAGAGAAGCTTTTTTGCTATGAACGTGTCGTTATATATTTGTGAATTCTATGTGAGCGTATATCAAACGACCGAAACTCTAGGAAAATGAAAGAAAATTTCGAATTTTTTTTCTGATAGTAGCCTTTTATTCGGTAGAAGAAACATGAAATATATAAAAATAAATACAAAAGAGAATGTCTTATTCATTTAAATTAATAAAATAAAGCGTGTCTTTCGTTACAGCATTCCAAGCAAAAGGCCTTTTTACACATTATGAACTCACTATGCACTTGCTTTGCTTTGCTAGCCAATTCTCCCTGAATTTTCAATTTGATGTACCACCCAGTGCATATTTTTCGCACGAGTTTTTGTTAATATTTCGTGGAATTTCTGCATTATATGTCCAGGAAAATGATTTGGAGTTCCTGAAACGCTAGAAAAAATTGAAGGCCTTTGAGGAAGGTTATGTTTAACGGTTAATGCTGCTGGTCCTAGAAAATGTCGGACTAGATATTCTTGAACTTGTAAAAGTGTTAACTTAGGGCCGTCTACCAGTTCGTTGTAAACGCATCTAGTATTGACAATAGCAACTTAAACTAGCAAATCAATTGCTATCTTCTTATACCAAGTTAAACTTTTACGTAACGGAGAATGGAAAGATGTAAATTGATCCGAAATATCAATCCCATTTTTTTGCTTCATTACAGTCAATTATGGCATCTGTTGATATCATCAGTGTGTCACGTTTATCGTGCCATTTTAGTACAGTATATAGATTATATTTTTGTCTAGCTATTTGATCGCCTCTCTTTAGCTTCGCTTTTAATACCTCCTCTGGCAAATTCCTTTTATTTTTACGCAAAGTGCCAACCAAATCAGTTTTGCGACTTTTTAAGTATTAAGCTAATGGCAAGCTTGTATAGCAGTTGTCAGCAACAACAACGCGACCTTCATCTAACAACGATTCTGTGAGATGCATTACTGTTGATCCAGGTTTATCCAGCCCTTCTAACTGCTGCGACCTTCCATCATAAACCTGGTAGGACCATGTGTAACTATTGACAGCATAGGCTTTATATATTTCCATGCCATAGCGATTGGTTTTTGCCGGGTTGTAGGTTTTTAGAAGCAACTTTCCATGAAACTTTACCATAGATTCATCAACTACTATAATATCAGAAGGTACATATAGGCTGTGAAAATTATTTATCACCTTATGTATAAGTGGCTCTGTTTTATGAGTTCTTTGTTCTCCAATAACGCCTATTTGGACCTCTGTAAAATGCCAACACCTTAGAATTGAGGATAACCTGTTTATGACATGTATGTTTATTCTGTGCATAAGAGGATTATAGTAAAGCACGTCCAATTTCCAATAGTGCTCGATTGATGGCTTAGGACTCCAACCCATATACATAATGACGCCAAAAAATAATTTCAAATCCTCTCTGCTGACATCTTTCCACCTCGTCATTCCACTAAATTGTGCAGTGCGTACTTCCTTCAATAACTGAGCGTAATTATTAGTGTGAATAACCATTTCTTCAATTAAATCATCAGGTATAAAATAAGAATAGATTTTCTCCAAACTAATTCTTCCATCTTCAGTACCTAATAGCGGAAATATTTTGTACACCGTGACTACCTGTAAATATTTCTCTCCCCAAATGCAAAACATCTCTATGTCATTGCAAATTCGGTGCGTTTGAAGTCGATTTCAATTTCCTCGTATCATCGTATTCTTCATCTTCATCACTGGGTCAGTTCTCCTGTCGTAAATCTTTTGTTAGCCATTTTCTCCAATTTTAGTATATACTTCTAACTTCAATTAAACAAAAACCACACTAATACACGCTTTTGACATTTATATATCAATTTACCGTTATTGTGACTCGCAAACTTATCTGTCATGCAAAATATTTATTACATTCCTATATGTTCACATGTGACTCATTGAACGTGGTAAACAAAATTGGTTTTGCTACGTTCTTGAGTCACATTTGACTCACAAAATAAAATAGCCAAAATAAGGTAAATATATGTCAAATTATTTATAAAACTAATATTTTATAATATATTGTGACGAATATTAGCAACGCTAAGAGATACTATCATCTCTAAGCCAATACGAAGCAGTGACTTGTATGCACATCAACAAATCAATCATTATGTCTATACATAGGTCCATACAAGCAGCGGAGAGAAACGCGCAAACACATACATATATCTAAAATACTCCCAAAAGTAGGCAATCATCTGTGGAAATGTCACTCACATATACACGCGCATATGGCTATGCGAGAAGCTATAATAATCGTGCATCTGTAGTTATAGCTGAGAAATTTATAGCTGGTAAACGAGTGGTAAATTCTAGAAATAGAAACGCCTAGAAGTATGCGAACGAGACATCACAGAGTATGAAAGTGGTTAAAGCTGAGTAAGCAGTAATCAGTTTGATTTAAGCACGCTATCTGTCGAGAAGTAGAAGTGTTATTGTGAAAGTGATCTAATAAAAACCATTTGGCATTATTGAATATTGGAGTTATTTATTCGAACGTTAGCAGAAGGTTGAAAATAAGCGGAATTGCACTAAATTCGTTACAATATATTCATATTACTCAGCTAAGCAATACAAAAAACTAGTGGGCGTGTTGCCTTCTCAAAGCGCTTTGCATGGGGACAGGGAAGTTGCTAAAATAGTTCCGAAATGATCCTGACGGGATCCCGGACGAATCCATCCAGAAATGATCCCGGAAGGATCCACAAATTACCCCGGAATACTCCCGAAGGGTCCCGAAATAACACCGACGAGATTCCGGACGGATCCCGAAAACTCGAAAACTATCCATTATCCCGTAAGGGTCCCACAATGATCCCGAAATAGTCCCGACGAAGTCCCTGAATGGCCCACTGTGCTCACTAGGGTGGTTTTTAACATTTTTTTTCGAATTTTTACAGGTTCTCAGTTCTTAAAATGTGCTGTTTAATGCAAAAATGCAATTGTAAAAGTTTGAGCTCAATCGGACTTTGCTTTCCCGTGCCTGAAGACCCCTGAAGTTGGCCAAGTCACAATTTTTCGCGAAAAATCTATTTTTTTTTTATTTGCAATATATTACACAGTTGAAATTTAATGGACTTTAAAGTATATAATAGACATTTTCTTTTAAAAATGGGTGGTTTGATAGATATATAATATTTAATGAATCAAGTTCGTGTGAAGTGACCTGGTATGGTAATGCGCTGTTCCCTACAATTTTGAACAAGACAAGTCCGATTTTATTGACGATCTTCTATAAAAATTTTTAATATGACATATTTTTAGCACCGTCTACGGTCAGGCCACGTTCATATTGAGCCATAAGGTTTGTTTATTGAGCTGCTCTAGCTTACGCCAAGTTGAATTATTTCACAAAATTGTGTTTCATGAACACTTTTCTTGCTCTAGGTTGCTCTATCTTTCATGAGTATGCTCAAAACAAAACTACATAGCGTAATCCAGATCACAAATTTCTGCTCTAGCTTTTTTTGTGGAGTAAGTTAGAGCAGAGAAGTAATTGTCAGTCAAGAAAAAATTAATTTTTGAAAACTTCAAAAAAACTAGCTTGCAAGAAAAACCACGTTTTAGCATACGTGCATTTGCATTAATTATGGAAATTAAAAAAAAAAACCAAATAAATGGAAACTATCGAGATTCAAGCGTTTTATGTAATTTCTGCTCTGCGAATATTGATACTTGAAACTGCTGGCATATTTTAGTTCATTTGATATTTATACATAAAAGGAATTTACATTGCCCAACTTTGCAGTCCTGTTGATTTTTAAAGTTGCCTAGTGTACAAAAGCAAGAATACCTTGTCAGATGCCGAAAAATGCTGTTTGCAAAGTTGAAAAATTATATAACGAATGGAGATCACTTCAAAGGAATTCAGCATTGAAGACGAAATGCCAGGAAGGAAAGAATCTTGCATTCAAATCCAAGCTGCCCGACCTTTTTGATGTAGCAGTGGAAGATGCTATTTCCAAAATGTCGAATAAAGAAGATGCCCGATTTTGAGAAAGTCAGAGAATGTAAGGTCGCAAAGGTCACATGGAAGGTGTCGATAGGAATACTGCTCGAGCTGATCAAAGAAGAGTAGAAAGAGAGAAAAGAAGAGAAGAAGTTTCTGAAAAGGAAGCTGTGAAGTTTTTTAAAAATGTTTCCCTTGACGAGTTATTTCTGACCAATCTCTTGTATTTTTCGAGTATTTTAACGTCGGAACGGATTTTTTGGCAGAGGCCCCAATGAGCTGGTTTGATAATAAAGACTTTACCCCGATGCTTCAAAGTGTACCCTTTCTCAACCCGTATCCGATGACTGAAATTGAAAATCAACATTTTTTAATTTTTTAATCCTTTTAAATTTTATTTTTAATATGAATTCTTTCTTCGAATGTGAACTCTAGAATGGCTACCATCATCTCACCACTTTGTTAAACATTATATTAATTAATTAAAGACTCAAAATACATAACTACAACAATTTCTTAACTTCAGGTTTTTTCTATTATAATAAATAAAGGTACTTAAGTGAATCCGTTGATTACGGATAAGGTAAGATATCAGTAAACGTAAAATTGTTTTCGAAATTGTGAGGAACAGCGAAATACAATACCAGGTAACAATCTTTGTCCACTAAATGTTAAATATATTTTCAACTGTCCAGTTTTATCGAAGAAATGTTATTATATAATTTAAAGTCTATTAAATTTTATTTCTTTTAATAATACACCTGTTGCAATGCGGATATCTTATCGCAGGTTAAAACAAAAAATGTTCGAGTTTTCGGTAAAAATTGGGATTTTGTCAAACTTCCAGGTTCTTTAGGCACGGGGAGGCGAATTCCGATTGAGCTGAAACTTTTATAATTGCATTTTTATATCTAAAAGTGAGCACATACAAATTTCGGAGAAAAAAAACTACCCTGTATTGAAAAACCACCCTAGTGCTCACTTTGTAAGCCCTCAACATATTTGACCCATTGAATTTGTAATATTGGTGAAGGTTAGTATACTTAAAATTATAATTTGTAAAAATTAATAAAAAGAAATTGTTCGAAGGGATCGTGGGACCCCCCCTTCCATTTAAAGAAATTTTTGCCAGTAGACTATTGTCTATCTGTGTCCCAAATTTATCTTTTCAAAAACATATAGCTAGTAGATATTTCTAGACTATTTATATTTCTAGGCTATGTGTGCCGAATTTCATCCAAATCCGTCCAACCGTTCTTGCGTGATTGAGTCGCAAAGTCAAACGTGTGGACATCCAAACATCCAAGCTTTCACATTTATAATATTGTAACGAATTTACTGCAATTCCGCTTATTTGCAACCTTGTGCTAAGGTTCGAATCGCTAAATTGTTGAATAAATAACTCCACTATTTAATAATGCAAAATGGCCTTAATTAAAGTACTTCACAATAACACTTAAACTTCGCAACTGATAGCTTGCTTAAATCAAACTGATTTTCGTGCCTCTACTGTTGCTGCATTTTATACTCTTCGATTTCCTCGTTTCATACTTCTAGGCGTTTCCAGAATTTACTTATTTACTGCTACAGATGCACGTGTATAGCTTCTCATGTGCGCGTGTATATGTGAGTGACACTTCCACAGATAATTGCCTACTTTTGGGAGCATCTGAGATAAGATATATGCATGTGTTTGTGCGTCTCTTCTCCGCTGCGTGTACGTATATGTGTGTAGACATAATGATTGATTCGTTTATGTAGATACAATCGACTGCCTGCTTTATTGTTGTTGTGGCTTCATTTACTTAGCATCAGACTAGTGATGTGAGTATTATTTAGTGTCACTAATATTCGTCACACTGCCCTCCACCTAAGTCTGATCGTCTCGATCAGACAAATCTCTCGATCTAACCGCTGCTAGCCTCTCCAAATGAACCACCCTTCTATTTCGTGGTTTTCCAATTGTTTGTATGCGGTAGATGACATCACTGATCCCCTTCACAACTCTGTACGGGCCTTCCCAACTGCACCGATATTTGCATGGAACACCTTTCCGCCGGTGAGGAGTGCTTAGCAGTACCAAATCTCCCTCCAAGAAACCTTCCGAATTAAAGTTCTTGTCGTGCCTGTGTTTCATCTTACTACTCATTACCCTGGGCCGTTCCCTCACACTGTTCTTTGGCCAATGAAGAACTACTTCGCAGAGCTTGATCTTGACGGATTGAATTTGTATCATCAGTATCGTCTTGACGTTTCACAACAGTAGTGCGCGCTGGCTTGAAACCACCCTTGCATTCTTTCTGGAAAATCCTTTCAGTCGTTTTAGTGCGTCCATTAGGGTTTGTCAATGCCAGTGTTTTTCTCGGAGGTACATTCGATTTTGCTTTGTTTGGTCCATTCGTTCCATCAACCTTTACCTTCGACTTTCGTGGTCTTTGTCGACTCTTCTCCACCAGTACTCGATTACTGCTGAGCCCTTTTTCCAAACTGAAGTTAAGTGGCACATCCTGGTTCTCATAACGTATAACCCTTCTCTGCATATCGATCTTGATGTCATAGTCAACTAAGAAATCCACTCCCAATATGACTTCATCAACAATCTCCGTCACAACGAATTTGTGAAGAACCATGACCTTCCCAATTAAGACTTCACAGATCACTTCTCCCCGGACTTGGTTATACTCGCCAGTGACCGTACGCAACCTTACTCCATGTAATGGCTTTACACTCCTATTGACCAAATCAGATCGGATTAAGGAATGAGATGCGCCCATATCTAGTCAGTACACGTTCTTTGCCATCGACATTCCCGCTGACTATAAGACTGCTTGATTTCCTTCCAATTTGCGACACAGATATCACAGGACATTCAATAGCTGGGGCAAGTTTTCGTTCTTTACATCTGACACGCTCTTGCTCATCTCCTCCAGCTTTGCGTTTACGGCCACTCAAGTTGGAACTACCAGGACCTAGATCGCAATGACGTGCAATGTGACCGGGCTTCCAGCATTTGAAGCATTTGATAACTCTTTCACCCCGCTTTTTCGATCCTTCAGCGCCTCCAATATTGCGTCTACCCACTCTGGCTTTTCTACTTCCACACGGCGTGCTTTGAAAACTGGCTTACACAGAAGCGACGCTGTTTCCTAAGTCAGTGCATGGGATACCATTTCTGCGAATGTGGGTTTTGGGTTTGCATATGTCGCTCGCTTCGTTTGTACGTCTCGTATGCCATTTATAATACTCTGGATTTTCACCCTCTCGGTGTACTCCACGGGTGCGTCCGCATTTGCCAAATGTGCCAACCTTTCAACATCCGAAACAAACTCTTGCAAAGTCTCATTAGCTTTTTGGTAGCGGTTTTGCAACTCTATTAGGTATATCTGCTTCCTGTGTTCGCTTCCGTAACGTCTCTCGACAGCGGCCATCAATGCTTCATAGTTGTTCCGCTCTCCTTCGGGAATCGTCTGTAGGATTTCGGCTGCTGGCCCCTTCAATGCTACGAATAGAGCAGCCACTTTATCTTCAGCATTCCAGTTGTTCACTGCTGCGGTCTTCTCAAACTGTAGCTTAAAGACCTGGAAAGGAAAAGAACCGTCAAAAGATGGAGTTTTTACCTTCGTATTACTCGCTGAAGCAGCCGGGCGATTAAGTTGCAATTCCTGTATACGACCTCTGCCTCGAATTTTTCTTCAAACTGTATTATTTTTTCGTCCATGCGCGCTTCTAGTTTGGATGATATATGCGCCTCTTGTGCTTCTAGTTGTACTGTTATGTGTGTCTCTTGTTCTTTCAGTTGAGTTGGCATATATGTCTTTTGTTCTTCCAGCTGTGATAAAATTTGTGTTTCCTGTGCTTCAATCTTGACTGTTATACGTTTCTCCGGCGATTCCAGTTGGGATGCTATAATTCTTTTCTGTTCTGCCAGTTGAGATGACATTTGTGACGACATTTCTGAAATGCGTGCCTCCTGTATTTCCAGTTGTGATGCCATATATGTCTTCTGTTCTTCCAATTGAGATGACATTGCGACGATATTGATGTTACTGTCGATGTTTGTGCAGATATTGCAGCCAATATCATGTTCAAGTCTGTGCTGGTAACTCTGCGATGTTTCGTTCTTCTCTTCAATTTTTGTTGTTGATTCTTCCACATCAGGATAAAAGACATACTTTAATTCCAATTCTATAGCCTCTCGTAGTCGTGCCTGAAGTTCGAGTTTATTGCCGGTTGTATTCAATACACGGCTCTCCAACTCCTTTAGTTGCTGGATCTTCAATTCACTGAACTTTGCCATGTCCTAGTTGTATTCAAAATCTTCGGAATTTATTCAACAATTCCTCTTCTGGCACCAATTGTAACGAATTTACTGCAAATCCTCTTATATGCAACCTTCTGCTAACGTTCGAATCACTAAGCAGTTGAATAAATAACTCCACTATTCAATAATGAAAAATGGCCTTTATTAAACTTCACAATAACACTGATGCTTCGCAACTGATAGCTTGCTTAAATCAAACTGATTTTCGTGCCTCTACTGTTGCTTCTTTTTATACTCTTCGATTTCCTCGTTCCATACTTCTAGGCGTTTCCAGAATTTATTTAGTTACTGCTATAAAATTATAACTACAGATGGACGAGTATAGCTTCTCATATGCGCGTGTATATGTGACACTTCCACAGATAATTGCCTACTTTTGGGAGCATATTAGATAAGATATATGCATGTGTTTGTGCGTCTCTTCTCTGCTGCGTGTACGTACATATGTGCAGACAAAATGATTGATTCGTTTATGTAGATACAAGTGACTGCCTGCTTTATTGTTGTTGTGGCTTCATTTACTTAGCATCAGACTAGTGATGTGAGTATCACTTAGTGTCACTAATATTCGTCACAATATTAATAATGGTTCAAAGTGCACAGGAAAATGTACCCTTAAACATGAGCTGGCTGGTCAATAAAGACCTCACATACATAGACTGAATGTATCCATAGTGTATAATGTTGATGAGTTTTGATTTTAAAATTTTAACAGTAGCTATTGCAAACCAGGGTTGCCTGATTCGAAATCCTTTTTGATTTAAAATCCAACTTCAAATCAAAGATACTTTTTATTTTTTATTTGATTCGGCATCCAAATAAAAAATATTTTTTAATTTTTGATTCTTCAGCCGAATCAAAGATACTTTTCATGATTAAATCACAAGAGGTTTGCTCGGTTGAAAATCTTTTTGACAATTGCAGCCATTTTCCTCCCAAATCGAATTGACATACGTTAACGGGTAGGGGAGGTTGACAATTGGGCTGAAAGGGTTGCAGTACGCAACCCATTGAATCGTGCCCCTTTACCTATACGCAGCTAAGCATACATTTTTCTATTGATTTTGTGGAAGGTGAAACAAAAGGTTGAAGACATCCCTCTTAAATGTGTGGAGTAACCTGGTTGAATGGTTGACCAGGACCTAGATCGCAATGACGTGCAATGTGACCGGGCTTCCAGCATTTGAAGCATTTGATAACTCTTTCACCCCGCTTTTTCGATCCTTTCAGCGCCTCCAATATTGCGTCTACCCACTCTGGCTTTTCTACTTCCACACGGCGTGCTTTGAAAACTGGCTTACACAGAAGCGACGCTGTTTCCTAAGTCAGTGCATGGGATACCATTTCTGCGAATGTGGGTTTTGGGTTTGCATATGTCGCTCGCTTCGTTTGTACGTCTCGTATGCCATTTATAAAACTCTGGATTTTCACCCTCTCGGTGTACTCCACGGGTGCGTCCGCATTTGCCAAATGTGCCAACCTTTCAACATCCGAAACAAACTCTTGCAAAGTCTCATTAGCTTTTTGGTAGCGGTTTTGCAACTCTATTAGGTATATCTGCTTCCTGTGTTCGCTTCCGTAACGTCTCTCGACAGCGGCCATCAATGCTTCATAGTTGTTCCGCTCTCCTTCGGGAATCGTCTGTAGGATTTCGGCTGCTGGCCCCTTCAATGCTACGAATAGAGCAGCCACTTTATCTTCAGCATTCCAGTTGTTCACTGCTGCGGTCTTCTCAAACTGTAGCTTAAAGACCTGAAAAGGAACAGAACCGTCAAAAGATGGAGTTTTTACCTTCATATTACTCGCTGAAGCAGCCGGGCGATTAAGTTGCAATTCCTGTATACGACCTCTGCCTCGAATTTTTCTTCAAACTGTATTATTTTTTCGTCCATGCGCGCTTCTAGTTTGGATGATATATGCGCCTCTTGTGCTTCTAGTTGTACTGTTATGTGTGTCTCTTGTTCTTTCAGTTGAGTTGGCATATATGTCTTTTGTTCTTCCAGCTGTGATAAAATTTGTGTTTCCTGTGCTTCAATCTTGACTGTTATACGTTTCTCCGGCGATTCCAGTTGGGATGCTATAATTCTTTTCTGTTCTGCCAGTTGAGATGACATTTGTGACGACATTTCTGAAATGCGTGCCTCCTGTATTTCCAATTGTGATGCCATACATGTCTTCTGTTCTTCCAGTTGAGATGACATTGCGACGATATTGATGTTACTGTCGATGTTTGTGCAGATATTGCAGCCAATATCATGTTCAAGTCTGTGCTGGTAACTCTGCGATGTTTCGTTCTTCTCTTCAATTTTTGTTGTTGATTCTTCCACATCAGGATAAAAGACATACTTTCCTTCCAATTCTATAGCCTCTCGTAGTCGTGCCTGAAGTTCGAGTTTATTGCCGGTTGTATTCAATCCACGGCTCTCCAACTCCTTTAGTTGCTGGATCTTCAATTCACTGAACTTTGCCATGTCCTAGTTGTATTCAAAATCTTCGGAATTTATTCAACAATTCCTCTTCTGGCACCAATTGTAACGAATTTACTGCAAATCCTCTTATATGCAACCTTCTGCTAACGTTCGAATCACTAAGCAGTTGAATAAATAACTCCACTATTCAATAATGCAAAATGGCCTTTATTAAACTTCACAATAACACTGATGCTTCGCAACTGATAGCTTGCTTAAATCAAACTGATTTTCGTGCCTCTACTGTTGCTTCTTTTTATACTCTTCGATTTCCTCGTTCCATACTTCTAGGCGTTTCCAGAATTTACTTAGTTACTGCTATAAAATTATAACTACAGATGGACGAGTATAGCTTCTCATATGCGCGTGTATATGTGACACTTCCACAGATAATTGCCTACTTTTGGGAGCATATTAGATAAGATATATGCATGTGTTTGTGCGTCTCTTCTCTGCTGCGTGTACGTACATATGTGCAGACAAAATGATTGATTCGTTTATGTAGATACAAGTGACTGCCTGCTTTATTGTTGTTGATTTTAAAATTTTAACAGTAGCTATTGCAAACCAGGGTTGCCTGATTCGAAATCCTTTTTGATTTAAAATCCAACTTCAAATCAAAAATACTTTTTATTTTTTATTTGATTCGGCATCCAAATAAAAAATATTTTTTAATTATTTGATTCTTCAGCCGAATCAAAAATACTTTTCATGATTAAATCACAAGAGGTTTGCTCGGTTGAAAATCTTTTTGACAATTGCAGCCATTTTCCTCCCAAATCGAATTGACATACGTTAGCGGGTAGGGGAGGTTGACAATTGGGCTGAAAGGGTTGCAGTACGCAACCCATTGAATCGTGCCCCTTTACCTATACGAAGCTAAGCATACATTTTTCTATTGATTTTGTGGAAGGTGAAACAAAAGGTTGAAGACATCCCTCTTAAATGTGTGGAGTAACCTGGTTGAATGGTTGACAAAGGAGATGCCTAACGTTTGTGGATAACAATTGATAATTGTTACGCTCAACCGGAAGCCATTATATATGAAATAGAAAAGGGTTTAGAAAGACCTTGTATCTTGCCACGGCTGTAAACTTTAGGTAATATTGCAGCAGGTCATTGTCGAACGTTACTCTCAGTGTTTTCACACTCAGAGAAACACGCCGTTCTAAAATCCAGCACCACCCTTAATTCAAGCTCTTCATGTTCTTACTTTTTTGTTCTTGAAAAACGAACATTTGTTCTTAAAACAACAACCTTGTTCTTTGTGAGGACCAAATAAATCCTCATTAATTTGGCCCACACAAAACGACCCCACAACATATTTGACACGACATTAACACAACAAGTGGCCACAAAAGGCTCTAGCAACACGATCAACCAACCAGTCTCAGCAACACAACGAGCGGGCGCAACATTTAACAGCAACACGGCCAACCAACAAATCTCAGCAACACAACGAGCGCTCGCAACATTCAACAGCAACACGGTGACCATGGCAACGCAACCATTTGAGCTAGCAACACCAAACACAACAGCCATAAAAGGAGCGGCACAGCAGCACAGCAGTCAGTCAGCACGGAGCTGTGGTCGTGACCAGAGCTACTAGCGAAGTATATCCCTATTGCAGTTGACCTTCTCTATGCAATAGGAATCCACTTCATAGGAGCGAGTCGTGGAATGGTGATTGCGGTTGACCTTCTCTATGCATCACCCCCAGAGGTCAAAGGCCCCGCCACAGTAACGCGCAACCGCGACAGGTGACACCCGCTCACCTCCGTCAGTAGAAGTACGCCGGCAGAGGCCGCAACAGAGCGGCAACGCACGTAAACCAGCGCAGAGCGCGGCAGCAAAGCGCAACAGAGGTCCGCCGACGCACAACGTAACCAGGGTAAGCCAGCGCGAACCGCGGCAGCAGAGGTACGCCGACAGAGGTCACGTCAACGCGGCGACGCATAGCGCAGCCAGGGTAAACCAGCGCCAATCGCGGCGGCAGAGCGCAGCAGAGGTACACGGACATAGTAATACAAGTAAGCGCCGACGTAGGGCGCGACAGAGTATCGCCCAACAAATACGAGTAGACGCCGACGCAAAGCGTGGCAGAGAATCACCCAGCAACCAGCAATACAAATAGACGCCGACGCAAGGCGCAGCAGAGTAATACAAGTAAACGCCGACGTAAGGCGCGTCAAGGCACCGACGCCACATACTAACGGGATCCGTCTAACGGAACACGGCGACAGAGCATCGCCTCAGCAATACAAGTAGACGCCGACGTAAGGCGCGACAGAGCACCGCAGCAGAGACAGACGCCGTCATAAGGCGCGTCAAGGCACCGACGCCACATACTAACGGGACCCAGCTAACGGAATACGGCCGGACCGCTAAGGTCCGCCACCGCAATCATACCGCAAGATAATCCAAGTGAAATTGAAAATGAAGTATACAAACACGTTTTATTTATATTATAGAATTTAGAACCAATAAAGAGAGTGAAGTTTTTTTATATTAAATCGATTTGCAAGGTGCCCTTTTAATACAAATTTATTGTAAACGAACCCTGGGCACGGCGAGTATACCCCAGCAAATATCAAAGAAGCAACGGGGCACGAAAAAGCTTCGTTACAATTGGCGCCCGAGCAGGGCCCTGCAAATCGTACAACGTCAGAAGGAACATTCCTGACTAGAAACCTAACAGAAAAATGGCCGACCAGATTGACACCACGTGGCTAGACAATATTTCAAAGGAGCAGCTGATATCCATTACACAGGAGCTGGGCATTGAGCAGACAGGCACCACCCGAGAAATCAGAAAGCGCATAGCAGCCATGGCTTCAAAAGCAAATGTTGACTCGGAAATACACACACAATTTTTATCCTTAGAAGCCGCGTATAGGAAGGAAAATACAGCAAACACGAGTGAGGAAAATGAGTGTAAGACACCGATCCCGCCGAACGGAGGCGGAGCCATGAATATCGTCGATAGACCAGCTGAGCACAACCAGTTTGCGTTCCCTCCCAGGAACACAGTACCCCCACAACAGTGCGCATCATCCGGAGTAGCGGTACCACCAAACGGTGCATCTCAGGCACCGACCGTTATATTCGCACCCATCATCGACCAGGTAAGAAAGTGGTCAGTGAAATATGAAGGTGGACGGGACCCTCTAGCTTTCGTCGAACGGCTGGAAGAACTAGCCGATGTCTATACGTTAAACGTAGACTTGCTCCCAAAAACGATGCCCGAATTGCTAGTTGGCACCACTCTTCAATGGTGCCGCAATAACAACGTACACTGGAGCAACTGGACGACCTTCAAGCGCGACTTTTTAAGCTTCTTTCTACCAGCCAGGTACTTCGAGCGTCTCGAGGACGAAATACGGCAACGAAGGCAGCACGCCCGCGAAAGATATAAAGATTATGTCCTAGGGATACAAAGCTTGATGAGACACGCCGGATACAGCAACGAGCAACGCCTGGAAAGAATTTTCCGCAATAGCCACCCCGATTATTTACTCGTCAGGGAAACGACGGAGGGCTTCACCAAGGACAAGGCGCGGTGAGCCCACTGAACCCAGCGCCGAATCAGCGGTAGTCATGTACCAGGAGCACGGCCGCCTTTACGCCGTAGCCAGGCTCGGCGCGGAATCAGCCGAGGCAGTCATCGAGCAGCCTTGCAGAACGTGTGGTAAACTCTGGGAGCGGAGAAATGGTGAGAGTGGCCATCAAAATAACGATGGCAAACGGGACTAGCACCACAATCTTCGACGCCATAAGGACTGAGGTACGCCTCGGAGAAGCGTCACACCACACTGTTTTACACGTCATGCCCGAAGCAATCGACGACATAATACTGGGCCTAGATACACTAGGGGGCATGGGAGCCACCATATCCTGCGGAGGAGGTCACCTCGCGCTATCCAGGCCAGTCACACAGCATACATTGCCATCAGCCGAGCCGACACAAATCACGGAGGAGGTATCGCCACCAGGTGAGAACAGCAATAACATAGATGATAGGATCAACAGGATCAATGGGGCCTACGATGAGGACGAGGCGGAACGAGTGCACAGTTTTCTGGTAGAAGAACTCCGAAAATTTGAGATCATGAGTGGGGTGACGACAATAGCCGAGCACAGGATTATCCTGACGGACGACCGCCCTATCAAGCAACGTTACTTCCCACGCAACCCAGCTATGCAGACCATCATCAACAACGAAATTGACGAATTACTTCAGAAAGGATGCATCGAGCCATCCTGTAGCCCACACAGCGCACCAATCGTACTAGCCAAGAAGAAAAACGGGAAGTGGAGGTTATGCGTGGACTATCGGCAGCTTAACGCCCGATCCGTACCCGATGCGTACCCCTTACCCAGAATACAACATATATTGGACAAGCTACGACGGGCGAAGTATATCAGCAGTTTGGATTTGAAAAATGGCTACTGGCAAATACCACTGGAGCCCCAGAGCCGTCCCTACACAGCTTTCACGGTACCGGGACGCGGGTTATTCCAGTGGCGCGTTATGCCGTTCGGCCTACACTCCGCACCTGCAACGTTTCAAAGAGCACTAGATCAGGTTATTGGACCGGAGATGGAACCCTACGCTTTCGCTTACCTCGATGACATAATCATCATAGGATCCACCTTGGAGGAGCACATTCGCAACCTGAAAGAATTGATGCTACAACTACAGCGCGCCAACCTCAGAATAAATCCGGAGAAATGCGATTTTTACAAGAAAGAAATTCGATACCTAGGACACGTAGTAAGCGACAGGGGAATTCACACCGACCCCGAGAAAGTTGCAGCCATCAAAGACCTGAAACCACCAACGAACGCGAAAGAGGTGCGTCAATATCTCGGTATAGCATCTTGGTACCGACGATTCGTGCCCGACTTCGCGACGATCAGCCAGCCACTCACAACCCTGCTGAAAAAGGGCAAACACTGGAAGTGGGGAGCCGAACAACAGGAAGCCTTCGAGGTCTTAAAGCAAAAACTAACGGAAGCACCGATACTTGCCTGTCCGGACTTCATCAAGACCTTCACCTTGCAAACGGACGCAAGGAATTTCGGGCTAGGCGCCGTATTGACAGAGGACTTGGAAGGCGGGGAACGCGTGATCGCCTACGCCAGCAGGAAACTCAACAAGGCGGAAACCAACTACTCGCCTACCGAGAAGGAATGCCTCGCGATCGTCTGGGGAATACGCAAGATGAGGCCATACTTGGAAGGGTACCGATTCAGGGTAATCACGGACCATATGTCTCTAAAGTGGCTAAACTCCATCGAAAGCCCCTCCGGCCGTATAGCACGATGGGCCTTGGAACTTCAGCAGCACACCTTCGACATAGAGTACAGGAAAGGAAAGCTGAACCTGGTAGCGGATGCACTATCACGACAGCCACTGGAGACCCTACGACTGGCAACGACAACAGAGCGACCATGCAAGTGGTGGGACAAGCGCGTGAATGAAGTGCGCACTAACCCCGAGAAATATTCTGACTACATGATACAAGATGGACAACTGTACCGCCATATTCCCTGCCGGTCTCAAGATGAGGAAGCGGTACCTTGGAAACTTTGTGTACCCACACCACTGCGACAACGAGTATTAGAAGAAAATCACAATATACCAAGCGCTGGACACATGGGCATCCGCCGGACAGTAGCGCGGATTGCCAACCGGTACTACTGGCCCGGCATGTTTCGGGACATCAGTCGATACGTACGACAGTGCGAGTCTTGCCAGAAGTACAAGGAAACACACCAAAAGCCGGCCGGAAAGATGCTCACACAAGTGGCCCAAGAACCATTCGCCACGGTATGCGTCGATTTCGTTGGACCACTCCCACGATCCACACACGGGAACACGATGCTACTAGTAACTTTCGACCGCTTCAGCAAATGGGTGGAACTGGTCCCCATGAGGCGTGCGACAGCAGAAGGCCTACGCCGTGCGTTCAGAGAACGCATCCTCGCAAGATTTGGTGCTCCCAAGATACTGATATCGGACAACGGCGTCCAGTTCACCAGCACAATGTGGCAACGTTACCTCAGGGAAATGGGGATAAGACAACAATTCACGGTGCCCTACACCCCGCAAGATGACCCGACGGAACGGGCGAACAGGACAATCAAGAGAATCATAGCACAACTCACCAGATCACAGCACAACAGATGGGACGACCGTCTCCCAGAAATCGAGCTGGCCATCAACACCAGTGTGACCGCGTCCACAGGATACAGTCCAGCCTTCCTCGTACAAGGACGGGAACCGCGACTACCAGGGGCATTGTTTGACGAGGTCAACCTGGGGACGGGCACAGCTACCACAACGGCAGAAGAGAAATCTGACAGAATGCAATAGGCATTCAGAATAGTGAGGCAGAACATGGAACGAGCGGCGGCAGATCAAGCACGGCACTACAATTTACGGCGGAGAAAATGGACCCCCGTAGTCTGCGAACTAGTGCTCGCAAAGGAACACCATCTCTCCAAGGCCGACGGACCCTACCAGATCCTAGGATATGTATCACCAGTGATACTCAAAGTACGAAAAACCAACGGCGGGAAGGAGAAAACGGTCAATATTGGGGAGCTAAAGCCATATCATGCAGCAGAGACCATCGCGGGAAATTAAAATAAATTCAGGGAAAATAATCTAATTAATATCAAGGATGGGAGGATAAGCAAGCACCGGTCATTCTATCGCAAACCACCGAGGTGACAAGACGTTCTTTTGCTACGAATTTCTTTTCCAAAAAAAAAAAAAAAAAAAACAAAAAAAAAAAAAAAAAAAAACCAACAACCTAAGATGGAGAGCCATAACGCCAAACTAAACAACAGCGTCAAGCGTATGCGCCAGCATTACGAGGAGGAAGCAAAGCGCCCCAGGGTATTACTGCTGGAAGCAGCTACCGGCGCCGACGCCAGCAACACGCGTGGAACCACACGCACAAACACGTACGCTGACGTCGCACGTATCATCACACCACCGAACACCACAGGCGGCGACGTCAACAACATGCGTGCAACTAAACACGCAAACACGTACGCTGACGTCGCACGCACCATTACATCACCAAACACTGCAGACACCTACACCAACACCACGAACACCGAGTCAGCCGCAGCCGCAGCTTATGCCAGCACCAACATCAGACGCGCGGCGGAAGCAGCCAGACGGGCAACGGAACTCGTGACACGCACCACGCGCATATCTAAATGGGAGGAAATCGCGGCCAAGGCCCACAACAAGACCAGCACATCACCACTAACAGCCACACTGGGTAGGATAGACGTGGAGGCAGGGCAGTTGCCGGCAGCCATCGAGCTCTCCTCTGGCAAGGACACAGGCCCACCGGAACAACAACAGCAAGCGATCATTGAGCTCTCCTCGAATGAGGACACAGCCCCACCAGAGAGGGAAACGACCAAAACAATATTCCCGGCAGGACCAGGCGGCATAACACTCTACGCGACTGACCTCAACGCCCTCAAGGGATCTAGATGGCTAACCGATACCGTCATTGACGCTTGGGCAAAGGGACTGGAAGAGCAACACGGACAACACAATACGACTCTCAGCCCTTTCGTGATCTGGCAGCTGACCCAGAAGAGGAACACGGAGGAAAATTACCGACGCATACACCGCTGGGTCCGGAACGTCGACCTGTTTGGCAAGAGCGTGATCCTTGCGCCCCACAACGTAGCCAAACACTGGTACCTACTCGGCCTGGCGAACGCAGCAGTCACACACCACATCACTGACACGGAATGCTGGCAGGCGCGGTACGTATGGATAGCGGACTCGATGCACAGGGCCAAAGTTCCGCGCGCAACACAGGCTTGGGTGGATTTCCTTCGGTGGGAGTATGTACAGCGGTACGGGTATGACGGGTTTAAGGCCCAGGAGCTAGTACTCGAGATCCCTCAACAATGCAACAACAACGACTGTGGCGTATACGTAGCCGAGAACATGGAGAGGGTATTGCGATACACAGGGAGCGGAGAAGGAATACCCGGACTGTGCAGACAGCCGTTCACCGAGGAAATGGCGAGCCAGAAGCGCACGGAAATGTTGAACCGATTTCTACGGGACGGTCGAGAGTCCACGAAGACTACGCAAACCATAACCACCACATACAATCCTTACACAGTCAAACAACCAATTCCGAAAGACAACACTGAACCGGTAGCACCAGACGCCGAAACAGAGCCACAACAAACAGCAGCAGGCCACCAAGAGGTGATAATCGAGGCCCACGACGCGGATGGACCAACGCTAAACCAATTCCCGAAAATTGCAGAAAGCGTGCGAGACATTTTCCGACGCATCGCCGAAGGCAAAGGAAGCTCCCGCGTAAGTTTTCGCACACGGGAATACACCGTCACAGTGGTAAAAGGCATACGAATACTGGGCACCGAAGGCTAAATTTCTGAAGTGTGGGGGGGGGGGGGGGGGGGGGTGTGAGGACCAAATAAATCCTCATTAATTTGGCCCACACAAAACGACCCCACAACATATTTGACACGACATTAACACAACAAGTGGCCACAAAAGGCTCTAGCAACACGATCAACCAACCAGTCTCAGCAACACAACGAGCGGTCGCAACATTTAACAGCAACACGGCCAACCAACAAATCTCAGCAACACAACGAGCGCTCGCAACATTCAACAGCAACACGGTGACCATTGCAACGCAACCATTTGAGCTAGCAACACCAAACACAACAGCCATAAAAGGAGCGACACAGCAGCACAGCAGTCAGTCAGCACGGAGCTGTGGTCGTGACCAGAGCTACTAGCGAAGTATATCCCTATTGCAGTTGACCTTCTCTATGCAATAGGAATCCACTTCATAGGAGCGAGTCGTGGAATGGCGATTGCGGTTGACCTTCTCTACGCATCACCCCCAGAGACCAAAGGCCCCGCCACAGTAACGCGCAACCGCGACAGGTGACACCCGCTCACCTCCGTCAGTAGAAGTATGCCGGCAGAGGCCGCAACAGAGCGGCAACGCACCTAAACCAGCGCAGAGCGCGGCAGCAAAGCGCAGCAGAGGTCCGCCGACGCACAACGTAACCAGGGTAAGCCAGCGCGAACCGCGGCAGGAGAGGTACGCCGACAGAGGTCACGTCAACGCGGCGACGCATAGCGCAGCCAGGGTAAACCAGCGCCAAGCGCGGCGGCAGAGCGCAGCAGAGGTACACCGACAGAGTAATACAAGTAAGCGCCGACGTAGGGCGCGACAGAGCATCGCCTCAGCAATACAAGTAAACGCCGACGTAGGGCGCGACAGAGTATCGTCCAGCAAATACGAGTAGACGCCGACGCAAGGCGTGGCAGAGAATCACCCAGCAACCAGCAATACAAATAGACGCCGACGCAAGGCGCAGCAGAGTAATACAAGTAAACGCCGACGTAAGGCGCGTCAAGGCACCGACGCCACATACTAACGGGATCCGTCTAACGGAACACGGCGACAGAGCATCGCCTCAGCAATACAAGTAGACGCCGACGTAAGGCGCGACAGAGCACCGCAGTAGAGAGAGACGCCGTCATAAGGCGCGTCAAGGCACCGACGCCACATACTAACGGGACCCAGCTAACGGAATACGGCCGGACCGCTAAGGCCCGCCACCGCAATCAAGGATACCGCAAGATAATCCAAGTGAAATTGAAAATGAAGTATACAAACACGTTTTATTTATATTATAGAATTTAGAACCAATAAAGAGAGTGAAGTTTTTTTATATTAAATCGATTTGCAAGGTGCCCCTTTAATACAAATTTATTGTAAACGAACCCTGGGCACGGCGAGTATACCCCAGCAAATATCAAAGAAGCAACGGGGCACGAAAAAGGTTCGTTACATCTTGAACTGACACCATTTTCTTGAAAAGAGAACGGCTGGTCTTAAATTATGAACTAATGTTCTATTAATGAGAACGAATGTTCTTAAATTAAGTACAATGTGCTTAAATTAAGTTCAAGAAAAATGAAACGGTACAATTCGTATGCACTACAATGTTAAATACAACATTTGGCACGAGCTATCAAGCAGTTGTAGTGGCCCAGCTGTTATGATGTCATGGTTGCGATCGTGTGGCGCGAGTTCGATAACCGTCAAACTCTGAATTTTTTTTAAAACAATTTTTTTATGTTCTATTTTTTTACTCTTAATTTTCGTTCAGTTCAATTCACATATGCAGATGTAATTCTCAAACTTGTTATGAAATGTTTTAAGTATATATGCAGATTACGTCTTCAAATAAGAATAACTTCTCAATAGCAGAAATGAATGAAAAAATTCATATTATGCATTTTTTCTTAAATTTTTGAATTTTAATAAAAATTTGTTTGTTATAAATATTTTTCATTTATGACAAAAAAATTATTATTAATAAAAAATAAATGGGTATCTATTCAAAAAAAAAAAAATACTTTCCTCTCCTACCAAAGATCAATTGAATTGAGACCGAAAAATGTTAAATCGATCCCAAATCGTTCTCGAGGCGTGAGAACGAAAAATCTTAAATCAAGCCCACGTAGTGCTTAAAATGAGCACAGAAGGTTCACACATCAATACCAAACTGGTCATAAAATACGAACGGTGTGCTTGGAAAAACTGTTCTTAAAACAAACCCCTCGGTCACGAGTTAAGAAAAAACGTACTTAACAGACTTTTGTCAACGAATGTTCTTAATTTTGAACTTGTTTCGTTCGTTTTAGAACGATTTTTTCTTTGAGTGCAGGTGCCAGACAGTCGTAATGCCATCGACGAGCATGTACAATATTACGACAGGAGTGCCTACCGCGGGAATATCCTTAGACCCTTAAGACTCTTGGGGGTTGCACGTTAATACACTATTTTTAAATGGTTTTATTTAGCTTGATTCTGTGTAGCGAGCGTTGTTTACGAATTTTGTAGTTGAAATTTAAGTAACTTCCCGATAAGCTACAAGCTTGAAACTTGGAATATAGTTGAGAACCCGATGACAATACAATAATAAGAAAAAAACTCCGCTATGTGGCGCATGGATCGAAATACTTCAAAAAATTGTATTTGTGGGCCGATTTGGCTCATATTTGGAACCCATATTACATACATGAATAGAAAGCGACCTATGAAAAAGTCGCCGCCAGGTGGCGCAAGGATCGAGATATTCAAAAAAATCCTATTTATGGTCCGAGTAGGCTCATATTTGGAACACATATTATATACAGAAAGAGAAATCGCTTTATGAAAAAAATCGCGCTAGGCGGCGCAAGGATCGATATATTAAACATTCTCGTATTTGTAGTCCGATTTAGCTCTTATTTGGAACAAATATTACATACAGTCCGGTAGAAGTGACATCAAAATACTTTGGAGTTCGAGGAGGGACAAGCATACGTGACGCTGAGTCAAGTAAAGTATTTGGAAGGATTATGTATGCAGAACTTAGATTGTAACAAATTGCCAGGAAAGAGTCCTTGTGATAATGACTCACTAAATGAACTAAATAGAATGAAAAACAATAGGCAATTAAATAAAGACTAAAAACTTGAAAATAAAATAATTAAAAACAAAATTTTATGTTAAACGGTTTTATTGAAAACAATACTTACATTAACTAATAGTAATACTAAAAGCTTGAAAATAATTAGGTAGGTCCTAGGTAGGTACTAGTAACCACACTCGTCATCAATCTAGGGCGTTGATCAGATAATTAAATAAAAGCTTGGACGCGTAAAATTTCTATTGATAGTCATATATAAGACCAACTGAACCTTAATCAGGTTATGCTACGCCTCACATTCTAAGAAATTTCACACGTCCAACGCTTTTATTTAATTGTCTGATTAATTTTTATTTTTGTATTTGTATTTGTATTTCATTTTCCCAGCAATTCGACAAAATTATTTTAAAGTGCTAGTCAGAACAGCATAAGATAACAAGACTAAGTGATTCAATCCCTTCCCAAGGCCGTCGGTTCTATGTACCGGAGCGACTCGGGATTTTTCCCGACCAAGGACTGTCATTTCAGTGTAACCCCATTTAATTTGTTGCGCCCCCCCTCTCCCAGAAATTGTCATCCTGCCAGCAGGTCCTTGCAGCAGGACTGCTCCATATTCTCTTACTCCGGGAAGGCATCGAATCCAATCCGGGTCCGTCTCCTGACCCCGGTCCTGAGAAATGGTTTTACTGTATCTTGTAGCATTATACGTCATACCCACTGTAATGTAGCATTATGCTTCATACCCACTGTAACACACTTGCAATAATACGTATCATGAACTCCAAATATATTTTAGTAATAATCGTATTACAATATTTTCCAACATAAATTATTGAACTAACCCAGACGGTTAACTAACATCAATGGAATGCCGAATATGAAACCCTTATCCGTTCACAGCTAATAAATTACTTATTACATACAACCCATTATGGGAACTAACTAAAATACTCACATCGATATTCCAACGTTGCGAACAGGCATACAAACTTACAAACTTACGTGTATGCATAGCATTAACCAAAGTACTCACATTGATCTGCTGACGTAGCTAAATAACATATACAAAACTACATGTATAGAGTCATGCATACAAAACTACATGTATACAAAGACTGTATACAAACTTACATGTACTCATACCCCATTTTCAATGTACATATTTTTAGTTATTAGTATTAAGATATTTATGAATGTATAGGTTAAGTAAATTACTATATAATACAAAGAATTTATTGAATAAACAGAGATTTAATGTTTGCACATCGAAGTCGTAACTTCTTTTCATTTTCTCCAAACATTTCATGGCGATCCTGTCAGTCTAGGTCAATAACTAGCACAACTGCTAAAAGATCTAGCTGGCCAGAAGAGCCTGTCGGTTCGGAAAAAATAAATAAAACAGGATTCGCCTGTAAGTCAAACATTTTAACTGACTGGAAAAAATCCTGCCAGTCCGATCCTAAATAAGCATAAAAATTTGCTGAACAAGCAAATATTGCTAAAACGATCGACTGTAGGAAATTCCGCCAGTTTATAAACCAGGACAACAAGTAAATCCTGCAAAATTGCGAAAAATTTTTTATATGATGAAAGTAAGAATCTACAACGCAACTGCAGTTTAAAGACCTGCTAATTCTTCAGCTGGTAAAAATCTCGGATTGTATTCAAACCAAGTAATTATTTTCATACACCACAAGCAATGCTGAAATAATTACACATACATACATGGCAAATCGCATAAAAGGTGGAATAAATTAGGACAGGAAGATACATGGATACATACATAATCGCATAAAAGGTGGAATAAATTAAGGACAGGAAGATACATGGCTACATATATAATCGCATAAAAGGTGGAATAAATTGAGACCGGAAATACATTAGCAATCGACGGAGTATCGGTTGAGACGACAACAAAACTGGCAGCTATATAAATATAAGTAGGTATAAAATTTAGAAACAAATTGGGCGGCCTTTATGGACGCTAAACAATGAACAAAAACGAAAGTTTTTCTTAGGATTTTTTTGTCCTCTTTAAGTAGGAATTGAGATATGAAAGAAAATTTGTTAAAAAAAAAAAAATTTTTAGAAACACATTTGTATTAGACATTGGACAAATTTTTTTTTTTTTTTTATATTTCAAAAAAATATATATATAATTTACCTTGTTAAAATTTAAAGTAAAATTTCTTTATGGAAAAAAAAGAAGTAGCAGGAAAATTAAAATTTCTTAAATTCAAAAAAAAAAAAACTTTACTTAAATTTTTTAAATGTTAAAGTAGTCAGTTAACTTCAGACAGTTTCACCTTTCCTTTGGAGAAAGCCTATAGGACATTTTTATAGATTTAAAAATAAAATTACTCTGTTAATAATAAATAAAAATGCAAAGAAACTCCTCGGACATTCCTCTCTATTGGTGGGACGAAAATACCCGACACACTAGGGACCTACCCAAAGAATTAGAGGGTTTAAAGAAATTGTGGAAGATAATAGGTATGAAAAGGGAACCCACAATTGAGGACATTTTAAACCCCACTACCACGGCGGAAGAAATAATGCGTATGATGAGGAGAGTGTTCCCCAACAATGCCAGATGCTAAGTAGCATCTGAAAAAAAAAAAAAGCTCGTTTTCAACCTAAAAATTAGGAAAAAGATTGAAACCCAATGTGACATAGAGAAAAAAATAATGACAATAAATAATACTTGGAAATTTTTTTTTTTCCTTTCAATTTTAAGAAATGTCAAAAATATTAAATTTAAATAAAGAAATCAGCAAAATTTAATTTTAAAATATTTTGAAGAAAAATTACTATTTCTAAAAATTAAAGAAAAATATTAGTTACTTTGTAAAATTATTTAAACAAAAGAAAATAAAAATTTAAAAATTTTCTTTAAGGAAAAATGTAAAATACTTAAATCGGAAATGAATAATTCTAAAGTAAAACAAAAATTACAATTTTAGAAGTAAATTGTTAAAATATCAATTAATTAAATAAGATAAATTTCTTAATGTCAAGAGTAAAATGGAACGCATAGGATAAGAGAATAAAACCGAAAAATTTTATTAAAAATTAAATTTAGTTCATTACTCATAGAAGCAGGAAAATAATTATATTTCAAAATGTCTTGGTGGACAAAAATAGCCCAAGGCATTATGGTAGCCATAGCTGGCTACGAGGTAGGAAAAGGAAACTCTGAAACGTCAGAGAACAGGATAGCAAAATATGAACCACCAGCCGAGGTAGAAACAAAAAGCACCCCAAAAATTCCAGATGTTTGGCTAGCAGTTTTAATATGCATTATCGTGCTGTTAATCATAGCGATAGCCGCTATACTTAAAACCTATATGAAATTTAAATATAGGTAAATGAATAACGTGCAACAGCGCGTCTAATATCCTTTGTGTCTCATACCCAAGTTTCCAAATTCAACACTGAGGAAGAGTAATAAACAATTGAAATAAAATCTCAAATAGAAAATCTTAAAATATCACAATAGACGGTAAAGGCAGCCCTGCCTAAAGCGAACAGCAAACCAAAAACTTGCATAACACCTCTAAATGCTCTTGACAAAATTAGTCAAGAAACAATAGCAAATTCTAGGACAGTGGAAATGGGCAAAAACTAAGAACAAAAAATAAATAATACAAAACTGCTAAAACCAGCCCATAACAACACAAAAAAAAATAATGAAGAATAGTCACAAAAGAGAACATATAAACATATTAAAGGGCTATTTACAATAAAAGACTAGTCGCGCTCGTTTTTCATCTTAAAACAGAAAAATAGTAGCGTAGAAAATTTTCAAGTAACAAGATTGTTGAGGAAGTTATTGACTTAGGACAATATTCGACCAGGCAAAAAAGAAATGCCGGCAATCCAGGACTTGAAAATTATAAGAAAATACACAGTTGTCCTGAGGGACAAATTGGTGATTAAGAATTTAATATTTACTCCAGTAGGCGAATTTATAAAATAATAATTGTTAACAAAGTTCTCTAAGACCAAACAATAGCACTAACCAAAGAGGTTGTGCATGTGACAATCCCGGTATAAAAATAAAAATATTCTTCATAAATGTTATAACGATTCTGTCTTGGTGGCCGCCGCAGAAATCGCATGACAAATAAGAGCAAATAAATTGCTGGAAAAATAAGAAAAACAAATTAAAAGATGGGATAATTTTTGCATCCACTGTACTTTTTTCCATTAACCAGCTAAACTACTACAACAAATATAAATTACCTCGCTCTTCCACCAACTACAGCTACTAAATTTCTCAAATAATTAGCTATACAATTTTTATTGATTTTAAGTTTAATGTAACCCTAATAAAATAATATAACAATGAAAAGGTGTTAAGAAATATATATAAGTATGAGGTGTTTCAGCTATAAAAACTCGCTTTTATAGAAACCATAATTTTAGGAAAATATTATTTTTCTTTAACTCCGATAAAATAGAATAGGAAATAGTAATAGGAAATATCTTTTACGCTAAACAGAATTGAATAGTAGTAAGAAATATTCTTACTTCAAATTCCTCAATAGATTAGAAAATATTAATAGGAAAATATTTCGATAGGAAAATAGGTTGCAAGATAAAAATGGTAGGAACAATAAAAATAATTAATAGTCCATCTAAAATATCTCTTAGAAAGAATCTAAAAATAAATATTCCAATTTATTCAATTGTTTAATAATAATTTATATCTAAACAATTGAAAACAATTTTTTTTTTCTTCTGCTTCATATTTCCATACAAATATTAAAAATAAATTCTAAAAACAAGCTGATTTTAGATGGGTCGACACATTTAAAATCCGGCAATAAAATAATAAAATAAATAAAATAAACAAGATAAATAAAATAAGTAAAAATTCTATATCTAAAAATTTAAAATTTTGAAAAAAAGACGTATACAAAAACAAAAGAAAATATATATGACTTCGTTTCGTTTATTACCGTTGATTATCGTAACGAAATGATATCGGTTCGTTGGTTAAGCATGCCTGCTGTATACAAACTTACATGTACTCATACCCCATTTTCAAAGTACATATTTTTAGTTATTAGTATTAAGATATTTATGAATGTATAGGTTAAGTAAATTACTAAATATATAGGACAAAGAATTTATTGAATAAACAGAGATTTAATGTTTGCACATCGAAGTCGTAACTTCTTTTCATTTTCTCCAAACATTTCAATCTGCCGGAAAAGAATCTTTTTAGGACGGTCATACTCTGTTCAGTGTGTCTCGTGTAAGGGATGGTTGCATCGGACAGGTTGTTCTGGGCTTGATCCCAAAACCCGACGTCCACGTAACTTTTATAAATCTTTTGTGGCTCCTTGCTGTTGACGCCCAAGGGCGTCCCGTAGTCTACGCCTACGCGCCTCCCCACTACTTTCCAGCAGCCCCGCTGCTCAGCAAGCCACAACAATTACCCGCTGCTGCTCACGCCCACCGGCGCCAACAACTCAAACAGCTGCTACCACTCATAACTACTATCTTCGTAGTAGAGTCGCTAGCAATGCTGAGCATCAGCCCTTGCCCCGTCTTCTCCCCCCCCCCCCCCCCACCTCTTTTCCGGCAGCAATCGTGTAGGTCAGGGAAACAGACTCTTAGTCCCTACCTCCGTTTGCATCGTTTGCCAGCACAGAATATATATGTTTGTGACATCCGCCCAAT
The DNA here is from genome assembly GCF_040869045.1 of Eurosta solidaginis. NCBI lineage: Eukaryota > Metazoa > Arthropoda > Insecta > Diptera > Tephritidae > Eurosta > Eurosta solidaginis. The sequence goes on along the minus strand of NC_090321.1, from coordinate 159,933,712 downwards.
GCAGCTCCTGCCTTGGGTGGTGCCACTTTCCTATATGTTCTGGTCTCCGCAACGTCGGGGGGTTGACGGGTTTCATCGCGCCATGTTGCCAGGTCGCAACCCCAAATCATCCGGGTACCCCAATGCTTGGCCAAGGACGCCCAGTCCCAGAGCCACAACAGCAATTGCGTCCTGGCCTTCCACAACCCAGGCGTAGTCACCCGTCACTTACCCCCAGAGTGGCGGCGTCTCCCCTTATGCACTTCAGAATTCTGCAGTTAAACTGTAATCGACTAACTGGGAACATTACGGAGATAGTCGATTTCATCAAGCGGCACAACATCCGCAATGCTGCGATTCAAGAGACTAAACTCACAGCAAGATCTGCATTGCAAACCTGCTCTGGTTATAATGTCCACAGGAAGGACCGGGTTTATCATACACCACTCTGTGCAATATTATATACTTGATCCTGGCATCGACCGCAGGGACAATGTCTTAGAACGTCAAGGCCTGTCTGTCCGGTCAGGCGATGCAAACCTAGAAATCATCAACATCTACATCCCTCCTGCCACCTGTTGCCCCAGTGGATACCGCCCTAATATCAGAGCCTTACTCACTGGCAACAATCGCATTATCTTAGGCGATTTCAATGCCCATCACGATCTATGGCATTCAAACTTGCGGGCGGACAGTAGGGGTGAGATGTTGGCAGATCAAATAGAAGAAACGACGTTCTGCACAATAAACGGAGACGCCCCACACGTATGGTAGGAAGCTGTCACAGTTCGCCAGATATCTCAATCGTGAGCGCAGAACTCGTAAACTGCGTCAACTGGCAGTCGATGGTAACATTGGCATCCGACCACCTGCCTGTACTTATTTCGCTCGAGCGTACCGCCAACTTCATCGTCACCGAAAAACGCAATTTCATAAACTTCAAAAAAGGAAAGTGGGAAGAATATAAATCTTTTACAGACAACCTCTTTGCGGCCCTCCCTATCCCGACTGTTGCCCGCCAAGGGGAGCTGCCTTCCGTAAGGTCATTGAATCCGCCTCGGCACGTTTCATTCCCGCCGGAAGAATTCCCGAAATCCGGCCCCGATTCCCGGCGGAGGCCGAAAACTTAGCGAGAGAACGTGACCTTATAAGACAGCTTGATCCAGGCGACCCCCAAATAAGGGATATAAACCAACGCATCAGATTGCTTGTGGACGAACACAAGCGGGCGAAATGGGAGGAGCACCTAAGAGGTTGTAACCTCTCTACCGGTGTGGGGGTAAACTTTGGTCCACCGTAAAGTCCCTATCGAATCCGACTAAGCACAAGGACAAAATTTCCATCACCTTTGGCGACAAAGTGCTGTCGGATGCGAAAAAATGCGCGAGCGCTTTCTGCCGACAATATATAATGCATTCTACGGTCGACAAAGATAGACGGAGAGCCAATAGACACGCACATAAACACAAATTCAGGGCGTCATCAATTACCATCACCGCCAAAGAGGTTGAGGATGCCATCGGTCATGCTAAACAATCCAAAGCAGTGGGCGCAGACGAAAAAGCCATGCTGATGCTTAAAAGCCTAGGGAAAGAGGGTTTCAAATATTTAGCACATGTCTTCAACCTGTCTCTTTCCACCTTTGTCATACCCGAAAAATGGAAAATGGTCAAGGTGGTCCCGCTACTAAAGCCTGGGAAACCAGCTAACATAGGATAGTCATATCGCCCGATATCTCTCCTATCGCCAGTAGCCAAGACGCTTGAAGCCATTTTTCTCCCCCCACTTCAAAGCAAATTTGCAGCTAGCCTGTCATCAGCATGGCTTTAGAAAACTCCATAGCACCACCACCGCGATAAATGCTATTAGCACCCAGATAAATTGTGGTTTAAATCAGAAGCCCCACCATAGAACAGTACTCGTAGCGCTATACCTATCAAAAGCTTTTGATACGGTCAACCATGGCACGTTACTGCAAGACTTGGAAGGGTCTACCCTTCCCCCTTGTCTTAAAAGGTGGACCGCAAACTATCTGGGTGGTCGGCAGGCATCGGTGTAATTCAGAAACGAAATATCAAAGCCAAGAAGAATTAAACAAGGGGTGCCTCAGGGTGGTGTCCTATCCCCACTTTTGTTTAATTTTTACATATCAAAACTACCTTCGCCACCAGAAGGAGTTACTATCGTTTCTTACGCCGATGACTGCACGATAATGGCCACAGGCCCGGGCCCAAAGATCGATAAGCTTTGCAACAGAATAAACGGCTACCTCCCTGATCTCTTCAGTTTTTTCGCCTCGCGAACCCTGGCATTATCACCGACTAAGTCCTCCGCGACCTTTTTCACAACATGGACGTCCCAAATGTCGACCATTTTGAACATCCACGTCGATGGCACTATGGTACCGACTGTCCTACACCCCAAAATCTTGGGTGTGACATTCGATCAGGATCTACATTTTGGTGAGCACGCAGCCGCAATTGTTCCGAGAATTCAGAGCCGTAACCAAATCCTCAAATCCCTCGCTGGCAGTACCTGGGGAAAAGATAAAGAAACGCTCATGACTACATACAAAGCAATAGGCCAGACGCGTGCTACGTGTCCCCTATATGGTCGCCAAGCATAAAAATTACCCACTGGAAGAAGCTACAGGCCTGCCAAAATACTGCTCTCAGAATTGCCGCGGGCTGTCTTCTTATGTCCCCAGAATACCATCTGCATAATGAGGCGAGAATACTCCCCATCAGGGAGAGAAATGAGATGCTGACTAAACAGTTCCTGTTGAATACCCAGAAACCTGAGAACCCAGCCGTATGAAGTGAAAAAACACAAGCAGGTGCTTGGTGAACTCCATAAACAGGCGTCGGACCTTTATGCCGGGAATTGCCCGGTGAATCCAGTGCTTAACGAAGATTATCCAAAACTTGCGGAAGAGGAACGCATACTCCCCAGGGAAACGCGTGTCACTCTTGCTCAACTTCGTTCTGGATACTGTAACAAGTTAAACTCTTACCTATCCAGAATCAACCCCGACATACAAAATGTATGCCCCGCTTGCAACGTGTCCCCACATGACACCAACCATCTCTTCAATTTTAATGTGGAACCAACGCCTCTAACACCCCTTTCCTTATGGTCCACCCCTGTTGAAACGGCAAGTTTCCTTGGACTCCCGTTAGAGGATATTGATGACAACAACAACAACATTAGGCGATTTCAATGCCCATCACGATCTATGACATTCAAATTTGCGGGCGGACAGTAGAGGTGAGATGTTGGCGGATCAAATAGAAGAAACGACGTTCTGCACAATAAACGGAGACGCCCCCACACGTATGGTAGGAAGCTGTCACAGTTCGCCAGATATCTCAATCGTGAGCGCAGAACTCGTAAACTGGGTCAACTGGCAGCCGATGGTAACATTGGCATCCGACCACCTGCCTATACTTATTTCGATCGGGCGTACTGCCGACTTCATCGTCACCGAAAAACGCAATTTCATAAACTTCAAAAAAGGAAAGTGGGAAGAATATAAATCCTTTACAGACAGCCGCTTTGCTGCCCTCCCTATCCCGACTGATGCCCGCCAAGGGGAGCGTGCCTTCCGTAAGGTCATTAAATCCGCCTCGGCACATTTCATTCCCGCCGGGAGTATTCCCGAAATCCGGCCCCACTTCCCGGCGGAGGCCGCAAACTTAGCGAGAGAACGTGACCTTATAAGACAGCTTGATCCAGGCGACCCCCAAATAAGGGATATAAACCAACGCATCAGATTGCTTGTGGATGAACACAAGCGGGCCAAATGGGAGGAGCACTTAAGAGGTTGTAACCTCTCTACCGGTGTGGGTAAACTTTGGTCCACCGTAAAGTCCCTATCGAATCCGACTAAGCACAAAGACAACGTTTCCATCGCCTTTGGCGACAAAGTGCTGTCGGATGCGAAAAAATGCGCGAGCGCTTTCTGCCGACAATATATAATGCATTCTACGGTCGACAAAGATAGACGGAGGGCCATTGGTCACGCTAAACCATCCAAAGCAGTGGGCCCAGACGGCATAGCCATGCCGATGTTAAAAAGCCTAGGGAAAGAGGGTTTCAAATATTTAGCGCATGTCTTCAACCTGTCTCTTTCCAACTTTGTCATACCCGAAAAATGGAAAATGGCCAAGGTGGCCTCGCTACTAAAGCCTGGGAAACCAGCTAACATAGGAGAGTCGTATCGTCCGATATCTCTCCTATCGCCAGTAGCAAAAACCCTTGAAGCCATTTTGCTCCCCTATTTCCAAGCAAATTTGCAACTAGCCTGTCATCAGCATTGCTTCAGAAAACTCCATAGCACTACCACCTCGCTAAATGCCATTAACACCCCGATAATTTGCGGTTTAAATCAAAACCCCCACCATAGAACAGTACTCGTAGCGCTAGACCTATCAAAAGCTTTCGATACGGTCAACCATGGCTCGTTACTGCAAGACCTGGAAGGGTCTACCCTTCCCCCATGTCTTAAAAGGTGGACGGCAAATTATCTGGGCGGTCGGCAGGCATCGGTGCAACTTAGAAACGAAACATCAAAACCAAGAAGAATTAAACAGGGGGTTGTTGTTGTTGTTGTAGCGATTAGTTACTCCCCGAAGGTTTTGGGGAGTGTTATCGATGTGATGGTCCTTTGTCGGATACAGATCCGATACGCTCCGGTAACACAGCACCATTAAGGTGCTGGCCCGACCATCTCGGGAACGATTTATATGGCCACATTAAACCTTCAGGCCATCCCTCCCTCCCCACCCCCAAGTTCCATGAGGAGCTTGGGGTCGCCAGAGCCTCGTCTGTTAGTGAAACGGGATTCGCCGCTCGAAGGTGAGGTTGACAATTGGGTTGGAGAAGCTATATATTGCGCTACACAACCCCTTGAATCCCTTAAACAGGGGGTGCCACAGGTTGGTGTTTTGTCCTCACTTTTGTTTAATTTCTACATATCTAAGCTACCTTCACCACCGGAAGGAGTCACAATCGTTTCCTACGCCGATGACTGCACAATAATGGCCACAGGCCCAGGCCCACAGATCGATGCGCTTTGCAATAGAATAAACGGCTACCTCCCTGATCTCTCCAGTTTTTTCGCCTCGCGAAACCTGGCATTATCAACGACTAAATCTTCCGCGACCTTATTTACAACATGGTCGTCCCAAATGTCGACCATTTTGAACATCCACGTCGATGGCACTACGCTACCGACTGTCCTACACCCCAAAATCTTGGGTGTGACGTTTGATCAGGGTCTAAATTTTGGTGAGCACGCAGCCGCAATTGTTCCGAGAATTCAGAGCCGTAACAAAATCCTCAAATCCCTCGCTGGCAGTACTTGGGGAAAAGATAAAGAAACGCTCATGACTACATACAAAGCAATTAGCCAGCCGATTACGTGCTACGTGTCCCCTATATGGTCGCCAAGCATAAAAATTACCCACTGGAAGAAGCTACAGGCCTGCCAAAATACTGTTCTCAGAATTGCCACGGGCTGTCTTCTTATGTCCCCAGAATACCATCTGCATAATGAGGCGAGAATACTCCCCATCAGGGAGAGAAATGAGATGCTCACCAAACAGTTTCTGTTGAATACCCAGAAACCTGAGCATCCAAACAGACATCTGATTGATGAGCCAGCACCGCCTAGGGACTTAAGGAGTCATATCCGAAAGCATTTTGGGGAAATACGGCACCTGAGAACTCAGCCGTGTGAAGCAAAAAAACACAAGCAGGTCCTTGGTGAACTCCACAAACAGGCGTCGGACCTTTATGCCGGAAATTGTCCGGTGAATCCAGTACTCGGGGAACAGTACCCAAAACATGCGGAAGAGGAACGCATACTCCCCAGGGAAAGGCGAGTCACTCTGGCTCAACTTCGTTCTGGATACTGTAACAGGTAAAACTCTTACCTATCCAGAATCAACCCCGACATACAAAATGTATACCCCGCTTGCAATGTGTCCCCACATGACACCAATCATCTCTTTAATTGTAATGTGGAACCAAAGCCTCTAACACCCCTTTCATTATGGTCCACCCCTGTCGAAACAGCAAGTTTCCTTGGACTCCCGTTAGAGGATATTGATGACAATTTGTGATCGGTCGCAGCTATTAGGTGGGGCGAAACATTGCTACAACAACAACAACAACAAGTAAGGGATTCAAGGGGTTGTGTAGCGCAACCCTCTCAAGGGGTTCCCAGCGCAATATATAGCTTCTCCAACCCAATTGTCAACCCCACCTACCCGCGGCGAATCCTGTTTCATTAACAGACTAGGCTCTGGAGACCCCAAGCACCTCATGGAACTAGGGGTGGGGACGGAGGGATGGCCTTGAAGGTTTAATGTGGCCATAAAAATCGTTCCCGAGATGGTCGGGGTAGTACCTTGTTGTTGTAGCAGTGCTTCATCAATATCCTCTAACGTGAGTCCAAGGAAACTTGCTGTTTCAACAGGGGTGGACCATAAGGAAAGGGGTGTTAGAGGCGTTGGTTCCACATTACAATTAAAGAGATGGTTGGTGTCATGTGGGGACACATTGCAGGCGGGGCATACATTTTGTATGTCGGGCTTGATTCTGGATAGGTAAGAGTTTAACCTGTTACAGTATCCGGAACGAAGTTGAGCAAGAGTGACACGCGTTTCCCTGGGGAGTATGCGTTCCTCTTCCGCGAGTGTGGAGTTCACCAAGGACCTGCTTGTGTTTTTTCGCTTCATACGGCTGGGTTCTCAGGTGCCGTATTTCCTCAAAATGCTTACGGAGATGACTCCTTAAGCCCCTAGGCGGTGCTGGTTCATCAATCAGATGTCTGTTGGGATGCTCAGGTTTCTGGGTATTCAACAGGAACTGTTTGGTCAGCATCTCATTTCTCTCCCTGATGGGAAGTATTCTCGCCTCATTATGCAGATGGTGTTCTGGGGACATAAGAAGACAGCCCGTGGCGATTTTGAGAGCAGTATTTTGGCAGGCCTGTAGTTTCTTCCAGTGGGTGATTTTTAGGCTTGGCGACCATATGGGTGACGCGTAGCACGTAATCGGCTGGCTAATTGCTTTGTATGTAGTCATGAGCGTTTCTTTATCTTTTCCCCAAGTACTGCCAGCGAGGGATTTGAGGATTTTGTTACGGCTCTGAATTCTCGGAGCAATTGCGGCTGCGTGCTCACCAAAATTTAGACCCTGATCAAACGTCACACCCAAGATTTTGGGGTGTAGGACAGTCGGTAGCGTAGTGCCATCGACGTGGATGTTCAAAATGGTCGACATTTGGGACGACTATGTTGTAAATAAGGTCGCGGAAGATTTAGTCGTTGATAATGCCAGGTTTCGCGAGGCGAAAAAACTGGAGAGATCAGGGAGGTAGCCGTTTATTCTATTGCAAAGCTCATCGATCTGTGGGCCTGGGCCTGTGGCCATTATTGTGCAGTCATCGGCGTAGGAAACGATTGTGACTCCTTCCGGTGGTGAAGGTAGCTTAGATATGTAGAAATTAAACAAAAGTGAGGACAGGACACCACCCTGTGGCACCCCCTGTTTAATTCTTCTTGGTTTTGATGTTTCGTTTCTAAGTTGCACCGATGCCTGCCGACCGCCCAGAAAATTTGCGGTCCACCTTTTAAGACAAGGGGGAAGGGTAGACCCTTCCAGGTCTTGCAGTAACGAGCCATGGTTGACCGTATCGAAAGCTTTTGATAGGTCTAGCGCTACGAGTACTGTTCTATGGTGGGGGTTTTGATTTAAACCGCAAATTATGTGGGTGTTAATGGCATTTAGCGAGGTGGTAGTGCTATGGAGTTTTCTGAAGCAATGCTGATGACAGGCTAGTTGCAAATTTGCTTGGAAATAGGGGAGCAAAATGGCTTCAAGGGTTTTTGCTACTGGCGATAGGAGAGATATCGGACGATACGACTCTCCTATGTTAGCTGGTTTCCCAGGCTTTAGTAGCGGGGCCACCTTGGCCATTTTCCATTTTTCGGGTATGACAAAGTTGGAAAGAGACAGGTTGAAGACATGCGCTAAATATTTGAAACCCTCTTTCCCTAGGCTTTTTAACATCGGCATGGCTATGCCGTCTGGGCCCACTGCTTTGGATGGTTTAGCGTGAGCAATGGCCCTCCGTCTATCTTTGTCGACCGTAGAATGCATTATATATTGTCGGCAGAAAGCGCTCGCGCATTTTTCGCATCCGACAGCACTTTGTCGCCAAAGGCGATGGAAACGTTGTCTTTGTGCTTAGTCGGATTCGATAGGGACTTTACGGTGGACCAAAGTTTACCCACACCGGTAGAGAGGTTACAACCTCTTAAGTGCTCCTCCCATTTGGCCCGCTTGTGTTCATCCACAAGCAATCTGATGCGTTGGTTTATATCCCTTATTTGGGGGTCGCCTGGATCAATCTGTCTTATAAGGTCACGTTCTCTCGCTAAGTTTGCGGCCTCCGCCGGGAAGTGGGGCCGGATTTCGGGAATACTCCCGGCGGGAATGAAATGTGCCGAGGCGGATTTAATGACCTTACGGAAGGCACGCTCCCCTTGGCGGGCATCAGTCGGGATAGGGAGGGCAGCAAAGCGGCTGTCTGTAAAGGATTTATATTCTTCCCACTTTCCTTTTTTGAAGTTTATGAAATTGCGTTTTTCGGTGACGATGAAGTCGGCAGTACGCCCGATCGAAATAAGTATAGGCAGGTGGTCGGATGCCAATGTTACCATCGGCTGCCAGTTGACGCAGTTTACGAGTTCTGCGCTCACGATTGAGATATCTGGCGAACTGTGACAGCTTCCTACCATACGTGTGGGGGCGTCTCCGTTTATTGTGCAGAACGTCGTTTCTTCTATTTGATCCGCCAACATCTCACCTCTACTGTCCGCCCGCAAATTTGAATGTCATAGATCGTGATGGGCATTGAAATCGCCTAATGTTGTTGTTGTTGTTGTAGCAATGCTCGCCCCACCTAATAGCCGCGACCGATCACAAATTGTCATCAATATCCTCTAACGGGAGTCCAAGGAAACTTGCCGTTTCAACAGGGGTGGACCATAAGGAAAGGGGTGTTAGAGGCGTTGGTTCCACATTAAAATTGAAGAGATGGTTGGTGTCATGTGGGGACACGTTGCAAGCGGGGCATACATTTTGTATGTCGGGGTTGATTCTGGATAGGTAAGAGTTTAACCTGTTACAGTATCCAGAACGAAGTTGAGCAAGAGTGACACGCGTTTCCCTGGGGAGTATGCGTTCCTCTTCCGCAAGTTTTGGATAATTTTCGTTAAGCACTGGATTCACCGGGCAATTCCCGGCATAAAGGTCCGACGCCTGTTTATGGAGTTCACCAAGCACCTGCTTGTGTTTTTTCACTTCATACGGCTGGGTTCTCAGGTGCCGTATTTCCTCAAAATGCTTATGGAGATGACTCCTTAAGCCCCTAGGCGGTGCTGGTTCATCAATCAGATGTCTGTTGGGATGCCCAGGTTTCTGGGTATTCAACAGGAACTGTTTAGTCAGCATCTCATTTCTCTCCCTGATGGGGAGTATTCTCGCCTCATTATGCAGATGGTGTTCTGGGGACATAAGAAGACATCCCGTGGCGATTCTGAGAGCAGTATTTTGGCAGGCCTGTAGTTTCTTCCAGTGGGTGATTTTTAGGCTTGGCGACCATATGGGTGACGCGTAGCACGTAATCGGCTGGCTAATTGCTTTGTATGTAGTCATGAGCGTTTCTTTATCTTTTCCCCAAGTACTGCCAGCGAGGGATTTGAGGATTTTGTTGACCAAACAGTTTTTGTTGAATACCCAGAAACCTGGGCATCCCAACAGCCATCTGATTGACGAACCAGCACCGCCTAGGGGCCTAAGGAGTCATCTCCGTAAGCATTTTGAGGAAATACGGCACCTGAGAACCCAGCCGTATAAAGCGAAAAAACACAAGCAGGTCCTTGGTGAACTCCATAGACAGGCGTCCGACCTTTATGTCGGGAATTGCCCGGTGAATCCAGTACTTGAAGAAAAATATCCAGAACTCGCGGAAGAGGAACGCATACTCCCCAGGGAAACGCGTGTCACTCTTGCTCAACTTCGTTCTGGATACTGTAACAGGTTAAACTCTTACCTATCCAGAATCAACCCCGACATACAAAATGTATGCCCCGCTTGCAATGTGTCCCCACATGACACCAACCATCTTTTTAATTGTAATGTGGAACCAACGCCTCTAACACCCCTTTCCTTATGGTCCACCCCTGTTGAAACGGCAAGTTTCCTTGGACTCCCGTTAGAGGATATTGATGACAATTTGTGATCGGTCGCGGCTATTAGGTGGGGCGAGCATTGCTACAACAACAACAACAACAACAACAGGATTTTGTTACGGCTCTGAATTCTCGGAACAATTGCGGCTGCGTGCTCACCAAAATTTAGACCCTGATCAAACGTCACACCCAAGATTTTGGGGTGTAGGACAGTCGGTAACGTAGTGCCATCGACGTGGATGTTCAAAATGGTCGACATTTGGGGCGTCCATGTTGTAAATAAGGTCGCGGAAGATTTAGTCGGTGATAATGCCAGGTTTCGCGAGGCGAAAAAACTGGAGAGATCAGGGAGGTAGCCGTTTATTTTATTGCATAGCGCATCGATCTTTGGGCCTGGGCCTGTCGCCATTATTGTGCAGTCATCGGCGTAGGAAACGATTGTGACTCCTTCCGGTGGTGAAGGTAGCTTAGATATGTAGAAATTAAACAAAAGTGGGGATAGGACACCACCCTGTGGCACCCCTTGTTTAATTCTCCTTGGTTTTGATGCTTCGTTTCTAAATTGCACCGATGCCTGCCGACCACCCAGATAATTTGCGGTCCACCTTTTAAGACATGGGGGAAGGGTAGACCCTTCCAGGTCCTGCAGTAACGAGCCATGGTTGACCGTATCGAAAGCTTTTGATAGGTCTAGCGCTACGAGTACTGTTCTATGGTGGGGGTATTGATTTAAACCGCAATTTATCTGGGTGCTAATGGCATTTAGCGCGGTGGTAGTGCTATGGAGTTTTCTGAAGCCATTCTGATGAGGGGCTAGCTGCAAATTTGCTTGGAAATAAGGGAGCAAAATGACTTCAAACGTCTTTGCCACTGGCGATAGGAGAGATATCGGACGATACGACTCACCTATGTTGGCTGGTTTCCCAGACTTTAGTAGCGGGACCACCTTGGCCATTTTCCATTTCTCGGAGATGACAAAGGTGGAAAGAGACAGGTTGAAGACATGCGCTAAATATTTGAAACCCTCTTTCCCTAGGATTTTAAGCATCGGCATGGCTATGCCGTCTAGGCCCACTGCTTTGGATGGTTTAGCACGACCAATGGCGTCCTCAACCTCTTTAGCGGTGATGGTGATTGGTGACGCGCTGAATTTGTGTTTATGTGCGTGTCTATTGGCTCTCCGTCTATCTTTGTCGACCGTAGGATGCATTATATATTGTCGGCAGAAAGCGCTCGCGCATTTTTTTGCATCCGACAGCACTATGTCGCCGAAGGCGATGGAAACTTTGTCTTTGTGCTTAGTCGGATTCGATAGGGACTTTACGGTGGACCAAAGTTTACCCACACCGGTAGAGAGGTTACAACCTCTTAGGTGCTCCTCCCATTTCGCCCGCTTGTGTTCAT